>NC_133453.1:80681207-82056207 GCF_048565385.1 Saimiri boliviensis
TAAGCTGTTTTCCCTGACAACCTGAAAGACCCTCTACTCAGGTTGAGGTGAACTCCAGTCCTGGATAACGCAGACCTGCTTCCATAAACCTGAAGTCTGTGTGTTACCCACTTTGGTGGTAAACAGCCACTAGGGATGAGTTTTTACCATGATCCCAGGGTAAAAACTCCATCATCAATTCTCTGAAGGGCATGAGGTTCATTATGATCATGCTGACCAGAATGATTCATGCTATAAAATTGCTTTGAAGTAATGTTACAGAGCTCAGAGAAGAGAAGTTTCCTTCTGGGGAGTTGTTCGGCTTTGAAGATTATCTTGTCTTTTTATTCTTCCCTGTTATAAAAGCAACTTTATAGCTCACTGCAGCCTCAACCTCCTGTGCTTAAGTGATCCTCCTGCCTCGGCCTCCCCTAGCTGGGACTACAGACACAAGCCACTGCACCTGGCTAATTTTTTTTTTTTTTCCAGTAGAGATGAGGCTAGGTGTTGCTATGTTGCCTGTTCTGGTCTCAAACTCCTGGGCTCAAACAAACTTCTTACCTTGGTCTCTCAAAGTGCTGGGTTTCTAGGTATAAGCTGGTCTCTGCCACTTTGAGTGCTGATGCTAAATACTTAGGCTCTCTGAACAATGAAGAATCTCCTGTGCCCAGGAAAACATCATCATCTGAATGTGCATGCCATGGTTTGTTTCTACAACTCAGTGATTTATGAAGCCTTGATAGTAGTAGTATTTGAATGTGCATAAAGGCAGCAAAGAACACAGCATTATGAAGTGTTAGACAGGGGAGAGGGATGGAGAAGAGCTATAAAACTTTCCGTACAAAGGACTAGGGGAAAGCCTGAGTACTCAGGTAGGACATAACTGCAACAAAGGGAGTTAAGGGCTTTCCGAAAATTAAAGGTAGAGAGAGAAATCCTGGGTAGAAGGTCGTGGCCAGCAGGAGGTCTGCAAAGGAAGGGGCCCCTCTGGCTGATAAAGCTGTTTAATGTGCAGTTGACACAGGGCAGGGAGGTCTCTGGAAATGGTTACAGGAGTGCTCCAGAATTGAACCTGACACCACTAGTCCTGTGAGCTTTGTGCTCTGGGCTCCTAATGAGTAAAATAGAGACACGGAGATTGTGTTTGTCTCACTCGAAATGATTCAGTGTTTATCTTGGCTTGATTGATCCCGAAGTACTTGTTTTACAAAGATGTGTGATGCCTCGTGGGATGCCTTGCGCTGCTATTTCCTCAAATTCATGTTCCTTTTCACTCACCCTTAAATGCCAAAATTGAGAAGCATAAAAGTCTATTCCTTTTGGCCATCTGGCTTTCTACTGGCATTAACAGTCAATAAAACAGACAGACCCAAACCTTTCTTTCCTAGTATAGGGTGAATATTAAAGCATTTCATGAGCAACTGAGCAAGTTCTAGTTCAAGAGAGAAGGCTAAATGTATGGCACAGAAGAAGAGCCTGTATCTTGAGGGCACACTTACTGGCTGTGTGACTTTGGGTAAATCACTTAACTTTTCTGAGCCTTAGTTTCTTGGGGATGATAATAATACCTACGTATTTGTCCACCGGGAACACTTCATCTATAAAATAGGACTTGCCTCCTCTTTGCCTCATAAAGATCAAAAAAGAAAAATCTATGTGTGGATGCATTGTAAGCTGTGAAATGCTACATGTAGTAGCTGTTATTGCAAAACAGGTCATTGTATTTTCATCAGATTTGAGTCATTCACTCTTCCATATTTTAGACATTTTAAAATGCTTTTTTAAAGTCAAAAACCAACATGAATGACATGTTATCTGTGGGTCCCCAAATTTGAGGGGACTGGAAAATAAAGCAGCAAGGTTAAGAAAGCTTTCAGAATTTGTCGCAATGAGAACTGAGTTATAATGGGAGGAAAAAATGTCTTAAACGTTCTTCCAGACAAAAGGGCATTTCAAGTATGGTCTTCAAAATTCAGTCTGGAAAGATATTAGCTTATAAAAATGAGTTGTGTGTACTTGACAGTGCTGCAGAAATTCAGAGACTCAGTGGTCCTCAGTCATGGAAGAATCAGATATAAATGATTTATTTTGAAATTATTGTCTTAATTCTTGACTACAATAGAATGTTAAAATGGAAGTTTCCATTAGGCACCAAACTGCAATAGATGTGATATTCCAGAGTGAGCCTCTGGGCTGCCATATGCAGAATGAAGAAGCAGTGTCCTGACTTCTGACCTCCTTATTCTAGAGGGAGGTGAGCCCTGTGTGTGGGATGGCCTGGGGTACCAGGGAACCAGGGGTCCAGTGGGTGTGGCTTTGAGAGTGGAATGCCTCTGTACTTCTTGAGAATTATGCCTGAGATTCTCAGCGATGGGACTCTGTAAAAACTCACAAAAATTTCCACAAAAGAAAAAGTGAGTTGTGATGAAGTAATCAATAAGAAACTCAGAAACTTCTCTGATTCCCTTGCCTACTCAGGTAAGTAAGCAGGGATGAGGGAGTGGGCTAAGGGAGACCTTTTTTTTTTTTTTGAGACAGACTCTCACTCTGTTGCCCAGACTGAAGTGCAGTGGAATGATTTCAGCTCACTGCAATATTTGCCTCCCAGGATTAAGTGATTCTCCTGCCTCAGCCTCCTGAGTAGCTAGGACTACAGGCGCCCGCCACTACGCCTAGCTAATTTTTGTAATTTTAGTAGAGATAGAGTTTCAACATATTGGCCAGGCTGGTCTTGAACTCCTGACCTTGTGATCTACCCGCCTTGACCTCCCAAAGTGCTGGGATTACAGGTGTGAGCCACCGCACCTGGCTTCTAAGGGAGACTTTGACAGTTCCCTTCCCTCCTGCGGATTCCCCAACAGCAGCCCTAAACCCCTGGGAGTTTTGGTTTTTCACACTGGATCATTCTAATGATCTAATACACATAGGTATTCTAATGGCTGAGTAGAGACCGGCTGGGACCATCAAACAGTTACTCCCTGAGGACCTGAGAATGAACGAAGTCAGGCTGCCTGGGTTTCCTGGCAGTATCACCTCCCTAGGGATCATTTGGAAGTATGTGGGATTGTGTTTTGATTGTCACAATGATTGGCATGGAGGACACTACTATCATTTAGAGGGCGAGGGCCTGAAGTGCTCGATATCCTAGTAACCCAAGATCTGTCCTGCTGGAAATACGAACAGTGTTCCCAAGTGAGGCCTACACTCATGGAGGCAGGGGCAGGATCACCTTTTCCCTGAACAAGTTTTAAAAAGACAGTGGAGCCTGTGCCAGGCAGGGAAACTGGAACTGTAATTGATGACTTGCTGGAGGTTCAGTGTGGACAAGTCTTAGATGAAAACCCCAGGGGGATCCAGTTACTGGGCGTCCCTACGCTTTTGTGAATTTTACCTGCTGGAGCTCAACCATATTCTCACAGTAAATATCTGAGAAAAAATAATAATAATAAAAATACAGTGGGAGACGAAAATAGAAATAAATTTTGATTATGTTGCCCTTCATGCTTATTTATCATATCTGTTATGCTGAGGCTACAAGTATTTTGCAGTGACCTGAGAGCTCTTCCCACTACTGCTCAATTAAGTCTCAGCTGCTTGGATGCGTCAGAACCAGAAGCAGGCCATGAAGTGGGTGAAGGACCTGGCAGAAGGTGCTATGACGTGCTGCAGTAGCCTGGATCCCTAAAAGCCCTAGCCCAGGTTAAACTTGCTCTGGTGACTGAAGACAAGGATCAGCCCCAGGTTTGAGAAAACATGGCTGATCTTGGTGTGGTAGCCTGAACAATCTGTAATAGTCTACGTCCTTAGCTCTGAAATCTGTGACTGTGTCACCTTCCATGGCAAAAGAGGCTTTGCTGACATGACTAAATTAAGATGTTGAGATGGCAAGATTATACAGATTGTCCAGTAGTCCTGCTGTATTCACGAGTGTCTTTTGAAGAGGGACAAGGGGATTAAAGTCAGAAAAAGGACACATGACAACAGAAGCAAGAGTTGGAGTGATGCTTGTGGGAAATAGGGGCATGAAGCCAGGGCGGTGGCTCACGCCTGTCATCCCAGCACTTTGGGAGGCTGAGGCAGACAGATCACCTGAGGTCAGGAGGTCAAGACCAGACTAACATGGTGAAACCCCATCTCTGTTAAAAATAGAAAAATTAGCTGGGCATGGTGAACGCCTGTAATCCCAGCTACTCAGGTGGCTGAGGCAGGAGAATCTTTTGAACATGGGAGGCGGAGGTTGCAATGAGCTGAGATTGCACCACTGCTCTCCAGCCTGGGTGGCAGAGTAAGACTCTGCCTCAAAAAACCAAAACCAAAACCAAAACCAAAACCAAAACCAAAACCAAAAAAGAAAGAAAGAAAAGAAAGAAAATGGGTGCATACACATGGCCCCTAAAAGCTGAAAAAGGCAGGAAGATAGACCCTCCTCTAGAGCCTCCAGAGAGGAACACAGACCTGCCAACACCTTGATATTAGCCTGCAAGACCTATTTTGGGCATCTGATCTCCAGAACTGAAAGACACCCAAAAGCCATTACATTTGCGTCAATCGGTTATAGCAACAACAGGAAAATAACGTACCTCGTTTAAAGTGGATTATAAGCCTTTCTACTCAACAGACCTTAGTAGTTCTCCCAAGCTCACCTGAAGAACCCCAAACTCCAGCACAACCCTCTCTCCCCTCTCCGAAGACTCCAAGGAGACAGGAAAGCAGTGCTGGCAAAATCCTCCTCTGGATCTGGTCAGCAACCTGCAACCATGGCACACTGCCGTGTGATGTAAATGTGTGCGTGTGGACGAGAATCCGAAGGAAATCAAAAGGATTTCTATATTATCTGTGGTTTTCTTCACTAACTTTTCCCTTTTTGTCTGCATAGACAATTGAGGACCCGCTCCATTCCACCACGGACAGCCACTGCTTGCTTTCAAGGACTTCCCCCACCCCCCAGACTCCTAGATTAGATCCAGTGCAGTCTCTGATCATGCAGAAGTTACAATTAGCAAAGTAAAATAAAAAGAAGAGAAAATGAAACGGACATAGTCGGAAAAACAAATCCTCCTTCATGGGCAGACTTGAGCATTTAGCAGAGCAGTAACTATATTACCATTTTCAATGCTTTCTGATGTTGGGTGCAGAAACACTTCCTATTACAACCCACTTGACTTTTCTCTCTTTCTTCAGACTGTAGATAAATATTTAGCTACAAACTTCCAAACGGAATAAAACCAGGCTTTTAGTTTAGTGGATAGGAAAGCTTAGTATTGGATACTTAAATCATTAAGGAGAAAAGACAGCTTAACTCACTGTAAAGCTGAAGATTAACTAGGAGTCAACACGAATTCTCTTATAGCCTGTTTTCTACTCCCCGTGGTAGGAAAAATGTTAATTCACTCATTACTGCATATCATGAGCAGAGTCTGGATTCCTTGGGAAGTTCTGTTTTCTCTCAGGAAAACTTAGTTTGGCACAGGGAAAATGAAAACAAGCTAAAAAAAAAATCATTCCTGGGTAGTCATTTTCTCTGGAGACTGAAAAGAAAAAAGACACTGATGTTGAGTAAAAAGCTGTATCTGCAAACTTTTACTGCAATGTCAAATAAACATGCACAGAACTGGCTCCCCTGGTAGCTTGTGTCTACCTTCCATTTTTTTTTTTTTTTTTTTTTTTTTTTTTGTGAGACAGAGTCTCACTCTGCTGCCCAGGCTGGAGTGCAGTGGCTCTATCTTGGCTCAATGCAACCTCCACCTCCCAGATTCAAATGATTCTCCTGTCTCAGCCTCCCGAGTAGCTGGAATTACAGGTGTGTTTCACCATGCTTGGCTAATTTTTGTATTTTCAGTACAGATGAGGTTTCACCCTATCAGCCAGGCTGGTCTCGAACTTCTGACTTTAGGTGATCTGCCTGCCCTGGCCTCCCAAAGTGCTGGGATTGCAGGCATGAGCCACCCCATCTGGCCCCTTCGACTTTTTTAAAACAAAAATTTCTAAAGATAACATGTTGCCTTTTCTTAGCTGGAAAATGGGAAAGGAGAATTTTTTTTTTTAAGAATTTTATTGTGTAACATCTGAATTCCTGTCACTTAAATTCCTTTTTTTTTAAATTGTACTTTAGGTTCTGGGGTACATGTGCAGATAATGCAGGATTGTTGCATAGGTACATAGATGGCAATATGGTTTGCTGCCTCCATCCCCCGTCACCTATATTTGGCATTTCTCCCCATGTTATCCCTCCCCAACTTCCCTACCCCCTACCATCCCTCCCCTAGCCACCCCAACAGACCCCAGTGTGTGATGCTCCCCTCCCTGTGTCCATGTGTTCTCATTGTTCAACACCCGCCAATGAGTGAGAACATGTAGTGTTTGATTTTCTGTTCTTGTGTCAGTTTGCTGAGAATGATGGTTTCCAGATTCATCCATGTGCCTACAAAGGACACGAACTCATCATTTTTTTATGGCTGCATAGTATTTTGTGGTGTATATGTGCCACATTTTCCTTGTCCAGTCTATCATTGATGGACATTAGGACTGGTTTCAGGTCTTTGCCATTGTAAACGGTGCCACAATGAAGATTCATGTGCATGTGTCTTTATAATAGAATAATTTATAATCCTTTGGGTATATAGCCAGTAATGGGATTGTTGGGTCAAATGAAATTTCTATTTCTAGATCCTTGAGGAATCGCCACACTGTCTTCCACAATGGTTGAACTAATTTACATCCCACCAATAGTGTAGAAGTGTTCCTATTTCTCCACATCCTCTCCAGCATCTGTTGTCTCCAGATTTTTTAATGATCACCATTCTAACTGGTGTGAGATGGTATCTCAATGTGGTTTTGATATGCATTTCTCTAATGACCAGTGATGATGAGCATTTTTTCTTATGCTTGTTGGCCTCGTGTATGTCTTCTTTTGTAAAGTGTCTGTTCATGTCCTTTGCCCACTTTTGAATAGGTTTGTTTGTTTTTTTCTTGTAAATCTGTTTTAGTTCTTTGTAGATTCTGGATTTTAGTCTTTTGTCAGATGGGTAGATTGCAAAAATTTTTTCCCATTCTGTTGGTTGCCGGTTCACTCTAATGATTATTTCTTTTGCTGTGCAGAAGATCTGGAATTTAAGTAGGTCCCATTTGTCTATTTTGGCTTTTGTTGCCAATGCTTTTGGTGTTTTGGTCATGAAGTCCTTGCCTATGCCTATGTCCTGAATGGTTTTGCCTAGGTTTTCTTCTAGGGTTTTTATGGTGTTAGGTTTTATGTTTAAGTCTTTAATCCATCTGGTGTTAATTTTAGTGCAAGGTGTCAGGAAGGGGTCCAGTTTCTGCTTTCTGCACATGACTAGCCAGTTTTCTCAACACCATTTATTAAACAGGGAATCCTTTCCCCATTGCTTGTTTTTGTCAGGTTTGTCATAGATCAGATGGTTGTAGATGTGTGGTGTTGTCTCCAAGGCCTCTGTTCTGTTCCATTGATCTATATATCTGTTTTGGTACCAGTACCATGCTGTTTTGATTACTGTAGCCTTGTTTGAAGTCAGGTAACGTGATGCCTCCAGCTTTGTTCTTTTTGCTTAGGATTATCTTAATGCAGGCTCTCTTTGGTTCCATGTGAAGTTTAAGTTGTTTTTTTCCAGTTCTGCAAAGAAGGTCATTGGTAGCTTGATGGAGATAGTGTTAAATCTATAAATTACTTAGGGCAGTATGGCCGTTTTCATGATATTGATTCTTCCTAACCAAGAGCATGGAATGTTTCTCCATCTGTTCATGTTCTCTCTTACTTCCTTGAGCAGTGGTTAGTAGTTCTCCTTGAAGAGGTCCTTTACATCCTTTGTTAGTTGTATTCCTAGGTATTTTATTCTCTTTGTAGTAATTGTGAATGGGAGTTTGCTCATGATTTGGCTCTCTGCTAGTCTGCTATTGGTGTATAGAAATGCTTGTGATTTCTGCACATTGATTTTGTATCCTGAGACTTTGCTGAAGTTGCTCATCAGTTTAAGGTGATTTTGGGCTGAGACAATGGGGTCTTCTAGATATACTATCATGTCGTCTGCAAATAGAGACAATTTGACTTCCTCAGGAAAGGAGAAATGTGTATGTGTGTTTAACAGGCAACAGTAGAGTACTAAGTTAATATTGCATAAGTGGATCTCAATTTTGCTAAAATCTGACCAATGTGAGGAAAATAATGTGTCATGCTTAGTGTACTTTACAGAGTTTTACCATGTTAGGAAGTGTTATGTTAGTCTCCTGTATAAACTTACTACTTCATGTAACACGCCTACAGGCTACATTGGATGACGATTCAATAGTGGAAGGTCCAAGGTTAGGCTCAGGATGCTGAACACATCCAGCATCTGTTCAGCACTGAAAGGTTTTCTGGCTTTCACTGAAGACTTCGGCACCTGACTCATGATTCTCTTTTCCAAACTATGACTTGCTTTATCCCCAGTGACCTTTTCAACAACCATGTCACCTTCTATTGCTCCACCTAGCCACCCACCTCCATGGCCACAGCCCATAGTCTGTCCTCAGAGAGGGTCTCCCAATGGCCGTGAGAGCTCTTGGAGCGCATGAGACTTCTGATGCTTTGTTACTGGCAGAACATATCTACATCCATATGGGGCCGCACAACCTCAATTCTTACCTCCTCAGAAGAAAGAATGGGACTGAGGGGCATAAGGTAGAGGAAGAGACCAAGGCAAGTTTCAGAGCAGGAGTGAAACTTTATCAAAACGCTTCAGAGCAGGAATGAAAGGAAAGAATGTACACTTGGAAGAGGGCCAAGCCGGCAATCTTGAAAGACAGACGCACGGCTTGATCTTCTGACTTGGGCTTTTATACGTTGGCATACTTCTGTGGTCTTGTGTTACTTCCCTCCACTCGCCCAACTCTTGAGATCTTATTGGGAAGCGGCTGATCACCAGTTTCAGGTGTTTTCTATCTATTGGAAGCCTGCCTTTCCTGGTGCCGGCTGTGACCAATTATTACTTTAGAGAGAGAACATTAACAAAACCCTGACCATCCCCTGATGGTTGCCCAACACTCCTGGTGTGTGCTGGAGGAGCCCTCTCCTGCCCTGCTCATACCCGACTAGCTACCTACTTTAACAGGCTGACCCCTCCTTTTATTTCCCGTCCCGATAAGAGTACCTCACCCAGATAAGAGTATGTAGTTACTCACTTGAAAATCAAGGGGGCTGGGAGCAGTGGCTGACACCTGTAATCCAGATACTTTGGGAGGCTGAAGCAGGAGGATCATGTGAGGCCAAGAGCCAGGACAACATAGGGACACCCCATCTCTGCAAAAAAAGAAAAAAAAATTAGCCAGGCGTGGTGGTGTGTACATGTAGTCCTAGCTACACAAGGTGGCTGAGATGGAAGGATTGTTTGAGCCCGGGAGTTGGAGGTGGCAGTAAACTATGATCATGCCACTGCACTCCAGCCTGGGCAACAGAATGAGACCCTATCTCTAAAAAATAAAAAAAAAATCACAAAAATCAGGGCTAGGCTAGATGCCATAGGTACTGAAAAAATTCTGGAGCCCTTCTCTCTAGACGTAACTCCAAAAGTATAAGTCAGTCCCATTTCTGATTTGGTTCTCATGATGACTATTTTAGTGTTCTTCAGAGGGAGGGTAGGGAGGAGGAGGGGAGTGAATATAGTATTCTTAAATTTGTTTTTCAATTTTGAGTGCCCTCTCGTTGGTACCCCAAGTGTGGGTTTAGTGGGTTCACTGCGTAATCGGAAGCATTCTTTTACAAATACCCTTATCTCTGCTGCACACTTGTTTCCCACTGCCCAGCCAGGCAAAACTCAACCCAAGTTCAGCCGTGCCCCACCTGCGCATGCCTCAGAATCACCTGAAATGCTTGTTTTTATCGCTTGTTCCAAATGCGGTGGGATTGCAGCCCACCTCAGCTGGCACCGGCCATGCTCACGTCCCTGAGGTCTGCCACCACCCACACAGTCCACCCGGAAGCCCTCAGCCACAAGGTCCTCTCATCTCTCACCATGGTGACCCCCGGCTTGCAGGCCAGCCCTCTCAGCTCTTCTTCTCCATCGCCTGAAATTCAGTACCCTCTGGGCCTCTTGAGACAGAGAGGCTTATGAAAGGAGAGGCTAGCTCGGGCCCTCTTTGTCTAGACCTGTCCTGTTGAGATTGCTACTTATGTGCAGCTGCCCAACGCTGGCAAGGAGCGTGGAGGAGACCATTTCCTCCCAGGGATTCAAGAGGGAAGGAGATCCTAAGCCCCTACAGCACCGCATGCCTAGCACCTAGCTAGGAGATTTAGGAGTCACTCTCTTTTAAAATTTTTTTGTAGAGACAGGTTCTCACTGTGCTGGTCCTGAATGCCTGGCCTCAAGTGATGGTCCTCCCTCCTCCACCTCCTGAAGTGCCGGGATAACAGGCATGAACCGCCATGCCCAGCCTCACTCTCCTCCCCTCTGAGTGCCCCTTCCATCTAACTGATCAAATTCTTCCCTTGATGGAAAATTGCGCCTATGTTTTGCAGAACTTGTTCTCATATGGGCTCTGAAAGAGCCAGGTTCCTGTTCTAGATATTTAAGAAGAAATTTTTATGATGAGGGAAACTTTTCTCTCTTAAAAACCTGACTTTTGACCAGGTGCAGTGGCTCACACCTGTAATCTCAACACTTTGGGAGGACAAGGCAGGCAGATCACCTCAGGTCAGGAGTGTGAGACCAGCCTGGCCGACATGGAGAAACCCCATCTCTATTAAAAATACAAAATTAGCTGTGTGAGGTGGCTCATGCCTGTAATCCCAGCTACTCAGGAGGCTGAGACAGGAGAATCACTTGAACCTGGGAGGTGGAGATTGTGGTGAGCCAAGATGGGGCCATTACACTCCAGCCTGGGCAACAAGAGTGAAACTCCGCTTCAAAAAACAAAAAAGCAAAAACAAAAAAACAAACCAAAAAGAAACCCGACTCTTGCCATTGTGCCGTTGAAAGCCTGAAATCAAACCTAATTTTTCTGCTGTATTCTTTTAAGGTCTATTTTGAACATCGTAATTGATCAATGACTTTTTTCTTCTTCATCTTTTTTTGCATTATATATAAGTCTTTTTAAAAATAATAGGCTGGGTGCTATGGCTCACACCTGTAATCTCAGCAATTTGGGAGGCTATGGTGGATGGATAAATTAAGGTCAGGTTAAGGGGTACTACACAGGAGACCAGCCTGGCCAACATGGTAAAACCCCGTCTCTACTAAAAATACAAAAATTAGCTGGGTGTGGTGGTATGCATCTGTAATCCCAGCTACTCAGGAGGCTGAGGTAGGAGAATCGCTTTAACAGGAGGTGGAGTTTGCAGAGAGCCAAGATCATGCCATTGCACTCCAGCCTCGGTGACAGGGCAAGACTCCGTCCCTTAAATAAATAAATAAATAAATAAAAAGAGACAGGGTCTCACTATGTTGCCCAGGCTGGTCTTGAACTCCTGGACTCAAGTGATCCTCTCCGTCTCTGAAACTGCTAGGATTACAGGCATGAGCCACGCTGTACCTGACCTCTATGGCTTTTCTTGTTGTTCTGAGCTGTATCTCACCCTCTGCCCCAAACAAGCATCAGTGGGTTAAAAGGTCTTTCGGCTGTAAAAAAGTAGGGGAATAAAAAAAAACTAGGGCTCTATTAAAAACACACACACTATACCTCACTTCCCACCCTACCTGCAGCTCCCAAGTTTGGTTTGGCCTGGACAGTGTTTGAAACAACATTTGACTAATTGTCAGTGTTTTCAGTTGGATAATTTCATCTATGAAGCTGTATTTCTGCCTCCTTTTGTAGCGTGGCCACACTGGGCTGTGGCAGAGGCACTAGGGCTCACCTTGATTAATCCTGCCCTCTTCAGTTTGCTGGAACCCCCTCCTGGCTGCCTCACACATTGGCCTCTGAGGGCACTGACCTTAAGCAGGGTTCCTCACTTAGCCTCAAAAGCCTTTCTCTGTCTTTCCTCTTACAAAGTCCTTCAGACCTTTGCACCTTCCTGAAAGTCCTTACCCTCCCCAACACCCATTCCCCTACACTCTCACCAGATTACTAATTTTGTTGAGAAAATTGAGGACAAAAGTACAGAATATTCTCTCTACTGTCCAACCTACAAACTTTTCTATATCTGTACAAATCTTGCCTCACTCTTAGAGGATGGGGTGGTCCTGTTTTTGGTCAAAGCAATTTGCTCAGTTATGCTGTTTTAAAAACATATTGTTATTTACAATTATGAAAATGATATAGCCCCAAAATTCTAAAGCCAAAGTTAAAAATAAGTCAACCTTGCCACAAACCCACAATGATATCAATGCCCAAAAGTAAATACGGTAAAATTACTGTTAAATATTTGGTAGCCATCCTCCAGGTATACACACACACACCCCCCTAAACATATGTGTGTACACATAATTTTATTGTTTTTTCCAAAACAGTGATTGTATATTTTTGTACAAGTTGTCTTTTTCTACTTAACAGTGATGGTGAATGCCTTTATTTATCAGTACATGTAAATCTACTGTCTTCTAGGGCTATTTAGTGCTGCATGCATTGAGCATGTCATATTTATTAAACCCTTTTTAAAAATAGCAAAAAAGTAGTATATACTTACTAAAAGTTATACAAATTATACAGAAGGCTAAAATGTGAAAGATGCTTTTTTTCTTATACTCCCACTCCCATTCTCCAAGGCGTAACTATTATTAACAGCTTACTGGGAATCTCCACAGACTTTTTTCTTTTTTTGAGTTGGAGTCTTGCTCTGTCACCCTGGCTGAAGTATACTGGCTTGATCTTGGCTCACTGCAACCTCCGCCTCCTGGGTTCAAGTAATTCTCCTGCCTCAGCCTCTTGAGTAGCTGAAATTATAGGCAACTGCCACTATGCCCAGCTAATTTTTTGTATTTTTTTTAGTAGAGATGGGGTTTCACTGTGTTGGCCAGGCTGGTCTCGAACTCCTGACCTCGTGGTCCGCCCACCACCTCAGCTTCCCAACGTGCTGTGATTACAGGCATGAGCCACCATGGCTGTTCTCTACAAACTTTTTTAAAAGTCCGGTTAATTGATGTGTAATTCACATACAATAAAACCCACCATTTGTAGTGTACGGTTTTATGAACTGGTAAAAATACATACAGTTGTGCAACCAAAAACACAATTGAGTTAAGGAACATTTCCATAACAACAAGAAACTTTCTTTACGTCCGTTTATAGTCACCCGCTCCCTAACTCCCAGCCCTGGCAAGCATTGATCTGTTTTCTGTTTCTATAGTTGCACTTTTTCTAGAGGGCCATATGAAAGGAATTATACAATGTGCAGCCTTTTGAGACTGAGTCTCACTCTGTCGCCCAGGCTGGAATGCAGTGGTGCCATCTCGGCTGACTGCAACTTCTACCTCCTAGGTTCAAGCAATTCTCCTGCCTCAGCCTCCCGAGTAGTTGGGATTACACGTGTGTGCCACCATGCTTGGCTAATTTTTGTATTTTTAGTAGAGACGGTGTTTCACCACATTGGCCAGGCTGGTCTTGAACTCCTGACCTCAAGTGATCTGCCCATCTCCACCTCCCAAAGTGCTGGTAGTACAGGCCTCAGCTGCAATGGAGCCATGGCTTCTTTCACCTAGCATAATGCATTGGAGAGTCATCCATGTTGATGTGTGTGTTATTAAATCCTTATTTGTCTAGTACATAGAAATGGTTTTTGTTCCTGGAAATGGGATCATGTTATACCTGGAAAGTAGCTATTTCTTTTCTTGTTTACTTAAATGTTATAAATCAATTTCTCTGTAACTTACTACATCTGGATCTAATTCTTTCTTTTTAGTAGCTGCCCAGTGTTCTATTACATACTTTCTGTATAACGTATTTAACTGTTTTTCTCTTAATGAACAATCAGGTCATGTCCACCTTTTCACTATTCCAGCATGTAAAAAAGTATAAACAGGTAAATACATACTGGTTCATAATTTCTTGTGAATGTGTAGATAGATTCTTAGAAGTAGAACTGCTGAGTCAAAAGATCCATTTAAAATTGTGAATTTGGGTGATGGATACCCTGAAAGCCTTGTTTTCACCAATACACAAACTCTACATGTAACAAAATTACACTTGTACCCCATACATATTTTTATTTTTATACAAATAAAAGTAATTTGATAAACACTTCCAAATTACTCTCTACAATGTTGTATATGTTTAAGCTCCATCAGTCTCTATTGGAGTGTCTTTTTCCCCATAGCCTTACCAACAACACATACATTATCGTTCTAATTTTTCTCAATCTTATTGACAAAGTGAATGATCTCATTCACAAAGTTTTCATTCTTAATGAGGTTATTGAAATACACACACACACACACACACACACACACACACACACACATATATATATATATATATTTGCTGTTCAAGTTTGTTATCTATGAAATGCCAGTTTCTAGCTTTTGTCCATATTTTCTATCAGGCTGTTATTTTGAAAAATGAATTTGGGCCAGTATGGTGGCTCACACCTATAATTCCAGCACTTTGGGAGGCCAAGGCTGGTAGATCACCTGTGGTCAGGAGTTCGAGACCATCCTGGCCAACATGGCGAAACCCTGTCTCTACTAAAAATACAAAAAATTACCTGGGTGTGGTGGCAGGTGCCTGTAATCTCAGCTACTTGGGATGCTGAGGCAGGAGAATTGCTTGAACCTAGGAGGCGGAGGTTACAGTGGGCCAACTTTGCACCACCGCACTCCAGCCTGGGGAGTGAGACTCTGTCTCCAAAAAAAAGAAAAAAAGAAAAGATTTTGAAGGAGTTTTTTAAAAAATATATTTTGTGGAGTCTCTAGAGGCTATATATTTTTGCTATCAATTCTGTAACAGCTCCCTTTTATTATGTCTGGAAATCATATACTATGAGGGAGACCTTTCCACTGCAATACCGTAAAGTAATTCTGTAATCCATAGCTTAACTAATCTTTCCTGATAGACATGTAAATTGTTTCAAATTTTCCCTATTACTAGTGATAATGCATTGAATACTTCTGTACATATATCTCTTTGCCTTTGAACAATTTTGTATAATTTTTCCTTCTTATGTGAACATTTTTATAAGTTTTTAAAATATTTTTTTCTTGGAAGATAAATTCTGATAAACTGCAACAAAGGATGGGCATATTTGAAATGCTACTGATCTGCACTTTTGAATTCCTACCCATCAGGAACCTTGTTCTCTCAGTCAGTCTTTCTTGTATAAATCTTTTTTTTTTTTCTTTTTAGTAGCTGCCCAGTGTTCCAGTGCCCAGGCTGGAATGCAAATGGCAGAATCTCAGCTCACTGCAACCTCTGCTTCTTGGGTTCAAGCGATTCTCCTGCCTCAGCATCTTTAGCCTCTCTCAATCCACAGGCTCTTTCTTTACAGCCTACAAGCATGCTCCAAATTCACATCTTCTTAGAAACAAAGCAGAATAACACAACATCGCTTCCCTTGTTGAGTCTACATTTCTTTCTAGTTGCCATCAGACCTCTTTTCTTCTTAGCCAGCTTGCTGAAAACGTGGTCCATCTGTCCTCGTTGCCATGACTGCTATTTGCGGCCATCTGATTTCTACCCCTTGCACTTCACTGACACAACCACAGAAAAGATGCCCAGGGACCTCTAGGTGGTTCACTCAGTGTCACCTGCAGCTGCTGACCATCCCTTGCTCCCTGTAACTCTCCATTCTGTCCCTCCACGACACCAGCTCTTTCCCGGTCCTCCCCTTAGTCAGCCTTCCTTCTCCTCCTCCTTTGGGTTCCTTCTTCCAATGCTCACTCCTTAAAAAAACAAATATTATTATTATTTGAGACAGAGTTTCACTCTTGTCACCTAGGCTGGAATGCAATGGCACAATCTCGGCTCACTGCAACCTCTGCCTCCCAGGTCCAAGTGATTCTCCTGCCTCAGCCTCCTGAGAAACTGGGATTACAAGCATGTGGCACCACGCCCAGCTAAGTTTTTGTATTTTTAGTAGAGACAGGGTTTCACAATGTTGGCCAGGTTGGTCTTGAACTCCTGACCTCAAATGATCCGCCCACCTTGGCCTCCCAAAGTGCTGGGATTACAGGCATGAGCCACTGCGTCCAGCCAATTATTATCATTTTTTGAGACAGGGTCTTGTTCTGTTGCCCTGACTGGAGGGTAATGGCACAGTCTTGGCTCACTGCAGCCTCAACAACCACTTGGGTTCAAGTGATTCTCCCACCTCAGCATTTCAAGTAGCTGGGACTACAGGCACATGCCACCGTGCCTATCTAATTTTGTTTATTTTCTTTGTAGAAACAGGGTATCACTGTATTGCCCAGGCTGGTGTCAAACTCCTGGGCTCAAGCAATCCACCTACCTCGGCCTCCCAAAGTGCTGAGGTTACAGGCATGACCCACCATGCCTAGCCCAATGCTTGCTCTTTTAACTTTGATGTTTCCAGTGTTCTGGTCTTGATCTAATGGTTTTCTCTCCAAACACATTCTCCTCATCGATTGTATCTACTCTCAGCAACTTTATGTTATCAACACACAGTGGGTTGAATTATGGCCTCTAAAGATATTCGGGTCCTAATCTCTGGAACCTGTGAATATCTTATCCAGCAAAACGTACAGTTGTGATCTTGAGATGGGAATCTTATCCTGGACTATCCGTGTGAACACAGTGTGATCACGCACATCCTGATAGAAGGGAGGCAGAGGGAGGCAGGACCACAGAAGAAAGCAATGCAACAACAGGAGCAAGACGCTGCAGTCTTGGCTTTGAAGATGGATTAAGGGCCAGACTGAGAAATGCGGGCGGCCTCTCGAAGCTGACAACGGCAAGGAAAAGGATTCTCTCCGAGAGCCTCCAGAAGGAACCAGCCCTGCTGACCCCTTGACTTCAGCCCCGTGAGACTAATTTTAGACTTCTCAACCCCAGAATTGTAAGAGAACATATTTACGTTGTTGTAAGTCACAAATGTGTGGCAATTTGTTATAGCAGCCTCAGGAAACTAATATAATGCTTTAATATAGATTTCTCATACCAGAACATCTGATCATTCTGCAATCATCAGATTCATAGCTGCATCTGCCTGCTACCCTCAAATGCAAAAGGACTCAAACAGGACCCGTCATCCCCTCCCTCCTCCTGTTGTGTTTCCCTGATTCATTTAATGGCACCAGCATTCCCTGAGTCACATGAGTCGGGACCAAGGATCTTCCTGGACTCCTCCCATGCACAGCCCAGCAACTATCAAGCCCTGCAGGGCCTGCTGCCCAAACCTTTTTCAAATACGCCTCCTCCTTTTGGCCTCTATGGCTCTTTGCCTATAGATTTATCCCTTCCCACATGCATGCTCCATATCAAAGCCAAGATGAGCCTTCTAAAAGGAAACCTGACCAAGGTCCTTCCTTTAACCACTGCTTACAGTCAAGTCCAAACTCCCTGGCAGGCCATTCAAGACTCTCTCCTTCTCAGCCATGTCTCTTGCTGTGGACTCTAAGGGTGCTCAAATGGTTTGCTACTTTTCCATGTGTAGTCATTCCCTTCGTGTGTTCATGAAACTTCATGCATGACCTTTCCTTCTGTGGCTCCTGCTCTTCTTTTTCTGCTCAGCTTTTACTGGTCTTTTCGACTTAGCTCATTTTCTCTAATGAGACAGGGCTCATTCTTCCTTTGTCCTCCTGTAGCAGCCTGTGCCTGCTCATGTACCATAGCAATTTCCACATTAAAGAGACATTATTTGTGTTCATCTGAGGCCAGGAGCAATGTCTCATTCATCTATTAAAGCTCAGTGGTTTGCACAAGGCCCAGTAAACGTCTGTTAAACTAAGCTGAATGGCATTGCAGTTAGAAAAAAACAACCTGTTTCACTTAGTTATAATATTTCAAAAATTTAGAAACTATTCTTTTACAAACTTTATCTCCTCTGACAGTTCTGGGCTGCAGCCAGGTATAACAAAGGGCGGGAATACAAAACAAAGATTGTCTGAAAATCCCCAGAGTGAGGCATCTAAAAAAGGAATCATGAAAATGTAAATAAACTCTGGCCAACCCATCTTCTCTGTGTTCTTTCAAGAAAAGTATTTGAAGTTTCATTTTTCCTTGAAGTTCAAAACTAGTCAGAATATTTAAGAATGTGTCTAGACATTCTGAACTTGACCTTTGACAACTGTAGGAGTTGACTTTTCTAGCCAGCTGTGAAATGCAAATGCAAAGCACAGTTCATTTAATCCAGGGCCAGGTTTCAAGCTTGGGCACACTCTCTGTGTGAATAAATAGAAGCAGCAATTATGTTCACCGCCCCCCCCCAACCTTTTTTTTTTTTGAGACAGAGTTTTATTTTTCTTGCCTAGGCTGGAGTGTGCAATGGTGTGATCTTGGCTCACCGCAACCTCCGCCACCCAGGTTCAAATGATTCTCTTCCTCAACCTGCTAAATAGCTGGGATTACAGGCATGCACCACCATGCCTGGCTAATTTTGTATTTTTAGTAGATACAGGGTTTTTCCATGTTGGTCAGGCTGGTCTCAAACTCCCGACCTCAGGTGATCTGCCCGCCACAGCCTCCTAAAGTGCTGGGATTACAGGCGTGAGCCACCGCACTTGGCAGGGATGACATCCTAAAGGGATTGTCAGGCTGAAGAGACTACAGGAGATACTGCTAGGTGACCAAACCAAAGCACTGAATGGTGTGTACGGCATGCCTCATTTTGTGTAAAAAGGAGGGAGGGGAATAATATATTTTCATATTTGTTTGCATTTGCATAAATAATCACTGGAAAGAGAAATCAGAAATGAATAAATATGGTTACCTGTAGGGTGTAAGAGGCAACAGAGTAGATGGGGATGGAATGGAATGACAGTTCTCAGTACCTACCTTTTTGTAGTGCTCAGAGTCTCACTCATCTAAGTGTAATTTCTATATAAAATAACTATTACGAAATGTCAGATGTAGGCCAGTAATGTTACCATTTGAGAAGCATCAGTAGTTTTTGGCCTAGAGAGTCTGTTTTAATGTTTAACACTTGATTTAGAAATGATGGCAAGTTTTATTTAATTATTTAATTTTTAAATTTTTTTTATTTTTTGAGACAGAGTTTCACTCTTGTTACCCAGGCTGGAGTGCAATGGGGCGATCTCGGCTCACCGCCACCTCCGCCACCTCCGCCTCCTGGGTTCCAGCAATTCCCCTGCCTCAGCTTCCTGAGTAGCTGGGATTATAGGCACGTGCCACCATGCCCAGCTAATTTTTGTATTTTTAGTAGAGATGGGTTTTCACCGTGTTGACCAGGATGGTCTCGATCTCTTGACCTTGTGATCCACCGGCCTCAGCCTCCCAAAGTGCTGGGATTATTTAATTTTTTTCCTTAACAAAATTGAGGTTGGATGTGATGGCTCTTGCCTGTAATCCCAGCACTTTGGGAGGCTGAGGTGGGAGGATCACTTGTGTCCAGGAGTGCATCTACTGCACTCCAGCCTGGGCAAAAGGGCCAGCCTTCATCTCAAAATCCATCCATCCATCAATCAATCAATCAAAAAATTTTAGATTCAGGGGTGTATGTACAGGTTTGTTACACGGATATATTGTGTGATGCTGAGGTTTGGGCTTCTGTTGAAAGACCAAATAGTCTATTCTGTCACCCAAATAGTAAACATGATTTCAAGATTTAAAAAAAAATTACAAAAATAAAAACAGCACAAAGATCTCTATGCCTGCTGGTCACAATGGCTCACAACTGTAATCCCAGCACTTTGCGAGCCTAGACAGATGGATTACTTGAGATCAGGAGTTCAAGTCCAGCCTGGCCAACGTAGCAAGATCCCATTTCTATGAAAAATACAAAAATCAGCCTGATGTGGTGGTGCACACCTGTGGTCCCAGCTACTCCAGAGGCTGAGGTGGGAGGGTTGCCTGGGCCTGGCAGATCAAGGCTGCAATGAGCTGCCACTGCGTTCTAGCTGGTGCTGGTGCAATGGGAGTGAGACCTTGTCTTAAAAAAAAAAAAAAAAAAAAAAAAAAGATTTCTATGCTTTTAACCAGATTTTCCTGTTATCAACATTTTATCCCACATGAGCACTTTCTCTCTCTCTCTCTCTCCCCCTCTCCCTCTCTCTCTCTCTCTCTCTCTCTCTGTGTCTCTCTCTCATACTGCATCTGAACCAACTGAGGTTCTGGATCCTCTACCCCTAAATGTTTCAGTATGTATTTTCTACAAATGTAACCACTGTACAGTTACCAACTTCATGAATTTATGGTGACGCAGTATGAGCAAGAGAGTGTTCCTGTGGAAATAAATATTTCTTAAACATAAGTTCAATTTTAACTTTTATATTATACAAAATGGCCATTGGGCAATCTACTGTTATAGGTGAGGAAGTGAACTGGATGTTTCACTGTGGAGCTCATCAAGCATGCTTAATGGCATCCATTCATCCGTCTCTAGAGGGTTTTTTCATCTTCCTTTTAGTAAATTGAAGTCTGCAACTTCCCTGAAGTCTTAATGAAAAGGTTGCACAATCTCCCATTATAGTTCAGTCATGAAGTTGGAAGGAAATTCCTCAACTACATCTTGTTTAAAAGTAATTTAAAAAATATAGGCTGGGTGCAGATGGCTTACACCTGTAATCCCAGCACTTTGGGAGGCCAAGGAGGGCAGATCACTTGAGGTCAGGAGTTCGAGACCAGCCTGGCCAACACGGTGAAACCCCGTCTCTGCTAAAAATACAAAAATTGGTTAGGTGTGGTGGTGCACATCTGTAGTCTCAGCTACTCGGGAGGCTGAGGTAGGAGAATTGCTTGAACCCAGAAGGCAGAGGTTGCAGTGAGCTGAGATTGTACCACTACACTCCAGCCTGGGAATATATATACATATATAGATGTGTGTATGTAGCACCTTGTGTCAAATCCACTTGTTTGCTTCCAACTGCAACCATGGTCAAAATGGTCAGGGCTAGTCCTGCCTTTTGTTCCTCACTCCCAGCTGAGCTTGTCCTTGTTGGACAAGGAGGAGAAATACAGAGGTGGAGGTAAGCATTGAAAGTCCAAGGAAGGAAAGGGGGCTGGCCTTGCCCCCCATGGCTATGGCAAAGACCCAGTCTTAGGTGGCTGTTTTGACTACTATGAGATAGTATTTTGCAGCCCCCAAACTAGTTTATTTTTACCTTTTTTTTTTTTTTTTTTGGAGATGGAGTCTCACTCTGTCGCCCAGGGTGGAGTGCAGTGGTGCGATCTTGGCTCACTGCAACCTCTGCCTCCTGGGTTGAAGCAATTCTCCTGCTTCAGCCTCCCAAATAGCTGGGACTACAGGTGCACGCTGCCACACCGGCTAATTTTTTTTGTGTGTGTATTTTAGTAGAGACAGGGTTTCACCATGTTGCCCAGGCTGGTTTGAACTCTTGAGCTCAGGTAATTCACCCGCCTTGGCCTTTCAAAGTGCTAGGATTACAGGTGTGAGCCACCTCACCCGGCCCCCAAAACTAGTTAAATAAAATATTTCAGAGGAATTGAAGTTTCTGTGGAAGGAAGCGGGAGCGGTAACCAGGCCAACCCAGAAACCCTTTCTTTCTGAGCTTTCACCTCCCTATCAACTCCTCAGCTCGTTTTTCAGAGGCATCAAATAATGTCATCTGAAATGTTGCCAGCATTTATTGAAACTTCTAGTGTTGACAAAAAGCAACGCTTAAATGAAGATCAAAAGGAGAGCCAGAAGCCAAGATTAGGTGAAGGGTTTGAACCAATATTTAAATGACAAATAAAAAAACTAATAAAACAGAAACAATGGGAAGAACACCGGGAACTCTGCAAACAAACGTGGAAGGAAAAATGCAAGAGGAAAACATTGGCGTGACAATGTCAAATGGAATCAAACTCAGACGGAAATGACAGAAAACGTGTTGGAAGAGTTGTTCATAGCCCCCTTCACCTTATTATTGACTGTATTTTTGACGTCTTGATGGTGTTAAAGGTATCATGAATCACTGTCAGAAAAATCTTGTCTATGAATTAGGCTGAATCATTCTTGTTTTAATATGTAATATCCCTTTTATATAAACTTGCGTGTTGAAATGAAAAAATTTCAGAAACGTTCTATGAATACATTAATGCTAGATGATGATGTTTTGGGTTAATGACATTGAAGAATGGTTCCGTCACTAATACACACTGCTCTACACTCCTTGTGAAGATTGGGGTGGTGGTGAGAAAGCGACCTTTCCAAGTGTGACACACATCAGCCCAGGCTGGGACTCATGACCTGGTTTGGTGAAGGGTTCTTCCTTCCTATTCTCCTGTTTCTTCTGACCCCTCCCTCCTGCTCTCCCAGATGCTAATGCACAGAACATACCTTTCCTGAGTGCAGCCATACTGGCAGAGGGGTGTGCTGGGCTATAATTTAGCTAATCCTTTGTGGACAGAAATACGAATTTTTCTTTGAAAAAATTTTTAATTGGCTGTTGCTATATGTATACAATACCCTGATGAACATCCTTATATTTCTATACATATCCTTATTTACTTGTCCAATAATTTTTTTTTTTTTTGAGATGGAGTCTTGCTCTGTCACCAGGCTGGAGTGTAATGGCACCATCTCAGCTCACTGCAACCTCCACCTCCCAGATTCAAGCAATTCTCCTGCCTCAGCCTCCTGAGTAGCTGGGACTACAGACACGTGCCACAACACCCAGCTAATTTTTGTATTTTTAGTAGAGACGGAGTTTCACCATGCTGGCCAGGATGGTCTCAATCTCTTGACCTTGTGGTCTGCCTGCCTTGGCCTCCCAAAGTGCTGGGGTCATAGGTGTGAACCATTGTGCTTGGCCTGTCCAATACTTTTTATAGAATAAATTTTTAGAAGTAGAGTTGCTGGGTTAAAAAGTATGGGTTTTTTCATAAAGTTTGATACACCATGTCAAATTACCCTCCAGAAAGTTAATATGTACCAATTACAATCCCACAAATAGTATATGAGCATGTGGGATCCTGTGTGGAAAGTCGAGGCTGTGACATCCGCCTGTCTGGTGTTGTACCCTGGCTCTGCCACATACCAACTTCATTCTTTTTTTTTTGAGACGGAGTTTCTCTTGTTACCCAGGCTGGAGTGCAATGGCGCAATCTCGGCTCACTGCAACCTTGGCCTCCCGGGTTCAGGCAATTCTCCTGCCTCAGCCTCCTGAGTAGCTGGGATTACAGGCACGTGCCACCATGCCCAGCGAAGTTTTTGTATTTTTAGTAGAGACGGGGTTTCACCATGTCGACCAGGATGGCCTCAATCCCTTGACCTCATGATCCACCCGCCTCGGCCTCCCAAAGTGCTGGGATTACAGGTATGAGCCACTGCGCCTGGCCCAACTTCATTCTTTAGTAAATGATGCAGTCTCACTAAGCATTTCCTCATCTTTCCCATGGGAATGATAATAATACCCTTCTCGTGGGGCTGTCATGGAAGTAAATGAGATACTGTATGTGAAATGCTTATGTGAGGGCTAGGCACAGTGGTTCATGCCTGTAATCCCAGCAATTTGGGAGGCTGAGATGGGAGGATCACTTGAGCCCAGGAATTCAAGACCAGTCTGGGCAACATGGGGAGACCTTGTCTCTACAAAAAATTAAAAAATTAGCTGGGTGTGATGGTGCAAGCACGCACCACCACACCCAGCTAATTTTTTTTTTTTTTTTTGTATTTTTAGTAGAGACGGGGTTTCACGGTGTTGGCCAGGATGGTCTCGATCTCTTGAACTCGTGATCCCTCCGCTTCGGCCTCCCAGAGTGCTGGGATTACAGGCGTGAGCCACTGCGCCTGGCCTCTTTCTTTCTTTCTTTCTTTCTTTTTTTTTAAACAAATGCTTATGTGATCATGGCACCATCCCCTTCTCCCACCCTGGCTCCTGCTGTTGATGATCCCGGCTAAGCCCCTGACATTTTTGTCATTTCACACCAGTCCAGACAACTTTTTTTAAAACTTTGTCTAGAATCTTGCTACAAAGTCTCCTACTATGAGTTATAAAGATAGTGACCTCTAGTTCCCAGCATTTACCTTCTGTTGTTTTTTTAAAAATATCACCAGCTCCTTGTTTGACTGTATGGGACACTACGCCTTCCCCTCAAGTGTCTGTCATGAAAAACAGCCCTTTACTCAGTTCTCAAACGCCCGACGGAACTACGCAGCATGCCCGCTGGACCCGGGGTGCTTCCTGGCTTCAAAACCCGCTCACTTAGAGCCACTTGACCCACGATGTCCGGTGTCAGATTGCTTGTTTCTTTGTCAACCCACAGCCGAGCTGGCCGCTCAATCTTTCCTTGCACTTGCTACGTTTAAACTCTTCCATTATCTCAAGGCTCTCTTCTGGTGCCTTCTTATTCTGTCCATTTTAATCTTGTGACAGTCCCTGCTCTTCTCCCCAGACCTCAGGTTTCTGGCGAGAGTGTTTTTGTTCTTGTCTGACCTTTTCTGCTCTCACCCTCCCCATTCTGTTTCATCTGGCCTTCAATTTCACTATTTCTGCTCCAGTGTCTTCACCTCCATTTTATTTGTCTGTGCTGTCTCTTAACCACTTCTGCAGCAATATCTATTTTATCCTTAAAAGCCTCTGGCCATACTCCTTTGGAAAGCTCTCTTTATTTGTTAAAGAAAACGTTTTATTTTTCTGAAATCTTTCAAGGGGAGCAGGACTTCTGTTCTTCACTTCTACCCAATTTCCTATGTTTTTTGAAATCAATTTCAATCTCTTCACTGTGTAGATAGAGATGATAAAATCCTGCACTTTACATTTTATGACCTCTAGCATTTTTGCTTATGATCCTCTCAATCCTGCCGTATTTGAACCACGGGCAGCTAAATAAACATTCTCCTCTCCACTCAAATGGTTCTTGAACTTGCATAACTGATGGGCCTTCTTTTAAAAAAAATTCCTCTGCATCCACAGTGTTGACCTAAATTATTTTATTTATAAATTCAATGGCTGCTCTAATTTAGATATGATTCTGGCTAGTTTCATAACTTCAGCAAGCTTACACTGACTCAGTTCTCTCATTTTTCTCTTTTCACACTACCATGAAATTTTGTTCCTGAGGAATATTTCTGTAAGTCCTCCTCCTTTCTTTTCTCATAGGTCTCTGAGATAGAGTAGCGGCACTGTTGATGGGTTAAAAATCCCAGTGTGTGTAATCCCAGCTACTCAGGAGGCTGGGGCAGGAGAATTGCTTGAACCCAGGAGGCGGAGGTTGCGGTGAGCCGAGATCGCGCCATTGCACTCCAGCCTGGGTAACAAGAGCGAAACTCCGTCTCAAAAAAAAAAAAAAAAAAAAAAAAAAAAAAATCCCAGTGTGAACTTGGGCCAGAGGTCCTGTAATACACTTGCTCATAAAGTAGGCATCCAGGTTATTCAAAATATGCTTCTGCAGTTATTTGATTTGCAAAGCCGTTGTAGGAAACCCTCAGATCCCTGTTACTACACAACTACAGTCCGATAATGAATAGTTCAGTGCAAGGTACCTTTCCGCTACCCTAGCTCCTTTCCCAAGCCTCACTGGATGTGTCTCCCAGCCTCATGTCTTTTGCTGTACACAGGAGAGGTGTCCTGTGCAAAGCTCCCCTTTTTCTTTCATTTGTCTTTCTAAGGCTCATTTGTACATTTGATCTTTTCTCCCAATCCAGTTTACTTCCACGATCTTCCAAGCTTTCACATTGTGTCTTAGTCTGTTTTCTGTTGCTTGGAACAGAATATATGAAACTGGGTAATTTAAAAAGAGAACAAATTTATTTCTTACAGTTTTGGAGGCTGAGAAATCCAAGGTGGAGAAGCCACACCTGGGAGCCCTTTCTTGCTGGTGGCGATTCTCTGTAGAGTCCCGAAGTGGTGCCGGGCATCACACATGGGAAGGGGGCTGAGCATGCTAAGCCCAGGCCTCCCTTCATCTCCTTATAAAGCCACCAGGCCCACTCCCATGATAACCAATTAATCCATTAATCCCCAAATGCATTAAGCCATGCATGAGGGCAGAGCCCTTTTGACCCAATCACCTCTTAAAGTGCCCACCTCTCAATGCTGCCACATCAGGGATTAAATTTCCACGTGAGTTTAGGAGGAGACAAACATTCAAACACTCAAAAGTCTGAGAAGCTGTGTTTGTGCGGCTCTTGCCCTATTGAGGTATTCTGTGAATCCCACACCAGTTTTTTCACACACAGATTTCTCTCTTCAAATTCATCTCTATTTCCCAAGTCAAAATCGCATCTCGATCTGCAACCCCTGCCTCCTGGGTTCAAGCGATTTTCCTGCCTCAGCCTCCCGAGTACTGGGACTGCCGGGGTGGGCCACCACAGCTGGCTAATTTTTTTTTTTTTTTAGTAGAGAAGGGGTTTCACCATGTTAGTCAGGATGGTCTCGATCTCCTGCCGTCGTGATCTGCCCACCTCAGCCTCCCAAAGTGCTGGGATTATAGGTGTAAGCTACCATACCTGGCCTGTTTGGAAACTTCTAAGCTTCAACCCCAACCTGTTTTCTTATGGGGTAGCAGAGATGGCTCTAGATTTGGGATTAAGAGAGTCCCAGATAAATTTCTCTACTTAACAAGCTATAAGATATTAGGGAATCCCTTAATATCCCAGAGGCTCATTTTTCCCATCTGTATAATAGGATACTAATAGCTGTTATCTTTCAGAATTCTTGTGACAATTCCATGAAATACTATATGAAAAACCATGTCTAAAATTCTGTCTTATATAATTTTTAGCGGAAGCTCTGCTTGCCCTAATGTTGTGTGTGTATTTCTTTCAGGCCTTCAACATTTTATTTGAAACTTCTCTTCCTTTTCCTTTGGCTTCTCATTTCTCTTGTCTCAGGTTCTCCATCACTTTGTTTTTTCTAATTAATTCATTCATTGTTCATCTGTTCTATCATATTTGGATGAAAATGTTGACATCCTGACAATCAGTGCCAGAGCTGTTTGGGGCTGAGGAGACTATTTTGGGGTAAGGTGACATGGTTTTCCAGGAGTCCAACACCCAGAGAGGTGGCCAAATTGCTGATCTGAAACTGAACAGGGTAAGGGAAGAAAAGTAAAGCAAGGGAGAGTGGGAGAGGGGAACACTTCCAGCAAGATGGAGGCTACACCAGGTGACATGAGCAGTGAACCAAGTCCTAGGGTGGGATGGGGGTGGCAGTGGGAAGTGGGTGGAAGGACACACAAATAGAATGAGGGTAGCATTCTACTGAAGGTTGCCTGGTTACCGTGATGTAAATGCTCTACCAAGTCTTTAGTATATTTTGCCACCCACTGAAGAAGCTTTTAGGGAAATAACGGAAAGGAGCAGAGTCCAGACCAGGGTGATGGGGGCACAGGGACAGCAAGCAATGAATGAATTCACTGAAAATCAGAGACGATCATACCAGTGTAACCCTCCTGCAAATTTACAGACATCTTGGAGAGGGCTTTGGGATAATATGGGAATTGGAGCCAATCTTATCATTCTGAAGCGGGTGGTGACACCAGCTAACATCTAGACATCCTTTAAAACAAAACACAGGCCAGGTCAGGCACAGTGACTCATGCTTGTAATCCAGCACTTTTGGAGGCCAAGGTAGGAGAATTGCTTGAACCCAGGAGTTTGAGACCAGCCTGGGCAATACAGGGAAAGGCTGTCTCTATAGAAAATAAAAAATTAGCCAGGAATGGATGTGGTGGCATACACTTCTGGTCCCAGCAGCTTGAGAGGATCATTTGAACCAGGGAGATTGAGGCTATAGTGGGCCGTGATCGCACCACTGCATACCAGCCTGGACAACTGAGTGAGACCCTTTCTCAAAATGAATGAATGCATGAATAAAATAAAATAGATAAAACGTGACATATGTCAAATGCCAGGCAGGCATTCCTTGGACTTGGGTTCATCTAAATGAAGCCTATCACACAGGAGAAACCCAGCAAGTGTTTGTTGGATAAATGGATTTTTAGTTTTTCCTGGCAATAATTTATCATCCTCTGTTCCTCTCTTACTCTGTGGTTTTTTGAGTGGCCTCAGAAACAGCTATTTCTAAGTGTTCTCTACATCTTTTTCCTTGGCAAGACCTAGTTTTGCCTGTCATCTTCTTCCTGTACTTCTTGTTTGCCCTCAGCAACCTCATTTTTCCTGGCGCTCTCCTTCAACCTGAAGGCCATCTTCATCGTCTCCTCTCTGAGCTCCACCTCCAGCTGCTCTCCTAGCTTTCCCTGGGAGCGTTCCTGGCCCAGTGGAGGGGTGGGGTCTTAGGTTTGTTTGTTTTGGTTCTTGTGCCTAGCATAGCTAGCAATGCCAGTCTCCCTTCTGTGGGGAAAGATTCTCCTCAATCTTGGTGAAAATTCAGTTTACAGAGAGAGAAAGAGATAAAGATAGAGACAGAGGGAGCGCACACATGAGGGCTTATCTTTCGGATAAGATAGAGGTATCTCTATCTAACACAATGAGGTATCTCTAGATGAAATGATATGAATGTTTTGGTTTCACTCTAAACCAGGAGCCAGGGAAAAGAGACAAGAAGTAGGAGACCGGATGCTATGGCCAAACCAAGATGGTCCGTGTTGTTGAAGCCCTGTGATGGCTACGTGAGAGTTCGATATAACCTTCACAACCTGTGTGTACGTTTGCAGATTTCATAATCAGCTTAAGTCTGTTTATTAAAGACCTGCACATGAGTTATTGGTCTCCACAGCCACCATGGTGTTTTCTGGCCTGCATGTGACCTTCAGGGGAGTTCTTGAGCCTCACCCACAGCATGCCCCCACTCTCCCTCTGAGCCGCATCTATACTTTCTCTTGTTATTGATTTGTTGGATGTTCATTTCCCTTTGGTCTAAACGATCCTGGTGGACAGCAGGTGTGTCTTATTCATCTTCATGGCCCAGTGCCTAGCATAGAATCTGGTGAACCAAACTGAAATGAGCCGAAGAAAGTTATCTGCCAGTGAATTCCCTGCCCACAGCACCTCCTCCTCCTTGCCGTGGCCTTTGCTGGGCTCATAACCCATGGCCGTAGGCTCCTGAGTGGAGCCACAGCACATCCACGCAGGGCTGTCTTCCTTAGAAGGGACAGGGAGCAGCTGCTGTGTCCTGCACATGCCTCCATATCATCACAGAATCCTCTCCTCGGCCTTCTGCTGCTGCCGCATTATCCGAGAGAATTCCAATTTCCTTTCAGATCTGAAGCTCATACCAAACTTCTGACTTCCTGTGACTTGGTGATAAGTGACTGTAACTGTAGACCTCAGTTAATGCTTAGGTCCTGACTGCCTCGGCTTCTTTTGAGCAGCCTCCCTTCCCCGACAGTCATCGTTCATCTCCAGACAGAGAGAATGGTGCCCTTCCTCCCTTCTCACTTCCTTGGGTGGCTGGCCCTCAGATCACCCTAAAGAAAGGCAAACCTACCAATGCCGCCATCTGTGTTTCTCATTCTCTTATCATCCCCTCCCATGTTTCCTTCCAGCCTCCATCTACCCCCACATCTTCAGCTTTTCTCTGATTTCCTGTTCTAGGCTCAGTTTAGTAGAATTCTACTATTACTCTAGTTCTGGCGGCTTCTAGGATAGGCATCCTGGCATCATCTTCTCTCGCCACTATTTTAATTACCTTTTACCAAACGCAGTCATCATTTTATCTTCTTCACAGTGTGCAACACTAACGGGGTCCAGTTGAAGAGTCAGGTGTTATTGTGTTCATTTGGCAAGGATTGGAAAGGTTGAGTGGCTTCCTGAAGGTTTCAGAACTAGTAAGGGTCAGTAGTAGAATCTCCATCTCCTGAATGTTAGTCCATTGTTCTAACCTGTATCCAGCATCTGGTCTGTGTTACTATCCCCTGGGAAAATGGTGGCTGGCCTTGAACTTCTGTCCGTTTTCCTCACAACAGGTATCTTCCTGGGATATATCTGACAATAGTCTCAGAGGACTTGAAACTGGGATAAGCCAGAATGAGCTGGTAATGACTGTCTTACTGATTCATGGGAGCATTGCCTGAAGGCCTGATATTGTCTCTAGCAATTCCCTTATTTCCAAAAAATAGCCAAAAAAATGGAGGTGAGGAGGTGGATGCATCCCCACATCCAATTGGCATTAGCCAAGTACCGCTTGTTTCCAAGAATCAGAGATAGGCTTGGCACCAGATCATTCTCCAAGAGTTGTCGATCTGTTCGATGATAGACTGAAGTGCTGGCCCCCTTCCCTGGGTAAAAAGAAGGGCGATGGTCCAACAGCATTCTCAACTGGAGGTGCAGAATGATGAAACAGTGAGTGACAGCCAACCTTTGTGGAGAAAGGATGTGGTTGTCCCCAGCTGTCACCTGAGGATCCCCTTGACTGTTCGCATGTGAATTCATGGAATTATGCGTGTGTGTGTATGGTAGAGGGGAGAAGAGCTAGTGCAGGCTTAGTTACAGCAATATTCTCTCTCCCACCCCACCTCCAGTGAAGATAACTTCTGTAGCCCAACCACGATGCCCTGTATTTCACAATCTCCTTAGTTCCGGAGCTTTCTGGGAGGCACTGAAGCTATAATTCTACCTTCTATCCTTGATTGCCTGGAAGAAAATAATATGTTTGTAATCAATTTAATTTTTTCATTTGACCCTTGAAAACAAGCTATGTACTTAAGTGGGAAATTGGAAAAGACATTTCGCCTCAAGTGAAAGCTTGAACATCCTTAGATAAAGAAACTGAGGAGAGTCACTTATGTTTGCACTGGGTATTGGCCTTTACCAAGCCCAGTCTACTCCTCCCCAGCCTCTGCCTGCAAGGAGAACTCAATGTGTGTGGACCAATTCAGGGTCAGCGCGAAGAAGAGTGCTTATGCAGGGAGGTATTCCGGAGGCTTCACTTAGTCTACAGAATTACACATGCAAACATCAATGGGATCCTGACCTGGACCAAAAAGAGGCACAGGGACGTGTCGGATTTACAAGTTTGGATGCTTTATTACCTAAAGTCAAAGGGGAAGATACAAAAGCAGTTTTATTTACCAAGCAAGGGCAGCGGGCCTATGGAAAGCTTTGGCTCTTTTTGCTAAGCTGTCAGATGTTTGAGGCAGCTGGCCAGACGGCTGTGTTTTAAATCCAGGCTTAACATTTTCGAGGCTGCTGAATAATGTAGATCCTTTTCAGTGGAACAACCTTCTCCAGGGCAGGTGTGGGTTTTTGATGTGCCGTGTGCACTGTTGCTGTAAATTTATGGTTGAGCTAAAGGTGAGAAGGGAAGAAAAAATAAGCATATTGGATCTTCTTGGTCATGAAATATTAAACTAGTAGAAAGTGATATGGTTGATCAAGGGAATCTCATAATTTTGTTTGTTTATTTGATAATCTCTTTTTTTTTTAAATACTATTTCTAGCCCTGAACCCAAGGGAGTATGTTTTAACTTGGGTTTTCTCTCATTTACTGTCTTTAATTTTTAAAAATTCTAATTGACATTTTAAAAACTAGGAATGGTTAATTGTGTCTGCATCAGTTCTCCGTGGTGTTAGCAATTATTCTGGCACTAGCATGCCTCTAGGGATCACTGACTTCTAAGAAGGCTACAGGGACATCGGAGAGGATCCAGAGTGGTGGCAAAAAACCCTCAATTGTCGAAAGAAATAACCTCCTAATGAAGTTCAGAGGTGTTAGGGTTGTTTGTTAGGTGTAACTATGTACATTTGCTATTTTTTGAGGCCAAAAATGGTGTGATATTGGCCATTCCATATGGTTCCATCTAAGCCCAGTGAAGAGAAGGCTGAGGGATGGCTTACTAGCCCCAGGAAACAAAAGTTCTCACTAGTCTTCTCCACAGAAGACATCTGTGAGTAAATAAACTTAAAAAGACTTATTAACACAGGCTGAGGCTTTATGACAATAAGAGACATTTCATATGGAACCCAGAGATCTTGTGGAATTTACATTAATGATAACTTAAGATAGAAAGCATGCCCAATGCTGCTGAATACTTCAGACATGGTTTTCCCAGAGGAGAATTTGGACCCAGTGACCTTTGGGGTCTATGCTAGTTCTTGGTCTCCAAGCCCATCAATACATAAAATAACCTAAAGAAACCTCCCTTGGCCAGCAAGGAAGGGATGTCTCAGCTCAACAGGAATTTAATTTATCACTATTAAACTTAGATGCCCTTGCCTTGACACTCAAATTAAATAAAAGGGGAGATAAACTGTTTATGACCCCAGCCATTACATTGTTTATGGTTTGTTTGGGCTCTTCTAAGCCAGGAAAAAACATATGTGCCTTATATTTCTTCTCAAATGTCTCTGCCCAAGCCCTAGTCACACAGCAGTCCCTTTCACATGAAACGTAACTCCAAAAAGTCCTTTCTTGTTGGTTTTAAAAAATTAAACACACTGGAAGAATATACACTGAAATGTTAGCAATGGTTACCTCTGGGGATAGAATTATGGGCAATGCCTAGTCTTTTTCTTTGCTTTATTTATCAGTACTTAATTTTTTTTTTCTTTTACAATGAGCAAGTACAAGTTACACAATAATTAAGCCCAAGGATTATCTCTGCCAACATTCTAGCAGAATGGAAAAAAACCATAATGTGGTATTGATCATAAATGTTGCATTAGAGTCTAGAAAAGACATGATGACTTTTTTTTGGTCAGATCAGTTATCACCAGACCATATGACGTGCACTTTACAATGTGGTAAGGAATGTGTTGTTTTGGTTTGGTTTTCTTTTAACATTAGATCCGGAAGGAAATTTAAGAGGTCAGTGACTTCAGTAGTTTACTTCCAGACTGGGTTTCTTTAGTCTCAACTAAAATAGAGGAATTATTTCAGGTTAGATTTAAATCATATTTGAGAGATTGAAGGTAGGAAGAAAAATTTGACAAGTTAGTTAAGGTAAAAGGGGGTGAGAAGGAAAACAAAAATACCGATATAACAGAAATTTGGGCAATTAGCCAAGGTGAGGTAGGGTAAGAGGACAAGTTGGGACTGGAACAAAGAAAGCCACATGCTGATTGTTGTTCTTAAGTGTGAAAGAGAAGATGGGTGGAGATGGGAAAAGACAAAGGAAAGGAGAGGGGTATTAGAATAAGTGATAGAAGGTACTTGCTGCTTAGTTAGACACTAATTTGTTATTTGATCACCTCCAGGGTGATCTCCACAACTCATGAGCTACATTGGGCATTTTAAAAAATGTGGTAAAATATACAAAACAAAGTTTTGCATTTTAACCATTTTAAAGTGTGTGTACAGTTAGACTAGTGGCACTAAATACATTCCCATTATTGCACAACTATCACCACCATCCACTTCTAGAAATTTTTCATCATCTAAACCTGAAACTCGGTACCAATTAAACAGTAACTCTCCATTCCCTTCTCCAAGCCTCTGGACACCACCATTCTACTTTCTATCTCTATGAATCTGACTACTCTGGGCACTTTCCATAAATGCAATCATGCGCTATTTGTCCTTTTGTGTATAGTGTATTTCACTTAGCATAATGTCTTCAAGGTCCATCCGTGTTACAGTACGTGCCAGGATTTCCTTCTTTTCTAAGGCTAAATAATATTCCATTGTATATACACATATACTATGTTTTGTCTATCCATCATCCACTGATGAATACTTGGTTAGGATCTTTTCACCATTGGGCTATTGTGAATGATGTGGCTATAAATACTAGTGTACAAATGTCTGTTCAGAGTCCCTACTTATAATTCTTCCAATATATGACAAGACTATATTGGAAGAAGTAGCATTGCTGGAGCATATGGCAGTTCTCTCTCTCTCTCTTTTTCTTTTTTCTTTTTGAGTTGAGGTTTTGCTCTGTCACCTAGACTGGAGTGCAGGGGTGCAATCTCTGCTTGCTACAACCTTGAACTCCCGGGCTCAAGTGGTCCTCTTCCCTCAGCCTCCCGAGTAACTGGGACCTCAGGCATGTGCCACCATGCTGGGATAATTTTTTAATTTTTAGTAGCGACAAGGTCTTTCTATGTTGCCCAGGCTGGTCTCGAACTCCTGGGCTCAAGCGATTCTCCTGCCTCAGGCTCCTAAAGTGCTCGGATTCCAGTTGTGAGCCGCCGCACCCAGCCTGATATGGCAATTCTGTATTTATTTTCTGAGGAACCACCACATACTTTTCCACCGCAGCGGCGCCATTTTACATTCCCACAGCAACACAGAAGTGTTAAGTGTTAAATTTTAACTAAGATATTCAACCGAAGTTCTAAAAGCACTGCTCAACTTCTAAGAAGAGAAATGCCACAGATTAGAATATTTGGGAAACAAAGTCAGCCCCTGAGGCCCACTGGCCATCTGTGAACCGATCAGGGCAAGTTTGAGAGAAGAGAAAATCAGGAGGATTGAGAAGGAAGTATAAATAATTCTGGCAAAGATAATAGAGAAACTACCCGTAATTGTTAAGCTATAAGAGTACACGTTTTGGGTGCCAGGAACAGGGTTTCATAGCAACTGGAAAATAAGATAAAAGGAAAGTCAAGTTCTCCTTCTCATCTCCCCCTCAGTCGGGGGCATCCTGAGGCAGGACTTAGGTCTACGGGTGAGGAGACTATAAAGAATCTTCCGTCAGAGTTGGTGAAACTGTCAATAAAATGGTCAACTCCTAAATGTACTAATTCTCTGTTCTAGGTTTTATGTCAATGGAGATAGGAAAAGTTTATTTTCAAGTCTAAACTAGAAATTAAGTAGAAATAGCTTTCCAGAGTACAAGCTTCAACCAGCTGTGTTTTAGTCTGACATTTTAACTTGGGGGAAGCTGTGGAATTTTCTTCGTCAGTCTTTGTAAAACGATCGTGTTTGTAGAATGAAAGGTGTTTCTTGTCTCATTCATTAGGGTAAGAGAATCTAGGGTAACCCTACGAGAGAAAGAATTCAAAGCCAATATGCTTGCAAGGATCCTGCCTTGCTGCGGCTCCATTACAGGGGCCACATATTGAACTTGGAAAGTGGATCAATAGAAACTTCTGCATTGAGAATTTACCTTCATCTTGGGTAGCTGCGACCTGAGAATCTTTATTTTTCATTTCAGAGAAAAAGCAAAAGAAGTGTGACAAAGGTCTTTATGACTAGAGCCGTGAAATTCTAGATGCAAGCAAATCAGCTGCAGGTTTTGTTTCAGAGCTTGAGGTTGGGTAGTATTAGCACGCTAGCAGTGCTTTCATTCATCTTTCCAGGGTGTTAACTTCCAACTCGAATGTTGGCACTTAAATTTCCACACCCCGTTAAGCAAAGTGCTTAAAACAAAACATTCAGCTCTTGTCAATGAAATTCAAGGATACTCCTACAGTGATATTAATCTACAAAACGAGAGAAGCCTTTTAAAATCTGCAAATGCTTTTGATAGTTTTCTCTCCCCCAGGATCCCAGTTCACGTACCCCTTTCACCACTGACTAAGGCAGTGGTGACCCAAAGTCTGGCAGCTTGAAAAAAGTAACCCCAACTTTCACCAGGCTTCTGCATTCCACCTTCACACCGTAAAGCAACCCCATGACTGATGTTTTAACTGGATACGTTCTGAGAAGTTTCACAACTATTGCCAAATTTAACTGCCATGTCCAGAGGATTAACATATTTGGCAGTATCATTCTCGTTCACTCCCTGCCTTAAAAGAATTTTTCAAAAGTAAATGAACAAGCACAAATCCCAGAGAAGCTACGTGACATCTAAAAGGTCAAATACTTCTAGATAGTGGGTGGAACTTGGGCTAAGACCAGGTCTTCCAGATTTCTAGCCTACAGAGCTTGCAGGTTACATAACCTGTTTTCTGCAGGCATACTACGTCACGTGTTCTGCCATGGGAAACATGAATTCTCTTATTATTCAGGGCTTCAAGAGGTGGGGAAGGCTGGCTGGAGAGTTGGGGAGAAAAGGGGAAATGGGGTGGGGTGGGAGAAAGCAGTCTGTGTGGAGGGAAGAGGTGGTGGGGGGCAGATTCTAGGCTGCTTCTTACTTTGATTTACGCAATTCCAGCCCTTTGGGGATTATTTTTCAATCTCCAAAATCTGAAACCCCATGTTGATTTTAAAGTAAGAATCCAGAGATGAATAGCATACAGATAAAATTTTTCTGCCATGGTTGAATGGTTGATGAGATCCTATGGAGAGGGTTTGCTTTAGAGATTTAATTTCTTAAAATAAGTATGAGAAAGAACACGAATTCTTGGGATTAGATGTGATTGTAACTGAGGGCAAGAACAAATGTTAATAAGTGCAGAAGATATGACTCTCAATTCTGCTATTACATTTATTCTGACCAACTGTATATTGTTAGATCTCTTTGGTAATACATACTCTGAGGAGAAGCATTGTAATACAAGGAAAATTTGTTAAAAAATACCTGTATCTCTGTATCTTTTATATATCGCTTCCTGTATTTTTAAAATCAGCCTATATAGCTTATACAGCATGGCTTTTCAGTTTTAAAAATCAAAGTATTTGCCTACAGTAAAATTTATCCTTTTAAGTGTGCTGCTTTATGAGTCTTGACAAGTACATACAGTTTGTGACTACAACCACGATCAAGATAAATAACCATCCCATCATTTCCCCAAATTCCCTCTGGTCATTTGTAATCAACCCTTCCTACTCAGTCCCAGACGACTGCTGATCTCAGTAGATCTAGTGGTCAGTAGATCTCAACCCTAGGTTGACTTTTATTGTGAAATCCTACTAGGTTTGAGGTTGAATGAGGGATCGGCGGGGGGATTTTTCCTAGCTGTAGGGAAACACATGGTTCCTGCCAATGTTTGTTTTTGAGATAGTCCCTTATGGTAATCTTGGAACTTATTTTTGTTGCTGGTGCTTTACACTTTACCTGGGATTCCAGGTGATGGCGGGATGCAGGCCTTGGAACGGAAGATGTCACTTGCTGAGGGCTAACTGTCCTAGCACTGTGCATGTATTATGTAATTTCATTTTAGTCTTCAACATGTCCCTGTGAAATAGATACTGGTACTCACATTTCCATTTACAGATAAGGAAAGAGGAGCACAAAAAAATGACAAAACCTGCCCCTGGACACAGAGCTAGTGAGTGACACAGCCAGCGCAGGGCAGCCTATGGCTGGTGCTAGGACCTGCTCTGCTAACCAGTAACCTGTGCAGTCTTCGCCACAGTCCTACTCGTCTAAACACTGAGCTGAGCACAAAGGTGTATTTTAAAAAATAGGTATGGTTGCTGTTAAAAACATATGTATTTTTTTGAGAAGGAGTTTCACTTTTGTTGCCCAGGCTCGAGTGCAATGGTGCGATCTCAGCTCACTACAACCTTCCTCTCCCAGGTTCAAGTCAGTCTCTGACCTCAGCCTCCCGAGTAGCTGGGATTACAGGCACCATGTCTGGCTAATTTTTTTGTATTTTTAGTAGAGACAGGGTTTCACCATATTGGCCAGGCTGTCCTGAACTCCTGACCTTGTGATCCACCCACCTTAGCCTCCCAAAGTGCTGGGATTATAGGTGTGAGCCACTGTGCTTGGTCTGTTAAAAATATTTCTGCATGAACCACCGCGCCTGTTAAAAATATTTTTAACAGCACACCATTTCAATGTTCTCTTATGGGTTCCATACAAAACTGATTATTATTGTTAAGTATTGTTACTTAGGGAAGAGATTATTCTTTTTATCTTGGAAATGAAGTGATATGTGAAAGACACATGCATGTCATGTATCTATAAGACACAATGTAGACTCTGGTATCATACCTAACATACAGCATAATCAGTCTTTACCAACCATTCCTTTTCAATACTTTATTTTGAGTTAACAAATATTTTAGGGGAACATGTCTATTCTATCCAGTTCCACTTACAACTGTGGGCATTCTCTTGCTCTAAGGAAGACGTGTTTACTGGGCAGGAGCAAGAGAATGTAAGATGTAGGAGCAGGCAGCTTGATACCCTGGCAGGGTATCATGCATCAGCCCTGCCTCTGAAGGCAGGAAGGCAGAGAGTCACTTATGACTTCACCCTAAATTAATCTGAGTGGAGAACCAAGCCTCCCATGTGAGAAGGCTCTGTAGCTATGGCTCATCATCAACATCTTATCTTGTACAATATCTGCCCTGTAACATTATGGACTTTAGATACACGGTCTAATCTCACTGTCATAAAACCAATGCTACTAACCCGAACAGAGTGCAAAGAGGTTACTCTTCGCTGAGACTCTTCCAAGACCTTCATGTCTGTGAGCTCGCCGTCTCCACATCCAGCCCTATAAACTGCATGCTCTTCCTTACCTCCATTATATACATGGAACTGAAGCACAGGATAAGTCACTTGTTCAAGGTCATACAGATGGTGGTGAAGCCAGTGCCAAATTAGTGTAGCTAAAAGATTGGCACTATAATGCACCTGCCTATTAGACGTAGAATAAGGGCCCTCATTCAGCTCACCTACAAAATTTGAAAATGAACTTTTGAATCTGGAAAACCAAACCACTGTCTACTTGGTAAGAGTTTTCTCAGTTTCCAGAACTGCTTAGAAAGAATTAAGGATACATGGCCGGGTGTGGTAGCTCATGCCTGTGATCCCAGCACTTTGGGAGGCCAAGATGGGCAGATCACCTGAGGTTAGGAGTTCGAGACCAGCCTGACCAACATGAAGAAACCCCGTCTCTACTAAAAATGCAAAATTAGCTGGGTGTGGTGGTCCATGCCTGTAATCCCAGCTACTTGGGGGGCTGAGGCAGAAGAGTTGCTTGAACCCAGGAGGTAGAGGTTGCAGTTAACCGAGATTGTGCCATTGCACTCTAGCCTGGGGAAAAAGAGCAAAACTCCTTCTTAAAAAAAAAAAAAAAAAGAAAAGAAAAGAAGGAATTCAGGATATAGAAGTAAAAATAGTCCTGGTCAACTACGTTTATAAACAGATTTATATACCCACCTGGTGCCTAGCCTTCCTCTAACCCTAGACCATACAATGCTCTCTACCACCCACCCTCTCCTCAAAGTATCTCCTTAAAGGAATGCAGGGGCAGGGAGGAAGTTCAAAAACCACTGAAGCCCCACACCACAGGCTGCCTTTTATAAAAACATGCCAATGTTTCCGAGAAATATTTGGGATGGAAAGTACCTTTCTACAAATTCAGCATCATGATTCCCACTTTCTGTTTTATTTTTGAGATGATTTATTAAACGAACACTTTAGGAATTTGAGAGAAACAGCTTCTCCCATTCAAATCACTTTGTGTTCCTCTGATCGAGAACAAATTCTTTCACAAGGACGTCAAACCCTTGGCTTGGAAAAAACCTCAGTGGTCATCAGCTCATTGACCCATGCAGCTGGATCTGCTGGGCAAAGACTGACTTGGAGCGTCATGTGATTTGCCCATGGCTTACCTTCTCCAGCGCATCACTCAGGGCATCCAGCGTCTGTATTTTGGCAACGTTTGCAATGGCACTGTGAAGATGAAAAGAAACTTCAAATAGGACTTAAAAACTTTCCCACTGAAGAGACCACATGATTTATACAGAGGGCTGTCTCTCTGGCTTTTTAAGCTTTCACTCTGCTTAGGAACATCTAGAAGACTCAGATTTTGCCTCTGTGTCCCCATGTGCTGCTACACACAACAAGCTTTGCAGGTCAAGTTACTATTATTGCTTTTTTTTTTTTTTTGAGATGCACTTTCGCTCTTATTGCCCAAGCTGGGGTGCAATGGCATAATCTTAGCTCACTGCAACCTCTGCCTCCCAGGTTCCAGAGATTCTCTTGCCTCAGTCTCCTGAGTAGATGGGATTACAGGTATATGCCATCATGCCTGGCTAATTATTTGTATTTTTAGTAGAAATCCAGTTTCACCATGTTAGCCAGGCTAGTCTTGAACTCCTGATCTCAGGTGATCCACCTGCCTCAGCCTCCCAAAGTGCTAGGATTGCAGGCGTGAGCCACTGCACCCAGCCATTACTTTTTTTTTTCTTTTTCTTTTTCTTTTTTTTTTTGAGACGGAGTTTTGCTCTTGTTACCCAGGCTGGAGTGCAATGGCGCCATCTCGGCTCACCGCAACCTCTGCCTCCTGGGTTCAGGCAATTCTCCTGCCTCAGCCTCCTGAGTAGCTGGGATTACAGGCACGTGCCACCATGCCCAGCTAATTTTTTTGTATTTTTAGTAGAGACGGGGTTTCACCATGTTGACCAGGATGGTCTTGATCTCTTGACCTCGTGATCCACCCGCCTCGGCCTCCCAAAGTGCTGGGATTACAGGCTTGAGCCACCGCGCCCGGCTACTTTTTTTTTTTTTCTAACTTTTTAATTGAAATATATACAAAAACGTGCACATATTATAAGAGTATAGATTGAATCAAATTGAAACTGCTAGTCAAACCAGCTGTCACTAAGGATAACCACTAGCCTGACTTCTAGCCCTAAAGACTAGTTCTGACTGTTTTCGTACTTGATCAAATGAACCATCTATAGCTCGTACTCTTTAGCATCTGGCTTCTTTCTCTCAGGCCAAGTTATTTTGTAGGAGAGTTTCAATCAGGGCCAATTCTACAGTACAATGTCTTGAAGAAACTCCACACTTGGCATATATATATATTTTTTTCCAGATGCTTTGTGTTGGTTCGTAAATGCTATTAGGAAGTAGACGTGGATTGATGATGTTTGGAAAATTCTGGTCTAGGGCATATTTTTAAAAAGCTATTCTCTAAGATGACATAAAAAGGAATGTTTGTCTGTGAAAACAAGGCTCTCCTAACCTGTGCACTCATGCCCCGGTAGAATATGCAAAGAGAAGAGGGATAGATATGTGGAGTTAATGATACTTAAGCCTAGGGTCTCCCACTACGATGGTTCCTTCCAAGGCCCTGGGAGGCGCCCTATCCATTTCATATTGCTCATTTTTATTTTTCTTTAAAATGGCCCTGAAAGTCTGTATGTTTCGAGCTCCATGTAACCTGTTTCTGTCCCTGGTACTTACGGCAAGAGCTCTCCTTTGCTGTTCAAGTTCTGTAATAGTGCAATTCCTGTCATTTAACCACTATTAGAAAACAACTGAGTTTTTTTTTTCTTTCTTTTTAAAAATGTTTCCCATGCTGTTCTCATGATAAACAATTGCCTTTTTAAAGAAGGTTCTAATCGCCACCTTATTACTCTCTAGCCAACTCCGCTGCCTGCATTGTTCAGCGGATGTTAGACTTAACAGTAAGTTCCATTTTTCTGAGATGCAGAGAAATGAATGCCTGTCCATTGGCTGCCGGCTAGTAAGTAATTTCCAAGACAAGACGCTTTAGTTCCTGAGCCCCTGGCTCAGGCAGGTTAACCAGTGTCACAATAAAAAGGGCGCATGCTTGAGTCAGGTGTTAGATACAGAAATAGGTCTCAAAATTAATCAGCTTGCAATTCAATTGCAGTCTGATATCACTTACAGAATGCATTCACTGTTCTAGGAATTGTCCTAGATGCTGGGTCAGAAGATAAATAATGTGTGACCTCCATTCTTGAGGACATACAGCTTCCCTTTTGTTATGTGATGGTTAGTTTCTGATATCAGAAATAACAAATGACTTGCTGCCAATGGGGCAAATCCGTATTTCATTCTAAAGTGAAGGGAGGCAAATCCTCAAAAAATGTCTTCCCAGAAACTGGGAAAAAAATAGAATGATTTAAAAATAATTTTATAGAAAAGAGTCAGAGAAGTGCAATAGTCTATTTCCATTCTCTTTCTGAGATGGTTTAACTCTGAAGGAGATGCCTCGAGCATCACTTCCTTTTGAATTACTCAGTTCCTTTTGAATTACTCATCAATTGATCTGTGGAAATCATTTCAAAATTAATAGTCTCTGAAGCACTCCTCAGAAAGAACCAGTTCTGCATGTTTCTTGCTTTTCGAAATGCACTGGTTTTTCTTACCCAAGGCTGAGTGGTTGGGCCATTTGCGTACCTGATCCAGACCACAGCTCTGTGCTGAGTTCTGAGATGGCGCAGGCGTCAAGGTAATGGCGGAAGGAGCAGGGGAAGGCTGCTCGGTGCCTATGTGACTTCCGGCTATGCCAAATATAGTGGCCATTACTTTCTAAATAATTCAGTGACGGATTTAAAACAGAAAAGACATTTATTTTTAATTCAGGACATTTGCTTCAGCAGAAAGCAATATTATGAAAACAGGGCCAGCCTGGGAACAATATTTTAAAGGCTGATCTGAAAATAGTCTAAAAGGATGGGGGTCAGGTTTAGGACATTTAGGACCATGCCTATTAAGTGCAAAGCCGCTGGGCTGGGTGCAGAGAGGAGAAGAAAGAATGTGTGGGGGTTGTGATGGAAGCCCTCTGAGAGAGAGCCCTCCAGGGGGTAGCCACCTACCTTTCCCTACCCTCACTTCAGGTCATCACAGATCACACCCCCCACCCCCCAACCCCCACCCCCTTCTCTAGCTGAGGCATAGGGAGCCTTGGTTTGTCCTAAAATAACCCCTGGAAGCAGAGTTATTCAAAACTCCTCAAGGTGACGGAGAAAAATTAAGAGTCCCTACCTTGTTTTCTCAAATCCCGTTTTTTTGGTATGTCTCTCCAAGATGCCAATTTCTTGTTTTTTGGAAATTCTCATTCCTCCAGCTTTTACTACAAACAGATAAAAACCAGCATGAAAGTTAGAACAGTGAGAGAAGGCTTGCTTTGTTATTAAAGGTATGACTTTAGATTTGAAAATAATTTTTGAACTTATTTTTTAAGGATCTAAACTTTCATAAGACAACACAATAAAACAAAAAACATATATGTATAGGTTAACCAAGTGTGGGTGGAGGAAGGGCTGAGAGCTACTTGTTTATGCTCAGAGAAGTGGAACCAAGGCTGATAAAGCAGAAGGTTACACCTTAGATTTAGGGAGGAGAATAACAACATACTCCCTTAGGCATTTCACTGAAAAACATTTTTTCTTATTATCAAACCAATTACATTCTTCACAGTAGCAACCGACAATTACAATATGACCCTCTGTTTTCCCAGCAGATTAAAGTTGTGCGTGGCTTGCATTTTTTTTTTTTTTTCCAACCAAAGCTTGCAAAAGCCAGATTCTGAGAGATGAGCCAAAAGACAGGGCACACAGTGATTAAAGGCATTTAATTCAACAGCAGTGGTTCTGATTCTACCAGATACCACCTTCCCTCCAGACCCCAAAACTCGGGTGTTGGCCAAGCTCAGATGTTCTAATGAGTAATTAAACTGCATTAATAATCCTGCCATTCAAGAGATCAATTAGTGTTAATTAGGCTACAGATGACCTAACAGCAATTCAAGTGTTTAACAATGTCAGATGAAATCAACTTTTGAAAAGGAACAATCCATTTCAGATAGCAAGTCAAAGCAAATACTTTTTTTCCCCGTTCCCAGGAAATTTGCACATCTAAAATCTGACAAGCTCAAATGACAAAAAGCTAAATGGACATTGATTTGTTTGAGCCTGTTAATTCTTTTTATGAAAATGCCAGATTGGCAATTTTCTAAAACTGTGGTCCAGTAAAGTGAAAAACAAAGAAAACCTATTTTATTTCTCTGTGCCCTTGTGAACTGACTTCATCATTGTTCTTTAAAATTATTACTTAATTTATTGTCTTGGTTACGTTATCTGCATAAAGCACAAAATTCCCAAGGCATGAAAAGTTCTGCAGTCTCCCTGCTACCATTGCTTTTCAACTTCCTAGATCGGTTTACCTAAGTGTATGTGTAGAATAACGAATAACTGTGGACGAAGACACAGGAAGCTTGTATCATTAGCAGCGTCTTGGGAGATAATCTAGGAAGTCAGGAAACAATGGTGGAGGGAGACTGCAGACCTTTTTATGCCTTGCGAATTTTAAAGTGGGAAACACAAGGTGGGATTACCTGACTCAGGCTGAAAAAAGAGTGCAAAGCAAAACGGAAGCCCTCCTATGACACTGAAACAGATCCTAGTGAGGGACTGAGGAATGTTCTAAAGAAAATTTATGAAGATGGAGATGATGATATGAAGCGAACCATGAATAAAGCCTGGGTGGAATCAAGAGAGAAGCAAGCCAAAGGAGACACAGAATTTTGAGACTTTAAAGTCCTTTTAGGAACTTTGATGTGATGTGGAAATACTGATGTTTCCAGTAAGGGAATGCTGGTGAGCTGCATATATAAATTTGACAGCTATTTACATAGCCTTCTAAGAAAGGGCAGTGAATTTTTCAATTCCTACTGGATTATTTATTTAAATAAAATACGCTTATTAAACAACAACAAAGAAATACAAAAAAAGAGAAAGTGTCGGCCTAAGGTACACATTGCTCTACATCTTGTTTATTTTCTTCATGTAATCACATATTTTAGAGAAAATTCCATATCTGTATTTACATCTTCATCTCTATATATCATTTGTGTGTGTGTGTGTGTGTGTGTGTGTGTGTGTGTGTGTTTTGATACGGAGTTTTGCTCTTGTTGCCCAGGCTAGAGTGCAATGGCATGATCTTGGCTCACTGTAACCTCTGCCTCCCCGGTTCAAGCGATTCTCCCTCCTCAGCCTCCCAAGTAGCTGGGATTACAAGCATGCACCACCATGCCTGGCTAATTTTGCATTTTTAGTAGAGACGAAGTTTCTCCATGTTGGTCAGGCTGATCTTGAGCTCCCAACCTCAGGTGACCAGCTTGCTTCGGCCTCCCAAAGTTCTAGGATTACAGGCGTGAGCCACCATGCCCGGCCGTGGTTTATTTTTATTTTTATTTTTATTTTAAACATCTGCTTTAACATTTTATTATATGAACATCTTGTGTTTACTTAACCAGTTCCCTAATGCTGGACATTGCATGTGTTTTTAATCTACTGCTATCACAAACAATGCTGCAATAAATATCCCTTTGTTACCGGAAAGAGGTGTCTTGATCCAGACTCCAAGAAAGGGTTCTTGGATCTTGCATAGGAAGAAATTCAAGGTGAGTCACAGAGCTCAGTGAAATAAGCAAGTTTGTTAGAAACTACTCCATTACAGAGGAGAGTGTCCTCAAGAAATCGAGTGTACAAACACACTGTTTTTCAGTTTTTCTTATATAGGGGTCTTGTCTTTGTAAACACTAAACTGTGACTACATGCAGGTGAGTAGACAGCATGACAAGATTTATTATTCTACTGATTTAAAGAAAACCACCCTTGACATTTTAGTGTGTGAGTACATCAAAGCGTAACTGTTATTATCTTGAAAGCATTATCGTTATGGGTATTGGCACATCTGTACTTTCTGTTGTTGCAAGAGTTTGTTCTTGCAGGCATTACCAAGCTGCTTCCTAGGCCGTAAGCATCTTCGCACGGTGGGGTTGTGACTTGCTCATTTTAAAATAGAGGTGATTTTAAAATGGTGTCACTCTGGCTCTTTTGGGCAGTTGCTCTCCTAAAAGTTTTAGATACATAATTTTGCACAAATATAAGCACACCTGTGGGGCAAATTCCTAAAAGTGATCTTGTTTGTTCTTAAGAGTATGTGCGTCTGGAATTCTGTTAAGTCTTGCCAAATTGCCCTTCGAGGACGTTGGACCAGTTTATGATCTCTCCAGCCACGATTGTTCCTCCATACCCTTCTTAACAACGTGAGCTACAAAGCATTTGGTTTTGTCAACCAGTAAGTTAAAAAATAAAGGTATCTTACTGTTCTAATTTGCATTTCTCATTTTTTATTAAAGGCTGGGCTTGGTTCTATACTTTAGAAGCTGTTTGCATTTTCCTTAAGCTGTTCAAATCTTTTGTTCTTTTCAATTGGATTGCTAGTCTTTTCCCTATCTTTTTCTTATTGATTTATAGGAGTTCCTTTTTTCATGAGATACATTGCAAATATGAAATATTATGTTGTACCGGTTACTGCTTTTTGACTTTATTAATGATGTTTTAGCCAGTCAGAAATTTGCTGTTTTTATGTGACCTTGTCAATCTTGTATGGGTTTTGTATCACTAAGGAAATCTGATGTTTTACCATTTAACCATTCTTGCATTCATGGAATAAACTCCATTTGGTCATTTGAATTGCCAAGTTTAAAAAAATATTGATTTATATATATAAGCCCCAGAAAACGCTATCTTTATACATTATCTGCTTTAAATTGTGTTTATATATATATATATATATATATATATATATATATATATACACACAGACATTCTTCATATATATAAATTCTTTATACACACACAGCACACAAAGTAATCAGCGGCAAAAATGAAATTATATGGAAACATTTCTGAATAGCTGCAGAATGCAGGTGAAATAAATCAAGGGATGGACTTTTTCCAAAAGAATTTTTGAGGAGTGTGTGCCTCTGTATGGGAGATGGTGTCTGTCTGCTCATAGCACTGTTGTTTAATGCTGAGAAGAATCGAATAAGAGCTCTGGGGCTTGGGCCTTTGATATACTTCCCCAGTAGTTTTCATTCTCCTTATGACAAGTGCCTTTCATACATAGTGTGCCATGACTATTTTCTTGTTAGTGTTTCTTTTGCTTTCCCTGATGCTATTATTTCTACACAGTTTCTTCTACCTTGACTAATTATTATCACCAACTATAGAAGCAAAATTGTCGTAGTTAAAATGAGAAGACCTGGCCAGGTGCAGTGGCTCATGCCTGTAATTCCAGCACTTTGAAAGGCCCAGGCAGGTGCATCACCTGAGGTCAGGAGTTTGAGACCAGCCTCACCAATATGGCAAAACTCTGTCTCTACTAAAAATACAAAATTAGCCTGGCATGGTGGTGGTAGCCTGTAGTCCCAGTTACTACTAGGGATGCTGAGACAGGAGAATTGCTTGAACCTGGGAAGTGGAGGTTGCAGTGAACCAAGATCATGCCACTTCACTCCAACCTGGGTAACAGAGCAAGACTTCATCTCAAAAAAAAAAAAAAAAAAAAAAAAGAAAGAAAAAGAAAAGACAAGACAAGACCTTTGGAATGTTGAGTTCCATACCCCTCATTTGGAATGACACTGACAATCTGAGAATCTTCAGAGGTGAATGACCAGAGTGAAGGCAGCCATGCTGCATGAGGAACTAGGGACTCTGATAAGGTAACTCCTGAAGAAGCAAAGACTCAAGAGAGCTTAGGGTGCCATCTTCAAAGAGCTGAAGAGCTGTCATGAAGGCAGAGAAGCAATTTACTGGTGAGGAAATGTTACATAGGTTTGGACAAATCTATTCCTCCTAAGCTCTGTGACTGTGAGCAAGACACTTAAAATGCCTCTTAGACTCAGTCTCCACGCCCTTCAACAGGGAACAATACTGACTATTGCTGACAGGATTGTTCTAGAAAACAGAGGTGACATAAGAAGCCGGTGCATGGTAGGCATTTCCTAATTACAAATTATTATTTATATTTATTTTACATGGTTCCAGAGGTGAGAATGAAGACCAAAGCCTAAGAGTTCCAGAAAGACAGAATCTGGCTATTGTAACAGCTTGTGTAATCAGTGTGAAATAGATTGCCTAATACAATAATGAATTCTTATACCTCAATGTATTAAAGTGAAGGAAAGAAGTTATCTTGTCATGAACACCTTAGGAGAATTTTCGGGAATTCAGTGGAAGTTGAACTAGATTATGTTTATTATAAAGTCCTTATTATAATTTCAACTCTTCTCATCTACCTCTGAAAAAAATCCATCACTCCTTTCCTTTTGGAAAGAACATAAGGCACTTAACAAAGAAATCTCAAAAGAAAATTTTAAAAATCATAAACGTGGGAGTTCTTCATTCTTAGGCACAATAAGATAGACATTTTAGGAAGAAGAAAACAATCATCTCCATAAGATTCCTCCTTCCATCCAGCAGTCTTTAAATCATCTCCGTCACAGGTCAGTGGGTTGTAACTCAGCAATTTAGGAATCATAAGGGAACCACACACTGGATTTCCAGAACACAGCTCTTGTACCAAACTTGTTCTGGTAGCTAATCTTACTTGGTCATCCATGTACAGTAGAAAGAAGCAGAAGAGAATACCCCTAGACTACAGATGGATGCACCGGTATAGATTTGGGCTCTCACTGAACTGGGGTGATTGAACCAGATGGAGTTAGTTTGTGGGAAGGTCATCTTAAAAGCTCTGCTGAGAACACCATTCACAATGATCTCCTGGGGTGTAAACAGGCCATCATTTACAACCCAACACAATCAGATTCTTCCTTATTTTGCTTATACCAGATACCTCTGACTCGAGAGAACTTTTCAAGGTTTCACTGTATCTAAATCAATCAATTTAAGTTTGTAATCCTTGACATAACTCCATGTTTGGGGCTATCTTGCCTTTTGAATGTTTGCAGAAAGATCAACTGGAATTGGGCAAAGTAAAATATGAACCGATTCAACATTTTAACAGAATTTTGAGTACAAATATGTAAGTTAAGACTTTCAGTCCTTTCAATAATGAAGACGAACTAGAGATAGACAATGTTAAAAAGAGAGATGCTCTTTCAGATAGTTTTGCTAGAAAACCTAAATTTATGTGGAGAAAAATGAAGCTTTGCTTTCCTGTCTCTGCATGAGAATTATACTCTTGGGACAGCTTTTGTGGTTTATAAATTTTTAAAAATACACTGTTTAGTTTAGAATTCTAATACTTTTCTAGTTAAGATTTTCCAATCTTTTTCAATTTTTGGTAGAGAGTAGTGAAGATAAACATAAGCCTGCAAAAAAAAAAAAAATTAGACTTTTTCCTTTACAAATCCATGGACAATGTATGTGAAAAAGCTGAAAGGCACAAAGGTTTGTGCAAACTCTGCCTTGTGACTGAGAACACCTAGTTGAAGATTTAATGAAAAGTTTACATGTTTGCAAAATGCTTACTTTGCATGGACAATTTGTCAGCAAATTTTAGCCTGCCAATTAAGATCCCCCAAACCCTCATGAAGAGAAGGTTGTGGAACAAACAGAAAAGGCTTTCAAGCAAGAGGCCTTTGGCGTGGGGTCACCTGCATTTTCCAATTCCAGCTCCACTTCCCACTAGCTGTGTGGCTTTCGGCAAGTCCCTCAATCTCACTGAGTCTCCGTTTGCTCCTCTGTGAAACACCACTTCTCCACAGCGCTGTTGCCACGTCTAGAAGTCTCTTTGCTGTGCCAGGGGCAGTCAGCATTGAATGGCAGCTATTCCTGCAGTCCTCACATCCCTATCACCTGGGGCGGCAGGAAGTGAATCTCACAGCCTCTCTCTTCTAACTTTATGGCTCTGGTCCGTTCCAATCCCCACAAGTTGACTTGAGAGACTCAAGCCTTTGGAGTGTGTGAGGGTTTTCAAACGACCCTGGTCCATATGCAGTTTGTGGTTGTTCCCCGTTTTCTGTATTAGTTTTACAAGTGGGCATACTCCCCGGACGTCCAACTTCCTCTCTCTAATGAGTCGGAAAACATAGTCTCTTTAGGGATTCAGTGGCAACACCTTCAATGGCTCAGATTCATTTGGCTTAGACCCAATTTAAAAATGCAGGAAATAGAGAAAAAGTCATGAACTACTGCTCTTCTTTCTATTCATCTTATATCTGGCTTCCTGGGATCACCTTCTACTCACACATTTTTGGTGCTGCTATTCATATAACGGGGTTCTTCTGAAAGTGAGAGTGAGACAAATCAAGAAAGCAGAAAATTCCAAGCTATGCTTACCAGAGTCCAGTCCACCTTGTGTTTTATGTAGGCCCATTTTACAGCACAAATGTATAACCAGGGCTAACAGAGGTGCAATATATTATATTAATATGCGTTAAATGAAACCACTACCCACTCCATATGTAAGTGAGGAAGAGTTGTAGCTGGCTGACTTCTGACTGATTTATTTACTTCTTTCTTTCTTTCTTTTTTTTTTTTTTCTGAGTCTAGCTCTGTTTCCTAGGCATGACCTCAGCTCACTGCAACCTCCACCTCCCAGGTTCAAGCAATTCTCCTGCCTCAGCATCCTGAGTAGCTGGGATTATAGGCATGTTCCAACATGCCCGGCTAATTTTTGTATTTTTAGTAGAGATGGGGTTTCATCATGTTGGCCAGGCTGGTCTTGAACTCCTGACCTCAGGTGATCCATCCACCTCAGCCTCTGAAAGTGCTGGGATTACAGGCATGAGCCACCACACCTGGCTGAGTGATTTCATTTTTAACTGTGATGGGATAGGCACATATTTTTTCCATTGCAGTTTTCTTCTGTTCTGATTACGGCAGTAGTTTCTAATGCCCCTCCAACATCAGGATGTCTTGCATTTGGGAGTGGGGGGGGCGATAATTTCTTTTGATAGTGATGTGTTCTACCAAGCCTGCATTTTAAGGGGGCTAACATTCAGGTGCCAGGTACTTCACAAAGATGATCTCCTTTAATCATGACAACAAACTTACTGACTAGATGTTATTTATTACATCCTGTTTCAGAGATGAGGAAACTGAGGCTTGGAGATGTGGAATGAAATCAAGGTTTGAAGCCAGGTCTGTCTGATTCCAAAGGCTGCGTATGTCCCACTCTCCCCACCAAATCACATTGTCTTTCCACTTGCAGGGATCCATATTTTGCTTATAAAAATCAAGGGAAAAATTAATAGAATTTTGGCACTTAATTGTTTTTGTTCCATAAATAAAATTTTGCACCACCACAAACAGATTCAGACTTAAAATAAGTACCAAGACAGGCTGAAGGATGACGCTTCTTTGTTCCCTCGTTCTCAGTGGGGAGGCAAAAGTCTGCGTTCATCTCCATTCTAATTATCCAAAACCTCTTATCTGTAGTGTCACAGTTCATAATAATTAATTGTCATGCCAGAGGCATTGTGACATGCTTGATGGAGTCATGGTGTGCTATGTACACAGAGTAATTAGCAATCATTAGTGGAGGGGACAGAAAGTTCCCGGTGGTTTCATTCAAACTTTCATTTGGTTAAGTTTATCTCTGTGTTCTTTGTGCATAAATATAGTTTAGCAAAACAGGTTTTGGCTTAGCCATTTTATGAAGGATTGGAGTGGAAATGACATGAAGAGAATGGAAGTTCTTTTTTTTCTTTTGTCTTTGTTTGTGTAAGGAACCTCTCTTCCAATGATTTGCATATATATCTCCTGACTATTGGCTCCATCATTAACTTTAAATACAGGTAGTGTTAAATATTGCTAAATTTGATTACAAATATAAAATTTCGGTAATCTGCCAGAGGAGATCAGAGCAAGATGTCCAGAAGTGGAAACTCAGAATGAGTAAGAAAAAGCTGGACTCTTTGGCTAGGCAACTGACCAGAGAGCCACTGAAGCAATGTTACATTTTGACTCTCTGTGAAGACAATACCTGCCATCACCCTCTGCAGCAAAGATTACTGAAGTCACCTTGGCCTAGAGGTGCCAGAGAATTAGATAATAAATATGTTTTGCAAATGGAGAAAGGCAAGAACAAAGCAGGCAAGCTTTTGAGGTCTTTCTTAAGGAAAAAAGAGGGAAGACAGTTGGAAGAATGAAAAAATGACGAAAAATAGGCCTGTACACCCCAGCCAATCTATACGAACATATGGCTAAGAACAATAAAACTAATTTCCATATTCCAGAGTCAATATAGACAGCGTAAATTTAAAACAACATTGTGGATGCTTTGCAAACACATTGACAGGTACCTTTTTCAGTCAGCCCCCTCAAGCCCTGTGTCTTTATCAAAAAGTACTTTTCAGCTCATTAACAGGTAAACTACAACCCTGATGACACTGCCCAGCCCCAAAGCCTGAGGAGGGAGAAAGAAATGTGTACACACTGGGGTCCGTTGGGGGGAAATGGGGGAGGGGCGGGGAGTGGGGAGGTGGGAAGAGATAGCATGGGGAAATATGACAGATACAGGTGAGGGGACGGAAGGCAGCAAACCACATTGCCATGTGTGTACCTATGCAACAATCTTGCATGTTCTTCACATGTACCCCAAAACCTAAAATGCAATTAAAAAAAAAAAAAAAAGAAATGTGACTGTGGTCCTCTGTGCAGAAGCTGGCCTGCCTGGGTAGGAAGTCAGAGGATGTACAGGCATCTTGGGGAGACTGAGTCTTATGGCCGGAATCTAAGGAGAAAGGTTTCCATGGTAGCAAATCATCTTCTTGGTGTGGATGTGTCACTGCTAACCTATGGCCAGGGAAGAAAGGTACAACCTCTCTGCCTATGCCTTTCTGCAAGCACCAGATCCTTAAGCTCCCATAGGTAATTAGGCTTTAACTCACTGGGGGTCTGACAAATTCCCAGGTGGCTTCACGCACAAGCTAAGAAGGATCAAAGAGATAGGAGGAAATCAGGCTGTGTGGAGTTAAAGTAATACTGGGTAGGCAGAGAAGCTTTGGTCTGTTGGGGTACTCCGTGGAAGGCATTGCCAGAAGAGGGGAGCCAGCAATAGCTTGCAGGACTGAGGGCAGGTGGTGGCCTACCTGCAGGAGGATGACCCCCTTTCCGGGGGGACAGCAGGTCTTGCACTTCATTTGCCATAGCGCGTGCCAGTGCCAGTGCCAGTGCCAGTGCTGGTGCTCTGGAGGCCAAATGCCAGCTGTGGCTGCCCCAACACCGCACCCGGCTTTATACAGGCAGAGGGCGGGGCCCCTTAAGGGCATTGCTGAGCAGCAACAGGGCTTCTCATCCACTCTCTGGGAAACCTGCATCTCCTTGGCAAGTTTTCTCTTAGAAGACTTTCGTCTTCCCTTCATCTGGGAAGGCAAAGTAGACGTCAACAGAAGACAGGATATTCTTATTTCCTTTCACAGGAGGAAAGGGAGAGGATGGACTTCAGTGGAATTCTTTTTCTCTCCAACTATTGAGTGTGTAGAGTGCACTAACAATGTAACAGGCTTTTGTCATATTCTGGCGTGGCAAGGAGGGCAAGACAAGCTCTTTGCTTCAGGACACCTGTAGTCTTTCTAAAGAGACACGTAGAGAACAAAGTGCTTCCCTTTGTCCCAGTTTTTGCAATTATCAGCATTTATACTAAGAAAATTATTGGAAATGTATAGAGATTTCTGCACAAGGATGGTAATCACATGCTTCTTTTTGAAATATTGATGGGAATTAACATAAACATCTCCAAATACAGAGGGATAGTTAAGATGAGTCAAGGTCTTGCTGTGAGAGTACACCTTACAAATCATGTTTCGGATAATATTTAATGATGTAGAAATATTAACAATAAGATAGTGAAAAAGTAGACCCGAAACCAATCAATGCCAATTTTGTTAAAAAGGAAAACTACAACTTGAAGCTTAGACGTTATTGGAATTCCAGTGCCAATAAAAGTTTAGCATATGGCAGATATTTATAAATGTTTCTTTGTTCTTCAGTACAGTTAAAAAACAATTTGAAGAGCAGTTGTCTGCTCTTCAAAAAACACTGTTAAGAAAATAAAAACAAACTACAAACTGGGAAAAATATCTGTAAAATACATTTCTGATGAAGTACTGACATTTAGAATATATAAAGAATTCTTACAACTCAATAATAAGAAAGCAGACAACCCAATTTAAAAAGGGCAAAAGAGGCCAGGTGTGGTGGATCACGCCTGTCATTGCAGCACTTTGGGAGGCTGAAGCGGGAGGATCACCCGAGGTTGGGAGTTCAAGACTAGCCTGACCAACATGGAGAAACCCCGTCTCTACTAAAAATACAAAACTGGCCAGGTGTGGTGGCACATGCCTGTAATTCTAGCTACTCAGGAGACTGAGGCAGGAGAATCACTTGAACCTGGGAGGCAGAGGTTGCAGTGAGCTGAGATGGTGCCATGGCCCTCCAGCCTGAGCAGCAAGAGCAAAACTCCATCTCAAAAAAAAAAAAGGGCAAAAGATACAAACAAAACTTTACAAAGTAAGGATATTGACAACACATAAGCACATTAAAAAGATGCTCGACATCATTAATCATAGGGAAATGCAAATTAAAGCCACAATAAAATACCACTACATATGAATTAGGATGGCTCAAGCCAAAAAAGAAAAAAAAAAAAAAAGGAAAATATAAAATGCTGGTGAAGACACAGAGTAACTGAAACTCTCATACATTCCTGGGGAAAATACAAAAGAGCAAAAGTGCTTTGGAAGTCAGTTTGACAGTTTCTTATAAAATTCAACATTTACTTAGTATATATGACTAACAATCCAGTTGCTAGGAATTTTCCCAGGAGTAACAAAAACTATGTACACACAAAACCCTACGTGCCAATGTTTATAACAACTCTATCATGATTGCCAAAAGTTAGAAACAACCCCAAAGTTCATCAGCTGTAGAATGGATGAACAGATTGTGGTGCATGCACATAATAGAATATACCTCAGCAAGAAAAAGGGAAACATGCGTGAATCTCCACAGCATCACGCTAAATGAAAGAAACCAGACTAAAAAAGCTACTTCCTGTATAATTCCACACACATGACATTCTTGAAAAGTTGAAACCCTAAGAACAGAAACTGGATCAGCAGCTGGGGAGAGCGGTTTAATTACAAAGGTGAGGAGGGGATTTATGAGGGTGATGCAAATAGTCTGGATCTTGATTGTAGTGGTTGCTACATTCATCACACATCATACACACATCATCTTAAAATGAATTTTACTGCGAAATATGCCTCAATAAATGACAAAAAAAATCTGTTTGTAATAAATGAATCCAAATATTCCAAAATGTTAAGAGTGGCATTCTGTAGGTGGGATTATTACTTGTTAATTTTTAAATCTTCTTTCCATATTCTGTATTACTTTTGAAATAAATAGAAACTAATAAAGTTTTTTTTTTTTTTTTTTTTTTTTCCCTGAGGGAAAAGTATGCTAAAGCATTGTGACAAACATAGGTACATGCTTTGGGAGCAAAGGGGAAACATTCATATCATCTGGCAGATATTTTGTGAGTGGCCTTTCCTGAAGGGCCCTGGACTAGGGGCTGGGGTTCAGAGATGAGAAACCCTCATCCTTGCCTTCAGCGATCTCACGGTCTCATGGGGGATACGGACGAGATGAGAAGGCTAAGAGAGTTCCTTCTATGATTGACAAGGTTTACTGTGGCGTTATTCTTCAGAAATTTCTGTGAAGATGGAAATATTTGTATCTGCTCTGACCAGAGTGGTAGCCACAGCCACATGTTCACTGGAGCACTTGAAATGTGACTGGTGCCACTGAAAAACTGAATTTTTAATTTTATTTAAAATTAAATAGTTTTAATTCATAGAAATAGAAACAGCTACATCTGGCATGTGACTATGGTATTGGACAGCATAGGTATGTAGCATGAAACCTAGATGTGTGATTGTTTGTTGCCCAGATTTTGTTGGTTGTCCTTTATATCTGTGAGCTGCGGAAGTACAGAAGGCAAGGAGGAAATCAAAGCACAGCCGCTCCTTAGGAGAGCCTGCACCTGCTGTGGAGGAGTGAGTGGTTGGACCAGAATATAATGCATGCGCAAGCACAGAAGGCTTCTTTGGGGCAAATGCCCATTGATTTATCCATGAAGTAATGTTAAACAGGCTTTCATGCCATTTTCATGTAAAGCCTTCAGTTCACAGACGTAACTTGTGACCCTCTGCAGGGAGATTTAGCAGGCAGCATATGCAGAGCATTTTTCATCATGAAAACCTTTGTTCTCATGGCCCTAAGGAAAAAAAAACCCTTAGAGGGCCAGGATTGGTGGCACACGCCTGTAATCCCAGCACTTTGGGCAGCTGAGGCCAGCCTGTTGTTTGAGCCCAGGAGTTAAGAGACCAGCCTGGGCAACCTGTAGAAACCCCATCTCTACAAAAAATATAATACAAAAATTAGCCAGGAGTGGTGGCACGTGCTTCCAGTTCCAGCTACTTGGCAGGCTGGGGTGGGAGGATCGCTTGCGTCCAGGAGAGTAAGGCTGCAATGAGCCAAGATCATGCCCCTGCATTCCTGCCTGGGCAATGGACTGAGAGCCTGTCTCAAAAACAGAAACATGGTGTATATGTACCACATTTTCCCTATCCAGTCTATCATCGTTGGGCATTTGGGTTGGTTCCAGGTCTTTGCTATTGTAAACAGTGCTGCAATGAACATTCGTGTGCACGTGTCCTTGTAGTAGAATGATTTATAATCCTTTGGATATATACCCAGTAATGGGATTGCTGGGTCAAATGGGATTTCTATTTTTAGGTCCTTGAGGAATCGCCACACTGTCTTCCACAATGGTTGAATTAATTTACATTCCCACCAACAGTGTAAAAGTGTTCCTATTTCTCCACATCCTCTGCAGCATCTGTTGTTTCCCGATTTTTTAATGATCGCCATTCTAACTGGTGTGAGATGGTATCTCAATGTGGTTTTGATTTGCATTTCTCTGATGACCAGTGATGATGAGCATTTTTTCATATGTTTGTTGGCCTCCTGTATGGAATATTATGCAGCCATCAAAAACGATGAGTTCACGGCCTTTATAGGGACATGGATGAACCTGGAAACCATCATTCTCAGCAAACTGACACAAGAGCAGAAAATCAAACACCGTATATTCTCGCTCATAGGCGGGTGTTGAACAATGAGAACACATGGACACAGGGAGGGGAGCACTACACACTGGGGTCTGTTGGGGGGAAATGGGGGAGGGGCGGGGGGTGGGGAGGTGGGAAGAGATAGCATGGGGAGAAATGACAGATACAGGTGAGGGGACGGAAGGCAGCAAAGCACACTGCCATGTGTGTACCTATGCAACAATCTTGCATGTTCATCACATGTACCCCAAAACCTAAAATGCAATAAAAAAAAAAAAAAACAACAGAAACAAACAGACAAAAAAAAAAAAACAAAAAAACAAACCCTAGAATTTGTGTTCCTGACTTGGTGAGGTGGGGTGCACCTGGAGTCCGGCTACCTGGGTAATCTGAGGTGGGAGAATTGCTTGAGCCCAGGAATTCAAGAGCAACATAGCAAGGCCTATCTCAAATAAATAAATAAATAAATAAAAAAGAAAGAATCTGTGCTCTTGAAATCCAAGGTGGAAAATTCTGATCTGAGGTCATGGGAGTGATGGGGGTGATGGGGGGTGATGGTAAAAAATAAGTGGCCAAGGACCAAGAGTATAAACACAGTAATCAGAACCCACAGGACGTCCCCTCTCGATTCTAATAACCCCAGCCCAAAACATTCACCATGGACAGCATAGGCAAATAGGTAACATGCCAACTTGTTTTTCCTTTATCCCTAAATAGAAAATATATAAAAGTTTATCATAGGACTGTAAAGGGGGACATACAGCAGAGGGGTATAACCTATAAGGAGAAAGCCTGTTTAACGTGGAAGTGTGAGTAGAGGAGGGGCAAAAGGGAAAATGAGGCCAGTATGGCCTCCTGGGGGCCCAGCACATCCTTCCTGCACCGCCACCTTCTGCTTCCACTGGAGGAGGTCCCAACTCTGCCTCCCTCTGTGCATGCTTAGGAAGCGGGGTGGGGTCTTCTCTTGCCTTGTCTTTATGTTCATCATGGAAAGCCCAGGCCTGTTTTGTACACTGTGAGGTAAGTGGAGCCTGAGTTATTTACTCTGGGGGCATACTGGAACTTCCATCAGGGTGAAAGTCTTGTGGAAGAAAGGCAACATGTTATTACTCTTTAAATAGGCTTATAAAGCTCACTTTAAAACTGGCATTAGTCTAGTTAACTGCAACAGGAGAGCAGTTCATGCTAGGACCAAAGTATTTGAAATTGTGCTTCGTAATGCTAAAAGCCTAGTAAAATGGATTCTCACGATGTTGAGGTTGCCAGAAGCTTTCTGTCTTTTAAAATGAAAGACGGTATAACATTAAAGACATTAATCATATTTTAAAATCATACAATGCTTTCATCGTAGTATTGCACTTTCTTCTTTTACTTTATATGTTGGGAGACATTACCTTCCTCATGAACCAGTATTTTTGCAGTGTGCATCTAATTTTTATATTTTCTTTTTTCTCTTAATGTTAGTTACATGCTGTCTCTAATGCTAAGTTCTGAAAGTATGAGAAATCCTGTTAGAAATCAGGGGCAAGAAAGCTAACTGGGAGACTGGTGACTCTCATGTGGTAGGGGTGGTGAATTAATTTAATTAATTAATTTGCTTATAACAGAATACCTGAAACTTGATAATTTATAAAAATAAGGGCCTGGTTTAATCGATGCAAAAATCCTCAATAAAATACTGGCAAGCCGATTGCAACAGCACATCAAAAAGCTTATCCACCACGATCAAGTTGGCTTCATGGCCGGGATGCAAGGCTGGTTCAACATATGCAAATCAATCAACGTAATCCATCACATAAACAGAACCAAAGCCAAAAACCATATGATTATCTCAATAGATGCAGAGAATGCCTTCAACAAAATTCAACAGCCATTCATGCTAAAAACTCTCAATAAACTAGGTATTGATGGAACGTATCTCAAAATAATAAGAGCTATTTATGACAGACCCACAGCCAATATCATACTGAATGGGCAAAAGCTGGAAGCATTTGCTTTGAAAACTGGCATAAGACAAGGATGCCCTCTCTCACCTCTCCTATTCAACACAGTATTCAAAGTTCTGGCCAGGACAATCAGGCAAGACAAAGAAAGAAAGGGTATTCCATTAGGAAAAGAGGAAGTCAAATTGTCTCTATTTGCAGATGACAGGACCATATATTTAGAAGACCCCATCGTCTTAACCCAAAATCCCCTGAAACTGATAAGCAACTTCAGCAAAGTCCCAGTATACAAAATCAATGTGCGAAAATCACAAGCATTCCTATACACCAGTAATAGACAGAGTCAAATGATGAGTGAACTCCCATTCACAGATGCTACCAAAAGAATAAAATATCTAGGAATACAACTAATAAGGGATGTGAAAGACCTCTTCAAAGAGAACTACAAACTATTGCTCAAGGAAATAAGAGAGGACACAAACAGATGGAAAAATAATACATGCTCATGGTTAGGAAGAATCAATATTGTGAAAATGGACACACTGCCCAAAGTAATTTATAGATTCAATGCTATCCCCATCAAGCTATCACTGACTTTCTTCACAGAATTGGAAAAAATCATCTTAAACTTTATATGGAACCAAAAAAGAGCCCACATAGCCAAGACAATCCTAAGCGAAAAACCCACAAAGCTGGAGGCATCATGCTACCTGACTTCAAACTATACTACAAGGCTACAGTAATCAAAACAGCATGGTACTGGTACCAAAGCAGACATATAGCCCAATGGAACAGAATAGAGGCCTCAGAAATAACGCCACACATCTACAACCATCTGATCTTTGACAAACCTGACAAAAGCAATGGGAAAAGGATTCCCTGTTTAATAAATGGTGTTGGGAAAACTGGCTAGCCATATGCAGAAAGCTGAAACTGGATCCCTTCTTTACACCTTATAGAAAAATTAACTCAAGATGGATTAAAGACTTAAACGTAAGACCTAAAACCATAAAAACCTTAGAAGAAGACCTAGGCAATACCATTCAGGACACAGACATGGGCAAGGACTTCATGATTAAAACACCAAAAGCAATGGCAACAAAAGCCAAAATTGACAAACGGGATCTAATTAAACTTAAGACCTCTGCACAGCAAAAGAAACTATCATCATAGTGAACAGGCAACCTACAGAACAGGAGAAAATTTTTGCAATCTACCCATCTGACAAAGGGCTAATATCCAGAATCTACAAAGAACTTAAGTTACAAGAAAAAAAAAACAAACGACCTCATCAAAAAGTGGGTGAAGGATATAAACAGACCCTTCTCAAAAGGAGACATTTATGCAGCCAACAAACATGAAAAAAGCTCGTCAACACTGGTCATTAGAGAAATGCAAATCAAAACCACAGTGAGATACAATTTCACACCAGTTAGAATGGCAATCATCAAAAAGTCAGGAAACAACAGATGCTGGAGAGGATGCGGTGAAATAGAAATGCTTTTACACTGTTGGTGCGAGTGTAAATTAGTTTAGCCATTGTGGAAGAAAGTGTGGTGATTCCTCAATGATCTAGAACTAGAAATACCATTTGACCCAGTAATCCCATTACTGGGTATATACCCAAAGGATTATAAATCATTCTATTATAAAGACACATGTACACATAGGTTTATTGCAGCACTGTTCACAATAGCAAAGACTTGGAACCAACCCAAATGCCCATCAATGATAGACTAGATAGAGAAAATGTGGTAGATGTACACCATGGAATACTATGCAGCCATAAAAAAGGATGAGTTTATGTCATTCGCAAGGACATGGATGAAGCTGGAAACCAGCATTCTCAGCAAACTAATACAAGAAGAGAAAACCAAACACTGTATGTTCTCACTCATAAGTGGGAGCTGGACAATGAGAACACGACACACACTGGGACCTGTCAGGAGGTGGGGAGCTAGGGGAGGGAAGCATTAGGAGAAATACCTAATGTAGATGATGGGGTGATGGGTGCAGCAAACCACCATGGCACATGTATACCAATGTAACAAGCCTGCTTGTTCTACACATATACTCAGAACTTAAAGTATAATAATAATATAACAAACAAGCAAACAAATGAAAACAAGGGCCTGGGCAGGGTGGCTCATGCCTGTAATCCCAGTACTTTGGGAGGTAAAGGCTAGAGGATTGCTTGAGTCTAGGAGTTTGACACCAGCCTATGCAACATAGCAAAACCATCTCTACAAAAGATACAAAAATTTAGCCATGTGCGGTGGCATATGCCTGTAGCCCCAGGCACTCAGGAGGCTGAGGTAGGAGGATCACTAGGCAGAGGTTGCAGCAAACCAAGATCTAGCTACTGCCCGAGGGATAGAATGAGACCCTGTATCCAAAAAAAAAAAAAAAAAAAAAAAAGAAGATTCAGTTACGGAGGTTAAGAAGACTGAGGTTGAGGGCATGTGTCTGGTGAGAGCTTTATTGCTGGTGGGGTCCCACTCTGTGCTGAGAGCCAAGGTGGTACAGTGCATCACATCAACAGGGTGCTGAGCATGCTAACCTGCTCACTCAGGGTTTCTCCCTTGTCCCTCCCTCCCTTCCTTCCTCCCTCCCTCCCTTCCTTCCTTCCCTTTCTTCCTTCCTTCCTCCCTTCACGTTCCTTCCTTCCTTCCTTCCCTTCCCTCCACTCCCCTCCCTCCCCTCCCTCCCCTCCCTCCCCTTCCCTCCCCTCCCTTCCCCCCTTCCCCCCTTCCCCCCTTCCCCTCCCTTCCCCTCCCTTCCCTTCCCTTCCCTCTTATTCCTTTCCTTTTCCTTTTCTTTTCAAGATAGAGTCTCATTCTGTCATCTAGGCTGGAGTGCAGTGGCACGATCTTGGCTCACTACAACATTCACCTCCTAGGTTCAAACAATTTCTCCTGCCTCAGCCTCCCAAGTAACTGGAATTACAGGAACGTGTCACCATGCCTGGCTAATTTTTGTATTTTTAGTAGAGATGGGGTTTCACCATGTTGGCCAGGCTGGTCTTGAACTCCTGACCTCAGGTGATCTGCTGACCTCTGTCTCCCAAAGTGCTGGGATTACAGGTGTGAGCCACCATGCCTAGCCTCTCCTCTACCTCTTATAAAGTCATCAGCTCCCCTCCCAGGATAACCATTAACTTTTTATTTTTCTATCTACTGGGACAGAGTCTTGTTCTATTGCCCAGGCTGGAGTGTGTTGGCTCTATTATGGCTCATTGTAGCCTCAAACTCCCGGGCTCGAGTGATCTTCCCACCTCAGCCTCCTGAGAAGCTGGGATTACAAATGTGCACCACCACACCCGGCTAATTTTTATAGTTTTTGCAGAGACAGAGTTTCACCATGCTACCCAGGTTGGTCTTGAACTCTTGGGCTTAAGCCATGAACCTGACTTAGTCTTTCAGGTAGCTGGGACTGCAGGTGTGTGCCACCATGCCCAGATAATCTTTAAAACAATTTTAGTAGAGATGAGATTTTGCTATGTTGGCCAGGCTGGTCTGAGTTCAAGTCATCATCCCTCCTCATCCTCCCAAAGTGTTAGGATTACAGGCATGAGCCGCTACACCTGGCCCCATTAACCTATCAACCCATCAATGGATCAATCCGTTTATGAGAGCAGAGCCCTATGGTGACCTCTTACTGGCACCCTGGCAATTCAGTTTCAACATGAGTTTTGGAGGAGATATTCAAACCATAGCAGTGGTTTAGAGGAAGTCCCCTCCAAAGTGTCTTGCGCCCTGTTTTGTAAGATGCTTCTGAGCTTCCAGTGCCTGTCTGTACTTAACAGCTTTCTTGGTCTGTTTTTAAGGTACAGTGTGTCTTTCTCTTCCTCCTCTCCAAAGCACTGGGATTTTCCTTTCATCCGAGGACAGTTTTAAGCCCTAGTATTCTTTAGCAGAAAGCGCTTATTGTCTTCTCCCTTTTCAGGTCCCATTTACTGGACCTGAAACAAAGAATCCGTTAATAATTTGGAGATGTGGCCGGGCGCGGTGGCTCAAGCCTGTAATCCCAGCACTTTGGGAGGCCGAGGCGGGTGGATTACGAGGTCAAGAGATCGAGACCATCCTGGTCAACATGGTGAAACCCCGTCTCTACTAAAAATACAAAAAATTAGCTGGGCATGGTGGGGCGTGCCTGTAGTCCCAGCTACTCAGGAGGCTGAGGCAGGAGAATTACCTGAACCCAGGAGGCGGAGGTTGCGGTGAGCCGAGATCGCGCCATTGCACTCCAGCCTGGGTAACAAGAGTGAAACTCCGTCTCGAAATAAATAAATAAATAAATAAATAAATAAATAAATAAATAAATAATTTGGAGATGTGTGTAAGGATCCTTCCTCTGAGTTATCACACAATAGACACTTTTACATATAGGGGATTCCCCCAGCAATGAAACAATCACAATTCTGTGTGCAGGCACAGCATAGAAACATAGTTTTGATGTTAGCCAATCTTGATAACAAGGCAAACAATGAAGAGTACATTTTTTCTTGCCTTGGGGTCTTGAAGTTTTAGTGTTAGAGCAAAGAGGCAAATAATCTTAATTAGAAGATAATAATAGCTCACTTTGCTTTTAGAAATACACTTGAGATTAGTTAAAACACAAATTTCTGCCATCTCCTAACTTCCACACCTTGTATAAAGCCAAAATTTACTTATCCCATTTTACAGGTGGGAAAAGGCCGTAAAAGAAAATAAAGAGAGGCAAATTAGTTGTTAAACATAACGAGATGGCAGTGGAATGATCAGAAGCTGCACTGATCCATTGTCGGCCCAATCTTTATTATTGTCCAGAAGCTTGAAACCCGCATCAGGTATCTGGACAGTCATGCCAGGAATCTCTGTAATGCACCGCTAATAAAACAGCCAAAGGACAGCACACTCTCTGAACAGTAGATGCTAATATGTTATCTGTTACAGAGCTGTATACCCTTTCCATGGGTCAGGATGTTTCAGGTACCAAAGATTCTGAAAATAGTTCTAACCATAGCAGACTGGGCCATGGGAAAGATATGCCTGGAAGGATGGTCAGCCTTCTGTGGGCCAAGATTTGACATTTTGGGGCCAGTGTTTACTCCACTGACTGCTTCCCTCTTCTCTTTGCCAATGACCTTCCCTGCCTTTCCTGTTAAAGGAAAAACTAGAGCTGGAGTTTTACATAAAATGCAGTCTTTATGGACATTTTCACTCTACTTTTTCCTTTAGTCTATGTCCATTTGTTTGGGTGCTTTGCTTTCTCTTTAGATTTCATTCAGCATGCCCTCTGTTCTTTCTCCATTATGTGTTCGAGGTGGGGGTGGGAGTGTGTGGGGGATTATGGGAGTGACATTACAAAGAAAACATTCCCTTGGTTCTTGGGCTTAAAAGACTAAGACATTCTTGCCTGTGGACACCTTCTCTTGGTACAGTCAGGGTTCAGTGGTGAATTTTGGAGCCTGGATATCCCTTTTCACGAATCTGGGCCCTTGTAGCCACGATATGGAAGTATCCATTCCTCTGTAAGTACCTTCCTACCGTTGGGAAAACCCTCCGATTCATTCACTTAATCAGAAACTTACTGTTTATCTCTTTATTGGCAAAGCCCTGTGTTAAGTCTCCTACAAATTGTTCATCTAATTTAATATCTCCACAGATTTTCCCATTTTTATTTACTGAATGGGTAATGATAGGGACGGGAGGCAGAGAAATTTCAGGCAGAGAAGGGCAGGTCCCTGGGGAAAACCTCACCCTCAAGCTGAAAAGCCTGAAACATCGGCCTGAAGTGAGAACGTATATGCCTGATTTCCGCTCGAATGTTGCCTTTTCCTAAACCACCCATGGCCCTGGCCCACCCCATCCTATGCCTATAAAGATCCCAGACTCAGCCAGCAGAGAGGAGAAGCAGCTGGATGTCAGGGACTACAGCTGGATGTTATTGAATTCAGAGGTTCAGCTTGACGGAGTAACTTCAGAGAAGAATCTGGCTGGAGACCGCAGGACTTCAGGGGAAGATTACTACCCCATCCTATTCCCTTCTCAGCTCCCCTTCCCATTGAGAACCACTTTCATTAGCAATAAAGCCCCCCACATTTACCATCCTTCAATGTGTTCGCGTGACCTCATTTTTCCTGGATGCTAGACAAGAGCTTGGGAACCACGAGCGTGGACACAAAAGGCTGTCATACTGGCTCTTTTCCCTCTCTGGTGGACGCAGTTGCCTCATGTGAAAGGGCAAAGGGGCAACTGAGCTGTTAACACTTGAGCAGTCTGCAGATGGCAGAGCTAAACGAGCAAGGTAACATATCCTCTAGGGTTTCAGGGGTCACAGGCACCACAGCATGGATGCTGCCACGCGGCCTGCATGGAGTTTGCTCTTGCCAGTGCTGAAGCGGTGGGCTGGTTCCAGTGCTCATGCACTCCAGCTGCCATCTCTTTAACTTACGCGCTCCCTCCCATGAGGAGCTGAGAGCAGCGGGCTAAGGAAAGCAGGTACCCTTGTCATGAGTCCCGAAAGGGTCAGGGAAATACCCTCTTTCAGTAATACGTTCATATGATTCAAAACTCAAAAGATGCAAAAAGGAATATAGTGAAAATCTATTTTTTCCCTCTCCAACTTCCAGGTCCACTCTTTGGGACAACCAAAGTTATAAGTTTTCCTAAGATATTTCATACATTTAGGAGAAATTCATATGCATTTTTAAAATTTTTATAACACATTTTATAATATATACATATATTATCGTGTACCTTTTTTCACTTACAGAATATCTCAAAGATACTTTCTTAGACATAAAAGTTCTGCAGCTACTTAGTGATTGTACCTTTCCATGTTATGGCTGGATCAGAATTTATTTCACCAGTGCCTTTCTGATGAAGATTTAAGTTGTTTCTAATCATTTACTACTCCAAATAATGTTGCAGTAAATAATCTTGTACAAATGCAACCTTGCCTGTGTGTGACACTTTATCTGTAAGATAAATTTGTAGAAACTGATTGCTGTGTCAAATGGTATTTGCATTTGTAATACCGATACTGCCAAATTGTTCTTTACTCATGTTGGAGGGCAATTCCTGCCAGAAGTAAATGAGGGCCTTTTCCCCCTAAGTCTTACCAATTTGTCAGGTCTTACCAGTTTGCTCTTTGTCAAGCTGATAGGTGAAAAATGGTATTCAATTTTGTTTTTGTCTACATTTCTCTGAGGATGAGTGAGACTGAACATCTTTTTAGAGATGGGTCTCACTCTGTCACTTAGGCTGGAGCAGTGGTGCAATCATAGCTCACTGTGATCTTGAACTCCTGGGTTCAAGGAATACTCCCTCCTCAGCCTCCTCAGTAGCTAGTATAAAGGTGAATGCCACCACACCCAGGTAATTTTAAAATTTATTTTTAAATTATTTTTTGGTAGAGATGAGGTCTTGCTATGTTGCCCAGGTTGGTCCTGAACTTCTGGCCTCAGGCAATCCTCCAGCCTCAGCTTCTCAAAGTGCTGGGATTAGAGACGTGAACCAGTGTGCTTGGCCTATTGAATATCGTTTGTTTGTTTGAGACAGGGTCTCACTCTGCAACCCAGGCTGGAGGGCAGAGGCACAGTCATGGCTCACTGTAGCCTCAACCTCCAGGGCTCAACTGATCTTCTCACTCTAGCCTCTTGAGTAACTGGGACTATCAGCACATACCACCAAGCCTGGCTATTTAATTAAAAAAAAATTTTTTTTTGATACAGTGAACATCTTTTAATGCTTCAGACTTATTTGTATTTTCTTTGCTGTGGGTTTTATTCACCATGTTGATTCTGGCAGTGGTTTGATGGTAAGTTAGAAGCTCTTTATATACTGTCATCAGTGCAACAAGCAACCCTTCCATAATTTTTTTGTATAAATCAAAAAAGATATATAAATTATTGATGTATATGTTAAAAGCCTCTAGAGGAAATCTGGTTATTTTTAATGCTTTTACATATTCATTAAACAAAACTTTTTTTTTTTTTTTTTTTTTTTTTTTTTTGAGACAGGGTCTTGCTCTGTCAGGCTGGAGTACAGTGACATGTTCATGACTCACTGCAGCTTCAACCCCCTGGGCCCAAGTGGCCATCCCAGTTCATCCTCCTGAGTAGCTGAGACTATAGGTATATACCACCACACCTAGCTAATTTAAAAAAAAAATTGTTTTTAGAGTTGGGACCTCACTGTGTTTCTCAGGCTGGCCTCAAACTCATTGGCTGAAGTGAACCTCCAGCCTCAGCCTCCCAAAGTGCTGGGATTACAGGTGTGAACCACCAGGCCTCGGCTAATTTAAAAAATTATCTTAAAGAGCCTGAGTATCACTGTGTTGCCCAGGCTGGCCTCAAACTCGTTGGCTCAAGCAATCCTTCTGCCTTGGTCTTAAAACTTTTTATTATGGACACTTTTAAACATACACAGAAGTAGAGAGAATAACATAACAAATCCCCATGCGCTCATCACTCCTTTTCAGCGATTATCAACACACGGTCATCTTATTCCCTATTACCTTCTCTCTAACCCACCCCACTTTCACCATAAATTTCTCCTTGCCCCTTGGACCATTTAGATGTAAAAATCCTGGGTGTTGTATAATTTCATGGTAATGATTACCTTGAAGTATTACTATTATGTGTCCTTAGCAGAATTAACAGACATTATTAATATCACTAAATACTTAGTATTCAAATTTGTCTGATTGTCATATATACATATATATATATATATATATATATATATATATATATATATATTTTTTTTTTTACAGATGGTTTGTTCACACCAGAATCCAAACAAACATACATACATGGCATTTGGTTGATATGTCTTTTAAATCTTTCTTAATTTTATAGGTGGCCCTTCCTTAATTAATTTATTTTTCCAATTATTTGTTGAAGATGCTGGGTCTTTTGTCCCATAGAATTTGCTATATTCTGGATTCGGTTGGATTTGTCATACTGCATGAACATGTCCTATTCTTTGTATTTCCTGCAAACTGGTAGTTAGATCTAGAGGCGTGATCAGACTCATGCTTGACTGATTTACTTTTGGCAAGTTTACCCAAGGGTATTATTGTGTACAGCCTGTTGAGGCACATCTACAGGCACAGAAAGTCTGGTTGTCTCTGTGTAATGTTGAGGTTCATCTGTCATTTTAGCTGACATTCTGTTCTTAAAGAATACTATTAGATACAGGAAAACAAATTTTGCCTCTCTATAGAAAATGAAGTGCCAAAGGAGAAACCCACAACTTCATTTCTGGGAGGTTAGAATACACAATGTGGGTAGCTCACTTTCATATTTAACACAGTGAAAGACTCACAGGGAAAACCATGCCTTTCTGGTTCAAGTTCCCTTTAGTCCCCAGTTCAGCATCAGATATTTGTGTGATTTGGTGGGCACGGTGGCTCACACCTGTAATTCCACCACTTTGGGAGGCTGACACAGGTGGATTACTTAAGGTCAGGAGTTTGAAACCAGCCTGGCCAAGATGGTGAAACCTCATTTCTACTAAAAATACAAAAATTAACCCGGCGTGGTGGCAGGTGCCTGTAATTCCAGCTACTTGGAAGGCTGAGGCAGGAGAATCACTCGAATCTGGGAGACGGAGGTTGCAGTGAGCTGAGATTGTGCCACTGCCCTCCAGCCTGTGCAACAGAGTGAGACTCCATCTTAAAAAAAAAAAAAAAAAAAAAAGATATTTGTGTGATTTATCTGCTGGCTTACCGTGTCAGAATGTATTTGGATTTCAGACATTTTTCTACCATCTTTTCTTTTTCATTTGACTCAGAATATTTTCATCTTGCTTATTGTTTTACTTTTAAAACAGCTGCCTCAAAAATATGAGTGATATATGAGGGGGCTTAGAAGATGTCTTTCCAGGAGGCCTCAGTGTCTGGGGTCTTGGCCATAGTCATATTGGACTTTTGGTGTCTAACTGGCTGTTGCCCACTCCCCTTTCCCTGCCTCTGAGCTTTCACTTTTCTCTGTCCACTTTAATCCCCTACTCCTGTTCCATTCCCATGCCTTCCATGTCCCCATCAGTCTGTGAGTTGCTCCTGCAATCCTTCCACTCTTCTCAGTCATAATACTTTGTGGGATTAATGGATTAAATCTCATAGTATCCTGAATGTAAACCAACCTGTAGATCTTCAATAAGTACTTTTTGAAAGGGAATCAAATTTCTTTGTTTTGTGTTACTTTAAAACTGCATTTCTTCAAAGGCAAGTAGCCTGGGTGGTTCCTCAGTGGAAAGCTGCTTTCCCAAGCAATTGCCTTAAAATTCGGCCAATCTGATTAGTTAATCTTATTTTAACCACAAAAATGACTTTCCTAAACACATCTTATGATGATCCTAAGTGATATCTTAAAGTGATAAACAGATGAAATGACAAATGAAGTGGCTTCTTTAAAAGGTTTCTGCAGATGGCTCTCTGTTCCATCTCCCTTCCCTGTGGGTATAAAGGAACCTGCAGTCATGTGAAAGATCTGTGCTTGTGTGGGTTGGGAGCAGACGGGCTTGGAAAAGAGGTGCACGTGGCCTGTTCTCTTGGGTATTTTGCTGTGGATGCATGTGGTTCTGGTCACACAAATGGCTGATGTGCTTCAGAAATCAAAAAATAAATGAGAATCTGAAGACACTGACAGTTGTGAGAAAACATCCACTTTCTGAAAGTAATCTTCTCTTTAATAGCACTAGTTGGAGATTTTCAAAATGGTTATACACATATATTTAAATTTTTATAGTAATAGACTTAATGGATTATCTTACTCAAGAATTTAATTTCTGAATTAAAAAACCTTTCCAAGGAAGATACTTATAATACAATTCTTCCTTTCCTACATGACCACAACTTAATGTAGAATTTTTACATAACAGTCCCTTCATTTCACTCACTCTGCTTATGAGTATTGAGTTAGTATGCTGTTTGAAATCCCATGGCTGGGTGTGGGTGGAAGTAGTAAGTGATAGATTTTAAGATGCAGAACAATCAGGAGAGGAACTTTGACTCTGGACTCTGTCTCCTCAGCCCCTTCGTGGGTTTTGGCACAGGATAACTTGCAACATCAGCATTTTACTCTTTGCACGCACTTCTCCTACCTTTGGGGCAGGATTAGGGCCTCTCTGAGAGTCGGCTGTTTTTTATTCCAATCACATGGTATGTGGTTGGCAGAAATAGATGCATGTTATTGATGATGCTGAGAACACCAGGATGGACAGCTGTGGGAGGTGTTTCACCCTTAATTGTGTGGCATGAGGAGCAGTCAGCAGGAGAGTTGGCAGCTCTGACTTCTAGAATTCCACTTACGAAAGGAAGCACCACCGATTCAGGTCACTAAAGAATCTTAGGGGTACACCTTGAAGGCAATATGACAAACAGTGTGATCAACAGTCATTTCAGGGATTCTCCTCTGCTACCAGTGTGTATGCCATGAAAATAGGCCAAAAAAAGGAATCTTAAGCCTATGAACTATGGAAAAAGTCAGAAAGTAGCTATGGTAGCAGGCAAAAAATAGAAATGTCAAAAATTGGGCAGAAGAGAGAAAGGAGAAGGTTAAAAAAAGCAGATGCAAAGAATACCTTGTATAACAGAAAACCAAACACCACATGTTCTCACTTAAAAGTGGGAGCTAAATGATCAGAACACATGGACACAGAGGGAAACAGCACACACTGGGACCTACCGGAGGGTAGGAGGAGGGAGAGAATCAGGAAAAGTAACTAATGAATACGAGGCTTAATACCTGGGTGATGAAATAATAATCTATGCAACAAACGCTCACGACATGTTTACCTACGTAACGTAACAAACCTGCACATCCTGTACATGCACCCCTGAACTTAAAAGTTAAAAAAAAAATACCTTGTATAAAATAGAAATTGGGTTGGGGGGTGGTTTTGGAACGGGGAGAGGAACTGATTTCAAGAGCAAACTCTCACATAGATGGGGGATTCCAGGGTTGGGAGAGGGAAAAGAGCTGATTTCAAGAGGAAATTCCCAGAGATAACTGGTCCTTTTAAAATGCCAGCATTCTGTGTTTTCAAGCCAGCAGGAAATGCTTTAGAAGAGCAGCAATATCCTTTGCTGAAGCCCATTTAGTTTCTTTTTCTTTTTCTTTTTTTTTTTTTTGAGACGGAGTTTCGCTCTTGTTACCCAGGCTGGAGTGCAATGGCGCGATCTCGGCTCACTGCAACCTCTGCCTCCTGGGCTCAGGCAATTCTCCTGCCTCAGCCTCCTGAGTAGCTGGGATTACAGGCACGGGCCACCATGCCCAGCTAATTTTTTGTATTTTTAGTAGAGACGGGGTTTCACTATGTTGACCGGGATGGTCTCGATCTCTCGACCTCGTGATCCACCCGCATCGGCCTCCCAAAGTGCTGGGATTACAGGCTTGAGCCACCGCGCCCGGCCCCATTTAGTTTCAAAGAGGAAGTGTCAATTGGTTTGTGTGCCTGTGCCTCCCAAGCCAGAGGGAGCTCCATGCTTTGTGTTGGGCAGTGAAAAACAGAGCTCTTAGGGCTGCAAAGAGCATTTCTTCTGTAAATAAGCCTACTGAAAATCAACTTTTATTATATTTTCCTGCACAATCCACATGCATTCTGGTTATATTCCTAGCATGCCAGATCCCAGTTCCTAAGGAGAGAAAAACAACTCCATCGTAAGCACTCTTCATTGTTTTCTATCCCATGGACTCCATGCTTTGAAAGATTTTGTCAGTCAAACTGCATTTGATAAGCAATTTATATTTCCACTTTCCTTAAATCATATGCATAGACCAAAGTTTTGTTTGGATGGGTGTTTCCTTACTGCTGATACAATCCCAGCAAGCAACTTGGTGTTTCAGATAGTCTAGGAGGCAGGAGTTGCAACTTGACCCTCTGAGTGCCAATATAGCTGACCCTATTTGGGCAGTTTTGTTAAAATTGAATTTGAACATCTTGAGGTGGGACAAATGCTGTCTAGTTTTCCTTTGGTGTTACTTTGGCTTCATAAATTGAGATGGAAGGTCTGGCTCCTGAGGGCTCCTGCCAGGAGAAGGTATAACTTCCACAAACCTTTTGAATGAATGGAAAATAGCTCTGGGTCCTGATTTCTAACATTTACAGTCCCTGAGCATCCTGGAGACCCCAGAATAGAGACCATAGCTGGACATTCTAGGTAACCCATGTGGTTTCTGTCTGTGTGATCATGTTCCAAGGCCATCTTTTTCATGATTAAAATGTTTATTTTGAGGTAACTGTAGATCCACATGCAGTTATAAGAAATAACACACAAGGATCCCATGTACTTTTTATCCAGTTTTGCCCAATGGTAACACCTTGCAAAACTATAATACGATATCACAATAGGATATGAGCACTGATACAGTCAAGATCCAGAACATTCCGTCACCTCTACAGTCTCTCATGTTACCCTTTTGGCTTCACATACTTCCCTCCTGCCAACCTCTTTCCTAATCCCCGGCAATAACTAATCTGTTTTCCATTTCTGTAGTTTTTGTTATTTCAAGAATGTTCCATAAATGGAATCATACAGTCTGTAATTTTTTTCGGAGTGACTTTTTTTACTCAGCATGGTTTTCTGGAGATTCATACAGGTTGCTGCATGTATTAATAGTTCATTTCTTTTTTATTACTCTGGTGTAGATAGTTTGTTTAGAAACTATTTCTAGTTTTTGGCTATTACAAACATTTGTGTATAGGTTTTACTGTGAACATAAATCTTTATTTCTCTGGGACATGTACCCAGGAATGTGATTCCGGGGCTGTACGGTAGTTACATGTTTACTTTTTAAAGAAACTGCCAAACTGTTTTCCACCCAAGGGCATCTTAATCACCAACTATCTCTTCAAAGGATAGGCTGTTTCTATTAACTTCTTCATACTTTGCTTATAACTTTTGTGCAAACTTTTGGCTACAATGTACTATGGCAAACTATCACTTAGGCAATATAGAAACGCTCTTATCACATGCCTTTTCTTCTCTATTAGCTTGTTTCTTCTTTTCATCTTCTGAGCTTTAGAAAGCCATAGAGAGAATAACCAGCTCTACCCAAAAAGGAAATCAAAATAATCTTTTAAAAACATACTATAATATCTGTTCCTGTTCTCACCTTGGGTTAAGCAAAAAAGGAAAAGGAAGTTTGATCCGAATATTAGTGGAAAAAAATAGACTTTAAACTCTGTCTAAAAAATGTCACACCAATTTGATGCTGTGGTCAACATTGTGCAAAAGAATGAAAATTTATAAAAAGTCCCTATGTAATATTCTTAGTTGCTTTTCTTTTTATAATAAAACATGTTTTTGAAATTACTCTAGCATTAAATATACACTATACCTTTGTTGCTGAAATCCTGCCAGAATTAAAAAGTGAGACAGAAGAATAGCATTTTGGGTAAGGCATTGATCACAACAAGAGGAAAGAAAATAGCGAGTAGTAATAATAGTAACAATATGGAAGTAGAGTGTCAGACCCTCGGGGCAAGGAGAGCCTGTAGAGGTCAATTAGCCCATCTGACTCCTTTAACTGTATTTTGGGCGATAGTATTATTCTGCAATATGGCACCTCCACATTTCTTTTCTGTAAGTGCATACAAGATGGACATAATTCAATAGTCTCCGTTATCCTTGGGGAATATGCTCTAAGATCCTGAGCAGATGCCTGAAACCTTGCATAGTACTGAACCCCATATATAATATGTTTAAAAAATACATAACTATGATAAAGTTTAATTTATAAACTGGGTACAATAAGAAATGAACAACAACAACTAATAATAAAATAGCACAATTATAATATCGCACCAGCATCACCACTTTTGTGTTTTGGGACATCGCTGAGTAAAATAAGGGTTCCTTGAACACAATCACTGCGATAACGTGACAACCAGGGGAGCTACTACGTGACTAATAGACAAATGGCCACTTGAATACAGCGTGGAGATGCTGGACGAAGGGAGGTTACACGTCCCGAGTGCGATGAAGTGGGATGGCGAGAGATTTCCTCACGCTACTCAGAATGGGGCACAATTTAAAATGTATGAATAATTTATTTCTGAAAATTTCCATTCAATATTTTCAGACTGCAGTTGACTGAGAATAATGGAAACCATGAAAAGTAAAACCATGGATACTTCTGTACCATGTGTTCTAAAAGTATGACTAAAAGTTCAAAGGTTCAATGAAAAGAAAAGCCCACTTTCAGGGCTTAACTCTAAATCTGAGCATAGCAATTTAAGAGACAGGATTGCACATAGGTTTTGGCATCTGAGGGCGCTGGATTTGAATACTCTCTTTACCTCTTCTTAGCTAGCTATAAGTGTTGGGAGATGATTCTCCATGGGTTTCTCACACATCTGTACTTCTTGTGTCAGCTTTTGCATCAGAGAATCTATTCGAGGATGTTTGTATAGTGAATAGTCTTCAAAGATACAATGCCTCCTTCCAGGTCAGTGAACAGATGCGTTTGCTATTCTAGATAATAAAAATTATGGCTTTTTTGGGGGACAAAAGTTGGGTGAGTTTACTAGCAGCCCCCTTACGAGATTGGAGGTTTGCTAAGCTTGGGGTTCCTTAGCTCTCAGGCCCACAGCGTGTGTGTCATCCACCTGGACTGATCCCCACTGATTTCAAGAGGAACTTGAGTGACTAACTGTCCCGGTTTGCACACGACTTTCAGTGTTAAAATTGAAACAGTCCTGGGCAAAATGAGATGGTTGGTCACTTTAGCTGGGAAACTGATGAGTACCTGATGCTTACACAGCTGTCTGCTGTGCCATAAAAATGAAGTCTTTTGTCTCTGACCCAGGAATCATATGTTGTCTGTGAGCACACATGAAACTGGCAGGTTAACTCATTAGCTTGGAAGTAGGGTAGAGTCTTGGACACCTCACAGTTCTTGATTGTGAGATGTTTGGCAAGTACTTCCCTAAGCCTCCATTTTCTTTACTGTAAAATGCAGATGTCAACATCTGCCTCAAAGGGTTGTGAGTAAGAAATGTACCATTTTTTCAGAGTCCTCAGCCTGAGCACTCTGCCCAGGACATAAGTCTTCAACAGATAATTAACAGTTCGTAACTATAATTCTTATTAGATAGAATTGTTCTAATTCAGTCATCTAATTGGTTGGGTTGGATGTGGTTTGTATATTTGTATCTTCTTCTCCATGTCTTTACACAATGGAATGTATCAGTTTTAAAATGTTCAATTAAGTATTTTGATCATTTTGATTCCCAAGATCAGATTGATTCATAGTTGAGTCTAGTAATTGATCAAAATGCCCTCCAACTGGATAATTCAGTAACCCTATATAGTTGTTCCACTTTTTGTAAAGCTCTTTGCAATCTAGTAAAAACAATGTCTAATGGTGTTTAATGAATGACCTTTGACCTCCTCCCTTAAAGATCTCCAGGAAATCAGGTTCCAGGTAACACTCTTGGGAGATTATTTATATGGAATAATTTGGAAGCATTTCACTTTGATCATATAAAATAAATGTCATATACATACCATTCATCTCAGCTGTCATGGCAAACAAAGTTGGAAAATAGCATTCCCAATATTTTTTGTATTTCCAAAGATTTTATATATTTTTATTTTTACTGATATGTGATATATTTATGGCTCTTATTTCTAACAGTCAAAGACAGTTTTCTTTTTTCTTGTCTTCTTACACAGAGTCTTTCTCTGTTGCTCAGGCTAGAGTGTAGTGGGACAATCATGACTCACTGTAACCTCAAACTCCTGGGCTCAAGAGATCCTCCCACTTAGCCTCCTGAGTAACTGGGACTGCAGGTGCATGCCACCATTCCTGCTTATTTTTGTTTTTCTTTGTGGAGATGGGGTCTCACTATGTTGCCCAGGCTGGCTTTCAACTCCTGGCCTCAAGTGACCCTCCCACCTCAGTTTCCCAAAGTGCTGGGATTATGGGCTTGAGCTACTGCACACAGCCAACAGTTTTCTTCAGAAGAAAAAGATCCCCAGTTTTTCTTGATTTGGAGGATTCAGAATAACAAACATCTGGGCAGTCTTTTGCTCATTTGGAGACGTGGATAATGCTCACATTTTGCGTGACAAAGGAACATAACATTCCTTTCATGGTTACAAAGAAAAGCACATTTAAACTGAATGTGGTTATGGGATGATTTGAAGCTGTCGAGGAAAATGGATCCCATTTGGGACACTATGATTATACCTCAGCCAGTTCATTTCATGTGCAAGACCAGAATGACAAACAGGAACGAAAACTCAGGGCCTCTGCCTCTACTCAGATATCATAAAGAGTGGGTAGAGTTCACACATTATTCTATTTCTGTTTTCAAATACTGATTTCCATTTCACTCGCAGGCTCAGTTCGGTTCTGGTTGTTTTGCAAATGTAAAATGAGACACAGTACATTCACTCTGAGGCTGTCTGACTTGATGTTTTCTGCACTGGCAGCTGCCTTGGTAGTTCCCTTGGATCAAACATGGGCATTTATGGCTTGATGTTTATTTGTAGGAAATAGAAAACACTCAGAAACATTGCCTAAAGGAGCCAACTAAAGTCTTGGTGTGATGTAACCATATGAATGTGTGGCATCCCTCTCTGGCCAAAGGCGGAAATCCTCCAACAGCCTCAAATGTTCTATCAGTTTCTGTAAGGAAACTAGAGCCACCAGTAATGACCGCTAATGTACATTTTGATTTTTTTATCTTATTTATGTGTTATGATGGAGGTAAAATTGACATAAACATATTTTTACATTTGAAGAACGGTTTCTGTTTTCCTTTCCAATTCAGTGGCTCTGCCTTGAGCCAGGAACTCCTTTCTCCAACTCCTAATGGCTCAAGCTCTGAACATCTCTTTCTTCACTCCAAGGCCTCATCTTTAGACAGTGGCCCCTTTATTCTGCAGGCCCAAGGCTCTGTGGCTTTCTTACGCCTGTGCTGTTAATGAGATGTCTGCTGGCAGCTCTCTCGGCAGTCCTAGAGCCTATTGCTCCATGACTCCATCAGGCTTTCATTTATCCTCCACGCTTCCTCCAGGCCAGGCCTCCACCTCTCCCTCACAGGGTCGCAGTTCTGCAATTCTGCCCTAGGTTGATTCTTACTATTATTTTAAAAATATTTATTTAGACTCAGCTGTGTGCTTTTCAAAGCCTTGGGAGACAGCTTTGGACAAGTGGTGACCTCTGCTGAAACCTGGCCTTCTGGTCCCCGTTGTGCTGTGCGGTTTGCCTTCTGCCCCAACCCTGCTACTCTCCTGTATTCATTTTCTCAGGCGGCTGTAATAAAGCACCGCAAACTGGGGGGTTTAAATGACAGAAATTTGGCTGGGCGTGGTGGCTCACGCCTGTAATCCCAGCACTTTGGGAGGCTAAAGTAGGTGGATGCCTTGAAGCCAGTAGTTCGAGACCAGCCTGGCCAACATGGAGAAAACCCATCTCTATTAAAAATACAAAAATTAGCCGGGTGTGGTGGTGCATGCCTGCAGTCCTAGCTACTTGGGAAGCTCAGGCATGAGAATCGCTTGAACCCAGCAGGTGGAGGTGACAGTGAGCTGAGATTGCACCACCACACTGTAGGCTGGGCAACAGAGAGAGACCTTGTCTCAAAAAAAAAAAAAAAAAAAAAAAAGAGAAAAAAAGAAATTTGTTGTCTCACAATTCTGGAGGCCAGAAGTTCAAAACCAAGAAATCAGCAGGGCCATGCTCTCTTTGAAGGCAACAGAAAGCGATCTGTTCCCAGTCTCTCTTCTGGCCTCTGCTAACATCAGGTATTCTTGGCTTGTACATGGCCATCTTCCCCTGTGTCTCTTTCTGTCGCCTTCCCTCTGTGTGTGTGCCTACCTCTGTGCTCAAACGCCCCCTTTTCATAAGGGCACAGTCATATTGGATTAGGGCCCACCCTAAGTAAGGGTTTCATCTTCACTTGATCATCAGTCAACAAACCCTATTTCCAAACGAAGTCATGTTCATAGGTACTAGAGGCTAGGTCTTCAGTATCTTTTGGGGGAACACAATCCAACCCATAACAGTCCCGTTGCCCTCATTCTGCTTTTAGTGAAGGACCAGAAAAAGCTTATCAAGAAAGTGATCTAAGACTCAGGCCATGATCTGAGCCCAGGCAGCTAGCTCAGGGGCAGTGAAGGCTAAACTCCAACCAGACCCGCCTCCAAGCCATGCCCCCTGAGCCTTCTTCTACCACAACACATGACACACCCCAGGAGGCTTCAACCACCCAAAAGGGACTTTTTTTTCTTTTCCTAATTTGCACCAAGGTGCTCTACAAGCTGGCTGAAGTCTCATGAGGTGAAAGTCTGGTTGATTCACAGACATCCGCTATGCTGAACACAGATTTTTTTCCCCTCAATTCCGTTGCTTTATGCTTATAATCTTGTATAAACTGTAGTTCATCTTGCTTTAAAAATGAGTTTAGGCTTTCTTTCAGCAGAAATAGCATTACTATTATAATTTTTCTGATCAGTCCAAAATTTGTTTTTCTGCAAAAGCTGTCAAGGTTCAGAAGAAGGCAGCATAACAAGCCTGTGCTGTGTGTCGGATGAATTAGCGCCCCGGCCGGTGAGGCAGCCTGGCTTCCTGCCTCCTTTCCATCGGCCTTCACATGTGCCTCACAGGCTCAGCATATGAAAAGCTGGAAGAAACAATTGTCACTATTTTCTCACAGCAGCCAACTATGGAATGAAAATGGAGATCTGACCTTCCTTGTTATTTGCAAAGTTCCAGATATATTTCGCTAGTAGTTTGTAATTAAAACAGAAAATACCATTCACCACAGAGTGAACCTCCTCTCCCAGCAGCATGATTGAGCATGGAAGCATCTGGATCACTTTTAAATCTAATCATTGTCCATTAAATTCGCTGGACAACAGGCTCACCGTTCTAATTCTGGAGTTTGGCAAACATGGACAGGATCTCGGTTGTTCACGGGGATGGGAGTGCCAGCTTCGGAGAGACCAGCCTGAACAGCATCTGTCTCTCCGTTTAGTGCCGACGCTGTGCTCAGCATTCCCACGAATTTATTTGCCTGGACATCTTTGCCAAACGATTTGGGTACATTTGAATGGGGACCATGTTTCCTTGCCTACAACCTCTCTGGAGGGCTCAAAGGTATGGGACTCTGAAATAATGACCCAATTGCTCATATAAGCCATAAAAAAGCTATGGTATATCAGAATCTACCATGGGGATAGATTTAGGGGTAGATTAATAATTTTTGCCAGCATATACTGCTTTTCTAAGTAAAGTCTGAGCACGTTCCCCTAATATTTTTAGATAAGATAGAGGATTTTTACATTCCCTTTTCTTCTTTATCTATAGTGATGGTTTACTGTTGTGCAGGAGAGCCTGATTTTTGCTCATTAACTCATATGTTCATACAAATATTATACTAAAATATTCCCAGGTGGTTAAATCAGAGACCCAGGAGATCCATTGTGAATGGTAGACAGGGCTTCTTAGAAGCAAAATGAGAGTGAATATCCCAGAGGCCTGTGAAAACGACCCTGGGCAGAAGTAGCCCGGGAGGTCCACTGTGTAGCTGTCCTGCTGCAAAAAGAAGCAGGGGCTGTGAAAAGCCTCTCAGGGCTGGTGCTGGCTGCAGCAGAGTCAGGGCCTCAGGGCAGCAGAAACCCCCCCGCCCCCCCCAGGTTTAGAGCCTGCAGTGTTGGCTGTTGAGCTGGGGGAGGAGGGAGAGGGGATGGGGAGGGCTTTGCAGCAGGTGGGGAGATAGAGGTGGGAGCAATATGGGGGGCAGGGGAAAGGGATGGGTGAGGCACTGTAGTTCTCAAGGGCACAGCAGCAGTCTCCCCACTACACTACTTTGCCCTGTGATTTTTGGGTGTTGTCCCAAATGCCCAGCCTCCAAGCATGGTTCTCCAGCTCTCCTGGTAATTTTGGATGAGCCTCCCTCGATCCTTTTAATAAACCCCTTTTCTGCCTAAATTCATCAGAGTTAGTGTCTGTCACTTGCAGCTAAGACCCTAACTGACTTGGGTATTCTGCTGGGGAAGCTAGAATGTGAATCTAGGCAGCTGGACTACAGAGCCCACACTCCTAAGCCCGGCAGGAGCCACCTCTACCATGGGCCAGTCACTGTGCCAGGCACCAGGCCCGGTGCCTCGCAGAGGGGGATCATACAGATGATTGTCCAAAATGGACACTTTTGTGAATGAAAAAGGATTCTCTTCATAATTATGCCAGGACTGTTCTGGGCTTCCTACCTGCGTGCCCTACTGAGGTATTATGCCTTTTTCCGTATGCTATGGAGGTTAATGGGATCTGCTGAAAATTATACGTGTAGTTTAGGGCCCAGAGCTAACGGTCAGGTTCAATCCTGTTTCAATTCTCCAACAGCAGTGGTTAATTTTATGTGTCAACTTGGCTGGGTTAAGGGATGTCCAGATAGCCAGTAACACATTATTTCCGGGTGTGTCTGTGAGGGTGCTCTGGGAGATATGGGCATTTGAATTGGTGGACTCAGTAAAGAAGGTCGGCCCTTATCAATGTGTGTTGGCTTCACCCATCTGTTGAGGGCCTGACTAGAATGAAGAGGTGGAGGAAGAATGAAGCTGCTGTCTTCTTGAGCCGGGACATTTCTCCTCCTGCCTCAGTCATTGAAGATTCTGGTTCGTGAGCCTTTGGGGCCTTATACAAGTTCTTTCTCCCTGCTTGTCAGTTCTCAGGCCTTTATATTTGGACTGAATTACATCACTGGCTTTCCTGTTCCTCAGCTCCAGATGGCAGATCTTGGGACTCCTCCACTTGCATAACTGCATGAGCCAATTTACATAATAAATCACTTATCTATCTATATATATCCTATTGGTTCCATTTCTCTGGAGAACCCTGACTAATACACCAAGATAAAGTCAGGACTGTCTATTCTGCTAAATGTCCATTTAATTTCTTTACCAGCAAATATGAAAACCCTGTTTAAAGAGTAGACTTTTCTAGAAGGATAATAATGCCTACCTGCCTTTAAGTGCATATGCGAAAGTATTCTAGGTTATGCTCACCGGGGACAGTAAGTTTAAGAAAAAAATGAAGCAAAAAGGAAAGAACTGCATTATTTTCAAGGAGTCCATGAAATTAACAAACCATGAAATGAATTGGTAAATTGGGGATATACCTGAGATAAGGTTAGTGGTTCCATGGAAATCTATAGGGCAGAAACATAGAAAGATGTTTTATTCTCTTAGCTTTTCCCTTGAGCAGGGCCTTGCATTTGTTTGAAAGAAATACACATGAGAAACTGCCGAAAAGAGCAAGGCCCCAAAGGACAAAGTCAGGCCACAAGAGAGAATGGGTAAACTGCCTTCCAAAGAGGGTTTCTGTCAATTGATAGGCCCTTGGTTAAGCATCTTAAAGAGTTTGTATCTGCAGGCATGGGTTAAAGAGTTTGGATCTGCAGGCATGGGTTAAGCAAAAATGGGGCTTGAAGCTGGAGCAGAGCTTAAAGGTTCTGCACAGATTAGGGAGTAGGAGGTACAGGAGGAGAATAAGGGAGAGAGAAGCCAGAGGGACTGGGAACCATATGGAGAAGGCTTGGAGAGAAAAGCTTTCCTACATCAATTCTGTTGAGGGCAAGACCAGAGGGGGCCTTTAAGAGAAGATAAGTATCTAATGTGCTGCCTGATTTGACCTCTCTCTGTTACTCACAGAGCTTCCGTAAAGACCAGAAAAATGAAATCCAAATGCTAGGCTTAACGAGTTTCTTGTGAGAATCAGTGAAGGGTCTGTGTTCTGCTTTCAAGCTGGCATGGGACCAGGATGCAGTTAATGCACTTGGGTGAAGGGGTCGCTGACCAGTAGGTATCTTCCTTGATAAAAGTGTGCTTATTTTTTACAGGGTACAAAATTACAGCTTGATAGGAGGAACAATAAGTTCATAACACTGTAGAATTACTGCAGTTAACAATAATACTTAGTTACAAATGGCTAGAAGGAGGGTATTGAAAGCTGCCAACACTGAAGCAGTGCTGGATAAATGTTTGAGATGGCGGATGTGCTAAATACCCTGATGAGATTGCTGTATATTACGCATATCAAAACATCACGATGTACCCCATGAATATGTACAATTATTGTTGATTAAAAATAAATACACATATACATAAAATAAAATATTTAAAAATTTTAAATGTGCCTATTTTGAAACTTAGTAGGAGTCAGGAAAGGGAGGGAGGAAAGAAACATCAGTGGACTAAGGAGACCATAACTGTGGGAGAGATGGCATTGACGAGATGAGGAACAACACAGAGAAAGATAAAATGGGTTAGAATTCCAGAGAGGATTTGAGAAGGGAGTCTGTCAAGATTTTAACTCAAGTACAGACATGGAATGACAGAGCATGGTGAGGAGAGGGACAGGTGATGCAGACATCTCTGGATCACTGAGGCTTAAATAGGTTGCACCATGAGTCCTAGAGAAACATGGTTAAGAGGCTCAGCTAGGCGAAAACTTGGAATGCCTTGGGACAAGTTTCAGCAATGGTGTTGAAGATTACCCTACTGAGCTTTGGTGAAGCCATGGGCTTTGTTCACCCATTTTCCTTTTTTTTCTTTCTCCAATTATTGCTCATTATTTCTTTAATTATACCTACTAGATTACATGGTGGGAAAAGGCACATTTGTGACTTTTCTTTTATTCCTACTTCTTCCTCTGTTTACTTCCAATTTCTGTCCATCTTCCAGAGCAGAGAGTCCAAACATTTTTGAGCATAGAGATGTTTTAATATCAAAAATATGCAGTCCAAGCATGGTGGCTCATGCCTGTAATCCAAGTAATTTGGGAGACCGAGGTGGGTGGATCACTTGAGGTCAGGAGTTTGAGACCAGCCTGGCCAACATGGTGAAACTCGGTCTCTACTAAAAATACAAAAATTAGTTGGGTGTGGTGGTGTACACCTATAGTCCAAACTACTTGACTTGAGAGGCTGAGGCATGACTATTGCTTGAACCTGGGAGGTGGAGGTTGCAGTGAGCCAAGATTGCACCATTGCACTCCAGCCTAGGTGACAGAGGTTGACCCTGTCTAAAAAAAAAAAAAATCTAGGAAAATTGTAAGAGCATTTGTTTCTACTAATTTAAAAATACATATAGTCAAAAGTATTGCTAATGCAATAACATTTCAATTGAATATTTCTTGTTAATTTTAACAGCATCCATAAACAGTTGAAAATACACATGTATTTGTTAGAATTAGGCTAACTGTAACAGATCTGAAAAACAGTGGCTTAAACAACATAGAACTTATTTCTCTATCACATGAAATATGGTGTCGGGCTCCACAATCACTGGCGACCCAGGCTATGTCCAGCTTTTGAGTTCATAGGCACTAGAGTGGCTCTTGTCATCACTATCCAAGATAGAAGTCTATCTAACATTTCTACATCTCGAGACGTAGGGTGAAGAAAAGAGGAGGAGAAGGAGCTAAGGACACACATCTCAGTTGTCTCTTAAGGACATTTCTGGAAATTACCATGTTATCTGTTTCCTGTTACATCCTATTGGCCAGAGCTTAGACATACCTCTACATCTAGCTGCAAGGGAAGCAGGGAAATGGAGTCTTTATTCTTGGCGGTCATGTGCTCAGATAAACTGCGGACACTCAATAAGAGAAAATTTAGAATGTACTTATTTTTAAACTTAGCAGGGATTATTATTGGGGGCAACTAGCATTTTCTGCCCCAAGAGATGTGTGTCGTTTGCCCATAGCCACATGGCAATTTAGTGCAGGGTCAGGACTACATAGAAGCTAGTTCTCCTAAATTTCCTGCTCCCTTCTGTCTTGTATCATTTTTATTCTCACTCCTTATCTTGTCCACTGAATACTGCACATCTTTATCATGGGTAGATGGGTAGATGCCTCTCTGACTTTCTTAAATTGCCATTTTCCCTTATGTTTGTGTGACATTCTGGTAACACTTAATATATGTGATGCTGTGTGTGAGTCTTCTTGCCATACTTAATCCCACATAACATAATACTCTCAAGTCACCAGAGATGAGAGATTTGGGGTTTAGGATGGTCCCTGAGGCACCTAAGAAAGTGTAGAGAAAGCAGGGAGCAAACAAGAATTGGTTACAGCTCACAAAGTAATTCTCGAGATAATCAGGAGAACTGCCACTGGAAGAGACTGAGATGAGACTCTTGAGGGTAGGTAAGAGGGTGAAATATGTGAATAATAAAGGAAGTCTTAGTGCTTGGGTGGTCTCTTGTGTAATATACTTTCAGAAGGTGAAAAAATATTTATGATTTTTGACTGTGTTGTTGCTGTACACAGCTCAACACTAAGGATGAGAGCTTTATCATTTGAACAGGCCATAATAACCACGGCTTTCCATTTTGTTTTCTTTTTCCTTTGTGCACTATTTTGAAGTACCAAATAAAATTGGGGTATCAACATTTGCAGAAAATTGACGTATCCTATTCAACACTATATTATAACTTCTAAATCTTGCCCAAATTCTTCTTCTGGCCAACCCTCTCTCATCTTTGAAATTAATATATATTTTTATATTAATATTTATAATATAATTATCTGTTATATAAATATATATGTAATATATATATTATATTTATATAATATATATTAATTTCAAAGATGAGAGAGGGTTGGCCAAAAGAGGAATATTATGTATATTATATAACTAATATATATATATTATATATAAACTAATAACTTCTTAGCCCTTTTGCAAAGCCAGACCCTCATTTTTTATCAGAGCAAAAGGATGAAAGCATAGATATAGTTGTATAGATGTGCATATAAATGTAGTTTAGCTTTGTATGCCTTTCTTCAGGAAGTGTGGAGCCAACTCTTTTTTTTTGAGATGGAGTCTCGCTCCCTCGCCTAGGCTGGAGTACAATGGTGCAATCTTGGCTCACTGCAACCTCTGCCCCTGAGTTCAAGCAATTATCCTGCCTCAGCCTCCCTAGCTGGGATCACAGGCATGTGCCACCACACCCTGCTAATTTTATGTTTTTAGTAGAGATGGGGTTTCTCCATGTTGGTCAGGCTGGTCTTGAACTCCCTACCTCAGGTGATCCGCCCACATTGGCCTCCCAAAGTGCTCGGATTACAGGCGTGACACGCTGTGCCCGGCCAATCAACTCTTGACTCTGGTGTGGAATCTCTTTGGCTGGCTGACTGCTCACAGCATGATGAGGCAAAGGAATCAGTTTGGGTATAATCAAGGAAGTGGAATTACTAGGAGTATTATAAAGGAAAGGATTCGTTACACAATTGTGGAAGAAGCTGGGGAAGTAAGACCTGAAAGGAGGAATCGGAAGATCAGAGAAAAGTTGTTAATCTGCCCCTAAGATGGGCAATTTGGAACTTGCCGGGGAATCTGGGAAGCCAGATACAGTCAGTTGGCAGAGTTGGACCATGAAGCAGAGCTGGTTGAAAGGTGTGATCTCTGCATAGCAATTGCTTCTGAGAGCCTGCAGCCAGCATCTGGCGGTGGGCTGCCGGATGCAGTTGGTCAGCTAGCAAAAGCTGAGCACAGAACAGGAGAGAGCAAGGAGAAGCTGCAAGCGGCTGTCTCTTCTCCATCTGTCTGTCACCTTCAGAGAATAATGGCTACTGCCTTAGTCCTGCCTTCCAAATCTTGCACAAATTCTTCTTTTGGCCAATTCTCTCTCAGAACCATATGGGGTTCTGGGAAATGTGATTCTAGATAAACCCAGTTGACACAGTACATATTCAACATAGTAAAATGGCCAAATAAAGGAAAATTATTGTTTGTACATTTTAAGGAAAATTCTAATATTAATGGGCCCCCAGTTCACCTGGGTCATATATTCACAGGTATGAAAATGACAGAGTCATAGAAAATTTGCCAGTTGCAAAATATCACACAATGTTTTTATAAGTATGGAATAGCTGTAAAATCTTGCCCTTAAAATTCCCATTATAGATATGGTTTTGGTTTCTAGTAGGTAGAGGGGAAAACTGTCTAGGAGAATTAGTTGAAATACTGAATGCTTTCCTGAGTTTGACAGAGTATTGAGAACAGACGGCTAAACTCTGTGGACCATAAAGTGTCCCACACCATTTACAAAGGCGATTTATCCCAGTAACAATTTCACTAATAGTTTCACACTTGGTGCTTATTAATTCTCATTACAGATTATTTCCCTTAGCTCCATTATGCTTTAATCTCAGCTGTTTTCTGGCACATTAACAGTATGGCAGACCCCCAAAGGAAGGCTGGTCACAGACTTTATGTGATGCAAAAATTAATTTGGCCAGCGAATTGGATGAATTGGAAAACTCAAGTAGGATCTTATTCTCCTCGGAAGACTCCAGGGGGCTGTGGAATCTCAAGTGTGAATAGCCTTGTCCTCTATAGAGGCCTCGGAGAAGTATTAGGTAGAGAGCAGCCAGAGAAGAGGCCTCTTTAGTCTTTTCTTGGGGAACTCACATAATATTGGAAAGTATACGCCATTGTTTCAACCTTGACACTTTATCCATTTCCCCCCAGGCTCTGACTAGGTTGGGAGGCATCAAGAGGCTGTGTCCCTTCCTCCCAAGGCTTCCATGAGCCGTCTGCAGGGCTGGCCCAAGGCCAAATTGTGGAGGAGGATGATGGCACCTTCTCTGATGCCTCTTTGGCCCTTTACACACTCCCTTCCCTGGTTCTAGGTGTCCTCAAGAAGACTTTGAGTTTGTTTTTTGGTATTTTTGAGACAGAGGAGTCTTGCTCTGTTGCCCAGGCTGGAGTTCAGTGGCATGATCTCAGCTCACTGCAACCCCTGCCTCCCGGGTTCAAGCAATTCTCCTGCCTCAACCTCCTGAGTATCTGGGAGTACAGGTGTGTGCCACCACACCTGGCTAATTTTTGCATTTTTAGTAGAGATGGGGCTTTACCATGTTGGCCGGGCTGATCATCTCCTGACCTCAGGTGATTCACCCAGCTTGGCCTCCCGAAGTGCTGGGATTAGAGATATGAGGCACCTCGTCCAGCCCTTGTGAAGACTCTGGTTGCCCAAGGTCACTCAGTGCTCTTCACTCCTTAGGCCAGCTTTCACTGGCCAGTGCCTTACTTGAGACTTTCCATTTTCTCTGCTCCTGTAAAAACGTTCCATCGCAGTGTCCCTCTGAGACCTTCCCTCAGCCACATCACAATACTGCTAATGGCTTTGACAATGCTCAGTCAGTAAGAGCCTCCTCAATGGTGGCAACTGGGTGTGTTTGGCTTCCCAGGTTTCCCTGCCAGTTCCAAATTAAACAATCTGACAGACAATAATTTGGGCAAGCCTGTGGAAGTTTCCACTGGCCACCTACTCCACCCACATGTAGGGTAAATTACACATATAAATGTCTGTTTGGTTAGTTGTTAATGCAATTGATGGCTAGTGATTGCTCAAACTCAAACTTCATACTTGTTTTGCATCTGATACGTACTTAATAAATGCCTTTTGGCCGAAGTCATTTTTATTTATTTATTTTTTCCACAGCACGTTAAAAAATAAAAGACATTTATTCAGTGTCATGATCAGACTATTACATTTAGCAATCAACAGCATGGGTGCAAAAAAAAAAAAAAAAAAAAGATCTATATTAAAACCCTTTGTTGGAATGCTTTCCACTTTCCACAGAACAGAAACTAAAATAACCTGTTATACAATTAGTCACAAATACAGTCCTCAAGTTTTTTGCCCATAAACGAGTATTTGTCTAAAACATATCTTCCTTGTAGCAGCTAGGCCCTGCCACCACTGTGCTTGGCTGAGTCCACAAATCTGCTGTAACCTGTAGCTTCCCTGTCACTTCTCTGGCTCTCCTCTCCTGCTAAGCTTTGTTTCCTAATTAAAATCTGCCACTGCCATGGCTACTGCTGCTACTGGAACTGCCATAGCCACCTTGGTTTCGTGGTTTGGCAAAGTATTGGCCTCCACCACCAAAGTGGCCAGAGCTTCTGCCTTCAAAGTTTCCTCCCTCCATGGGTCCGAAATTTGAAGACTGATTGTTGTAATTGCCAAAATCACTGTGGCTTCTACCACCTCCAAAATTGCCTCCATCATTACCAAATCCATTACAGCCACCCCCCACTGCCACCCTATCCACCACCACACAGCTGCCACCAAAGCCACCACAACCACGGAAGTTTCCTCCATGACCAAAGTTGTCATTCCCCCCAAAACCACCTCCATGACCACCACCAAAGTTTCCAGAACGACTTGGACCTCTCTGGCTGGATGAAGCACTAGCCGTCTCTTGCCTTGACAGGGTTTTCCTAACCTCACAACCATGGCCATTCACAGTATGGTATTTCTGAATGACAATCTTTCCACGGAGTCATGGTCGTCCAAGGTTCCAAAGGCAAAGCGTCTTTTCTTGCCACTGCCTCGGTCAGTCATGATATCAATCACTTCAGTTTTTCCACACTGTTCAAAATAATCTTGTAGGTGTTCTTCAGTGTCTTCTTCAATGTCACCAACAAATATCTTTTTCACAGTTAAGTGGGCACCTGGTCTTTGAGAATCTTCTCTTGAGACAGTTCTCTTTGGTTCCTCAACTCTTCCATCCACCTCGTGTGGCCTTGCATTCCTGGCTGCATCCACCTCCTCCACAGTGGCATAGGTGACAAACCCAAAGCCCCTGGGGCGCTTGGTGTTTGGATCTCTCAGGACCACAGTCCGTGAGCGTTCCCCATTGCACGGAATGGCTCCTCAGGCTTCTCATTGGTTATTTCAAAGCTCAACCCTCCAATGAAGAGCTTGCACAGCTTTTTGAGCTCTTTCAGAGACTCTGACGGCAAGAAGAGAGACTTTAACGATGCTTCTAAGGTGGCGTCCATGGGCAGAAAAGTGGTTGACATAGTTTTGAATAGTGTTTGTTCAAGGGTTTTACTTTCTAAATTACAGAGACAAGTGAGACATCAATAATCCAGGAAAGAGTTAGCAGGAGTTTCAGGGAAAGAGTAGTAATTACGGGTGGCAGGGTTGGGCGTGTGGCCAGGTGAGCAGAGTCCCTAGCAAGGATATGTGAGGCTCTAGGCCAGGGGATTCAATGTATTTCAGCTTGTGGCAAGATTTGGAAAAGGAGGCGAGTCATTGTTGGGGTCATGTAAAAGGCCCAATTGCAAGTGTCCAAACGAAATAACTGAGACCAACTCAGCCAGTGCCTGAAGGGATTCAGACCACTCCTAGGAGCACGTTCCTTTTCAGCAGGTCTTGGGTCTCCTTTCATGGGTCCTGTCAAGGTCTCAGTCCTACAAGGTTTAGACCCTGTTGCTCAGGGCTAGGCATTTTAGACCCTTCTACTATGCTTCTATAGATCTGGCCGCTGTAGGTACTCACATTAAGTGGAGACATAAAATATCACACCTGTAAGTGGATTACAGGTGTGAGCCACCATGCACGGCCTTACCTGGCATTTTTGACAGCATGTGTAGCTTACAAAGATTTTGTAAGCTTGTCTTCGAGTATGGGGCGTTTGAATTGTGATAGCTGTACCATTACATGAATGGATGGGCTGGACTTGTTTTTGGTGGTCTGTACTCTGTTCCCATGATAATAACTGTGAATAGTGTCCTGGTAGCCAAATATAACTCAGCTTTGCTCCCAGAAAATGAAAACATGTTTAAAAACTTGGTGGATTAGAAATGTCTAACCTCTCTTTAGAAAGATGTTATTGTCCATTTTACTCCAGATTGTTTGCAGCATACCTTGGGTCTAGACAACATAAACTACTCATCAAAGCCTTCTGTTACCTCAACCTGGCCAGAAACTCACAGATTCTAAGCAAATATGTATAGAAAAATAAAATGTTTTTTTTTTTTTAAACAACTGGGAGGACAAGGACAGTGTGGAGTGGCAGTGGTGGCAATGGTAGGCTTGCCTTTTGATGGGTAGGTGGCAGGGGGCAGTGGCAGGGAGTGGGCAGAGAGAGGAAGCTTCCCAACCTCCTCCCTAGAAGTCTCCCCTGCCCTGGGCAGACAGGGCTCTTGTGGCAGAGCTGTTGAAGTCACAGGACATGGCTGCATGCCATTGACGTCCGCATTTTAAATTTCCTGTTATTTAAAGAGCATTGAAAATGCAACATAGAGTATGTTGTTTTTCAAACTAATTTGCATGTTTGTTATACTTAATTTCTTGCTTAAGTTTTCTAAATGGGAATCCTTTACTTCCGCCTTTAGGAAGTGTTTTCTGAGCCAGTTTTTCCTGAATCTTCCTGGCTTCTTCTGTTGTTTTCTGAGGAGGCTCTCAGCATTGATGCTCCTGTTGGCCTTTCTCCAGCTTGGCAGGGAGGGCGCCTCAACTAGTCAGGATCCCACTTCTCACCCGGGAGAGAAGCCAGCTCAACACAGGGATCCACTTGCCTTCAACCCTGCGACAAGCAGCTTTAGAGCTGATTGTTGACCTAGTTACCATTTCCACGCTAGCGTAGCGTGGGTGTAATAAACCTGGGTTCGTCTGGGCAAAGAGCATTGCATCCCCATGAATGTGAAGGTGGCAATCCAAGGCCTGGCCTTGTTTCACAAGCGTCTTTACAGCCAGTGTCTCTCCTAGTCACCACTGTGGAGACTCCTTTCTCCTACACACATTCTCCAGACAGGTTCTTACCTGACCTGGGATGGCTGGAAGGAAGGGGAGGGCGAGGGAGGGACTCTGCCGTCAGGAGGCTGTACTCTGGCTCAGTCAGTCATTAGGAACTTGTGCTGACTTGGTAGGAGGCATCTACTTGAAAACCACACTGTTCAGCAATGCATGTTCACACACAGACCTTAGAAATCTATTAAGTATTGGGCTGCCCTTCTATGATCGATTAAAATGTCTGGTGCCTTTTGAAAAAATTTTACTTGAAAATTAACAACTTTCTCGTAAAAAAAAAAAAATGCAAGCGATATAGAAAGGTGAAACGTAAAAGTTCCCCATTCCTCCTCCTCATCCCAGTGCTCCAGTGCTGGGTGTGTATTTGTTCAGATAAGTTCTACATACACACGTGCACACACGCACACACGCACACACACACACACACACACACTTCACATACTTAGAAAAAACCAAGTAGGTCATATTATACATAAAGCTATACCATGTGCCTTTATCAATTATCATTATCAGTTAGCTTTTTCTATGTTTAGTTTTTTTTTTTCATTTTTAAAGAAAAAGTGTAACAACAAGAAAAGTTATTGGCTTTCTGATAGGTACATATTCAGACAAGGTTCTGTAGCTCCACTAAGCCAAGTTTAGCTGATAACTGCTGGTACAACTGACCCCGGGCTGCCCAGCCCCCTGGCCACTGCTGCCTCCTCTCACCCCCAGTCCCCATGCATGTGCCCACGACAAGGACTGTGGCATCTTATCAGGTACCCGTGGAGGTGCAGGCATGAACTCCTGGCAAGGGAGAGTCAGCACGTGGCCATTTTGGCTGGATATGAAAAAACCGGAAGGCCTCCTGGCTCAGTAGTGACCCTGGGTTTGGCAGAAGTACTTCAAACACCGTCTGGTTTAGTGGATGCTGACGCCATTTCTCCTTATGAATGGTCCAGCATTGGTCATCAGGCAGAATCTCCAACGGCTTATGATTTCTTTGTAGCCCAGACACGCTAAGGGGGTCAAGTAGCTGGAGTCTTGGTTTTTTTATTCCTACCTTTGGTGTGTAGGTATTTTGCCAATTCTATTTTAGGGATGTAGGGGATATGGGGGTAGGTGGGGAGCTTTGATCTTATATGTAACGATTATAAAGGAACTTGAGTCTGACACATTCCTTTGGAAAGTCATGATTTGAACAACGGTTAGCTCTTCAGAAGTTAATTCTCTTGACTAACAGCCTCTCTTGTAAACTGCATCTCTGTGATGGTGACTTCCAGACCTTCCTATCTTTTGCCCCAGCCATTCTTAAACTCCTGACCTGTCAGACCCGCTTCGTTCCCTGGATTCCCAGGTCCCTCAAGTCTAATATGTTCAAAAGCATGACTATTATCTTCACCTATTTCTTATTACCACCCTTCTTATCACTTAAGAGAGAAGCTACTAAAGCATTAATTCTTCCCTTTCCCTCCTCTCTAATTGTTCAGTAAGTCCCATTGATTCTAGCTCAAAAATGTCTTTCAAAATTGCTCCGTTTTTCCTCTTCCCTCTGTTGAGACTATCAGCATTTCCCAATTTAATAAATGTTTATTAACACTACCATGTACCAGAAACACTCCTACCATCCAAGGGTTCATCATTTAATGATCCCATTTAACTTCCAGAGGGATTGTATTAAATTGCAAATCTGCCTGTAACTCCTCTCTGCCCAGAAACCTGCATTAGCTCCTAGCTGCCTAGGATTCAATCCAACTCCTTGGTGGGACTTGATCTTTTCACATCATTCACTCTGTCCTGCAGTCTTGCTTCCCAACATTCCCCTTAATCTCACCCTCTGGTGGGGTTCCAGTGTACCCGCCAGGCCACAAACCCTATTTCACAAATCCTTGTTTTTGCACGTGCTGATTCCTCATATGGAACTTCTTTTTCAGATTCTTCTCAAACACTAACTCCTTTCTTAAATCTTTACCTGCCCTCTGTATTTTCACAGCTCTTTGCTCAATGCTTTAGCATGTACATATCACCCTGTGTTTGCTAATATCTTGGACTCTGCAGTAGCCCCAGTTTCCAGACTGTTAGTAACTTGAATGCAGGAACTGCATCTACTTCAGGTCAGTATCCCTCACATTCAGCTTGACGCCTGGCACGTAAGACCACACATACACCCCTGTGGACAGGTAGGTGTGCACCACTGATGCAGCATTGTGAATGACTATCCCTGAAGGAATGACATAGGATAGGGGCAGTTCTCCAGCAGGAAGAGGAGTGCTGGGCAGACAAAGCATCAGACGTCCACGCCAGGTGCATGATTTTAGGTTAGGATAGTAGTTCCTTATACTTGTCAATAAAAAAAAAAATAGTTCAAATTTGTTAGCTCTTAGGGGTGTATAGCTGAGGTTTGTGAGTGGCCCATTTTATTGTATTGAAAGCAGAAGAGAGGTTAAAGACAGTAGGTATTTGTCTTAGTTCACTTTCTGTAGCTATAACTGAATACCACAGACTGAGTGATTTATCTAGCTCATGGTTCTAGAGGCTGGGAAGTCTAAGATCATAGTGCTGGCGTCTGGTGAGGACCTTCTTGCTGCATCCTAACAAGGCAGAGGCATCACATGGTGAGACAGAGCAAGTGTGCTAGTTCAGGCCAATCTCTCTTCTTACAAAGCCACCAGCTCCATCATGGGGCCCCACCCTGATGACCTTATCTAATTCTTATTACCTTCCAAAGGCTCCACCAGCCATCAACATATGAATTTGGGATTTATGCTTCCAACACAGGCTGGATGAGGTGGCTCAGGCCTGTAATCCCAGCATTTGGGAGGCTAGGGCAGGTGGATCACTTGAGCCCAGGAGTTTGAGAAAATCCTGGAAACATGCTAAAACTCCATCTCTATCCAAAATACAAAAAATTAGTTGGGCATGGTGGCGTATACCTACAGCACCCACTACTTGGAAGGCTGAGGTGGGAGAATCACCTGAGTGCAAGAGGTCAAGGTTGCAGTGAGCCATGGTTGTGCCACTGCACTCCAGGCCTGGGTGACAGAGACCCTGTCTCAAAGTAAATACAGTAACACATGAAACTTTGGGGACATATCTAGCCATTGCAGTATTCCAGGTCAGTGCTTCTCAAACTGCTACGCTCACATAAACCCAACTGTTAAAATGCATTAGGTTGGGTGGGACCTAAGATTCTGCATTTCTTACAAGCTTGTATTAACCTGCTTGGGCTGCTGTAACGAAATACCACAGACTGGGTGGCATAAACAACAGAAATTTATTTTCTCATAGTTATAGAAGCTGGAAGTCTAAGATCAAGGTTGTTTTCTGGCCTCTCTTCCTGGCTTGCTGTTGGTCACCGTGTCTTCACATGTCATTTATTCTGTACATGCAAGGAAAAAGCAAAAGCTCTCTGATGTCTCTTCCCTTTCATATAAGGACACCAGGCCTATTGGATTGTGGCCCCATCCTTGTGACCTCATTTAAGCTTAGTTATCATCTTAAAGGCTCTCCCTCCAAATACAGTCACACTGGGGAAACACGATGTAGTCTATAACAAAGCTTTACGTTGAATCTGTGTACTGCAACATCAGCACCACCTGCCTGGCCAGAAGTGCTAAAGTGAGCCAGAGGCATGTCTAGAGCTTTGAGGAAGCAAGACCCAACTGGAGTCGAGGGCCTGGATGCTGTGTGGATCTGGAAAGAGTGTGGTGGACTCTCTTAAGATTCCTTGGGTATTGTTCTCTGAGTAGGTCTTCTTTGAATATTAAGACAAAAAAGTGTCTTGAATTTGGTGATTAGTAGTTGTTTAGTTTTTTTTTAGATAGGATCTCACTCTGTCACCCAGGCTGGAGTGCAGTGGTGTGATCTAGGCTTATTGCAACCTCCGCCTTTCAGGTTCAAGTGATTCCTGTCTCAGTCTCCTGAGTAGCTGGGATTACAGGTGCCCACCACCATGCCTGGCTAATTTTTGTATTTTCAGTAAAGATGAAATTTTGCCATTTTGGCCAGACTGATCTTGAACTCCTGACCTCAGGTAACCTGCCCACTTCAGCCTCCCAAAGTGCTGGGATTACAGGCATGAGCCACCATGCCCGGCCAGTTGTTCAGTTATTTTTCGAGTTGGTTTGAAGTTTCATTTAGTAATAGCCTTTTCTTCATTTTGAGAATGTGTGATAATAGTAAAGGTTGAGAATCTGTGTCCGGGGTGTACCTTAAAGGTCTGAGAAGTTTCCCCAGCACAGATGACTGCACCCTGCCCCGTGGAGTAGAAGACTGGGGTTTTGATTCTTCATTATTCAAGAAGTGATGGACCTAGAACAGCAAGTGTTAGACAGATATCTTGGTCCTGGCCTCAGGTGGGGCCTGGTCTGCTCAGTGGGGTTCTGAGGTGGCCCCCTGGCTGGCAGCTCCTCTCCCCACTAGACCAATTATCCAAACATTGGAAATTAACTTTCACAGGACACACAGACTTAGTGAAGATATATTTATGAACGATGTGCCATCTAATTTTCTACTCCTTAGTAGAGCCCTCTCCGACCCCAAGTCCATCATGTGCTCCCAGCAGCCTGATTTGCTCAATTTGAGGTATGTTCTTCTTACAATGCTGTCTCTTACTCAAATGCCCTCCCCCAGGCCATTTGTCAAGATCCTGCTGTCCTCCTGCTCCCACATACCTCTTGACTGAAGCTTTACTTAAAAAAAAATTACAGAGGTACGATTCACATAACGAAATTAACTAGAGTGAACAATGCCATGGCATTTAGTACATTCACAGTGTGAATGTACTACCATCTCTGTTTAGTTCCAAAACATTCCCAATATCCCAAAATAGAATCCCACACTCATTAAGCAGTCACCCCTGCTACCATTCAACACACTCCCTAGCCCCTGGCAACCACGAATCCACATTCTGTCTCTATGGATTAGCATAATCTGGATAGTTCATATACATGGGCTTATCCGATGTGTGACCTTTTGAGTCTAGCTTCTCTCACTTAGCATTAACAGTCTACAGGTTCATGTGTGCATCAGTACTTCAGTTCTTTTTATGGCTGCATAATATTCCATTGTATGTACGTGGCCACAATTTGCTTACCTCTTCATTCATTGACAGACATTTGGGCTGTTTTTATCTTTTGACTCTTGTGAATAATGCTGCTATGAACATTGTGTACAAGGATTTGTCTGAGCACCTGTTCTCAATTCTTTTGGGTATGTGTGCTGGGTAATGTGGTAACTCTGTGTTTAACTTTCTGAGGAACTGTCAAACTGCTTTCCATAGCATCTGAGTCATTTTTCACTCACACTGGTGGTGTATGAGGGTTACAATCCCTCCACAGTCCTGTTATCTGAGGCTTTGCTTTTTTGGAGAAGGTGCATAGTTTCTACTTATTTTGTAATTATTAAGCAAAAAGTAGTTTGGTCTTTTCAGCCAAACTTGTCAATCAAGCTTAGAAAACATATAGGATACATTTTGGTGAGCAGAAAGCCTGATTTAATTAATTTAACTAATTAAAAAGGATTTAACACTGTTTTTCCAGTTATTTCATTTACTACAATTTGTGCTGAAGCTTTACTTTTTAAAACCTTCAGTAACTTCCTTTTGTGCCCAACTCTGACCCACGCCCAAATCTAACCCATCCCTGCAGCCTACCTCTTATCGCACTATATTATGATTTTCCATTCACGTGTCTCTTTGTGTTAGACTTGGCAGTTGCAGACTGGCATAGCATGTGGGCAGAGAGCCTCTGGTGCCTGCAGAATGCAGACTGGCCACCTCCCAGGTGGGCAATGGGTGTCCAGGAATGTGTTACTAGGCGGGCACAGGGGGGCCCCCTGGTGGCAAGCAGGAATAAGCCTACACAGTCTCTCACCTTCCCTGGCCCCAACACTAGCATAACACACTTTTTTTTTTTTTTTTTTTTTTTTTTTTTTTTTGAGACGGAGTTTCGCTCTTGTTACCCAGGCTGGAGTGCAATGGCGCGATCTCGGCTCACCGCAACCTCCGCCTCCTGGGTTCAGGCAATTCTCCTGCCTCAGCCTCCTGAGTAGCTGGGATTACAGGCACGCGCCACCATGCCCAGCTAATTTTTTGTATTTTTAGTAGAGACGGGGTTTCACCGTGTTGACCAGGATGGTCTCGGTCTCTCGACTTCGTGATCCACCCGCCTCGGCCTCCCAAAGTGCTGGGATTACAGGCTTGAGCCACCGCGCCCGGCCTGCATAACACACTTTATTGACTTTACAGTGATGAAAGGAAGACAAATGAGGCACCAGATGGGCAAGCATGCTGAGCTCTTTGGAGAAAAGAGGCTGTGTAAATCCAAGTCTTTCTTGTATTGAAGAAACAAGGCAAATGACTTCTTGGGTCTGCAAAAAAGGAATGTCAGTCCAGATCATGGAAATGGCATTCGGTGGCATCCGAATGAATCCTCATGCAATAAAATGCAAGGCTTATGGGCAAGCTGTGAGTCCAGGGTGCTGCGCTGTCATGTAGTGATGAGGTGAGAGTGTGCCCCTGCATGACTAAGCTCTTCCTTTTCATTTGTTGTGTGTCACTGTAAAATTGGAGGAGCATATGAATTCTTCCTGCGGCCCGTGTGAGAACATTGGCCACTTCCCATTTACCAAAAGACACCACAAAGGTGCTAAGCCCTAGCAAGGCAAAGATAAATACAATCTCATCCTACTCTCAATGCGTCCACATGTCTGATGCCGCATGCTATGAATCCACATACCTGGAATATTTTAAAAGACAGAAGTCTCAGTGGGAAGGAATATAAGATTTGCTTGCAGGCACACGTGAAAGACATGATGCAGAGCCATTTTATGTTCTTTATTTGGGTTTTATTTGGTCAGTTGGGTCCCATCCTTAGACAAAAAGCTAAATATTTTTCAGATATGTTGGCATTTTTCAGGCTGTTATAAGACTGACTTTTCTAGTACCAATAGATGGGCGGTACATTAAGTCAGAGAGAAGCATTTGACTATGAGCTTTTCTTTTATTTTCTTTTTTATTTTTTTTTGAGACGGAGTTTCGCTTTTGTTACCCAGGCTGGAGTGCAATGGCGTGATCTCGGCTCACCGCAACCTCCGCCTCCTGGGTTCAAGCAATTCTCCTGCCTCAGCCTCCCTAGTAGCTGGGACTACAGGTGTGCGCCACCATGCCCAGCTTTTTTTGTATTTTTAGTAGAGACGGGATTTCACTATGTTGATCAGGATGGTCTCGATCTCTTGACCTCATGATCCACCCACCTTGGCCTCCCAAAGTGCTGGGATTACAGGCATGAGCCACTGCGCCTGGTGACTATGAGCTTTTCTTAACTGAAGTCACGATAGTCTCCCTTTACCTGTGGGGGATACATTCCAAGACCCCCATGGATGCCTGAACTCTCTCTATATTATTTCTTTTGCTATATATATGTACCTATGATAAAGTTTAATGTATAAACTAGGCACAGTAAGAGATGAACTACAATAACTAATAATGAAATAGAACAGTTACAACAATATGCCAGCATCACTACCTTTGTGCTTTGAGGCCATTATTAAGTAAAATAAGGCTTCTTTGAACACGTGCAGTGTGATGCGGGGACAGCCGATCTACTAAGAAGAAGGCTTCTAAGTGACTCACTCAGAAGTGTGAACAGCACTGACAGGGTGGACAAAGGGATGATTCCTGTTCTGGGTAGGACAGAGCAGGATTGTGCAAGATTTGATCACGCTACTCAGCACGGCACACGATTCAAAACAGATGAATTATTTTTGGAATGTTCCACTTAACATTTTCAGACCCTTGTTGATTGCGGGTAACTGAAACCATGGAAGGCATGGAGAAGCACAAGGAGGGAAGCCCCTGGAGGTTCCAGGTAGCATGGAAGGGATGAGACCATGACTGGGTGGGGCCAAGCTGAACCAGATCTCTTTTGGGAAGTGCCTAGCTGCCAACGTTACACAGCCATAAACATGGCTAAGATCGATGGTTACGCTTGCGTTTTCAGAGACAACAAGCAAACTTAACAGCAACTTTGGCCTCAATGCCAACATTCATGTAGTAATAACGTGGCCTAGGGTTTAATAATAAACCCGGCTTAGGGTTTGTTTTTTAAATTGCTGCCTGAGCAAGGGAAGATGAAGATGAAAGAAAAAGTAAGAAAGCCAGATGAAAGAAGGATGCCCACTCTCCATGTGTGAGCTCTCCCAGTGCCGGCCCCACCACAACCCCTAGCAAGCCTTCACATTTGTGTCCACTGCCCACCATGGTGGGCAGATAAGGGGGACAACTGTATTTCATCATCAAAAAAAATTGGCTTGTTATATGGGGGAGGCAGCATAACACGTGAGATTGAATGTGAGATCTGCGGCGAAAGACTTGAGTTTGAGTCTTGTCTCTGCTGCTTACTTGTTGAGTTCTAACAGACAAGTCTCTGAACCTCGGATTGCTCATCTGGGTCCGGCTTCTCTGTCTGCCCTTCTCACTGCTTGGAAAATTTAGATAACTAAACCCAAAGGAGTTTCTGCATCTTACTTCACTGTTTGAAGATCACAGGCTCTGTCCCTGATTCCCAAAGTCATATTCTTCATTTTGGAGTTGGTATGAACCTTTATCAAGCTATCTTATTGTTGTTATTATCACATGAATGTTGGCACTGAGGCCAAAGTTGCTGTTAAGTTTGCTCGTTGTCTCTGAAAATGCAAACCAAACTATTGATTTTAGCCATGTTTATGGCTGTGTAATGTTGGCAGCTAGAGTTCCACTTCCCAAAAGAGATCTGGTTCACCTTGGCCCCACCCAGTTATGGTCTTATCCCTTCCATTCTACCTGGGACCTCCGAGGGCTTCCCCCCTTGCATCAGCCCTGACACAGAGCTCAGCGCCTCTTTGAGGTGTCCAAAAGGAACCCCTTATGCACGGGTGGGCAATGGACATGAATGTGAAGGCTTGGTAGGGGTTGTGGTGGGGCTGGCACTGGGAGAGCTCACACATGGAGAGTGGGCATCCTTCTTTCATCTGGCTTTCTTACTTTTTCTTTCATCTTCATCTTCCCTTTCTCAGGCAGCAATTTAAAAAATAAACCCTAGGCCATGCACGGTGGCTTATGCCTGTAATCCCAAAACTTTGGGAGGCCAAGGTAGGCAGATCACCTGAAGTCAGGAGTTTAAGACCAGCCTGGTCAACATGGTAAAACGCTGTCTCTACTAAAAATACAAAAATTAGCCAGGTGTGGTGGTGCACACCTATAATCCCGGCTACTTGGGAGGCTGAGGCCGGAGAATGGCTTGAATCTGGGAAGTGGAGGTTGCAGTGAGCCAAGATCGCACCACTGCACTCCAGCCTGGGCAACAGAGTGAGACTCCATCTTGAAAACAACAAACAAAACAAAAACCAACCAAACAAAAACAAACCCTAGACCATTCTGTCCACACAGGTCTCAGCTTCTTACCAAATACTTCCCCATCAGAAACAGCTTTCCCTTCCCAGGAGGAATTCTGGCCAGTGGATTTTCTCCAGCTCAGCCTCCTTGCTTTGCAAACCCAATCAAGCCGTAGGGGCTCAGTGCTCGGAAGTTAATCCTGGGAAGCCTCAGTAAGACCTGCAAGGATTTGTGCACCACTTAGATGTTCATTTCAATATCCACGACCTGTATTTGGCATTTTCAAGAAAATTCAAAAGCAAATGGCTTCCCACCATTGCAGATTAGTTTGTGGGTGTTCAGAGGCATCCTTTTTTTTTTTTTTTTTTTTTTTTTTTTTTTTTTTTTTTGAGATAGAGTCTCACTCTATCACCCAAGCTGGAGTGCAGTGGTGCGATCTCGGCTCACTGCAATCTCTGCTGCCTGGGTTCCAGCAATTTTCCTGCCTCAGCTTCCCGAGTAGCTGGGATTACAGGCACCTGCCACCATGCCCGGCTCATTTTTATATTTTTAGTAGAGATGGGGGTTTCACTATCTTGGCCAGGCAGGTCTTGAACTTCTGACCTCGTGATCCACCCGCCTCGGCGTGAGCCACCGGAGCCCGGCAAGCATTCATTCTCTTCTCGTCTCCCACACTCTGTACCGGTTCCCCCTGCTGTTTTCGGTGGAAATGACCATCTGGTTGGGACTTCCTACAGATGACCACTAGAGGGCACATGATTCCCAGTTCACAAGCCCTTTACACAGCCAATTCCTGGGGCTTTGCTGCAGAAAAAGACAGTTTTTGTTTGTTTGTTTGTTTGTTTTCCCTCAGAAACAGGAGGAAAGCACTTGAAATTCCCTGGATGCAGCTAAGACATTTTCTTCGGCATTCATCTGTGAAATGCTGGCTGCAAGAAGCAGACATTCTGGCGGGCAGAGGGAGGACTGTGTTCTCCGTTCCCGTCACTCATTCCCGCCGAGGGGAGGAGGAAAGGGCTGCAGAAAGCGGCTCCTGAGTTTTGTTCTTTCTGAGATGGCTAAAGAGAAGATAGTTGCAGGCTACATGCGTCGATTCAGGCCTCAGGGTGTAGTGGAAAGAATGTGTTTTGGAAGTAGGCAAACCTGGCATCTATTTCCCACACCCAGGCTTCCTGCCAAGAGGGTGCACGGGCCGGGTCTGCCGGGTCCTCTCCCGAGTCAGTCCTGGAGAAGCTCCAATATTAACTTGATGGGAGGCAGGGGAGCCCTTAGGGAGACGAAGTCACACGGGCGTGTCCCCCGGGCTCAGATACTCGGGAAAGAGAGAGAGCGATGGCACTGGTAAATTAACGTGGGAAAAGAAACGTGAGTCGGGTCAAACATTAGGAGTGACCAGGATAACATCGAAATTAGAATGCTTAACTTTAAACTAGTAGGTGAAAATTCATGGGAAGTGGAAATGGAAAAAAAAGAGATTTTAAAATCCCGTATTATGAATGAAAAACCTGAATTAGGATGCTGAACTAAATCTTCATAAAATAGTAACTCAGTATTACTCTGTTGCAAAACTTACCAACTCCGTGACTTTGGGAAGCTTGCATAAACATTCCTGAGCTTCAGTTTCCTCGTCTTTAAAAATGGGTAAAATTTGTAAGGTCACAAGCTTGCTGGGGAGGTTGAATTGTGCAATGCTAATGAAACAGTCCTCTACCTGGCTCATGGGAGATGGCTGGCCTTCTAGTTCTCATCTCTCTTTTCTGTCTTCAGCATGTTTAACATCTAAACACCTATGCATTCAACAATATTTCCTGAGTTCTGTCAGGTTATATTCAGCTGCAAGTGACAGAACACATTGCTTAAATAAACAACAAGGAAAACAATATTATCTCTATAGTGAGATATAATCACAACATTCTTATACAGGCAATGCAGTGGAAAGGTGTTATCTCATCACGAGAAGTCAAGCAGCAGGGCGGTCCCAGGGCTGACTGACGCAAAGTCTTAGCAGAATCACCAGGGACTTGGGTTCGTTCCATATTTGGCTCTGCCATCCTCAGCAGGTGAATATTTGTCCTTGTGCCTTTCATCACGGCTGAGCAACAGCTGCCTCCCACTCACCTAGAGACAGGGATGGGTTCTTCCTCTCCTGAAACTCTTTAAAATGTTCCTGAAACTGTTTCTCAGAAATCATCCCAGCAGGCCTTTCCTCGTGTCTCACTGACCAGAGTGAGTCACATTGCCCATCCCTAAGTCAGCCTCTGGGAGGGTGAATAGGTTTCCATGCTTGGAACAGACCAATCATTGAATCAACCTTGGATCTCTCTTGGTAGAAATTAGGTAAAGAAAAAGGGAAAAATAGCTCTTGGGTAGGCAACTGGGTAGCTGTTCCAGGCACTGTATCTGGTGCTGGGCATGTAGGAGTTAAGAAGTCAGATGCCATCCTGGAGAGCTTACAGTATAGAAGCTTACAGACAAGCAAACTGGTGTTTATATTATAGCATCTACGAGCTTTGTAGCAAGAACTGAAGGGCAGTAGCTCATAATTGGTGGTGAAGAAAGACTTTCTGGAGAGGGTGCTGCTTGCCTGAGACCTGAAGGATAAACTGGGTGTCTTTCAGATGATCGGGTACAGAAGTAGAATGAGAGACTGAATGAACCCCTGGGAACAGAAGTGATTATGACATATTTGGGTAACTGAAAATGAGTTAAGTGTGGGAGGGGAGACTGGGACACAGGAGGCTAAGTGGTCAGCAGAGGCCAGTCATGAAGGCCACGGAAACCATGTCGGAAACATACTGTGTGGGCAGTGGGTCAGGTACCCTTAACGTTCAAGAACATTTCAAGAGCAATGCTCTTAAAAATGTGGGGTGTGAAACCAACATGGTTGTTCATAACCAGCATATACAATAAAATAAGGGCAAATTCCTAAATGGCACTTAACTACATTCAGTGCACTGCTTTGAGAGTTTTATGTATTTATTAACTCACTGATCCTCAGAGGTTGGTACTATTGTTATCCCCATTCTGTGGATGAGGAAACACTTGCCCAGGGTCACTGGTATGAGCTGAATTGTGTCCCCCCTCAAAAAGATATGTTGACATCGTGACCCTCAGTACCTCAGAATGTGGTCTTATTTGGAAATAGGTATTTTGCAAATGGAATTAGTTAAGATGATGAGGTCACATTGGAACAGGGGCCCTCATCCAACGCAACTAGTCCTTTTCTTTTGTAAGACAGGCTCTCACTCTTGTCCAGGCTGGAGTGAGAAAAGAAATCCCTCTGCACTGGCACAATCACAGCTCACTGCAGCCTCAACTCCCTGGGCTCAGGTGATCCTCCCACATCAGTCTCCCAAGTAGCTGAGACTACAGGCACACACCATCATGCCTGGCTGATTTTTTAAAAAGTATTTGGTAGAGATGGGGGTTTCACTATATTGCCCAGGCTGGTCTCCAACTCCTGGGCTCAAGCCATCCTCTTGCCTTGGCCTCCCAAAGTGCTGAGATCATAGGATAACCGGTGCTCTTATAAGAAGGTGGCCATGTACAGACAGAGACACAGGGAGAACACTGTGTGAAGCTGGAGGCAGAGATTGGAATGACCCGTCTATAGCATAAGGCAAGGAGTGCCAAAGATCACCTGGAATAAACACTCAGCAGGTGCTTAATGAATATCTGTTGAACGAACATAGAAGGAGATATAGTGAGGAATATGAATGAAATTTGCTCAGTGTCAGTTTTTATGTCCTTGCTCCCCCATCCCCCTGCTACCGACTGCAGAATCAAACACCTCTCCACAGAGCCCTGCCTACACACCTCCCCCTGTGTTCCTTCCAGCTCTGTGACTTTGCAATTACATGTGTGCTCTTATTCATTATACACCAGAGGAAAGGGATGCTGGTGGCAAGTGTGTGGCCTCTGCTGAATCATATCCCCTCCAACAATGAGCTAAACACTATTAACAGCTCCGAGTCAGCTGCAGAGGCACGCGTGACATTTGTGGATGCCCTGAACCCTGTTCCACAGCAAGGGATTATAGCAGTGGGCACAAATCCTTGTCTCTAAGACCACGGTATTGTCTCAGACTGACTGACAGAATTAAACATGGTCTAGAGTCTAGACTGATGGGTAGTCCTAGGGGGATTTATGGCCCAATACAAAGAAATGTAAATTTCGTTCTCATTCAAACGATTCCTATGCTACCATTGATTTTTTTTTTCTAGGTGTCACGATGAATTCAGCTTTCTGTATTAGGAAGTTGGACTCAATCCCAGGGATGCCTCTGGCCTACCCAGGCTCTGAGCCACCAGACCTCTTCGTTTCTTGGTGTGCACACTGATGGGGATTTGTGGCTCACAGATGCATCATAATGACCCAAATGTCACCTGAGTTTTGTTTTAGGGGAGATGGTCACTGCGTCTGAGACACGAAGACAGGAGCCCATCTAGGGTGATCAACTGTTTCTGTTTACCTGGGACTTGTCCAGTTTTCACACTGAAAGTCCCATGTCCCAGGAAACCCCAAAGTCCTGGGCACACCGAGACAGCTGGCTACTCTAACAGGTTCCCCCTCCCACCTGCTCAGTCAAATGGATTGGAAGCAAAACTCAGACTGTCTGCATTTCTATTCTGACGTCAGAACTTAGTAACTGCAAGTTACTCCACTCCTGTGCCTCAGTTTCCCCATCTGTAAAATGAGGATGATGAAAGTACCTGTCTCAAGGGGTTGCTTAAAGATTAGAAAAGCACACACACACGTGCGCGCGCGCACACACACACACACACACACACACACACACAGCTTCTTCAATTGTAACTAGCTGGATTAGGTACTCAGGGAAATGTGAGCAACTGATATTGTCTTATTGTCACATCTCCACCTGCAGAAAAGGGATCCTTCCATTTTCTGGAGCTAGCATTGCTTCCTTGCTGATGGGGATGGATGGCAGAAAAAACTCCCTACAGATGAACATGACTAGGAGGCATTTCAATGGGAAGATGTGATCTCCCCTCCTTTTAACCTTTTATGTTAAATAAAATACAAATACAGAATATGGCATAAAACAAGTGGGTGGTTTCATGAATTCTAAATAAGGCCAAAATTCTTGTAATGAACATCTGTGCTGGAAGATAGGAATTTGCCAGCCACCCAAGGAGTCCTCTATTGCTCTGTCCAAACTCTACCCCCTTTTCCTTCCCCAAGAGTGGAAGGAATATTTATTATATCCAGAAATGCTCCATTTTATTGTTTTCTTTAGGGCAAAAAAAAAAAGGTGGCATTGTGGTGCTATTCAATCATGACTGTCTTATGTCATCTAGAAGATGGATCCATGTCTCCTTTATTTATTTATTTATTTTTTCGGGGGCCATGGAGATTCGGGGTGGGAGGGGGAGCAAAGAAGTGTGATTTCTAAAGGAAAGGGTCTACGTAGGAAGTTGTAAATATTACCTTTCTTTTTGTGGCTGTGCATACTATCACCTGGGAGAGGTGCATAGATCTTGGTGTATGTTGCTTACAGAAAATAGACAATAGTCACAGTCCATTAAAATCCCATCTGCTTTCTATAAAATCGAAAAGTTATCCATGCTGATTCATGGGGTCTAAGACCCACGCTGAGGAAGATGTCACCTACTGATTCTTCCTTTACATCATTGCAGCTTACAAAAAAAAGGATAGGCATCCCCTTATTTTTCTACTAGGTCAAGTGCATTTTACACCAAACCGTGCTTCTCCCTAATCAGCTGTCAGTATAAAACATTCCTATTACTATTTTGAATGATGCTGAGAAGAATACAGGGCCCAGCTCTCTGGTTATGGTATTAATGGTAAGATCTAGAAGAGGAGAGGCTGGGGATGTGGGAAACTGAGACTTCAGACTTGAGTCACACAGGCTGGGCACATGCATCCCTGGGGAATTGGGTGTGGAAGGGAAACAGAGCTTCATGGAGGAAATTATTCACCGATGGGCAGGCAGTTGGATATTAAGACCAGGAAGCACAATTTTAAATATGGCCTGGTGGATCTGTTAGTATTAGCTTCATCTGCATAGAATAGAAAACCCAAATAAAGGTGGTTTAAATACAGTGAAGGCTAATTTCTCTCTGGAGGTATGCAGTCCATAGCTGGTACGTGGGTTCCATGATTGTTAGGAGCCCAGACTTCTACCTGCCTGCTTTGTCATCCTTAGGTGAGGTGCAATACCTGCTTTGGGTTCAGGATGGCTGCTGACACACCAGCCATCACATCCAGGTGTTAGGCAGGAGGACACAGGGAAAAGGTCAACAAGATGTGCCTTGAAGCAGGGTAGCCTTTTGAAGTAGCCATCGTAGAAGCTACTCCTGACAACCTCAGCTTCATTGAGCATACCTAGCTGAAAGGGAGGCTGGGAAATACACACTTGGCTTCGTGGAATAAACTGAGATTCTCATGGAAGGGTTGCCAGAGACAATGAATATGGAGGTGGGGCAGCCTATCCTCTTTCCCACATAGGCGAGGCGATAAAGCCTCATGGTTAAGCACGGAGCCTCTAATGCCAGATTACTGGAGTTAGCATCTGGGCTGTCACCCACTAACTGTGTGATCAATGACAGGACAGCTCACATTTCTAAGACACAGTTTCCTCATCTGTGAAATAAAGTAACCAAAACTCTCCCAAAGGCTTGTGAGAGTCGGATAAGGATGTAGATGCAGATTGCTTAGCACAGTGTTTGCACACAGAAAGCAGTTCAAAGTGACAGCTATGACTAGGATTCTGATTTAAAGGGCTCAGAAAGCAAAGTTTCAATAATGTTTATAACATATGATAAAAACTAAATCCCATTCAAACAAACATGCCATCCAAAAAGTATGACGGAGGGGGTTCCTGAATCTGGATTGGTGGCTCCATTTAAGTGCGGTTCCCATAGGACTAGATGATTTGAGGTTCCTTGCATTCCCGTGTGGCGGGGTGTGACTGGTTTGAGAGACTCTCTATGAACTTGGGGAGAATGTGGGCCTTTCCCGACCCCATTGCTGCCAACCTGGTGAAGACAGAAGGGAAGATGCTGCCCTGACCCCACTCCGGCAGGTCAGGCCATCTTGGGAGCTCTGTGGCTGGACATCCTGCTCTCGGGCTTGCCCTGTACCCACTCCACGAGTAGGCCCCTACTGTTTCCATTTTTTTTCTGAGCTTCAGACCATTCTGCTTAGACCATCAGCCTTCTTACGTTTCTGGAAAGCTCTTTGTTTCCACATTTTGGGATCCTGGTTTCTCCTGGGTTCAGGGACCCACCCGTTTTAGTCTGCACTTCCCAAAGAGTCTCCTAAGGAACATGAGTCTCAAACACTATTTTGTGATCAGTTATGTGTGAGAAACACTATATACGCTAGTCTCACTCTGGGGAGTCAAAATGCTCATTAGCATATTAAAGGATCTGAGAAGTCCTGCAAAGAAATCATATGAATCAACCCAGTGTTTTCCATTTACTGACTGAGAAAGCTTGGCTTAGAGTCAGCTTTAGGAGGATGTGTCCTGAACATCTCAAATTTCCTATAATTTTTAGTCAAATATACCTTTCTCTCATATGTAGTTTTCTTGTTCCTGGTGGGGGTGGGTGGGGGCAGGGAACTCCTGCTGAGTCTCTCTTTTCAGCCAAGGAGATATCCAAGGTTTAAATCCCATTTGCAGATCTGAGATGATCATTATTTTCTTGAAACCAATAAATGATGCATCTTTTCTGGGTGTCTCTTATAAACTCTTCCTACATTTTTATGTTCTCTGCTTATAAGAAATGAGATCATGGTTATGAAAACTGCTTTATCAACCATTAAATGCTGTATACATGTTAATTGTCACTATTACAATGACTCACTCCGGTGCTTCAATCCCTTTCTTCCTGGGACGCAGCATTTACAGAATTGTAGTTTCATAGTATAAAAATAATTGAAACCTATACGAACAGTAGGTTATATTGCAAGAGAGTCCATTCTGCTAGTGTAATAAGATGTCTGTAAAGTACCCCATCAGTTCTCTGTCAAATGCAGGAAGAAAGAAGTGTAGACATCACCCCCCTTGAATCCTGAGGTTATATCCAGACACACAAACCCAGAAACCTCCACGCCAACGTGTCCAGACACTCAGAGCTGCCTCCTGCCTGTATGACTTCAACCCTCCAGGGTCAGATCCTCTAGTTACCCACAGCCCTGCAGGGACAGCTTTTTCCGGATCACTTTAAAACAGAGACAGTAAACACCAGCAGAAGCTTGATTTGCCCAAGCCTCCAAACAATGGACTCTTCCTTGTTTGTTTTGAGAGGTTTAAACTTGGCTCGGTCTTTCTAGTAGACGGCAGTTTTCATAGGCATTTCCATACACTTATTGTACGATTCCACTTATAGGGAGTTCCCGGAGTAGGCAAAGTCACAGAGACAGAATGTAGGGCAGAGGTTACCAGAAGCTGCAGGGAAGGAAGAATGAGGAGTTATTGTTTAATGGGCATGGAGATTTTGCTTGGAATGATGAAAAAGTACTGCAAATGGATGAAGGTGGCAGTTGCACAGCACTGAACCGCACACTTTAAAAAAGCTAAAGGGTCAATTTTATGTTATATATATTTTGCCACAATATAAGAGCACAATGACAATAATAACATATTTGGTATCAATTCCCCTATAATGGTGTCATCCTGGGGACAGCTCCTAATCTGTGTTGAGTAGCAGAGACACGGTCATGGGAGGGAGGGTGAAATGGACAGGATCTCCAGTCATGGGAAAATGAGCCCCATATAGAAAGACCCAGCCAGGAGTGCCGGTCAGATGGCTGCAAGCATCTCCTAGCGCTGAGAGCTCGTGTAGGTTTGGCCATCAGCTGGAGGGCCCATCTCATCTTTCCTAGGTACCTTTCTTACTGCTGAAGACAAACCAAAAAGTTCTTTTCCTTTGACAGAGGCTAGAAAGTGGTAGAAAAAGGCTCTGGCTGAGCAGGTCTGCTTCATTCTGGGGACTTTCTGTGATAGCTGCGTGAGATCACAGAAAGTTAACTTCCAGAAGGTGGAAGCACGTGGAGGCTACTCAGGAAACACAGCCTTTCTGGGGTCTTTCTGTTGGTGAAGGGAGGCAGGTTGCTTGCTGGAATGAGTTTAAGACTTTGGCCTCTAGGTGGTGCACAGACCGTAATAAATACCTGAGAAGAGGATGAAGAGGTTATCAGTGAATCAAGCCTCAAGGCTCAGTTCAGAAGCAGGGGATTTTATAAGGATGTTACTCCCTGCCGCAGCTGAAGGCAAGCCCTAAATATGAACCTTCTGGATGCAATTTAAAGGTGGCAGAGCTTTGATCATCGTGATGGCTGTGGGGGAAAGGCATCACAGCTCCCTGAGGATGCCTCAGAGCCATCAGTGGTGGCCACGAGGAGAGAGGTGAAGTGCGCCCATGGAAATGTTCAGTCCTCTGAGAAGAAAAGACCTATTATTACTCCTGGGAGGGTGTCGGCGGGGGTGTTGGCTGAACACAGTGGTGGAAGGGGTGATCTCTCAGCCGTCAGGAAAGAAAGCATTCAGGCTCTCAGTTCCAGAAGTGTGTTTTTTCTCCTCCTCTTTTCAAGCCTGTATCATCTCAGCAAGCACCTTAAGTAGGCAAGAGCTAGGAGGGAGGTCAGCCCCTGGGGAGGCAGGGCTGGAGGAGCAGACAGCACCTCTCACCCTCCCAGGGCCATTCCCATTCAACAGGCAACTAACAGGGACACAAGCAAAGCCTCACAGGACAGACTGACACAGCCTGCAGAGTGCAGCAACCCATTCCCGCAGAGGGTGGAGTCACTTCACCTTCGCTGAGCAGGTCTATTCATGTTTCTGTGCAAACTGGGCGCATTTAGCTAGTTGCTGACATATATTTACAGGAGGAGGCCCAAGGGCCCCACACTTGACTCAAGGCAGGGGTAAGGTACAGAGGAAGCAGAAACTTCCGTCTCAGGCTTCAGGAAGACTCAGTCTAGAGCTACAAGACCCATTACGGTAGCCACTGGCCATGTGGCTATTTACATTAAAATTAAAAGTGGCTGAAACTAAAAATTCAGCTCCTAAGTTGAACTAGCCATGTTTCAGGTGCTCAGTAGCCACATGCAGCCAGTGGCTGCCATACTGGACAGCACAAAAACCATTTCTATCCTTGCAGAATGTTCTGCTGGATGGGAGTGTGCATTTTGGAAATCTATGGGAATGATATGAGGCCACTTACAAAGGTGGAAATTAAGAGCAAATGAATGGGAGGAAATGAAGGCTCAGACGAATGTGTCTTCCAGCCAGTAAGTGGTCTTCTGATTTTTACTCCAGAGTTTAGAAGCCTCCTGAGGATGGTCTTGACCCTAATACGTGAAGTGTTTGTGTTTGGGGCGGGGAGTCGGGCAGAGTACTAGTGTGGTGGTGGTTTAGCTACTGGAATAGATTTTAAGGTAACTAGAAGCACACTCTCTAAGCTGTAGCCCCCAGATATACCCAGATATGTGAGTGACTCATTTCTGGTTTCACTTCGTCTATGGTATTCTTCCCCACCTTCTACCTTCTTCTCTCTTACTGTATTTATTCTCTCTTACTGTCTCTTATTGTATTTGCTATGTGTCAGGGGCTGGGCTAAACGCTTTTACACATCTCATTTAATTTTCCCATCACTTTCTGCTAATTGGGTACTTGAACTGGAATTGCTGCCTATCTAAGCTACAATCCATTTCCTCTCCCCAAATACCACCGCTGCTCTCCCCAGCCCTTGGCTGTCCCAGTAAAAGGATTGCACTCCCAGGTCCAAGGGATGGCTGCATTGATCTAAGAAGAATCCTTTGTGATCAACAGGCTGAGGAATCCAGCTCAAGGCCAATCTCCTTGTCACAGCAATTAGTTGAGAAATAAGGCGTGACTTCTTTGGGCCAATAGGAAACAAGAGGAAATTAGCTAAGTGCTTCTGGGAAAGAAGTTTGCTTTATGTTAAAAGAGAGTTACTGGAGGAGATGTCTCTTTCCACTGACTTTGTAGTGTGTGGATATAGGGCCTGGACCTGCTGCTGCATCCATTTTTGTGCTGCTCAACACATAGCCGAGAGAAGAGCCAAGAACTCAGAAAGAAAGGGTGTGTGAGGGCCTGGCCGGGGCCGGGGCTGGTGCTCTGAGCTCAGTGGTGCCATAGTCAACCCCCTGGTTGTTTCAGCATTTAGCCTTAGCCTTTCTGGGATTGCAGCCCAGAAAAACCAAATGATCATCTCCTGCTGATAAGAGGAGGAGATGAGACTTGGGCTAAGAGAACTTTGATAACTTGCCCAGAATCACCTAGCCAGGAAAAGGCAGAGCCAGGATATAAATACAGATGTCCTTGACCCCAGACACATGCTCTTTTATTCATCACACTGTTTCTTCCCTACGTGAACCATGCTGGTATTTCAAAGGACCTTAGGGGAGAAACCATCAAGACAATACCGAAGAAATCATACCTTTGAGGCCCCAAGAATACTCTTTTACTTCGAATATTCCCTGAGAATGCTCTGAGAGTCTGGTTTTTGCAGGTGCTTGCAAACCATGTGCAGACTTTAAAAATTCACTGGCAGCCACACTTGATGGTTTTATTTATTTCTTGCTTTTTCCCAGGGCCCTTAGGAAACTCTTTTGGGCTTTTGGCTTTTTTTTTTTTTTTTTTTAAGAGTAGGTGGGAAACTTTAGACAGAACTGCTGAAATTCATGCCTTTCACCAGGTGAGTTAAATTAAATACCTTAGCTCTTTTAAGAGCTCAGCAAACTGAGCTCCCGGGCAGCCAGGTCTCACCTTACCCTTTGCTTTTACTTACTGCATATTCAGGGAGCTTGCTGGTAAGCCAGCAGGTGACTCGACTCCCTTCGGTGTTGGGAAGCTGTGGCTGTTGCCCTAGAGACTTTTCCATCTTTCAGAATTCAGTCAACAACTCCGAGGAGGGCTGTGATTCTTTGTCTCTTTGTCACTCTTCTGGGGTCTCTTGGCTCTCCCCCGCTAATGGTGCCCTTGACCTTATTTAATAAAGGTCATCCTCCCTGCAAATATCACTTTAAACAGATCAGGCACTGATCAACTGAGAGATTTCCTAGCAGAAAGGTCACAGCTGAAAAGCATCATCTTTCCCTGCTCCCCTTAGCAATCGCCCTGGAGGAGGCGCCTTAGGGGAGGCAGATGGGTGGTGCCCCCACAGGAGAGCCCCAAGGAGTCTGTGGATTAGTATCAGCTGCACTCCTGCTGCTGCACGACAGGAGCACTGGCCCAAATGACACCGCCTTCGAGAACTTTTATCTTTGCCCTGGTGGATGTTAGCAGTGGAACGTTTCTGTATCTGTCCGGGGCTGCAGCAACCTCAGGTCTTGCCTTCCTCTCAGAAGAAAGAATTTCACTGAGGGGCGTAAGGCAGAAGGAGAGACCAAGGGGAGTTTTAGGGCAGGAGTGAAAGTTTATTAAAAAGCTTTAGAGCAGGAATGAAACAAAGTAAATCACACTTGGAAGAGGGCCAAGCGAATGGCTTACGAGACCACGTGCCTTATTTGACCTTCTGACTTGGGGTTTGATATGTTGGCATATTTCTGGGGCCTCGTGTTACTTCTCCTGAGTCTTCCCTTGGGGTGGGCTGTCTACACGCTCTGTGGCCTGCCAGGCCTTGGGAAGGGAACATGTGTGCTGTGTTGACTGGAGTTATACGCATGCTCACTTGAGTTAGCCTCCCTTACCAGGCTAGCATTCCTAGAGGAAGGTCATATGCCAGTTAAACGCTGCCATTTGCCTCTTAGTGTGCATGCTGGAGCCTGCTCACCCAGCTCCTGAGATCTCACTGGGAAGCTGCTGATCATCAGTTTCAAGTGTTTTCTATTTACTGGGAGCCTGCCTTTCCCTGGCACTGGCTGTGACCAATTATTATTTTAGGGAGAAAGTTAACAACCACCTGACCATCACCTGACGGTCACCCGACACTCCTGGTATGTGCTTCAGGAAGCCCTCTCCTGCCCTGCCCCTGCCTGACTAGCTACGTACTGTAACAGAAGGAGCCATTCACTTTGAGAACTAACAACTTGCAAAACCTGCTTTTCAATGCTTAGGCTTCATGGCCGAGTTGTTAGACATTCAAAGCTGCAAAGAGTTTTCCTCTCTCATCCCCACTGTCCTCTGTGTTTTCTGTCCTTTTCTGATTAGTGAAGAACCATATAGATTTGATTTTTCCCCGAAGAAAACATCAAGTGTTACTAACCCATTCCCTAACTAGCAACAGGGCCACTGAGTAGCTCTGAACAGGATGAATTGTATCTAAAGACCTGAAGCAGGTGAGCCTTCGAGCTTTAGCTGACCCAGGTATAGGGCTGCCCACAACCACAGGATGAAAGGTTAGTTGAGTAGGAGACACCTTTGGGCTTGGGTGCCTTCCAAAGACTTTCAGACCAATACCATTGGACTGCTGTGCTTTTCACTTCTCTTAAGCACCTGCGCTGCCCTGCCCCCAGGAGAGCTTCCACCCTGCAAACAATCCCAGAAGCTTCGCTGTCTCCCACTATGAAGCAGTTCTTCTCTGCATGAGGGTGAGAATGTACAAGAGGACTTGTGCTGAATACAAAATGATGGATTCCAACAAAAAGTCATGCTTTAAGTAATAAGAGATAAACTATGAGGGGCATGACATTATGAGTCTGGTTCTAAACCGTGGTAACTCTGCACTATTTCCACACTAAGAAGACCTTTTTTTTTTTGTTTTTGTGGCTTTTTTTTTTTTTTTTGAGACAGAGTCTTGCTCTGTAGCCCAGGCTGGAGTGAAGTGGCACAATCACTGCTCACTGCAGCCTTGACCTCCTGGGCTCAACCCCCTAAGTAGCAGAGACTACAGGCCTGAACCACCATGCCTGGCTAATTTTCTTTTCTTTCTGTAGAGACAGAGTCCTGTTATCCTGCCCAGGCTGGTCTTGAACTCCTGGCCTCAAGAAATCCTTCTGCCTCATTCTCCCAAATTTCTGGGATTATAGACTTGAGCCACTGCACCTGGCCCAGCTGCTTCTTAACCAACCTTTACACAGCCTCTGAGGGAGCAGTTGCACTCTCCACCACCAACCTGGAGGGGGAGCTAGCCTCTGCCCCCACTCTGAACACCCTCTCACCCGCCAGCCTCCTCCGTCCTCGCTAGCTGCCCTCTGCCTCCACCCACAGCGTGTGCTCTTTTGTTTGAACAGAACTGTCCAACATCTCCCAATGTCCACCGGCTCCAGCAGGGGCAGTGACTGCTCACGATGAGTTCTATTCCATTGATTCCCTTCCCTACAGGTGTCTGCAAGGGAGCTCTCCTGGACAGACACACACAGGAGGGGAGGGCAGGTGCCTTTCCTCACAGTGAGGCATGCTTATGAGATGATGCCAGCTACAATTGCATCAGGCAGGCTCCAGGTGGGTCTCCTGTGTGGCTCTGATGACTGGCAGGGAAGGAAGCCTGGAGGGGGACTGCTGCTCAGGTGTCCAAACACCTGGCTGAGGGAGACAGGGTGGGGACCCACAGATCCTCTAGGACCATGACAGCCCAGCCACTCTGGACAGGATCCGCAGCCGGCTGTAAGGGCATGCTCCTTGGATCTTGGTCTGGCTTCTCTTTGCTGTTTGTGGAAGCTGTATCTTTGGAAAGCAGAAGCTGGAGTTCCCCCAGCCCTTCAGGTGGCTGCTGTCTGTCTTCCCTCCCTGCCCCACCAGCCACGCCTCTCTGGAACACTCTGATGTGCATTTATGGAATGCCTAATCACTAATCTCACAACTTGTTTTAAAAAAAATTATGTTGCCCAATCACATTTCTACATTAGTCACAAAAACCTTGACCTCAAGTGCCGAGACTACACCAGCCCCTCCATCCCATGAGGCAGATGGTGGCCACATCACCACTCCCTCCAATGGATGGGTCCCTGAGCACTGGCCTGGCAGACTTGAGACTCACCTGGTGCCCTGTCCTCATGTCCAAGCTATGGGGAACTTCAGAGGCAAAGCAGCCTGGGTTCACTGTCCAGAGCCAATATTTCCCTTGCCACAGGCTCTCAGACAAGTCATTAATCTCTCCACACTTCAGTTATCTCTAAAGGGCAGGGGGCAATTTTAGTGCCCACCTGATAAAGTCATAATGGGGATTCATAAGTTTCCTGAGTACCTGGAAAGTGCCAGCTGTTACTGCTGACAGTCATATTATGGCCACGCATGGCCCAGTACAGCTGCAGAGAAAGCCTAAGCAAACAGCCTTCCAGAACAGAGATTATACCGCTTGCTCTGAGCCAGTTAACCCAAGGGCGAAATCCGATCCTTGAACAAATGCACGGCTTGCTTCCTGCTATAGCAGGCTGTTCTCAAGGAGCCACCCTTTCGCTGTCTCCAGCAGGACTGAGAGCGGCTTCCCTTTAACCGGGTAGAGTCCCTCTGGCTTTGAATGGCTGCCACTTACCAAATGCCTCTGTGGTCTGGGGAGGAGTGAGCCACGCACAAAGAGCTGGGTGCACAGTGCAGATCCACAGCCTGGCCAGTGCTGGGCTCACCTGTGTGTTGCACCTGAGAACATCAGGGGTTGCCTTGTTCCCAGGTGGTGAGAACTTGGCTATCATAGGGACAAATTATGAGGGCATTCCTGTCCACTCCTGTGAAGGAGAGAATGGAGAAGCCAGGGAGAAGTGCTGCTCACTGGCTCTATTCTTCTCTGCAACATGGGACGTGTACTGATCTTCAGTGAAGCCCGGTAGCTGATGGGCCACTGTCTCCCCTATCAACTGAGATCACCTCTCATTTCCTTGTGTCTACAGAACTTTTCTTTATGTCTCTGAAATTAAAGGCCGTGGGGCATGGGGGTGGGGAAACACACAGTGAGCCCATCCCAGACTCATCGCACCCATATCCCTGCAGGTGGGGCCCAGTCCTCTTCCCCTGAATCTGATGCACCTCCATGATTGAAGACCATGGATTTACGGGACTTATCTGACCCTCAGGTGTCTGGAGCCAGATGGTCATTTAGTACCAGCCAAGTGGGCTCTAGCCAAAGGCAAACAGAAACTGGCGAGTCTCTGTCTAGACTCTGGTTTTCTAAGAACTGCCCAAGGAAGTTAACACTTGAGTCCGGATGAAAACTGTCATCTGATTTTTACGAGTTGAATTCAGACTGCTTGCTGGGTAGCTTCTCAGCCTCATTCTGCAGGGCCATATGCCAAGATGGGTGCCAGCACCCAGGTAGGAGATTCAGGTTGAGCTGTGCCCTGGTCCAAGTGCAGAGCAGGCAGGCACAGGGAATGAACCCAATGGCCTGCCTGGGAGGCAATGTGAGAGACACTACAAGGTTCTTAACCAGGCCCAGGAAAGGAAAGGGCTGTTGAGTAGGCTGTGGATGAATGGAAACAGCTCCCATGGCTCCCAGCCCTCACTAGGAGCCTGGGGGCTTGGCAGGGGGCCCTGGGCCACCCCATGGTCTTCCTCTGAGTCCTTTAGATGCTGTTTGGCCACCTTGGGCATAAGTGAGAACATGTGGCTGAGATGTTTACCTGCAGGCTCGTTCCTGAGAACAGTCACCTGGGCAGTCAGTCCGAAGGTGGCTGCTGGGAAACCTCAGGCCTAGGAGTTGGGCCCAGGACTCACATGGTGTGAACCCAGCTCAGAGAAGCAACGTTCATCCTTGGAGCAGGGCCAGCAGAGTCAGCTGAACTTCACAGTCCAGACCAACAAAGCCATCCTCAGTGGAGCTCATGGGAGAGAAGCCTGGGAGGGATGAAGGCCAGACACTGGGCACTCTTTAAAACATAAGGAACTCCATCATCTCATACCCTGCAGTTGGGGCCAATGGGCACTGAGGACTGAACATCTGTGAGGTGCCACGTCACTTCCCAAAGACAGATCACAGAGGCCTGTGCTGTCAATCTGGGCTCTGTCAGCTGCGTCAGCTGATAAAGCTGGCCGCTCACCAGTCTCTAAGGCTGGAGAACATCTGTTGCCATTGTTTGCCTTGTCTCTTCTTGACTTACTGTAGAAAAGGCTTGTAATAGTTATTTGCAAAAACAGGTGGAGGACTTTGAAGAAAAGCCCTGTGTAAACAGAAGTAACACAGACAGGTTGCTGTGCCGCGAGGCTGATCTGACCCTGCGGTGGCCCAGCTCTGTCATGTCAGCAAGGCTGCTGCCTTCCCCAGAAAAGGGCCATTTAAGGCCTTGGGGAGGAGAATACTGAGCATAGCATTGGGGCCAGAAGACCTCAGATCGAGCCCTAACCTGACCCTTACTGACTCTGTGACCTTAGCTAAGTCACTCAGCTTTTCTTCTTCAGCCAGATTCTGTCATCTGGGAAGTGTGGGTAAGCAGAACTCCTTTGGTGTCGTGTGAAGGTTAACTAGACAACGCTATGGAATGACTGGCTCACATTACTTAGAAAAGCCATAGAAAGTTCTGGCTTCGGGTATGGCTTTATTCAGGTTCTGAGGATGCCAGCAGGTTTTGCCCCTTGGTCCTTCTTCCCCTGGGCTGGCCCTGTTCCTGGCTTCATCTGGAAGCTCTGACAGACTCAGCTTCACCCCCTGACAACACTTAGCCCAGCAGAGCAAGCAGGTGCCCATGACTCAGTGTTCTGGCAAAGTCCTGAGATTCACTCTGCCTGGACCAGGTTAAGTCACGTGTTCACCCCCGAACCAGAACCAACCCCTGGGACACTGAAAGCTCAGATCGATCTCACTCACTCACCAAGTATTTACTGAGCACCTACTATGTACCAGCTACTATTGGGTATTCTGTAGGCATAATATTGACAAGACAGGTCCGACCCCTACCCTGTTGGGGCTTACATACCAGTAGGAGATGAAACAAACAAGTACATCAAACAGAATGAAACAAAATTAGGAAATGATAACAGATATTTAAAAATAAACCACCCAGAGCAGATTAAGAGGGTAGAGAGCAATATGGGGCATGGGATGGAGTGCTGTTTAAATAAGATGGCTCCGTTTGGAGGTGACATTTGAGTAGAAACCTGAGTGCAATGAGAACAGAAGCTGCGAGGAGATCTGGGCACAGAATATTCTAGGCAGAGGGCCGGTGCAGAGGCTCTGAAGCAGAACAAGCCGGGCTTATCAAGGAAGAGCCACAGTGGCCAGTGTCGACAGAACAAGGGGAGGAGGGGGGGAAGTGGAGCTGCCACGGGAGGCTGGGCCCTGCTGGCATGGAGAGGAGACAGAGCTTCATTCTGCAGGCTTTTCAGAAGGGAAGAGGCACGGCCTGAGTTATGCTTGAAAAAGCCCCCTTGCTGCTGTGTGGAGGGGGCGGGGGAAACAGGGGTCAGACAACAGTGGCTGGAACGGGGGTGGTAACAAACCTAGTGAGAAGCCGCTGGACTCGGGACACGGTGTAGGTCATGAGTTCCATCCTTGGAACTGGAACCTGGTGACCTTTCCAAATGGAAATTGGGAGCTGTCGTCAGAAGGAATGGGGTAGATGCTGGTAGACAAAAAGCAAGAGCTTTCCATGACTTTTGCCACCCGTGGTTTCGTGCAGTCTTTCCTCGTGGTGCTACAGTTTCAGCATCGTTAGCTTTTCCTTGGATGAGGACTGTGTCTCTAATTTCTTTTTCTTCCTCCAAGGCCTAGAATCATTTCCAGGGATCTCAGAGGTGATGTGGTCCAACTCTAACCTCTTTATAGAGCAGAATCCTAAAGCTTAGGAGAATGTTGGAATAGTGCAAAGTCCCCCAGCTAATTAGAGCTGGAACTGGCATGCAGCTCTCCTGATTCCTAGTGCTGGCTCCGTTTGTGGAACAAAGGCTTAACATGGGGTGCTGCCAAGAACTGGTGGGGGTGACACAACAGGGTCTAACCCTTCTACAGCCTCCATCAGCATCTCCCCAAAAACCAGTGTGCTCAATAAGTGGAGACCCCACTGCCCCTGCTTATGGTCACTCCTCTGACCACTATGCCACCCCAAGATCCCTGCAGACAGAAGTCCTGGAGCTGCCCCCATGGGCGGTCAACAGCTTTTCTCCAGCAATGCTAATGAGAGTCAAGCATCCCGGCCATAAAAGGCAGGCTCACATATGGGAAACACCAGGGCAGTGCGTTATTTTTATTTTTTTTTAGAGGAAACTTTATTTGAAGTACAGTCTTTTTATTCCTGCTGGGAGAGCTGCCAGTGGACAGTTCATTGCTCCTCAGCCACAGGGGCAAGCATCTGCCTTTGAGGCAGGGCTGCACTTCTGCAGTCTATAAAGCAAGATGGATGAGCAGCTTTGCAGCAGCGGAACTGGCGAGCAGGGAGCAGGCTGGGAGGGCACTGCCTAAACTCTCCTGCAGATGCTCAGGGTGTCCTGGCTGGTCTCCTGTGGTAGAGGGGCCTGGGGACAGCTTGCTTTTGCCCTTGGGCCCAGCACAGCCTGACACTCGGGAGGAATCAACACGCTGGGTGAAGAACAGGGCCAGAGTGGTTGCATCCCCGTGAAATGCACATTTGCTGGGCCGTAGCACGTGTCATCTGGGCCATCTTCTGGGGGGTGGGGGTGCCTGGTATCATGAGATGGACGTGGCTTGAGCAATCTGGAGTTCTTATTAAGAGCATTACAGTGGAACACACTCTCCTTCCATCTGTGTGTATGTGGTTTTAATTTTCTACTAAGAAAATAATCCAGCTTCTCTTTAATCAGTAACCACCGTGGGCAGAAGACGCTGTCACAGAGGCCGGTGGGAGTGGTTAGTGGGCTTCATCATGAAAATGGCCGGCTCCTCTCTGAGGAGGACATGAAATGATGCCTTGGATGGCTTTCTTTCCTTGCCCAGACACTCATCTCATTTCAGTGGAGGGCCAGCTGGCTGTGCAGGGCTGCCGTCTCTCGGTGTCTGTGTGCTGCTGAGGGGACAGCCAGGGAGGTGTGAATACTCACTAATGACTCCACGCACACGCAGACACCTGGACAGAAGCTCTTCTGAGATGGTAAAGACAAGAACAGCAGCATCTCTGGCATCAGGCCGAGAAGTAGAGAGAGGGAGCCCCGGCCGCAGGACACACGTGCCATGCCTTTCTGGACTGAACAGAGACATTCTTTCTCTCAGACCAGCTGAGGCGTGACAGCAAATAGAGGCAGTGGTGGCCCTGCAGCTACGTGGAGTGTGGGGGAGGGGCATCAGGGAGACGCTGTTGGCGGGGGGATGGCCAGTGAGGGGTGCTGGGTCCCGACTGATGACTACCTAGTCCTGGCTTTGGCCAAGACGTGAAGGGCCCCCCACATGAATGCCCACTACTGACATTCCTGCTACTGACCTTCGACAGGGGCTTGGGGGTTGCCCTGGAGGCCCACGTATGCTGTGGACTCCAAGGGAACACTTTCTTTGGCCACTGGCCATGGGGAAAGCTCCCTTGCCAACAAGAAGGAATACGCGTGGGCGAGTGGCTGAGAGCACCCAGAAGGCTCTAGCTACTGTGTCCTCTGCAGGGGGCCAGCTGGGAGGAACCCGTCCTGCACAGAGCTTCCCTCCAGTATCTGCTGCTCCAAGCTCACCCAGCTGCCCAGAACCGTGCCCAGCACCCTGCCCAGCCAGCAACACCAGCTCCTGGGCCTCCCCCTGGTCTCTCATGCCCCACCCCCAGCACCGTGTGGAGCCTCCACAGCCAGTAGGAAAACATGTCCAGGTGAAGGGCTGGCTTGCATCTTGTCTTTCCTCCTCTCTGTCCCCTGCACCTAGCAAGGGCTCTGTTTGAAGAAAGACGCCTCCCACTCCTCAGCCCACATGTCCTTCAAGAGGCTGCCTGCCTTCCTTCTCACACACAACCGGCACACACCTGTGGGGGACAGACGGATTTTCTAACTGTGCTCTACTCAGAGTTTCCTCTACTCAGAATTTCAGCATCCAGAATGAGTGCATATGTGTTTACATGTTGACCAATTTCTGCCCACCTAAAACACAAAAACAAATTATAAGATCTTTTTGGCTGACTGACGGTGCCATGGACACCATGGTAACCTCTGTGAACTGCGAGGACACTCCAGATGAGTTCCTGGAAAATCTAAAGTAACTGGAAGACCATGAAAAGGGGAAGAATGATCAATTTCTGCTGTGCCTAATTAACTCTGAGACATTCTCTATTGCTCCTTATTCCTGCCTCAACTGATAAGGCAATTGGACTTTGTGACCAACCTTGGTCAACTTCATGACTCCAGACCCTATGACCCACTCCCAGCTTGCAAAAAAACACCCGAAACTGTAACTTCTATAACTTTCCACTGCCCACCCCAAACCTATAAAACCAACTCCTATCCTACTGCCCTCTGCTGACTCTCTTTTCAGACTCAGCCCACCTGCACCCAGGTTAATAAACAGCCATGTTGCTCACACAAAGCCTGTTTGGGGGGTCTCTTCATTCAGAGTGCACGTTTTAACACAGATCACCTGTAATATCTCTGCTTACATCACTGTGAGACCCACAGGTGTCACACTGAGGCCTCACCCTAAAAGGCATTACATTCACCAAGAAGTTTTGTTTAGAGAGCACGTATGAAATGTCTAGAGGGAGCAGCACCCCAGAACCACAGGACAAGGGCCTCTCTCTGAAAGCCGAGCAGTTGCTGTCATTCTTGTTCCACACGTCGAACACATGTGCACCACAAAAACGCCAGTTGTCTTTCTCTGGTAACCACTCACATCAGAGATACCCCTTAGCCCTCCCCTGTCAGATCAGTTTAATTACAGGTACAGATGCCCACTGCGGGGGGCGGGGGAGGGGAGAGGGAGGAGCAAACCGGGATCCTTGGATTTCAATAAAGCCCAAACTGCTTTTAAATCCAGATATAGCCAACCCTTAATTATCCACACTGAAGAAAGGGAGCGTGGATAATCCTGAACAGCAGATGATTAAAAAATCATTTCTTTTGGCTTTTGGGAGGTACCATATGCTATTTGCAACAGAGCAGCAAAATTTTCTCTCTAGTTGTGTTTTGCTCAGATTAATATTGCAATGAGCTTGCATTTCTTCTCATGCACAAGCAGCCAGCAGAGGGGTTTGAGCAGAGGAGGTGTTCAGAAGCACATTGAGTGGTTGGGTACTGACAAGAAAACCAAAGACTTGAAAGAGAAGAAGGGGAAGAAGACAAGAAACAAATTAAAAACTCCACAAAGAGGGACCTCATGTTAGAGGGTGAATCCTCCTGGGCTTTGTTTTACTCTTGTCCACCTTTCAGGCATGCACTTTCTGCCTGTGCACATGAACAGAACACAGGTGTTCTGGTTAAGGTGCCTGGTCACTGTCTATGGCACGTGCATGGACCATCTCTTTAGATGCCTGGTCAATTCTATCTATGGCGTGTGACTACTGCTTGCCTGCCTCCTTGCCTGGATGTATGCTGTACCACCTGCCTGAAATGCCCCTTTCCTCTCCTGTCCTATCAAATTTCATCCATCTTTCAAGACTCAGCACATTTCTCATCTCCACAAAGCCTTTTCCAATCACAGCCATACGAGGATCTGCCTACTCTCTTCCATGCTCCGAGTGTCTCTAGCACAGTATACTCTGACTACCCATGTGGAGCATAGGCTCTGTGAGGTGGGGTCAGGTGCTGCACCAGACCTCTTGGTGTTCCCTCAAGCATCTGCACAGTGTTTGGGACATGCCCTATAGTTGTCGCCTACTGGAAGGCTGATGAACTTAAATCTTGCAGGAAGGCGTGAAGATACTAAACCAGTGGTTCTCAAGCTTGAGTGACCGAAGACTCCCCTGGGGGACTTGGTAAAAGAGTTTGCTGGGATCAACCCCCAGAGATGCTGCTTCTGCAGGTTGGGTGGAGCTCAGAGTTGCGCATTTTCAGCAAGTCAGTGCTCAGGTGACTGAATGCTGCGACATCAGTTGTAAATGCACACAGCACCAACACTCACACACCAGGGAACTTTCATCCTCGTGTTCCATTTACAAAGGTGAAGCCAAAAGGTTAAAAACAGAGACACAGTGAAACACACTGGGGTTATTAGTGTCATCTCTCAGAATTCCAGATGCTGATTTCAGCATTTTCTTAAAAAGAAAAAAATGGCAAAAAGTGGAAGCTGAAAGTACAGAGGTTTGCCACAGATTCTCCATGTTTCTTTGAACCCAAACTGCACCTTCTCCCACTTTTTAGCATCTCTGACATCAGAGTACAGCTTGCAATCAGTGGTAAGCCACAACCAGCTTGGTCCTAGCTCCACCCTCCACCATCACACTTCAGTGAGTTATGTGCACTGCCGGTGCTACACATGTTGCATTTCACTGGCACGTAAGTGTTTCAAAAAGATTATGTGACAATTTGGCATTGAAAAGAAAAATTACTGCATATACAGAAGAGCATGTAAACAGAGCAGCCAGGCATAAATTTGATATTAGTGAAACAACCATTTGTTGGTGGAATCATCACACTTCCATATTTTCTTGCAAAGAAGCAACCAATAGGATCAATTGCTTTATAGCTTTCCTACTCAAACTGCAGCACTGGGGCCAGCAGTGATGGCCTCAGCTGGGAGCTTGTGAGAACTGCTGGGTCTCGGGTTCTTGCCCAGACCTGTTGTATATCTGCTCTTTAACAAGATCCCCAGGTGATCAGTATGAACACGAAAGTTTGAGAAGCATAGCTTTATAGGAGGGGAAGATATCCACAAGTAGATAAAGCCGAGTTACGTTTTGTTACCCAGATATCACACACTTGGCAAAAACCTTGTAAAAAGGGATGTCAGTGGCTGAGAAGAAAATATGGGAGATCATAAGACAGTGTATCACCAGTTCACTTGAAAGCCCAGAGGACATTAATTGTTGGAGGAAAACATGGGCGTTGATGATTCAGAAGAATGAGAATGTGAAGTTTTGTGGAATGCCTTAACCAGTTCATTTCAGGTGTGTTTTCCTTTTTAGATATGTTAAGTGATATGTGGTCACAAGACATGTTTAAACAAATCTGAAAGAGCTCTTTCAATATAGAAAACATTGTATGAGGAAAAAAAAAGCATTGTCTTAGTTTAATTTGCAACTTTGTCTTAACCATATAGAAAATGAACATACCTTACAATAAAAGGCTTCACAGATTTAATGAAATATAGGTTGCCCATACTTTGCCTTTTGCCTTTTAGAGTTTAAAGGTCAGTAACCTTTGTCTTCATTCTGAGGATTACTAACATCAAGATATTTTACATCAAAAATAAAATTTTGAGTTTGTCACTTTTGCTTTTTTTTTTTTTTGAGATAGAGTTTTGCTCCGTCACCTAGGCTGGAGTGCAGTGGCATGATCTCTGCTCACTGCAACCTCCGCCTGCCAGGTTCAAGTGATTCTCCTGCCTCAGTCTTCTGAGTAGCTGGGATTACAGCCACCTGCCACCACGCCCGGCTAAATTTTGTATTTTTAGTAGAGATGGTTTTCACCATGTTGCTCAGGCTGGTCTCAAACTCCTGACCTCAAGTGCTCCACCAGCCTCTGCCTCCCAAAGTGCTTGGATTACAGGCATGAGCCACCGTACCTGGCTATTGCTTTTGCTTTTCAAACTTTGTTTTAAAGGGCTACATAGTCAATCCCATTAATCGACTGAGAAAAGAACTGTTGTCTGCTCTAGCCACCTTACTTTAGAATTCAGAAAATTAAATAAGTAGGGAGAAAATTTCAGGCAGGAGGTGGAAACAACGCAGCAAAAATTGCCGTCCAGACCAGCTTTGACAGTTACATATTCTCTTTTGCTAATTCAAACAATAACAATCACATTTTAAAAAACTTAATAGCTACTTTCATAACATATTGAATCCTGAGAAACCTGTGAAACAGGTAGTACTATCGTTTTCTCAAAGAGAGAGAGTTCAGAGAAATGAAATAACTCACCCAAGGAGAGAAGAATTGGTGGTGGTGGGCCCGGAATTCAAAGGGGGCATCCCCGGCACCTCAGCCAGCTCTCTGCAGTGGCAGCTCCGCCATACTCACTGGAACGCCAAGCCTGGATTGGACAACCACTGCCAGCCCTTTGGCAACAGAGTACTTGAAAATCATTCCTCAGTTTTAGTGAATAATCCATATGTTGTCTTCACGGGCTTGAAGGCCTTTAGCGGGCTGCTGTCCTGACCCTGCCTTTTGCTGTGTAACTTCAGGATGTGAGAGCTGCTTGCCTTTAAACACAGAACAAGCTGCACGGGCTCTTGACTGCAGCAAAGCTTGCAGGACCTCAGATTTCCTTCCCAGGTATAAAATGTCCGCATTTCTTGCAGTTTCTTGGAGCATTCTTTTTTTTTTTTTTTTTTAGGTTGAGCTCAGCTGACTCCATTAGGTTGTCATTTAAGAGCATACTGTGGGATCGACCTCATGCCACACTGGGGTGCCATCTCACTGCCAACCTTTGACCCAGCTTTATGGCCTCACCAAGACAGCCTTCTCCCCGAGATTCTCACTCCTGTAGTTATCTCAGAATGCTAGTCTAAGATGGTATCCCTCTTCCTTCTCATTAATTACGTTAGTGGTTTTCCATCTTTGCCGTGTTGGAATCACCTGGGGAAGATTACCAAACTCTCCAGGGCTCAGACCGAACCTCCTGCCAATTACATCAGAATTTGTGGAGGTGGGATCCAGGAACAGTATTTTTTAAACTTTGCAGGTGGTTTCAATATGCAACCAAGTTTGTGAAGCAGTCAGTCATGTCACTTCCTTAAGTCGTCCATGAGCTTTACTTTCATAAACCTTTCCAACTAAGTTCCTCACTTTAAGTTTAAAGTCCTTCAGTATTAGGCCAGGTGGGCTGGCTCATGCCTGTACTCCCAGCACTTTGGGAGGCTGAGGTTGGCAGATCACCTGAGGTCAGGAGTTCAAGACCAGTGACCAGCCTGACCAACATGGCAAAACCCCGTCTCTACCAAAAATAACAAAAATTAGCCAGGTGCAGTGATGCATGTCTGTAGTCCCAGCTACTTGGGAGACTGAGGCAGGAGAATTGCTTGAACCTGGGAGGCGGAGGTTGCAATGAGCTGAGATCACGCCATAGCACTCCAACCTGAGCAACAGAGGGAGACTCTGTTTAAAAAAAAATGCCCTTCCGTATTCTTTCCTTATGTACATAACCACTTTTCAAAAACACCTCTTCTTTTTATTACAAAAAGAACACACATTTATTGTGCAATCTTCAGTTTCGCAAATACAGCCAAGCAAAGAGAAGGAACTTCAAAGCATCAGTGATTGATCTTACTACGAGGCAATAGCTCCGGCTAAGATGGTCACGTGCACTTCTCCAGCATCTTTTCCTTGTTTCAATCATGTGCACGTGTATCTTATTGTGCATACGGTTTTGCAGCCTGCTTTTCTCATCTGAATGCCTTTTCCATCGAACTTTCAACCTCTTGTCCTTTCCTTCTCTGCCCTGACCGCTACAACTTTAATAAGTCAGTTTTTCTCAGGCCTTTTCAGCTTGACCTTCTGCTGTGGATCCTGAAGCCTCTTTGTATCCTAATGGCCAATTCAGTTCAGAAGCACTAAACCTGTTCCTTCTGGAGTCACTGTCTTTCCAAATGGCTCTACCATCTGGCTGCCCAACTGCTCAAGTTAAATGTGTCTGAGGTCATCCTAGATTCCTTGGACACCTTCTACTGCATTTCTAACCAATTATTGAAGCATGTCTATTGTGCCTCTTAAATACTTTTTGAATCCTTTGTCGTCTCTGCATCCACGGTTGCAACTTCCATCCAGGGCCCCATTACAGTTAGTCTCCAATGCCGCAGTCTTCTAACTAGTCTCTTCATCCTCAGCCTTGCTTTCCTCTAGACCACTCTCCACGCCATCTGGGCAATATCATAAAGTTATGACCTTTGAGATAAAATCCACACTATTTGCTAAGGCTTTCAAAGCCCAGGTGAGCCAGCATCTGCATAAATAGTGCCCTCTCTATCCTTCTCCCATGATTCTACCACACACCTGGTCCATGATGCTTCAGAAACACGGACCGCTTCCCTCTGCATTCTTCTTGAAATGTGCCTCTCATTCCTTCTTCTGTCGGATGCCTGCTCATCTTGCAGGTCTCAGATGGGTCATTGCATCCCTGGAGAAACCTTTCTTGAATCCCCAGAGCTGGATTAGATGCCCCTCTTTTTGCTCCCCTAATATCCCATGTCTGCCCTGTTCCAGCACACATCACACTGAATTAGTGACCTCTTTGCTTGGCTGTGAACCCTCCCAACTGGAACACCATGGCCACATCTGTTTTGCTCACGATAATGTCTCCAGCATCTAGCAACACTAATGAAGACATTTGTTGAATGAATGGTGAATGACTGAAGGCCCTTCTGCCGCAACATGCGGTCTTGTGGCACAGATGGGGGTCTTTTCTGTATTGTGCTCTAGGTTGCAACACAGAACATCAATGGGTACTGGGCGGTGTCTTCTCTATAGAGCAAAAGGGCCCCATGATAAGGGGATGGCTTCTTCCTGCCCTGTAGACCAGTCTCCCTAACTTTCTCTGCTGCATAGCCTTTCCTAGTTTTTGGGTCTTTTTTTTTTCCCCCTTTCTTCCTGGTTTCCTCCTGCTTTGCAACCTTCAAGTCAAATTAGCCAAGCTGAATTTTATATGAGCTTAGTTTTATTTTTCACAGTGGAAGCTCCTCATCTCTTCATCAGTAATAGACATCATTGTAACCCAAAGCTCTGTGGCTTTTCCAAGAGAATCATGTAAATAAATATCTGGTGTTAGCTTGCTGTTGATACCAACATTTCCAACTCTTTAGTACTGGCCAAAAAAATAAAAAAGGAGTTGGCAAAAGCAGAGAAAAGGAGGTCTGGTGTCTAGCCTTTCTCTCAAAATGTGATTCCTCAGTGCCCCTAAACTAGCTGGATGACACATTCTGGGGACGGATCAGATTTCACAGAAGCTTATGTTTTTTGTTTTTTTGAGACGGAGTTTCGCTCGTTACCCAGGCTGGAGTGCAATGGCACGATCTCGGCTCACCGCAACCTCTGCCTCCTGGGTTCAGGCAATTCTCCTGCCTCAGCCTCCTGAGTAGCTGGGATTACAGGCACACGCCACCATGCCCAGCTAATTTTTTGTATTTTTAGTAGAGACGGAGTTTCACCATGTTGATCAGGATGGTCTCGATCTCTTGACCTCGTGATCCACCCGCCTCAGCCTCCCAAAGTGCTAGGATTACAGGCTTGTGCCACCGCACCCGGCCGCTTATGTATTTATAATTTGGGGGCTTTTTAAAGAAAAAGAGCACAAAATTATAGATATATGACTTACAGCTCTTGAAAATTGCTTGTGCAAGTGCAGTGGGGGCCCTTGAAAACCATCCTTCATTCAATAAATCTGCTTTCCATCTTCTATCATAATTTTTATAATTGGAGAAACTGAGTCCCAGAGGAATGGAGCCAAGCTTGGGTCAGCATGAGAGCCACTGGCTGCTCACCCCTCCCTGCTGCAGGCCCGCAGTTCATCGTGGAGCTTGATGGACTTGAAATACTAGCGAAATCCCCAGCTCCCAATTGCATACACAGGCCATGCCATAAGGGTAAAAACAGAAAGGTAAAACATAAATATTTTTCAATGACTCAGCCTCTGTGTGAGCAATGAGCGCTTGGTTCGGTAGGAAGAACCCTGGGCTGGGAGTTGAGCGGGGCAGTTGTTCACTCTATTAAGCACGTACAAAAATAGACCTGCTTATGCTGATTTTGAAATAGATTAATCTTGAGCGAGGTAACAAGTTTTTACTCCACATTAATAGGAAAAAAGGTGGATTCTGAGCTCAGTGGAGCTAAGAATTTAGACAGGTAACCAGTTTTGCAAGAACAGGGAAGCAAAAGCCATTGCACTGCTTAATCGCCATGGCCACCGCAGCCCTGCGGGAGCAGAACGCCACTTCTCAGAACCCCCCCAATCACTGTGACGACCGCAGCCCTGCAGGAGCAGAAAGCCACTTCCCAGAACCCTTCCCAATCACTGTGACTACCGAAGCCCTGTGGGAGCAGAAGGCCACTTCTCAGAACCTTCCCAATCACTGTGACTACCACAGCCCTGCGGGAGCAGAAGGCCACTTCTCAGAACCTCCCCAATCACTGTGACCACCGCAGCCCTGTGGGAGCAGAAGGCCACTTCCCAGAACCCTTCCCAATCACTGTGGCCACCAAAGCCCTGTGGGAGCAGAAGGCCACTTCCCAGAACCCTTCCCAATCACTGGGGCCACCGAAGCCCAGTGGGAGCAGGCCACTTCTCAGAACCCACTCTTAGCCTCGAAGGCAAATCTGATGCCATCCCAAGGCCTTAGACCTGGATTCCCTCTGCATGCCTTCCCTTTTTGAAGACATCTTTGTGACATCTTGATCAGTCTGTGCCTGTTTGTGGCTTCATTTTTGCCTCTAGACCCTCTTTCATGGAACAGCCGTACCCACCCCGGGCCCCTGAGTCTGTTCTGCAAGATCTCATTTGTCCAGGGTAGAGGCTGAGATCTTCATTTGAGGAAAGTCCTACCAATGATAAGACTCCAGCTTCTAATCTTGTCATCAAGGTTGTCATCTTGCAAGCAAGAATGATAATGCATGGGGGTAGGGGATTGTCACACGATTTAAAACTCCGGTCCCAGCTGTGTGTCTTGGAGGCCATTGTTGCTCCAGTTTCCTAACTCATAAAACTAGGGGCTGCATTGACGAATGAGTGGATAAAGAAAATGTGGTTTAGACACGTCATGGAATACTACTCAGCCATTAAAAGGGATGAAGTAATGTCTTTTGCAGCAACTTGGAAGGAGCTGGAAGCCAGTATTCTAAGTGAAGTACCAGCAGAGTGGAAAACCAAAAATCATATGTTCTCGCTGATAAGTGGGAGCTAAGCTATGAGTATACAAAGGCATGAGTCATATGGTGGACTTCAGAGACTCAGAAAAGGAAGAATGGGGGGGAGACCAGGGATTAAAAATGACCCACAGGTACGATGTATAAATATACTACTTGGTAATGGGTGCACTAAAATCTCAGAATTCACCATTATGTCATTCATCCATGTGACAAAAACCTGTACCCGAAAAACTATCAAAATAAAAATTAAAATGTAAATAAAACAAGGGCTGGACCTCACCATCTTGAATGCCTTTTGCAGCTCCACACTCTGCAGACGCCAAGTAAAGTTCTAACAAACCCAAAGACATCTGCCCACTTGTCAGGAATGCCTTTTCATTTTGTTTTGTTATTGATGTCATAGATAAGCAGGCCCTGTCCATATGGGGCACGTTGCTTTGCCTGCAGTATTTTTCATTTTAGAAGATGGACATTGAGACTTGTCACGTTTCGATGAAGAGAGGGCATACTGCTGTGAGCTGGATGTGAGCCCCAGGGCCAGCCTGCCGTGGCTGTTTACATTGGGCAAGGCTGTGACGAACAGAAAGGTGCTTGGCAATGAGCCACCAGGAAGCTGCCAGTGCTCCCTGGGGAGCTTGGATCTTGTCACACTGCCTTCTCCGAGGGGCTGGGGAGAGAAGCAGAAGCCAGTGATGGGACTCAGGGCCGGAACTAGAGGCAGCAGGTCAGAGCGGTAGGTTTGGTACTGAGAGGAGAAGGTTCATTTGGGACAAATTCGCTGAGGCCTTGGGCAGACTAACAGTGCATTTTTACAGGACATCAGCCCCTCACCTATGATAGGAGGGCAGAGGCTGACACACAGTGGCACTCATGCAAGGGTGGATTCCTCTGTCTAGAAACCCCTTCCTAACCCCTCCTTTCTGAATGACCGTGAGGTGCACCTAGAGTGTGGGTTATGGGAGATCCCGCCAGGCCCGGAGTGCCTGGGGTCACTCAGGCAGGGCCACAGTGGTTTCCCTGTGGGCGCCCTGGGCTTGGTGACCTCCAGAGTCAATGTTAGTCAGGCCATTGTTGGGCCATTTGTGTTTGTGAAAGCTCTTTAAAACAGCATGTACAATCACAGGCTTGTCCCACAACTGGATTCATGACTCTGAAAGGGTTTCTTGTCCAGGCAGAACCCCCTGGAAGGCTGGGGGCAGGGACGGGGCCACCCTTTGCTTTACCCAGTCTGGCTGCTGGCCCGTGACTGCAGCTGTTACTGGCTGTGGGGCTGGGCCTGTGAAAGGCTCTAAGCAGTGGAACAACACAGTCCTTGAAGCCCATGGAGACTCAAGTTGGCCGCGGCGGTGGAGGACAAACGGGGAATTACCCTGAGGCTTCCCTGCCCTCTGCTTTGCTGAGGGTTCATAGTGGACTTACTGGGAGGCACAAGGGCAGGGGCTAGGAGAGTCCAGCTGTTGCAGACACAGGAGCTCCTCTGTCTAGAAACCCCTTCCTAACCAGGCCAGCCCAGCCAGCCGCAGATGACAGTGGCAAAGCAGCCAGCATCCCTGCTTGGGCGCCCCCCACTGTGCAAGGGAGAGAGGAGCTGTGCTGGGGAGGGCCGGGTCTCCACACCTGGGCAGCGCTGAGGATATTAATATGAGTTATCTGAGTGTTTTTTGCCCAACGCTGTGCTCAGCACTGTGCTTATCTTATAATTAACCCACAAGAAAGATGCAGCCCATACAGCAAGGTGGTGTCCAGGGCCACATGGCCAGTAGTTGCAGAGCCAAGATGTGGTCCCAGCGCTGTCCAACTCACATGGGAGCCCTCTATCCCCACAGGACTGCGGGACTCAGAAGATGGATATACTGTGTGACTGTGAGCCCATCGCCTCACCTCTCTGAGCTGCAGGTACCTGATCTGTGAAGAGATGCTAACGGGACCGCCTTCTAGGCTGGGGCGGGGATTAGCTAAGATGAAGTGTGAAGAGTGCCTGCCTCTGCTCGGCACAGCGTAGGAGCTGCACTGGACTCTTTGTCTTTCATTAGACCTGGAATGCTCTCATTGAGGCCCAAGCCAGGCATGGGGGAGGTTGGAGTCACTTCCTGCTTCCCTTTCTGCCTCAGAGATGTGACATGGTGTGTGCTTGGGTACCCATCATGTCCGGGAGGCTGGGCAGTGACCCTGATACAACCATTGCACCCCAGCCACTCCTTTCCCTGACAAGTGGCTCCATCCTGTTCTGGGCTCTCGCTGCATTGGGAGAGCACCCCCTACTCCCAGGAGCTACAGAGTGGAGCCCTCCTGTGCCTGGGATGCCCATCTTCCCCTGGACCTGCTGCCCCAGAGGCCCAAATCCCAGCTCTTCACTGCTTCTTATTCTCTCTCCACCGTGGCCCCATTTCCTGGGAACTCTGCCAGAGAGTATGGTAGGCTGAATAATGCCCCCGACCCCCAAAGATATCCCATCGTAATCCTTGGAATCTGTGAGTGTTACCTTGTATGGTGAAAAAGAACTTTGCAAATGCGATGGAACTGAGTATCTTAAGATGAGGAGATTCTGCTATCCTAAGTGCCCTTAGAGGAGGGAGTCAGACTGAGATTCCCCACTCAGAGAGAAGAGGAGAAGGTGATACGAAGATGGAGACAGAGGCTGGAGGGATGCGGCCACAAGCCAAGGAGGCGCCAGACACCAGGAGAGGCAAGGAAGGTCTCCTGGAGCCCCTGGAGAGAGCGTGGTGCTGCCAGCGCCCTGACTGCAGCCCAGTGGTGCTGATTTTCAACTTCAAATCTCCAGAATCATGAGATAATACATTTATGGGGCTGGGGCTGTTTATCTTTTAGCTTTTAAAAAAATTGTGCTAAAATACATATCACATAAAATTTAGCATGTTCACCATTTTAAACTGCACAGTTTGGTGGCGTTGGTGGCATTTCTGTTGTTGTACACCCACCACTGCTCTCCATCTCCAGACTTTTTCCATCACCCCAAACTTAACATCTATGTTCATTAAAATCAATGGTCCACTCTCCCCTCCACACTAGAGCCTGTCACCACTGTTCTACTTTTCATCTCTATGGACTTGATTCCTCTAGGTATCTCATAAATGCGGAATCATCTAGTGTTTGTTCTGTGTCTGGCTTATTTCATTCAGCATCATGTCTTCAGGGGTCATCCACGTCATAGCATGTGTCAGAGTCCTCTTTCTTTTTAAGGCTGAATAATATTTCACTGTGTGTCATAGCCATTTTTTAATCCATTCATTTGTGGATGGACATCTGGGTTACTGCCACTGTTTGGTCATTATGAATAATGCTGCACATTTATGTTGTTTTAAGCCACCAAGTTTGTGGCAATTTGTTACAGCAGCTCCAGGAGACCTTGAGATGTCGATGGGCTCTTGGCCTTCCTGCAGTCCATGCCTAGATCAAGCAGAAACACAGAGTGTCTCGAGGTGTGAGCAGCTGGCCCCTTGCATCAGAATCACCTGGGGGAGGGGAGGAGGCGGAAGACTTTCAAATGCAGATTCTTAGGTTCTACTGTCTGCTGTGTCAGGTTAGGACCAGGGAAGCTGTATTTTTAACATGGTGCCCCAAAAGATTTGTATATACACTAAAGTTGTTTGAGAACTGACGGGTTACTCTTCCCAAATGAATTGTGTGGTTATGTGCGTCTTCTGGGTATGATCGCTTAGCCTGAAGAGATGACCTTCTTGGTAGGGGTGTCAGGCATGGGGGTGAGGCAGGTCTCTCTAAGCTTTCAAATCACACGGTAGACAGTGTGGAAAGATGATAGTGTCTGTTACTTTAAAAGTTGAGTGCGATTTTTTTTACTGGTCTCAGAGGAAGATGAATTGTTCCTGGCAGTAGAATGGCCCTATTGTTTGGGAAATAAAATGACAGGAGTCCTGCTACTGCGGAGAGATCAGGTGCTGGGCCTGAGCTGGGTAAAGATGAAACCGAGGAACGCTAAATTGCTCTTGGAAATGAAGAAATGTTGAAGGTTTTTGGTGTCCGGGATGTAGAAGAATTGAGAGGCTAGAAGATAGACCAGCAGGCGATAACACACTCATCTAGAGGGCGCTCTGTGGGGGTCATGGGGCCCAGTGACATGGCCTAAGGCTGGAACATATGGAAAACAGGACCAGAGAGGAAGCCTTTCCAGGAAGCAGGGGCAGCCTAAAACTAGAACAGTGATGTCTGCCTGGGCATGAACTTACCTCGCAGTCTATGCTGTAATGTGCTATAATGACCCTCATTTGGCCACAAAACTTTCAAAATCTGTTACGTGCAGCTAGTGTACAAAGACCTTTGCAGAAAAGAGACTTTGTGCCAAAGCAGAACATCTCAGGAAAGGGGAGAGTTGGGCACTGCAGGAATGCGGGTCCAGTGAGGAAGCAGATGCTAGGCAAGGACTGAGCAGAAGAATGTGAGCTCTTACCCCTGGAAATGCACGGAGGCATTCGGGGATGCTAGACTTCCTGCACCAGGAATGGGGACTTTTCTCAATGCCAATACCATTTTATTTGGTATTGAAGAAAAGGGGGACCCAGAAGGATGGAGAACCTTTGCAAGGAACAGTTACACATAGGCAGAGACTGACTTAGCCTGTCCAGGGAGCTGGCTCCGTGGAAGTCACCTAACTCCTTGTCTGTGCCTTTCAGCACCTTTTTAAGTGAGTGGGTCCCTAACTCATCACCGAATTGAGTTTTCTGACATCCCAGATAGAGGATCTTTGGTGAGAGTCTCTCTGATAGAAGGGGTGTGTGTGTGTTTGTGTTTGTGCGTGTGTGTAACAGAAGTGTGTGTGTGAGTGTGTGTGTGTGTGTGTGTGTGTGTGTGTGTAGCCCTCCAATTATTGAAGGGCTAATAAAAACTTTCAATGATCTGAAGATGGAGATGAACGGGAAACACAAACTTTCCTTTTTGATATTTTTCCTACATTCTCCTAAGTCAAATGCTCAAGCATGTGGAATTTAAATAATTGTTTTTAAGTCAAATCAATTTTGGAACACAGAGAGTTGGAGGTTTATAGACTCCTCGGTCGCTGGCGGATTGCTGATTAATGACGCTGGCGTCTGTAATTATACTGCTGTCAGGAGGCTGAGTGTCCTCGATAAATCCAGGCCCATCTGCCTTCCCAAGACACCAGGAGAGGAGTGTCTTGATTTATGCCCTGATTGGCACATATTCTCTTTACTGTACTTTAGAGAACTCTCAACTACTTAATGGTTTGAGAGGTCAATTTTCATCTTGCTTGTATTGAGCAACCTAGAATTTAAGTGTCCTTGCCCATGATTGTGAGGACATCAATCGGGTTTTTCTTCTCATTGGTCTTCTCATTCATTTTTTTTCTCTCTAACTTACCTCTTTCTTTTGAAAAACAGGGTGTGGTAGATCATAAAAATTCAGAAAGGGACAACAATTCCCACCCCTCTCTGAATCCATGCCCTTTAAATGTGACTTCACCACTCTTCCCATTAAGAGACAGAGTCTATTTTTCCATCCCTTAAATCTGAGCTGGCCTTGTGGCTCGCTTTGGCCAATAGAATGCAGTGAAAGTAACAATGTGCCAGTTTCAAAAAGTCCCACAGCGTTTTGCTCTTCTTCTCCTTGTAAGAACTCTGCCAGGCCTGGCTGCTGGTTGGTGAGAGATACATGGTCCATCTCTCTCCACCACCCCCATAGGCAGAAGCAGAGCCGCATGGCCCGTGGCTGGGCTCAGTTGAGACCAGAAGAACCCCACCCCACCCCGCCCCGCCACCCCGCTGCAGCAGAGCTTGGCTTTAACAGCCTCATTGCTGAATCATGTGCTAAATACATTGTTGTTTTAAGTTTGGTTTGCTGTGCAGCATTACTGTGGCAATAAATAACTGATCCCCTGGGTATCTACTGTGTACTACCACTGTTCTAGAGTTTAGAGCCACAGAGAATCAGAGATACAGAGGTGGAGAACGCTTAGATCCGGCCTTTGAGTAGCTCAGAGTCTGTGGAGGCAGACAGCCCAACAAACATGCCATTCTAATGGGAAGTGACAGTGGGAACAATTTTCCTTAGGTGCTGTGCATTTTATCTACATTATCATCCCACTTAGTCTCTGCTGTAAGCCTATGAAGCAGATATTATTACTGGCACATTTTATAGACAAGGATACTGAGAATCATGGAGGTTAAGTCAGGACCTGATTCCAACCAGCCCCTGATGTCCCTCTATAGCAGATCTAAAGCATTAAGGAGTCAGAGGAAGGGGCAGCTGGCACTCAGGGGGTAGGGGCAAAAGCCTCACTGGGACCTGGCCAAAGGGGGAGACTGAAAGTCTGAGGTCATGGGCTCCGAAATCAATCCAGGGGTGAACTGAGCTCTTGTGATCTTGAGCTGGAGAAGCTGACAGGATACATTTGTATGGAGACTCTGCTGGGGAACCTGGAAATGGTATCAGCTATTTTTAGGGTACAGGCTGAAGACAGGACAATACCCTCAGGATCCAGGGTACATAGGGACAGGAGGAGGAATTTTGTGTTCTCCACCATTAGCAGCATTTCTCTACTGCAGACCATTCAATGCCAGGCCATGCCTGATTGGGAATTTCTGTATGGATTGGATTTTTAAAAAAAACACATCATAACTAATAGGAAATTCAGGTTTTTTTCCTCCATTGCTTTTTCTGCAATGCCCTTGGAAGACGTTTGTTTTAAAATGGGTTATCTAGCTTCCTTCTGATGGCCCGTCTGGCTGAAGTGATTCCACACTGTGATGCTGTGACCTGTGTGATGTGTCAGTCCTGGGCAACTCCCTAGCTATGCTCTGCTACAAGCAGCATCTCCTGCCCTCCTTCTACATAGACGGGCACAGAACAGACAACAAGCAGATTTTGACATTTGTGGGGTGACATTTTGACAGTGAGCTCCTTAAAGATAACACTCACGTCTGTTACAGTCATCACTCCCTTGCTGTAAGTGAAAGTCGGATGCAATAAAACAGCAGCATGTATGGAACATGGCGTCCAGGCATTGTTGTGGTTCTGCGTGCTAATTCACAGAAGCACAGATGCTATTATTGTTCTAGTTTTACAGATGAGGAAGCAGGCAGGGAGAGCTGTGTCTAAGGCCCTACAGTGGGAAGGAGAACAGCATGGGTTTGAACTTGGCTGTTTGCATCTGGAGCCCGGGATCTTTTTTTTTTTTTTTTTGAGACAGAGTTTTGCTCTTGTTGCCCAGTCTAGAGTGCAATGGCGTGATCTGGAATCACTGCAACCTCCACTTCCCGGGTTCAAGTGATTCTCCTGCCTCAGCCTCCCTAGTAGCTCGGATTACAGGCATGCGCTGCCACACTGGGCTAATTTTTTTATATTTTTAGTAGAGACGGGGTTTCTCCATATTGGTCAGGCTGGTCTCAAACTCCTGACCTCAGGTGATCTGCCCGCCTCAGCCTCCCAAAGTGCTGGGATTACAGGCATAAGCCACCATGCCTGGCCAGGAACCTGGGATCTTAAAAGCTCCCCTCTGCTCCAGTTGTCTAGGAATGAAACCCTGGGGTCAACAGCCTGGGGGAGGTGAGGCTGGGGGGCTGGGCAGGGTATTTCACTTTTTACTTCATGCACTTCTGTCATTGGTTGAGGTGAATATGTGATAAATATGCAAATCTGGGGTGGTAAGGGGAAGAAAAAAGTACCTTAAATTTTTTTTTTTTTAATTGTGGCATATTAGAGCTAAAAGTGGCCTTGGAGCAGATCTAGCCCAAGGAGGATGTGGTCTTGAAGGCGAAGCAATTGTCCCAGGCCCCAGAGCTAGGTGGTGATGACGGAATCTGGCTCTCTGGACTTTCCTTGTTCCTTCCTCTCGGCGCTGCCCAGAGGACAGTGGCCGCGGTAGCACGTGGTATGGGGGGAGCTGTGGTCTGAGGCTGATGCGCCCTCACCTGCCTTTCACACCCCTCCTTCCCTCTCCCTGCATCTCCTGGGTTTGCCCAAGTACCCAGGGCTCTCATGCCAGCCCCAGACTGACCACAGGAACTTTTGGGGGCCCCTCTTGGGGCAGCTGTTTCAGACATGCTCCCTGTTCTCCTGACGTCTCTCCTAGTCAGATTCAGTCTTATGTCAGATTCCTTAAGCCTATCTGGTCAAGCTGGAAAAACTAATCCAAGCTAAAGAGTAAACAGCAGACGCTATTTTCCCTCCTACAGGTTGTAGCTAGATTTTAACAATGGCCTTCCATGACTTAAAGCAAAAAACTCCTATTACCACTGCAGCAGCCAGGCCTGGCTACTGGGGGAAATATTTTGAGAATTTAATGCTTCAGTTAATGTCTTTAGCAGCAAGAAGAATTGTTAAGTGGGAAGGAAGAACTAATTGGAGTGCCAAAATAAATTCCATTTTCTGGCAAGGCCAGTCAGACCAGTGATGTCAACCATAAAATCCCTTGTTCTCTCAGCTCTCCCCTTTCCAAAGAATTGCCCTCCTCTGTGATCATTTGCAGAGAAAAGGGAGGCTGTGCTATAACCACAGAGGCAGATAAATGTGATCCTTCAGACAGGAGCTCTTTTCAGGGATGAATGTTTCGTTTTTACAGCATCATCCCGTGGCTCATTTTATTCAATGACCTTGCCCTTATGCTGAACCTTCCTCAAAATAAGAGTGGTCATTTCCTTTTCCCCATTCCCTGAAGGCGACATGGCAGACAAGTCACTATTGTGTAGCTCTATGGGGGGATGAGGGGGGCATGCTGCTTGGAGGTTGTGTTTACTGGAATCATTTCTTCCCAGTAAATCTACTTTCTGAAGTCCCAGCCACTTCCTCTCTCAAGTCACACAGTGGGCTGTGATGACTGCGGAGGAAATGAGGGCCAGGGAGCAATTCTGAGCCTCATCCTGTATTTAGGATCCTAGCTTCCCCTCACCTCCCTGGAGGCTTTGTTCTGGAAAACAGCAGTTGTTTTCCATGGAACAAAGGTTTCTGGAAAGCAAGAAGGCCATCCTGGAAGACCCCTGCATGGGGCAGTGAGCAGGGAGCCATGTTCCAGAAGCCCCTTGGGTTTTTTTTTTTTTTTCGCTAGGGAGGCCGAGCTATGATTCGGGGCTCAGGACCCTGGAGGGCAGGCCCAGGAGGCCAGACTGCACCTGCTTCTGACAGGATCAGACTCCAGGCTGGAATCACAGGGACTCCGTAATTATGGAGAGCCATGTAGCCCAAAGGCTGCAGTTCTAGATCTGGCTCTTCTAGGAATATACTTTCATTTCTTTGGATCTCTGTCACATTCAACATGGAGATAGTAATACTTTTCCCTCTTACCTAGTAGAGGTTGGTATAGACTTAATGACAAAGATAAAGGCACAGAGGTTATTGGAGATGGAAAAATGCAGAGGATTACTATGTGCTCCCCTCCACTCTCCTCTGTAAGTTCTGTCAAGACAGAATGTCCATTGACCCTTTTAGGGACCTGGGGGCACAGCTCACACAGTAAGATGCCAGTCTCCTCCCTCATGGAGGCTGGTCCTGAGATAATTCCCCAGCTTAGGTGGCAGTGAACAGTATTTCCAAAGTGGACACAAGTATAGGTTATTATAGGTATCCTGGGAAAGCATGCTTCCTGCTTACTGGAATTTGGGAAACACTGGATTAAAAAAATTTGCTACATTCAGATCTTCTCAGAGTATTTAATATGTTAATTTCATCAAGAGTTCCGAAGTGAGGGGGTCAAAAAATGCAACCTTTCCCAGAATGTTTTTGATCGCACAGAAGTATTTTTCTCATGGCGCAACTATTCCTGTGTCTCAGAACAGGGTGGTAATTGCTGATGTTCATTCTTGTGCCGTTGGCTATACAAAATATCTACAGTCTTTATTGATCTTGACTAAAGAAGATCATGCTGTTCTTGAAATCAGCCTCATTAGAAAAAAGATCCAGTGCTAAAAACCATTCTCTGGGACTTGTACTTTTGGGAAGATGGAATAAACATACTTTGCTCAATTCCTCCTACAACTTAAAGCTACGAATGTCATATATAAAACAAACATGAGGACTCTGAAAGGTAGAGGGAAGAAGGCCAAGGGGTCAGGACCTTGGGACCCGAGGAATGACGCAGTGATGAGTTCTCTGGGTTTTCCTTTTGCTTTATACATCCCAGACTTAAAGCTGAAGAAGCCAGAAACCTGGAAACAGCAACAAGCATGGGCAAAAACGTCCCCACAAAAGCCAGCTCTCTCTAGCCGAAGTAGTAGGACAGGGGCAACCTAGCAAGACAGAAACCTTCCAATGACAGCTCTACTGCAGCCAGACACCCCTGAAAAACTTCGGCCCACTTCCGCCTTCACCAGTGAAAGCCAAATGGGGAGCCCAGACATCTGCACTCATTATGTCATCATGAGGAGCCCTAACACCCCCAAAGAGTGGGATTAGAGAAGCCCAAGCAGGGAGCCAACTTTTGTCCCTGCTGACCAGTGATGCACCCCTCTCCCCTCCATGGCTGTGGAAACCACAAAACGAGCTTGGACTTCCCTCCCCACCCAAAAGTATGACATGCACCTCCATCCTTGGCTGGGCAGTTTTAGAGACCTAGTGGAGAGGCAGGACTTCTACCATTGCCCAGCAATAATGAGGCCACCTCCACAGTGGAGTCTGTGGCGATCACATTGGAAGCCAGAACTCCCACCCACTAGCAACAGCAAGGCACACTCCCCTTGTCAATGGAGGCTGAGTGGAGAACCTGGTATTCTACCTCCATGTGTCAGTAATGAGGCAGCAAAGCCCCTCTTCCTCTGTATTGTCAGAGAGAGCCAGCTAGACCAGAAAGTAATATGAAAATGCCCAGGTTTCTCTTAAATTGTCATCATACTCAAAAAGACAATTGACAGAGGGCAACGCTGAAATGTCAGAGGATACAATCATTTGATGAAGATTTTGAATGCAGTTGTGAATAAAAAAAGCTTCAGCAAGCAATTATGAACATGATAGAAACAAATTGCAAAACAGAAAGCCTCAGTGAAAAAAGAAACTCTCAGCAATAAAATTGACAACATAAAGAAGAACCAAATAAAATTTAAGAACAAAAAAAATACAATCAGCAAAATTTAAATACCTAATCGACGGGCTCAACCAGAGAATTGAGGGGACAGAGGAGAGGATGGGTGAACTGAAGGATAGAAAAATAGAAATTATCCATTCTGAGCAACAGAGAGAAAACAAACTGCAGATAACGCCCCAAACAAATGGAGCTTCAGGTGCCAATGGGACCGTAACAAGAGATCTAACATTTGCATCACTAGAGTCTCAGAAGAAGAGAAAGGAGTTTTAAAATATTTGAAGAAATAATCACTAGTGACTTCCCAAGCTTAGCAAGAGATATACAATTACAGATTTCTGAAGCTGAGCAAATACCAGAGAGAATAGTCAAAAACATCCACACCGAGACATGATAATTTCATTTCTGAAAGCTAAAGACAAACACAAAATCTTGAAAGTGGCCAGACAAAAATGAAACTTTACGTAAAAGAAAAATAATTTAAATAAAAGTGGATTTTTCATCAGAAACCATAGAAATCAGAAGGAAGCAGCATAATAATTTTTAAGTGCTGAAAGGAAAGAATGGTCAGATATTCAGCTAGCTAAAATAACTTTCAGGAATAAAGGGAAAATCAAGACATTCTGAGATTAAGGAAAACGAATAGAATTTGTTGCAAGTAGACCAGTCCTAAAGGAAGTTCTCTACACAGAAAGAAAAGCAAAAAAGAAGGAACTTTGGAATGTCAGGCAGGAAGAAGGAACATGGTAACTGAAAATATGGGCTATTATAATAGGCTTTACTTCTCTTGAGTTTTCTAAATTATGATTAATGTTTGAAGCAAACATTGAAACACTGTCTAATGTGGTTCTGAATGTATCTAGAGGAAATATTTAAGGAAGTAATAAAAGCAGGAGTGTAATGTAATATAAAGGAAGGTGAGGTTTTTGCATTTATTCAAACTGGTAAAATGTCAACACCAGTAGACTGTAATAAATTATGTACATATAAAGTAATACTAGAACAGCTACTCAAAAGCTATGCAAAGATGGCTGGGCACAGTGGCTCATGCCTGTAATCCCAGCACTTTGGGAGGCCGAGGAAGGCAGATCACTTGAGACCAGGAGTTTGAGACCAGCCTGACCAACATGGCAAAACCCTGTCTCTACTGAAAGAAATAAACAAAAAATTTAGCCAGGCATGGTGGCACATGTCTGTAATCCCAGCTACTCAGGAGACTGGGCTGAGGCATGAGAAGAATTTGAACCCAGGAGATGGAAGTTACAGTGAGCTGAGATCATGTCATTGCACTCCAGCCTGGGCAACAGACTCTACCTCAAAAAAAAAAAAAAAAAAAAAAAAAAAAAAAGCAAAAAAGCAAAAAAGCTCTGCAAAGAGATAAACTCAAAAATTATAGAAAAATCCAAATGGAATTCTACAAAGTATTTAAGCAACCCACTAGAAGGTGAGAAAAAGAGAGAGTCACTGAAAACAAAGTCCAAACAGAAAACAAAAGAAATAAAATGGCAGAGATAAGCCCTAATATATTAATAGTCATTTTAACTGTAAATGGTCTAAAAACACCGACTAAAAAAAAAAAAAAAAACAAAAAACACCGACTAAAACACAGACATTGCCTGAGTGGATTAAAAAACATAACTCCATAACTGCACTGCATACTATGAGAAACTTGCTGCAAATGTAATGATAAAGGCAGGTTAAAAGCAAAAGATGGAAGCACTCCACACCCATTAGGATGGTTATTATTAAAGATACACATAAATGTACACACTAAAAAACAGAAAATAACAAGTGTTAGCAAGATTGTGGGGAATTTGGAACATGTGTGTCCTGCTGGTAGTAATGCAAAATGCTACAGTCACTACAGAAAGCAATATGGTGGCTCCTCAAAAAGTCAAACATAAAATTATTTTACTTTGGAGTATGTACCCAAAAGAAATGAAAACGAGTACTTGAAAAGATATTTGTACACCAATGCTCACATCAGTATTATTAACAACAGCCAAAAAATGGAATCAACTTATGTGTCTGCTAATGGATGAAGGGATTACAAAACTGTGATATACACATAAAATGGAATACTATTCAGCTTTAAAAAGGAAAAAATTTGACACATGCTACAACATAGATGAACCTTGAATATACTCTGTGCTAAGTGAAATAAGCCAGTTACAAAAACCAAATACTGTATAATTTTATTTCCATGAGGTACCTACAATAGTCAAATTCATAGAAATAGAAAGTAGCATGTTGATTTCCAGGGACTGAGGAGAGGGGAAATGGGTTATTATTGTTTAATAAATATAGAGTTTTAGTTTGGGAACATGAAAAAAGTTCTAGAGATGGATGATGGTGATGGTGGTACAACAGTGTGAATGTTCTTGACACCACCGAACTGTACACTAATAATGGTTAAAGTGGTTAGAAAAGTAAAAGGATAGAAAATGATATATTATGGAAACAATAAAAGGAAAGCAAGATTGGTTATATTAATATTGAAGTGGATATCAAAGCAAAGAAAATTACCAGAGACAGAGAGGGATGTTTTCATGATAAAAGAGTTGATTGCCAAGAAAAAAAAGACAATTCTAACTGCATAGAATTGCACCAAACAACAGAGCTGCAAATATGTATAGCAAAACTCATAGAACGGTCAGGAAAAATAGGAAAATCCACAATTGTATTTGGAGAGCACAACACGCCTCTGTCAAAAATTGATGTAGGCCAGGCACAGTGGCTCATGCCTGAAATTCCAGCACTTTGGGAGGCCAAGGCAGGCAGATTGAGTGAGCCCAGAAGTTTGAGACCAACCTGCACAACATGGCAAAACCCCACCTCTACCAAAAAAAAGAAACAACAACAAGAAAATATTAGCCAGATCTGGTGGCACACACCTGTAATCCTCTCTACTCAGGAGGCTGAGTTGGGAGATCATGTGAGCCTTGGTGGAAGAGGTTGCAGTAAGCCGAGATTGCGCCACTGCACTCCAGCCTGGGCAACAGAGCAAATCCGTCTCAAATAAATACGTAAATAATTGATGAAAGTTAGAAAAATCAGCAAGGATAGAAGAACTCAGCAACATTAATCAACAGAATCTTATCAACATTATGGAAAACTCCATTCAAGGCCAGGCACAGTGGCTCATGCGTGTAATACCAGCACTTTGGGAAGTTGAGGCAGAAAACTTACAGTCAGGAGTTCGAGACCAGCATAACCAACATGGCGAAACCCTGTATCTACTAAAAATACATAAAAAGAAAAAAGAGTCAGATGTGGTGGTGAGCACATGTAATCCCAAGTTCTTGGGAGGCTAAGGCAGGAGAATCGGTTGAACCTAGGAGGCAGAGGTTGCAGTGAGCCAAGATCATGCCACTGCACTTCAGCCTGGGCAATAGAGCAAGACTCTGTCTCAAAAAAGAAAAGAAAAGAAAAGAAGAAAGAAAATTCCATTCAGCAACAATAGAATACACGTTGTTTTCAAAGGCCCACAGAACATTATACCAAGATAGACCATATCCTGTACCATAAAACAAACCTTAATAAAATTTAAAAGAATTGAAAACATACAGAGTATGTTCTCTGACCCCAGTGAAATCAAACTAAAATCAGTAACAGAAAGATAACTGGAAAATCTCCAAACACTTGGAAACTAAACAACACACTTCAAAATAATCTTGGGTCAAAGAGGAGGGCTCAAGGAAAATAAAAACGACCCTGAAGTAAAATAAAGTGAAAATACAACATCTTAATTAATTCAAGAAAGATGTTCGGGGGGAAAAAAAGAAAGAAAATACAACATCTTGGCATTTGTGGGGCACAGCTAAAACAGTATTGAGAAGGAAATATATAGTGCTGTATGCTTAGAGTAGAAAAGAAGAAGTCTGAAATCAATAACAGAAGCTTCCAGCTCAAGAATTCAGAAAAAAACCCACAAAACCAAAATAAACCCAAAGCAAACAGAATGAAGGAAATAATAAAGGTAATATCTGAAATCTACGAAGTTGAAAACAGAAACACAATAGAAAAAATCGATACAAAGAGCTTTTTTTTTTTTTGGAAAAGATCAATAAAATAGTCAAGTTTAAAAGTAAAACTGATGAGAACAGAAAGAAAACAGAAACTATCAATATCAGGAATGAAAGAGGGGCTATCACTACAGACCCTGTGGGTGTCAAAAGGATAATAAAAAAGGACTATTATAAACAAGAATATATACATAGTTTGACAACTTAGACTGAATGAACCACTCCCTCAAAAACCACAAATTACCCCAACACACCCAACAGGAAATATATAATTTGAATAGACCCTACAATAATTAGGAAATTTAGGCTGGGTGTTGTGGCTCATGCCGGTAATTCTGGCACTTTGAGAGACCAAGGCAGGCAGATTACCTGAGGTCAGGAGTTCGGGACTAGACAGGCCAACATGGCAAAAACCCATCCCTACTAAAGATACAAAAATTAGTGGGGCATAGTGGCACGCATCCCAGCTATTTGGAGGCTGAGGCATAAGAATGGCTTGATCCTGGGGGACGGAGGTTGCAGTGAGCTGAGATCATGCCACTGCACTGTAGCTTGGCAGATAGAGCAAGACTCTGTCTCAAAAAAAAAAAAATTAGAAATTTAATTTCTAATTTAAAAACTCTCAGAAAAAAAAATTCTCCAGGCCGGATGGTTTCACTGGAGAATTCTACCAAATGTTTAAAGAATAATTAACGCCAGCTCTAACAATCTCTTCCAGAAAGTAGAAGAAAAGGAAATATTTACTAATACATTGTATGAAGCTAGTATTACCCTGATGTCAAACCACAGTGAGATACACACTTACAGAAGTGGCTAACGTAAAAAGTAGTGACAACATTACAGATTAGAGAGGATGTGAAGGAACTGATTACTTCTAGACTGCTGATGGGAATGTGAAATGGCATAATCATTCTGGAAAGCAGTTTCGCAGTTTCTAAAAAGAAAAGAAAGAAACATGAAACTACTGTACAACCTAGCAATTGCACTCTTGAGCATTTATTACAGAGGAATGAAGACCTATGTTCACACAAAAACCAATACCTGGGCTGGGTGCGGTATCACATGCCTATAATCCCAGCACTTTGGGAGGCCAAGGCAGGAAGATCTCTTGGGTTCAGGAGTTTGAGACTAGCCTGGTGAAACCCTGTCTCTACAGAAAATATAAAAATTAGCTCGGCATGGGAGCCTGTGCCTGTAGTTTCCAGCTACTTGGGAAGCTGAGTGAGGAGGATAGCTTGATCCTGAAAGGTCAAGGCTGCAATGAGCTGAAATTGTACCACTGCATTCTAGCCTGGGTGATGGAGTGAGACCCCATCTGAAACAAAACAAAACAAAACAAAACAACAACAAAACACTATACATGAATGTTTACAGCAGTTTTATTGTAATCGTCCCAAACTGGAAATGAAGATGTCCTTCAATAGGTGAATAGCTAAGCACACTGGTACAGCGATACCACAGGATACTACTCAGCAATCAAAAGGAATGGGCTCTTAGTACAGTAATAACCTGGATGAGTCCCCAGAGATGAATATAAAAAGGCAATCCCAAAAGGTTATGGACTATGATCCCATTTATATAATATTCTTGAAGTAATAAAATTATAGAAATGGAGAACAGGTTAGTGAATGTCAGGAGATTTGAGGGAATCTACTGATGATAAGACTGGTCTGTACTTTGACTATCAGTGTCAATATCCTGGTTGTGATATCATATTATAGTTTTATAAGTTTTACCTTTGGAGGAACTAGGAAAAGAATACCTGAGATGTCTATTATTTCTTACAACTACATGTTACAGAATTTTAGTTGTTTCTTACAACTATGATTATTGCAAAATTAGAAGTTTAATTAAAAAAATTCTACATGGGTAGAAGAGCAGACGAAATTAAAATTCTCCTTCACATGCTTGGCAGGACTGGCCTTCACCCAGGGCAGGTGGCTGTCTCAAAGGCAACTTGTAGAGTGAAGCAAGGTGTTGCGGGTGTCTCAGGAGAAGGGGGACAGTGTAATGGAAGAGTTGTTGGATTTACACCTGAACACCTGGGTGTGAGCTTCAGTTTCCTAACTTACTAGCACATGATCATTGGTATGTTGAGTCCCCGTGTTAACACTGGACACATGGAGCTAACGATACCATAAAGAGATGTTGTGAGGAACAGACAGCACCTTGTGAATGAAAGCCTCACACACAGATCTTCGTCAGCAGTTGGTCAGGAAATCACAGATCCAAGCTGAGACTCCGTATGCTGGCATTGGCTGAGATTCATCCAGAAACCCCTGCTACATGTGCATGGTGTACTGTACTACGCATACTGCAGTGTGAAGTTAAATCATTTAGTATAATTCAGCCCTGAAATTTTATTTAGTAATGGAGAAGGAATATATCCCTTTAAATCAAGGGTCCCCAACCCCTGAGGGGCTGAGGCCTGTTAAGAACCAGGCTAGACAGCAGGTGAGCAGTGGGCTAAGGAGCATGCACCTGAGCGAGCCTCCTGTCAGATCAGGGGCAGCATTCCATTATAACAGGAGCGCAAACCCTATTGTGAACTGCGTATGCCTGATGATTTGAGGTGGGACAGTTTCCTTCTGAAACAATTACCATCACCCTGCACCCTACAACCTTACACCCACCCCCCTCCCCGTGGAAATATTATCTTCCATGAAACCAGTCCTTGGTACCAAAAAGGTTGGGGACTTCCACTCTAAATGACCCAGGTATTTGCCTCCAGTTTTTGGCTATGTGGGTCCAGGAAGTGACAAAAGTTTAGGAAGGTGTATCAGAAACAGTTTCTCTTTCAGAATTAGAAGATACTGGGAAGTTGCTTATTTGAGGTGTATTTTTGTATTTTTAGTAAAGATGGGGTTTCACTATGTTGGCCAGGCTGGTCTTGAACTCCTGACCTCTTGATCCACCTGCCTCAGCCTCCAAAATTGTTGGAATTACAGGTGTGAGCCACCATGCCAGGCCCATGAAATATATTTTAAATGTTTTAGAAGACCCTTTCATGTTTGTGAATATGCTCATATTTTGGTCAATGAGAAAAGCAGGTGACCAAAGAGGACATCCAGCATCCTCCCATTTTATTTTAAATTAATTAACTTTATTTTTTAGAGCAATTTGCGGTTTCTGGAAAATTGAAGAAAGAGTACAAAGCATTCTTTTTTTTTTTTTTTTTTTTGAGATGGAGTTTGGTTCTTGGTACCCAGGCTAGAGTGCAATGGCGCCATCTCGGCTCATCGCAACCTCCATCTCCTAGGTTCAGGCAATTCTCCTACCTCAGCCTCCTGAGTAGCTGGGATTACAGGCATGCACTACCATGCCCAGCTAATTTTTTTGTATTTTTAGTAGAGACGGGGTTTCACCGTGTTGACCAGGATGGTCTTGATCCCTTGACCTTGTGATCCACCCACCTTGGCCTCCCAAAGTGCTGGGATTACAGGCGTGAGCCACGAAAGCATTCTTAATGCTTCTCCCCCTACCTTCCAGTTTCCCCTATTATTAACATCTGGCATTGCTGTGATACATTTGTTACAACTGATGAACCAATATCATTAACTAAAGTCTGAAGTTTATATTAGAGTTCACTCTTTGTGTTGTCCATAATGGCTGTATCCATCCTAACAGTATTATACAGAATACCTTCACTGCCTTAAAAAATGGGTGGCATCTATCTATTCACTTCTTAACACCTCCCCCATCATCAGAATCCCTAGCAACCACAGATTTTTCTACTGTCTCTGTAGCTTTACCTTTCTAGAATATCATGCACTTGAAATCATAACAGAATGTAGACTTCTGAGACTGGAGTCTTTCACCAAGCGATATGCATTATTTTCCTACATGTCTTTTCATGGCTCACTAGCTCATTTTTTAAAGTCACTGAATAACATTCTTTGTATGGATGTACACAGTTTATCCATTCATCTACTGGAGGACATCTTGTTGCTTCCAGTCTTCTTTTGTAAATTATTTATTAGAGGCAGGGTCTCACTCTGTCACCTAGGCTGGACTGTAGCAGCAAAATCAAAATTCTGTTGAAGAACTCTCAGACCACTCTCAGGAAAGTTAGTAAGTAGGACCTCTCCCCATTCTTCCCTGGACCTAAACCCTGCCCCAGCCCTCTGGGGAGGGCCTTGGGTGCTAGCATGGGCTGTGCATGCCCGCTGCCCTCCACACGTCCACCTGTCCATTCTTGCATGCACCTGCCTGGGCCAGCCCATTTCTCCTCTGGCAGCCAGCCTCATGGAACCAATGGAGAGGGAGAATGGGCTGGCCCAGGCCTGACTAGGGCTCCTATAAGAAGAGGAGAAAACAGAGAGGCTCACAGGGAGGAAGGCCATATGAAGACAGAGACAGAGATTGAAGTTTTGCTGCCATGAGTCAAGGAACGCCTGAGGCCCTCAGAAGCCGTAAGAGGAAAGAATGTATTCCTCCTCAGAGCCTTTGAAGAGAGCATGACCCTGGTGACACTTTGATTTTGAACTTCTAGCCCTCTAGAGCTGTGAGAGAATAAATTTCTGTTGCCCAATTTATTATGGTGGCCCAGGAAACTAATACATAGGCTAAGTCCACAGATGGACTTTGGAGCCACAGAACTATTAGAGCAAGGTTTGTAACCCTAGCAGTATTGATGTTTTGGGCCAGATATTATTATTATTATTGCAAGAGGGTAGGCTGTCCTGCAAGATGTTAAGCAATGTCCCTGGCTTCTACTGTCCTTGGCCAGTAGCACTTCATTCCAATTGTCACACTGAAAACCTCTCTAACATTGCCAGATGCCCTCCTTTTGAGAATCATTGCATTAGACAGACAAGCTTGTGACCCATGAAAATGACTGCTCTGAAGAATTGGAAGCAAATAAATGCTTGGGGTTTTGCCTTTGATGTGGTTTGGTTTGGGGTTCCCACCCAAATCTCATCTCAAATTGTAATCCTCATAATCCCCATGTGTTGAGGGAGGAAGTAATCCCCTTGTGTTGAGGTGGAAAGTAATTGGATCATGGGGGCAGTTTCCCCCATGCTGTTCTTGTGATAGTGAGTTCTTGTGGTATCTGATGGTTTTATAAGTGTTTAATGGTTCCTTCTTCACACATGTTCTCTTGCCTGCCACCATGTAAGACATGCCTATTTTCCCTTTCACCATGATTGTAAGTTTCCTGAGGCCTTCCTGGCCATGTGGAACTGTGATTCAATTAAACTTCTTTATAAATTATCCAGTCTTGCACAGTATTTTCTAGTAGTGTGAGAACAAACTAATACAGCCTTCTAGGTTTTCCTGCAGGCTGACAGAAGACAGATAATAAAACTGATTTGACAATGCTATTGGTTGTCTCTTCTTTGCTTGATTTATCTCTCTGGCCTGGACACATTCTATAACTCATCATCTTGATAGAGGGGAGAGAGAGAGAGAGAGGGGGGGGGCAGAGAGAGAGAGAGAGGAGAGAGAGAGAGAGAGAGAGAGAGAGAGAGAGAGAGAGAGAGAGAAAGGAGGGAAGAGAGAGAAAGAGAGAGAGAGAGAGAGAGAGAGATCAAGTGGTTGCAGAACCCAACACCCAACCACCAACACAGGTCTTTACCCTGGTCTTAGCAGGGGCCTTCCTAGGAGGTCACATTGAAGCATTAGAATCAGTTCTCCAGGGTTATAGTTTCTGTGGCTGGGACAGGGAGTCCTATACCCTGGGGTTAATTTGGCTCCTTGGGGAATGGCTCTGGAGGACAGGGATACAGGAGACAGGAACACTGTGTGTAGGTCTAGCCAATTCCTCTAAGGCATTACTGCTTCAGGGGAAGACAGCCTGGTTAAAATGGGATTTACACATCCATTGATTTTTTTCCCCATTTAATCTTGACATCATTTGTTTTCTTTCCTAAAGAGTCAACTCATTAATCGTTCAGGTGCAGCTGACTTTTTCTTATGTGTAGTGACAGGAGTCACTGATGTGTAGCTAATGGGAACCACAGATAATCCCAACCTTCACTGCTTTGACATTTCAGTGAGAGCCTGGGAGAGGAGAGACACCCAAAGACAGATCACTAAGGGAGGGAAGCAAAACATTGGGAGATCCACAAAAAGAACATGGCTGTTTGAGTTGATTTTCTTGTTTGCTTCTTTTTCTTATTTTTCTGCCTTAGTTCTGAGTGGGGAAGCCATACTTCAAAATGAGTCAGCAGAGTGTGACAGCACAATACCCTCAATGCCCCACCCCCCACCCCATGCTAGGCAGTGCAGAAGACATTTCAACACGCTTCATGGATGCCCGAAACCTTGGAGAGTACCTACCCTGTGTGTGCTGTTTTTTACTATCCAGTTAAGTCCTCACTTAATGTCATCAATGGGTTCTTGGAAGCTGGGATGTTAGCAAAATATAACAAAACCAGAATAGTAAAACCAATTTTACCATAGAGCTAACTGATATAGACAAGAGTTGAATACCTAAGGCAAATTCCTGGTTACAAAAACATCACCAAACTTCTCAATAAAGACCAAAATACTTCTAACATTAAACATTGAAATAAATGTGAGCTATACATACATTTAAGAAAGTAATGAAAACAAGTAAGATAATGATTTACCTAATTTTTGATGAGACAATGAGTTACAGCAGTTGTAGTCATGGTAGGTTAAATCGAGAAATAAATATTTACAAAGAGAAAATTGTAAGGAATACTCCATACCACCACACAATTCAAAAACAGTCATAAATACTGTAGGCTTGCTGAGTGCTTTCGTATTGCATGGTTTATTGTCATGCAGTTGTATTGTCTACTTTTTAAAAATTTCACAGTAGTTTGTATTCATTCACTCATTCTTTTTCCAACCTACTTATTTGAGGGTGGCTGAAGCCTATTTCTGAAGCTTGGGACATAAGATGGGAACCAGCCCTGGCCAGGATGCCATCCCATCACAGGGCACACTGACACACACACTCACACACACACACACACACTCACACACACATGCACAGTATTTATTAAAGAACACATAAGAGCTTCAGTCACTCAGGACTCATAACCCTCAACAACTGCTGTCCAGACACACTGCTCATGCCTCAGGGAGGAACTTCTGCCCATCTCCTGCCACAGAAGCTCAAAACCCAATGCTATTGAGGCTGAAAGCCTTGAAGGTGTGGGTAGAACTGAGGCCTAGGTCAGAGACAGAGTACTTTAGAGTGCAGGGAGAATTTCAGTAGTGAAAATGCCAAGGACAGAGAAAAGAAATAAAAGGAATCCATCTCAGTCACGTTTCCCTTCCGATAGCATGCATGTGATGGATTCCTGCATCACACAGTGTCGGAGTCCAGTGGACAGGAATTCACTTCCTACTTCTTTTCAAGTTGTTGCTCTCCTTTCTTCTTCCTCCCCCTCCTCTCCTCCCCTCTTCCTTCTTTCTCCTCATCCCTCCTCCTCCCTCCTCCTCCTCCCTCTTCCTTCCTCCTTTCTCCTCCTCCCTCCTCCCTTCTCCTCCAAACTAAGCTTTATAAATGAGGGAAAAATAAATTTTTTTGTGAACAAGCAAGCACTCAGAGATTTCATCACCACCAGGCCTGCTTTACAAGAGCTTCTGAAAGAAGCACTACAAACAGAAACAACCAACCAGTATCAGTCATCCCGAAAACGTACCAAAAGGTAAAGAGTATCTTCATAATGAAGAATCTATATCAACTAATGGGCAAAATAGCCAGCTAGCATTAAATGACAATATCAAACTCACAAATATCAATATTAATCCTAAATTTAAATGGATTAAACACCCCGATCAAAGACACAGACACACAAATGGAATAAAGAGTCAAAACCCATTGGTTCGCTGTATCCAGATCCATCTCATAAGCAAGGACACACAAAGACTCAAAACAGAAGGTTGGAGGAAGACTGACCAATCAAATGGAGAGCAAAGAAACAAACCAAAACAAAACAAAAACAGGAGTTGTAACTTTCGTCTCTGACAAAATAGACTTTAATAGTAACAAAGACTAAAAGAAACAAAGAAGGACATTACATAATGGTAAAAGGATCAATGTAACAACAGGAGTCAATGATCATAAATATATATGCACCCACTATAGGAGCACCCAGATACACAAGACAAGTTCTTAATGACTTATAAAGAGACTTGAACTCCTGCACAATAATAGCGGGAGACTTTGACAGCACATTGTTAATATTTGACAGATCAACGAGATAGAAAATGAACAGGAACATTTATGATTTGAACTCAGACCTGGAACAAGTAAACTCAGTGAATATTTATAGAATTCTTCACCCCAGGTCCACAGAACATACATTTTCTTCAGTATCACATTATACCTATTTTGAAAGTGACCACATAAATGGAAGTAAATCACTCTTCAGCATTTGCATAGCATTTCACAGATTTAAATAAAATATTGGTTGGCTGTTTGTTTGTTATTTTCTTCCCTTATTCCTTCCTGTCTCCGTTGTTAAGTACAATTATCAGTATAAAAGAGGTTTTTAATACCTATTCCTAGATTGCATTCCAGCCTGGGCAATAGAGCAAGACTCCTGTTCTCTCTCCGCCTTTCTCTTTCTCTTTCTTTTTTTCTTTAAATATATATATATATATATATATATATATATATATATATATATATCTACTTTTTGAATATTCTACACTTTAAATATAATTACATTTTAGTTTCTAATTTAAATATTAACAGAACAAAAATTATGTAAAAATCCTGACCATAAATCATCAGAAGTGATTCTGCCAAAATAAAAGGAGGAACTGTTTTATAAAAGAAATATCTATAATAATAAATTGTGTTTATGTTTACTACTCATCCAGATAATGCTTTTCCTGAGATATAATGCAATAGTAAAATTCAATCATATTTTGCATTTTGCAAACATTTAGTAATATAAAAAATTATACCTTTATACATACTTTAAATATTTTGTTATGAAAAAATAATTGTTAAGACAAATATATGAGACACATTTTATATAACAGTTAGTTAGCAGACATATCTTTAAAATATCTATGTATCTATATGGTGTCCAGAAATACGTTTGTACTGCACTGAGCTCTGCAAACATTAAGGCTGGGCCTGCATTTTTACTTCTCTAATCATGTTAGAAGGTGAGTGGGAGTATGGAATCCTGGTCAGCATTTATTGAGTGTTTAATGTAGGCACCATGATAAGTGCTTTACATGCACGGCCTCAGCCAATCCTACTATAACCCATTTTACAGATGATGAAACTGAGACTCAGATGGGTCATGTACTTTGCTCAGTCACCCCACTAGTTAGTGGTGAATGGGATCAATATCCTAGCAATTAAACTCCAAAATCAGACCTTCTAATTTGAGCCTCATAAACATAGGTTCTTGCCAGTGGGAGCAGGGGTGTCACTGCCGCCATGGTACAAGAAGGATCCCCAGAGCTTCCTCTTCTCTCATTTTGGCCCAAAGCAGGAAATGTATTAGTTGTGTCTTGACTGTTCACCTGGGGTCTCTACAGAGCAAGGACCAACCATCTTTCACCCCATCTTAGGAAATGGCCCAAGGGAGGGGGCCCCTACCTCAGGGTGTGGAGGTGCCAACAGCATGTGGCCTTTATGCTCAGATCTGCTGGGGCTGGTGTCTTCCTTTCTGTCTGCCTCTTTTCCGTCTAGGCCGAAAACCTCCCCAGGGCAAAGATGAAACACTGTTTCTTCTTGTTCTATGTATGAAGAAGAACAAAAGATAGATCTTGGCTTGCTCATATCATAGACCCACTGATACTCTTTAGAACAGAGCATGGATTATAGATAAAGCTTAAATCCATTTTTGCAGGAATTAGGCAGCTTACAAATGAAGGCAATATCTGTGTTTGGACAATGACTACCTCGGGGCCCTATGGCTTTAATGAAATTCTATACATCAAAGCTCTTTAAAAACCTCTGAGTTAAGATCATGCAAAGTGAACCCTATTCCTCTGGGCCCAGGAACCATGGTGAGAAGTGGTGGGGAGGAGAGAGGAAGAGGCAGCAGCCAGGCTGGGCCATAGTGGATGACAGCACAGGCTGACTTCTAGTCAGCTCCACCCCGGGGCTCTCTGAGAGGTGGTTCCACTCTGGGTTGTGAACCTGTTAATCTCAGGAGCCACAGAGACACATCCATCCCTTCAGCCCTCTCACAGGTATGCAGAGGAAGGAGGCCCTGGTCACTTATCCCAAGCAGTGGTTCTTGAAATGTGATATGGGAACCCCAGAGACCTTAGAGACCCTTTTGTGGGATGGGCCCAAGATCAAAACTATTGTCACCATGATGCTAACATGTCAATTTCACTTTTTTCCCTCTTATTCTGTCATGGGTGTAGACTGGTGTGTTCTGGAGGCTACACAATGTGTGATGTCACAACAGATTGAGTGCAGAAGCAGGTATGAGAATCCAGCTGTGTTCTCTTAAGCCAGACATGAAAGAGAGTTGCAAACATGTAAAACGTTGCCATTATGCTTCCTGATTTTTTCAAAATAGTTATTTTTCATAAAATATATAACTTATGTTAGCATATAATGAACTAATTTTAAAAAATGTATTATTAGGTAGTTTTAAAATGTTCAAGTTTTAATTGCTAACATCATAAATGCCAATAGGAATAATCCCCATAAACTAAAGTTTGCTGCGTTTTCCAATATTTTTTAACAGTGGAAAGGAATTCTGACACCAAAACATTTGAGAACTACTGGCATTACAGAGCATATAGAGCACCCCACATTGTGTAGCATCAGGGGCTCAGGGCCACATTGCATGCTCACTCTTGACCTTTACAAAATGAGCAAATGGGCCTGAATTTGAATTAGGCTACCTTGAATTTAAGGGCACCTTAAAGTCAAGAAGATAAATTTTAATTATAAATGTACAGATCATGTAAGAAAAAAAGAATCTTTCAGCTATGAGTAGGGAAAAATAACTTTTATCACTCTCGTATTTCAGAGATACTGGATTTCTGAATCCAATATTTACTGTAAATCTTCTCCGAGCCTTCAGTATGAACATTAAAGGTATTGTGAATCTCCCTGAGAAATACACTACACTGTATTTTCCAGACTTATTTGATCATAAACTTTTTTAGGGATGACTTGTAGAGCAATGCTTTGAGAAACGCACTTCGGGAAACTGCTGTACTCAGCAAAAGGACAGACCGCTACCAAGAGCTGAGCACTGCCCAGTCCACAGGCTCACCTGCTTGCTCCAGCTCGGGGACAGGGAGGGCTGGCTGTGCTCTGTACTCTGGGGGTACAAGGGTGGGTCTGGTCGGGGAATGGAGTGGGCCAGGAAGCATTCAGCCCAACCCAACAGTGAATAATGCGGCAGAGGGGAGAGAAGGGTGGTTCTGAAGGAGAGAGGAAAAGGAAGCTTTCTAGGTCTGGTGAGAATGTGGGGTACTGGGGGTGGGAGAGCAGAGCAGTGCAGAGATGTGACAATGATGCTGTGAGAGATGGGCAGCCCAGGGCAGGTCTCACCTGTCTTACCCACCCCATCACAGTGCAGGGAGTTGGAACGGAGTGAGAGCTAGTCCAGAAAGAACATGGCATCCATGCCCACTCTCCCAAGTGACAAGGCTGCCAAGAGGAGGTCCTGTCCCTCCTTCCCTGTGCCCCCTAGCAGAGGGTCACTGCTGATCTGATAGGTGACAGCCTGACACTGCACTGTCACTTGGGGTGGGGTGAGCTTCCTAACTCCTTTTATCGGGCTTCCTCACCTGCAAAATGGAATTGACAATAGCGCTTTCCTCTCAACCTCCCAGTGAGGTCATTCACCAGAGGTTCTTGCTCAGTGCCCGACCGAGGTGGAAGCATGGAAGTTGATGGTGATGGTGTGACTTCTTGGACCATGTTTCGCCCTGGGCACCGAGCTAAGGGCTGGCCACCCTCTTGGGTTTTGTTCCGATATGCAAGCACGTGACTGGGCGGGGAGGTCAGCTCACACCTCACTGTGGATTTGGCTGTCTGAAGTTCCACCTGGGGAAGGGAGGGGAGAAGTGGGAAATCCAACTTCAACCTCAGGTTCAGCCACATTTTCCAAAGAGTTTGCTTGAAGCTTTGTCCCTTGGGGTGGCAGTTGCTGGCCCAGGCTAACCTGGTGGGACTTCTGCCCTCAGTGTGTGTTAGTCTGAGGCACTGGTGACAGCCCCTTCTTATCTACTCCCGTGAAGGAGTCCTGTTTCACATCTTCAGATTCAGTTTGGTCCACAGGTTTGGACGTGCTGGGGTTTCTGAAGGCCCAGACATACTCCTTTTAGGGCTGAGACCAGAACTGTGGAAGAACACGCCCAGGGGTCATGTGGATTAAAACACTATCAGATGCTGCCTGCATCTCGAGACCTGGGGTCCAGCTGCCCAGCAGAGGGCCAGAGCATCCAGCCTCCCTCGAAGGGTGGACTATCCCGGCTGGCGCTACACTGCACCAAGCCCTCAAGTCTTGGTTGGGTGAGTTCAGTTAACTCAGGTATCTATAGAAGACTGATTTTTATTCTGGTTCAAGCTATAGGTCCCAAATCCACCTTAGGAGTGAGAATCCTGATACCAAAACCCGGGATGAAGCCTACTTGTTCATATAGATAAGATTTTTGATGTGCTGTTACAATTTGTTTGCTAGTATTTTATTGAAGATTTTTGCATCTATGATCATCATGGATATTGGCCTGAAATTTTCTTTTCTTCTTGAGTCTCTGCCGGGTTTTGGTATCAGGATGATGTTGGTCCCATAAAATGATTTGGGAAGGATCCCCCTTTTTAGATTGGAATAGTTTCAGAAGGCGTGGTACCAGCTCCTCTTCATACATCTGGTAAAATTTCGTGGCGAACCCATCTGGACTTGGGCTTTTTTTGGTTGATTGTCTATTAATTGCTGCCTCAACTTCATCCCTTGTTATTGGTCTATTCAGGGTTTCAACTTCTTCCTGGTTTAGGCCTGGGAGGGTGCAAGTGTCCAGGAATTTATCCATTTCTTCCAGGTTTCCTGGTTTGTGTGCATAGAGTTGTTCATAGTAATCCCTGATGGTAGTTTGTATTTTTGTGGAATCAGTGGTGATATCCCCTTTATCATTTTTTATTGAATCTGTTTGATTCTTCTCTCTTTTCTATTAATCTGGCTAGCCATTTGTCTATTTTGTTAATCTTTTCAAAAAATCAGCTCCTGGATTTACTGATTTTTTTTGAAGAGTTTTTTGTGTCTCTATCTCCTTCGGTTCTGCTCTGATCTTAGTTATTTCTTGTCTTCTGCTAGCTTTTGAGTTTTTTGGATCTTGCTCCTCTAGCTCTTTCAATTTTGATGATAGGATGTCAATTCTGGATCTTTCCTTGCTTCTTGTGTGGGCATTTATTGCTCTAAATTTTTCTCTAGACACTGCTTTAAATGTGTCCCAGAGATTCTGGTACATTGTGTCTTCATTTTCGTTGGTTTCAAAAAACATCTTTATTTCTGCCTTCATTTCATTGTTTTTTTTTTTGTTTTTTTTTTTTTTTTGTTTGTTTGTTTTTTTCCGGTTTTCAATCCTTTATTTCAGAAAGGAGAGCCAGGAGAACTGGGGACTTAGAAAACAGATTCTAAACTCAAAAGTCCTTGGCCCAGAGCCAGGGTCTGGGGGTTTTGTGATGGGCAGGGGCTGCCCTGGGAGGGTCAGAGAAGGGGAGGCACTTTTGGACACCCCTTAGGCTGTGGAGGATGTCAGCTGGGCCTTTGAAGCCACTAACTTCTGCTTCCAATCCTGGAGAGCCCTGAGTGGAGGACCCAAGGGGGTTTCTTCCTGGAAAAGCCCCCACCCCAAGTGTCAGAGAAGCCAGCAGGAGCTGAGAGAGGGAGGTGCTGTAACAGCAGCTACAGCCTCCAGGGACTCAGGCAGGCCCAGCTTCCTGCCTGGCACTGAACATGCCATCTGCTTTAGGCCCCGGCTGGTAGGCAGGTGGGCAGCTTGCTCCCTCAGCACAGGGGCCGGGGGCACAGATGCAGGCCCAGCACTCCAAACTCAAAACCCCCCGAGAGGCCTCAGTCTTATGGGAAATGCCTCCAGCCGAACCCCTCTGCCCCAATGCACTCTTCATCTGCCTACTGAAGAAACTTCTGGAAATACAGAGACTTTGAGGAACCCCTTCCTGGGGTGTGTGTATTTGTATTTTTCTGTTTGGGTGTTTGGGTGTTGCAGTAGGACCAACGCCCCAAGGAGATGAGGCACGTGGGCTGGAGGGCTGGCAGGCGCCATTACTTCTTCACGATCTGGATGACGTCCTCATGCTCCATGGTGTGGGTCAGGCCCACCCTCTGCGGACTGTACTTAGTGCTGGTGCCCCATACCAGGGCATACTTGAACTGGCTGGCGAGTGACCGGTGGATGCGGTGGCACACGTGCTCCACTGAGGCCCCTTTCCGGAGAATGATGGCGTCTGTGAAGTCCGGCCTCTGTCCTCTCTTCTTGGTGTAGATGCAGGTCAGGGCCAAGTACTCCCAAAGCATCTCCAGCAGGTAGTCCAAGTTCAGCTTCATGCCACAGCTGATGACCACACTGTTTGGTTTTCGGGCCAGGCGGTCCACCTCTTCCATGGAGATCTGGTCGATTTTGTTATAAACATATAGGCAGGGCATGTACACCCGGTTGCCCACGATCACATCGATGAACTCATCTGGGGAGCAGTCTTCTCGGAAGAGCACTTCTGCATTGAAGATCTTGTATTCGTGCAGGATGAGCTGCACCAGCTTTTCCGAGCACTGGGTCAGCGTGACTGTAGAGTTAAAGGAGATGCCGCCGCCTTTCTTGGGCTTGAAGTAGATGTTAGGCTTGTGCTTGTTGAGGCGGATGCCCACGGACTCCAGCTCCTTCTCCAGCAGAGACCTCTGCACCTCTCCCTTGGTGGCATCCAGCATCATGATGACGACATCGGCCGTGCGTGCCACAGCAATCATCTGCCGGCCACGGCCTTTTCCTTGGGCTGCGCCTTCAATGATTCCAGGAAGGTCCAGGTGCTGGATGTTGGCACCTTTGTATTCAATGACCCCAGGAATACACGTCAGAGTGGTGAACTCATAGGATGCTGCCTTGCTGGCCATGGAGGTCATCAGACTCAAGAATGTGGACTTACCCACAGAGGGAAATCCAATCAGTGCCACTCGGGCATCGCCCGACTTCATTACATCAAAGCCTTCTCCTTTGGATGAGGCGGATTTGGATGGTTCCAGGAGCTGGGCCCGATACTTGGCGAGCTTGGCTTTCAGCAGGCCCAGATGATACTCAGTGGTCTTGTTCTTCTGCGTCCGAGCGATCTCCTTCTCGATCTCCGAGATCTTCTCTAAGATCCCCAATCCCCATGGCGGCAGCAGAGTTGGGCGTACGGACATTTCATTGTTTATCCAGTCAACATTCAAGGGCCAATTGTTCAGTTTCCATGAAATTGTGCGGTTCTGATTTAGTTTCTTAATCTTGAGTTCTAATTTGATTGCATTGTGGGCTGAGACACTGTTTGTTATGATTTCCATTCTTTTGCATTTGCTGAGGAGTGATTTACTTCCAATTATGTGGTCAGTTTTAGAGTAGGTGTGATGCAGTGCTGAGAAATATGTATATTTTGTGGATTTGGAGTGGAGAGTTCTGTAGATGTCTATTAGGTTTGCTTAGTCCAGATCTGAGTTCACGTCCTGGATATCCTTGTTAATTTCCTGTCTCATTGATCTGTCTAATATTGACAGTGGAGTGTTAAAGTCTCCCACTATTATTGTGTGGGAGTCTAAGTCTCTTTGTAGGTCATTAAGAACTTGCTTTATGTATCTGGGTGCTCCTGTATTGGTTGCATATATATTTAGGATCATTAGCTCTTCTTGTTGCATTGATCCTTTTACCATTATGTAATGCCCTTCTTTGTCTCTTTTGATCTTTGTTGGTTTATAGCAGGCATCCCCAAACTACGGCCCGTGGGCCGCATGCAGCCCCCTGAGGCCATTTATCCGTCCCCCCACCGCACTTCAGGAAGGGGCATCTCTTTCATTGGTGGTCAGTTAGAGGAGCACAGTATGTGGCGGCCCTCCAATGGTCTGAGGGACAGTGAACTGGCCCCCTGTGTAAAAAGTTTGGGGACGCCTGGTTTATAGTGTATTTAATCAGAGACTAGGATTGCAGTTCCTGTTTTTTTTTTCTCTTCATTTGCTTGGTAAATCTTTTTCCATCCCTTTATTTTGAGCCTATGTGTGTCCTTGCAAGTGAGATGGGTTTTCTGGATACAGCACACTATGGCTTTTGAGTTTTTATCCAATTTGCCAGTCTGTGTCTTTTGATTGGGGCATTCAGTCTATTTACATTTAAGGTTAATATTGTTATGTGTAAATTTGATCCTGCCATTTTGATGCTAGCTAATTGTTTTGCCTGTTAGTTGATGCAGTTTCTTCATTGTGTTGATGCTCTTTACCATTTGGTACATTTTTGGAGTGGCTGGTACTGGTTGTTCCTTTCTATGTTTAGTGCTTCTTTCAGGAGCTCTTTGTAAGGCAGGTCTGGTGGTGATGAAATCTCTGAGCAATTGCTTGTTCATAAAAGATTTTCTTTCTCCTTTGCTTATGTAGCTTAGTTTGGCTGGATATGAAATTCTAGGATGAAAGTTCTTTTCTTTAAGGATGTTGAATATTGGCCCCACTCTCTTCTGGCTTGTATGGTTTCCACTGCGTGTCTGATGGGCTTCCCTTTGTGGGTAACCTGACCTTTCTCACTGGCTGTCCTTAGTATTTTTTCCTTCATTTCAACCCTGGTGGATCTGATGATTATGTGCCTTGGGGTTGCTCTTCTTGAGGAATATCTTTGTGGTGTTCTCTGTATTTCCTGGACTTAAATATTGTATTGCCTTGCTAGCTTGGGGAAATTCTGCTGGATAATATCCTGAAGAGTGTTTTCCAGCTTGGATTCATTCTGTCACATTCAGGTACACCTATCAAACACAGATTAGGTCTTTTCACATAATCCCATATTTCTTGAAGGCTTTGTTCAGTTCTTTTCACTCTTTTTTTTTTTTCTCTAATCTTGCCTTCTCATTTTATTTCATTGAGCTGATATTCAGTCTCTGATATCCTTTCTTCTGCTTGATTGATTTGGCTATTGAAACTTGTGTATGCTTCGTGAAGTTCTCATGTTGTGTTTTTCAGCTCCATCAGGTCATTTATTTTCTTCTCTAAGCTGTTTATTGTCATCAGCATTTCCTCAAACCTTTTTTCAAGGTTCTTAGTTTCTTTGCATTGAGTTAGCAAATGTTCTTTTAGCCCAGAGAAGTTTGTTATTACCCACTTCTGAAGTCTGTTTCTGTCAATTCATCAGACTCATTCTCGATCCAACTTTGTTCCCTTGCTGTTGAGGAGTTGTGATCCCTTGGACGAGGAGAAGGGTTCTGGTTCTGGGTGTTTTCATCCTTTTTGCACTGGTTTCTCTCCATCTTTGTGGATTTATCTACCTCTGGTCTTTGTAGTTGGTGACTTTCAGATGGGGTCTCTGAGTGAACATCCTCTCTGTTGATGATGAAGTTATTTCTTTCTGTTGTTTAGTTTTCCTTCTAACAGTCAGGCCCCTCTGCTGTAGGACTGCTGGAGGTCCACTCCAGACCCTTCTTGCCTGGGGATCATCTGCAGCAGCTGCAAAGAGTTAAGTGTTTCTAACAGTTTCTTCTGTTATCTTTGTCCCAGAAGGATACCTGCCAGATGTCAGCCTAAGCTCTTCTTTATGAAGTGGTTCTTTGGATATATGGGGGTCAGGGAGCTGCCTAAGGAGACAGTCTGACCCTTATAGGAGCTCAAGTGCTGAGTTGTGAGCTCCATTCCATCAGAGCTGCTGGACAAATACGTTTAAGTCTGCTACAGTGGAAATCATAACCACCTTTTTTCCCAGGTGTTCTGTCTTGGGAAGGTGGGGCTTTATTTATAAATTTCTGACATGCTGCTGCCTTTTTTCAGAGATGCCCTGACCAGTGAGGAGGTAGCCTAGTCACAGTCTGCCAGCAGAGGCATTGCTGAGCTGCTGTGGGCTCTGCCTAGCTGCTGTGTGAACTTCCTTGCAGTTTTGTTTAAAGAGGTATAGTTAGAACTGCCTTGGTAATGGTGGACCACCTCTGTAATGGCAGACTGCCTCAGTAGTGGTGGACTGCCTTGGTAATGGCAGATGTCCTCCCCCACCCCCGAGATGGACCATCCCAGGTTCAGCTGTGCCTGCTGTGAAACTCTCAACCCAGAGCATTTCAGATTGCTGGTCTTTGTGGGGGTGGGACCCACTGAGCCAGATCACAGCCCCCCACTTTTTTTTTTTAGTTGAATGGGTGGCTCTGTCTCCCAGGCATTCCAGGAACCAGTTGAAATGGCCACCCAGATTTGTGTGAGTTTTGTGAGGAGACCCACTGTGCCGGTTGTTTTATTTCAGCTGTGCTGGAAACTCATGGTGCTTTTCAGCCCTGGAATCTCCTGGTCTGTGGGCAGTAATAACTCATTAGGAAATGTGGTGATCACCCTCTGCATTGTTCTCACTGTGAACACTGCACTCCAGAGCCTATTCCTATTCAGCCATCTTGGATCTGCCCAGTTCCTTATGAAGTCTAAATGGGATAATGCAGTTAAAGCATATAGCATAGTCCTTGATATCTTAAATCCTACCAAACACTCAGCAAATGGTTATTATTATTATTTTTACTAGTGATCAAAGGGCTGGCATTTCTTTCATCTCCCCGAACTGTTGAGCAAAACTTGTTTTTTTTCTGTCTCTCCCTCTTAACTTTCTTCCTGTCCTCAGGTCCCTTGGTTTTCTGTGTAGTCCACAGTTCACCATTCTTGTGTATTTCCTGATGCCTTTGCTTAAAGTTAATCCAAAGTTTAGCCTCATTCCCTCTTGTTCTATTGGGCGTTCCTTGACAGCTTAAGCCAGATTTGGTAGCTGCTATCTGTGCTGATAGGCTCAGGGATGTTACAAGTTCTGGAGGGCTTTGGCAGACGTGTCAGCTCAAATAACCCCCCAGTGCCCAGAGCACTACAGGGACATCGCCACAGACATGCAGTGAATAGAAGTGACTCTCATCTGGGTGGCTGAGGGAGGCAGCTGCTGCCTCAGCCTACCTGGCTTGCCAGTCTGGAGCATGCAGAGCCACAGGTCTCTAGAGAGTGGCTTACTAAGATCAGATGTTGGCTATACATGGTTTATCATTATTTCTGTTTTTAGCTATATAACTTTTGCTAAAACGATCTCACATGGACATGGAATACAGAAAGCAGTGCATGGTGGGCTGCTCTTGGCGCAGTGGGGAGAGGCACCCGGCATCTCTCCTTTTGACTCTTGCACTTCTGTGGACCCCCATGGCTCTGCCCCATGGAGACTGGAAGCTACCAGGAGGGTGGGGCTTCTGACCACAGATTGCTGATGGTTGCTGGCTTTCTGTGGTTAACCTTTACACGATGACATGGAGCCTGACCTGCTGAGGACTCCTACCTCTAGGACAACTTGAGCTTGAAAAGTTTTATCCAGCTTTACTTATCTTTCATGTCTATGAGCTCCGGGTGCTATGGCTTCTGCCTAAGCATGGGAATAATCCAACACAGGTCTCCAGCTTGGAGCATACATTCATAAGAACTGAAGAGGTCATCTCTCATCCTGGGCAGAGACTGAGAGTGCCTTCCTCTTATCCACCCCCTCCTTTTCCTTACCAGCAGAACCTACGTGAGTAGAGGTGGCAATAGGACCTGGTAAAGATAACTTTCTTTTCCAAGTGTCTTATAGATGGGAATGGCCAATAAGATGTATAGGCAGGGATTTAAGGAAAGCTCTTTTAGGGGTTTTGACTCAATTGACAAGCTCCACTTTCCCAACTCCTCTTTGTTGAGGAATGAGGATGTGATGGTTGGAGCTCCAGCAGCCAGTCAGGAAGCCATGAGGATGAGGGTCCTACCCAGAGTAGGATAAAGCTTGGGTCCATGAGGGCATTTGTAGAACCCCATACTAGAAAGACAGACATTAGACTTTCTGTGGTCATCTCTTTATGTGGTAGAGAAAAAAATTACAAAACCTCTTACAACTTGTTTTGTTGAAGCCTCAATTTTTGGATTTTTTTTTTCTGCCAGCCAAATGCAATTTCTGAGTGATAATATATCATCACCACACTTGGTGATGTGGACTCAGCGGACAATATTTGTAGCTTTAGGTGGTTTAGCACCAGCTTTTCTCCAATTAGGCTGTTATACAGTACAGACCTGATTTCGGTACCATTCCACCTCTCCTCTGACAGCTTTTTCCATAGCAGTGTTAATTTAAAAGAAGTGATTAAAAGGATAGGCAGAGATGAGAGGGAAATGAAAAGCAAGAACCTCATCATTTGCAAGCAGAATAAACACACCATTATCTTTTGACCACAGTAAGAGACAAGAAGGAGACTGCTGGTCACTGTGGCCAGCGTAACTGTAGTGATTTTTGGTAAACACATATACATATACTTAAATCATTCAGTGATAGAACCTCCTAGTTTTTGTTTCTGTGAAGGCTCAAAATGCATTCGTCATAGCACAACACAACCATTTCTACAATGGCCAGCTTCCCACTTATGATTGTCATTTCTAACCTGGAACTCATCAGGATTGAATCCTTTCCTCTAGTGCCCAGGAAACTGGACACACCTTGCTATGCTCATTCTCACCCCTGGAAAGGAGAGAGCTGCCCTGGGTTGTGCTGGCATGACAACTGACTCTAGAGAACCACAATAAAGACGCTAGAGGGGTTTCGTCTTCCCTGAAGTCATTTTATTAGATTATTACTCAGCGCCTTGGAAGCCAAACTCATTACATTTCATTGCCAGCAAATAAAGGCACATTTCAGGGGGCTTCTGGGGGAGTGAATGAATAGTTTTAAGGGATTTCTGAAGGAAGAAGTGAATGTGTTCCCACTGACCTCAGAATGAAACCTTTGACCCAGTATAAGTTGTGTTTTATTTTATAATACAATGCATTGGTCAGCTCTGGAATCACTGGGATGGGAATGGAGGGTGAAATAGCTCATCATATCATTAAGCCTTTATCAACATTCTCCCAACCATTGGATGGGGCTTTAATAATGAAAGCGCTAGTTACGGCTCATGCAAATGATTATGACAGCACAAAATGCTTTTTAGCGATTTCAAGTTAGATTTAGGCAGCAGCAATAGGCACAAACAGCCACTTCGGGGACATGCCAGCTGCTTCCAGCGAAGCTGCTGACATGAAAACAGGGAAAGGCACTAAAACAGGCACGATCCAAGTCATAAGCTGCTTGCTAATAATTTCCTTTTTGTGTCTGCAGCCTTTAAAGCAGGCGTCCCCAAATTACGGCCCCCGGGCCTCATGCGGCCCCCTGAGGCCATTTAACCGGCCCCCCGCCGCACTTCAGGAAGGGGCACCTCTTTCATTGGTGGTCAGTGAGAGGAGCACAGTATGTGGCGGCCCTCCAACGGTCTGAGGGACAGTGAACTGGCCCCCTGTGTAAAAAGTTTGGGGACGCCTGCTTTAAAGACTGTCCTGAATAAGGGTATATTCATAAAGACGGAGAGTTGAGTCAAGCCATCGCACCGGAGGACAACAAACCGCTATCACGAGGATGAAGAAGGCTAGAGATCAAAGACCAGACTGATGAAAGAGCGGCGGAACTGATGAGTCCCAACTGAGAAGCGTTCCTCTGTGTGGGTGCCACCCGTGCTGCACAGGGTCTCTGAGGCCAAGTCCAGTTCTTGGCACAGGCCGGCAAGGGACAGCTGTGGATCAGGAGTGGAAGCTGCCCCGTGGAATTCTAAACATCAATTGCATCTTTGCTGCCCTCTAACTCCCTTCCCAGTTGCACACTAATTAAAGACCGTTTGCTTCCTCTAAAGCAAAGATGCCTTTGACCTGCTGCAAAGTTCTCCTTTGAATTCAAAGTCTGCTGTGCATTTGTAGCATTAAAAAACAAACAAACAAACAAAAAAACCCGTTAGCTGCTCTGCCTCCGATTTCACTGACCTGTATGTTTTTCTGCTGGCATCTTTCCGGTGCTTTGATGAAGCGGCTTCGGCTCCCACACTCCTTCCCTGTGGCTTGGGAAGCACTGAGACGGGTGTTTATTTATACACTCTTTGGATCATTAGGTAAAAGGGGCAACACGCTTCTCTCTCAGCCACAAGTTGAAACAGGTGCCTGAGTGTTGCTTCTTCACGTAGCTTCTTGTCAGCACACACCTGAGTCTGAACAATCATAGCGCATCCGGAAGTGCACTTCCCTGTCGTGCTTTACAAGTGTCTGTTTTCCAGAATTCTGTTTTACCTTAACTTGGTAGGCTGTCAGCTTTTAAATGGACGTGTGTATAGAACTGCAAAGGCATTTTGTGCTAAAACCTTTCTGTAAGAAACTGTTTTCTAGGCCGGCCATGGTGGCTCACACCTGTAATCCAGCACTTTGGGAGGCCGAGACGGGCGGATCAAAGGTTGGGAGTTTGGAAGCAGCCTAGCAAGCATGGCAAAACCCCGTCTATACTAAAATATGAAAATTAGCCGGTTGTGGTGGCCGGTGCTTGTAATCTCAGCTACTCAGGAGGCTGAGGCAGGAGGATCACTTGAACCTGGGAGGTTGAAGGTTGCAGTGAGCCGAGATCACACCACTGCACTCCAGCCTGGGTGACAGAGAGTCCATCTCAAAACACAGACACAAAACAGAAATTATGTTTTGTTTACGTTAGAGATATATGGATTTTTCTTAACTCATGGGAAACTAATAATCAAAATTTTGATTTTAGTTAATAAAACGGAGTCTCAGACAATGTCATTATATATTTCCTTATCAATTTTTGGAGAAAGTGTTAATTTTTTTATTGAGGCAAATTTTACATATGATGAAATGAAGATCTTATGTGTACAATTTTATTTTTTTTTTATTTTTTTTTTATTTGGGGTTTTGCTTTTGTTGCCTAGGCTGGAGTGCAGTGGTGTGATCTCGGCTCACTGCAACCACTGCCTCCTGGGTTCAAGCAATTCTTCTGCCTCAGCCTCCTGAGTAGCTGCGATTACAGGCGTCTGCCACCACACCTGGCTAATTTTTGTATTTTTAGTAGAGACGGGGTTTCACCATGTTGACCAGGGTAGTCTACTTCTGACTTCAGGTGACCCACCTGCCTCAGCCTCCCAAAGTGCTGGGATTACAGGCGTGCACCACCACACCCGGCCTATTTTGATGAATTTTGATCAAAGTATAACCCTGTGTAACTGCCACCTGACCTAGATATAGGATGTTTCCATCATCTAGCTCTCTAGTAAACACCTAGCCACACAGGCAACCATGATTCCAAATTCTATCATAGATAAATCTTTCCGTTCTTGACTCTGTCATGCTTTATGCATGCTTTTCTGCAACTTTCTCCTGTATTTGAGCAGCATGTTTTTGAGATTCATCCATGTCTCTGTACTATGGCTCATCCTTTCTATTGCAGATTAGTATTCTATTACATGAATATACCACAATTTTATCCCATTCTTGGATATAATTTTTGTTTATCCATTCTTCTGTTGGAGATTTGGGTTGTATCTAGTTTTTGGCAATTATGAATAACCCTGTTAAAAAACAGTATTTTAACAATCTAATAAGTGAATAGCAATGGCCAAGTTTTCAAATGTCTTTTCCTTGCAAGCCAGTTTGATCATGGAAACAAAACCACCATCCAATGGGTTTGGATAAGTGTTCTTTGAATGGACTGCTGAGGCTCCCAAATGACAGGGTTGCCTAGTGACAGATTGTTTTAAACGTGAGCTTGTATTAAAAGGCATAGCTCATAGCATTCTTTCAGGGGGAATTCTCAGCCTAACCTAAATCGTCACACGCATCAGAATAATCAGGACTCAAGTTTCCCAAAATGAGGTTCATGTAACACCAGCGGTGGTGACAAGATGAATTTTGGTGGTATGTGGACATTTTCTTTTTTTGAGATGGGGTCTCCCTTTGTCACCCAGGCTGAAGTGCAGTGGTGCAATCATAGCTCACTGCAGCCTTGACTTCTTGTGCTCAAGTGATCCTCCTACCTCAGCCTTCTGAGTAGCTGGGATTACAAGTGCATGCCACCATGCTCAGCTAATTTTTTTTTGACATTTTTTATGTTTAATAGTTAAGTGTTCATTTTTATGGTTATAAAAATAGTATATGAGGAAACCATCACTTGCCAAAAATTTATGGCAAGTGATGGTTTTCTCCTTTAGAGTAATAGAGCGTCCTGTGGCAAATTTAAAATGATGAAAAACACTTGTAGAATTTTAGTTGAAACTCAAATTATTATGAGAACCACTCGCATTGTGGTTAAGATACAATGTAGTGCTAATGGCCCCTTAAGGGCTGTATGATCTTCAGCCAGTTCCTCTCCCAAGTTTGCTTCAGGATATGTTAAATGGGCTATTAGTACAGATTTCACACATTTGCTGTGAGGGTTAGATGATAATGTATATGACACTCTCAGCACATAGTAAGCAGTCAATAAAGTGAACTGCTGGTATTTCAGTGCGAGAATCAGCATGAGGTAGACAATCGAACACTGGCCAGGGATTAATGAGTGGAACAGTTACAGGACTGTGGTCATCACTTCTGATATTCATGGACTTCAAAGGACATAACCTTAAACAAATGTACACAGGCAAAAGACATACACTGGCAAGAAGAAAAACCTCACATTTGACGTTCCAAGTTTAAGACCTCAATGATAACACTCCTCATCTATCCCTCTCTTCTAGGCAAACTCCACACCCTAAACCCCAACTGCGAAATTTTCAGGTCGTGTGGCAGCAAGGAATGGAGGGAGAATGGTGAGTAGCAAGTGGCTCTCACCTGACCGCATGCTGCAGTCACCCAGGGAGCTTTTCAACGATATCGATGCCTGGACTCCAGCTCTGTGGTTTTGAGTGATCAAGGTGGGATCCAGGCGACTCTTAATGTACAGTCAGGGTAAGGAAAGCCTTGTTTAGCTCACTGACATTGGCTCAGTTCAGCCCTGACACTCCGGGACAGGGTAGAAGTGGGCTGAATTCTATATGCTACTTAGTGACATAAGGAAATGTCAAATACAGTCAACTTTGTTTTAGCAGAGTTTGTTTATTTCCGCACCTTGAAGGAATAGTAGGCTCAGCTTTTCCATCAGTGATGCACTTCTGTATCATTCAGGCTGTGTCTGCAGTTTGTTTTCTCGGGTCTCAAGGGAGGAGTCAAACGGCATTAGATCTTCTGTCCAGTCACCCGTGCATAGCCTCTTTCTGGCTCTGTTAGGTCTGCCTGGAGACCCAGCCGAGTTATTTTCAACTCAACTTCGGATCCATTTTTGAAATGCTGCCTGTTACAACACTACCCCAAACTGATGGAGTCAATGAAAGAAACAGTTATTGTCAATTGGCTTGGGCTGGTTCCGATTCTCTTGTTTTCCTGATTCACAGAGTGAGAGCCTTCAGCTTCAACCCAGACCTGAAGATATCAGGTTCAGGGAAGTCAGTGACTGGAAACTGAAGTGGTTACGTCCCAAGAGTCCTGATGCCAGTTCCTCAGAAACATCTGGTGACCTCTATCAGCTAACAAGGGCTGTCTGCTGAGCTCCACCAGGTGTGACACAGCCAGGGCTCAGCAGCTGGGCAGTCAACTCCACAAGCTGGCTCATGTGTTCTCCGGAAGGTGCCTCAGAAAGGCTCCTGGCTTGCAGACGTTAGGAACCTTCGCACTCACACTGGTATTTCCATTTCACTTTGGATGCTAACCTTGGGCTGCTGTCCATTCGGCAAGAAAAAGCAGCCTTCTCTTGGGTTTCTTTCCATATACTCACAAATGTAAGTACCAATGTTTCATTCTGTGATCTGTATCACACTCGCAGGGTATTTTCAGCCAAGTCAACACTTCTGGGTTTGACTTGCCATGGGGGTTAGTTCCTACTATTGCTAAATTAGTTTCTAGTTTTTGACAATGGCACTGAACCAGTGTGGCATTTCCACATTTGCACCAACAGATCCAGGAGCTGGGGCTCAAGAGTGGAAACCACAAGACCTGAGAAGGCCTCAGACTGGGCCTGGTGCCCCTCACTGTCTCCACAGATGGAGAAAAGCTCCCAAGTAATGTCGTGTGGTGCTATAGGGACCTCTGTCTACCCTATCTGTGGGGCTTCTTTCCCCTACTCCATTTGTAACCCAGGAATTACTGGCTCATGGAATTAAGATAAATAACGTAGAATTTGTTTTGGTTTATTATATTGGTGCCAACCAAAGTTCTTATGAAGTTACTGAGTTCTTAAAAATGATGCCCAAAAAAGTATCAGTTTAGTTATGACCAGGCTGCCAGATGTAACTTGCCTTAGATGAAGAGTGATGATATGTACATATGGGTCTGAGAAAAACATAAAAAAACTGTAAAGTGCACTAGGTTCAAAATAGATTCCAAGAAACAAAATACCTAGATAGACAGAGGAGGAAAGTTCGTAGCTTAATTCTTTGGTGTCGTCCATCTCGCAAAGTGTATTAACTGTATAAAACTAGGAAAAGTCCAAAATAGTTGGACATACGTAAGCTGTTTCCTACATGCAGTTAGATTTATGTTTATTAAATCTGCTTTTCCATACACATACAGAAAATTTAAAAAGAATAGAGAACACATTTCCAAGGATGAAATTTCCACATTTATTTTTCTTTCATGTGCATAGAAAATGGCAGTGAAGTGTCCTATGAACGAGGCGAGGAATGGGCATGGCGCTGCGGTACCGGCCTGGACGTTGTGCTTCCGAAGTACACTATGCATGGTGGAGACCAAGGGTGTCGCAGTTTGATTTTAATTGCTCACAGTTCCCTGGGCTTCCCATTTCTTTTTGAAGTTGTCAGTTTCTTCAACTCTCTTTTCAAGTGACACACTGCATTACAAATGATGGCACTTAACCAATGTGGCATTTCCATATTTACACCAACAAAAGAAATTTACAAGACATAATAGCATACAATCTTGACATTTAGTAATAGCAATAAAACATGGGCATCCATTTTATTTTTTCTGTACAAACTATCAGAACATAACTTTATTCACATTAAAAAAATCATCTTTAATTGGATTTGACCTACACATCCCCCATTTCATTTCACCCATTACTCAAACCTCTCATCACGTCACCCACACCTTCACCAGACTACGGAATCTACAAGTAATTAGATCTAACAACTAAATAGAGCTTAGAAAGTCCTCTCCCAAACATTTCCTCACTTCCCTGATAATTCCTCAAAAAAGAAAAAAAATGCACTTCACTCATTCCTTCCATTTCACTTTCACATTTCAATCATCAAATCAGCAAGACGGACTTCACCTCAATCCAAACAAGGTTAGAAAGAAAAAGTTCCTCTGTCGGGCGTCTTGATGCTACACCCATGAGTCCGGGGACCCTGGGTACTGTTCTGCTCTGTAAGAAGGTCGTTTAGTGGAATAAAAGTCTACATAATTTGTGGTCGATTTTAGTCCATACTGTGTTGAGTAATCAGCAGAAGCTGGAAAGTGAACTCGGTCATCAAAATAAGGGTCTTCATAGCTATGAGGAGACTGCAAATACAATCTGTACGCATCAAAGTTCTTTCTGTTGGAGTCATCTTGACTATAATACAGCTGTTGATGCTGTTGACAAAATGAAAAGGCAAATAAATAAAAGCAATTTTTTAAAAAAAGACACGTGTTAGGAAAATAAATGTGGGCTTCCTGCTTCATATTGTTAAAGCAATATTCAGTATTTGCAGCTTATGGTTAAAGCTGTTTCTGGCGCACACTGTGTGTTTACCATTGGACTCTAAGGATTGTAAGCTGCATTCTCAGGTGGGCTCCTGAGTTTCCTGACCTAAGATTTCTAGAGAAGTAGGTGTCTCAGAAGAGCCTGAGATCTCAAGGCAGGTGGCCCCAGCGACCTCCCCTCATTACTGGAGGCTCTGCTGTGTGCTCAGCTGTGGAGAGACTCGTTACCTGGGCATGCCAAATGAGAGGATGGTTTCGATATTTTCTTTGACACAGGGCTATTATTAGTACATCACTAATTTAGTTGAGGATTGGGTTTCTGGGCCTTGGTTAACTGTATAATTACAGAACCATCTTTTAAAACATTTACTTCAGATATGAAGATTGAGTCCACCCCTCCATTCTAAAAGATGTATGTGGCTACGTGAACAACAGTCACACTTTAGAAACTCTGCTGTAAGTCGTAATATTAAAGGAATCAACAATCTCAAGGCAGAAGAACAGTAAAATTAGGATAGAGATGTGAGCAAATACGGTTCTAGAGGAAAAGGCTTCCTCAAGCCAAGGCTAAGCCCATCTGTAAGTGGGCAAGGCCAGGCACACAGGGGCACCCACACAGGGTACCCTGCTCTCCATTTCCTTTTGTCTAGTCTTAGCTTTGATCTCCTATTAATTTCAAATTGTGATGGTTATTATGTCTATCTTCCTGATGATGCCCAAATCCCCCTACTTAGTAAGATGTAACAAATGTATCACCCAGGAATCAATGTCATGTCCTGGAACTCAAGGCATTTTAATGTTTTAAGAATTTCAGAACCAATTCTCTTTTCAAGCCAGAGTAAACGCTTCTGGTCTATTTTTCCTGACTAAAAAACTATAGACTCTATTATGAATAACTTAGAAAGTTCTTTTTCTTCCATCTACAGAGAAAAGATGACGAGGAGTGGTCTTAGAGCACATCCTTATCTGAAGGACAGGATACAGTCTTGTTTTAGGAAACTCCAAGTGCTCTGTGGGACTGAAAAGGAAGAGGAGAGACCAGGCGGTCCAGGTTTGCCATGGCATCGGGAAGGACCTGAAACTGACTGCAGGCCCCTCATGAGAGCAAGGCCTAGGTGTGTTACAACCGCCAGTCCCGCGGTTCATCCCGACAGGGGCTGAGTCCGCTCTGACCACCGAGACACACAGACCTGGCCATGGACTCAGTGTTTTTAAATTGTGGAGCTTGGACAGGGAGAGGTGAGATGGAGAATGAGGTATACACAAAAGAAAACAACATGATGAGCGCATGAAGTGTGCTTACCAACCTTCCCTCCCCCAGAGGCTGGAAGAGATTTTAGAGCTGAACAGAAAAGAGTGGGAAGAGGACCCTTTCGGGCAAAGGACATGAACTAAAGACTTCTCGGCTGTTCCCATCAGTGGCATGGTGGTCTCAGCAGTACCAGTGTGGACATTCAAGAACGTGAGGCTACCGTGGAAATGCTTTGCTTAAACACATGGATAAATTTCCAAGGAGTAAAGATCCCCAGGGAAAGCTCCTAGGATCCTGCCGTGTTGGCCCAGCTCTGGGAAGTCAGCCGACGTGGACCCCTTACTGTGTTAACTGCTAATCGGCCTTCTGTAAAAATGATATTGCAAATTCACCTGTAGCCGTCTATTTTGTTCTCTTGCTGGTGAGGAATAGGAACTGATGTAAATTGGTGAAGGTTTGCTGGAGCCTGTAAGAAAATATTTTATGAAATTAAAACTAGTGCTCATTACTCTGGTCCATTAGACTGGGTGGTCTCCCCTGCACTAGGGATAGCGCTGTCCCCAACAGGGCCTGCCTTCCCCAGTGCCAGTGCGGAATGGGAGAGGTGGCAGCCCCAGGTCCCTGGATCTGGCCTGGCTGCTGCTTACCTCAGGGCTGGTGGGGGCTAACAGCAAAACTATGGCAAAAACAGGCCGCGGGTGTTTTCCCAAAAAGCAACACCAGTGCAGAGCCCATGCACAAAGGCTTCCTGCTCAAGCTCTGCTCATACGCGGGAAGGTTTTTCCGGCTGGCTTTGGACAGCAGCACAGGAACCTGAGCTGAGGAACACCACTTTTCCAGGGCTCTGAGCTACAGCAGTGGGTCAGAGAGGAGAAGAGGAACGCAACTTTCAAATAAGCCCCATACCTTCCAAACAGCTGGGATTCAAAATCTCAGGTCAAGGAAGGAGCAGGCCTAGGTGTGTTCTAAGCAGCTGGGCTACAATGGAGGCACCGTCTTGTGCCTGCCATATTGAAGTATGTTTTAATACAAAAGGAACTTGGTAATAATCGAATCGTTTTTAAAAGTCCATTGTAGACTCCTGATGATGTTACCCTTACATTATTGTTAAGGCTAACAAAGATTTTATTTTTTTAATGAGGAAAATGAAACGTACTTGAGGCAAATTAGTTTATTGAAGCAAGCGAAGAAGATACAGAAGGGCATGCAGGCTAAGAGGCGATCTTTAAGATAAAGCAGGCTGCTGCAAATCAGAAGCAACCAAGCGTTTCAGTTGGCATGTGCATTTCCTTTTGCACAAAGCGTGGTGTTGAAATGTAGCATCTGCAATTTTCTGAGCTATTAATTGCCATAGTAACAACAGTCGATTAGTAAACAGTCCTGTGAAATCACAATTTCAAAGACAACAGTCCCACGGAGACTGCTCCCCCAGCAGGAGTAAAGCTGCCACCAGCTTTTATTTCTTTTTAATATACAGGTTTGAGAAAAGAGTACCTTTTGGGGGGTAGCTCACACTGACTTATTTGAAATATCTAAAGTAGTTATAATCTGCCAGACGGTTGAGAATGGGAACAGTATGAAATCTTAGTAACCCTCTGGGCTGGTATCCTTTAAATAAATTGTATGCACAGCTTTCTGAATATGATATAAAAATATTAACACTATGTAACATTATTTTTGTTATTCTTAAAAAATAATCACTTTGAGAAGAATCACATTATATCTTTTACTATTTAATCAAACTCTTCTCCATGAAAATGTAAATGAAATTGATCTCCATTCTCTGGTTTGAATTTAAGAGATGAGCCAGTATAGAAGACGTGGCCCGGGCAAAACTACACCGGGCTGAGGGTTCTGATGCATGTGGAAAACACAGAGACTGCTGGAGCCAGGACGGGACGGGGCAAAGGGACTGTGCCAGCGAGCAGCCAGAAATGATTGATTTGGATACAACCCTCTTTTTATTTGCGGCCACCATACAACTACACACACACATACATACAAACAAGTACATGCTTGTTTTACTTTAAACAAGCAGAAAAGGCAACAATCCCCAGAGTAGGAAAGGGAGAGACTGGAGCATGGTTTGCTGCTGGGGGACCGTCTCAATACAAGCACAGGCTACTTCCCAGGACGCTGGCCGAGTGCCTGGAAGTGCGGCTTTCCGGGAGACTGTATCACACACCCAACTGGTGTCTTACCAGGGTACAGGCCTTTATGTGTGGCATCCCCTTGGCTATTGTAATACTGCATAGGTGGCTGGGTCCTATCGTATTCAGAGCGAGGGTCTCTGATTCCTAACAGTGCTGGTGAGGAAGAGGTGCTGCCGACTGAAGGGAGAGGCAAAGGAGGAGAGAGAGAAAGAGGGGAAGAAAGAGACATCAGCATCAGTGTCTGTGGAAAAATCACCCCAGAAACACAAAGGCCAGTAACTAGAAATGCCACACAGCTGGTGCTGAAAATATCTCAGAGGTGCTGGGAGTTGAAGAGCAGCTAGACCCAAGTACCACAAGTGCGACCTGCATGCGGGCCTACCACTGCACCAACCAGCCAAGTCCACACCTGGGCTCATGCCAGCTGGAGTGCAAGCCGCCCGGTGAAGAGGCACATCGGAGATCATGGAGGCTTCCCCACCAGTGCGTCTCAATGGCTTGACCAGGCCTTTGAAACCGAGTGAGTGGTCATAACTCACAAGCCATGCAAGAGTTATACTTGCTATTTTATGATCTCAGTTCAGTTGCTTGTAAAACACCCATCTATTATCCTTTATGTACAGCTCTTCAGTATACAGAAGTTTTACGACATGTTTTGATTTCTAATTATTTCAAAAATATCCACATCTCTAAACGTTTCTGAATAAGAGCACCCAGTCTGTAAAACTTATAATTCTTTTTATGGTGATCGGGGAAATGATTAAAAAACCCAGTAATCCTGGCTCATTAAGAAATGCACATGGTGCTAAGCCTTGACCTCACCAATGCCCAGCAGACTTTTTTACCCCAGCGTCAACCAGTATCTAATAACACCGTTATCTATCCTTAGGACTCTTCTTGGATGCTTTTGCAGAGAAGGAAGAGACAAACATTTCACATACTTTTCTTTTTCTCATTAAAAAAATCATCTTGCTTCCCCTAAAGTTAATTTCAAATAAGAGTGAGCATTTATTCACTTGATACACTCAAAAGCAGTTGTTCCCAAACACTGGCACCAGTGGTTTTGCTTTCAGAGGAAGACTGCCAATGAAATACTTTTTCTAAAGTCACCTTACTGACATAGGATCGCTCAGTGTAAAAAATTTAAGCATGTGTGGACAGTGCCTATGTGCTGCTCACCTTGCTTATTTCCCAGAAGGTATTAGGACAGAAAGCACACCTGCCTGCTTCCAACATGACAGCAAGGCATCCGGCATGCCCAGAAGCAGATCCCACACTCGCGCGAAGGGACAGCATCATCAGCCCTTAGAATAACTGGAGAAGCAGAAGTAGAGAATTCCCTACCTCTGACTAGAATCCTAAAAGGTACTAGGAATTTGAATGGGACTAGCCAACACTGTCCAGCATGCATTTAAGGCGTCCTGAAAACAAGGTCACTGCTCAGTAACTCTGTGCTAATGATCCAGGGGTGTTCAATCAATACACTAACATTAACGATAACTGATGAGCTTAAAAAAAATTGCAAAAAAAATCTCATAATGTTTCAAGAAAGTTTTCAAATTGAAGTTGGGCCGCATTCAAACCCATCTGGGACGCATGTTGCCCATGGGCCACAGGTTGGACAAGCTCGTACTAGTCTAAAATGTGCCTTTTGTTCCATAGCCACATCTCTTGATTTCCCTAGCACTTCTATTCCCAAGACCCTAAAGAGTTCTGAGCATTTTTCTAAGACAAGACAGTTTTAGGCTATACCTGCGAGCTCAGCAAGGATGTTAAAAACCAGACACATAGGTTCTTTCAAGAAAACAACCCATAATTTAAAAACTAAGATACAGGTCAGGCACGGTGGCTCACACTTGTAATCCCAGCACTTTGGGAGGCCGAGATGGGTGGATTTCCTGAGGTCGGAGTTCGAGAACAGCCTGACCAATGTGAAAAAACCCTGTCTCTACTAAAACTCCAAAAAAAAAAAAAAAAAAAAAAAAATTAGCCAGGCATGGTGGCACACGCCTGTAATCCAGCTACTCGAGAGGCTGAGGCAGGGAAATTGCTTGAACCCAGGAGGCGGAGGTTGCGGTGAGCCGAGATCGCGCCGTTGCACTCCTGCCTGGGCAACAAGAGTGAAACTCCATCTCAAAAGAAAAACAAAAACTAAGATATAAATATACACCATACACAATGGGCACAGATAATTTAAAAAAATTCTAGTACAAGTGGGGACATCCAATTATGCGGCAAGAACCACTGGCCATGTATATTAGTCTTTTTGGCCACATTTGTCTACATGAGAAATAAGACTGCCAGCAGTAGCACTGCTAATAAATAGATAATATTTACATGTCAGAATGGGTGATTTAAAGCCAAATAAAAATAAGATACTTATTACTTTTTCTTTCTCACTTTGTAAGAATTAGATTTACAGGACTGATTGGCTTGGCAGTAATAATCTATCTGCCCTTACATGTAAAAAAATTTAGTCTGAATCTCAAAATATTCTTTCTACCAAGTTAAACACTACAAAGAAGTAGCTAGTATGGTTGTCAGGATTCCCGACTTAAAAAAAGAATTCCTACAGACCCACCCTGTAAGGCCTGCTCCCATTAGCTGCAGCTGCTGGGGGTCTGCAGAGGAAGGAGGTTTAACTGGGAAGTCGGCAGCTCTCCCAAGCTGCGGATCTGAAGACCTTAAAGATCCTCTGTTAAAGGACCCTGCTTCTAAAAGGTTTCACTAAGAAAACTTAAAACAAAAAATACTTGGAGGAGATTCCAAACTTGTGGCCAGCAGGCAGACAGGGCAGCCACTTTCGGGCATAACACAGTGAGTCTCGAAGTGTGGTCCCCACTCTTTGGCACGCCGATCACCTGTCCGCTCTGTCAGCTGCGGAATTCAGGGCCCCTTCTCACACTTAATGAGGCAGACTTGAGGGCGGGCCTGGGGCGCTGTTGCTGATATAAACTAGTATGAACTTTTAGAAAGGAAGAAAGTGGGTTTGTGGTTTCTAATGGTATGTGATTCCTACAGAAGGCACTCTGCTGCATGGGCAGTGTTGGAGGGGACAGGCTGAACCAGCTTATGTTTGCTCTTCCCTGGCTGGGAAACAATGTTCTGTCACACAAAGGCTCTCGCCAAGGAGTGGCGTTTTCCCACTGACCTGACTGAATGATGGGTGACATCTGTTGGTTGGTGGTAGACAAGGAAGGATGTGATTTGAATCGGTCTCGCTCCAATGTCGACACAGGTGTAATAAAATGGTTCTGATTCCACCCATCCTGCAGAGTTAAGAGAAAAAGAAACCTCTCAAAATGAATAATGACATTTCATTACAATAAATGATTATGAGTGTGTGCTCTGCTGAATGCTAATTATGCCAGAGCTATTCTTGTAAGTTACCTTTTTATAAATGCTCCGGAGGTCCCGATATTGCCATAATGTATTCAAGACCTGGGCTGCTGCCTTCACCACTTTCAGAGATGATCTAGGGAGAGAGAAAGGATGTTAATGAACGTGGGTGGCACAGCCTCAGCCCCACTCGGAGGGGTGCAGGATGAAAATCAGTCACTAAGAGGCCATCTCTCTCAGGGCCATGGGGACAGAGGCTACTGCAGGACACACCACAAAGGGACCAGGTGTGCCTGGGAGTCGATCAGGTTCAGGACTGGCGGGAGGTGGCAAGAACTGAAGTGAGGCCATGAGGGAGGGAGCTCTGTGGAGCAGCTGTGGCCAGGATGAACCTGAGTTGAGGATCTCTCTAGGCATCAATCCCAACCTCCCTCCAGATCTCTACTGAGGCCGACTGACCTCACTGGGGCTTTGCAATTAATGCAACCATGACTCTACATTCTGAATGTCTGGGAACTCTTCCAAGTGAACATGTTTTATTCCTCCTCCTTTATTAAGTCTTCATCTAAATGCCTTCATTGCCTTATCATTCATACCTCTATGTCAACAAATGTGTGTTCTAATGTTGAATTTGGAAAACAGGGTCACAGATACTATTTCCTCTCCCTAAGGACATTTTGCAAATGCTAGTCCTGTTTAAGCACTGCCAACCATGAGTCACTGGATTCACCTTGGGAGCCGCTGCTCTAAGTCAGTGGCCTCACTGGTAAGTGAAGAGGGGACTTCCTGCCTTGGCTAAGGCCAAGATCGCTACAGATCGCTACACTGGGGTGGTACTCATGGGCCAGTGCTTGGGGAGTCAGCCCTAAGGACAACTGACACTTCTGCCTTAAGACTTCATTGACAGTTTGACTTCAAATGTATACACCAGATCTAAAATATGGTTTCTCTTCTACTCCTTATCTTCCTAATTAAACTCTTATGAAGTGGGGGAGGACAAGGGAGGTCAGCAGGCAGTGAGCTACTTTCTCAGCCCCTAACAACAGAATGTAGGTTGCTAACGATTCTGAGGATTGAGGTGAGCAGAGCCAGGTAAAACCAACCCACTCAAAGCCTTTTCGACCTTTATATTCCCAAACTGGACTATGGAAAAGCAATAGCTGAATACCTCAAAGAAATAAACAGGGATGAATTTTCAGGCACCCAAGACAGCCTTCGGAAGATAGATTTAGGGGAGCAGGGCCCTTGCCTTCCATAGCTACCCTGTTCTCAGCTGGGCCCGGCCGTCGCTGCTTTGTTCACCTGTCTTTAAGTGCTAGGCAGCAGGATGAAAGCTCAAACGGCAGATCCCACAGCTGCCTGGGAGGATGACAGCTGTAACACTGGACCAGGCAGGGCCGTGCCTGGGATATGCCTTGACAAAACCAGACAGGCTCATATTTTCAGACACAAATTCCATGAGCAGAAACACGACCCATGAGAAAAGCAAGAAGGTTTGCTATCCTTTGCAGCAAAACTCCTTGAAAGAGTTATGCACTTGCATCTCTAATTCCCCCCATCCCATCTTCTCTTAAGTAGGACTTCATATTGTTACATCTGAAGGGCAAGTTGCAGTCCTCATCCTGAGTCACTGTATTTCACCTTGGGAGCTGCTGCTCTAAATCAGTAGTTCCACGGTAAGTGCCGAGAGGACGCAGCGCCCTGCCTTAGCGAAGGCCCTCAGATCATCACAGTGGGGTACGCCTCCTGTACCCCTCACTGGCTCTGTTCCAGCCCCACTGGCTTCCCTCTGTTCCTCAAGCACAAGAGGTCTTCTTGCTTATCAGGGCTCTCTCATTTGAGGTCCCCCTCTAACCGAAATGCTCTTCTCCCAGGGAGCTTCACTGTTCCTTCCCTGCTTCCTCCAGCTCTGTGCTCGAAAGGCATTGTCTTTGCAAGGCCTTCCTTCACCATCACCCCTCCCCCAGCATAGCCCACTACCCACCCTGACGTTATGACATGCCCTGCCCCCACAAGTGCAGGCTGTCATGCCACATTTCAAGACCATAAGTGATTATGGTTCCACTCGTTCCCCCTTCTCAGTCCTCCCTGTCCCCGTAACGATTTATTACTAATGAAATAGAAAAAAATACATTTAAAAAAGGGACTGAAAGAAATTATCACCTGCAGATAGGTGTGATATCTGGGAGGTGAGAATATGGTTTTAGATTATTCTATATTTTAGAAACTCCTTCAAAAGTATAAAGGTTAGATGAGATGTAGTTCCAGCACTGCCATTTAGTCAATTAACAAATATTCACCAAGCAACTGTTATGAGCAGGCCAGGGTTATTCTAGATGCTAAGGATATAGCAGTGAACCAAGATAAAAGTCCCTACTCTGGAAGAGTCAGGCACAAGAGGAAGACATCACTTCCACAGCAAGGGGAAATCAGCGCTACGGAGAGAGCAAAGCAGGGGAGGGGAGGTGGGGGGAGAGGGCTGCCATGCTACTGTGGCTCAGGGAGGCTGCTGTCCTGCTGTTCTGAGATGGCACCAAGCATCCTACTTGCCATTTCTCTGATCTGACACTAAGGCAAACTTATAGTCACTGCCACAGCTCCATGACAAACAGCCTTCAATTTTTACCGCTGACTTTCTAGTCCTTCCCTCCTGCTTCATCAGTTAGGTATTATGCAGAAGCGAAGGGAAATGTGCCATCCAAGCCTGGGGCACATCCTGAGGCCACACAGCAGCCCTGCTGCAGAGCAGTCATCTTAACTGCTTTCTGGGTACGTGGCAGGAGACTCAATGCCAGAACTGGGGATTCAAGAAGACACTCTTGCAGGACAGGCCCTCAGGCCTGGAGCAGAGACAAAGGCACAAGAATCTAGGGAAATGGTGCCCCCTAGATTTTCCTCACCCTGGCCCTTCTAATTCTTCCAGGAGTTGGCATGCCCAGTTGTGGCTTCAGGGACTGCTTTGGTCTCAAAGTCTGTGTCCCTTCCAAAGTTCCTATGTTGAAATTCCAGCCCCCAAGGTGATGGTGTTAGGAGGTGGGGCCTTTAAGAGGTGATTAGATCCTGAGGGTAGAGCCCTCATGAATGGCATTAGCATCCTTATAAAAACAGGCCTGAGATTTTCTCTCCTTCTACCATGCAAGGACATAGCTGGAAGGCACCAGCTATGAACTAGAATGGGGGGTCCTCACCAGACACCGAATCTGTGGGTGCCTTGATCTTTGATTTCCCAGCCTCTGCAACTGTGAGAAATGCACTTCTGTTGTTTATGAGCCACCTAGTTTACAACATTTTGTTATAGCAGCACAAACAGACTAAGATAGAGACAAATACCAACATAGGAGTGAAGGTGTTACAATAAAGTAAAAGCTAGAAAAAGGCCCCATAACAGAAAACGCTTCTCCCCGCATAGCAGGTTGCAAGTGCTGGAGACTGTTTAGCTTATTGGTATGTAAGAAACGCAAAACTAAATCCTTTCCACTAGGAAAGGTATCCTCAACAAAGGCCTCCTCACAGGACAATCTCAGGAGCAAGAGCCCCACTTGCACCTCCTTGCTGCAGACTTGCCTGTCGCCCCTGCCTTTGGTTATGTTCACCAGCTTCTCGATGCCTCCTGAGTCGGCCAGGGCTTTGGCATTCTCCATGTTCTTGCTGGTGACCTCGTGTAGAGCACAGCAGATGGCTGCCATGGTCTCATCAGATAAGACACTAGGGCCGTTGCCACCGGGAAGCCGGTTGACCAGGTCTCGCATGGCGTATTTGCCTGCCAAATGCAAAAGAGTAAATTCTACTTCCAGAAGGTACTAGGTTTTTGTTACTGTGTTCAGATTCTGGTGGTGTGCAATCCTTTAAAAATAAAACCCCAAAAGAGACGATAACAGGTGAAAAAATCCAATTCCACGAGCAGAAACCCGACCCATGAGAAAAGCAAAGAAGCAGCAAAGAAGAAAAAGACAAATGTCATTATAAGGGGAAAGCTAACATTTACTGCAACGTCACTTGCAGGAATGATTGATTTGTAAAACATTACTGTCAATTGCTGTAAGCAAATGTAAATCAGTATGTAAAATTGGGTAGACAAATCAAGTTGCTTTCGTTCAAGTATTTTCAGTAACATTGAGTAATGAAAGAATTACAATAGCAAATTTTATCCTCGATGGAATTCCTATGCATCACAAATACCTCAATTTCCTCTTAAAGCTTATAAAAACTTACCTTTGAATCTGGACCAAGTCAGGCTGCCAAACAGTACTTTTCATTAGATCTTTCTGGATCTGAATGTGTGAACTGGGTACAGTTACACATTTTCATGAAGTATACAGCTGAGGTGTACAGCAGCTGATCTGACAATGGTGGGAACATGTTAGTTTCTTTAAAAGATGACGCAAGTAAAAGTTCTGGTATTAAAATTATAGGTATGTTATATCCCAGAAGTAGTGCAATACTAATGAAATTCTTGCTAAGATAAGATGAGGGGAGTCTCACAGTTATTGAGGTATTTCTTTATAGATACTGAATTTTTCTTATTCCGCTCCAAAAAGAGATGACCTCCAGCTTTTGCAACTACGATTACTAACTGCAACTGTAAGTGCACTACAAACAAAAGCACTGAATTAAAGTGCAAGTAAATATTTTCTTAGTTTTTCCTCCTAGGCTAATAATGGAGTGGATGCTAATTGGGGTTTTTATAAAGGCCTATTTATATACAAGAGTAAGCAGAAGAAGACAGGTTTCAACTACATGCTGTGTAATGTACAGCAGGTCGGAGGGAAGGCTCTGGCTTGCTCACAGCAAACACTGTTATGAAGAGTGGAAAAACAGTGCTGACACTGTGAAGCCACAAGATAAATGTGGTTTTCAGAGCAGATGATAAGTTAGCACTGGTGATTTTGAATACTCATGAATGACCAAAAGGTGCATTTGTCATTTCACTAAGGCATAACTTTAAATTGCACTCCTGGGGGTTAGGCTGAGGCAGCTCACTCTGCCCGTGAGTGAGTGAGCCTGGTGGTCCCCTCAGAACTGTGGCTCCAGACAGCAGGGTGGGTCCCACACAGTTGAGTATGTAGTAACTTTTATGAAGTGACAAAACTTTGCCTCTTTGTGAAAAATGGCTCTAAAAAGAAAGTCCTTTGTTAGTGTTGGTGATGGATGTGAAAAGAGAGGGAAGAGGTCAGAGAAGGGGAAGGTTCTTAGGCACTGAAGTGCTGGATAAATTAGAGCCAAATACTGAATCAGGGCGGGGTGGGGGTGGTGGTGCAGATCTCATGGGGAAGACAGGAATAGGGAAACCAGAAAAACGGATTCATGGAACGGTTCAAGAGTGCTCCAGCCGGGTGAAAAAACGCTCATCACTGGAGAGATACAAGGCCAGTGGAAGTTAAAAAGGGTTATTCACAGAAACACAGGAATGCACTGGGAGGAAGCCGAGACTTGGAATACACACTCCTCTGGACAAAGGTCTCGGCACTTCACAGTACTAGCTTAAGGCTTCTATCTACCTGCGTCTTTGTGTTATATGACAGGCCACAGGATATACATGCCAATCATTTATTTTTCAGCATTAAAAATGCCCAAATTATACATGCTTCTTATAAGAAATCCAAACATTACAGACATAACAAAAATAACTTTAAAGAATCTCTCTCCAGGGACCTGAAGGGTTTCTTTCAAGGAAGTGTGAGAACTGAGAGACACGGCACATCTACCAGAATCAGGCGTGAGCTGGACCATGAACAGGGTGGGAAGGAGCTCCCTTTCCTCTCCGTAAGGAGATGATTCGGCTTCAAGGAATGGTGTGTTAAGAGCAGGTTTATCTGGGCAACAATTCAAAATAGCAATTCTATGAGGCACTGTGTGAGGGACTTCCACTGTAAGTCATCACGTTTCATCCTTACAGCAACTCTTTATGGTAAACATCATCACCTTGTTTCTCTCTCCTTCTCTCATGGCAGGTGAATTTAATGTTTACTACTGATTCAGATGAATCCATGTAAGACCTTTTCCCATTTTCCCTCCTTCTCCCCAGACCTGTCACCAGCTGTGGGACTTGGCGTGGAGCTCTCTCATTTCCTCTTTACAGCAAACCAGCTAGGAGAGCAGGCATCAACAGCTACCTTTCAGAGATGAGGAGTTTCATTTCCAATCTAGATAGAATAATGGAGCCCAGATGGGGTTCTACAGGACACTTCAGGTTGCATGGCCAGTGAGCAGCAGATCCTAGGAATGAAGCTCAGGTCTACGGAGGGTCCCTGATTTCTTCTTTCCCCTGAATCCTGCCTAGGATGTGCCAATGCCCCAGAGGCAAGCAAGATGCCTGCGGTGCAGAACTTACAGAGGTCGTCACTTGTCGGTTTGTGCCTGTGCCAGCCCTACGTTATACAAACCTGAGCGTGAAGGCCCCCTAAAATGTTGGGCCCATGGGCCCTTGCTTAGCTCACCACAGTCCTGCCCCTACCCTGGGTAGAAATGATGCTGGGACAGTGGTTCTGCTCTGGGATAAACATTTACAGTGACCTGAGAGGGAAAAGCTATAAAACATTCACGGGATTTCTTTTTTATTTAGAGTATGGTAGTGTTGGTGAATTAGCAGCTATCAGTCCAAAAACTGGAAAGGGAGAATTAAGATTTTTTTTGTTGCTCAAGATATAGAGACCTCTCTTGGAAAAGAGAGACACTAATTCTATTAAATAGTGTTTTAAGGTACAAGTAAAATTCCTGGCTTTTCTGAAAATTTACCTTCCCTCATCAATGATTAATGAATGAGCTTGCCTCCTGCTGAAAACGAATGGTCACAAAACAGGAGTACCCAAATACGCCAAGAAACTGGAGGCTAGGGCTCAGTTGTTAATAATATTAGAAGCCACATATTTAATCAAAAGAAGGGTTTCATGAATATTGCAGCTGCTTCACATTTATAGCCCATCTTGTCACCAGCACATACCTATGAGCTCCTTGTTGCGAACATCTAGTGCCATGTTCCTCAGGGCAGTTGCCACGGAAGAAACAACCCTATCGTTGTCCATTCTCAGAAGTTCCACAAGGATGGGGAGCCCCTTTTCTTTCCGGACGGCCGCCCGGATGTATGCTGCAAACTAGTGAGAAAAATCAGGCAGTAAGTCATATATGTGAAACAGAGTTCCACTCTCATATGTTACTATCACTTAGATGTTTCCAAAAGATGAACTAATAGATTAAATGGTTTTTTTCCAACTGAAGATCAAATCTGTGGTGCCAGTAAAGAGAAAACCATAGTTGGGGAGAAAGATAGGCTGGGATGACTGATTTAAAAAGAAATCCCAAAGCCTGAAAATCTCAAACCACCATCTGCGAGATATTTTTGTGCAGAAAAGAGAAGGCAGTGATTACTTTCTATCTCAGATACATAAACATGATTAAGGAAGGATCGTGTGTTTTCTTTGCAGTTGGTCCCCTGCCAAGCCCAGAGGCTATAAATAGGATGGCAGAGACAGTAACCCATCAGCACGCATGAAAGGAGAACCTGTCTCCATCAAGTCATTTTTTTTCTATATTCCCTGCAACAATATTTAGAGTTCAGTAACCTGTCAAAAAGATTGCTTGGAAACATCCCTTGCCTCAGAAGAAAGGGAATTCTCCAGAAACATCCAGCATGGTAATTCACACAGCTTGGTGAAAAAGTAAGTATATTTGTGTGCAAAATGCATTCTCATTCAAGATTAGTTAGTTGCTGATGCTGTTTTTTAAAAATCCATAGTCAAGAAATTTTTCTGTGACTACGAAGCAACTCTATACAGTGAGTCAGTTTGTGTATCTTACAAAATGGAAATGAGTGCTAAGTCATCAGTGAAAAAACCAAAAGGAGTAACATCAGCAAACGGATCTTTAATCTTGTTTTCGGCTTTGAGCTTTAATTGAATTCTTCAACCAATGTAAAGCATCTTTCGAATTTTAGGGTAATTGAAAGACGTTGCTCATAAAACATCTACTTTCCCACTGTGGCCAAGACATGAGGGCAGAGATCTACCAGCCCTTTATATTATTTTGAACATTAAAGCCTGTGATTGACCATCCAGTTTCTTGAATACCAACAGAATAGATTATTTTAATAATACAAATAAGAGGGAAAGATGCATTTCAAAGATCCTATTTATAGTCTGCATACAAAATAAATACTCCTATTTTTCAAATCAAATGAAATCTACAGGGAGGAAATGAAGTACATGACTCGTTACTGGGCAAGGCACTCAGGCAGTTTTATGAACTTCTTTCTCTGAAACCTGCAACAACAGAACCAACTCCTTCTGTCTCACTTGGAGACAGCCTGGCCTGGCCCGGCCCAGCCCGGCCCCGGCCCCGGCCCCGGCCCCGGCCCAGCCCAGCTCAGCCCAGCCCAGCCTGGCTCCTTCTGGAGAACTACAGTCATCGCTGCTCCTGAAATAGCTTCTTCCTCGATAACATCTGTGGCCATGATTATCTCATTTTCTTAGTGAAGGTCCAATATTTTAACTCACTATTGAAATTGCTTAGATATAATGTTTATATTTTAAATGGGCTTGCTATCTAACTCTCTCACTAAATGATCCCAGACGTGAACTTCTAAACAACTCAAATCACATCTATTGCAATTATTGTCTTTTTTATCATAATCAGATGATCCTCTGGTCACAGAAGCTGAAGGTGAACGCTGTTCTACAACATAAATGTTTATAAATACTTATGTGCTGGGAATATCTCACTGAATCCTCACAACCATCTTATAAGGTAGGTATTTTTTCACTTTATTTTGGGGAGGTGGAAACCGTGGGCAGAGAGCCCCTAGGCTGCCAGACGGTAAGCAGAGTGGCCTGGATTCAGAGCCAGGTGGTCTGCCTCCAGAGCCAGCACTTACACACTGAGTCACTGGCACTTTAACTAGGAGCCACAACAAAACCACCACACCAGCTTAACACCAGACCATAGTTATCGGTCGACATTTGACATGGCGGCCACTTGCATGAAGAAACCATACCTAGGCCTATCACATGCTTTTCACGATCACGGAAACAACATCACCAAAAGAGTCTCATTTTGTGCGGGAGTGAACATAGGAGAAGTAGCCAAAAGCAAGCACTGTAATAACTCTATTAAAATACACCTGTCAGGAAATTTCGCGAGGTTGAAAATGTCTCAGACAAGGACTGTCTGGGAAGTTGCTGGAGGACATTTAGAAAGTTCTGACAACTTGCTTACAGTGGTAACAAGAGGAAACTGTCTTCTGTTTTCCTAGTCATACATCTCTGCAAAGAGATGCAGAAACCTCAGACACAGGCATGTCTGTTACTGTCTGAGAGGAACAGAGTGGGGTCCCCTATCCCTCCCCACAGCACTGCCCAACCTGTGTTCTGTTCAGCCACTCATCATCTCTCACCTGTGTGTACTGCTGCACTGCCTCCCAAATGGAATCCCTGCTTCTAACTCCCTTCCTCGAATCCACCTTCTGCACTGCCATGGAATGGGAGAGCAGTGTTGACATAAGCCCGTCTCTTTCACTTGTCTGCCCACACTCATTCAGCAGCCCCTCCTGTCTGTAGGTGAGGGCTCAGCTCCTGAAGTTCTGCCTGCAGGCTGGTCCATGATGCCTGGCTCCATGCTGGGCCCCAGTGGGCAGCCTGCAGTCCTGGCCCACACTGTTGTGTCTGCACCACGAGACTTTCCTCCTGTTGTCCCTGTTACGTGGATGGCTCCCTCTACACCCCAGCCTCAGCCTCTCCTGGCTTATTCTCACTCATACTTACAGATTCTGCCAGGCAGCATCCCCTTCAGGAAGCCTCCTCCATGTCCTCACTCCCCTCTTTCCTGACTTTCCCTTACACTGTGTGGCTAGCTTAGATGTCTCCTTTCAGGACCCCACAGCACACACATCCTGTGGCTTCTACACTGTGCTGGCACCATCTATTTTTCTCACCAGCCTTCTGTTTCTCACAGGCCGGACTTGTATTTATCTTTGGATCCCCAGAACAACTGCTTGTCTCCCTTTTTTCCCTCTACCCCCTTCACAGACAAACTAAGTAACTGTGCCCCTTTTACCATCAGGGCTGATCTGACTGAGGCAGAGCATATACATGTAACATCTCAAGTTAGTTTGCACAGATGGAAAGAAGTGTAAAGTGGAAGTCGTCCTACCTTCCAGTTGCCCGCAGAGAGGTTCTGGAGAGATCCAGCAGAGCCTTCCAAGGTGGCTGGGTTGGAACTTTCTGCTAGAAGAGTCAGATATGGTTTAACCACCGATGGGTGCCACAGCATCTCAACCCCTTTGGGGGACTTTGACAGTCCTGGGATAGGACCAACTCCATCCCACTGAAAGACAAACAGCACAGATTAAACCGAGGCAGAATGAACATGATCTCCAATACTTGAAAACATTCACCCTGTGGGACTCAGCTATCGCTATGCAGAAAATTTATTTTCTGGCCAAATATGTGATTCCTCACTCCCAGAAAAATGAAACTTTAGAGTGTCATATCAAATAAAATGCTAACTTGATCTTCTTGCGGAGTCCTCTTTTTCTTTTTCTTCTTCTTCCCCCAGCAGCTTGGCTCAGAGTCTTTGCTGGGAGACTCTTTTCCCAGCAAGTCATCCAATTCGTTCAGTCCCAGTAACCGGGCCTGGGGCACCTCCAGCTCCAGCCGATAGGACAGGTTCCTCAGGGTGCACACACAGTTCTCCACCGTCTGAAACCCAGCATGGCATATAATTAAAAACAACTCGGCGCGTTAGAGCAAAACACTTCTGTACTGAACACTACAGAGAGGAAATAAATGGGAAATATGAAAGAACTAGTTTTTCTGTATGGGAACTTGAAATAATCTGAAGAGAGGATTTGATTCTAGAGTGTTTGTGGAACACCCAGATGACAGGCCACAGAGCCCTTCTCCGTCCCCGCTGAGGATCTGACTTCCTGCTGGCTGAAATGTATGAGGCTCCGGCCCCAGGTTTCTCCTCAGGGCTAATGACATGCCAGGCTGCTCCAACGACGCCTGAGCCTCACTTCTTACTACTGCAGATCCTTGGCATGACAAAAGATGCCACCAACTCCCTCCCTGGGAGCTGCCATATCCCCAAGTTCCACGTCTGCCTTCTTCTAAATCTCCCAACTCCACCCTCCTTTCGATCCATGTTCAGGGTGTCTTTCTCTGTTGACATTTGCTTTCTGTATATGGTATTTTCTTCCCCTAAAAGACTGTATCACACCTCTGATTGGGAGGCCAATTGTCATTTAGCTGAGTGTCTAAAACCAAGTTCAGCATTTGCCTATCTAGCAAGCTTCCTTTTCCAACTTGCTTACTCCCCTCAATTTCATCTGCCGATCTCCCAGTTTAATGAGGCTCAAACTAAAACTGGCTGTTCCCCTGCACTCCTCTCTCCACCCCAGGGACTCAACATCCTTTTTTCTCTCAGGCTCACCCTTACAATCCAACACCTCCCAATGGCCTCCCCTAGTCCCGCCCATCCTGACACCAAGTATCTGGCCCGCCTTCAAACTCCTGACACTTTCAGTCCCTCTTTCCTGTTCTTCCCACTTTCCTTGGCCCCCAGGACGATTCTGAATGGTTGTCACAGCTGATGAATGATGAGCAGAACGCCCTGCAATCCGGCCCAGGAGGGACAGAGTAAGGGGCTCATGCTGGGGACAGACCGATCACAGGGCAGGAGCAGAAGCAGATGTAGAGAGGGGCAGCAACAGTTGGTGCTGGGGGTGGGGACTGTGGACTGCACTGCAGCAAAGAGGGCAGAGAGGCTGGGGGGTTACAGTGCCTCAACCAGAAACTTTTATTCAGTAGATACTCAAATACTAATGGCTCTGATTCTAATGGGGATATAGAACCGGAGGAAATAGCAGCAGGGGCACCACCCTGAGAATAAGCCTAGGAGAACCAGAGGGAAAGCCTTTACCACACCAAGCCACTCTGTTCTCAGGATATTTTCTTATGTTGCCACGGCCTTGCCTCTGTAATTTTGGAGACTTCTGAGGACAGGTTCTACAGGTCAGAAAGAACCAACAGCATGCAAATAGTGGCACCAAGCATTGCAGTCATCTGCCACCACGCCCAGCCTGGCACTGACCTTGCTGTCGTAATCGGATGTGTTCACACATGTGTGGATCACGTACAACAGCGAGTCCACCAGCCCCTCGCAGGACCGCATTTGCTTCCGAGCTTCTTCCCCGGCAGAGCTGAGGTTCCTAAAGGGGTGGAGACAGGAGGAGCTGCTGAGATGAAACACGCAGTCATCAGCCACACGGCCTTACCTTCAGGATCTGAGAGAGCGGACAACAGATGGCAGCCACTTAGAAGTCTGAGGAGGCACCTAGGACTTGCATGGTAACATCCCTGAAGCTCATAACGATGGCTGCTCCCCATCATCCACATGGAAGAGAACCTGCACATCTGGACTTCCGCTGTACCTCTCTCATAATGTGTCACTTTCTAACTCCCTAATGTAATTCTTTAGGGGCCGATTCTCCTGAGCTTCTTCATATGTAAAAGGGGGAAATAACAGTGACTACCTCATAGGGTTGTTGTGAAGAAGAAATGAGTTTCTACATAGAAAGCAATTAGAAAGGTGCCTGCTTCACGGAAGGCGGCTGCGTGTCAGCCGTGGTAGGAGGTACTTCCAGACATGCTTTACCTCCCTTGTTAGGCTACAAGCTTCTTGTAGTCCCCTATTATAATATTTTGCACACAGTAAGTAGGTGGTCATTAAATGTTTCTTGGCTGAACAGAGAAAACATACAATTTCTTGTATAAACTTTTCAAGTTAAATATAGATATTTGCTTATGCTAAAATTTTTCTCATCTTTTCAATTATAAACACCCAGAAAACAGTTTTGTGTCTACATTTTTTATATCAATTTGCCTTCATAAATCGATACCAAATAAGGATCTATTTTATGTCCCATTAACAATGGTTCTAGGCTAACTGTAAAATTATGCAGATTGAGAATTTGCAGAACTGAGACTAGATGAGGGGCAGCAGAACGGCAGCTCTCATCTGCCCTGCTTCCCCGCAGCGCTTCCCTTCTCTCCCCGCAGCCCTTCCCTTCTCTCCCCGCAGCCCTTCCCTTCTCTCCCCGCAGCGCTTCCCTTCTCTCCCCGCAGCCCTTCCCTTCTCTCCCCGCAGCGCTTCCCTTCTCTCCCAGGCTTCTGGGACCCCACCTGGCTTCTCTCTCCTCACTGCTTCTCAGCCTCCTCTGCCCAGGCGCACCTCCAGGAGTGCCTCAGGTCCTGTCTTGTCTTCTTCATCTTTGCCCTCTCCGAGGTGCCTCCTTCTGCTCCGTGGCTTGAATACAACCTACGGACCCATGGCCACAGGTTGGCACACATCTGCCTTTAGCCCTGACTGCTCTCCAGAACTGCAGATCTTTTATCCAATTGCTTTGACACTGCCACATAAGATAGCTAATTAGACTTCTCAAACTGGACACTGTCAAAACTCTGAGCTGCTCACCCCTCCAAGCCTTCTTCTCCCTTCCCCTCATCAACAGCACTTCTGTGCTTGCGGCTGATCAGCCAAAGATCTCGGTGTATCCTTATCTCCCCCCTTTCCTCACTCCTAACATTCAATCTACTAGCAAGCCCTGTCGGCTCTTCCTTCACAAAAGCATCCGAATTTGCCTCTCTCTCCCCAGCACCTACTCTAGACCACTCTCACTGTTTGCCTGGATTTCTGCAACAGCCTGATCTTCCTGTCTCTACTTCTGCCTGCACTCACTCTTCCACACTGCGGCCAGAAACGATCCCTGTTACTCCACTGCTTACAACACTGCGATGGTTTACCATGGCACTTCGAATAAAAGGCAAACCCCATCTGATTTACAAAATCCTGCATAATCTGGTACCGCTCTGCCTTTTGCTCAGTAAGCTATGGCTTCAAGCTCGTTTCTGCTCAGAGCCTTTACCTTAAACATTCCCTTGGCCTACGACTCTTGTCCTCCCCAGCGCCACCCTGTTGATCCTTATTTGGTATCGATTTATGAAGGCAAATTGATATAAAAAATGTAGACACAAAACTGTTTTCTGGGTGTTTATAATTGAAAAGATGAGAAAAATTTTAGCATAAGCAAATATCTATATTTAACTTGAAATGTTTATACAAGAAATTGTATGTTTTCTCTGTTCAGCCAAGAAACATTTAATGACCACCTACTTACTGTGTGCAAAATATTATAATAGGGGACTACAAGAAGCTTGTAGCCTAACAAGGGAGGTAAAGTCACTTCTTGTGGTATTTCAGATGCAGATTTAAATTTAACCTCCTTGAGAGACCCCTTGACCACCAAAGTAACCACTCAATAACCCTCACATCACCCTGTTTATTTTTAGGGCACCTACTATTATTTTCTTGCTTCCTTGTTTGTCTGTCTTCCTGGTAGAACGTGGTTCTACCAGAGCAGGGACCTGGTCTGTCTTATTTGTCATTGATTTCACACAGAAGGCATTCACCAAATGTTTTTATCCCTGATTTACTGGGGGAGTTAGGGTGGGTCCTGCCCTGGGCTCTCCCTGAAGCCTCGCTGGCTGGTTGAAGAGTGATCCCAGCTCCTTGGATGATTGCTAGGCCACCAGACCCACAACGGGATGTGGACATGTGAGTCAGGAGGAGCTGGCCTGCACTCTGGGATCCTGATTCCTGTCACCTCCCCACCAACACTGTCCCCTAACTGGGGCCGACAGCCATCTGTCACAATGCTAGAAGGCTGCATACTAGCCACGTAAGCTTTGCTCCCTTTCAGGCTCTCAAGTCTTGGTGAGGCTTAGACGTTAAACAGCACTCATTGAGTGCTCATGCGGTGACACTGAGCTAAGCACCTTCCACAAGCACCTGCTGACCCCTCGCAGCTCTGAGGTGGTATTATCATCCCTATTCTACAGATGAGAAAACGGAGGCTCAAAGGGGTCCTGGAAGCCAGGCGGTCTGAGACCAGAGCCCACACTCTCTGTCCCAGTGCCACTCTGCCCCAAAGCTTGCTTCCAGTTCCCAGGGTACTGTAAGGCTGGGAAACAGGGTCAAAATGGAGCCGATGAGTGTTAATGACAAATAATGGATTCTACTGTGCACACTTAAAAGAGGCTTTATATATAGATTTTCACTGCAAAAGAGTATTTGGGCTCATTTTCACTTATTTATAAAACTTAAAACTGACTGTTTAAATCACACACCTCTTTAAAAGCAAAATGGTTTTAACCATCACATTTTGAAGTGAAACAAATACCAGGCTGCAAACACATTAGCAATCAGAATGCGATTACCAGAAAAATGCTGTGAAAGTGGAAACACTGGAATTTTGGCTGTCATCTTAGACTGAAAGGGCCTTTCTGAGTAAGTCACATAAGAGTCATTTAAAAGATAATTTCTTTAAGGCCATAAGTCTGTGCTCACAATGCTTTTCTAAAGCCCAGTGGCCTAGATTTTGAAATAAAAATGGAAAACCTAGGTAGATGTTAATAAAGTAAGCCCTCCTAAAATCAGTTTACCTATGACACATATTATTTAATCACAGAACTAATTGGAAAGAAGAAATAAAGAATTTACCTCAGGCAACCTGTCGTGTTACGGAGAACTAGTGAAGTCTGAAATTTAATTTTATGATCATCATCAAAAGAAGAGTTATTCCATCCAGAATGTGGAACGATCACAGTGTTTGTTAAGGTTGAGAGAGCATCTCGAATGATTGTCATTTTTACAGCATCACATGAGGATAAATTCCAAAGAACTCCTAAAAAAAAGGAGATTTAAAAAATCAACAGTTAGAGATCCCGTGGCTTTAGAAATGAAATAAACATATTAGCTCTAATTAATATGAACTCAGTCTGTTCCAAACCTAATCTATGGCCTATATTTGCAAGCAGGTTGGTGACAGACCTCTCATAAGTTTTGAGTGAATATGGTCCAGTAGCATATTACACATTCTTAATATTCACCCTCTTGAGTTTTAGAGCCTCTGTATCTATCAGGCAAGGTGACTGTGGTTTTTGCAAAGCAAATTACTCTGTAAAGGGAGAGGGTCTTGAATACAACACAAGGGTCTTGACTATAATGCATCTGTGATTTTTATAAAACTGCTATTTATTGCATTGTATTTTACATTTAATGGCTGTGTGACAAACCATTTTTAGAATTTAGTACTTGGAAAAAATTTTCTTTTTCTTGAAAGTGGCATATTTTTCTTCGTCCACTTCCTTTTCTTACTTCTTCCATCACGAAGCTCAAGCTTCAATAAAGCACTTGCCATAACTTTCCTGGCACAGATGTTTGCTACATTTGCATCACCCACCTTACTTAGATAAGGTTTAAACACTTCTATCTCAATTTTAAGAGTTTTATTATCAGGTGCTTTAGATACAAGTTACTGTCATTCCTTTTTGAAAAAACGTCATTTTAACATCAGTGCATATTCCTAAGAGGAAAGAAGAGAGGGTGCAGCTGGTTTCCTCTGCATTCAAGTCCCCCAGAGGCCTACATTCCTGACATATCCTTGGCAAGTTGCTGGAGTCTCTACAGTGCGTTCACAACTACCAACACACAAAAATGCTCGTGGCCTTGCGGAGAGGGAGGGGTGCCAAAATCTGCCCATGTCCACGGAAGCAGATCAGGCTTGTGAACGTGACTGATTAAGAGCCTGGGCTGGAGACAAGACCGAACACTGTTGCTCCAACATCATGGCCCAAGAAGCTGGCCCTGACACCACCTTCTCAGCCCTCTCTGGGTGCCCCTGTAAAGAAGGGAGGTATGGGGAAAAGATAGGAGTTCCTTCCTTTGTGGAGGAAGGGGAGGTAGAAACCAAAGGCTGGAAGTGAAGAGAGTGAAACAATCCTCTGACTTTAAACTGTGTGAAGACGGCCCCTTCTCAGGCCTGCCCAGGTGCTGTGGAGGGAATGGTTGGACTGGAAGGTGATGCCTGCACTCTGGCCTCCTCTTGTGTTCTGCATCTGTGCCTACTACTCTTCTCTTTCACTTGGCTTTGACATCTGGACCCTGTTGATTTGGTTTCCCTTGTTCCCCAAGGACTTTTACCTCTTTTCTGCTCCTATTTTACTGTAACTACAGCCTTCAGGGTACAGGGTTGGGGAGACTTAAAACAGTTCTGAATCAGGCAAGTAAGGAACCTGCTTTATCTCTGAAAGCTTGTTCTGTTCTCTCTTCATGACACACCTTTGCTTATATAACTATCTTGGGGTACATGAAAGCTAGGATCCTGGTTAGAAGGCAGCACGCATTACGGGAGCTTATGAAAAGAACTTAAATTCTACACTTGGAGCTCTTTCTCCACGGATTCTTAGAAAATTGGCTATGCTTCTATATCAAGTGCTTTTTTGGGCAATGGTTTTAAACTGTGCTCCCTGGATCCTGGGAGTTTTGCTGGCCTCCCATAGGGGCAGCCATGTGAGGAGTTGGGGGAAGAATTGGTCATGAGGCTCCAGTTCCCAATCCCACGTGACTCCAAGCAGCTTCACATTATCTGTGTTCAATTTTGGCCTTCATTGTGTTTCTGTTTCAAACCTAAAAGACATTTGATAAGCCTGATGACCACAGAAGGGACCTGGGAGCTAAGGATGACAAACACGTTTTTGGCTGTCTATCCTGACCAGATAACAGCAATGGAGTGAAAGAAGAAGGTGTTGAGCTGTGGCATGGCAAGGCAGGACGATAGACTCTGTCACTAACATGGCTTTAACATCTCCTGCTAGTGAGGCCAACCAGAGTCACCAGGGCCTGATGGCGCCTCCAGGAGCATGAGCCAGCCACAGCGGCAGCACGCGGCCCAGAAGCCATTAGTGGGAAGAGGGTGATTCCCTAACCTCCCCTGCTGACAGCTGCATAACATGATCCCTAATGCCATCGGTGCAAATTTTCTGTTACAGCTTTCGAATTCCTCAATGCATGGAGAAGGGCTGCATTTTTCAATAAGGTGTTTTCAACTTTACAGAATAAATGCATTCCAGTGAAGTTAGCTGCAAGGCAAGGTTTATGGGAAGTCTCTCATACTATAATGTTGGATATATATACAGAAAATTAAACAACCTGTGTCACAAACTTCAAGTGAAAACATGACTAAGAAGAAGGTGATTCTTCAGCATATTAGATCCTGGAGTTGATGCCCAGAAATTCTCTGATTGCTGGCAGAAAAACCTGTTTTTTTGTTGTTTCTGTCTCGTCTCTGTACTTCTAACACCTACTTCTGGCAAGAGGCTATTTCTCCAATTTGAGAATTCCTCTGATTTCCATGCTGGTGGTAGAATCGTGTTCTGCTCTTTTTCTTCCCAGGCATTCAGAATGACTGTGGAGCTGCATGTCATTCTCTACCTTAGCATTAGCCAGTATATATACTTGGGATTGGACATAGCATAAACATTCATAAATCAGGGTAAACAACAGTTGCATCACCATTTACTTTGGCTTTATTCTGTGGCAGGCACTGTGTGCTTTACATATGATACCTTAAAGAGTCAAGGTGCCCCAAATTAATTAACTTTCCCTTTTAAATATTTTCATAGGTTTGAAATTCTACGTTTATTTAAAAAAAATGATGAATATTTATATGCTAAAATTTAATTTTAATTTTATTAGGCAAGGATTACATAATGAGGAGAAATGCCCTATCATTATCCATTCTTTTATATGTTGTGTGACATACATGCAAGACAGAGTAGGTGGTCCAAAATACATTTTTATATCCTGCATTCGCTTTTAGATATCTTTTTTATTTCCTATCAAACTTAGTTTTTAAGTATTATTATTATTACCTCCCCCCTGTACCTTTTTGTAAAACTGAGTATTCAGGAGTGTCTCTAAAGTTTGCAACTAGGGGAAGATGATCTCTAACAAAATTTGTCAGCATAGTTTTGCCCGCCTTTCACATTGAGACCAAAACAGACGGTTGCTGAAACCACCATCTTAGTGATGGGGACAGAAGAATCCAGCTGCCATTCCATCTCTCAGAATCAGAGAAGTCACATCAACATGCCAGAATCCCCATCCCTCAATATGCAAAACAGAAAGGAACAGTGCTGACAAATTATAAAATATAAGGTTGTTAAAAAATCTGTTAGCCTTCAGCAGACAAGCTGACTGTGCTTTTAGTCAACTAAAATGAATTATTGATTACAACACTAGCCTACCACAGAAATTCAGGTTTTTATTTCTGCAACTTCAAAAAAAAAAAAATTGTTCAGTTATGCTTGTCCAGAAAAAAAGAGAAAGGTTCTATTTTTGCTAAGTATGTGGTGTTCAAGGGACCCACAAAAAGGCAGCTTTACCACCCTGCACTATGTGTTATATTCTCCCTTTAATCCTGCACTTGGCCATGTAACACGAAGAGCTGCAACCTTCGGTATGGATTTAACTCTCCATTTTGATCAGCAAAGCAAGTCTCAAGGTACTGGCTTTTCTTCCCCACTTTCTACTCCAAAACTAAGGTTATAAAAAGTCAAAACAACAAGTTCCAGTCAACAAATAATGAATGAAAAAGATTTAATTAAACTTAAAAGCCTTAGATATGAAATGGTTGATTTTTTTTTTTTTTTTTTTTTTTTTTTTTGCTTAGAGTAAATAGCACCTCTCTTAAGACTGGCTAATAACACCTGTGTGTGCTTGACTTCACTAAAACAACGAATGTTCTTTCCACTTTGTCTAGGGTTTCACTTAATGGGTCAGGAAGAACCTTGCTGGGGCAGTAAGTAATGAATAGAAAATACACCAACTCCCAGATGTAGTAAGAGTGATGAGAAAATGAAGAGCTGTAGAATTAGCATTCTCCATCAACATGATAAACCTCTTAACTCCAACATCCTAATGCAAAATTTGCTTCAAAAATATTTATTGCCATACTCCATTATCTCCTAGTTCCCAAAGGGAAAGTTAAAAATAAACTAGAATTTGGTTGAGGAAGCTTGAGGTTTTATTTAATTTAAAGCAATTAGTTATTTGTTGTAAAGACTAGGAATATAAATATACAAATTAATTTAGAAAATATTAGGGAGTTTCATGCATATTATTGTAGAAAACACTGCTTATTCTCTATCACAGGAACAAGTACATATAATTATGAGTAACCAATAATCACAATGAGACACTGCCATGAGAGATGAAAGTTCATTTTCCCCACAAAGAATAAAGTAATTAAAATACCATTTCACATAAATCCTACGCTGCACGATTTTGAAAGCGCTCACATTTAAAGCTGGCTTTATAGCTATTCTAATGGCCAATTGATAATTTTATAGTCAAATTAGAAGCTGATTTTACTGATTAATTAAAATAATAGCAACTATTTGAAAAATGTACTTCTTAAAAGATATTAAAAACCAACCAAACAACATTTGGAAAATGCGATTTCTCTGGTGGCGTATACCCACAGCAGCCTACACAACTGTTTTTCTTTTTGATATGAAAGACAATCTTAAGCCCTTCATTTTTATACAGCATTCAATTTATGCCATGTTTCCTAATTGTATTAAAAGAACCCAAGTGTTTGCAGACATTGCCAAAAGAAAAAAAGCTACAGTCAAAAATGTGCCAGTGTGCTCCAAACATCATCACTAGATGGGCCCCTGCCTTTTCCTTCCTAAGTGAACCTCGCTCTGTGTGATCTGGGTTCAGTCATGCTCACAAGCTGTTCATGAGGCAGACAGGTAAAACTATGCAGGCTCAGCTGGGCGCAGTGGCTCATGCCTCTAATCCCAGCACTTTGGGAGGCCAAGGCAGGCAGATCACCTGAGGTCCAGAGTTCGCGAAACCAGCCTGACCAACATAGAGAAACCCTGTCTCTACTAAAATTAGCCAGGTGTGGTGGCATGCCTGTAATCCCAGTTACTCAGGAGGCTGAGGCAGGAGAATTGCTTGAACATGGGAGGCAAAGGTTGTGGTGAGCTGAGATGGCGCCATTGCACTCCAGCCTCGGCAACAAGAGTGAAACTCCATTTCAAATAATAAAAAACAAAAAACCAAAAAAACAACTACCCAGGCTCAGAGAGTGAAGAACGATCAAGGAGATAATAGATGCTAAGGCCTTGTAGACACTCTACCCCAACTCCGTTCCCAGTACAAAGCAAGCATGATGACCAGCGGCTAATGGGACTGGGCAGTCCGATTCAAGCTCTCTGGGGGACACTGCCTGGTATGTGTTCCTCCCCACTGGCCTGCCCCAGCTCCTGGCAAGTCGACATCAATGGGCTCACTGTAACAGACTGGTGTCACAAATAACCACCCTATAAAGACTCTTGAAAAATGGGGGTAGAAATCAGATTCATAGCACAAATATAGTATCAGGGCTACAGACTGTCTCAGGGCCCTTGCCTGCTTCTCCTAGCACACACTTCCATTATTATTCTCTATACAGTCTCAGCTGAAACACTCAGGACCTAGCAAACACACATCTCCATTTCTTCTCGATGCAGCTGCCCTGGAAGTTCTCTTAGCCCAACGGGGTTTTTATAAACTTCTGTGGCTTTTTCTTGGGAAGAAAGTAATGCTAAGATGCTCTAATGCCTACATCCTGCTACAATATGGCTTCCCACTGCCTTAAAGTTACACACCTCGCACCTTTAAGATTTACGTTACCTCTACTCAAACATAGTACAGACCTGTGCTGCCCCATATGGTGGCCATCAGCCGCATGTGGCTACCTGAAATAAGGCTTGTCCAAATTGTGATATGCTGTTAAGTAAAAAATAGATTATGAAGACTTGGTACAAAACAGTGAATGCAAAACATCTCATTAATAATTTTTGTATTTTTTAGTGGTTGAAATACTTTGAAAGTATTAGGCCAGATAAAATATATTATTAAAATAGATTTCCCATGGCTGCTAGAAAATGTGGAAAATATGCAGGTCACATTATTCTTCTATTGACTAGTGCTGGCAGAGACGCTTGCTTGCTTCATGCCAGACTTCGAGGGAGATGCACAGGGGAGCCGTCTGCTTTCAGGGGGCCTTAGCACAAACAGTTACACCACCAGGCAGTTGTGACAAAGGGCAGGAAGAGCAACAGGCACATTTTGAATATCCTGCATGCCAGGCACTCAACACACATCAGCACCAAAACGCCAAGCAGCAGGTAATGGGTTATCACTGGGGACATTAAGGTTTGACAGTGGGGATGTGCCTGGAGCCATAGAGCTGGAAGGCAACAAGTCGACCTGGCTCCAAAGCTGACACTCACTTGAGACCATGCTGCTTCTCCCTGGATGCTTTCCAAAGTGTGTCAACTTGTGTTTGATAGGAGGATGGGAGGCCACATTTGAGCTGGAGTGTCAAGGACAGAGGCCAGAAAGGAGCAGGCTGGGGGTGCAGAGCTCTTCAGGCCAACTATAGCCCTGGCAAAGGAGCAGGAGTGGGGATGGCACATGCTGGAGCTGGCTGGCAGGAGGGCACGGGAGCTACCGATTTGGCCGGCAGGTGGGAAAACTTGAACCGCAGGTACAGGTGTTCTCCCAGGGAGAAGGATGAGGTCGATGGGCTAGGAGGGGCAGAGCTTATTTCACAGGACGGGGCTGAGGAAGGTGGTGATGAGGATCTGAAGGAGTGAGGAGGGGACAGAAGGCCAACAGGGAAGGGAAGTACCTGTGGTGAGATTTTGGAGCCAGATGCAAACTGACGGTGGCGTCACAGGCAAGCCAGCAGTTTGAATACGTGAAAAATATGGTGCTGCTAACAGAAATGAGGAAGTCAAGGGGGTGGTGGGGAGAATCAGTGCCATAAAAATGTCTGCTGGGCTAATCAATTGCCCAAGCTTCCTACCAGGGCTGAATGTTGTGAACAAATTATGAAATCTAAGTGAAACTGAGATAATGGGAAAACAATTATGAGAGAGGGACAAAACTACTGTCCTCAGTTGTAGAAAAACGCCTTTCTCTGGATAAATCCTGAGAAAAACAAGTCATGGTGGTACACAGCCATTCCCAGGGTTTCTAAGACACCACTATCTGAGCAGAGTTCCTGAAACCTGTGCAGTGACCCCTCCATGCAGTGCTGCTCCTGGTCTATAGGTGTGGCTTGAGGCTTTCTCCTTCCCGCCTTAGGCCAGCTGCTGCACTCCCTGCTGGCTGGCACAAAGCATTGCAGGTGGCGGACAGGCCTGCCTTGCTTACCTCTGTGTTCCCTGAGATTTCCTGCACAGCAGATGCACAATCCTCATGGGGCATACGGAAGCTCGCTAGGTCCAGCTGTGCTCAGAACATCACCATCTCAGGTTTTAGGGCAGCGGGAAGTAGGTGCTCAGGTGGTCGGAGGGCAAGATGCTTTCTAGAAGGGAGTTGTGTGGAAGTAATGACCTGGGCTGGCCACAGAGGCTGCACACAGGGTTCCCAGCCTGCATATTCCACCTGAAGGTGATCCTTCCTGCTGTTGAAATTTGTCCCTAGCTGGAACATGATAGATCTTTAGTGCCTTTAGAGAATATAAGGCTTAGGCCAGGTTTCTGTGATTTTGCAGGCATAAAAGTGAATCACAACATCTTTGAAAAGATCTATCAATTTCTAGAGATGCATTTACAGAATCCTATTTGCATTTTAACATATTCTTCTTTATTCTAGGTAATTTTAGCACTTCATGGGTATGTTTTGAGGATTAATGACATAATGTAGTTGTACAGTCCTATGCTGCCTGGAAAGGAATTGCTACAGAAAATAAGCTTGCAGTTCAGAAATGCTGACTGAGAATTGCCACTATGGGACACAAAGAGTGGCTTCTTCTGCTGGAGCAGAGCTAATAAAAGGGAACAGGTCACACAAAAGGAAATTAGAGAATCCTTCTGGGGCAGAAATGACAGCAGGGGCAGCAGCTCTGGACATCCTTGTTCTGCAGGTTATTTCAGTGTGACATAGAATTAGGTCATTCACACTGTCATAGTTATACTATCATAGAGATTTTCCCAACAATCAGTCACTGAAGTAATATATTCCACAGCTGAACTACGTGTTCCAGGAACACACTTGCTCATCTGTAACTGCACTAGATCTTCAACCCAGTTGTTTGGTGCTGGCAGAAGCTTAGAGACAAAGGTGCCTCCAGTTATAAGCTATAGAGCATCAGGCTCAGAAACTGAAAAGCATTTGCAGGTCCTGGCCTGGGATCTCCGTATTCCCACCTCCTTTGCATCCATAGGCCGTGTAGTCAATGAGGGAGTCTATCATTATGGGGTCTCTGTTTTGCTGAGAAGTTCCACTCCAACTGATGGTTGAATACTCAAGTCTTGTAAGTGACCTTCTGAGACTCACCACTTTACTGCCTCATTCTGCCTGGCACTCAGAAGCCTACACTCAAAATATAGGGTCATATTCCACTTACAGGATTGAATCTTTTCATACTCAAAACTATAAATCTTGAAATACTCACAAGACCTAAAATCACATCTCATAGGTTTCTTAAGCAAACTGAAGTTTTATGATTATACTTGATCACTAGTTTGATATGATGGTGCTAGTGGTGAAATTCAAGGATATTTTCTATGGTCCTGGGTAAAGTTCAGAGAGTAAAGTTTAATGTGGGGCTTTTCTCCTTTCCCTTTCTGGTGGTAATCTTAAAGAACAAAGGAAATAACATTTGTACCCTCCAGATTTAGCTCCTGTTCAGCCCTTCTCAGTGGCCAGAGTAGGCAGGGGAAGGGTCAGGGAAGAAACACCTCCAGCCTGGACATCAGGAACTCAGCCTGGAGACTTGCCTGCTCAAGCTTTCTGGACTTTGGTTTCTAATCTGTAATAACAGGGGAAGACAGGATATTTCTTTAGGGTTCTTTCCAGTTCAAAGTTCTCTACCAATTAAGAATTGGTCTATTTATAATAAACATTGTCTTGTTAGCAATTAAACTTTAAAAAATCTGTCATCTCTCATTACACATTTTCAAGGTTTGAAATGCTCTGTAAATAATGGAACTTGTTTCTGTTGTTAGTGTCTTATTTTATTTATTTTTTTGAGACAGAGTCTCTCACTGTCACCCAGGCTGGAATGCAGTGGTGCAATCTCGACTCACTGCAATCTCTGCCTTCCAGGTTCAAGTGATTCCCCTGCTTCAGACTCTCTAGTAGCTGGGATTACAGGCGCGTGCCACCGCATCCGGCTAATTTTTGTATTTTTAGTAGAGATGGGGTTTCGCCATGTTGGCCTGGCTGGTCTCGAATGCCTGACCTCAAGTGATTCGCCTCCCTTGGCGTTCCAGAGTGCTGGGATTACAGGTGTGAACCACCATGCCCAGCTATGTTTTATAAAATGGAACAAATGATATGGGTCCTTACTGATTTGGGCTGGGAATTGAGAGGAGATGTCACTAGATTTCTGAAAATGACCCACACAACTTCTAACAAACCTAGTGGTCCATAGCAGGAGGATAGAGAGTAACAGTCCAACTTCTTTCTAATCAGTGAATAAATGACCTGTTTTGAAGGCATATTAATTAGGCTAAGAGGACATACTTTGTAAATTGCTTCATCCTGTAATGGCAAGTAATCATCCAAAAGGCATGTCCACCAAGCTCCTGCTTTTTATAGTACATAGGACTAATTGTTGCCAGACTGGTTCTACCCTTTGTTAAACCTTAGCCTGGCCCATCTACCCTTCCTCAGGTACAACTATTATTTTCTTATTAACTTATCATCTAATTAGAAATATGGAGCTAATGATCAGGAAGACAATAAGCTTCATTTCATGTTCCGCAGTGTCTGGAATCCACTGATGGCATCCAAACATTTCACAATTAAGCAGTGGAAATATTTTACTTAGCTATATGGATGAATAATTACTTGCTAAATTGGAAGAAATGTACATGTAGCAGTCATATGAACAAAGTCTATTATTACTCAAGAACAAAGGCTACTTTTTGGTATTTAATACTAGTGTTAAGAGGGTAATAGAAGTGTAATAGTTTGGGACATCTGGTACATACATTAAAAAGCAGGCCTCCAGATTCTGTGCAAAATCTTCAATGTCAATAGTTTTAAAAAATAATGTTTTCAGGATGCTCAATAACTTGAAACCCATATTTCCTAGCTTAGAAACACTATTTAATTCTCTTGAACAAATGAGTTCAACATCTTGTTTAGTGACAAGATGTTCCCATCTTCCCTCCATACTTTGTGGCCTAGTAGACATTCATTTTATAATCCAACTGGGAAAGAACCATACTTCATCCGGCTTTCAAGTTTAAGTACAACAAACAGCAAAAAATACCTTTGGAATAAAAAATATTTGGAACACAATAGTTCGGTGTATTTTAACATTTCATGATCCTAAGTTGACTGTAATTTTTACTTAGGAACTCGTAGACCATACCTACAAAGGCCAAGCACTGTGCAAGGCTGGCCACGGTAGCTGTGAAGGACACCGGCAGAACACTAAAATCTAAGGCTCATGTTCTGTTCTCAAAGGGGACTTCATAGTAGATGGGCACCTGATGGGAAATGCTGGGTGATATGGTCACACAGCACTTTGCAGCCTTAGTTTGGAGCAGACATGTTCTAATACCAGTTCAGACTAGGGCCTTACTTTTTTGGTTAGGAGTGCTGGTGGCTGGATCTAGGGCTGAAATGATCTTTTTGTAGGGCCATTCCTATGTAAAAATGCCCTCCTGAGGGTTTGTACTTTTTGCCTTCCCAAGTTACATCAGATGTCTTCTTGCTGCTTTCTGGATGACCCTGTTGTCCAGCCTTAACCCCACCAGGTAATGAGCTTCCTGACCTGTAGGTCCATGTACATGATGGTGGCTACTTTGTGTGGAAGCCCTAAAGGAGATACATACACTGGACAGACGACTGAACAAAATGAGTTCTGAGGTCTCCCTCAACCCTGTGATTCTACAATTAAGGACGGCTTGAGCATTTGATGTGAGGAAGAATTAATGAAAGAAGAAAGAAAAGTTCAGGGATCTCTTGATGTTTTCATGCTTTAATATGTATCGAGAATCAATCACTCTTAAAATATTACTGAATATCAGTTAAGGTTCGTACCACTAAATTGTAGGACTGGGAAATGTGAGTAATTTTGCTGTCTCCACAAAGCCTAGACTAGAAATATAAGTACACACAGAAAAAAAGCAACTATACTAGATTTATATTGTGACTTTGTAGTTTCACATTAGTTAGACAATGTATAGATATAAATCAAACACAGCTGCCATTTAGCTTTTTGAACTGGAAACTCATTTCTAAAGTTTTCTGGTCCAAACTCCTTTACTTATGGCAACTGTGTGAAGTGTTTACCCGCTGACCACTCCCATTCCAATGTTTTGAAGAAAACATTTGATAATCACTACACATGTCAAAATAAACTACTAGCGTTAGAACTATACAGTTATAAAGCAATTCTTAACGTCTCCTACTCTGTAAGTATGGCAAAAAATTGTTTCTTATAGTCTAAAAGCTACCAGCAGATATTTTCAAGAGAAATATCAGAGGTAGTTCTTAGTTTTACATTGGGAAGTGATATGATCTATTAGGAAAATAGCTCTTCTTGAATTAGAAAACACTTTTATCCTCTTTTCAAGGCCAAGGTCCATGTTTTAAAACATCTTATGTTCTCAATAACTGGTACTGTACCCACAGAGAAATGAAATAAGGAAGAAAGCATCTAAATTAGCACTCAATTCCGGAGTGTGCTCCAGGTAAACTAGTACAGAAAAGCCCTTGGTACTAATGTTGGGCTCTACTTAAAGTAAATTTGATTTATTTTTAAATGTAAAGAAAAAAGTACATACTCATATACTTTTCTTCACTAAATCTTACAAATTCCTTGAGCTCAGCTCAGGAAAGGCACTGTAACAGTCTCTCCCAAGGAAAAAACTCGAACAGAAATTCAGAAAGACTCATTCCTCCTATGAGAGGATAGAAGAGCAGGTAAAAGCTTCACATTAAGTATATAAGGATCAGGTCATGATGAATCTGTCTAGTTAAATTTGAGAAGCTGTGTTTTCCATGTCATTTGTCCCTGGGTCACCACTGCTCTCTCAGAGAGCAGTGCGCATGGTCTTTCGCAGCCCTCCTGGCTGCACGGTGCTACTATGGGAAGACACCTGGATGTGACACCGGAAGTTCAAAGTGATAGGAAGAGAAACATCAGGCAAAGCAGGAGAGCACTTGTGTATTGTAAATAATTCTGTCTCCTCTATGCCTCCCTAACAGGCGGCTGAGGGTAAATTTGTGGGCATAATCACAGTGACTGTGTTGACTTCTAGAATGAACATAGCTACATTTTTATTTTTTCTTAATTCTGTTTAGCTAGATCTAATTTTCATTTTTATAGCTACATGCACACATATGTAAAAATAATTTGTTTTTTGGTGAGATGCCTCAAAAGCATTTTAGAAAGCAGGAGTATTAATTTAGAACTGCTAAAGCATTAATATTCAAAATACATTAAGGCAGGTAGTCCATTGCATAGTTATGATTATTTGTAAAGCATATTCTACTTTTGGTATTTTGAGTACAAGGAAATACTGATGCTGCATTTTGAACATTAATATTTTATGAGAAAGTTGACTCCCCTTAAATATTGGATGCAGCATGGTTTACTCATTCCCAAGTGAACCTACAATTCTATTTCATAGTGGAAACTGGGGGGAATGAATTAATTTTGAAGAAATGTTGTTTAAAAATTTTAAATTAAATATCTCAAGCATGAAAAAAGGCAAAGAAAATATAAAACAAACACCCAGGTATGCTAGCTTTGTCACATATTAACATTTTATCTTATGTATTTCAGATTTCTCTAAAGAAACAGAGCTGGAATACAACCCCCAGTTCCATTTTCTTCCTTCCTCTTCATAGAGGTAATCCCGAATCTATTCTTATCATTCCAATTAGAATCTTTAACTTTATTGCATGTGCATATATCCATATCAATCTACATATTTAAAAACTTTATTCAAATAGTATTACTCTGTAGTTATCATTCTGCAAGTATTTCTGAAGCTGTCTATGTTGTTATGCATAGTCTAATGTGCTTATTTTAACTGCTGTATGTGGTTTTGCTGTGTGAGAGTACTGCCACCGATGTAACTATTCTTCTGTCAATGAACTCTTAGTATTTTCCCTGAATTCTCCATTACGAGCAATGCTGTCACCAGTGTGTTCTCATGCAGAACCATTCTTCCAGCTCAATTTCAAGTATCCTTGAATCCGGCCACTGGCACTGCAACATCATTACTCACTCCTCCCTCTCACTCCCTACATCTGACCATCATGCCCAGACCATGAAGTATTTCTCTGACTGCTCCACCCCACTCTTCCTTTTCATCACTGAAATAGTTCAAGCTGTTATCATTGGACTGTTGGTCTGCTCATAGGTTTCCCAGGCTCTCCCCATTCAAATCAATCCTCTACCCTGCTGCCTGCTGGAAGAAGGCATAAAAGGCCTAAACTGGCCATGCCATGCCCCAATGTGCTCACTGCATGTGGAACACAATTAAGTTCCTTATAAAAGTCTCCAAAATGGGCTGGGCATGGTGGCTCATGCCTGTAATCCCAGCACTTTGGGAGGATGAGGCGGGCAGATCACCTGAGGTCAGGAATTGGAGACCAGTCTGGCCAACATAGTGAAACTCCGTCTCTACTAAAAATATAAAAATTAGCTGGGCATGGTAGTACGCACGTGTAATCCAATCCCAGTTACTCAGGAAGCTGAGTCAGGAGAATCGCTTGAATCTAGGAGGCGGAGGTTGCAGTGAGCCGAGATCATGCCATTGCATTCCAGCCTGGGTGACAGAGCAACATTCTGTCTCAGAAAAAAAAAGTTCCCTAAATGAAGACTGTATCTCTCTCTGGCCTTGTTTTCTTTAACTTTCTTTTTGGAAACAGAGCCTCACTTGTCACCAGGCTGGAGTGCAGTGGTATGATCATGGCTCACTGCAGCCTTACCTCCTGGGACTAAGTGATTCTCCTACCTCAGCCTCCCAAGTAGCTGGGAGGTGGTACAGGCACGGGCCACCACACACAGATACTTATTTTTATTTTTTGTAGAGATGGGGTCTCCCTGTGTTGCCCAGGTTGGTCTTGGACTCCTGGTCTCAAGTGATCCTCTTGCCTCGGTCTCCCAAAGTGTTGGAATTACAGGCATGAGCTACCATGCCTGGCCCTTCAGTCAGTTTTAACAGTATATCTAGTGCTGTTTCTGAGCCTGTAAATGGAAATATCTCTACCTATCCAGCCAATGCCTCCTCATCCTTTAGGCCAACTTTGGTTTCATGTCACCCAGGAAACCCATCCTCTGTGCCCAGTGCAACCTCTGTTGAGTGAGACTTGCCACATTTCCCGACACTCACAAAACCACTAGTGTTCCTCATCAGTCTGTGAATGACTTAAGTGCAGGCACTGGGTTTTATTCATCTTTCTATCCGTTGGGCCTAGTAAAGTATGTGGGAATACAAACAGGCACTCAGACACCAGCTGAACTAAAGTGTAAGGTAGCCAATCCATTAAGTATATTTTATTTTCATAATAAAGAAGAGCCTGTCTATTTAAAACAACTAGATTTACTATGAAATACATAGTAAAAAATGTCATATTCAGTTCTCCATGACTAAGACATCTGTTAGCTGATATTTACAAATTCATAAGTATAATAAGTGATACTAACAGAGATGACCCTGTAGTGCTATAAATGGTTTCTGATTCATTAGTCTAAACACTACTCTGGCTTCACAGTTGTGAGCACTATATATATCTCATCATCTTTTACCTGGAACCCCCAACTCTTCCACAATGTCACTATACAAGGGCACAGTCTAGAATGTTTTCAGTATTTCCTCTAGGACAAGATCACATTCTGTACCTACCTGTAACAAGCTCCCTTACTTCTGCATCAATAGATTTTCTCAACAGTCGCAACAAGGCAGGTATCCCACCAACATTCTTCATTGCTATTTTATTTTCATCTGTAGACTTGCCAAAAACGAGGTTTCGAAGGGCACCACAAGCATTCTTTTGAACTTCCAACACTCTGTGGTCCAAAAGGTCAACCAGATGCTTGATCCCCCCTAACCTACACACCTACAATGAAAAATATTAGGTACCAGACCTAAGTAACATGCAATTAATCAGTGATCAAACAGAAGTCTGTTACGGTAAGATCACAGTATGTGGATATCGCCAGATCTTTTCAAAGGTTACTTTTTATTACAAATAAGACAACAATTCTAAGGAGAGGCCAGGCCCGGTGGCTCATGCCTGTAATCCCAACACATTGGGAGGCCAAGGCGGGTGGATCACTTGAGGTTGGGAGTTTAAGACCAGCCTGGCCAACATGATGAAACCCTGTCTCTACTAAAAATACAAAAAACTTAGCTGGGCGTTGAGGTGCATGCCTGTAATCCCAGCTACTTAGAAGGCTGAGGCCCAAGAATTGCTTGAATCTGGGAGGTGGAGGCTGCAGTGAGCCAAGATGGCGCCACTGCACTCCAGCCTGGGCGAGAGAATGAGATTCCGTCTCAAAAACAAACAAACAAAAATTATAAGGACACTCTCTTAGATGATACTCTTTTCCTGGTTTAAAAAAGAGATCTAGGTGGTTTAATGTCCATCGGCAGGTGGCACAGTCCTCCAACCCTCAGAACACACAAGAATTGTACTTTCACTCCAGGAATGCAATGTGCAAATGCACAAACACAGCAAAGCTATACGCAGGGCTTTAGACAATACAGGAAATAATTTTGACTTAAGTTATTTAGTTTCTAGAATTAGTTCTCTAAGCTCTCCTTAAATTTTCTTCCATTTGTCAATTCATTAGTATATTGCTTGAGTATTTCTGGGCTTGATTTACTACATTCACTTTTAGGTCTGGAGCTGGTATGCTGTGCTGTATATTGAAATGATGAAAAACACTTCAGTTTTACGTAACACTGCGGGTCAGAGGAAGGCTTGAGACTTGAAAGAATCTGTATGTAATAGAGAATTACAGACAATAACTAATAACTTGCTATGTTTCTATAAATAAAAAAAAAAACCCTTGAAATAAAATATTCATATATGTTCAGCATTAGTGGTTATAATCCTCTATAACTTATTTATAGTTGGCACCAATCTGACCAGAATCCCATAAAACACATTGGCTCACTAGTTCAATAAATACTATAATTTTTACCTAATAGGTTTAAGTTTTCTTTCTGAGACAGAGTCTGCTCTTTGTTGCCCAGGCTGGAGTGCAGTGGCTCAATCTCAGCTCATTGCAACCTCCACCTCCCAGATTCAAGTGATTCTTCTTCCTTAGCCTTCTGAGTAGCTGGGATTACAGGCATGCATTACCGTGTTCGACTAATTTTTTAAGTAGAGATGGGGTTTCACCATGTTGACCAGGCTGGTCTTGAACTCCTGACCTCAGATGATCCGCCCGCCTCTGCCTACCAAAGTGCTGGGATTATAGGCATGAGCCACCATGCCCGGCCTAAAAAATATTTTCTAAATGCAAGTTAAATTGATTTTTGCTTCATGGTTTTATAAATAAGCTAATAAAGTAGGCATATGACTTGAAAATGCTGAAAGCACTCCAAGAAATATATTTATCCTAGTTTTCCCTGCTACTGAGATGTATAGTTAAGCAAAAGAGTATCCAGTATCAAAATATTCCTTTAAAAAGACTCTTGCATTACATCGGATAATCTCTTAAATACAGAAGCACGTGGCTGTTAAACGCAAAGGCACCGTTTTCCCCAGTCATCCCGGGCTCCGTGTCCTGTACCTCCATCTTCACTTTGTTGTCGCCAAAGCACAGGTGCTGCAGGTAGGCCGCTGCATTTGCCTGAACAGATGGGAACTGGTGCTGAAGCATGTGAATGACCTCAGGCAACTCAGGATCACGCCAGGCAAACTCCCTACATGAGAAAAACATGACTTCAGAAAGGAAGGCCCGTGTTGTAAAAATACACTGAACAAAATCATTTGTTATAAGGGAAAAAAAGCTCAGCTGAGACAAAAATGAGAAGTTACAAAAATCCTAAAAAATACATACCTAAATAATTTCCCCCCACCCCCCATGAACATATGCAGAGGCCCAGATGCTTACGATCTTAAAGAAATCATGACGCACAGACGCACAGAAAGAGACTCAGGGGAACAAAGAAAACTCTTAATATAAGTAACGTGCACTCTAGTGTTCCTCCTCCTGATTCTAATTTTATGTCTTTCTACCTATGTAGGAAATCTGCCAGGGCAAGGCACAGGTAAACACGTGCACTTAGCGAAGTGAGATGTCATGCCTGAAGGGAGAGGAAGGCCTGGTGGGAACAGACAGCACTGGTGTCAGCTTAGAAATCACAAACATTGTGGGCCTGAGGATTTTTAAGAAATAATGTTTATGGTTGCTCGAGTATAACAGAGAAACATAGAAAATTATAAAAAAGAAAAAAACGTCTGACCAGTAATCCTATACTCAAGATTACTGCTATTTCCTGGTTTTTCTATTTATGTGTGCAAATGTGCACACATGTATGGGTTTTGGAATTTTCTCCATAACACTGGGTTATTATTAAAAAGCAGTTAATATTTCATAAACCCTTATCCCGTGTCAGGCACTAGTACAGGCATTTTATATATATTAATTAATGTAGTCTTAACAGCAACCTTAAAGATGCGGAAGTTGAGGCAGACAGGCTATGTACTTGGCCACGTGGCTGTAAGCAACGGAGCAGCACTCTGCCTTCAGAGTCTGCGCCCTCTAACACTACGCTTTACCACTTTTTGAACGACGAATATATAATCAGGCTATGTATATATTCTTTTATACTTTGCTTTTTTTTCAGCTGACATCCATTTTCAGGATTTTCTAATGTCATGTGATTGGCATACTGTTTTTGGAATTCTTGTTAAATGTGAGTTTATGCTTATATTATGTGAAGAGGAGAAAGTTAGAAAATGGCTCACAGAACAACAAACATGCAGACTCTGATTACAGGATAAAGTTGGTTGTTTATTAAAAAATTTTATTAATACTAAGTAAACCTTTAAAATTAATGACTGAGTGATACTTCTCTTGCCTGGTTTTTGAAGCCTTAGAGTCTCTCTTGGTCTGGGAAGGCACCATGTATTAATTTGTCAGACCGATGCAAAGGGAGATGTCATCCCACACTTGTGCACATGCACACACACACACACCACACACTCAGTGAGTGAATCCTTACTGTGCAATGGTGCTGGAGATACAAATATTGTATAAGATATGATTCTATTTAAATAGGGTCTTCTATGCCAAACTAAAAAGTTTAGTTTTAACCAATAACAGGAGTTATTCTTTATTGAGTTTACCTGTATTAGGCGTTGTGCCAAGGGCATTACACTCATTATCTCATTTACCTTTACTGTTGCCCCATGAGGTAAGCACTATTAAAATAACATTAGATACAGACAAGGAACTCAGGATTAGCAATTAGTGGTGGAGGTCAGTGAAACCCAGGTGGTCTATATGTGTGCCTACACATAAGGAATGAAGGTTTTGAAGCAGAAGAGTTAGAGCATGTGACATGGTCACATTTATACAGACCATAATTCTGGCCAAGGAGAGAAGGCCCTAGAATACAAAAAGATGGGTGCCATGCATACTACCCAATATCCACACAGGAATCTACACGGCTGCTTGAAACAAAATAGACTTCTCTTTGATTTCTCTCTTTTCCTCATCTTCCCTCATGGAATCCATCAAGTTCTGTTGACTACCTACAAAATATTTAATATACACCAAATCCATCCATTTTCTCCATTTTGCCCAGAAGAGTCTAACAGTTTCCTATGTGTTCTCTCTGCTTCTAATATTATCCTACCTCCCCCACCTCCCCAACCTGCATCCCCAATCCATTCCTTATACAGCAGCCAGATGATCTAAAACCTGAAATCAGGTATGAGATGGGTTTTTCTGGCTTGGGGAACAGGCTGGATGATGACGTCATTAACAGACATTAAGAATATAGCAAATGCCAAGGGAGGCAGGATAACAGCAGAAAAAGCACAGAATATGGAGTTAGATCGCCCAGGTTTTAAGTCTTGGGTCCTTTAATTTCTGTGTGATTTTGAAAACCAGTTAACTGATTGGAGCTTCACTTTCCTAAGTTGTAAAACAGGATCAATGAAACTATTATTTTAGTTTTCACTGGCTGGTTGTGATGATTAAATGTGATAATAAATACTAAAATATTTTATTTTTTTACATCTGATACAGATGTTTTATTAATATTCATCATTCCTAAAAAAATGAGCTATTCTGAATAGATGAATTCCTGGTAACAAATAGTTTTCCCCTTATGTATTGAAACGATGTCAAATGTTTCTCATGAGAATCTGTCTAAAGCCTATTATGTAAATCTCTGTTGTAATTAACAGAGTGCAAAGAGTGTGATTTACTCTTTCTTTGATGACTCACAATCATTACAAATATACATTTTTGTCCTCTTTAAATGGGACACTCAAGGTCAAGATTTCCTGACATCCCTGGGCACCATAAGGGCCAGACAGCCCTGAGGGTGGGCTCCTGCCAGAGCTGGGCAATTAGGTTTGCTTGGCTTCAACTCCATCCTTGATGTAAATTCAGGAGAAATCTACCCTGGAAAAATTGCTATCAATTTGTAGGCTGGCTGGATGGCATCAATGCCTGCCAGGATTTGCTTCAGTAAAACCTAATCCCAGACTTCTGTTTCCAATCATGACAGAGTAACTCATACTGGATCTTGCCCTCCCACCATAAACAACTATAAAAGTAAATTTAGCTAAATGTAGGAGAAAACTGTTTTTAGGCCCTTGACAACAGGCAACACAAGAAAATAATCCTTGAGAGTAGAGAAACATCAATGAGTCCCGTGCTTACCTGGCTTTCTGCCTGGGGTCACTTTCTGGACCATGACACAGGAAGCAGAGGCCAAGTGGGATTTAATGAGCTGAGGTGGCGAGACAATGGAATTTAGGGGTGCCAAAGTGGTTAGAATGTGCAAGGCAGAGTGCTGGAGACAAGGGAGCTAAGCAGAGGTGATTCTATGGGTTTGCGTGAGAACTATCCACAAGTCCTCAGTTGTACCCTGGGCTGTAGGGCACATGAACAGGTCTGGTGGAGAGTGGCTGCTGCACCACTGAACAGGTAGCAGGTGATGTTGACTCCCAGCCTAGTCACGAAGCAGACCTCACTGAGCACCTCGAGAATTTAGTCAAGACTCCACAAAGGCCAAGTTTTAGGATTAAGGAGCATGTTCCAAGGCTTAAAAGAAATATGAACTAGGCTGGGTGCGGTGGCTCAAGCCTGTAATCCCAGCACTTTGGGAGGCCGAGGTGGGTGGATCATGAGGTCAAGAGATCGAGAACATCCTGGCCAACATGGTGAAACCCCATCTCTAAAAAAAGAAAAAATTTAAAAAAAAAAAAAAAAAAAGAAGAAACATGAACTAGACCTAACAATGAACAAAACTAATCTTGATGGGATTGAAAAGATCTGCCAGTAATTTAGTTCTCTTCCACAACAAAACTCAGCACCCTAACAGGAGACAACCTAATCCAGATTCCCTATATTGTATCATCTACAACAGCCAGTATATAATTTAAAATGACCAAACTTGAGAAGAAACAGAAACATATGACTTACAAATATGTAAAAAAAAGCAACCAATAGAAAAAGACCCAGAGAGACCCCAGATGTTGAAATTATCAGAGGAAAAATTAAAATGGTTATAATAAATGTGTTCAAAGACTTAAAGAAAAAGATGTATATAAGGAGTGAATAAAAGGGAATCTCACAGGGACATGGAACATACAAAAAGGAACCAAATTCGAGTATTGGAAATAACATAAATTTGCATGGGCTTCATAATAGATTGTAATCTATAGGACCAAGAACACTAAATTTGAAGGCATCAATAAAAAATTCGAATTACAAGAATATAAGGAAAAACGATTTGAAAAATGAAGACAGCTTCAGTAATCTGTGAAATAATAAAGTAATCCTGTGTGTTTAATTGGAGTCCCAGAAGGAGAGAAAAGAGTTTGGAGCAAAACAAACAAATAAACAAACAAACAAACAAACAAAAAACTTAAAGAATTAATGGCTGACAATTTCCCAATTTTGACAAAACCATCAACCTACATTACAAGATTCTCGTGAACCCCAAGCAAGTTAAATGCAAAGAAAATTATACTTAGGTTCATCAGAATAAAACAGCTGAAAGCTAGAGAAAAATCTGAAAAGCAGCCAGAGAAGTCACATTATATAATGAGAAGAATGATACACATGATATCTGCCTTATCAACAGAAACAATGGCGGTCTGAAAACAACGAATGATATCTTTAAAATACGAAAAGAAAAAAATATACACCTGTAAATCCTGAATTGTATGTCTACCAAAAAATATACTTAAAAAAAAAAAGTGAAATATTTTCAGATTAACTAAAGCTGACAGAATTTGTTACAAGCAGACATGCAACATAAGAAAGGCTAAAGAAGTCCTTTAGGCCAAAGGGAAATGAGTTGAGATGGAAACGTGAATATACAGGAAGTCTTTTATGTTACTCCTTTCAGAAGCATCATTGGTATTATTAATAAATTTGGTTTCCTAGTAGATGACTATAAAAAAAAAAAAACTCGTAGATTTCCTTTTATAACTTCCTCAGTACTTATAGAGAGTTTTTCAGGCTAACTGTAATATAGCATTAATGATAAAGGCTTACAAGTGAATACAAACTCAAGTTGCTATTTTCAAAACTAAAAATAGTTGTCATGAGTTTTTAATTTTGGTTTAAATATTCAAACTTCAAAGTCACCTGAATTCCAGTTTTAGCTAGAATAAATGCACCTACCAATATAAGGTAATCATTTATTCACCTTACAAAAAGCACTATCAGTAAAGTTTCACATAATCAAAGCTAGCCATCACAGCTTTGATTATGCATTAGACTATGAAATTATCATACTATGAATAGCTGAGGTATATTACCATACATGAAATTCTTGTTTATAGCAAATCAACTCATATTAGAGGTCAAAAGTGAAGTCTTCAGGGACACATATTAAACTCAAAGCTCTCATCACACCTCACTGCCTTTCTAGATAGCTATTATTTTCTCTTCAGATCCAGCCAAGGGATGGTCTAAACTACCTACAATTCAAAACCCTTTTGGGAATTTCTGCATCTATTTGGGTGCCTTAGTTTTTTTTTGTCATTTTGAGGACTTGAAAAAACAAAATCAGTAAGAGTATCTCTGACAAGCTGTAGGTATTATTAGACAAGTTATTTTTGAAACTTCTTAAAATGACAAAAAGGTGGCAAACCAGGAATAGCAGAGCCAAATGCATTTATAAAGCTTAAAGATTAGGAATAAAAGTGAATAAGTGAAGTGATTTTAGTGAAGCAGTGGACTTCCCATTTAACTCTGAAGTATCTGTAGTCATTTTGTTTAAATGACCAAAACCTCATTCATCATTTTAATTCACATTAAAACAAGTTGGTAGGTTGCTAAAAATGAATTGATAATTATAACAATTTTCCAGTGAAGCAACTATTTGTGGGCGAAGAGTGAATGAAATCTTCCAAGCACGCCTTAAAATAACACTAAAGCTGCTTAAAATTTAGCAACAATTTCACTCTTTCAGAAACAAAAATTCTCTTTTCGTTTCAAAATATCTTTATTTCCTGAATATTTCAAATGGCTTTAAGGACAAGGTCAGTTTTTCAAAATCAATCACGTATTAAATGACTCATACTTATCTTAATAAAAAATGCTGTTTACAGGGCCAAATAAAATCAGAAGGAGAAAATGTCTATGATTTGCCAAATACTTTTTGCTTATTAGATAGAATTTCTTATAAAGACTATCTTCTCGTAAATGTCAGAAAGTGTTTTCAAAGGACCTAGTTAATAAAAGCATTATATACTGTTGACCACTATGATTCAAAATGTATATGACATTGGTTTTTCTGCAGTTTGGAATAATCATATCCATTTTTTGAAGCTGTTATCCAAGAAGTTGATCAGCATAAGAGCAAAGCAAAAAGTGATCTTTCAAAGCCTTGTTTAATTCTAAGAGGCTATTCTAGGTAGCCTCTTAGATAAAGTATTTCAGTGATGACTATTGCAGATATTCCCAAGGATCTGTGCATTCTCTAACTTATTATGAAAGGACGGAAAGAAGGAATCTATCTTTAAAATGAAATTAACCTCAATGACCTACATAGCTGGAATACAACTGGAAGTATTAATAGATACGGAATTAATGATAATACCATAGACTTAGCAACTTAAAAATACGTCGAAATGGAGGAACTGGCTGACTCCTGCAATACTGTAGCCTTCTAGAAACTCCTAACTGGTACTTGCCTAGGGTCCTTCTGAATGCTGTCTATTGATGGGGATCTTGTGGTGCCATCATCAGCTGGCACTGCGTGCTGAAGCCTGTTGTAATTACACTCTTGCACTCGATATTGTATAGGCCTGTAGGGCTCCGCGTAGGTAGCTGTTGTGTTCAGAGCATAATTATTTCTTTGGTATGTAAGGGTACTTCGTTGGCTAGACGTCCTTTGTAGATTTCCAATACCTACTAGAAAGTCAACATTTTGAAAAAGATTAGTATGTTCTCCAAGAGTTCATGCTTTAATAAAAAGTAAAACATTTTTAATTTTAAGGATTATAGTTTTTGGCAATTATATAAATTGCTTACTCTTAGATTTTAAAATTCTACCTTATTAGTGCTAAAAAGGGTACTTAACTTTTTAATGTACATCAATATTTTGTTAATTTTATTAGCAAGAAAGGGCAAAAGTGAAACTACAACTCTGCTTATATAATTGGTCTTAATATGTCCATTAAGGTGCAGTAACAAAATTGAGAGAAATTCAAGAATCTTAGCGATAAACGATAAAATAGCAAAATTTCTTAATTTCATTCTAGTGGTTAAAAACAAGGTATTTACTCAAATTTGTAACTAAAACCATCAAAATTTTAACACTTAGTGTACGCAGGTTACTTATTTTGTTCTACAGGAGTCCGTCCTTATCCTTTGGCTTTGCTTTCCATGGTTTCATTTACCCGTGGCCAACTGTTATCCAAAAATATCAAATGGAAAATTCCAGAAATAAGTAATTCGTAAGTTTTAAATTGCATGCCATTCTGTGTAATATGACAAAATCTTGTGCCATTCAGCCGTGATCCCACTGGGATGTGAATAATCTTTTTGTCCAGTGTACCATGCTACAGATGCTACTAGCATGTTAGTCATTTAGCAGCTGTCTTGACTATTAGATCAACTGTCTTAGCACTGCAGCAATCCTTGTTTTACTTAATTGTTCTATTTCATTACTTGTTACTGCTGTTAATCTCTTATGGTGCCTGATTTATAAATTAAATTTCATCACATGAATGAATGTATAGCAAAGTACATAGTATATACAGGGTTCAGGACTATCTGCCATTTCAGGCATCCACTGATAGTCTTAGAACGTATTCCCCATGGATAAAGAGAGACTACCATACATTTTGTTTCTAGACCCGTGGATTGTAGTAACACTGGAAAATCTACTTCACAAGAGAGAAAAAAGGTTATATATCAAATTATTCTACAGCTACTCCCCTAAATTATTATATAATGCTAGTATAAAGACACTGTACATGTTAAAGTCATTTAACATGACTTTCCTAATTATTGCAGTGGGTATCTCTCCAGTAACTGTATACATATTTTCCTGCAATTAAAAACATATTACATATCTATTTCTTAGTCCTATTAAAGGAATTCCTCAATTTACAGACATAAGAAAAAGTGAAATATTTCTTTATTAACATCCATTACAAATTGGTACATTTTATTCAAAGATAAATCCCTCAGTGGATGAAACTGTCAATTTCCCACAAAGAACCAATTCAAATACAGTCTTCCCAATCTGGTATTCTGGTAGGTATGTCTCCTAGAGTTGTGCCTTTGTGGGGTTATTATTGCTACCTAGGGTTCATTTGTAAGCATGTTAATAACTCTGTGATATTTCTTAAAAGAAAAAAAAAAAGCAGTCTTGAGACTGCATAAGCCAGCCCTGCAGCACGACCTGGTAGCTCACAGCACCATGGGCTACAGCTGCCGCTCTACCAGCCTTGATGGTGTGGCATAAACATGATGACTGGCAGTACAACGGTGTGATGCTCCAGCTCCCTGCTTTTATAAAATGTCACTATTGAATCCTGACTTGGTTTGAGTCCATTGCAAGGGGTATCTATTTCACATTCTACATTTAACTATTCAGAGAACATCCAACATTTAAAACGGAGTAATGCCAAATATACTTGGGCTTCATGCTTGCTAAATCAAAGATAGCCAAGTAACTCATGTATGGATTTTCTCCAAAAACTTGTTTGGCAAAAAAATTACAAAGAAATATTCCAACAGGGCTTTCCTTTTGATATTGAATATGCAGCTAACCTGAGGAGAGTCAGATTTACAGTTTTACAAACTTATTCCTGAACTAACAGTATAATCACTATGTTCATTGATTAGATTGTACTAAGGTAAAAATATATCACCTGCAAATAGGTACTAAATGAACCTGTTTTATTGCTTATTGATCTGCTGTCACAGCTGCTTATCTGACAACCAAATGGGCAACATGATTTCCTTCTAACAGGGAACCCAACCTCAATAAAATACTTCTACTATGGAGCCTGTGAATTCAGGAAATCAGTAAACAGAGCTGATGCGCTGATGCCCACCTGAGCCTGTGCGATACAACGCCGTCTGCGATCCTTGGAGCTCCACAGTTCCGTGGTTTGGGCTGCGGTACACTGGGCTGTAATAGGTCCTCCCCTCATATATAGGAGTAATGTGCAAGTCAGGAGACACAGCAGAACGAAGGTCTTGCCCAAGCTGACTGTGCTGACTAGCATAGGAACTCCGTAAGCCTAGAGACACGAAAATTACATTATTAAGAACCGTGATAATCACATTGAGGTTAAAAACATAAACTCTAATGAAAATCCTAACCCCTTAAACCCAGCATTTTGAAAGGCAGAGGGAGAAGAATGGCTTGCGCTCAGGAATGTGAGAGCACTCTGGGCAACAGAGTGAGACCCCATCTGTACAAAAAATAATTTCGAAAAATTAGTTGGGTGTGGTGGTGTATGTCTGTGATCCCAGCTACTTGTGAGACTGAGGCTGGAAGATTGCCTGAACCCAGAATGTCGAGGCTGCAGTGAACCAAGATCATGCCACTGCACTCCAGCCTGGGTGACCAGGTGAGATCTTGTCTCTAAATAAATAAATAAATAAATACATATATACATAGATACATACTAAAAAAAAATCCTAACCAATAGGACTAAGTGTTAAGTCTAAACACTAAAACTAGTAAATTTTACCAAAGAGAAATGCCACAAGTGAAAAGGATTTCATATACATTTTTAAAATAAAACTTTCTCTTGTCAGGAAGATAAAAGTAGGTCTTCTAAGAAAATTAAAAAAATAATCGATTTGATATGCTGAGATTCATCCTCCAATAAGCTACTTTATGATGGTGACCAAACAGAGAATGACCTATTACTATATCATTTCACTCTAAAAGTCTTAGACAAGCAGTGGTTCATGCTGCTCTCTTCCTGCCCTGCAGACCTACCAGTCTCATTTAGTGGACAATCAGCTTCTCTCTGGGCACAAGGCCCACCATCTCGCACCTCTTTAAATTCCAACATCTAAGAGAATGCCTACATAATGTACTTGGTAAAGGCTGATATTTAAAAGCTGTTTTGGGCCGCGGGTGGTGGCTCATGCCTGTAATTCCAGCACTTTGGGAGGCCGAGGTGGGCGGATCACCTGAGGTTGGGAGTTTGAGACATGGAGAAACCCTGTTTCTCCTAAAAACACAAAATTAGCCGGGCATGGTGGCACATGCCTGTAATCCCAGCTACTTGGGAGGCTGAGTAGGAGATTTGCTTGAACCTGGGAGATGGAGGTTGCGGTGAGTCAAGACTGCACCACTGTACTCCAGCCTGGGCAACAAGAGTGAAACTCAGTTTCAAAATAAAAAAAGAAAAGAAAAAAAGTAAAAAAAAAAAAACCTGTTATGAAATGTTTATTAACTCACATATAATTTTTACAGAAAAACACTAGAAATTTTAGGCTGTAAGTTTTGTACTATCAGTGAACTAATAATGTGAAGTACTATTAAATACTATTTTCCTATTTATCGTTTTTCCTTTAAAAAAAAAAAAATCAAACCCCAAAACTTTTTTTTTTTTTTTTTTTGAGACGGTGTTTTGCTCTTGTTACCCAGGCTGGAGTGCAATGGCGCTATCTCGGCTCACCGCAACCTCCGCCTCCTGGGTTCAGGCGGTTCTCCTGCCTCAGCCTCCTGAGTAGCTGGGATTACAGGCATGTGCCACCATGCCCAGCTAATTTTTTGTATTTTTAGTAGAGACGGGGTTTCACCATGTTGACTAGGATGGTCTCGATCTCTCGACCTCATGATCCACCCGCCTCGGCCTCCCAAAGTGCTGGGATTACAGGCTTGAGCCACCGCGCCCGGCCAAACTGTTGTTTTTATAAGAACTCACACACCAGATTCTTGTTTACCTTCTTTCTAGTATAAAGAAAAAACACAAAGTTAGTAGTACATGAACATTAAATCATTTTAAATATTTTGATTCAAACTGCTAATAACTAGTGTTTACACATGGGACTCCTGATAAAAATGTATGCCGCAAACACAAATATTTCATTTTCTTAAAAAGATGGAATGAATATTTTCTATATTATGATGCTCAGAAGTTTGTGATAAGTAAAGTCTGTCACTGTAGAAATATCAACTAAGGGGTACATCCCACATATAAGAGAAAGTACAAACATAGCTGAAGTTAGCATATATTTGCCTTAAAAAAATGGAAAATTATTTAACAAAGTAAGTAATTACAAAAAGATAAGATTGGCCTGGCACGGTGGCTCACGCCAGTAATCCCAGCACTTTGAGAGGCCAAGGAGGGTGGATCACAAGGTCAGGAGTTCAAGACCAGCCTGGCCAACATGGTGAAATCCTGTCTCTACTAAAAATACAAAAATTAGCTGTGTGTGGTGGCAGGTGCTTGTAATTCCAGCTACTTGGGAGGCTGAGGCAGAGAATTGCTTGAACCTGGGAGGCAGAGGTTGCAGTGATCCGAGATTGTGCTATTGAACTCCAGCATGAGCGACAGGGACTCCATCTCAAAAAAAAAAAAGATTGTTCCCATCCTGTTAGCTCAGTTAATCAAATCACAAGTAAAAGCAAATGGGCCTGAATATGAGCGCTAATTATATTTTGCTTAGTGAGGAGTGGCAAGAAAGTTAATGCATGCATAAAGCTTCTAAAGTGAGTGATTATTACCTCCTCTGGACAGCAATGTGACATGGAAAGAAACTAAATGCATCAATGTGGGTTTTAGCTACTGGCTCCCCTCTTGCTATAACAAAGACCACAGGTTTATGCAATGTTATAACTAGGAAATTATCCAGCCAAATCTCATTTCAAAACTGAGAAAAGAGAGTCCAAAAGGAAATGTGATTCGGCCCCATCGGAGAGCTACTTCCTTGCAGAGCTGAGAGGAAACCACAGGTCAGTGCTCTGTCATTATACACCCAACACTGGACACAGCTATCCCTCATGGAGCAATGGCATGTGATGTGAAAAAGTCTGAACTCCACAGAGTCCTCCACAAACATCGGGATAAAGAGGAAGGTAAGCCTACCAAGAAGGGGGCCATGGAAACCAACCCTAAAGATGACACTATGATTGCTGTTGCAAATTCCCTTGTGAAGATTTCAGCTTTTTAGTCACTGGCCAATTTCTCAATATTATTATTACTATTATTTGTTTTAGCACAGCCTAAACTCTATTTCTTTATAGAGCCCATGAGTATCTTAGACAAAAGTGCACAGTTTTTGTTAACAGCAACATGAAGCAGATAGGTGAATGCAACTAGATCTTATCAATATGAGGTGCTGCTGTAACACCCACTAGAGCCACAGACACTCTTGACTCTGTGCAAGACACTGAGGATGATTTCCACTTGGACAGAGCCAAGCCGAGGACTGGATGCTTCTGATGTTTGTTGAGTCCCCGTGCTTCCACTACCGCACTGGGATGTGAAAGGAGACAAAGCATTCTGCATCACAATTACAATGTTATATTTGCATTCTATAAGTATCTGGCTAGATTCTTCACTGGAATCCATGCAGTCTGAAAGGTTTTGTAAACACTGGCTATGATTTCATGAGAAAGGTAACAAAATGAGCTCTTTGCCATTTAGAACTATCAAAAGTAACTAGTAGATATTCACTTGTTAAAGGATCATTAGTAAATTGAAATTACTATTATGTGATGTTTTTATAATTACTTTTATAATGGGAAATAAAAGACTTAGAACTGTAGTGAGATATAGCACTTTCCCTTCTGAATAACATAATAATGTCTACTACTATTTTTGTTTACCCATGTTTAAAAACGTGGATATAATCCTACAGATTAGCATTTTTAAAAATGACAGTAAATAGCCTCTGTAGATTAAGCAGAATATGTGCAGAAAGCTCACTGTAACTTACTATTATTGAAACTGGAATTCAAATAATTATGTTCTATAATTGTTATTTGAAATTTTTTTTTAAAAGTATTTCCAAAGATTAATTTTTAATAACATGACTTCTCCTTCCAAATAATGGAAAACACTGATATACCACTGTATTATTCATCCAACCAATACTTTCTATTTGCAATTCCACAAACACATATTAGTTTAGCTACTATTATAGTGATTCCATGTGATTCAAAACCTTTGTATTTATGGCATTAGAAATAAACATAAATTTATCTTTCAAAGATCAATTCTTTATCTCCTCAAAAGTTTTCTTGACATGCTATGATTATTCTGAAATGAGCATTTTAGGACACACTTATTTTCCTGTAGAAGAAAGTAAGTTTGTGTCATCATTTCAATTATGATGACCAAATATCCAAGTCCCTGAATCTAGTACAAAACATTGCTTTAGGCTTATCAATTAGCAGGGTATTCGTCCTTTGAAATCAACAACACTTTGCTTCTTGAGAACACTGCGGTATTTCTAGAAAAAAAATCACTTAGGTGCTAGGCCTAATAAATAGACATTATATATACTTGCCCCCCATCCAAAACATAAAGTCTAATTTTACCTGCATTGTCAGAGAAACAGTCTGTTTAAACCAGAGGAAATGAGCCCTCTTAGGGTTAAACATGGAGACAATAACTTATGTGCTGGCTTCCTTCCTCTTGTCTCATCTTTACTCCCTTCCAAGCAGAGATTTCTGCATAGCTGTTCTATACACACACAGGGAATAGGGAAGTCCTCAGAACTATTTATTTTCTAAGGTTTCCTTGGGAGGTCGGATTTCATAAATAATTCCTGCATCATTTTGCTGCATACGTTTCAGAGGCATTCCAGAAAACATCTATGCCAAGCACACTTCCTGGATGGGTGAATGAAAAAGAGGTGGTTTCTTCACTAAGAATTTATTTGAGTTCAAAAATCAAGTTCAATACAAATTATCCAGGCAAAATTGTTCAATCAGAAAAATCTCAAGAAGGCTTAAACTTTCCTAGAAGCCATAAAAATATACTAATTTTACTATATAAAAATGTTAAAACAGCTTTGTAAATTAAAAAATCCCCAAAATGAATTAAAAAGACAAGTGACAAAATGGAAAAAATACTTGAGAAGCATATTATGAGGTGCTATTGCTAGTAACAAGAACAAAAAAAGCTTTCACAAATTATAAAAATAGACAGGCCGGGCGTGGTGGCTCACGCCTATAATTCCAGCCCTCTGGGAGGCCGAGGCGGGTGCATCACGAGGTCAAGAGATCGAGACCATCTTGGACAACACGGTGAAACCCCATCTCTACTAAAAATACAAAAATTAGCCGGGCGTGGTGGTGCATGCCTATAGTCCCAGCTACTTGGGAGGCTGAGGCAGGAGAATTGCCTGAACCCAGGAGGCGGAGATTGCGGTGAGCCGAGATCGTGCCATTGCACTCCAGCCTGGGTAACGACAGCGAAACTCTGTCTCAAAAAAAAAAAAAAAAATAGACAAAGACTTGAATTTATAGTTTAACAAAATGAAACAAAGCAGTTGATAAACATAGGAAATCTCCAACCTCAGTCATAACTCAATAAAAGTGCTTTAAAACAATGAGTTACAGCTTATTATCCATCAGACTGGCAAAGGTGAAAAACTTGGAATATGCAGCACTAGTGCAGTGTAGACAAGGTCTAGAGAAACAGGCACTCAAACTACTGGCAGAAATGTAAATCTGTGTGTAACTTTCTTAGAAGGCAGCTCTAAGTAACATCTCTCATAGTAAAAATAAACACATATTCTGATGTGGCAATTCTACTGGATCCCAGTTACCCTAGTACTTATGTGAAATATGCAGGAAGAAGAATGTATACTACATCATCTCTAACAGCTGAACATAACAAACAACCTAAATGTCCATTAATAGGAAAATGACAAATAAATTATGATATTATCTATAGAAAATGAGTCCCATGAATCTATTAAGAATGAGGTAGAGCTCTTGGACATAGTAAGTGAAAAGAACAAAGTATAGAAGATACGTATGATAGAACTCTCTCAGTAGAAAAGAAAATACAATGGGTGTGCAGATTTGCATGGATTGTGTAAATCTGTAAATGCAAAGAACGTTCTGGAAGTCGTAACAACTGTGATGGGACTGGGTGAGGGGAAAAGAGGAGCTAGAGACTTTCACTTATTTCATATTTTCTTGCACAGTTTTAATTTTTACCATTTTGTGTATGTTACTTTTAAAATATAATTTAAAACACTAAAGTTACATTGCATTTTATTTATAAAAATCAAATCTTTCCATCACGTGGGAAATACTCCACGAAAAACTCTGAAGTTGGAACAGCTGTATCAGGGACCCAGTCTTTCTGCTTTAATCGGAGTGGCGTGTAAAGGTAATTTATAAGGACTTTGTGCCAGAATTTTCCATTAAAATGCCAAAATCAGGTAGGGGATAAAATTCATATTCTAGTCTACATTATCAAAGTATTTCTAAAGAAAACATTTAAATATTTAAACAGATATTCTGATACCCCCTTTTAACGTAACTTTAGGGTATGTTTAGGGGTAGGCCTGGCTGGCAAAAAATAATTCATTAAAAAAAATTGGTCAACAGCTTAGAATTCCAACTAATACTTCTGAAATGCAAAAAAAGAAAAAAAAGTACACTTTAAACCCTAATATTTCGAGGGGGAAAATATTACAAAAGAGTAATCCATTGCAAAAGGAGTCTATTGATATAAATGAATGTAATTGCATGTACTAAGAATTACAGAGCCTGAAAGACAAGTTAACCTTAAGTTTATAGTGTAAATTCTGAGATTAAAAACACGAATGAGCCTTTTCCACGTTTTCATTCTCTGTTTCAGCTTTCGTTACACGGAAGATTTTCTCATTGGGTTTTGTGTGGCACTGTTACCTTGTACGTACCTGTCAGGCTGTCTGGCCTGGGTGGAACCATCCTCTCATAAATGTCATACTGCTGCTGTCCGAATTGCTCCATGTCATGAACAGTCCTTTGCAGTGAAGGTCCCAGATGCTGTGGTACGGCGGTCATCCCTGAGCGTTTAGGGGACGACGACCCCACCTGGCCTTGGGTTGGGGAAGCTACTCGAGTCTGTGCATCCGTCAGGGTCAGTGGGGACCCCACTCTGGTGGTGGTTTGGTACTGAGGGGTTGGTCCGTTGGGATTGGAGGTCTGCCTGGAGGTGACTGACCCAATCCGCCGTACAGCTGTTGGGGAGGCGGGTCTCTGTGAGTACGGAGAGGCTGCCCGCGGAGCAGGTAATGTGGTGGAGGAATATGCACTGGGGTTCAGAGGTCGGGGGTCAGTCACTGACGGAGAGCCAAATCCACTACCCAGAGAAGTTCTCAGTGACCCCCTTGAAGGAGACACGCCTGTGCTGATAACATAAGAAGGAGACTGTGCTCTAGATGGAACTGAACTAACTCTTCTCATGGCCCGATTGGCTACTGATGGCTGATGAAAGGGGGGAAAAGAGAGAATGGGTTTATCCAGGGTTTTGTGTTCATTGCCGTTAGAAAAGAAATACACATAGCTCACTACAGAATGTGAATCCACTATTTCAGGTGTCTGAGTTTCTTTTCCTTTTTATGCTTTGAGTCAGACATTAACTTTTCCTCACGGTGCTTTGCTTGTTCTATATATTTTTTATTTGGTGGTTTAAACCAAATGCTGAAATCAACCAGTAAAAACAGATCTGAAGACATTTAATACTCCTTTTTTATCTTTACATTTTTCACTCTTGCCTATGTGTTTTTCACAGCACATAAAATGTTTTATTCTACGTGCTACATGTAATTCATGAGCGTGAATGGGCACTGGAACAATGTACTTACTTTATTCCCTGTGAGGCAAAGTTTGGCCAAGGCAATGCATTTATGTAAAACAAAAATTTAAATATAATTTGAATATATCAGTCCAAATGTAGCTTAGTAGAATATTTATCATTGTTTTTCTTTATGGGTTGGTCCCATTAACAAAAGGAACATGTTCTTTCAATGCAGAATAAATGAACATTTGGATCAAGCGTGGGTCTGGCGCTCTCCACTATGAATTTACTTTGGGGAATAGCTTGGCTACACAGGTGCTCTAGGCAAATTCGTTGATTCCTTTAGAGCAAGCTTAGCGTCTCCTGACTTTAGTCATTTCTTTTTACCCCTTCTGATCTATGAGTTCTTAGCTTTAGTTGGATTTTAAGAGATGCAAAAAGAGGCACCCCAAAATCTATTCCAACAGGAGGAATGCTCAAAGCCTCTGTTGGATTCTTGGCCTAGCCAGCTGGAAAAGTCCAGGATAGAAAATGAACATTTCTGCCATGGCTGATCCTACTATGAATCTGTTGATTCCTGCAATTACAGCAGGTGCTGGACACTGTTCTTGATGCTGTGCAACAATAAAAAGGAATGGCTGGACTGGAGAAGGGGCCCAAATGGAACAGGCATGGGAAAAAGGAAAGCTGACTGAGAAATGAAAACAGACACAGGGCTTCAGGTTAGATGCCCAGGACCAGGCTGCTCTGTTACCTCCTCAGAGACTGCTAGAGTCTAGCTGTCATCAACCCACATCCACTTTTAGTTGGGGAAGTAAGGAAGGAAGCAGGGATCAGATAAGGGCTTTGTATACCCTTAGAGGTCATACGAGGGTGTGTGCTTTGCCTCCAGGTGTCACATGCAACTGGGCTGGCTGACACACTTGATGTGAGATCTCATTGTGTGCTCAAGTTCAACAGTTCTGGGAAGGTAATAGCAGTAGAGAAGACATGGGGAGGAAAGAGGATGGTAAACCAAAAACAAGGCAAAAAAGATGGGATTTAAAAATGAGTAGATAGCTAGAAAGTCAACATGCATGGTTGGGGCTGGGTGTGTGTGGTAGCTGATACCCATAATCTCAACACTTTGGGAGGCTGAGGAGGGAGGAATTGCTTGAGACCAGGAGGTCGACACCAGCCTGGGCAACATAGTGAGGCTCAGCCTCTACAGAAAACACTCAAGCAAAAAAATTTGCTGGGTGTGGTGGTATGTGCCTGCAGTCTTAGCTACTCCAGGAGGCTGAGTCAGAAAGATCGCTTGAGCCCAGGGGATTGAGGCTATATTGAGCTATGATTGTGCCATACTGCACTCCAGCCTGGGTAACAGAGTGAGACCTTGTCTCTACTAATTAAAAAAAAAAAAACAAAAACAGCATGATTGGGTGGTAATAGTGCTAAAAAAAATGCAAAGAAAATCCCATGACTTGCAACTACCAAAATGAAGTGATAGTTGATCCAGATAACTAGAAAATGTGTTGCCTAGACTACATGCAAATTAAGTCTCAGACACTCTGCTGCAAACAATTCTTTAGCTCTAGTGACAAAATTAACTTACTTGTAAGTTAAAGAAAAAAGGGTTTACATGATCACTATTAAGGGCAATAAAATTTATATAGATAAAAGGTAACTGCTGTTGAAAAGTGTAATTTGAGGCCTGGTGACATAGAAATTCACCTAAGCAGATGAACTCCTATAAGCATTTAGTCCAACGCTTCTCAAACTTTTCCACCAAAGCATCTCTGACAGCAAGGAGTAAATGTATAATGTGAGGACTGGGGGTACAGCCTGAAGTTGCTTGTCACATGCACAAGATTTTCCATTTTTGCTTGAAAAATTCATGTGCTATATTTGTGTTTAATACAAACATGTTTTAAATGACTGAAATTTCTCCTGAATTGTTGAGCAAAAGTGTCAAAGTCGTATTATGTTTCTCTGTGGGCACTGGGAACTGTGATCCACTGCTGTACCTGGAGAGCTTCCTGTACTGCACTGGAAGAAGCAAGTGTCCACTTAACTTATTTGATCATCTTGCTACTTTTCAGCTCCAAAGCAAGCACTGGGGTTTTGGGGTCCTGGCATAGACAGTTATCCTCACTGGTCACCACCATGCAGAACTCCTATTGCCTCTCTGAATGCTGGCGCATGTTGGTGGATGATGTGAATACAGTGGTAATGAGAAAGGAGCTAAAGAGTTTTATAAATATACATGCAATATATATTTTTTACTATCATGTTAGAGAACCCTAACTTAACAGAATGGATATATTTCTATACAATAACTTTCTTTAAGCAGGAATATCTATATTCTAGTGAGAGAAATGTACTGTTAGAGAACAATTCTAGAGATGACGATAATAATCTTTGGTTAGAATTGGCAAATCTTATTTTATGCAGGTGTGGGAATAGCGCCCTGCCCTCTAGAGCTTTTTATAGCATATTTTATCCCTAGTATTTTTAGTAATTCATAACCCCTCAGGGACCAAAACATTTCATGCAACCCTCTTACATTCCCCTTAGACTCTTCACCTCATGCCAAACTTGTCATTTCCAGAAGAATTACTCTACTGTGTCATCAGAATTCATCAATGGGAGCTAACTCATCGAAACAAACATATTTAATATTGTATCTCAAGTAGAATAAAATGAATTTGCTATTTTATCCATTATATACAAACTGTACATATTGATTTTTAATAAGAAATACCTATAACAGATATTCAACTAGAAGGGTATTTTTTTTTTTTTTTTTGAGATGGAGTCTCACTGCTGCCCAGGCCAGAGTGCAATGGCGCATTCTCAGCTCACTGCAACCTCCACCTCCTGGGTTCAAGCAATTCTCCTCCCTCAGCCTCCCAAGTAGCTGGGATTACAGGCGCTCACCACCACGCCCGGCTATTTTTTGTATTTCTAGTAGAGACAGGGTTTCACCATGTTGGCCAGGCTGCTCTTGAATTTCTGACCTCAGGTGATCCGCCTGACTAGGCCTCCCAAAGTGCTGGGATTACAGGCGTTCACCACCACGCCCGGCCGGAGGATATTTCTTTGCAGAGATCTTGATGTGTTTTGCTTACCTGAACCAGTGTTTGTCCTTCAGCTCTTGAATTCCTCACCACATGGTTGTTAGTTGATCCTATAAATGAATGCTGCTGTCTGTTGTCTGCCTTGCTCACGTTCTGGCTGTTGTGGAAACTCCCTGCTTCCTGGTATCCACTGTCGGAGTAAGAATTCATTTGTGTTGAACTTCTTGAATTACCCAATGATCCTGCAAGAATGAAACCAGGAAATATCGTTATTATACATACTCTGACACTCAGTTTCAATAATAAAATCTTTAAAAACAAATCCAATACTTAAAAGATAACACAACAGACCCTCACTTTCATGGAGAGATGTCTGTTCTGGTGAATAGAGGGTTCCTTGTTCTGGCTCTGTCCTGATAAGATAGTTGTTGGGATGGACAGCGTCAGAAGCTCTAGATTTGCTTACACCAGTATTTGGCACATCTGTAAGAAGAAAAGTTTAATCAGCTAAATATAATGATATTGCATAAAAACTTGCTAAAAAAGGTTCAGATATTTGCCAACAGCATCTTAGAATCTATATGCTATATTTTCACCTTACATAGCACATTTGACTCTTACCTATATGAATCTTCCATATACTTATACTTCATTAATATATTTGGCTGAATTTCATAAATGCTGTTTTTTTGGGATAAGTCTCAATATTAAATCACAATCTGAAAACTGTTCCCCTTGGAAAATTGACCTCTCAGATAACTTCTTCTCTCTTAATCAAGAGACTGAGAATAAAGACAAAGTATTTTAAAAAGGGTCCTTCATCTTCCAAATGATTAAAAATAAAACTTACACAATGTTCACATTATTGAGCTTGGTGATGAAACCTCTGAAGGTAGAGTCACATTTTATGTTATAGTTCACGTCACCTACAGTCAAAGGAATGCTATACAAAGTTTTAGAATTGCAAACAATGAAAACTTTCTTGTTCATCTGCTTATTTTATTCTCTTAGTCTTTTTTAAAAGAATGCAGGCAAGTCTAACCTCATCATTGTTTCTTCCAGCCAAACCCATCTCTTTCATTATCTCCTTTTATTTAAATGTACCATTTGCCATCTTGAACTTGGAAAAAAAACCCATTCAAACTTCTATTTTTCTATGCTGTAAATTTAGGTGGTGTAGATCATGCTGCCTCTTCCCAATTCAATTCCCATATATCCTTCTTTCTCTAATATCTGTAAAATATATTTTCCAATTTTCTGATGGACTTCAATACAAGCCATTCCTTCCTCACATTTAACCCTGATATTACTAACAAACTGTTTTTTTTTTTTTTTTTTCAGAAATGCTGCTTCATTCTCACTTCAAAGATTCTAATTAAGTGCTTATCACATTCTGAGTTAAACATACAATCCTAAGGAATTAAATGTCTATCTCCTTCCTCCATCCCTGTCTCCCTCTGGGCCCTATTACACGCCAGGCCCTAGGAATGCAGTTATGAAAGAAGATATGGGGTGTGTGTGTGTGTCTGGGGGAATGGAGCTTAGGAAAATTTTCCTAAATAGAAGTACCATCTAAGCAGTATCCACTTACCCAGGAGGCCAGCTTTTCCTTTCCGTACAGCACTTATAATCATATCTCCCCACTACAATATAAGCTCCATGAGGGAAATAAGACTTTTATCTGATTTGTTTATTGTTATATTTTCAGTGTCTAGGATGGTGCAGAGCACTCAGTAGGTGCTCAGTAAATATTTGTTGAACAAACAAATTCCCAGTAACAACAGCAGCTTCCCTTTACGGAGTGCTCACTCATGCCTGGCATTGCAATGTGGCTTTATCTTATTGGGTTCAATAAAGTTTGGCTATGCAAAGCAAAGTAAAATTTTTAGGAACTGCTGATTAAGCCACTTTAGAAGGTGAATACAAGGTTTAGGGAGAAGTGGGAAATCCCATTGTATTCTAAACCTTTAACTTGATGTTAGATTCAATCCAAGATTTTGTTTCTTAGCCTCTGGAAAGATTAGCTGACATTCTTAGACAGGTTTTTAACAACCTGTCTCCTGCTATATTACTTGACAGAATTCTTTTATGTGGTAGAGTTCAGTGACAGTTCTGATTGCTTAAGTTTAGAATTTCAACAAAGATTAAAGATTGTATATAGTTTCTCTGGTACAGGTTGAAACATGAGCTGAGTCACTGTCAGGCTAATACCAGAAAGTGATCTGCTTCACTTGTACATCTTCTAGTGTTAAGTTTCCAGAGTTCTAGACATTCTTATACAGTAATTCTTGAAGGAGTTTTGCTGAGGACTAAGTAAAATGCTAAGGAATTGGAATAGCTGGGAATAGCTGCACAGGTACTGCCTGAAATCAGAGCTATGCAGTAGTCAATCTTTGTTTCATCAGGAATGGAACCCCGGGAAAGCAAACATGAACTAGCAATAAACTACAGATAAAAGGTACCACTGTGGAAGCCTCAAGGCTTCACATACATAGAAAGATGTACCATCTTGAAAAGAAAAAGATGCTCAGATAGTTATCAGCTTAAGTTTAATACAAAGTAAAATCTGGGCTACCAATATATTAAAGCTTTTGGCTTAGGAATACTAGGTGGCATGTAGTGTCAGGGTCTCAACATTTTTCACCACAGAAACCAAAACTATTAGAATTTTATGTAAGAGGCCCTCCATCTACTTTTTTTAAAAAGCTATTCAGAGCTTAAAAAGCAGACAACAACAACAACAACAAACAGGAAAAGGGAAACTATACCCTAAAAAACTGTAGCTCTGATATTCTGTCTTTTCACTCAATGGAACATATTCTCAGAAACCATGTGACAATCTTGCTCATTTAAACTCTTATGAGCAGCTATTTAAAATAAATAACCTTAGATAGAGAAAGCACAAATCATGAGATACGTGATTCCACACTGTTTGCCCTAATAAAACTTCACAAAATTAGCATCTCAAACAATACAAAATTACAAAATTAATAGAAGAGCCATATACCTTTTAAATATTATGACCTGACTCTGTTTCATGTATTTTTTATTGCAATCCCCCAGAAAACAGAATATAGAAAAGGACACTGAGATGCTAACTAGAACACTAAAATACCGAACTCTCATGTACCCAGAATCCACTTTCAAAATCTAAGTAACTGGGTTTAAAGGACAGAGCTTAGGTTTTGTGACCTATATTTAAGTAAATATAAAACTAAGAGTTAATAAAAGATTTAAAATGAACTATAAAGCAATCAACTTCTATATTATAAATAAGGTCTTCAGTTATTTTTCTTTTTCTTTTTTTAAGACATAGTCTCACTCTGTCACCCAGGCTGGACTGCAGTGGCATGATCTTGGCTCACTGCAACATCCAACTCCTGGGCTCAAGTGATCTTGTGCCTTGGACTCCTGAGTAATTGGGATTATAGTTGTGTTCCATTACACCCACCTAATTTCTGTATTTTTAGTAGAAACAGGGTTTCACCATGTTGGCCAGGCTGGTCTTGAACTCCTGTCCTCAAGTGATCTACCCACCCTGACCTCCCAAAGTGCCGGGATTACAGGAGCCAATATGCTTGGCTGTTCAGTTATTTTTCTGTTTCCTTAGTAGAGTCCAATGATAATAAATAGCTGCAGAGATCAAAATATCCTAAAGTACTTTGATTTATAAAAAGAAATTTAAATGGTTTTCAAAATAGTTTTACTACTATGTTGTTTCTTTGAAAATCTGTAACAAATTATCTATATACATGTATAAACCTATGTATGCACAGCCATCATATCTCAGGTAAACTGAAGAAACATCTTCTAATTTTACTGGATGAAGTAAAATTAGTAGTAGTAGTATTTCTCATTCCATATAGCAGAGGTTTTTTAAATTCATTCATTTTAAAGTAGGATTGTTTAAATAATACATAACTGGTTTGAACCTTACCATACTACAATGAACTAGCAACAAACTACAGATAAAAAGTACCACTGTGGAAGCCTCAAGGCTTCACATACATGGAAAAATGTACCATCCTGAAAAGAAAAAGATGCTCAGATAGTTATCAGCTTAAGTTTAATACAAAGTAAAATCTGGGCTACAGATAAAAAGTGCTACTTTTTATCTGTAGTTTGTTGCTAGTTCATTGTAGTATGGTAAGGTTCAAACCAGTTATGTATTATTTAAACAATCCTACTTTAAAATGAATGAATTTAAAAAACCTCTGCTATATGGAATGAGAAATGCTAGTCAAATTCACTAGAGAAAATGCAGAGGCACATAGTGTGCAATTAACCATTTCATGATGAATGCTGTATCCTACAATTAAATAGTTGGTCTATTACAGTTTAGCATAATCAGAATAAGAAATCAAGAGACATTTTTACAAGTAAAAACGGCAAACAGCATGTGAAAGTTACTTCTGTAATCTGTATACTGAAGAACATGTGTTACTTAAAAAAAAAAAAAAATCACAAACATGTTTTCTGGGACACCAGAAATATACTATGGGGAACTTTCAAACATCAAATTAGCATCTTCGAAGAAAATGTATGTCTAAAAATATAAAAATTGAACAAGCTTCAAGGTAGAATGAAATCTCCATCTGTGCCTAAGACTACAAAATTATTGGAATCATGGAACTTCTTGTCTATGGCATTTCATTTGAGTGCTCTAATACTTAAAAAAATGTAATTAGAAAAAGTGTTAGGTTGCATGTATGAAAAATACTAGTGGGTAAGGGACAATATCACTGTAGCACTAGGAAAATCTGGTATATTATCCACCTCATTAAGCTCATTGTAAAAGACGGAATACAAAGTGAGTTATTTTATCATTTTTATAATGTGCATCCCCAAATATATAGAGTGGGCATGAAGATATGCTTAGTGAAAGAGTCTAAGGCTTCTCTAACGAACCTCAAGTTATTAAAATGGTTCTGCTTTGTTAATCTATGTCTTGCTGTATGAAACGAGGAAGGTCTGTACTGTGTGTAAAATCACCATGGAAACAGGAACTGAGAGATCAGTAAGGAGATTTTCAGTACAGACAATCCTGTGACTAAGTCTTTCACAGTCCAGAACACTGGAACCTCATGATGGGATATCCTTGTTTGTGTCTGTTTTGAGTTGCTCTGGTGTTCAGGGGTTTGTCCTTACATAAAAGATAGTGTAGTGTGAGTTCTGCTAGAACTCTTGGGAGGGCAATAGCACATGATGTTAAGGCAGATGATACTCTCCTTGATGGTTTCTTCCAACTCTCTGGCTTGTGAGCTAAGGTTAGACTCTCATACTCAGAGGGGCGACATTTTGTGGGAAAAAAAATGAGTAGAAAATGTTATGTTACAAGGACTCCACTTCCTGTTTGGCCACGGGGCTCTCCTTTTCTGTAGAACCACAGGCTCAAGAGGGTGTCCAGTTTCCACAGAGGTGCATTAATCGTCCAGTGTCTCCTATGGCAAAAAAGTAAAGCCAAATTCTGAAAGAGGACATGGTAGGCAGCACCAAAAAGATTTCTCCTCTTTAGTACCTTCCGTGACATACAAAATTTATTTCTATAGCAGGTTTGCTTAACATCAGAGGGAATGGGGTTGCAGGGAAACCATGTTGCAGAGTAAAAAACAATGTTTCAGGGTGATGGAAACATGAAGCACCAATAATATTCCATCCTCCACAGGAGAAAATACAACTTGACAGACATTTTAAGAATACTACAGATACTTGGAGTTTGTTGATTCAAATATAAGCTACTATATACATAGGATATCATTTATAAGTTGGGTTTTAATGGAAGTAAAGATATAAGGAAAGGCAAAAAGACCATGTTTCTTGAAACTATTTCTGGTCCAGTTCTTGAATATTTCTAGACTCTTGGGTCTTGTGCATATTTATATTATCCTTTCAATATTAATAAGGCAGTGGCTCTAAAAATTTTTCCCACCTAAAAAATGTTGTATAAAAGGCCTTGGAAAATAGAAACCATTAACGAAGTACCTTCTACTTCACTTTCGACTCTGCTGTAAGCAGCAACTAGTTTGCCTTGAAATTCACTGTAAAGCTTGACTGCCTGGATCCAAATTTGTAGTTAAGGCCAATTTTGTGAATGCATATACTGGCAACAGAGTGCTTTCTGTGATTTCCACAATGACTAAATGAAAATAGATCTCCTGGTCATATATAAATACTGTCCAAGAATACAAAACCATTAAAAATAAATTTTACGCAAAATAAACTGAAGAGGAATTTACATAAAGAGTCATATCAAAATGAGTGCTAAGTATTTTTAGACTCGATACTTTTACAGATGTCACACCTACCATAAAAATTTATACTTTATTACCTATAAAAGCAAAACTATAAAAAACAAGGAATTAAGAACTATAAATACAAAATGAAATGGACAAGACATAAATTGCCGATAACTGGGTTTAACAGGCTTCATCAATGGCTAAGGGGTTCTTGCTTCCTATCTAGGAAAGCTAAAAAAGGATTAAGTAAGGGATTTGTTGTAAAGTAAAAAGTAAGCTTACGGAAAATATAATTAAGTGCTCAAAAATCACCCTAAAATATTTTTCAAAGACACATTTTATTCTCTTTGGGAAAAAAAAGTTACCAAATATAGAAGAAACGGGAATATTTGTCAGTGGGAGATACAAAATGGATTCCTTTTGTTGAAAAGCAGAAAGCCTTCTTAAAAAATATCCACACAAACCTATACAGGATGATATTCATTATCCAAAAGAAAGAAATGCTTCTTTTGAAATATGATCTATATTTTTCCACTAGTTATCTTTTTCTGGGTAAAATATATCAAGATAAAGCCACATGCAGACTAACTTTGTCCTAAGAATGAAATGAAATGTGAAATTATAGATGGTGGCTTTCCAGTGTTTCCCAAAGCAACAGTTGCAAACTGAGGAAGGAAGGCTCTGTGTTTTGAGGAGGTAATAATAGAAAAAGAAGGGTTTTCAGACTTGACAATTTCTATTTTATTTTAGATAGTTAATAGCATGTTTCTTCACATATCGCTAAAAGCATGAGAAAGTTTAAATATTTGGCATGTTTATACTGAACACAAAATATTAAATACTAAAACCGGATACTTGATTTTCATATTATGTGCCTTTGGGAATCTGTTCACATTATCATGCATAAGTGGCTATGGAATATTCAGATACATGCTTGCTAAGGCAGAATCTAATATTTTTATTTGGTGCAGGCCCATGACAAACATAGTGAGACATCTATGGTTCTAAACTTGAGAAGCTGATCTCCAGTATAATATAGGTAATTTTGTTCATAAAAATTCATTTAACAAAATCCCAAATACGTGGAAACTACAAATTAAATAATATCCGTTGGCTAGGAAACTCATGCATCCCTTTCAATTGGTTTCTTCGTACCATTTATGTCAGAATACAGTCAACATTTTGCTGGCTTTACCATGTCACTCCAGCACACGATTTTTACTCTGATATTTCAAAACCTTTGTTTAAAGCATTGTATTTAATTTTTTTTATACTAAAGTTTTAAACATATATAGAAGTAGAAAGAACAGTATAATAAACTATTCCAGGTTTAATAGTTATCAACATTATGCATGCCTTTTCTCCCTTATCTTTTTCCTTTCTTTGTTACAGAATTTTAAAACAAATCTCTCACATCGGATCATTTCAACTCTAAATACTTCAGTTTGTATCTCTATAAAGTACGGACTTCACAAAACCGTAATTATTCCATAATGCCATATAGTGAGTTCAAATTCAAATTTTTCAGATGTCTCAGAAATGTTTTTCTTCAGTTTGTTTGTACTAGTCAGGCTGAAATAAGGTTCACTGATTGCATTTGAGTACAATTGTTAAAAGTCCTTGAGTCTAGTAAGGGGCACCCATTCCTTCATTTTCATGTCTTTGATGCAAAGAGGAAACCGTAGCAATACACTTTAAAGTTGCTCCACATTCTGAACTTGTCTGACGGTTTTCTCATGTCATTTACTTATTCCTCTAAATTCACTATTTATTTAAGCAGAAGGTTATAGTTAAAAGCTTTCAGGTCAAGCCTTTGTGGGTAGCATACCTTATGAATGGTGCCATGTACTTCACACCTATCATATCATAACTTTCAGGGTTGCTAAGACCTATTGGCCAGTGCAGGTAGTGGCAGTCTAATCCTTCTATTGTCAACTTTAACATCAACCTTTCTCCTAATGCAATGGTTCTCAACCTTGGTTGCACAATGCAATCACCTGGACTGAAAATTGGGTGGAATTTTAACACTACTGCTGTCCAAGTCCCACACTCAGAAATTCCAATTCAATCAGTCTCAGCTGCGGTATGAATACAGGAATTTTAAAAAACTCCCAGGGTAATTCTAATGTGCAGCTAGGGTTGGACACTTAAGAGGTTTTGGCATCCACTGACAATCTTTGCTTGAATTATTTCGTTAGGGTTTGCAAACTAGTGATTTTTCTGATTTTGTTATTCTTTTCTACGTGTATCAGCAGGAATTCTTTTGGAATATTTTACATAATACCTAGGATTATTTACTTATCCTAAAATAGGAACAAGACAGGCAGGATACATTTTTAATTCTTCTCTTTAATGACTAGCATTTAGAATAAAGAAGTGGTTCTCAAACTGTGCACATTGGAGTAAACTGGGGACTAGTTAAAGCCCACTGATGCCCGTCCCCACCTCAGACTTTCAAACTGAATTGTGTGGGGGTGATGCCTAGGTATCAAGATTTTAGTAGCTCCACAGGTGGGCTCTAAAGTGCAGCAGCATGTAGGAACCTCTGGAATGAGATGTTGGCACCCGCAATTACGTCCAACGGTGATTTTTTCAAAGGTTGTTTTTTCTTGACTTGGTAGTGGTTGTTGCATTTTTCGCGATGGAAAAATACATCTGATCATTTTGAGCAAGCTATTAAGACAGAAGAAAGCAAAACTGACAGGAAACAGTAAGACATTTTTACTAAATTCCAAGGTCAGCGTGATCTCCAATCTCCATGAGAATGAGTTAATTAACAGGATGGTCAGCGATATGCTCAAGTTTCCATGGAGTGTTATGATTTAATGAATAGTTAATAATGATAGTTAAAAATTATCTTACTTTGTTCAATCTGTTCCTAAGTTTTATGATATAGAGAAATGTGAAACAAATGCTCTTGTTAAAAACTAGTAACTTTTAAAAATTGTAAATATTCATGAAGACTGGCATTCCTGTACTCTGCTAACATAGTATAAGTGTAGATAGGAATACCAGGTGCTATCAGTAGGAGAATAAATTGTTAAGCTTTCTGCTGGGCAAATTGGCAGAATACAACCTTGTCCAGGCAGTTTCAATTACAAAAATCTTTTGACACTCATACATGCACAGAAAGAATCTTCGCTACTGTCTGTCAAAGTAGAAAACTGGAAAAAACAAAATATTCACTGATAAGAAATTGGTTATATAAACTTTCCAAACAATGTATACGATTTAGCCATAAAAAGAAATAGGGCTTTATATACTGACATAGATACACATCCATTATTTTGTAATGTTAGGGGAAAAACTTCAAAGTCAAAAAAATGTAGAGTTTGTGTTAAACTAAAACAAACAAATGTGTGTAGATACTTAGATATACATATAAACATAGTTAACAGTCTGAGGTGTTTTATTATTCCAGATTTTTTCCTATATATATTGTGTGTGTGTGTGTGTTTGTGTGTGTGTGTGTGTGTGTGCATGTGCGCGCGCGCGGGTACTTTTGGTGGGGTGGTCATGGTATGGGAACACGTCATAACGAAGCAAATTTCTACCTTTTATTCAGATTCTTCTAGTCTTTCTTTTTTTAAAAGAAGCATACTTTCATCATAAAACAGTAAGTTAAGGAAAGATTTTATAGTGGCCGTCGGGAAGCTATAGCACTGCAGTTGCTAAGAAGGCAGTCATGACTGTAGTTAAAATGGGCCTGCAAAAAATAAGGGAAAGAAACCTGTACCCTACAGATGATTTTAAAAGAAATTCTTGTCATCCTGATATTTAGAAGATAAGAAGAAATGTATGATAAAGTTTTGTCATTTGTAAAGTTTATAACTATAATAAATGGTGGCATAATAATGGCATCCGAAATCCCAATAAAATAACAGTCCATCCTTTATACATGATTGCTGATCTAATATTCTGCTTAGGAACATGTACAATATAACACTCCCTTCCTACTGTATCTCCTTATAAATTCAGTATATTTTTACTGAAGCACAAAGTGTTCCCATTTAAGTCCACTTTTTATCTCATGATATGCTCATGAATTTTTATGTTGTAAATTATTTGCACCAGATGGAGGAAAAAAGAAAAGATAAATTGACTTAGGGCTACTTTCTCATTTGTCATTTATCTTCAGTATTGATGGTTTTTTGTTTTTGCTTTTTTTTTTAAGGCTCACACCAGTGGAAGAAACTTGTATCCATATATTTTAGAAACAAAATTTAAATACACAAACAAAATGAACAGCTTAGCTCCTACAGTCCTAAATTTAGTAGTAAACATTAACTAATGTCAGTATTCCACATAGTAATGATTTAAATGAACAGTATGTTAAAATCATACCACTTCAATACATATTACACAATAAATGAATCCAGCACTGTGAACTTATATTATCTGTTTTAAACTTTCTATTTTATCATGGTCTTTTTTCCTTCCCTTCCATATTTAATGTCAAACATCAAAACTCCTAAATTCATAGAATTGTTACTATTTTATCTCCTATTCATCTAAATCTATTAAACCCTTAGTGCCTTTTGAGTCAACCAGAAAATTCCCTTCACTCACTGTTTTGGTAGAGATTGCAATCTGTTTTGGCCTCTAATTTCTTACCCGTGAGTACCAATTCTCTACCACCTACGCAACATCCTCAATTTCTCGAACACTTTCTTTTTCTAGGAACACATCAGTGTTAGAAAGAATGAGTTTGACTGGCTGGCTGGTGGGGACAGAGCAGCACATTCCAGCTCTGTAAGATGGGCTGCTCCCGGTCCAACGTGCTGGGAAGAGCTGCGGTGGAGGGAGGCTGGATTCTGAGGCCGATTCTCCTCCTCTGCATTTTACAGCAGATCTACTCAAGTTGGCAACCACCTAAATGCTAGTAATTTTTTTTCCTCTCAAATAGAAAAACTGTGATATTGTAACTTGTAGCTAAATTCGCTTCACGGAATGTGACTCGGGACCTAAGTAACAACCAATGATTGCTTTGACAAAAAAAAAAAATTCAAGCCATAGCTTCAACCTATAGATTCTTTCTGGTGGGTAGCATATACTGTGTGTAGCTATTTTTATTACTGAGTTGGTGATTTTCTTAAAAAAGAGGTACATTCAAAGGATTTAAAGGAAAAGATTCTGTATAGTATTTTCCCTCATGAAGAATTATATGTGCATTCTCACTTTCATCATGGTTTACGTATTATTCTAGTATAGATTTTCTGTGATTTTTATGTTTACTTTTTATTGTATTATATATGTCCTTACAAGTTACCTCAAATTTTGATGGCACATTGAGATTGTACAATTAGAGAGCTGAAGATGTGAACGATGGGAAAAATGACACACTAATATGACAGAAACAGAAGGGAGAGCACTAACGTAATATTCCTTCTGAACTATTTCAGCAGAATACACAAGATTATATGACATGCAAGAAAAGAGAACGTTAAAACATAAATAAACTGCTCCTCACAAAAACACATAAAAGATGTGCACTTATACTTTCAGAATGCAAATATGTAATACTGGTAAGCTAGAGGGGACAGAATAATGAAGAGAAAGGGCAAAAGTCAAGATAATAATAAAGCACAAATGCTCCCAAACAACATTATTACTTCTAGGGAGGAAGTTTTAAAGACCTGAGAAAATAAAAATGTTTGGCAGAATGGGCAGTGCTTCCTCATTATTTGCGAAGTATCTCCCTCAGCTCCCATACTTCAGAAACTCTGGCGTTTTGTTTTCAAATGTCTTACCTGAGGCCCCCCGCCCCTCAATACACACATAAACGAGCAAGCTAGAGTCTCCTGAATGTAATGAAATGAAAATCTTTTTTGCCTAGGGCATCCTAAGTTCTTCCTTAGAGATGATGCTGCAGTAGGTTAGCTATTTAAACATTATATTCAGCAGCTGGTTCCGGTTTAGCACATTTCAACACAACGTAACTTCCTGAAAACACAGTAGGCAGGGGTCGCTCCTAAGCAGGGATCAAACCATTGTGTCTCTAACAATCCACCTATTGCTGAAAGACTTTTAAAGAGCTAAGCTTTTCAAGTCACATTTGTAAAAACTTAAGAGAAGAGGTAGAGAAAGTATCTGCAAGTAAACATGCAAAATATAAAGATAAGTGAGGACCTTCAATCCTAAATCCTTTTGTGAAATTTTGTATAGGAAACCAAAAAAGGAGTAAAGATGCTGCTTTTGTCAAGACCCAGCCAAAGACTAAGTAGACTAAAGGTCTTTTAAATATGTTTCACATTTAAGCCACTCCTTGTTTATGTCCTGAGTAAGGACTGCCTAATTCTAAAACTGAGATGATTTTCATAACTATGTTCACTATCTTTGCAGGCAAAGCAGCAAGGAAAAAAACAACTCTCAAAATGTATAGAAAAAGCCGCAGCAAAACTGCTGTTTTATCTCAATTATTAATATACACTCAAACTTATAAAGAGCATCTATGCTTACTAGAAAAGGAAATATGGGCCTGGCGTGGTGGGTCACGCCTGTAATCCCAGCATTTTGGGAGACTGAGGTCAGCGGATCACCTGAGGTCAGAAATTCGTGACCAGCCTGGCCAACATGGTAAAGCCCTGTCTCTAATTAAAAATAATACAAAAATTAGCCAGGCATGGTAGTACACACCTGTAATCCCAGCTACTCAGGAGGCTGAGACAGGATAATCTCTTGAACCCAGGAGGTGGAGGCTGTAGTGAGCCAAGATGGCATCACTGCACTCCAACCTGGGCAACAGAGCAAGACTCCATCTCAAACAGAAAGGAAATAAGAAGAAAATAAGATTTTACTCTTTTATTTATAAATTTTCAATTTTCTACCCTTCTAACTATAGCTTATTGCCATGGTTACAATTTAAATGTCATAAATATGGCTGAAAGTGGGTAAACTTAAGAAAAACCACATTATACAGATAAAATATTAGAAAGTAAATACCAGTTGTGATTGCTATGTTTAGAAGTTAACATCCTTCCTCCTTCCCCTCAAAGGAAAAAAACATAAGTAAAGGTAACTATTAGGCTTGAATATGAGTTCTGGGCAAGAGTGTGCTCTGAGAAAAGTAAGGAACTATGCAGTTATTAAGCATGAATTATGGATACACCTGTGGCAGGGACAGATCAGTTGCTGGATTTGTATCTGCCTAACACTAAAGTACTTGAAGAGCCATTTGGACAACTTTTAATTATTATGTATTCAGTTTAAATCATTTAATACATTTGCCTGTGTATTATATTTTTTTATATTTAACAGCTGATTGCACAGCCTACTTGATGAAAAGTAAAAAAAAAAAAATTGAAAATTTTAGTTTAAAGGAAAATACTAAGCACAAAATAGCATATGTAATTTTATCTTAATTTTAAAATTTTTAATTTTTATGGGTACAGGGAATGTATGTTTATGGGGTATATTAAATGTTTTGATACAGGCATGCAATGCATAATAATTTCATCATGGAGAATAGTGTATCTAGTATATCTGCCCCCTCAAACATTTATTCTTTGCATTACAAACAATCCAATCATACTCTTTTAGTTATTTAAAAATGTACAATTAAATTATTGGCTAGAGTCACCCTGTTGTGCTGTCATATAGTAGTTTCTGTGGGTTTTTTTTTTTTTTTTGTACTCTATATTTATTACTTGGCTGTGATAAAAACCCTGAAGATTGCAGTAAAATGACTTAAGCAATGTGGGAAGGGGTAGAAAGAATACCAAGGCCCTAGGTATTTCATGCACTATAATGTGTCTTCATAACCTCAACTCATTCGCTGTATACTGCAAGTCAACACATGATTATATGCAGTGTCTACTTGGCTTTTGGTAACTAAAAGTCTACAACTGTCCTCTCCAGCTCAGTTTAGCCAGTGTACTGACTGGTGAGAGTTAGGAGGAAAATTGTATGGGGAAGTCAGGGTGTTTCTCTGGCTCTATTTTAAACAACATTTCTGGCAGGGGTGGCATCTCCTTCCTGGTTTGACCTAATGCTGGAAATCTCCCTGTCCGAACCCCCTACAACTGCTTCAGCTCTAGGACTCTGAAAAAACCACCTACCTCCTGCTTCGCCTCTGCAGTCCCACAGATGATAGCAGCTTCCTGGCATCATTATCTCTTGGGGGTTTCATCATCCTGTTTAATCACTCAAATCACCCATACTTTCGTAACTGTATATTTTCTTTATCAAATTCTGTATGTTCAACTACCTGGCATGGGTTCTGTTTTCCCAACTGAACCCTAGCTAATATATACACCTATTGTCCTTGAGTTACAAAGAACTCTTATCCATCAAGCAGTAATTCTCCAACAGAAAAAAAAGGGCAATATATATTATACTTCTATATTCTCTAGATAATTAGAAACACAAATGGTGACACTAATGTGACGATATGAGAAGATCAATTCCATACACCTGGAGGGAGAGAAAATTACTACCATCTTTCAGGAAAGCAACTTGGTTACATAGAGCAAAAGCATTAAAATATTCACATATTTTAAATAATTTTCTTCTGAAATTTCTAGCCTAAGACAAATCAAAGGTGTTGACACAATTTTATATACAGGGATGGTTACCACACTGTTAAAGTAGTAAATAAGAAAAAACCGGAAAGTCCAATAATAGAGATATGGTTAAATATGGTATATACTTATGATTTTCCCTTATAGAATTCCCCATCCCCCAACTGTTGGTGAATATAGTTAGACATCTCCACTATAGTTCACCTTCATTAAACCTGAAGTTCTTAAGAGGGCAAGGATGTTTGCTTTAAACATTGACAATTACATGTTAGACCAGTGTTTAAGGGTCTCAAGAAACATTTCAGAAATAAATTATGCAGTCTTAAAGATGAACTTAAAAATTTTATATAAAATGGAAAATGCTTATGATGCAGTAATACATGAAAAAACAGGCAAATATAACTGCATATACGTATGTTCCCCATTTCACTCAAAAGGTAAAAAAAAAACTACATGTAACACACAAATGCACAGAAAGAAAGTGTTGAGGTTAATTACAAGTAGTTTTATCCACTTTTTTTACTTTTTAATATATTCCAAATATCTTTTGATGAGTATATATTGCATTTAGAATCAGGAGAAAAATTAAGTTTACAAAGTAAAAAAGTCGATATGAAGGCAGTTGGTAAGGTTAAAATACAACAAGCTGTATATTATTCACCACTGCTTGAAGAACTATAACTAAAAATTAACCTCCTCTCCCCTCAAAAAATTATTAGCTGTCAGGGAAATTTAATTCAAAACCACAATGAGATACTACTTCACACCCACTAGGATGGCTATAATCAAAAAAGATAGTAACAAGTATTTGAGGAGATGTGGAGAAACCAGAATCATTATTTTTAACTGGTAGAAATGTTAAGTGGTACAGCCACTCTGGAAAATAATCTAGTAGTTGCCTAACAGGTTAAACACAGAGTTACCATGTGACCCAGTAATTCCATTAATAGGTTTATACTTAAGAGAATTGAAAATATATATTCAAAACTTTTATGTAGTATAAATAATGTTTTTATGGTCATAAATGTTATAAATGGTCATAAAAGCATTATTTATAACAGCCCAAAGTAGGAATACCTAAATGTCCACCAACTGATGAATGAATAAAGGAAATATTATTTAGCCATAAAAAGGAATGAACTACTGGTACATCCTATGATAAGGATAAACCTTGAAAAAAAATCATGCCGAGTGAAAGGAACCAGCCACAAGGACCACACGTATGATTCTATTTAACTGAAATATCTAGAATAGGCAAATGCATAAGGAAAGAAAGTATAATAGATTAATGGTTGCCGAAGACTGGTAAGTTTGAGGGTAGAATAGGGGTGACTGCTGACTGGCACATGGTTTCTCTTAGGGGAGATGAAATGTTGTATAATTGATTGTGGTGACAGATGCTCAACTCAGAATACATTAAAAAGCATCTAAGATTATTCTTTAAATGAGCAAACTATACAGTATGAATTATCTCTCAATAAAGCTATTATAATAAAGAAATTTATATGTTAAGAAAGAAAAGGCTGTTATGAGAAACAAAAAAATAATTAAGTTCACGTGCCATGTGTAGCAAATTTGCCATAAAAAAGACAAACCTGCAATACTGTACTAATGTCCTGTTAGGCTATAAAGGTTTTAAGGCATTGTAAGTCAAGTTATGAATCAACGATAGTTCTTGAGATTTTTAAAAACCTAAGTTCCTGTGTATATATTTTTCAAAATACAGATTTTGTTACTAAATGAAAATATTCACCTCATTTGCTCATTAGGTATACTTTTGATACGTTTTAAAGGTTAGGCATTTTCTAGGCATGGAGTAGGAGAGAAAAAAGAGACCCTTTGCAATGGCTTAGGATTTGGTTGTGAAGCTAATACATGCATACTAAATATTCGCAGGACAGTGTAAAGCAGCATTTACTATTTATTCATGTACGTAGTATTCATTTGCTCATGTGGTGAATTACCTAGGGTCTACCATCCACAAGGCCCTTGGAATACTTCATCGAACAGAGCAGACACAGCTCCTGCTCTCAGTAATGACCTTAAATGCTATGACAAAGCAGGGGAAATAATACTGCATCTCAGCTGACTCCGTCAGCCTTGGTCGGATTTCAGATCATTCTCTCCTTACCTCCCAAGAATAAAAAGCAGCAGCTTTCTCCTGGCATAGGCTGCTCTCCTAGGTTTCAGTCATGCTTTCTCTAACTCAGTTTTCCCTTATCCACAGCACTGTGGCCCACATGTCTGAACCACATAATAAAGTATTAATATGCATGGACCTATCAGTTTAACAGAAGTGTTTTTTTTCACATTTGAATAAGGGCTTTCTCTAGTAATCACATCTCTAAATGCTGATTATTCAGTGCTGTCACTTGCTGCCCTTTAATCATTTCAAATATAACACATCTAACACTGTGGTCCAGAGGACCCCCACTAAAACTAGCTCTCCATTCTGACACTCCTGTTTTAACTGTACCATCCTCTCAAATGCAAAACCTCACAATTATCAATGCCTACCTAGCTGTGCACCACACCAGCCTCTAAATACTTATGAATCACCTAGTTGAGATGATCTCACACACCAAATTCTGCAGTCAATTGGTCTATCCCGTCACTAATTTTTCCTCCCACCAGTTCACAGCTCTGCTGTTTCTTCTGAGAAATGTTTAAATAATGACATTTTGCTTCAAGGATTTTCAGTGTCTCCCCATGACCACTCAGAGAATATAACACACCTGAAACTTACAGATCTCTGTAATTTCACCTAATCCAGAGCTCTAGCCTTTGCACATCTTACCACCTACCAAACCAGTTTTAAATGTTCCCTCCCCTAGACACTTGTGTTTTCTCTTCTCTTGCCCAGGAGCAATGCCCTCTCCAGAGCCACCCATCAGGCCCAAGGCTGCAGGACCATCTGCTCTGCCATGTCTTATGTGAGTTGTCAAATATCAAGATTTCCCACATAATACTTGGCAGTTAACCACATATTATTTCATGGTGTGTCTTGCCTCATATTAAACTGTTGTTTACAAGTCTTATTGTTAGGTAGCTTTTTACATGTTTCTGCCTCATCAACAGTTTGAGTAAACACTATTTTTTGGTGCAGGGGGAATAACTTATTTGTAAGACAGCCAAGTGCCTTGTATGTACTATAAGCAACACCAGAATCCTGGCACCAGGTTTAGATAAACTCGGATACTGGGCATTTGATTATCTAAGTCTTCCTCGATTCAATTCTTGTTTAAAAAGGACCAAAGCATTTACATATCAATGCCTATTCCAGCATGATACATTGCTGGCATTATCATTTACAATGTAAGCTACGTGGGGAAAGGGGACATTGACAAGTGTGTGTTATGCCCACCACTCTCTGCCCGGCAATGTGCACAGCACCTGGTGTATGATGTGAATGCTCAATAAACATTTGTGAAATATATTTAATGAGTATGAACAAATCAACTATTTGTGTAAGTGGCAGACGGTCTCCTACATGTAATTTACCTTCATATGTGGTGGCTTTGGGGTAAAAAGAAAAGACAGACTACATGAAGTCCTACCACACTATATTAGAAGCTACTAGATATTCTACATGTGGATACATTAAAAACAATGAAAACTTCAAGCAACTTTTCTGAGTATGATAAGCATAGTGAAAGACCCAACTCATATAATTAGCAGCTTTCTTGATTATATAATTTTTTTTGAGGTCAGCCCTGTGTTTTCTTATGATGGAAAAGGAAACTTTCAGATATGGGGTTGGTACTAAAAATTAATGATATTAATCAATGCTTTTTCATCACAACTGACACATACAAATTTACTCAATTATACTAAAAACTTAAGCATATTAAGAACTACTATTCCAAAGCAACATAGCTCAATATTGCCACTATTAAAGGTTTTGCTTGGCTTATTTCACCAAGAGACAGTAAATTAAGAGAGTAGGCTATGTAATTTGTGCATATCAAACATAACTTTTATATAATAAACATACCTGTTGATCTCCAAGGAAATGACTTCTCAGTTGAGCTAAATGAAAAGAAGGAAAAAATGAAATATTTATTTTGTCACAAACTTTAACTTGGGACCTGTTTTGTATATTAACATTTAATTTTCACATTACATTATATAAAAGCATAAAAACCTTAAATAAAATTTGAACTTATCTATGTTACTTTTTAGATAGTATTTAAAATTGGGATAATAATTGTTTCTATTTGGAAATTAAGGCAAATTATAAAGTGACAACATTCTACTTGAACAGGACAAATAAAACAGCACAACTATATATTCACAGTACTTACATACTATAGTTTTGTGATACTTAATATGAAAACTACATATATATCATACACATGAAAAAGAATCAAAAGGTTGCTAAACAGTTTATTTTACTTATTTTCGAAAGAGGCAAATAGAACAGAGGCAAAACATAACAGGGACAAAAATTACTGAGGCCACTTTTGAACTGAATGTGGCCTTATAAAATTTTAAACACAGAACTTTATATCAAAAAATAAGGTCCTATAAGCCAGGATCAAGTGACAGCTATGTATTTTCCCTGGTTATTGGAGTGTGCATGTAAAAAATCTGCACATAAAACATATCTGTGCCTCCCTGCTTGCCCCAATCAATACAGAAAATCAGGTGTTACAGGGACAGTGTAACAGAGCACAGGAACAACAGGATGGGTTATTAAGCATTTATTAAATGCTAGATTAAGCATTTCACATATGATCTCCTTTATGTTATTTATCACAATCTTGTGAATAGGTCCATCCTTATTGTTACCTTACAGATAAAGAAACATATGCTGGTAACTTGAAGAGCCGGAACCACACCCAGGACAGCAAGACTCCAAACTCCTGCTCCTTATCACTGTGCTAACTGGCAGAATAGCTTGTGATCCCATTTTTGCATTAAACACATACAGACACGTAGACAATATGACTACAAGTCTAGAAAAATAAAAACCAATGTGTGCTAGCAGTTATACCCATGAATACACGGATATTATTTTATTTTTTATTTATTTTTCTTTTTAAGCATTTGTACCTTTTTTCCCTTAAAAAAAAAAAAACAAAAGAAAGACATATATTCATGGTTTTTCTGGAATGCTCATCAAATGTATAGAAAAAGGAGTGTGACTCTGGGCTTAAGGAAACGTTCGGCAAAATAAAGAACTTGGAGCAGGGGAAGGAACAGTCCTTTTAGTGCGATATTTCTAGGATTTTAAGTTCTTACTATTCCCTTGATGCTTTCCCCACGTCATTATGTGGTTATGAAACTAGCTGGTTGAAAACCCTAGATTCCGTAGGAACTCCCTGAACTTCAATTTTGTGTGTGGTTTGCCTTTTCTCCATCACAGGTGCAGCAGTTCACATTCCAGGACCTTGAAGGAGCTGCAAGCAGGGGGACATGCTCCCAGCAAGTGGAGTCGATCTGTTGATGCTAATCTCCTCCAGGGCTCTGTGATCTTCTTTTATTTGAAACACTCTTAGCTGATTTCAAAATAGACGGATAGGAAAAAGTGAAAACTTGGTCAAATCGCAGTAATGAGACATTACTCCCGAGGGTGGGTCTTGTTCCCGACGGTAGGCCATCACTGTCTTGTGGCTCCAAAAGTGGTTCCATACACTGAATTTCAATTTCTCCTCAAGTCTGTTTTTGGTTATTTAATTCTATTACCTAAATCAGTTTTCTAAGCACAGAGATTGATATTGTCCAACTGTGTTTCCTCAAAAGGATCATATTTTATGTCAATACTAAAATATATGGTAAATCAAACTGCCACCCAGCAATATTCAGTATGTATGCCTCGTTTCTAGGGAATATTATGCAAGTTTTATCTTCTGAGTTTCAAACTTATACAGACTTTAAAGAAATATAAGATTTTGTATCCTCAAAATTCTAAGTCATAGAATGTAATTCCGGCTAACTGTTCAAACTGGGCAAGGGCTGTGGCTGTTCTGCTCATCTCTTCATACCAAGTGCCTAGTGTTTAAGGGGCACAGAGCAGATACTTCATTATATCGCTGCAACACAAATTGTGTTTATATAAATTACCAGGTATTACCTAGTACAGGCAGGTCAACTTATTCTCCTTGAGTCTAGGTAGGAAGTTCCAGTAGCCTCGTGGCGTAACAATCAAACAAACAGCATTTTTGCTGCTGAAAGAACCTTTGGTCACCAAAATATAATAGGTATTCCTAGGTGAAGGCAATGGGAAGCCTCGGTTAACATTAGTAATTCCTACTGTATTTAAGGTAAAATATATAAATTAGAAAAACAAGCTAATCATGAGGATTAAAAATAAAAAGTTCCATGGTTTATTTTGAAGATCATATATTCAGCCTACTTTCACACTAACTTCTATAATTCTGAGAAATAGCTGGTCATTATATGTTATTCATAACAGCCTATTTTCTTTTTGAACTACGTACTTTAAATGACTCTCAAATTGTTCACAACCTTGGGACTCAGGGATTGGATAATAAACACATAGAATTTTGAAATGCTGTTTTAAGGCACTGAATGCAACCCATGTTTATGAGAACAATCAGAGGCAGCTTCATGTTAGAAACACAGGCTTATTTCCTCCTTCCTCTTTCTCTGCCTCCACCCATCTATTCCTAGAAACACTTCCCCAACTTTTATTGAATGCCTACAATGTGTCTGTAGGCACTGTGCCAACCAAAGACTCCATCCCGGGTCCCTTTCACTTCTCTTCTGAAGATGCCAAGCAACTTGCGTTCTAGGAGCTTCCACTGGAATGTGAATCACATCTTTAAATACATACAGGAACTGAGTCATTCATGATAAGTTTGTTTCAATAGGAAGATATATTCACAATTTAACATGTTAATAACTTAAAAACGATCATTTAGAATGAAATACATTAATAATTTTGGGGCTGTCTGGTCAGATGGTGAACATCAATCAGAAGCAAATTTATTAGCAAATTAACAAATCAAAGCAATTCATTTTAATGGGAAAAATCAGTTTTGTTTACAGGAAGATGATGTGCCTTCATCATAATATTACATGAGAATACATTGTAGATGACTATAAAATTCTACATACTCCTGAAATTATTTTTTTTTGTATTCAGATGCAAATAGATGCAAAAATAGCTTTGTTGGACTTTGATGACTGTGCAGTGTCTCTGAAAACTCTCCTTATTTTGCTGTTTCCCATATTTGGACTCAGAAAATTACTTGCTCATAATCCCCTGCAGCCAGAGGGCATGCCAGTGAGTGAGAGTCCACAAGAAGCCACGTGTGGAGACACAGTGGTCCTGAGCATCTATGATGGACACAGCGGTGGCAGTGGGCACTGCTCCTGGAAACCCAGATTATGGCTCCGTGACCTTTCTAGAGACCCATGAGTTGACACTCAACAGCTTTTAATAAGATCCTTTTCTGCTTCCATAAGCCAGAGAAGATTCTACTGTTTGCAACCAAAAATCCTGACTGATGTTATCAAAGACAAACTAGCCCTCTGAAAAGGGCCGAAGATTCACTCCTTAACTGTAGACTACTTCCAACTGCATACTGAATAAATAACACGTCAGATTCAACGTATTGAAATTCTTTCCCTCTAAACAGACTCCCGTTTAGTGATTCCCACCTAGTCACCCACGGAAGAGCAGGGCGTCATTTTACTGTTTGTTCTTCCCACTAGGATGTAAGCTCCATGAGGGTATGGGAGTTGGCTTTGTTTACAGACAATGGCCAGAACCTAAGGCAGTATCTGACACATGGCTATCACTCATTTTGAGTTTATCGCCATTACCACTGACACAGTTCCGGCCTTTATCCTCTTATCCTCCTTAAGCTGGATCATTCTTTCAGTCTCTCTCCTAACTGGTCTTCCTGGCTTTAATTTCTCATCCTGGCAGGCTCTCTTCCATGCTGCTACTACCGTGATTTTTTTTTTTCAAACACTCATCTCTGATGTCATTCTCCTGCTGCTAATGCACAGTAGATCCATAGAGGATAAAATGCAAACATCTCAGATGGCACAGAAGGCCCTGCACCACCTGGCTCCTCCTAGTGTGCCCTTTCCCACACAAACCTACATTCGAAGCACTTCTAAATGCTTGCAGTTGCCTCACACACCATACTGTTTCACACTTCCACTGCTATTTTTAGGGTAGAACATGCAGGAATAGAGTCTGGAAATTCTTTGAGAATTACTCAAATTCTAGAATGGCACACGCAGGTACTATGCAACATGTTTATATACCCATGAAACAGAATGCTCGGAAGTTTACCTTCACTTTGCATCTTCTTCTATAATAACAGGAGTATTTTCAAAAAATGTTTCACTTAACTAAGTTGGTACCCAATTTCCTTCTGATTCTTCCGTCAGATGTGAGCAGGCCTGCTTTAGTGGATACAGGTAGGTAAACACTAGGAGACGGGACAGTGGAGAACTGGATGGAGCCACATGGTAATTCTGCCACGCCATTTCCCTCATCTTCTTTCAGGCTTAGGTTAGCTCATTTTATCACGAGTATACACAAGCTACTGTTACTAGTCTCCCAGCAAGACATACTAAATTAGGACAGGATCCAAGGGTTACTCCTTTCCGAAAAAGAACCAGTTCTCAGCCTGAAGTTAGAATACAGTCAGATTGTAAAATTTACTGCTTTATTTTAAAAAATCAGGCTGGGCACGGTGGCTTATGCTTATAATCCCACCACTTTGGGAGGCCAAGGTGGGATGACTGCTTAGCTCAGATGTTTGAGACCAGCCAGGGCAACAAAGTGAGATCCTATCTCTACCAAAAAGTTAAAAAAAAAAGAAAACAGCCAGGCATGGTGGCATGTGCTTGTAGTCTCAGCTGCTCAGGAGGCTGAGGTGGGAAGACTGCTTGAACCTGAGAGGTCACGGCTGCAGTGATCTTTGATCATGCCACTGCACTCCAGCCTGGGCAACAGACTGAGACCCTGTTTCAAAAAAAATAAACGAAAATAATTGTGTAAAGAAATTTTATACATACATGAATATTTGTATATAACTCATTAATATCTGAAAAAAATTAACCATAGTCAATAACAAATTAAATTTTATTCAGTATTAATTTGGAGGGATAACTAAAATTATCCTAGAAATTGTTTTATTTATGAACGGAGAACAGGTGTGTCCCACTGTCTGGACTATGTACTACCTATAGCCTTCTCTCTGGTGACCACCAATGATCCTTCAAGAATTACCTTGAGGAGAGCTGATCACCTCCTACTTTTTGTCATGAATGTACCCAATAATTCATCTCTATTTTTGTAGTTTTCACATTGTAACCATAGTATTTGTTTACCTACCTGTTTCCACTACCAGACTTCTTGAGAGTAAAGACAATATATTAATTCTACCTGCATCTAACCAGGATCTGGCATGAGTGGGATGCTTAAATTGATGATAGCTGATCTTAACTCTTTGGATTGTTGTTTTAAAGATTAATGCTATGTAATTTTAGAAACTGTTTCAATCATTCTACAAAAGAGACAGATTCCTCCCCATTTGGGCTCTTTGTATCTTATAGAGAAGTCATTTGCTGCATATTTCACATAGATTCATGCAACAAATATCTGTTGATCATTTACTGAGTGCCAGCCATTGTCAGAGGCTGAGAATGCATGGTGAGAAGGGCATCCTACAAGGGAGGACTCCGATGTCAACATTACAGGGCCCAGCACTGTGCCGACTAAAGAGACACATGTATCTATAACAAACAGAAGCGTGAAACATTTTTTAAAAACAAAAACCGAGAGCTAACACTCCTTGTATTCATCTATGAAAAGAAGGTTAACTGGTTCTGGGAGTGAATTCGTACCCAGGTACGAATACGCACATGAAGTCTCCAGTGAGACAGGTATGGAACAGTATGAACTACACTCCCATAGTCTAGACTACACCTTGATTTCCACAGCTCAAAAACTGTAAGGGACTGGGAATAAGCCAGTTTGGGAGACCAGCAAAATAATATGCTACATGTGTTAGAAATCTGACATTTCTCCCCGGTGTCATGAAAGATAATCTCTTTAATAGGTGTTTAAACCATCTCAAATGAGTAGTGTTAGATGATCTACCTATTTCACTATCACACCCTAGTTTTTTAAACAATATTACAATATTATTATTTTTATTATGATTTTAAAGAGACTGGGTCTCATTTCATTGTCCAGGTTGGGATTACAGGCATGAGCCACTGTGCCTGGTGCACAATTCTTAAGTGTTCTTCTAATAGAGGCAATTAATACATGAACACATCAATCAGATGTGTATTAATCTTTACTATGAAAAAATTTAAAAATATATTTGTACACTCTTGGCCTTTCCTTGATTTTCACTCCTCAGTTTCCTTTCGGTTTTACTATTTTGAGCTCTGATCCTAAGTTCCACACAAAAGTCTGTTTTTCTGTATATATTACTTCTTGAATTACGAGTTTAAAAACTACCATGTTTACAGATGAAATCTCAGTAGCTTCAGTACATAAGTTCCAAACTGCATTTCTTTCTTTCTCCACCAATTTGTTATTGTCTTACTTTCAATTTGTGATTTGCTCATTTTATAACATGTTTCACCTTTTACTGTGTCATGGGTGGACTTTATTTTTCCACTAATTGAAGTTACTCCATTACTGAATCTATTGCAAAAAGTTCTAGTTAAGTCTACTTTTTAGTCAATTCTAAGACGTATTTCTAAGTTTAAAAAAAAAAACCGGGTGTGGTGGCTCACACCTGTAATCCCAGCACTTTGGGAGGCTGAGGTGGCCAGATCACGAGGTCAAGAGATCGAGACCATCCTGGCCAACGTGGTGAAATCCCGTCTCTACTAAAAATATAAAAAAGAGCTGGGCATGGTAGCAAGTGCCTGTGGTCCCAGCTACTCGGGAGACTGAGGCAGAAGAATTGCTTGAACCCAGGATTCAGAGGTTGCAGTGAGCCGAGCCGAGATTGCGCCACTGCACTCCAGCCTGGTGACACAGCAAGACTCTGTCTCAAAAAAAAAAAAAAAAAGGAAAGAAAAAAGAAAAAAACAAAAACGAAAACCTGTTTTGTGTTTTTAATTTTTGGCAATGAATTCACATTGCAATTACTTAACACCTTGTTATCCTTTAGGCATTACAAATTGCTTTTTAATGAATTACTCCAGAATCCTCTTAGTTATGTGAACCAGGCTCCATAGTTCCTTGTCACCCTCTATTTCCCATTATGCATGTGGGATTTTCCCCCTCCCCCAGGGAATATGGCCAAATAAGTACTACTGATTCTCAAGCTTATCTCTACTTAAGAGTGTTACAGGATAAATTTAAAACAAACTACCTTAACTAAGTAACACATTCTGTCAAACACTGAAATTTCCATATCATCATTAACTACAATTAAATAAAATTTTCAATTATGATCAGGAGATACAACATACTTTAAGATTTTTATTTCTATCTAACATTGCTTTGGCTTCTGTTTTAATCAGTACATTTAAAATTTTGCTAGTCTTTCTCTTTCTCTTAATGCATTTGTAAAACATTTCATTAGTTTCTTGTGAGTTCTCAGCTAGGTTAAATATATTCTGTGCTTTAGCTTTCTTGAGTGCTCATGAATTTATGCCGATAATGCCACTTTTTGAATATAATTCCTGTGGAAGTCCCTGGTCTTATTAAGACCAGGCATTCACCCGTGGGCAGGTCTGATTTCTCCTTACCCTGACACTCAAGAAGAATGTCCTTGAGCTAATTTTATACTTATAACTAGCATAGTGAGAAGTAGGGTCTAGAAGACTAAGATGGAATAGAGGGCTTTCTAATGCTATAACCTGTCTCCTGATGTTCTGAAAACTCATACCACCTACCAATAGGTAACTATCACGTTATAACCAGTTTTGTTTTTCCTGTTTGGGAAACGGGGCCTTTATCTGTTGCTTTTAGTCAGATAAGGATTGCCCAGGAAATAAATTATTTACACTAGAGACTTAGTCTCTGTATCTTAACGTCAGAACAAACAGAGCAGTGACACGAAATTAAGCAATATATCATGATTATTCTTCCCGAATAGGTGGATAGCTCTTCCTCATTGCACTAAGCTAGTTCTGTAAGGTGAAGACAGGAAGGTCAACACATGAAAAAGACAGTGAAGGTGAACTGCTTTGTCCAGCTTAAGATCAGGGAAGTTGGAAGGAAAACAGGTATCTTTCACTACCATCTCAGTGGGGCTCTCAGGACCCTAGTTTGAAAAATTGCTAATTTAGGCAGGAATGATTTCTTAGCAAAAAATACTCTGAAAGCAATCCTCCTTAGTATTTAACTATATTTTTTGAAACCCCTTCCAAATTTATTTAGTGTCCATTCACAATCAATTTCAATGAAAACAAAAATAAAACAAAATCTCTTCCTCCAAATTCCTGGTTTTTCACTGACTGAGTCTCTCTTTACCATGCTATTAGATCCTGGCAATTCTCTGTTGGATAGAGACTGATCTCTTTCTTCCCAAGAAAGGGCCACTAATTAATTCTTCCTGGCTTTTCATCAGAATAGCCATTAGCACCTTCTCTTCCTAAGGCTATTCCCAAGACCTCAGCAGCCAGGAAACACAAAATGTGACAACAGATCCCTAACTGTAGCTTAGTTATTTTTAGGTTTATGACCTTGCCCCTGAAAATGGGACATGCCTATAGTTTGAACTAAGCAAAGCATAAGAAATGAGACAGGGCAAAGGGCTTCTTTTCATAATTATATATATGATCTCAGGGTGATATTGAGGTTACAGAAAAGCAAGAGCACTTGAATTAAAAATGAAGCCCTTCATGTCAGCTACAGGTGTTCCTGACCCATCAGCAACAGGACACAAGGCTCGAGTTGCCTTCCAACAGCAAGGCTCTTCATCAATCTATCTCCACTCTAAACCCAATCACTGGTGTGACCAACAGAATGAGCACACAAGACAGCTATAAGAAGGCAGACCTGATACCTCATGGAAGACAGGAAAGGTCAAGAGCCTAGAGCAGGCGTCCCCAAACTACGGCCTGCGGGCCGCATGCGGCCCCCTGAGGCCATTTATCCGCCCCCCACCCCCCTGTTACACTTCACGAAGGGGCACCTCTTTCATTGGTGGTCAGTGAGAGCAGCACAGTATGTGGCGGCCCTCATACGGTCTGAGGGACAGTGAACTGGCCCCCTGTGTAAAACGTTTGGGGACGCCTGGCCTAGAGTCTGACTCAGACTTCCTTAAGTGACACTTTACCTGAAACACTTGGCCATGCTCAGAATATGCTTTTACAATATTAGTCTTTAAAAAATCATGAGCAGCAGGGACAGCAAAATGTGGAATGAAAGTCCAGTCTTGGTTTACTTTGGCTGCTAGCAAGTTTGAGTAAAAGGTATGCCCGGCCACTGTGGCGAACATTTTTGGTCTTATTCATGGCCCTATTTTGTTTTCATACTTGTTTTCTCAGTTCTTCATTCTACTTGTTCTTTGTGCTACTCTACTACATATTTTTGGACCCTTATAACAGCTGTCTAAAATGCATTCCAGGGAAAGGTAAGATTTAAATAAATAATATTATGACCAGTCTCCTGAAGGGAAAATTACTTATCTGATGCACAACAAAACCATAAAAGGACAGGAAATACAATTCAAATAACCTTCATAGGGACGAGAGGTGAACAAATTTCAGAAGATGTTAAATATTCTTTGACAAAAGCACTTTGTGTTAGTGCTTTGAATCTATGAATAAAAGATTCAGAAGACCATATGGGAAAGAGAAGATCAAAAAGGATGTAGTACTAGACAAAAACGAGACAAACAGTTCCCTCTGGTATCCCTATAAATTATACAGGAAGCATGACTTCTGTTGAAGCCCATCCCACAATAGGTGTTCCAACTAGTCCAAGTAGAAATCAGAATAGAAAGGTTGTCTAATATTTCAAGTGACGTTTGAAAGAATGAAAGCAACTGAGATGCAAACAACAGACTCTCTTCCTAAATATCCTGCCACAAACATAAGATCCTATTAGGGAAAAGGGTTGGCCTTGAAACAGATGGGCTACTGGAAACTATCTGGGTCCACGGTCTATAAAATGCTGTTGCCTCCCTCATTTATATTCTTCTAAAACCCTCCAAAGGTGAAGAAATGGAAAGAAAATTTACAAAAATTTAAAATTCAAAGGAAAAGGCATATAAGTATACTATTTTCTGCTAGAATTGCATAAAAGCATCTACATCTTATACTTGTAAATAAAGCAGATGCCGGTAAGATGAAAGAAAAAGAAAGTTTTTCTACTTGTTTTCTGTGAGACTGGGCAAGCATTAACATGCGACTAAGCTTACACCACGTCTCTGTAGTAAGAGACATGGTGGGATACAAAACCTTTGACTTTCATAATTACAAATAGTTTTGTTTGATGCATACGATTTAATTTTGTACATTATTTAATATTTTAAATGCTTTAAGCCTATGTAAAAATTTACTTTTTTAAACCTAAATTTGTAATTAAACATTTATTCTCCCATTTACACAAACAGTTCTTTGCTACTCATATAAATGTACTATCAAATGTGGTGTGTGTCTAAAGAATGATATTCACTTTCTGTCTTCTGATTACCCAAAATAAAGATTTTAAATTTTTAAACAGTAAAGTTCCTTAAATTCCCCTCTCCAAATTTAATTATAAGTCTGAAAATAAAGAACACAATATACTTGTTACATTTCTGCTTTGCTTTTTGAAAAAGAAAGGTTTCTCTCTGTAACAGCATTTTCAGCTCTTGATTCATGGACACGCAACATAAATAGCTGTTTTAGTGCAGAAGGAGGAATGAATTCACATGTGGGACAGTCCACAGAGCCAGGATTATTAATAACTGTCCTCCAAAGAGTAGACCCACAAGGAAACAGACAATATTCTGCATAGCATATACTACGTTTCTATGTAGTAAGACATCTGAAACTTACAAAAGTGGTTCTAGAATGCTTTAAGTCCTTCTGAAAACTCTCATGGATGCCTAATTCATCCCATATCCCCTTTCCCACCATTGTGGTTTCCTACTCATCTCTATTTATCCCCACATGTTCTTAACTACTTCTATAGGGGAATGAAACAGAAAAAAGCCTAACAGGATGAATAAAAAGAAATGATGATAATGAAGGGACAGGGTAAAGTGTCTTAAAACAGCATTCTTGATAAACAGTGCATGATTCATAAACACTGAACGGGAGTTGAACAGGTACACTTCAAGGCAAACAGACAAGGTAGGTGGTCGGTCAAGATTGCCTTACATTTTTAGCTTTAATGTCCAGGCTTCTTTCGAGAAACATGAATCCAAAAAGAAATGATAGTGTACAACATAAGAGAGGAGGTGGTTGAGTAACTTAATCTTTCTTTCTCTTCTTTTTCTCCCTATCCCATTCATTGCCATGAGTGAACATCATTGATAGGAAAGGTATTACAGAGTATATGGAGCATATTATGCAAATTCATAATCTCTACACTGTAATGGTGTTTATTTAAATTTTCAAAAAGAATACTTATCACTCATATTTTAATAAATATAACCATACTAATTTTATAAACATTGAAATAAATTATGGTTAATTTTAAAAACACAATTACAGTCAGAAAATTAAGATCTAAATCACCTAACATTTTAAAAACTATTATGCAACATTAAAACATGTACAATCAAAAACAGTATAACAAACACTCTTTGTATTTATTACCCAGCTTCAACAAGAAAGGGAACATGTGGTTAAACTTATTTCATCCATATCTTTATTCCACACTATATTCTCTACATTACTGGATTAATTTGAAGCAAACTCAAGACACCTTATTACTGAAGTAATAAATACTTTAAATGTATTACTAAATATAGATACTTTAACAAAGAACATAACCACAATGATACTACCACAACTAAAATTAACAGTAAAATTCTTAGTATCAACAAGTTTCTAGTCAGTATTCACATTCCCTGCTTCAATTTAAAAACAGTTGGGTGGTTTAAATCAGGACCAAAACAAGGTCCATATGTTACATTTGGTTGCTATGTCTCTAAAAATCTTTTGATATATAGCTTTATCTCCCCCTCTCTTCTTTTTCCTATTTGAAATAATTTCATTTGTTCTGTAGAATTCCAGCCTGGTTCTAATGAACGTATCAGCACAGCATCAACTAACATATTCCTCTCTCCTGTATTCCCCATGAACTGGTATTAATATCTAGATGCTTAAGTAATTTTAGGGCAAGAACATGTCATGGATGATGTTACATACTTCTCATTGCATCACATCAGGTCACTGTGATTTCTGGCTGTCTCCCTTTTTGTGGTATTAACATAAGGTAGATCAGTGGGTTCACGTCCTGTCAGCCCAATCTATTCACTGTAAAATTTCCCACTACCTTTTCAGCTGATGATTTTAGTAGCCGTTGGTGAGCCCTGGTTTGTCACTATTTTGTTAGTGGTTGCAAAGTTCAACCAAGTTAACTTATAGGCTTATTCTGATTAAACTACTTCATTCAATAATATAATTTCTCCCTTTGTTTTATGTTCATAAGAAATATGATATAATACTATTTTACTTGCCACGTACAAATGTCTTTACTGAAAAGCATTTTGTTAATGTTCTTCAGAAAGCAGATATATTTCCACATTTTGTACTCTGTAACCATTAGTTCTTGTACTCTGGTTGGTAATTTTACTTGAATTTTCTCTGTGACTGAAACAGTCCCATTATTGATAATGTAACTAAATCTAGGAAGTAGATCAATCTTTAATTGACTTAGACTGAAGCAAAGACTACACATCACAGGATTCTAAAATAATTAGCTATTATTTATTTTTCTCCAAAAAAAAAAAAAAGTCTAGAAGAAATATATTTACCCTTCCCACCCAAGACATTCCTCCTTGGATTATAAGCAGCCTATTAATACAAACCAAACATCTGACAGTGGTTAAAATGTGTGTAATTATTTAATGGAATTTTTTCCCCCCCGCTGTGAAAATCTGTTGTCTACATACTTGTTCCTTCTTCAGTTTTAGAGTGTTTTTCTCCTATTTAATTGTGGAGTAACACAAAAGCAGCATAGAAGAATCTATGCAAAGCCAGATTAGATTGATTTGATATTAAATAGATTGTGAAGCCTCAGGGAAGATAGCTATAATAACAATTCACACAATATAAAGTCTGGCAAACCTGTCAAGTGTGTCCCCTACCCCCATCCCTAGGCAGACATGCTATGTAAATTTTAACGACAAGCTGATTAACTGCTGAAAACACACTAATGAATGACCCTCACTTGTAGGTAGATAATCACATTTTCAGTTTCCTTTCCCATATATCATTGGATTAGAGCTGTCTAAAGTAGTTCTCTGAAGGGTTAAGGAAACACCTCGTCACACACATTGCTCTTGCTGGTCTATGTCCTTAACCTGCCAAATGGTAATGAGAATGAGAGTTTACCACCAACCTTCCTTTATTTCATCACGAATACTATAGTGATTAGATGAAGGAATGACAAAAAATTTCCCTTAAAATAATTAACTGCGCAAAGTACATTGGTGGCAATATGCAATACATTTTTAAGGCTGTTTTCTAGAGTTGTTGAATTAATATTTATATAACCTCTTGTAACATGTTCGTGAATGACTAGGAATAGAAATATCAGACGATTTAGAGTTTCCAGACAGGAGAGACAAAATAGTGGTAGTGGAGGTGGGGCTGGAGACAAGGACTTTCACATCTGCCTCTGTACCACACACACAATTTTTATTTAGATAGTGTGTATCTGGATGGGGTACAGTGGCAAGAAGGAGGCACATGAAGTACTCAAGTCTTCCCACCCGTTTGACACTACAATGGAAACCCTAGAGAAAAACATAACCTTTAGGGGAAAATGTCATCCTCATGTTAGATTCAGGTGTACAATAAATAAAATCATATCAAACTAAAACATACCACGACTGCCAAGACCAAAAATGAAACCCTATCGAATAGTAAGAGGATAACATGCACAAAACATTTACTCTCAAACTGCCAATTATGTAATAGGTGTTTAATGGCTACTGTTCTCCTTCCTACATTATAATTATAAAGAGGTATTTTTACCTAAGGATATGATAATTTAAGATACCAAGGTAAGGCCTCCTGGGACAGAGCTAGGACAGCCAGTGCAACCTCATCAACAGCATTCTTCACAAAATTAAGAATAATAAAATATATGTATATATTTTATGCTGCTAGAAAGACACTTCATTCTCTGGTTAGTTATGCACAATGGTCCCTTCCTGATAGAATGGAAATTTCTAAGCGTGTATCTTTGTATCTTGAGAAAACAGCAAAAGCTAAGTATTTAGTGAATGAATTTAGAAAACATATTATAAATGTTTCAGAAAAATATAAATGCAAAGTCACTAAAGAAAATGTGGAAATAGAAACAGAGTAATGTTAGTATTATCTGTTGGGCATTCACCTACCCTAAGTGGCAGGTTTGGATAATTTGGATTATATAACATCTAGAAGGTTATTTCTTCTACATACTTGTAACTGTACTAAAATATTCATTTTATAAAAATAGATCAATATGGTATACTTTGTCCTACAATGTACTAGGACCTGTACTATTTTAAGAAATATATCCCAGAGTTATTTTAGCTTTGAAAAACCAATAATAGAACCAAAAATACAAGTCAAATGAGCAAATAACATGAACAGTAAAGGACACTCAAGCCGACCATAGCATATGAAAAAATATTCAACCCCAACAGTAATTGAGAAAATGCAAAGTTAAATGAGATAATATTAGTTTGGCAAAAATTAAAGAGTCTGTTCAATATTAAATATTGGCAGAAAGAAAGAAAGAAAGCAAGCAAGCAAGACCAAATGAACCTGGAATTTTTTTACACTGCTCATGGGGGTGCAACTGTTGAGCTATTTCAGAAAGCAAACGAGCAAGATCTAGAAAAATTAAAATGTACATTATAATCCAAATAGTCTACTTCTCATTACATATTTCCCAGAATCTTACACATGTGAACCAGGAGATAAGTTCAAAAATGTTCACTTACAATATTGTAAAACTTCAACAGCAGAATGGCTAAACAGTTTAATGTCTATGATATAAATATACAAGAGCCCTTAAAAAAATTAGGAACTAGATTTACACATATCAATGTAGCTAAATCTGAAACGGAAGAAATCAAGGTGCACAATGACACATAAACTACACCTACCATCTGTGATGTAAAAAAAAAAAAGCAACACAAAATATTGGTTACACAGGTATTAACACATACATATATAAGTACTATATATGTACTGATATAAAAGTATACAAAGTAAGGTAAAACATTACACACTAGTGGCTAGCTATGGGGAAGAGAAAATGTGGAAGAGGGAACTTGAATTTTTAAATTTTTTTATAAAAATGATTTTTTATAATTTTTAATTCTGGGATGTTAGTACTTAAATTTTTATCATTCTCTGTACTTAAAATTTTTTAACATTTCTCAAAATAAAGAAGATTTAAAACACAGATAAGAGGAAAATACTAATAGTAATAAGAAAATACAGGATTTAAGAGCATTGCTGCTTTTTTGAGATGGTAAATGTAATTACTAATTCCGATAAAATGGTGAAGGCAAGTTTGTTCAAGCCTCTTGAAATATTCTGTAAAACCTACTGAAATACTTTATTAATATGTACACATAATTTAAAAAACTAATTATGAAGAGTAACAGCTAATAACATAATTCTTATTTTGATTCAATAATTCAATACTGTTAAATAACTTATTAATTATAGAATATGAACTATAAAAAATTACAGAAAATAATATTTTAACTAAAATTGTTCTTTACAAGATAAACAATGGCATGGTATACATATTTTAAATGTATGAGCCTCTCAATTTTAAGTGTTAAAAAAATTAATACAACCGAGGTGCCTCAATATTAACCACAAATATTCAAATAGTCTTAATCTGAAACACTGATGCTATTAACCTGATCTTTTTGTGGTTCTTCCTAACCACATTATCCATTTAACATTTAAAAGGTTCAGTCTAATATAATACAGGTAATATATTTTGGAATATTTATTCACTGTGATTAAAACATTTTGTAGTACAACATTCTAGGTTCAAAAAAGATTAAATTACATATAAAAGGTATTTTGTTTAAAATCCAAATTCTACATGGTGACATTTTTAGCTTAAAATAGGTTAGCCCAGTGCAATACTGGTTGAAATACCCTGGAGTCACACGTCCTTGGAAGACTTAGTTACACTAATTTAACTCACATATATAGACAGACTTGTCATTTGAATGTGTACGTCCCAGGTGAAATTGGCTTGTGAGTGGAACGGTGATGAGATATCATAATTAAAAATGCCGTCTGGAAGAACTGTGGTTGAGCAAACTGCTCCTCCAGATAAACAACTTCTGTAGAGTTGCAGGTCAGCTTTGACTAATTTGGTATATTTCAGATGTGGAACTCTTTACTGTGTTTACAACAGGAGTTGCATCACAAAAAAGCAATGTTACCAAATTTGCTCATAAGAGCATCAATTTAATACATACTCATCACAGAGACCCCGAGGGTTTCTGGTAATTATATTCAAATATTAAATAGTTTATTCTTCATTTAGTCTGAATTAGAAATGAAGTTAGGGAGCTTTAGAATATTTGACCATTAAGAGAGTCACTAGTGACCAAATACACTAGAAATTAAGACTAAATCATTACAGACAACTAACTCACCAATAAACAAGCATTTACTAAAACAGGAAGCAAAGGAGAAAGGAAAGAAGGCAAGACCACATGACAGAGTGGGAGCATGGGTGGACAGGCCAAGGACACTCTCCCTTTGCTTCCGCCTCCCCCAACTTAAGAATGCATAGAGCAAAACTCTTGATACTTTTTATCCTCTTAAAATTTAATACCCAGCAGCACTATTCACAATAGCCAAAAAGTAAAAACGACCCAAATGTACAACTGATGAATAATAAACCAAATGTGGCATATCCATATGATGAAATATTATTTGGAAATAAAAAAGATCAAGTATTAATACATGCTACAACATGGGGGAACCTTGAAAATTTCATGCAAAGTGAAAACATGCCAGAAACAAAAGACCACATATTGTCATAATATCATTTATGAGAAATGTTGAGAATAGGCAAATCCATAGATGCAGATAGGAGGTTAGTGTGGGTTTCACGGGCTGTGGAAGAGGAAAAATGGGGGAGGATGGAGGAGTTTCTCTTTTTTTGGAATGATAAAAATGTGCTAAAATTAAGTAGTGATGGTTGCACATCTCTGAATATACTTAAAAACACTTAATTGTACACTTCAAAAGTATGTGCCATATTTTATGGCATGTGAAATGTATCTCAATAAAATAATTATTTTATAAAAAAGCACTTTCAGTCAGGTTTTACCTGGTGAGAGCATTGAAGGTCAAAGGGACAGAACTTTCTCAAACATCCTCCTGAAGTGGTAAATTACATAAGTAATAAATTGTCAAAGTACAAGCATTCAATCTATTCAAAGATTCTTCATTTTTTAAAGAATACATTATTTGAAGAGATTTATTTCTCAAGGACTTAGAAATATTCACTGAAGAAAAGATTTGAACCACAAAAAGGCCTTTTACGCTAATGTCAGCTCTAAAACATTTTTAGGCTTTTTAGTAATATCAACTGAAACCTGATGGGCATCAGCAGATGAACCAATCAAGTGTAAAAAATAAAAAATCTGAATGGCAGTGGGGAATCAAATCTTTTCATTAAAAAAATAGCAGTTCTTTTCTTAAGTGGTGGTATGAACACTATTTGTCAAGACTGCATGACCTTTTTGAAATCACAAAGAATTCTGTTTTAGCAGGGCTTTAAGCTAACTGAAAAAGGACAGATAATCTTAAGAAGACTGCGACGTCCTTTAATTTCAACATTGCCACCCATTTTCCTAATACCGGCAGCAGCTAGCCAAAGAATGAAGAATGTCAAGGGACCAACTGCTTCTGAACAAGATGATCAAATTTCAAAATCATGTGCAGAAAGCAAAAATGAAAATTTAAACTGTGCTTTACTTCCAAAAGTTGCCATTAATATTTTCTACAATTATTAAAAGGTCCAATTTGTAAATATATAGTTTTACCTCAATATAAATAGAAACTTAGGCCTTTGTTTTAGTAAGGAGACAAACTATGATTTGGAAAATCAAGTATCTGGAACCAATTTATGACCCACAAAGAGATAAACTTTCTCTTTCACCATTTACAACTTATCTAGAAGTAAATAAGAGACAAAGCATAGATAATCAGGATGAGTTTCTGGGAAATGATAACATTCCAAGTCTGTTATCAAGAACAGTTTTGAAATTCTTTATTATAAATTTCAGAGACAGTTTCTAGAATTCTAAGATGATTATTTCATTTATGAAATATTCAATTCCAACTACATACTTTTAATACTTCTAGTTCTTATTTTTAGAATTTTTTGTAGAGACAGGGTCTCACTATGCTGGCCAGGCTAGTTTCAAACTCCTGGCCTCAAGTGATCCTCCTGCTTTGGCCTCCCAAAGTGCTAGGATTATAGGCATGAACCACTGTGCCTGGCCTATCCTTCCAGTCTTGTTAACACAACAAGCTTAACCACAAGTGTAACTTTTCTGCTTGTGTGAAATGTGAACACAGGCCATGCACTGTACACCTGAACGCTGAATTCATCTTGCAGTATTTCTCCCAGCTGAGTCTTCCGCTAGTGTGCACTTGCCATGGGAAGGCTGCACTGGTCTCTAGCCTGCTAAGTTAGCTTCCCTAGGCCATAAGTTATTCACCCCTTGAGATTTCCGCAGGCATGAAGAAACCATTAAAAGTTGTTTAAAGATGTGGTGCTTGGCTGAGGAGCCAATGGGGCAAAGCTACCATATGTAGGATTATGACTGAACTCCTCTAAGTTAGAATCTTGGCCTGGTGGAACCATACTGGAGTGCCATGGGCCCTCGGTTGGCCTCGAATTGCTCGTTCCCTGCTGTCCCCGCCAGCAGGCCCCTGGTGCAGAGAGCCCCTCATCCTGGGAAACAAAGTGTGGCCGGAAAGGCAGCTGCCTCCTTGCCCATCACACAATGCATGTTGGGAACCTGGTACTAATCTATTCATAGATGACCTGTTTCTGGGTCGGTTTCGTATGTAGCAGAGCAGCTCCCAAGCTGTGATCTATTGAAAGTCAGCCCTCTACACAATGGTTTGTCAAAACAAATAAACAAACAAACAAAAAACAGAACATATAAAAATATAAGAAACAAACAAGCAAAAAAAAAAAAGAATTCAAAAAATGTTTATTTTTATTGAAATGGCATATCAAAATAGGACTTTAGAAACAAGATAAAAAGTCACCTGTGGGGAGTTACCTCGGACTTAAATTTAAAAACTTTTTTTTTTTTGAAGAGAAAGAAATATAGCAAACTTTTAAAAGTGGTTGCCTCTTTATGGGGGGGTTCATGAAAATGTTCTCTATGTCAATTGTGGTGGTGGTGGTTGTCACACAACTATATCCCAAAAGTGCTAGTAAAGGATTGTAAAATTACGCTACCAAGGGTTAAATTTCATGGTAAATCACACTTTCATAAAGTTGACTTAAAATGTATAGCAGTTATCTCTAAATGAATCAGTTATCTCTAATCATGAATTTTTCTCTTTATACTTTTCTGAACTTTACAATTTGTCTAAAAGGAACATCATTTAACTCCACAATCAATAAAATGCAGAGTAAGAATACGGCCTTGTCCACACCCGTGCCTGCTTCGGTGTCCTTGGAGTATAGGTAAAAGGGGAAGTCCTACGGGGAGTAGATGGGTGCAGAATCCAAGTGGGCCCTGCGGTGTGGGCTACTGGACCCGTTTACTCTCGCTCTATCCAGTGAAATCTCAACCCAACTAATGTGAGAATGATAACCTATCCATGACATTGCAGGGAATAAAAGAACAAGTCCCATGCTTATCAAAATTTGGATTTGAAGGATGTTGCCTATGGAGACATGAGATTTAAAGGACATATTTCCCTCTGAGGATTCTGTGCTGTGAGATTTCCTGAGATGAGCTCTACAGACCCCAGCATCCCCTGGGAGTCATTTCTGTTGCTAAGACGTGTACACTATGCACCTGCACAATGACAGGCAACACAGGCCATCTCACATCTCAGCACTTGTTGTCATCCATGACTCCAAAAGTCTCTGCAGACAGAAATAGTCATGGCAGGCTGACTGCTTAGTGGACCTAAAACTGTCCATCTACATATGCTATTATCCTGGAGCCAAGCTGTAGTGTCAGAAGTGGCCCCCTGGAGAATTACTTTCAGTTAAGGTGCTATTCCATCCATTTATATTCCATTTAACAATGGAAGAAACAGCCCTATGAGCTTGTTTTTGTAATTTACTGGAAAGAGACCACTGAGGACACTGCTTGCCTCATCATACAATGGTACGTTAATGTGGACACATGGGAGAAACCACTTAAGCCTCAGTCCCAGGAACAGTGGATCCTCCTGGGCAGCCTAGTTTGTTTTTCTCTTACAGACATGTGAATTGTGGAATTCATTAGTGTTTCTGTCTTTAGCATGGCTAACAGGTCACTCAGAGTGAACATGGCATGGAATGTTGCAAGATACATTTTGTGTACTATTTTAACCTTGGCTTCATCTGATTTTTCTATATTTTATCTTCTTTTCACTCTAATTTCCTAACTTCATTTTTAGTTTTTGTAATTTGAAAGGTCTTTCAAATACTTTTAGATGAAATATTAAAGGCATAAGTAACTACAGCATACTCAGAACAAATGCAGAAAAGCTTTTTCTTCCCTATTAACTGATTCCTTTCAATGAGGTGAAATATAACTATACTCTACTTAATATAAATGCAGATAAGCCATAACTTCTTTATCAATTCATTCCAAAATCAAACTTCAATGAGGTGAAATACTAAATAACAGATAATATTATCTGCATAGATAATCTTAGTGTACTTGGTACAAATGAAGAAAGGCTAAAACTACTCTATTAAATGAGGCCATAACCCACTTTCAGGGCTTTTCAAGATTGCAGGGATTATTTCTGGTCTGTTGTATCATCTCTTCATACAAACTTCATCAACTCCAGATTAAAGTTCATTATAAATACGTTGATAGTACTAATTTTATTAAATTTTTTTTAGAAGTAAATAAAACCAATGGAAAAGTCATCAGAAATGAGATTTTTACCTTGTCTGGAAGACCACTACTTCCAAAGAGTCATGAATAGAAAAACTATAGAATTTTATCCTTAGATTTTTAAAACGTTCTCAACAAGGCATACTACAAATAAACTGCCAATGATTATGATGCAGTTCACATTTTAGGAGGCTTCCTGGTAGGTACAAAAAGATGCAGAGGACTAGTTTCTACCTATAAAATGGAAATGTCTTCTGGCATGGCTAAAAGTGAATCTTTGATCCTACAAGTGTAAGGGAACCGAACTGCTCACTGTTAGAGCCACTCATTCAGGGAAGAGGATTCCACAGCTGATCTACCACAAGATAAGCATCACGAAACAGGTATTAAACAGGACCTCGTGCCACTGCTGCAATCTTCTTCACAGGGTGAGGCCAACCATGGCAAAAGCTTTGGAGAGGTGAAAAGGTAAATAAAAACAAATGCTTTCCATTTTCCTTTGAGTTATTAGTGTCATCTTTGGGTGAGGAAAGGAAAGAAAATCTTACAGATCATGTTACCAACTCCGCCATAGGAGCCAAATCTAACACTGTGAAAGGTAACTAGTGATCAAATCCCCTATTTTGCTGATTAAACTCATTTCATGCAAGAACAAACTGAATCAAACAGAAGCTTAAAGGCAAAAAGAAGCAATTCCACTTTTAATTGGTATTTTTTAGCAAGCTGGAAATGACAGGCAGGAAAGGGGGCATGGGTCTAAGAGCTAATTTCTGTTCTTTTGTATCCCTTAGATTCTGGTTCTGAGACTGACAATTGGCAGGCACTGAAGATGGGGATCTCTCAAGGGATGCAATAAAAACTTTAGCTTCCCTTTCTAACAGGCCCCTTTCTAACAGAGCTCCTTGCTCTGGTGGTCACAGAGCAGAGAAACTGTGCCAATAGTCTTCTTAAGGTCTGTTGAAAAGTACCCTGAAAGTGTGAAGAGGGAAGATATGAGATGGGGAGATAGAAACCCAACAATACCAAGTGGATAACCTAATGGCAAAGCACCTTTACTTGATGTGCCTAAAGCATCCTGGACTTAAGGTTCATTATCCATTCAATGATCATCTGGCTGGGTGCCCACTTGCTGAGTGCCAGGCACTGTGCCAGGGCTGTGGGGATGGAATGGGCCTTACTACCTGTTGAGCAGCTAACACACGCACAGGGAAACAGGGATGGGAATTCAGATGAGGGAGGTGACTTTTCCTGAGAAACTTGAGAAAGGCTGTAAAAAAGGGTAGGCATTTAGTTGGGACATCAAGAATACATGAGAATTCAACATGAGAAGGAAGCAGGGCAGTCCAAGTGGATGAATTACCATCCCAACCACAGCTCAGAGATCACTGAATGAAGAAATCCACCTTACTCATAACCCTTAAAATTTCATAATAGATTCCTACCTGGCTGTCTGGCCTCTTTATTCTGTTTTAAACACGGTACTCTCAAGAAAGAAAAACTGCTTCCAATAACCATCACCACCAATAATAACAACTTTGAGTAGGTCTCCTTTAAAGATCTAATAAAGTTCTTCACAATTAAATGTCAGCTTCACCTTTCCAATTTCATAAGCCAGTAGGTTCTTTTAGGACATCTCCTAGACACTGAGCACCTTAGTGGTCTGGGGCAGCTGTAATGTGGGATCACATATGTCTTTGTGCACATTTTTCTCCTTTCCCTGGTCAACCCCACTCCCATTTCTGCATGACCCATTCATTCACCTGACAATCACTGGTGGAGCTATAGTTACATGCCAGGCACTGAAAACCAGGCAGGAACCACAAAAGAAATCACTGACAGAAACTACTGCTCACAGTATATATTTTACTTACAGATTTTTAACAAACATATGGAATTAGCCAGCTGAATGATATAATCTTAACATTATTTAACATTTTAAAATTTAGAAGTCCAAAACATAATCTAATAGCCATGCATAGACCAACCACTCCCTCATTGAACAGTTGTTAACATTTTGTTATATTTGCTCCAGATGGCTCTCGAAAAAAATGCTACAGATTTGGGGAAAGCCTAATTCCTAGAATTGTCCTCCTTTCTTCCTTTCCAGTGGTTCCACTACCTTAAATTGGTGTCATTCAAAAATATCTTATACTTTTACTCCACATGCATACACTGGCAAACAATACCAAATACTGTTTAATTATTATACAGTATTGCTCTCTCTATATATAACTGCTAATACATTATTTCCTCCTATAGCTTTTCTTCTGCAACTTATAGCTTTCCAAGTCTGTTTTGCAAACACGTCCATGTTTATATATGTAGATCTTGTTATTTCATTTTAACTGTTCTAGGGTTTCATTTTAACTGCTTTACAGTGTATCTTTTTAACAGTTTATTCTCCATCTCCATCCAGATGAGTGTATGTTCTTTGTAATTTTTTACTTTTGCAAATGAGCATCCTTTGTATCTATTTTACTGTGCATACCTGTCAGACTTCGTCCAATGGTATCCCAGTTCTTGGAGTGTGAAATCTTACTCTTTTGCCCACTGATTCTCTCACTCATGGTCAAGTTTTATTTTATGACATGTATTTTAAGGCAATTTTTTAGTTTTACAAAATCAGAACTCATTCAAAAATACATGATGAACAAAGCACATTGTGAATCTGTCCTTCCTATCCTCTTCAATACATCTCTTCTTATTTCTGTGCTACACTCAGGTGCTATAATCTCACACCTGGATTCCTTAGCTCTAGTGAAGGTATTTGTGTGTGTGGATGGTTGCTTACATTGATGTTTCTGTGAGAGGATGGGCACTGACAAGTCCTATTCTGTCATCTTACTGACATCACTCATAAATCTGTGTTTTACACTATCTCACTGTGAGCTCATCTTTAATGGTGCCATTTTCTCAGCTGGGGACTCCTAAGCACTGTGGCTAGTTACATTTGGGCTAAAAACCCACACATGGTAGAAGCCTGGCATTTGCTAATGGCAGAGTCCTTAAAGGACATGGCTTAGAGTAGTGATCTTAAGTTCAAACATACCATCTTGAGCACACACAAGGCTTCATTCTTTGGCTCCTTATATGGGTATTAAACCCACCTCTGGTGTTTACTCTGAGGTTTGACAACTGTTCTCACATTTCCTACAGAGGTAGCTCAAGCTTCTGGCTCTGGTTTTTAGTGCTTTTTCTAGTTTCAATATCTGGAGATTTCCCTCCTCTTGTGCCATTTCCTCTAGGTATTGGTCTTTATTGTAGATATACCAAGTATATCTAGAAGTTTATCAAGAGAGTTTCTATTTTAATTTAGTTAGCTATATTGCCAGAAAAAGAAGTCCTAACTAAATTATTTAAAATGTTGATTTACCTTTCTATTAAAATATAATTCTGTTTAGAAAAACAAAACAAGTTGGTTCATACCTTTTAGAAATATATAATACCATACTATTGAGTTTGTGAATTGCTATTTTCAGTGCTAAAAATACAGATAATTTCTAAAAAAAAAAATTACAGAGAATTAAAGCTAATTTTCATTTTCAGTTTTAACTTCTTTAATAAGCTATTTCATTGGGTACTGCAAAATCTGAGTTAGAATTTTCTAATTTATAATTTTATACCTTGCTTACAATTCTCTTCCTATTAAAAACCTTCCTGGATATTTATAAAATAATTACATAATCTTATATTTGTTTTGTAAAGGTTCTGTTGACCTTTATTTATATGCTTTATGCCTTGCTAAACATATCAATATACACAACTGTTAAGAGTCAGAGATGAAAAATTAATATGACTACAACTTACCAGCCCAACAGTTTAAAGTTCATACCAACAATCAGCTAGAAACAACAGAGAGCTTCTATTCACTAAGAAGTGTTTTTGCCCATAAATAATACAAGATACTGAAAAGTAGAACAATTATGAGGTTAGAAATAACTGAGAGAAAAGTTATTGCAGGCATGTCTACCTAAGTGTAAGCAGATCAAACTTAAAACTGCAAGCAATGAAAGCATTTTATAGTAGGTTTTATAGAAATAAGTAATTATTAAGAAAATCTACAGGTAGGATGAGCAGTGATTTAACTATTTGGAACATGTAGTAGTTTTTACAGGAATGATGCTTTTAAATAGCATAAGAGGTATTTAAACAAAAAATAACAATCATGATTATGTTTTTATACTAATGCACTCTTTTTGTATTTACTAAATGTGAGTACAGTAAATTATTCCATATAGTAATTAGTTCATGTGAATTCAGAGTTCTAGAAAAACCCACAGTAAACTGAAAGCATTTTTAAAAGTTAATGCAATCTTATCATTTAGAAATATTTCTTAGTTAAAAAAAAAATCCATACCAGGTGTTCAAAGCACCAGCCAATTAGCTTTACCAAATGATTAGCAATTAATCACGACAACATCCATTAACTGGGTGCACATATGAGGAAACTGAAGGCAGCACAATAGCTTTTGCTGCAAAAGTTTGCCAATGCTATAGAAAACATTTCAAGCACAGGACTGATAGTCAACACTGAAAGAAGCTTCTCAAAATTAGAATTCACGGACATTTTCGGTGTCAAATTCTGGAAGGCAAGTTAACAATAACAATACTAACAGAATCATTTGCTGCATACAGAACAACCTAACAAGACATGTAACTTGAGTGGGCATAAAGATGGAGCCATTGGCCCTGTACCTGGTGCTGGCGATGCTTGGTGATTCTGCTCCAAGCCTACATCTTTCTAGCTGACTGGCAACAATCTGCCTTTCCACTTCCAGTTCTCGGGTGAGTCGTTGAAACTGAAGCTCCTGTGATTCAAGGAAATAAAAGGCATATAAGGCGCTGAGGTTTGCTGCTCAGGCAGATATATAAATTAATGTATGTCACAGGAAACACAGGAACGTACCCATAACATAAAGCTATGGTGTGGCTTTGTGAAAGGCAATTTTTGTATGAAATAAATGACCTATTGATTCCTAGCTTTTTCAAATCTAAAGGGAATAGAATATCAGCCTTTGTTTGGAATAGAAAACATGTAGATCTTTATTTGCCTTTTCTCGTTTTGGCTCTAACTGAGGTCTTTAAACAGTACTTCTACTATAGTGCCTTATCAAAGTTAAGGCTTCCAGAGACCTTGCTTTATGTATCTATATCAGAGGCACAGCAAACAATTTATTTACTTCCAATGGCTAGTTTTTATATTTCTCATACTACATGTCAGCATAGTTTAAAAATATATAAATCCCCATGATCAGAATCACTTTACCATGTTTGATATACAGTCTTTTAAGAAACAAAGATTCCAATGCTACAGAAAGTCTTGCCATATTGATCTATGATATAACCAACAAAAATCTGCTGTGTCCAAAACCAATCCTGTGCCACCGTGCAAAGGGAAAGAAGGAACACAAGAAATGAAAAAAGACTAAGCCATAACATTGAATTTAAAATATATTTAAAAGCTGGAAGACTGTCTATAGAAATTACATTCTTCAATCTATGTTGCAAAATGAAGGCAAACAAGTTCTATGAAAGGAGAAAATGTTTTAACTTTATTTGTATTTCTCTCCTTGTTAGCTTGATGGGATCTTAATACATAGAAAACATATCATGTTATAAAATATCTAAAGATCAAATAAATTCCAAAGGTTTTATGCCACAAATAGCACCTCAAGCTCCCCTGTGTCATATTATCTCCTTACAAGTCCACTCAAAGCAAATGCTGAACTGTAAGTAGTTTAATGTGATGCCTGCCAGTTCAAAATACCAGACATATGAGTAATAAATGTAGAAACTAAAAAGAAATAAAATGGCCGGGCGCGGTGGCTCAAGCCTGTAATCCCAGCACTTTGGGAGGCCGAGGCGGGTGGATCACGAGGTCAAGAGATCGAGACCATCCTGGTCAACATGGTGAAACCCCGTCTCTACTAAAGGTGCAAAAAATTAGCTGGACATGGTGGCGCGTGCCTGTAATCCCAGCTACTCCGGAGGCTGAGGCAGGAGAATTGCCTGAACCCAGGAGGCGGAGGTTGCGGTGAGCCGATATCGCGCCATTGCACTCCAGCCTGGGTAACAAGAGCGAAACTCCGTCTCAAAAAAAAAAAAAAAAAAAAAAAAAGAAGTAAAATGACCTAAAATATCATTTATGACGATATGTATATATTTGTTTGCCATCAAAAATTTTTAAAGTATATGAACTCCTTGTGAAATCAGGCAAACACGCAATTGCTTGGCAGCACTGGCTCTGCAAATTGCACAAGATATTCTTAGAATAATTTTTAAGAAGCAGTCCCTAAACTCCTTACCACTTTCTGATATTGAGAATCCTTTTCTAATGATCCCAATTGGTGTGGGCGTATTAGACAGGGCCTAGATGAGTAACCGCTGACTCAATAATGCTGTACAGTATGATCATAATAGGTCAGTGGGACAATGCCTGCCTCTGCCTAACAATTCTTAGGCTCATAATAAATGTTCATAACAAAAGACCAGATAGACATAAATTGTTCGGCAGTCGGTACCAGGCTAAGATAACCAATTTGAAAATACTACTATGCTTACCTCACACTTGTTCTTTCTTTGCTCTTAAACAGCAAAATTTTGTGTGTGTGATAGACATCCATTCGTTCACTTCTTTTACTCACGTGTTATTATATGCATCTTTTCCCATAACACTGCCTGCTTCTATCAAGCTGGGCCAGGAAAGGACTTTTCAGGAATCCCCAAGTATTCCCCAAGCCATCATATTACCTCTTTCCTCTGAGTTCAGTGGCTACTAGGGATTGAGGGCTAGAGTACTGTCCTCATTCTGGGATGGCCAAAAGTTACCACATCATGTCTAGTATGGTATGAATATATATTTCAAATAAGAACATAGAAAAAAATTCCATTCATAGAAAAAAATTCTACTGTACAGGAAATTTTTACCATGTTTGTGGCTGCCTATGACCTTTTAAACAACCTTTCGAGGAAATGGTTGGGAAAGTTACTGCTTGAAGGCAGAAGGTGGAATTTCCCATTATTCCTTCCCTCAAAAGCAGAGACAGGTAATTTTGGCTCTGCCAAGAAGGTGCACTCATGCCAGACCATGATGCCGGTGCCAACACTGAGACTCTGATTCTAGCAAACAGGACACTCATTTTCCCTCTCTATTGCCTTCTTGCTGAAATTCCTGAATTAGGTCTCAAGGTCAAGTTTCTGACATGGAAACAACCTCCTATGTTTGATGGCTGTAACAAGTTTCTTTACCTGATCAACTTTGTGGCACGAATTTAGATACCATTCCTAGAATCTAGATCTCAAGTCTTATTCTCCAGTACTTGTAACAAATGTGGGAATTCACTAATAATCACTTAATGAATTCCTTTTTCTGCTTAATTAGCCATGTCAGTTTCTGTATCTTATAACTGGAAACTTTGATCGACATACCCATAGAAACAATTTACAGTTGCTGAGTTGCTAGGAAAGCCTATGTAGCATGATGTAGCTACACTTTTTATTTAAAAGTAGGGCCATTCCTTTAATGTTCTTATGGACTGAGTTAAGTCCATATGATATCCCAACTGGATGTAGAACCCATACTATTGAACATCACTGACTACTGTTATCAAAACCATCCTACCTATTATGTGCCCACAACTTCTCACAAGTAGGACTTCATTAAAGTGCCGACAGCAGAGTATCAAGAAGCTGTAAAGCACAGAATTTATAACTGTTACCTGTGAGTGTTTACAAACAAAAAAAAATGCTTTCTTGCAGAATTATTACTATCACCCCTACCAAATGTAAGTTGAACACATGCATGTGATTGGCACCAAGATCTAAGAGTGGGACATCAAATTTCACAATTCAGTCTCTACTGGCTTCTTTGACTGACTGATGAGGAAGAGAGTATTATGCAGTCATATAAAAACATATCTAATAATTTCCAAAATAACACCCATTAAGATGATAATGCAGAGACATCATCTATGAAGTTAAATTCTTATATTTCATCCTCTAAACTAAAAATGTGAAGACTGGTTCTTAAATCAGTATCCCAAACTTAGAATCTAAATTATAGGGGAGCTCATATTGTTTTGTGAGAAGAAAAAAGCTAACGTTAAAAGCATTTGCCAGTGATTTAATGTATGAAAATTTCCTCGTAGAGCACAGCAAACAAAACCACACATGACTTTAGAACATCAAGGCTACTAATGTTCAAGGCTACTAATGTGCTATAAAAATGGAATCTGTTTACATGTGTCACAAAGCTTTTCTTTATATTTACATCGTCCCTTTCAAGTAAGTATACTGATAAATATTCTTTGAGAGAGAATTAAGGGAATAGATGAAAATAAAGCTGGACTTTGAGTTGAGCCATACTTGGTAGACAGAGCTACACTGCCTGAGGAAGCCCAGGGAAGAGCTGGCTGCCCCAAATGCCAGCAGGTGGTCTCTGGTCATCAGCTCCTTCAGGGGTGTCTCGGCTGCACAGAGCCCCCTTAGCCATGGGCACACCCTCTGAGAAGCTTGCATACAGGCAGTGATTGAGGTAAGAATATAAAGACCAGACCCAGATTTGCTCCTTTTGGCCTTGTTGGCCAAGGCTCTGTCAGCCTGATTTGGAATTCCCCCTTGCCTAATTCTGCTTTCCCTTCCCCTCTTCTCCACAGGTGTTGATCCCTGACAAATACTCCACATGCAAAACTCCATGTCAATGAGAATCCAACCTGAAACGGTCTTTTTTTTTTAAATTGTTTCATATAAATTTCTATGATAGATTTTGCTCTCCCAGTTTAAAAATATTGTGAGATACTTCGAAAATACAGAAAATTCTAGACAATAACACAATGAACTGTAAATCTGACCCAGCTATAGAAAATATTTTGTGACATTTGTTTGAGATGTTTTGAGAGGTAAAATATTACAATTTTATTTTAAAATACAATAAAACCCCTTGGTTTCTCTTTCCTAGACCCTATTCTCTTTTCTTCCCACCCTAGAAGGAATCATTACCCCAAATTTGATGCTTACTATTCACATGAGTATTTTATATTACTACTACATATTTACAAAGCTATAAATGGCAAATGAAATAGCAGCATCGTTTTGTTTGTCCACAGAATTTATGCAAATGGTATACTGTACAGTTTTTGCAGACTGCTTTTACTGCAATATGACTTTGAGATTTATTAACATCAATACATGTAGATCTAGCTAATCTATTTTCACTGCTTAATAGTATTCCATTGCTATCACATAATGTATTTATATGTTCTCATCATGAACTCTGGGTTGTTTCCAATTTTATGTAATTACAAACATTATGTAAAATAAGATTTCTTGTATAAACCATCTTGTGCACATAAAACATAATTCTCCAGAGTTAAGAGACCTAGAAGTGGAACTGCTTGGTCAAAAGGTACACACATCTTCAGTTTTGCTTGGTAATGATTATCAGGTTACTTCTCAAAATAGTTACTGATTTATATTCCAGTCAGCGATATTTTGAGAGTTTCAGTTTCTCCACATTCTCACTGATGTCAGTTTGTATTTTGGGCCTTGAACTCCTCTTTTCTTTGGTAGGCTGATAGGCATAGAACGGTATTTTGCTTGCACTTTATTTTGTATTTCCCTGGTAACTAACACCTTTTCCTTTGTTTGCTGAACATTTAAGTTTTTGAATCTCATAGGTATCATACCTCTCAGGGGAAAATGTCTTCCTCCTGCCAGCACCCAGGCCTGTCCTCTTCTGTAGGACAGATTTCTTATCAGCTTTAGCCAAGGTTGTAGTTTTGAGAAGTTTCAGCTTTGGGCAAGGGATCTAATTTGAACCCTCACCTTAGACTGTCCTCAAATGCCTGTGGCATGCAGCTGTCAAATGGCATGCTCAAGATCACCCAGGCTTTGCCAGATACCTTCAGGGTAAAAGCCAAGTTTACTGCTTAGGATTCTCATTTGCATTTTGGTTTTGTTTTTTGTGAATTCTTTCTTTTCTTTCTAGCTTAGTCTTGCTTTTAAAAAGACAATTTAAATATTTTATTTAGTATGTTGAGTTTCTTTCAGGGGAAAGACTGATTAGAATATTGAATCTGCAATGTACCTCTTTAATATTTTCTCTTAATTTCTTTGAGCTATAGTCAGGGAGAATTTCTCAGCACTAACTTCAATCCACTATTTTTCTAAGTGTCCTGTTTATGGTTTATCTCATCTACTGAACTTTTTTTTCAAAGACAATACTTTCCATTTCTGAGACTTATTAGTTCTTTTTCATGTCTGTTCCTGCATGGTTATTGGCTGTGAAATCTCTTTTTTCTTTTGTTTTCCCTTCCTGTTTCGGTTGACTTTTACTTCAACTCTCAAGTTACTCAGTTTTAAATAAGGCTTTAAAATGAGTGATTACTGTGTTTCTTTCAAATAGAAATACTAGAATACTGCACATCTAGTCACAAGGGTACTGTTTTCCTTCTGGCTTTCAGAAACCCCAGGTAGCTTTCAGAATTAGGTCTCTGCACTCCCGCTCCTTTGATAAGCAGGAAGAGCTCCACTCCAGTTCAAGGCTCAGTCCCTTGAACCGTTTTCACTTAACACTGAAAGCCGGGCATACCTCACCCTCCTGTGGCCTCCTAGTCTCTTACCTTCATTAAGTCCTCACTGACGGCCATAGTGACATATCTCCTGACCCTTTCCAACTGTGCCCTGTGGAAGCCTCATTCCAGTTTACAAACTCTCTCTACAAACACTTTATCTTTTAATCAGAATGTTCTCCGCCTCTGAGTTACTAAGAATACTCTCCACTTCCAGGCTTTAACTAAAATGTAGTTCTTTCTTGAAAATACTCAATTTTCCTACAGCCCTCTATGATGAAGACTATGTATTCCTCCACACCCCAAACCCGAGGTGACTCGAAGAGTGGAGAGTGGAGATAGTGTGTGCTCCTGGCTCCTTACTACCTCTAATTATTAGCATAAAGTTGTTCATAATACTCTCCACTGTCAGTATATGTTATATAATTATCCTCATTGTCAGTAGGATCTGCAGTCTTAACTCCCTTACATTCTTGATATTAGTAAATCATGTTTTCCTTTTCTTCCTAATCAATAAACACCATTATTCTTCCAAATATGTGCAAAAAGCTCGTTGTATTTTGAGCCTCGAGCCATCTAGCTTGTCCATTTGCACCATTACTGTGGATTTACTTCAAGTGAGTCCAGCTGACTAATTCAGGAGCAGCTGCAATAGCTACTATAACTATGGTGACAATGATTAAGAAACATCAGCAGGCGCTCAGTTCAGGCCATCAGCTTGACAACTCGACTCCTGCCCCCACACTCATACTAATCCTCAGTTCTCTTCCAGGCTTAGCGGAGGGAGTGTCCCCTTCTCACCCAAGGCTGGTCTCTGTATGCTCTCCTGCCTCCTCCAGAATCTTGCTTCTCTCTGGAATCCTTCATGTTTCATTTTAGTCTGATGCTTAAGTCTTTCTCTTCTGAGAACATACCTTCTTGATTATAGGACTCTTCAATCTCTGTTTCCTTCTCCTCCGACTTATATTACCTCTTTCATTGAGTATTTTTCTTTAAATTGGCTCCTTTTTAAGAGAGTATTATTGTAGGCATTGTAGTCATTGAAATCCTGGTTTCCAATGCTTGTGTGTTTTTCTTAATATAAAATACATAGAAATTCTTAGAAATGTTTATCTGTGTAACAAAAATCATTTAATGCTAGCAGTATAAGTACAACATACCAAAAGGCAACATACCTTTCTATGACTATACATCTCAGCAGGAAAGAACTTAGTTCCAGTAATATTCAAAGAAGAAAACAGATGGTTATCATGTGAAGAATTACTGGTTAAGAAAGCAAGCATTTTAATTTCGACTGCTGTTGGTTAAAAATCTTTGAAAAAAAATCTACGTTCTGCCTTAGTATACTGAGAGTTTTATACCACTAAAAGACTATCACTGACTAGATTTTTAAGATAGAGAGGATTGGGTAGGATTATGTCCTGTTCCCAGGACATACTACAGCATTTCCCTCCATTTCTCACATTGAAAAGATGAGTCAATTATGGTCATGATCATATCTTTGGGCCAAATTTAGGAAACTATTTTAAAAACAAGTATTTAAGAACTACTAAGAAATCCCCAAAAACATCCTAAATATCATCCTGTAACCTAGGCTGGTGCAAAAACCAAAGCAGTCATATTTACAAAGGTCCTTGAGAAAATACAGCAGAGGTAATCAAATGTCCTGACCATCTACCACAATTTACTTAATAAATGATAAACCATTATTATGTCTGCTTGGTAGTCCCTAAATCAATGTATAATTAATCATAGAAATGCTGTGCATATGATGTCAATCACCATTGTACTGGTGAGCTTCCTTTGTTAAAAAGAAATTAGAAATCAAAGATAAATAACATTATATTTATATCACAGTGAGAACACCTGTGTCTCACAGGACATTAACAGACATTTTCTTAAAGGAAGGGTTCTGGGTCAAGTAGATTCGGGAAATGCTACCCAGGAGATTGTAAATCTTGGAGAGTCATAGCAACCCTACCATACTAAAAGTTCTGAGACGTCTACCAGTAGGAAGTCAGCTTACCTTTCTTTAACCCAGCATTTCTCTGATTTAGTGAACACGAAGCATACTTTTTCTATTGCAAGAATAACTATTAATATCTCAAGGAACTATCATTTTGAGAACACAACTTAGGCGATACTGAAAGAAAAAAAAAGCTTATCTCTTAGTTCAGCCATCCCTAAACACATATTCTACATTTACTATACTATAATCTATACCATACTATACATACTATACTAGATTCCACATTTAAAGCACTTTTTACAAATTGGAAAACAAATTTTTAATCACTTTTGTCCAGACTGAATACTTACAAAGGGAACGATACTACAAAGGGTTAGCGCTTTCAAATGGAAACTTCTGACTTGTACCAATTTGAAGATATAAAGGATGTGTATTATTATGCCAGCTCTGTGGGATTCGTTGCCCTATGCTATGCCCATCACTTGTTAAATCGAGATCCTAGGATCAAAGAAAAGTACAACACACAGCTCTTGCCTTACTAGCTAAGATTTTAATAGGAGATGAACAATAGCAAGATCTTCGTTGTTTTACCCTCCTACCAAAACAGAAATAAACCAGGTTCTAGTTGACATCTTTCCTCTAGTTTCAATGAAGCCGACAGAAAATAGTAAAGTTTACCAGATGCTTGAAGTTTATGTTCTAAGACTTGGGCTCTTATCTGTAACTTAGCTCCGCTATTAGGAAACCAAAATGAAGGAGGAGAGGTTTGGGGGGTACATTAAAAATACACAAGGAAAGCTTTTTACTTAGAACTATATATGGATGAGAACTTCAAAGAAGACAGGTAGTGCCTCATGCTTTTCCTATGTACCCACTACATGGATGGCTTCTTTGTTTTGGAGACAGATTCTCATTCTGTCACCCAGGCTGGAGTGCAGTAACATGATCTTGGCTCACTGCAACTTCTGCCTCCGGGGTTCAAGCGATTCTTGTGTCTCAGCCTCCTGAGAAGTTGGGATTACAGGCATGTGCCACCAAGCCTGTAATATTCTTGTATTTTTAGTGGAGACGGGGCTTCACCACATTAGCCAGACTGGTCTCAAACTCCTGATCTCAGTTGATCCACCTGGCTCAGCCTCCCAAAGTGCTGGGATTACAGGTGTGAGGCATTGTGCCCAGCCGCTGATGGCTTCTTAAAAGACCATCGACTCAACAGTGACTCACTGTGTCACTTGTTCTTGGTTCTCCAACCTCTCACTTGACAATCTGACCAGTACGGTGTAGAGTAGTAATGTCCGAATTCATTATCTCTAGTTGAATTTTCAGTGGTCGGCTAAGTCGGTATACCTAAATGATGGATGAGCTACGGTCTTACCCAGCCACACCTCTCTCCTCTCCCATACTTCCCCACCTCCCCACCTACTGTGTTTTCTACTTCTGCATGGAGTATTTCTCAAAGTGTGGTCCCTGAACCACCAACATTAGCACTACTTGAGAACTTCTTAAAGTCAGAAAAGTGGGGTTCAGAAACCATGTTTAAACAAGTCCTTCAGGAGATTCTCATGCACAGGCAAGGTTGAAAACCACTGTCCTAGTGGAACCACCATCCCTCTTCCATTCAGGCTCAAACTGTAAGCCTTCTCATCTTTTTGTCATTTCTTCCCTTTCTCTTATTCCCATTCCCTGCACATGAAGTGGTTTCCCAAATCCTGCCAGTCTACCTCTTAAGCACAGGCTAAATCTATTTCCTTCCTATTACTTCAGGTTCACATCAATTTAGCCTATTGCAAAAACTCCTCATTAAGTCTTCTCCCTGCCATGGTGGTGCAGGGTCCTGCTTCCACTGCTTACATTTTCTCCTGATATATTTGCCAAAGTTCAATACTACTCACCAATAATCTCTGTGCTTTACAAAAGGTTTAATGGTCTCCAGGCTCTATGCTAAGTGCCAAGTATTTCTTCATGAACTCCACATAATCAGACTGTGAGGGAATCAGAGTCACCCTCACTTCATAGAGAACTGACTTGCCTATGGTCACTCAAAACCAAGATTTGAAATCACCTCAATCTGTCCTAATCCCATGGTGTTACTCTGTGTCCAACCCATAATGCCACTTATAAAAAGTCAACTCAGCTTTGTTTTAAAACCCTCTGTATAGTCTGCCCCCCAAATATCCTTTTGTGGTCTCCCATCACTTCCGTTCATGCACCCATACAGAACTATTGGTGGTTTCCCATACACACCACTCAAGGGTTTTCCTCATTTATTCCATCCACCTGAAACACCCTCCCATAAACACCTACAGTTCTTTACCCAGCCCTTAGGTATAGTGTCTGCCTGTGACATCTGCTCAATTTACTAAATAGGACTCCTCTTAACTAAGAGTGGAATCTATATTCCATTCATCTTAGTATCTCTCCAGCTCTTTGCAAAAAACAAAAACAACAAAGAGTGATTTTATGACTTACTCCCTTATCACAGCCTGCCTTTCCTGCCATTAGTTACATCTGCCTCCACCTGCCTGATTTCTTGATCTCTCAGATATCATGTCCTGCCTACCAAAAAACCAGGAGTTTCCAGCCTTACCATGCCATTTTTGAAAACTCATTTAACAGACTACTGACATTTAATTGTTGAACTAGGAATGTCATTTATTTTCATTTACTTTTTATCCCAAAATGTAGCATGTATAGATAGGATGTATAGATACGGGTGCTGTGTGTGTAGATACAAATAATTCTAGTTCAGTATTGTAACCGAGGTTTACTAACCTATGTTTAAAATTTCTTACATTTGGGAAAGCCCTAGTAGTCAAATAAATACTGAGGAAAAGAGATATCACAAGGAAAATGGATAGTTCAGGAGTGTCAGCTGTAGTTGTCAATGACAACCGTTGCTATAATTTCCGACAAGGTAGTTATTTGGTAGAATTAATGTCAGAAACACAATGATTTTCTTTAAAATGTAATGCCTTGAATATATGATTAACTATTACTTTAAATCTTACGAAATTAAGAAAACTAGTAATGACTTAACATGAACAATTTGTCTGGCTTTTCTATATATATATATATTTCAAAATCATTAAGACAAACGATGCATAACATCTAATGTTAGATGCTTATTTGGGGGTTAATTGACTACAGAGTATATGATAATAATGCACATAAATCATTATTTGCTAAAATGGAAAACTAAAAAGAATAAATGACCAATTTTCTACTTCCTCTATGTGGACTAGTTAATGAAAACACAGCAAAAAATACAAAAAAGATTAGAAAAAACAAGGCTAAATAAACTTAACCTTCTATTCTTCAGTAGATGTAATAAATAGCATTCAAGAATAGGAGGCTTATTTTAAAAATTACTAACTTAAGGTTTGGTTAGCAACTTAATGAAATCTAATGGGAATGAAAACAAATACCACCTAACACAGATATATTTTTTTCTTGTGACTATACTAGGTTTACTTTTACAATTGTCCTTTCTGCTTTGCAGATATTCTATGGCTTAATGTGTGTGTGTGTAGAAGGGGGTGTGGGGTGGGGAGTACTAGAATTAGAAAACATATTGATTAGTTATACCCTAGTAAATTAAATGGTCCCTTACTGGGTAGTTGGCTCAAGAGGTACAAGTGTTCAAAATTTTGTCTTCTTAACTTTTTTCATATTATCTATATGGTTTCACTAATACCATCACTCCTTTCTTAAATTATCGTGGGCTTCTTGGAAAACAAGGTTAAGAAAGATCAATGTATTATTGATAACCATGAGCCATATCTAACCTACAAGGAACATTAAAGCTGTAGGAGAGCTCAGGCACCTCTAGCTACAGGCTGAGACCAACCTCAGCGCATGTGCATCCAGAATAAAGCCCATTTCAGTTTTTAGGTCCACAAGTGCTGTGTTTCTTGTGTTTCTATATTTGATGTCCCTGGTTTTTCTGACTTTCCTGCTTTCTCCCCTAACATCTGGCTCCTTCCACTAGTTAGCCATATGTAAAAGCAATTTTATTTTTTGTTATCCTTACTGAGTATCTGCATACTCCCTATTTATCAAAGCAGACAAATAATGTTGCTTTTTACTTGTGTTACGTCTATATGGTTGTCAACAGAAAAAAAAAAAAAAGAAAAGGTTTTAGAAATAGAAGTTCCATATTTAAATATATACTATTTTTATTGTTCAGACTAATTTATTTGACCAAAAGAATCTGTAAATTGCCATATTGAGAATTCTTTTTTTCTCTTGCATGCAATACACCCTCACTTATGAAGAAATCTATTTGCTTGTGTTTGAAATGGGCATAATTTAGTATCAAATGTGTAACTTTCCTTTTAAGTCGTAACACAAATAATAGTATTGGGCAGTACGGAATGAATGAATGCCAACTGTCAGTCGAACACTCTATTTATATATTCTCTAATCCTTAAAGCATAACACAGTTTTGAGTTGAGCAATCCTAAAATGGGAGGGGCAAAATAAATGACTTGCTCAAGGTCACACAAATTAGTAAATTGTAACTTTTTTTTTTTTTTGAGACAAAACTTTGCTCTTGTTGCCCAGGCTGGAGTGCAATGGCACTATCTCGGCTCACTGCAACCTCTGCCTCCTGGGTTCAAGTGATTCTCCTGCCTCAGCCTCCCGAGTAGTTGGGATTACAGGTGTCCACCACCACACCTGGCCAAGCTGTGACTTTATCTGTTGCTTCAGAAGGACCATCACATATGATTATATTAAAAAGTCAACTTAAGAACTGAGTAAACACAACAAAATTAAAAAACCCAAACCTACGTGGGTTTGAAGACAGACACAACTGTGAACAAGACATGGCAGATGTGTACAATTATCACCTCAGAAGGGTGGTACTGAGAAACAACAGAGAAATTATTTACACTTCTATATTATCTCCTTTTTTTTTTTTTGAGACAAAGTCTTGTTCTGTTGTCAGGCTGGAGTGCTGAGACACGATCTTGGCTCACTGCAACCTCCAACTCCCTGGTTCAAGCGATTCTCTTGCCTCAGCCTCCCGAGTAGCTAGGATTACAGGCACACGCTACCACGCCCAGCTAATTTTTATATTTTTTTGTGTGTGGAGATGGGGTTTCACCATGTTGGCCAGGATAGTCTCGATCTCCTGACCTTGTGATCCGCCTGCCTTGGCCTCCCAGAGTGGTGGGATTACAGACATGAGCTACCGCACCTGGCCTCATTATCTCTTTTAATCATATCACTTGTTACAACACAATTTCTGTAATTAAAATGAAATTGAGAAAATTAAGCAGAAAGAAAAGAAAAGACACAAAGTATTTGCATGTACCAGGACAAACCTGTTTAGGAAACTGTCAATTCCTTGAACATGGTATTCTGATTGAGTGGACAACTGACATTTTTGCTTTTCTGAAGCCATTAAAGTATGCTAACGGGGGCCAGGCGCAGTGGCTCACACCTGTAATCCCAGCACTTTGGGAGGCTGAGGCGGGCAGATCACGAGGTCAAGAGATCGAGACCATTCTGGCCAACATGGTGAAACCCTGTCACTACTAAAAATACAAAAAATTATCCGGGTGTGGTGGTGCATGTCTGTAGTCCCAGCTACTCAGGAGGCTGAGGCAGGAAAATCGCTTGAAACCGGAAAATGGAAGTTTCAGTGAGCTGGAATCACCCCACTGCACTCCGGCCTGACCATAGAGCGACACACTCTCTCAAAAAAAAGAAAAAAAGAAAAAAATTATGCTAACAGTGTTTAGTAATATTCTAATAACCTATCATGGCGCTATTGAAATAAACAAATCAGATTTGAAAGTATATAGCATTGGTGAAGCTATGAAGAAATGTTGCAGCAGGAATGTAAACTGGTACAAACTCTTGGCGGGGCAATTTAACAATACCTACAAAAAAAAAAAAAAAAGTATTATGTACCTACCTGTTGTCCCATTAGTCCCAATGCTGAGGTTGTGATATACTTGGAGAAGTACACAAAACCAATCAAATAAAACTGGAAACAACCCAATAATCATAAAAATGGGAATAGCTAACTATATACATACATCTACATAATGGGATTCCATGCAATTGCTAGAAAGGATTGAAGTAAATCCAAACGTGCCAATGCAGAATATCTTTAAGGAAGATTATGCAGGAAAATAAAGCCACGCAGTTGTTTTTAAAAACACATCTATGCCAAAATATGCAGAAAAAAATTTTTTTCTTGATGTATACTCAAAAAACCTTAATTTTAGAGGCAATTTTAACCTTTGGGAAATGGGACTGGATGCCTGTAGGGTGACTTACTTTTCATACTTCTTTGTATTTATTTCCCTTTACTGTGGGCATTTATTTTATTAACTTTTGTAAATAAAATAAGAGTTGTTTGCTTATGTAAAACCACACTACAATACCAATCTTTGCTGATAGTTAAATGTTCCAATTCTGACCTAGCAAAGAAAATGTTGTAAGAATTTTCATGAAGGACATGAAATATATAACATGTTAAATATATATGCTGTATAATAAACTATTTGCTTTAATAGATTCTACTGTATGTATTTCTCCGGAAACTCCACAGGATTTAATAGAGAACTGGTATCTTTAGAAAGATGCTTTTCGGCTTACTCTAGTTTTAATTAACTTCTTGAGTAAGAAAGGAAACAATAACTGATAATCAATTGCAATCTTGTATCTACCTAATCTTTCTTACAAATTTTATATCAATATGCTTTGAAAATAAAACATGCAAGATGACCCAATTAGGTTTAAATGTTGAATCATGTTAGGGCTGAATCACTTAGATACCATGTATCACATGGTAAATTTTTCCTTTGATAACAAATTGTTCGAAAGAGTAATGATTCTTTCGTAATACATAATTATGATTATTCAAAGTAGACATGATGTTTTAAATAGCTGATGATGACATATGTGTACATTTTCATTGTGGCAAAATATACACTAACAAAATTTAACATTTTAACCATTTTTAAAGTGTACATGGCTTTAAGTATATTCACATATTCACATTGTTATGCAAGCATCACCATCCTCCATCTCCACAACTTTTTCATCACGCCAACTGAAACGACTCCCAGCTACCCGCTTCCACCCAGCCTCTGGCAACCACCATTGTGCTTTCTGTCTCTATGAATTCGACTACTCTAGTCACCTTGTATAAATGAAATTATGTATATACTATTTGTCTTTTTGCGACTGGCATTATTTCACTTAGCATAATGTCCTCAAGGTTTATTCATATTGTAGCATGCCAGAATTTACTTCCTTTTTTTTTTTTTTTGAAATGGAGTCTCACTCTGTTGCCCAGGCTGGAGTGCAGTGGTGCCATCTTGGCTCACCGCAACCTCTGCCTCCGGGGTTCAAGGGATTCTCCTGTTTCAGCTCCCCCAAGTAGCTGGGATTACAGGCAGGTACCACCAAGCCCTGTTAATTTTTGTACTTTTAGTAGAGATGGGCTTTCACCATGTTGGCCAGGTTGGTCTCAAACTCCTGACCTCATGACCCACCCACCTCAGCCTCCCCAAATGCTGGGATTATAGGCATGAACCACTGCAGCTAGCAGAATTTACTTCCTTTTTAAGAATAAATATTCCATTGCAATATATATGCCACATTTTTGTTCATCCATTCATCTGTCAATGGACTGTCAATAAAAATAACTTGTCAATAGAACAACCTGTGTTGCTTCTATGTATTTTTTTAAAATCCAAAAATCTATACAAAACTTAAGCCAAATTCTGCAACAAAACATATCTTAAAACTCACATTTCTGTTTTCTCCTCTCCTGGCTTCTTCTCTTATCGAGAAACTACTAACTTTCACAAAATTCAATAGTGAAAGGTTTTATCTCCCAGGATGAAAACAGCATTACGACTTTTTCTTCTGTAATTTAAAAGACTGACTTAATTAAACATTTATTCGTTTAAACACTGCAGTGGGCAGAGAGGAAGAGCGAAAGGCAGAGGCAACACCAATGTCTGCGCTCCACAATCACAGCAAAGTGTGACGAGAACTCATGAAACCTGGGAAGTCGGCCAGGGGCCACCAAGTAGAGGTGGTCTAAATTAGATATGAAGTTCTCCTAAAGGAAGTCAGGGAATTGGATTAAAACATTCAAGCTGACAGGTCAAAACTAATCCCTATTTTAAGATGCCAAATAAAAGTAGGCACCTAGAAAGTCAGTGAACATGAACAAACTGCATGGTGCTGATGAGACCACAGGGCTTGGCATCCATTCCCCGTTGGGTCAACAAGGCAACACCATCTGCCTTCTGGCTGCTGGAATGATCAAATGACTTATTAAGGTGTGTGAGAGCTTTAATGAGCTTTTGGGCCCCATACAAAACTTCTCATCACAGATTTTTGTTCTAATATCCTAAAGTAGCAGTTAGCAAATTTTTCTAGAAAAGGCCAGATACACAGTAAATATTTTAGGCTTTGTGGATCATAGAGAGGTCTCTGACACAACTACTCACCTTTGACGTGGGAGTACAAAAGCAGCCACAGACATAAATGAAGGGTGTGGCTGTGTTCTCTGAGGGTTTTATAGTATATACAGAAACTGAAATTTGATTTCATCTAATTTTCGGGTGTCAACAAATAGTCTGCTTTTGATTATTTTTTAACCATTAAAAACTGTATAAAACATTCTTAGCTTGCAGGCTATAAAGAACAGGCGAGGGCCAGATTCAGCCTGTGGGCCACCTGTCCTGTAGTTTAAAAACTTATAAGCCTCTTTAAAGGCACATGATTTGACAAAGATTAGAACAAATATGGGAGGATTACAGGATTTTGGTATCAACTTGGATCCGACATTAGGCTCTGTCACTTACTAGCTATATGATATTAGACAATCTGTAAACCCCAGTTTAATCACTTGTAAAATGGGGATAACACCCACATCAAAGAGGAGTTGGGTGTGAAGTACATGAACAAAATGCTAACTGCTGTGAGCTATTTTTTCAAGAGTTAGGCATGATAAAGTAAAAATTAAAATTTTATTTTTTTAATATACTATGTTCTCTCCTAAGAAGTTCGCTTGCCAAAAATTTGGGAATATATTTTCAATTCTTAAGTAGAGAAAAAAAATGAAGCAATTTCTGCCACAGACAGATGCCTTGGGTTCCATTTTTACTAGGCTATTAGCATTAAACAATGTTATTATGCTATTTAGTTAATAATTTACCTCTTATATCTTCTGATCATATTCTGTTCTCAATAACTCTTTTTTGTTCTCAATGTCATTTTTTGTTCTTTCCTCTTAAACTTCATATACAGAAGATCTATTTTTTTTACATAAAATCACAAGAAGGAAGTAGTGGCTGAAGCACCACTCATGACAAATGAGTGAGAAAGAGTGGTTCCTTTTTGCTACAGCCATAATGGTCTATTTACTGAATTTCAAAGCAAGTAATCTACACAAATTAAGCACTCTCCTGACCCTTACAACATTAAAATGCATGATTCCTTTAAATAGCCAGCCTGTAGATATCAAAATATCAAAGGCACCTGAGTACGGTGGATCATGCCTGTAATCCTAGCACTTTGGGAGGCTGAGGTGGGCAGATCACTTGAGGTCAGGAGTTTGAGACCACCCTGGCCAACATGGTGAAACCCTGTTTCTACTAAAAATGCAAAAATTAGCTGGGTGTGGTGGTGCATGCCTGTAATCCCAGCTACTCAGGAGGTTGAAGCAGGAGCATCGCTTGAACCCAGAGGTGGAGGTTGCAGTGAGCCGAGATCACGCCACTGCACTCCAGCCTGGGAGACAGTGAGATTCTTTTTCAAAAAATAAAATTAAATAAATAAATAAATAAATAAATGCATGCCAAACAACAGAACAGGGATGGTGGGTACATCTGTGTTGCTCTTTAATATTCAGATGCTGATTTAAGGCAACCCAAAGTCTAAATCCAGTATTTCCCATCATATTACTTTTTTAAGAAATTCCTTTATTTTGTCTACTTTACGAAAATACTAAAAAACAACAACAAAAAACCTCTTTGCCTTTGTTTTCTGAAGCTACTCTGGCCAGTTTTCATGGTAACAATTCCCTACCTCCGGTTAATACACAGGAAAAGATCAAGCTGACTTCCATAACTGTCTTTTCTCCTTCCAGAAGCAGGAAGCTGAACTGCAAGAGAATGCTATCTGTAAACCAAAAGGTTTGGCGTAAATCCTCTGCAGTGCGCCAGGCTAGGCTGGTGCTCCTGCGCAGGGCCTGAGGCTCCTGTAAGCAGAGGTCCACACACTGCCTGTACCCTCCCCAGGGATATCGTCAACCTTAGTGCCTGGAACAGTGCCTGCCTCCCTCCCTGCAGGCATGTGTATTAACAGGGTTAGAAGACTGGGGCCTTTTGGAAAGAAAGGACAACACAGTTTACCACGAGACCCACAACCTTCTGAATTCATCAGCAAAGTGAATAAAGGGCTGCAGAAAGGATCACCAGAGGGCAAGCTATGGGTTGATCCCAATTATCGTGGGCCTTGTGGGGAGAAAAGTGGAACGTGAACTGGGCCAGGAACCATGAAGGACTCAGTACTTCACTGGGCAATTTTTGTACTTCACAAGAAATATCCCAGGATCCCTACAGCTCACACTGGAGCCTAAAATCTAACAGACAAAGCCTTCCATTCAAGAGTCTGCTGCTTCCCACAAAAGATGAAGAGAACAAATTAACCCAACTTCCTACATACCAGGTGAGACTTCTTCTGAAGTAACCGCCAATGTAGCTGTAGCCAGCTTTTTCCAAAGTCCTTCCGTTTACTCAGGAGGCACTGTGGTTTCCAGAGGGAAACCTTCTAGTGAAGCACTGACCCTAATCCTCCATTATTCATTGCTGGGGACCTCCTAAACTACTCAGAACTCTACAGCCTGCAATAGCACCCACTCCCTTTACCAACGACACCTTCAGCTTCTCCTCCTCTTTATTCAGCCTGACCTTCACATCACTCTCTTGACAGTGCCCCAATTCCCCAGTCCTTTTCTTCAGACAGTTCCTGTTTCCCTTTCCAGACACTTGTCTCCCAAGGACTCCTCCCTCATTCTGGTCTCATTTTCTCTTCAACTGTCATTTGGCTGCTGCTCTAAACTCTGCACCAACTGTTCCACCCAAGGTTTCTAACAATTTCTTGGTGGCTAAATCCAAAGGGCACTTTTCTGTTCTCCATCTACCCTGATTTGTCTGCATCCTTCAAAATCACTGATGACTTCCTGCTTGACAGTTCATCCTTCCTCTGGCTTCACCAATATCACATTCTATTTTTTGCCCACCCTGCCTCCTCTGGCTATACTGTCTCCTTCATAGAATCTTGTTCCTTCCCTGCCTGTTGTAAATACTGCTTTTTCCAGTTTTCTACTTGCTCTAGAAATTTTCCCTGGGTGAGTCCCTCAATAATAATAGTAATAGCATCAGCTGAAATGTACTAAAAGCATGTACTATGTGCTACCTGTTATACTAAGCCTTTAAATCAAATTGACTGAAAGGCAATGGTCTCTGGTAATTGTGTCTATGAAGTAGGAACTGTTAACACTTATTATTCAGAAGAGATAGGGCTGAGCCATGGTCATATGGTACACAGGGGAGAGTGGGGACTAGATTCCCTGAGGAATACCCTAGGGCCTGTGTTCTTCATGCCTCCGCTGCTCACATGGCTTCAACTGACAACTATGTGGCTGTGGATCTCACATTGACAACTTTGACCTAGACTGTCTTTACCAAGGTCCAAGTCTGTGTGCTCAGCTATCTAATGGATCTCTTCTTGGGGACAATCCACAATCATCTCAAGGTACACACATGAGAACATAACTTAAGTTTACTCTAACAAATTCTAGCAATGGCAATCTGTAACCAGCTACCTTCTTCAAACCCAAGCATCCTCTTAACTCCATTACCTTCCACACACAAAGGTAAATAGGTTCTGTTCCATCCCTCATTCTCCTTGTATCTAAACCTAAGTTATCACTTTACTACACATCTGTGACATTTATCTTTTAAAATGAACTAATGCATTACAATAAAAACAAAGCATTTTAATAGCATTGTGTTATGAATGACGTGAACATCAAACAATAGGTAAAAATACAGGATCTGGCAAAACGGCATTCTTCTCAGCAGCACACATAAGTTCATTTGAAAAACATGGTGTTTTAAAATGGCACATACTGCGCTGGATTTAAGAACAGCAGCATTGTCACTGCAAAGACTGCTAGGATGATGATTTTAGTCCCAGAAACCTTGCATGTATATACTTCAGGACAGTATCTAGAATGGTTTGATGTTTTCTGGTTCACTATCCCACCTCATTCATACAACTAAAATTTATGATAAAACAAGTCAAATTTTAGCCATTCCCTTTCCTCCTGTGTTTTCAGTAAGTCTAAATCTGACACAGACTCATTTAAGCAATCATGACAATAGTATTACTGGCTATTATTTATTATGTGCATACAATGAGCCACAAACCGTACTAAGGCTTTCTATGCATATCAAAAGTGTGATTATAGCCAATACCCAATTAACAATTTCTATGTGTGAAGCACTTTTCATTTAAATTGTACAACCATCCCATGAGGAATATATTACTCCCCTCATTTTAGAGATGTGTATGATGAATGTCAAGGTTACACAAAGTAGATGGCGTGGCAGGGATATGCAGTTAGAAGGTATGACTCCAGCGTTGATGTTCTTTATCACTGTCTTTCAGTCTCATACCATGACTTCCAGAGTGTGGCAATGAAATTGATTTCAAGGTGGAGGGGGCAAGATAACAATCTCTTAAAAACAATATAAGCCTAAGTAATCCATCAGAGGTCTCACTAGCTGGCTTTACTTTGACGTGATCATCTCCTTCAATTTAATAACTGTAACTCATAAGTCTTTCTTTGACATTATCTAAATACAATGGCAATACCAGTGATGGTCTGCAACAACTATCACAGCTGCCAAAGTTCCAGGGAAGCAGCTGTGGATGCAGAAAATCTAGTTTGCAGGGTTTTAGAGATTATCATTTTCACAGTTTCTCATCTGATAAACAGTACTTTCTATGACATCCAATATTCATTACAATGAGAAAGTAATATCTTTGGTAGATCTTAAGACTCTTGGTGTCACAAACAAGAATTAAGTACGAGTTAAAAAAAAAAAAGAGGAAGAGCCACATTGCTTCATTTATCTATCTGGATTTCTCGATTCTGGATTTTCTATGAGTTCTGTTTTTAAGCTCATTTTTGTCAATATATCTGATTGAGAAAGATACTAAACAACTCCCAGGTGAGACTTCACCATAGCAACAGGCTTGCCAGGGATTCTTTGGGGAGCAGAATCTCAGAGAAGTATTTGATTGCCTATTCACACTCTTGATTACAACACACTGAGCTGTTAAACTAAATTGTAAGCCATTAGTGTATTGAAGGAACTTTAGAAACTCAACTACAGGATATAAAGATATTTTTCACATACAATCAAACTGAGATGTGTTTAATTATTTGTAGCCCCTTTCCCTCTTATTTAGAAAACAAGGCAGACATCTTTTTTACAAAAGTTGCCAATGCCACAGTGTGTAATCATGTGATAAATAAGACATTGCCCTTTATCACTGGTAAATACTGAATCTTGGCTCTAATTCATAAATGTCTTTAATTGTTCACTGTTAATTATGACAGAATATAAATACACCGTCCTTAGAATTTCATCAGGAGTTTTAAAGTATCTTGAGTTAGATCAGCAGTGGCCAAAATAAAGCTATGGAAAAAACCAAGCTCAGTCTCAGAGTAGATTATATTTGGACTTGGCCTATTAGCTAAGCTGGGATGGTATTTTGAGAACAAACAAAAAATAGGCCAAAGAAGAAAAAAGCAGTTTATGTCTGTGGATTGTACAACTCAAACTGTCAGCCACCCTGCAAATTATATCATGACCAGAAGTGAGACCAGGTGAGGATACAGGTGGTATAGACAAAACCCATGTCAATAAAAAAATCAATCAAAAGCAAATCCAGTTGAGTGTGAATTACCATCATCATCCATCTTCACATCCAAACACAATACATTTAACAAACAATTCCCCCACCTGGGTATAAACTGTGTTGGGGAAGTAGAACATTTCAGAAATATGTAAGTCAAAGAACAGAGAAGCATTTATGTAAGATTATTTTTATAAAATGAATTCTTATTGATGCTAATAGACCTATCCAGTGGTGTATGTCTACTCTAAATTATTTACACTTGTATTTGTAGTGCAGAATATGTTTTTGTAGCAGGTCTCTCTAATCACATTTTGCTTTATATTAAAATTAGCTAACATTTCCTTAATATACACATTTATGGAAAAGGTGGCATCCCTGAAGCCTGCTAGGCAGAAGAACAGCTGGCTAACAATTGCAAAGACACCACAGAAAGCTTCGGAGAAAAAGAATGGACTGAACAACTCAAACTTGAATTACTTTATAAGCACTCAAAATTTACGTAAGATTGGTTCAGGTCACTTGGTCTTGGTATAGATCATTTTTGCTGATGTTGCATTTCACCTTCTTAGGAGCCTGGGAAGCTTCCTAAGCTACCTAGAGCACAATTAGAAGTAACATTTCACTAAATAAAACATGCACAAATGTTTAATCAAACAGGGCTTTTAAGAAGAGATATATTATTTGGAAGCTATTCATACAATTAAAATATTCAGATTTATTTTAAGTAAGTAAATAGCAAATAATCATAATACAATAGAAACATGCACTGTTGCAAGTATTATGTAGTGGACCCCTGTTGTTCGTGCTACCTAACATCTTTGTACCTTTTTTCTAGATGTGGCATTTTGATTTTTCTCTAAGGAAATCTACCTTCCCTATATTTGGGCCATATGAATTTGGTATATTAAAAGTACGGTTGCCCAAGGTATAGAGAAAGTGGCAAGATCAATGGACAGGAATTTTTGATAAAGAATTATTTCTGAGTGAGTACTAAGAAAGTGAACTGAAGGACAGGAATTTGTGGCCTAAGAATACAATGTCTGATGAGAAAGCCAAGGGACTGCCCTACTAGAGAATGGATGGGCTGTCTGGGAAGATACTGAAGTCACCTAGAGAGCCATAGCAGGAGGTGAACTGGAGAAGGTGGTCATGAACTGACTCTTCAGTGAATGACAGTGAGTGTGGGAAGGCTGGTGAATGTCAGTAGAGAGGAGGAAGCATGGTAAGGCCAGGCATGGAAGTCTCAAAGGAGCCAGGGACGTGTAAAGGTGGGCAGCAACTGGGGAGAGCAAGGAGAATGCTGACCCAACCTACTTAGCTTGAGAACACAGAGGGTAGGAGAATAACCGGATGTTAAAGCAACAGATTGATGTTTGTCCCGTGTGCCAAATATATGCAACCCATTCCAACATCTCTACAAGTCTCAAACTATCACAGCATCAACTAGAAGGGTCAAATCTCATGTAAATTTTATCAGCTCAAAATTCCAAATCTCATTATCTAAATATCTAAATCAGGTACAGGGGAGACTTGGGTATAATCCTGGAGCAAAATTCTTCTCCAACTATTGATTTTGTGAAACTAAAAGATAAGTTTTATCTGCTTCCAAAATACAGTGGTGGGATAGGAATAGGATAACAGTTATGACACTCCCATTCCAAAGAGAAGAAAATGGAAAGAATAAAGGAGTCACCTATTCCTACCCAGCAGGGCAAGGTTTCAAAACCCAGCAGGGCAAGGTTTAAAGTCTGAGAACATGCCTCTAGGCCAAAGCTGTATCCTTGAAGTCATTTTTCATTTTTCTAAAGGACACCACATATTTGCAACTGAGCACTGTTTTTATAAGCCTGTTTTCTGCCTGTATAGTTTGGAAAGTCTGATAGCCTGTTTATATTTCATCCTGTCTCTGTCCTTTTCAGTTCAAGCTGTCAGTATTTTTGCTAATATAACATTTTCCAAAAATGTGTGTGTTTCCTGTGTATTTGTGCCATTAAATAAGAGGGTCCTCCAGAGATCTTCCCTGGGTAATTTCATCTCCACTCCTGGTTTCTGCTGAGTCACATGCCTAATCTCTTTAGCACTAGTCAAAAGGTTATCTAGTCACATCCTTGGCCTTCTCTCTGGAGCACATTCCTAAAAGTTAATCTAATTTTATCATCTTTTGCAACATGGATAGGCTGAGAATTTGCCAAATTATCAAACTGTGATCATTTTTGCCTGAGAGGTTTCTCCTTGATTTGTTTTTCCTTTCACATTTTGTAATTCGCAGCAAGAAGAAACCAGCCTGTACCTTCTACACTCTGCTTGGAAATTTCTTTACCTAAATATCCAAGTCCATCGTTTACATGCTTTCCACAGGACTAGGGGAGACATTTCAGCTAAGTTTTCTACCAGTATTGGCATATCTCATTTCATTGTACTTTGCTTTATTACCTTCTGCAGCTATTGCATCTTTTACAAATTGAAGGTCTGCAACAACTCTGAGTTGAGCAAGTCTGTTGGCTTTTTCCCCCAATAATGTATGCTCATTTCACTAGCATTTTTAGCAATACAGTTTTAAATTAAGGCATGTACACTGGTTCTTAGACATAAAGCTATGGCACACTTAAGAGACTACAGTATAGTATAAACATAACTTCTACATGTGCTGGGGAACCAAAACAATTTATGCAGCTCACTTTATTGGAATATTAGCTTTATCGCAGTGGTCTAGTACTAAAACAGTATCTCCAAGGTACGGCTGTACATGGTAAGAATCACCTTTCTTTTCTCTAGTTTCCAATGACATAGTCCTCATTTCCTTCTGAGCCCTCACCAGAACCACCTTTAATACCCACATTTCTACCAACATTTTGTTTAAAGCAATCTAGGCTTTCCCTACCATGGGGCTCAAAATTCTTCTAGCCTCTACTCATTAACCAATTCCACATTTTTAGGTATTTGTTACAGCAGTTACACTCCTCTTCTTGATACCAAAATCTGTATCAGAGTTCCATGGCTGCTCTAACAAATTACCACAAACCTGGTGGAGTAGAACAATAAAAATTTATTTTTACAGTTCTAGAAACTAGAAATCAGAAATCAGTTTCACCAGGCCAGAATCAAGGTGTAAAGCTGGGATGTATTCATTCCAGAGGCTGTAGGGAAAGTCCTTTTCTTTTTTTTGGGCGGCGGGGGGTGGGGGGTGTTTGGTTTTATTTTTTTCCAGTCACACATGGCCTTAGCATCCCAGAGTTATTTTACAACAAATTTCTTCTTATAAATTGCCTGTAAAGTAAATATAACATAAATTTATATCAAAAGACATGTGGGATCTTTTTTTTTTTTCTTTTTATAATTGCATTTTAGGTTTTGGGGTACATGTGAAGAACATGCAAGATTGTTGCATAGGTACACACATGGCCTGTAATCCCAGCTACTCAGGAGGCTGAGGCAGAAGAATTGCCTGAACCCAGGAGGCGGAGGTTGCGGTGAGCCGAGATTGCGCCATTGCACTCCAGCCTGGGTAACAACAGCGAAACTCCGTCTCAGGAAAAAAAAAAAAAAAAAAAAAAAAGGAAAATCCTTTTCTTAGCCCCTGCCAGGCTCTGGGGATGGCTCGCATTCCCTGACTCACAGCCACATCTATCCAATCCCTGCCTCCACCTTCACACTGCCTTCTCCTGTGTGTGTGTCTCCCTCTGCCTTTCTAATAGACAGATACTTGTGATGGCATTTAGAACTCACCTGGATAATCTCCCCATCTCAAGATTTTAAACTTATTTACAAACATAAAGATCCTTTTTTTTTGAAATAATGTTTTAGGGCTCCAAGCACTGGGATAATAAATCTCTGGGGAGGAGAGCATTATTCTGCCTCCCACAATCAGTTTAAAGAAACAGCATATTAATTTTTAATAAGACTATCCTGTCTATAAAAAGTTAGATATAGTTCTTTCAAAATTACCGCTTAATATCACAAAAGCTGCAAAATTACTTTTCTAAAGCTAATATGTAAATATGAGATACTTATTTTGATTTTTTCATTTACAAATAAGTATAATTAACTTTTAACCATAATTTTAATAAGAGGTTGAAGGTACAGCTAAGTAGAATAAGTACTGGTAAGTTAACAAATATAAATAGTTGCAGAAATTTTAAAAAACAATTCTGCATAAAATAAAAATATTTTAGAAACAGATAGGTCTTTATTCTATTTAGGAAATTACTCTTTAGGAAAATACTATTTTCATTTAGGAGTTAGAGTAAATAAATGGTTATCTCTCTTTTAAATCTTGGTTATCTGTCAGTCTTTGGGGTAAGGAAGGGCAAGGGTGACTGAATACCAGAAAGGAGAATGCTGACTAAGATGGGTTTAGTGGAGCAACAGGCAGCTAAGTTCCTGTCAATATGATCAATTACCTTGGGAATGGCTTCACAGTCTAGCAATTGGTTCCCCCACTTGCACTGTGCACTACAGGGAAGAAAGGAAGATTCAGAGAGGCAATGGTAATACTAAATGAATGTTTTTTCTCTAACAACTTAGAAGCAAACAGTTTGGGGTTTTCTGTCTACAGCTTTAACGGTCAAATAAAACCGTGTGCCTGTTTAATAGCTCTAGTTACTTTTATAACTTTGACCCAAAGACCACAGGTCCGATAGGAATCTTAGTATTATTTTCCACTTAAGCCAAAAAGCAAATCAGAGTTAATTATAGAATAATAATTAATACTTAATAGTGAACATAATAATGACAACTAAGTAACTGTATTTGTAAAATCTTATTCTAAAAAATGGTGATTCATGCATAGTCAATTTGAATATATGGTCACATTTTTTATATTAAAAAACATAAATATGTAGCAAGGCAATGTAATCTCTGCTACGTGCATCTTTAAAAGGCCAGGTTGCCTAGGTTGTAAATTCCCAGAAGGGCACCATATTTGTTTCCCAAACATTTATAAACTTTCTCTCAAACTATTTATTTTGTAAATGTAAACTAACTAACAACAAATGTTACTACGTAAATGTACCTAAATCAATAAAAGTCCAATCCTGCAGAAACTTAAAATCCACAGTTTGAGAACTTGAGTGATAAAAATTTTCAAACAGTGTTTCTCACTGGGACACAGAGTTGCAGGAATTCTCCATTGAGTCTGAGAAGTAGTCAGTCCCCACCAGTCTATCAGATTGGAGAGGGTCTTACATTAAAACGATCCCAAGTTGCCAGCTTTGCTGAGAGTGCAGGCAAACAGCAGGACTAGAAATCATCCCATCAGGAAGTCAGCCGTGGTGGCAAACCACTTGTTGAGTCCCACTGTGTTTGTCTAAGGACTCACAACCACTGTTTGAAAACTGCTTTACAAAACATTTTCTGGGGCGATGACAATGTTGTATATATTGATTATGGTTACACGACTGCATTCATTTGTCAAAACTCATTAACATTTTATTCTATATAAATTATACCTCAGTAAGCTCACCTTTAAAAACATTAACACACATGTCCTTATTTTCTTTGTATTACGTTATGACATTTTAAGCTATAAGTAACATTCTTACAATTCTGGCAAAATACTGCTATAGATTCATTCATTAATCTACTTTGATGCACATTACAAATAGACTTCTGTGTTTGAGGCAATATTTTTCCACATTAATAGATTGTTTAACTTCTTCTTGGCAGAAGAATAAAGTTTTATTCCGAGAGATCTATAAATGCAACCTAGTTTAGAGTGCAGAGCCACAGACAGAGCCTCAGGAGAGTGAGATTTTGATCCTCCGTTTGTGTCTGACCCTCCTATGGTGTCAGACAATACTCTTCCCATTAGTGACATTGCTCTGAGGTAAAATATTATTTAATTAGGTTGAATAATTTTAAAACCACAACTGTGTATTTATTAGGCATAATCTTAAGTAGTTTTCACAACCTATATGTTTTATTTTTATAAATTCACAGAATTTATGCAATAATGGAAAGAAAACATGTTTTATAAAAATAAGCTGATATAATTCAATAAAATCACTGGAATTAAATCAAGAAAACTTTTTAAACTTTTGTGAATAAATATAAAATATGAGTGTTGAAATATTAATGACTCTGCACACTGGTCAACTTGGAAGATTAAAATTCTGGGCTATTTAGTTAAATCATTCTTTACCTGTTCCCTCTGCTTATCAAAATATTATTTTTAAAAAAAGTTCCCTGGTTTGAATTCCAAGTTTGTCTCTTTAAAATAAATCTTAAATGAAGATAAAACTTATTTCTGCACATAAAAGGCTAAAAGGTATTTGAGGTAGTCTCTGGTATTTCTACCAACACCTTACACATAGGGCCAACTGTGGCATAAAGATGACTGGCCTTCACCCTTCTAGGAACAGTGACTTCAGAATCTCATGCGGAGCACCAGACCACTTAAAGCATTTATGTTTGCCGAATATACTCATCCAGGAAATGAATCAAGTGTTGGCGGTAACCGATACATTGCAGGAGACGTAGAGTTCTTACAGCGGTACAGGGGCAGTTGCCAGTCGGTCCAAACAAACACTGTGTAGGTCTATGTGGGTATCTTCAGAATACCTGTCTACCTTCCAAAAGCACCATCTGGGACCCAAAGAAGACATACTGTCCAAGACTCAAAAGAGTCTTGTACAGAGAGGCAAGTAGCTAGGCAGCTGACTTAGCTGGACAAGATCAAGGGTGTCTGACTGTTGTCAAGACACAGAAATACACTAGCCAAAAACTGTTGAAGTATCACGGCATATTGCACAGTCCACAAGGTAACCAAAGAGTTTTGCTCCATCTTGGAAATCAGATTCCAGGGATAATGGCTAGGCACTTTTACAAGCAGAAAGGACAGGAAAGGAAATCATGTCTGAACTTTGGCTTTTTCAAATTCATTGGTGTTAAGCTCAGGGGAAGGAGAAAGTAGAAAGCACATAATACAGATCTGTACTACTATTAGTTTTAACTCAGATCACCTGGTTTAAGTGATCTGTGCCAAGATGATCTTTTTCCCACAATAAAGTGATTTTTTCTCTTTGTAATTAATATCTTGTGAGGAGGAACTTTGAGATTAAATGAACACACTAGTTTTAGCATCAATGGTGAATTTTACCTTAAACAATGATTACTATGGTGATTGTTAAACGGAGCCTCCTACCCAATTCCATCATTTTAGGATCAATTTTTTATCCATACTGGATAGTTCTGAGGAAGGCAGTCTATGAACCACACCCTAAGAAAGCCTGATCTAGTTCTTATTACCTGAGAGTAAGGCTCCCAGAGGAGGGCTGGACCAGCCTCATTACGACCCTTTATCAGGAGGAAGCAGTCCCATCTGACAAAATACCAGGTCTGGTATATACTGATTAACCATAAACTGACAGCTTAAAATCCATAGGTAAACTGTAGGTAAATGAACAGGGTAGGCAAAGGGGTTAAATTTCTTCTTTTTCAAGGACACATCTATGTCCAGTTGCAAGAGGTATTATAAGAACACATTAATAAACTTCCTGGATTAACCAAGTTCAGTTGATATAAATAAGCCCACAAAACCAAATGCATGAACTCCTTACAGTAAGACAAAGATGAGCCAATGAGTTAAAAAAAAAAAAAAAAAAGCAACAGATGATAAAATTATGAATGACTCCAGAAGGGCAATGGCACCTAACCACCTGCAGGCCCAGCAGCCCTTGGAATGTGGAATAGCAAAGGGTGGGGGAAGAAGTCTAAACCTAGGGGTGGTGGTGGGGAGGAACATATTCAACCAAAGCACTTGTTGGGACATAGGTGCAGAGCCACTGAAAAATTTCCCAAAACTCTGAAAAATATTACAAATAAGATTTAAAAGGATTAAAAAGAAAACTTCACTGACTCAAGCCTATTTTCCAGACATGAAATAAAACATGATTCCCCTGTAAAAGTACGTTTCTGATAATACTGAAAACTTATTTTTGGAAAGAGAATTTTCATTATTTTTAGGTGCAAAAAACTCAACCATGTACGTTTAACGCAGTTTAGTGGCAAGTCCTTTAGCGTTTGCCCTTTCTAGCTTGGCAAAGCACGCCACAGACTTGGGACCTAGGATACTGCCTCCACAGTGGTGGTGGATCTCATCTTGTCTGTCAGTCCACCAGCTAAGCCAAAGCTCCTTTGTATTCCAAGTTAACCTGTGTGAAGGCAACAGTGGTGCAGGTCTTCCTAAGCACTCGACATCCCAGGCTTGCTTTCCCCTTGATAATGCAGTCAGGGAGCCCCATTTTAGGACACAGGGCAGACAGGAAGACAACCAGCTCAAAGGGATCCATGTCATGTGCAATCACTACTAGCTGAGACTTCTTGTTCTCCACCAAGGTGATGAGAGTGTTAACCCCCACTTGAAGGACCGGGGCGGAATGTCTCTTAGTGGGGACATCCCCTTTGCCAGCAGCTTTCTTCTCAGTCCAGGCCAATAGTCTCTGCTTTTCTGGTTTGTTTTGGTCAGTAGTTGTGGGGCAGCTTAAGCAGCTAAGTAGCTGCTTGGCAGTCCATGGCTTGTCTGAACTGGTTAACTGCAGGAGGCACTTTCAGCTGCTGATAAAGGATAGCTCTTTGCTGCTGCAACTTGATGTAGCAGGAGTGTTTGACAAAGTGGGCAAGATCCCATTTGGGCTAGATGTTCTATTCAATGCCAAAATTCTCAGGTCTTTTTTCAAACAGGGGATTCATCACTTTCTTGGCCTCCTGCTTATTCACAACAGAAGGGGCCAGGGCCACCTTCTTCCCCTTGGTTCCCTTCGGCATCTTGGGCGGCTGGAGGAGTGAAACTTAACATTTATGAAGTTGTATAATCTAAAGAAATTTCTTCAGTGTTAACATAAAGAAGCCAAATAAAAGTATTAAATTTTTCCACAGGGTTAAAATTTTACTTATGCACAAATTTTGTTTCTTCACAAATAAATACGAGTATAACTATTCCGATCTTAAAATACTCCTGAAGAATAAGATGTTATTTTCATAATCCTGGTCCTCAAATAGATGAGTCAGGCTTGATTTTATTAAAACTACCAACACAGGCTCTAGGTTATTTCAATAAAATTGTTTCCTATAGAGAGTACTCCACAGACAGTTAATAGTCTGAATCCCTGTCTGCCATTCAAAAGAGTTTATCTGTAATTCCAGTCATAGTGGATTACATCGCACAGATTTTTCTCCAAAAGAAAAATAAATGGTAAGATGAACAAGTCTAAAATAACAGTTTTATATCCAAGAGCTTCACCCAGCCTCAGCACAGACTTGAACTCTGGCCTTGAGCCTTGCTGGCTGACTTCACCGAACTTCATTCCTCGACACTCAACCTAATGTGCTGAATTGTTTTCCTTTCACTCAAGTATTTGCTCAAAAGTATTTTATGGGTGCCTAATATTAAGCTGCATGCTGGAGTTTTATAAAACACTGTCTATACAAGAGTCTGTGCTCCATGGAAGCTCAGTCTAGTTTAAGCCAAGTCTTATTGGGGTTCTTAAAAATATGTTAATGTGTTTTAAAAAGTCATCTATTGAGGTATAACTTACGTGCAATAAAATGCACTCATTTAAAAGACACAGTGTTACAGGTTTTACTAAATGTACACAATAATGAGCCACAGCTCCAATCAGATTTAGAATATTTTGGTCATTCCATCACCCTGTAAAATTGCCTTGGCTCCTCTGCAGTACTGCCCCTCCCTCTGTTCCTCAGCTATCATGGACTTGCTTTCTGCTGTTACAGGTTAATTCTGCCTGCTCTAAAATTTCTATCAGTGGAGTAATGCAGTACATACTCTTTTATGTTTAGCTTACTTCCTTCACTCAGAATATTTTTGAGATTCATCCATGGTTTATGGATGAATGGTTGGGTTCTTTTCTCTTGTTGTATTATGAATATAATTTACTAATTGACCTAGTGACAAGACAGTTAAGTGGTTTCTAGTATAGTGGGTATTTGTGAATAACAATGCTATGAACATTCATAGACAAGTTTTTGTGTGGACGTACTTTTTCTTTTATTCTTAGGTATGACCCAGGAGAACTGCTGGGTCATATGGTAAATGTGTTTAACTTGATAAAAAATTGTCAAATTGTTTTGCAACATGATTGTGCCATCTTACATTTACTACCACCCCCCCACCACGCAAAAATGTAAAAGTCATCTTAGGTCAGAGGTGATACAAAATAGGTGGTAGACTGAATTTAGATTATAGGCTATAGTTTGCTCATTCCTGCTTAAGAATTTTCTATACATACAATCATATCCTTTGTGAAAAAAGAGTTTTACTCTTCCTTTCCAATGTATGTACCTTCTATTTCTTACCTTACTGCATAAAAAAGAAGCCTTTTTACTTACTGTAGCCTCTTTGTGAATCCAATCCTCTCTGACCTTTTCTTCTCTCAACTTTGAGATTTCAGCATTTCTGCAATGCTCCAGGCCTAGTTTCGTACTGTCTCCATGTCTGTAAATCATATTCCCTTGCTCTTTATCCTTAACCTGCGCCCATCTCAAAGATCCCATGCGGTTTTTTCTATGCTTATCTTCTATCCTCTAAGCTACACTGTCTGAGAGGAAATCTTGTTCTCAAAAGTGAAATTAGCTTGAATTTGACACCTCTCTTGGACTGCCTACTGCTACATTTTTTGGCTCATGCCCTATGGTGCTACTTCTCTCAAATAAAATTTCACGTTTCTTTCCTGTGTACTGAGAAGGACAACCAAACTTTCAAATATCTTGTGTTTACTTAAAAAAAAAAAGATCATCTCAAAATCATCAGGTTTAAATATGCAGTGCTTACTATTTTTGCCATCTAACCATCTTTACCTGGGCATTTCCTGTTTGCAGGTTTCATTCTGAATGCAGTCATAGAAGAGACAGTTTTCATGATCTTGCAAAGAGAGTAAAGCAAATATCTGAAGAAAAACGATGTTTGAACAAAAGGAAACTATGTGACAAAATAAATTGGGAAAAGAACATATGGCAAAAGAATCTAAAAAGGTTAGTATCTGAAATCAGTCTTAAATTTTATTTAATACTACTAAAAGTATATTAAAATTCTTTGCTTAACTAAAATTCAGTTCAAATAAAACCGAGAATAGAGACACAAATTCAGAAAACATTTAAAAAATAATCAGACAGTCAAATACAAAGAATTTAATGGGCAGTATCCAAATGTCAAAAACATATTCTGGGTACTAAAGAGATACCAATTTAATCTGAATTTACATTTTATTTGCTTCAAGATTCAAGCCAGCAAGAATAACTCAGTATCTACTACAACCAAAAATATGCTTCCAAATTCGAAATATTTTTAAAAGGCACTGCATGTGAACCCTCCTTGATTAAGAGAGGAACTACATGAAGGAGAAATTGATTCTTAGAAATCACATGACAAAAGTAATCATAATTCTTGGTATTTATGCAAATATTTTACCTTCAAAGAATTTTTACAAACATTAAACTAATTAAATTATGCAATACACATGTCATCAGTTTACAATTAGAAATAATTATGGTACCAGGTTTAAATCAAGCATAAACTTAGGTGGTAAATATGAAGATATATATGTATATTAGAATGAATAGCTGTAATTATTCATGGGTATGATGAGAAATGACTAGAAACCCGTTTAAATAATTGTGAAGATTATGAATTGAATGCACATATTATTAGGAAGATCCTAACCTCTGCAACTGCTTAGACTCCATAATAACTATGCTCTGCTATATCAGAAGTATTAGGCTCATGAGATTTTATTAGTGCTCTACAATATTTAACAAGGGCACTTGACCTTTAGCAGTTTATAATTTAAAAGAACAGATTCATCCATTTCTCAAAATTTTAAAACTCTTCTCCAACTCCCTTTCTTTCTCGCCCTTATTTCCAAACAAAAGGGAATGCTGCTGCTGGTGGGATTATAGAAGGTGCAAAAAGGACAAAACAAAGGGAGCAGGAAAAGAAAACCTTTGTCAAAGAAGGGAGCACAGGGGGAGAGAGTGAAGGCCCAGGCGCCTGGCGGTGAGGAAGCTGAGCCCCCAAAGCGGGAAGTGACGAAAGGCTTCCTCCTGGGCCAGCAAAAGCTAATCAGAAGGAATACACAACTGTCTTATGCCCAGTGGCTCCAACAAAGACAAAAAAGTCAAAGACTTAGGCTAGGCCTGCTCTCTTTTAACTTTTGGACTCAGAAATACAAGTGCTGATCTCTGTGGGCCCAATGGCACTGTACATTCAGTGGATGCAACCAAACCCTAGTCCTGTGAATTAGAGTCCTTGGAGAGTAGATGGCTCTAGATGGACAGGGGACTTTCATTCATTAAGCTCCAGCTTCCTTACATGTCACTTCATGGTTAGTGCTCCCTGTTTCCACCAGCAATTAAAAAGGGCCCTCTTGACACAGTTTTTATCTTCTGAAGCTCCAAAAGATGAGGAACATGAACTCATCCAACAGATATGGGTAACAGATAAGCTAGAGCAGTGGCAGAGAAACACTCTGCATTTACCGGATTGGAGAGACAACTAAATGACAATACAGGACCTTCTGGCTCCTGGTGGCAAGTTCAATTCATACCACATTCACCGATCAGTGTAGGAAGCAAATTCATCACCCTCGCTCTCTTTTTTATGTAGTCTACCTATCATCAGAATGAAATTAATACAATATAACAAGGACTTCTCTTGTTGAGCTGAGGGAGGAGAAGAGAAGAGACTATTTATCGTGGGGAAAACCAAATCAAAATTTCTAATTTGAAAATATCCAGGCCTAAATTACTCTAATCCTTATTTCTTAGTGTATAATGTTATATGATACTTCTCAAATGGAAATAAATTTATTTTTATTTTGCTGACTATAAGGATATCATAATAATGTTTTATAACAATACTTTTACAAAATTCCTTTGGATTTCTAAGAAACTTCATTCTTACAATGCCCCTATGCAAAAGGCAGTCAACTAACTGCTCTTATCCCCATTGTCTAACAGGCAGACTGAGACTTGGAAACACTACCTGGCTGGCTGCCCTGGAGCCACAAAGCTAGGAAGTGGTTTTGCTTCACTTAAGCATGGCTCTAGTAAGCCCTGGCAAAAGCACAAGCTCTGTGAGTGGTGATGGACTAGGGGAGGGTGTGGGCTGGGGAGGATAACTCAGGCTTAATTACTTATAAGTTGTGTATGACCATCAACAGCTTTAACAATTGATTTACACCTCAGTTTCCTCCCATTTCAAATAAAATAATCCTCATAATTCCTAAATTGCAAGGTGATGAGAAATTAAATGAGGTACACATGTCATCACTTGCACAGTGATACCCATAGTAAGTGTTCAATGAACAATAACTTATTCTAACAACAAAATTCTGCTTTGCCTTTCTAGGCACATAGAATTAACCCAGTTTCTCAGTGCTTTTTTTCCCAAGCGAGTTATAACCTTTTAATGCATTGCATTTGAGAACTGGCTACCCTGATCCTTTGCACTACTTAGTAATTTTTCATTTCTCTCATCTTTGAGTGAAGAGCTGTTCTGCAGAATTACAATTTCTGGATATCCAAAGTTGATCCTTTAAATGCCAATTTATATTCTGATTTCAAACACTACTCTAGTATTATTACTACTTCTCTGACTTATTAACCAAAATATACAGAACACACATCTTTCTTGATGACTGAAAGCACCACTATGAACATTCACAACTGCATGGAGACAACATTAGCCCTCAGACCCATCTTGTAGTTGTTCTGTCTTGTCCCGACATTAGACCATCAGCTGGTGCTGTCACTGTTCTTCTAATTTTGATCTTGTGTTTTCTCTTTCTTGTTCTTTGGTCCCTTCTCCTCTATTTAGCCTCTACCACTAATGTAACCAAATGTTCACATCTAAAACACATTCCACAAAAATACAAAGATAACCAAATGTTGGACAAGATAAATAATTATTCTACGCTTTAGAAATCAAAAAGTTCAATACAAGAATTTTATTTCTTAAATTTAAACAATACTTATAGGATTTCAAAAACCTGAATATTAAGGCTTAAAAGGAAAATGAACTTAAAAATATTTTAAAATAAAAATGTGTTGCAAACACAAGAAAATAAAATTATATCATATCCTCCATAGTACTTATTACAAATATTAAATACTGAAACAAAATGGTCTAAAAAATATAAAAATCAGAATAATGATTCTGGCTCTTTACTGAGCACTATGGAACATCCAGAACAGAACAGTCTAGTGCATCTCAGCCCAGCCTGACCCTAATCTAAAGGAGGATACAGTAAAGCAAGTAGAGAAGAGAGCAGAGGAGCAACCAAGCTCAGGTGCCAGGACACCCACACTCTTCCAAAGCAGACTGTGGCAGAAACTGCTAGTTGTTTAGGGTCATTTCAGCTGAGCACATGGCTGCTCACTGAAGCCTACAATTCCCAGCTTCTGGGGAAGCTTGCAGCCATGAGACCAAGTTCTAGCATGTAAGGAACAAGCCTCTTCTAGACAGTGCTTTTTTAAAGGGACGCATCTGCCCCCATGGTTCTTTACCCCTACCTGCTGCCTGGAACCTAATGAGAGCAGGGAGCTACCTCAGACCCAGAGATGGCAACTTTGCAGCAAAGCTGCCCTGGATAGCTCTGGACTACTGCTCTCTGGACTGTATCGTAAGAAATATATTCTCATCGTGTTTAAGCCAAGGTATTTTGATGCCTCACTGTCAGAGCTGCAAAACTCAAAGCCCACTTAACACATAGTTTTACAACAGGCCTGACTGTCTTAGTGTCTAGCTGCCTCAACTCCTGTCCTAAAGCTTAGAACCACCTAGTAAGAAATGTTCCTAAATAAAGTACATTCTGAGCACCTTTACTGGGTTGTAAGCATCTTTGGGGGATTACGAATCTCGAGGGCTGAGACTATATCCCCTATATGGTTTTATTTCTCTGAAACTGTCTAATACAGAGCCAACTGAGGGAAGGAGGAGTAAGGTAAGTAAGTTTAAGCTGTAGGCTTTAGGGCCAGACAGGCCCCTGGAATTGAATTCCTCTGGCTTTAACCAGATGTTCAAAGTAACAGCTAAATGTTCCATTCTAGGAATCAAGGTTTGTGCTCTAGGAGTGGTAGAAATAATAAGCTTAAGCTGTAGTCTTTAGGGTCAGACATCGTCCACCCCTCCCTACCCCCTGGAATTGAATCCCTTGGCAATCCCTGATTTTAATCAGATGTTCAAATTCAGTTATCCAACAAACATCAGTTGAATGTCCCATTATAGAAATCAAGGCTTGTGCTCCGTATGATGGCATTTACATTCTGGTAAACAAAGTTTTCACAAAATCCCTAAGCCTCAGCTTCGTGTGTAAAATGAGGATAATAATAGCATCAAATTTATAGGACTGTTGAGAGATTCAGTGAGGTGAGGCATAGACAGTGCTTAGTCAGTGCCAGGCACATTGGCATTCAACTATATTAATAATTAAGAATTTTCAATAATTTTATAGATACTCACAGAAATACCACAACATCAATACCCAGTAGGAAAAAGAAGTCAGGGAATTCTATGTCCAATCAGTTTGCTGATCATTTTATTTGTAATGTCTTATTTTTCTTATCTTGTCATCTGTTGACAAGAATTCTAAGCTTGTCTTCTAGGCAAATAAGGACATACTGTAGATGTTATAGAGCACTTGGGGGGGCTAATATTAAAAATCAAAAATGTTAAAAATGCTCATGAATGAATTCTTCTTTGTAAACTTACTTAAGTGAACAGATTCTTATCAATAAGATAGGTTGGGAATCTTCTTTAAGGAGCTCAAAATAGAACACTGCCCATCTCCCATGGGAGCACACCAAGCTGCTTCGGCACATCACCGTACACTGGATCTAAGCTCATCCTTATGACCAGCCACAGTTCATATTCTCATCACAATTAATACGCCTCAGATCCAGCTGAGAGCTCTTTCAGAACAATCACATTATTTTGAACTGCAGAATGTTCAAATGCATTTCAGGTAAGGAGGAGTCCTAGAGCAGATCCCAACAGAATAAAAGGGAGACTGGGAGTTGAAGCTCTCTGGTAGATGAAGACTGAAAACCTAATGCTCTACAGGAAACAAAGAGCAACAGGGTAAACAATACTACACAGGGTGGTGGCTTCATTTTGCTATCGCAATTTCAGGGGCAATCAGATCTGAATGTCAGCTTTATCACTATAATCTATAGTGCTATAGATTATTCATTTCATTTTGTGACAGCAATTTCAGGGGCAATCAGATCTGAATGCCAGCTTTATCACTATAATCCCCAAAGAATGATAAAACTTCAATATTTATGAATAGCTCTGCTTCTTATAGGTACCTGACTACCTACTAAGTATCAAGCACTTTATTATTAGCATTTTAAATGTTTGGACTAGGTGAAACCTCACAACAGCCTAGGAACTGGGTATTGTTATTATAATTTTAAAGAGGAAACAGGCTATGAGAAGTTAAGGGGCTCACCCAATAGAATAAAGTCATTTGTAGGAGTCTGGATTTAAATCTAGATCTGTTTGTCATCAATGCCTGCATTCTTCTCACCGGATCAAGATGCATTTAAGAACTCTACTAAGTTCTCCAGAGTAAGAGTTTACCGATGAGTCAGAATTACTAAATTATCACTATTGTTATAGCCAACCCCAAGTTTCTCTTAAAAGAATCAGTATGTCAGTATGTTCAGCTCTCTTATTCTTTCCCTATTTTAAAAGTTTATCTTCCTTGTAATTCCAGTAAACAACCTTCTCCACTGGTTCTAATCAGTAGTTCACATCTGTTCCCCTGGCCCCCAGCTCCATCCTGACTCATCCTGGTCACCTGCTCCAGTCACCTGCTCTGGTCATCTTCTTTGGCCTAAGTCACCCTGGCTATCTGCTCTGACCTGCCCGTAACTGTCCTTCCTGCCAAAACACCCGTCCTGCCACTCCAGCTTGGACCCCTGCTCTCTTTAAAATAGCCAGTCAGAATTAGTGTAGCTTATTTGGTCTAACCTAGCCAAAAGGGAAGGACACAGCAGTAGGGACAACCTCCATCAGGCATAAGTACCTCTTCCCTCCTTGCCCAAGCATGTGACCACCATTGCTCCATCTGTACACTGCACCCTTCTACAGAAGTAAACTGCCTTGCTAAGAGAATTTATTTTTTGAGTGTTATTTCTTTTGTGGCATCAAAATTTTACTTATAGCACTATTATAATAATAAAGGTAACACTTTAAAATATTCTCTGTGGTATAATGTCCCAAGACATACTGAAGCCCCTGGGGTCCATGCACCTCTTCTAGAAGGTGCTGGGGTCTGGCTGGTGGTGAGAATGCCCTGGTTGATCAGCTTAACCCAGCTGAAGGAACTGGGAGACAGCTCAGTTTTCCTTGTTCATAGCCTCCTCTGACTGGCTCTGGGTAGCCATTTGACATTTGTTTTTCGGAGTGGTCAGAGGGCTAGTGCTTCCTGCTTGCCAATGCTAATCCACCCTGGGAATCAAAATTCACTGTACTGGTTGACATAGTTTTCTCAAAATGTTTTAAACCTTATTTAGGGCTTACTGTGGACAGTCAAAATGCTAGCTAAAACAGTCACAGAATAGCAAGACCTTGCAACCAGATCTTGAGCTTTGCAATATTTTGTGGCCTATCCACTCTATAGTGCATTTCTAGTCAGCCTGGATAAAGGAGCATGAAGCTGGAACATATTTTTTTTTAACATGCAAGAATTGTATTGGAAATGGCTCCATATTTTTTGCATAGTGCTAGTCATAAAACAAGACGGTCCTAATTACTACATTTACCTTCTTCTGTGTAGGAATATATCACAAGGAACATTTAGGGATACCGACATGAGCTCTGCCAGTTCAAAGAAATCAGTCAGAGTGATTATAGTTGGCTTTGGATTGCATCCAGGTTATGGAAGGCAAGAATAGATTAGCGATATGTGCCATCAGAGCAGGGACAAACTCTTGACTTTGTAAAAGTCTCAGTATTCTTCAAGCTTAGACATGACTTACTCAGGCTACATTTTCAATGAAATATTGCTGGGAGCATTTAAAAGCTGGAAAATACAATCTTGTCAATAGAGATGCTCCCCCAACTCCCCAAAAGATGTGTGAGATCATTTCAAAATAGAATACGTCTGCTGTCACCAGTATTTTGGGTTAGAGGGGGCAAAGTCTGCACAAGCAGAAGCAGCCAAAGTTTGGTGTGGTCCTATAGTCCAGGTTCAGGGACCACCATTTCTCTTTAGAAAAAAAAAAGATTCACATTTGAATGAATTTGTTTTGGCTGCTAACTTCGTAAAGAATTGACTTTTTTAATAACAAGGAAAAAAGTATTAGGTAAAAGTTATAATACACATGTCTTGAGAAAACTTTTTCTGAGACAGGGTCTTGCTTGGTCATCCAGGCTGGAATACAGAAGTGGGATCCTAGGTCACTGAAGTCTTGAACTCCTTGGCACAAGCTGTTCTCCTGCCTCAGCCTTCCAAGTGTCTGGAACTACAGGCACGTGGTCGTGGTGATTTGGAGTAGGTGGGACTACAGGCATATATGTGCCACCATGCTCAACTAAATATATATATTCTCCTGACTTCAAGAGATCCTCTTGCCTCAGCCTCCCCAAGTATTGAGATTACAGGTATGAATCACTGGGCCTAGCAGAGGAAACTTCTAGGTTTTTATTTGGGTATCTCCTCCCTGCCTGTATACTATCTTGAGGGGATGGGCTTTTACTTCCTCCCTCATCTCTCATAGATAATATCAACGTGAATTTGATATCCATTAGTATGCTTGTGTTTTCTTTCATGAAACACCAACATTTTCAACAAACACATAACTCAACAAGTACTGAACACTAGCACCAGAGTTCATTCTCATCTCTAAAATACAGTGGAGAACATGTTTGGAGTTTATATACTGAAGTGGGACAGTCCAGAAAACGGAGGTCAGGCGTGGTGGCTCACACCTGTAATCCCAGCACTTTGGGAGACAGAGGTGGGTGTATGACTCAAGGTTAGGAATTTGAGACCAGCCTAGAAACATGGTAAAATCTTGTCTCTACTAAAAATACAAAAATTAGCTGGGCATGGTGGCAGTACCTGTAATCCTATCTACTCAGGAGGCTGAGGCAAGAGAACTGCTTGTACCCAGGAAAAGAAAATGGGGTATTCTATATACTTGTGTTTAACTTTAAAAAAAAAATTAACTTCCTTCTCTTATGTAACATACTTTGTGGAACTCCCTCCAAGGTAACAGATAAAGATATATGTGAGCAATCTCTTAATGAGGTTTCTGAATATATTCTGTAAAGCTATTTGGAAAGAGTTGGATTTGTACGATTACTTTAGGATGACACAACCCATATCTCCATGAGTCCAGACAGACACTGACCTTTTCCATCAGCTTCTGAGACACCTTGACCGCATAAAGCTGTCAGGCATGTGAGCAAACTTTTTTTGCCTCGCCCTTTGGCTAGAATCCTTACCGTTGGGCCAAGTCTTAGCCTGAGCCTTCTAACTATGAGTATTCCTCAGTCTGGATCCATATCCCTCGTAAGTGGCTAAAACATGCTGTTTCCACTACCATTCTACTTATGATCTCAAGGATAACAACTGGAGAATGTTAACTGAACACTTACTCTTAGCAGAATTGGAACCATCGCCCTCATTTTACAAATAAGGACACTGGAGGCTCCACCCAAAGTCACCTGCTTAAAGTTACACACCTTAGCAGGTATGCAGGTGGGAGTTCCTGCACTTAACCCCTATGCTCTATGATACCCTTCTGGATATGAAAACTGCTATTGTGGTCATACTAAATATTCCATTTGTTTTTTAAGCAAGGCAATCTAGTTTCTCAACAATAGTTCATTTGACAAGTTTTCGATTATCTTGCAATCCATACCAACTTGTATTCTTTCTGTCAACCTTAGCCTATAGAAAATTATTATTATTATTATTATTGTGATAATAAAAATGCCATTTTTGTTATCTTTCATCCTAAATTACCATTTTATTTTGTGGCTTTAGAATTTTTATGAAATACTCCATGCTTTTCATAAGCAATTCGCAAAATACAGGGGGAAACTTCTAAGACATCTATTCAACATTTAGGAGTATCTTTATTTTATTAGTGAGTGCATATGTGTTTGGATACACACATGAATGTGCATTTTTATAGCAAAATTGGATCATTCCATAACCATTTGTAAGACCTTTACTATAGATCATTACTTTCAAAAATGGTTTTGCCAACTGTACTGGCTCTGATACCACATGAAATTACCCTGCCCACATCAGTACACCCACAAAATTTTATCTTTAATTTTGTTGTGGCCAGTGAGATAAGCAGATACAGTCTCAGTATGCCAATGTCTGTTTCTGTGATTACTAGAGAGGTAAAACATAATTTCACATGCATATTAGTCATTAATACTTGTTTTCACAATTATTAGTTGATGTCAGATACTCCCTTTTTACTAGGTGGACACTGTTTTGCCTTACTGATTTGTAAGTAAGACAAATCAGTACTGATTTACTCTGCACAGACTGCGTTCATTTATTTATTCACTCACTCGATAGGTACCTACCTGCCAAAGCCCTGTTGTTTACTTTCTCCCTTGCTTAGAACACAATTCTTACCCTGTGTAGCCAAAAACACATCTGAGAATTGCCTTACAAGACTTTTTCAAGTGAGTACATATTTTATCATATCTAAAATCACATGATCAATACTGATATTTTAAGTACAATTAAAACAGTACTCATGGGTCCAAGATGGTAACATGTATAGGAATTTGATCTCAGCTTAAACCTCAGGGTTTGCCTTTGCAAATTCAAAATGCCAACAACCTATGACCTAAGTTATTACAAAAAGTCTATTAATCTGAATTATTTGAAATAATACATAGCTTATGGACCATAAGAAGCAGGAAAGCAGAGAACTTCTAATTGACTAACACCCAATAACCCTTGATTCCTGGTTTGGAACCTTAACGAAGAGAAGATCCACTAGTAATTGTATACTATGAATTTCTCATTTTTAAGTCTTAAATTTAATCCTTTCCTAAATTAGGAACAAATCCTTCATTATCAAAAAGAGTAGGAGAGAGAGAGATCCAAGATGGCTGATCACTAGCAGCTCGGGATTGTAGCTCCCAGTGAAAGCGCAGAGAACGAGAAGACGCCACACTTTCAGAAGAATTCTTGTTGCTCACACACCAGGAGATTCCCAGCGGAGGAGCCCCACGGGTCGCCAGCGCGACTCTTGTGACTGGCAAGGCGGTTTTGCCAGCGCCTCGGAGCGTCGGTTCTTGGTGCAGAGTCAGAAAAGCACCATCAGTCTTAATGCCGCTGTTTTAGTCGGCGCAGTGGGTTGCTCAGATTTTGGCACTGAGAATCAATAAGTTGGACGTCCACTCAGAAACCCAACTACAAAGACGGTAATTATAAAGACCACAGATGGATAAATCTACAACAAAGGGAAGAAAACAGCCAAAAAAGGCTGATAATACCCAAGATCAGAACGCCTCTCCCTCAGCAGGGGATCACAGTTCCTCATCAGCAACGGAACAAGGCTTGATGGAGAACGACTGTGTTCCAATTACAGAAGCAGGCTTCGAAAGGTGGATAGTAAGAAACTTCTGTGAATTAAAAGAACTTGTTCTAACCCAATCCAAAGAAACTAAGAATTTTGAAAAAAGGTTTGATGAAATGTTAACAAGAATACACAATTTAGAAAGGAATATAAGTGAACTGATGGAGCTGAAAAACACAATACGAAAACTTCGTGAAGTATGCACAAGTTTTAACAGCCAAATTGATCAAGCGGAAAAAAGGGTATCAGAGGTCGAAGACCAACTTAATGAAATAAAACGAGAAGACAAGATTAGAGAAAAAAGGATAAAAAGGAACGAGCAAAGTCTCCAAGATATATGGGACTATGTGAAAAGACCTAACCTACGCTTGATAGGTGTACCTGAATGTGACGAAGAGAATGAATCCAAGCTGGAAAATACGCTTCAGGATATTATTCAGGACAACTTTCCCAACCTAGCAAGGCAGGACAACATTCAACTCCAGGTAATACAGAGAACATCACAAAGATATTCCTCAAGAAGACCAAACTGAAGGCACACAAACGTCAGATTCACCAGGGTTGAAATGAAGGAGAAAATACTAAGGGCAACCAGAGAGAAAGGTCAGGTTACCCACAAAGGGAAGCCTATTAGACTTACAGCAGATCTCTCAGCAGAAACCCTACATGCCAGAAGAGATTGGGGGCCAATATTCAACATCCTTAAAGAAAAGACCTTTCAACCAAGAATTTCACATCCAGCCAAACTAAGCTTCATAAGCGAAGGAAAAATAAAATTTTTTGTGAACAAGCAAGCACTCAGAGATTTCATCACCACCAGGCCTGCTTTACAAGAGCTTCTGAAAGAACCACTACACATAGAAAGGAACAAACAGTATCAGCCTTTCTAAAAAATACCAAAAAGCAAAGAGCATCAATATAGTGAAGAATTTACGTCAACTAATGGGCCTAAAACCCATCGGTATGCTGCATCCAGACCCATCTCACATGCAAGGATACACAAAGACTCAAAACAAAGGGATGGAGAAAGATTTAACAACCAAACGGAGAGCAAAAATAAATAAATAAACAAAAAGCAGAAGTTACAAATTTTGCCTCTGATAAAATAGTCTTTAAAGCAACAAAGATTAAAAGAAGCAAAAAAGGACATCATATAATGATAAAAGGATCAATGCAACAACAAGAAGAGCTAAAGACCCTAACTATATATGCACCCAATACGGGAATACCCAGATATACAAGACTTATAAAGAGACTTAGACTCCCACATAATAATAGTGGGAGACTTCAACATTAATATTAGACAGATCAATGAGATAGAAAATTAACAACGATATCCAGGACTTGAACTCAGATCTGGAACAAGCAAACTTAATTAACATTTATGGAACTCTCCACTTTAAATACACAAAATATACTCTTATCAGTACCACATTATATCAACTTACAAGTTTAAATGAAACATTGGTTGGTCCTTGTTTGTTATTTTCTTCCCTCATTCTTTTTTCATGTCTCCATTATTAAGCACAATTATTGGTATACCCATATTTAGATTGCATCCTAGCCTGGGCAATAAAGCAATACCCTCATTCTCTCTCCCTCTTCCTCTTTCTCCTTCTTCCTCTTCTTTATTCTCTTTTTTAATTATTCTTTTTTTCTTTCTCTCTTTCTTTAGAAAAAAAGAAAAAGAAACAAAAAGAGTAAACTGGGGGGCAGAGGGGAAGAGTGAACACATTTCATGAATCGTTGAAAGTCTGAGAATATCTTTTCAATCCTTCACATATTAAAGACAATTGAGCTGGGTATAAATTCTTGGATTACAAGCGCTTTCCCTCAAAACTCTATATACATTGCTCTAATCTTCTCTGAAATTTAGTGTTTCACTGTAGCCTGATTTTACCTTTGTAGATAAATTACTTCTTTTATATGAATTATAAAGTTTCTTTCTTCTCTTTGTAAATATATAATTTTATAAAGGTAATTCCTAGACATGTCTTTGTTCCACAGGAGGTGCTTGGAATGTAATGATTGCTTTAAATGTATACACTCAGGGCTTTATTTTCTGCTCAGAAAAATTGTTTTTAAATTATACTTAAGTACTGCTTCTCTTCTAACTACTCTAAAATCCTTCTCCAGAAAACCCACAATGTTTTAATAGATCTACTTTCTATGGCCTCCATGTCTAGAATTTGTTACAACATTTTTGTTCTTTTCCTCTATATTCCAGGATAAGGTCTCACATGCTTGTCACCATGAATGTTCAATTTTCCTTTGTATGCATTCTTCCCTTGATTGACTCCACTGCAGATTTTAATTGTTTAGTATGTATATCTGGCATAAGATTGCCCAGATATGAATCTCATATTCCCTATTTATTAACTATGTAAGTTTGAGCAAGTTACTCAACTTTTCTGAGCTTAGTTTCCCCATCTGTAAATAGTGGTAGTAATAATACTGACCTGTGAAAATCAGGGTTGTTAGGTATCAGCACCAGAAAACTCTCTGGCTAATTTAAAGATAAAAATATTTACTGAAAGGATATTACACTGTTCACTACTATATATTACCCCATAAAGCCTAAAAAGATAGGAAAATGCATGGAACAAAGAAATTGAGATGAGATGTTCAGGGGCCAAAATAACCTGTAGGACTTTTTACTGAATTAACTCCAAAATTTGTGATGAAGAACATAGAAGATCTTCCATTTACAGAATTAAGTACAATGCCTGGTACATAGTAAGTATTCAGTAAACATTAGCTGTTAGTTTCCTACTGGATTTCTATTCCATAGACATCACTGATTCTTACATCTTACTCACAATTACAATTTTTCTAGATTTGCCACTTGTTTCCTGTTGTGGTAGCAGCAGCAGTAGCAGTAGTAAGGGTAGTGGTGGTGGCAGAAGAAGTAATAGTAAGGTGAACAGAGACAGCAATTTAGCTGCATCAAAGAGCAGCAAGCAGTAAAGCAATGAAGGGTCTTTGTTCACACAATGGCAGACCTGTCATAGACGATCCATCCTTTGCATTTCTGATCTACTGGTTTTAAAGTAAGACGAACATTCTCCAACTCTGACAAACGTCTTCATAGGTTTTTAGTGGGAAATTGAAGTTTTATCCAGGGTTAAGAAGTTTGTTTTTTTAAAAAAATTATTCAACTAGATAAAATAGCCCCACATCAATAAAACACATTTGCCCAATTCTGCAGTGCAGATCAAATGAGCGAAGTGCCACAGTATTCTGTTCAATACCCAAAACTATACAAATATGTTTCATAGTCTTACCCACAGGCCTTCAAATCTAATCAATCAGCTTAGAATGATGTCAATAGCAGCAATCACTAAGATTATTTTTCACACAATAGTTTAATAAGAATTTGCCTTTTATTATTCTTTGCTAACTGAAATAAAATCAAAATCTTGCTTTTAAGAGCTTACATTATAGAAAAATAACATTATTTATCTTATTATGGAACAAATGAGAAAGTGGGACAATGGGAAAACTCCAGTAAGTATCGTCTCTTTCAATCATCCTAGACTTAAACCAGGGAACATATAAGGGAGCTAAGGTTGTGAATGAAAAAGGTGTTAGTTGACTCTTCAGTTGGGCATAAGGGCTTATTTTTAAAATAATTTACGGAAATATTTTCAAAAGCAGAGAAATCATGGCTTATGTCAACTTTGTGATGGAAAGGTATTTCTAAAGGAGTATTTCTAATACAGAAATACTACATATGGATGAAATAGTAAGAATTATTAATTCTACCAAAATAGTTTATTAAAAGTCCATAGGCAGTGATTAAGATCTTAATCTTGGTTTAGGCTCTAAGAATGATTTGAGGAAAACCTGTAAATGAGATACATGCCTATTAGGGTAGATGATAACACAGGATGAACACTTTACTGATGCCATGTTGCTTTATAGGAATTTTCATATGAAAAAGACTCCAAGTTAAAATACTAAACAGTCTATAAATTGAAATGCTTTGAACTCCAGTTTTTAAAGGAAAATTAAATTTTCTTTCAAGAGCCACACAGATTGAAATTCTAAGTATACTTTTAATTTATGATAGTTATTTTCATATTTGAAATATACTTACATAATTGCATAGTATGTTATTTGTCTTGAAGTTTCAAGAATATGTTATTTCAATTTACTTGTAGACTGTTACTAATTTGTGTAACACCTACATTATTAAGGTTTGGGTGCATAAAACCTCAAGATTCTATAAGCTAAGACATAGATTTGTCTTTGAACTACTTGAAAAGAACTTTACATTTTAAACGATCTTTCTTAGGAATGCCTGAAATAAAATAACCATATCCCAAATTACTTTGCTGAGGTACAAGCAGATCTGATCACTTTGGGAACAATACATTCATAAAATATAAACAGAAGAAGTAAGACCATATGGACACATTTTTGCAAAGTAACAAAAATGGCAATTTAGAAATTGGGAGCCCTTAAACATGAAGATAAGCACTGGATAGGCTATGTTTTGCAATAGCTATGGAATAAATTTAGGGTTATACCTAAAGGGAAAAATATGTTTCCAAAAATTTTTCTCTCCAGAAGTGATTCTAAAAAGAAAAACGATCATGCAAAGCAGAGAATTCAATGCTGAATGATTCTCTCATCCATTGAATCTCACCAACTCAGCAGTCACTCATTTCAAGTTTAACAGCATAAAGTTTGCATGTACAGGGGGAAACTATTCCATATATTCATAATTTAACTCTGAAGAGAAATTGTAAACTGGATTATTCAACTGAAAAGGAAATTATAATTTTAAACATGCAAAGTCAGGGTTGGCTTTAAGTGTTAACAAAGAAAAAATACTCTATTATTTTCAAAAGTAAACAAAACCATGCTAATTCAATGGTAAAAATTAAACAAAAATATTCTATTACTTTCAAATGTAAATAAAAGGCAATGGTAATTCAGTGGTAAAAAATAAAGCTAAGGCCGGGCACGGTGGCTCAAGCCTGTAATCCCAGCACTTTGGGAGGCCGAGGCGGGTGGATCACGAGGTCGAGAGATCAAGACCATGCTGGTCAACATGGTGAAACCCCGTCTCTACTAAAAATACAAAAAAGCTAGCTGGGCGTGGTGGTGCGTGCCTGTAATCCCAGCTACTCAGGAGGCTGAGGCAGGAGAATTGCCTGAGCCCAGGAGGCGGAGGTTGCGGTGAGCCGAGATCGCGCCATTGCACTCCAGCCTGGGTAACAAGGGTGAAACTCCGTCTCAAAAAAAAAAATAAAAAAATAAAAATAAATAAAGCTAAAAATGCCTAAGTTAACAAATTTACATGAAACTGACATAATACATACTGATAGCCTGTTTAAATAAAAAGGGGGCAAAAGTACACACATTCTTGTCTTTTATGGATCAATTAATGAATATTCATAACTTGTCAATTACTACATATTGAAGTATAAATATGGTTTGTGTCTCTGCAATCTTCTGAGAGTAGAAACTATATGAACTAGATAGATCATCCTTATATGTCTGCTTATCCCCTCAACATATTCCTTGACAAACTGCTTTGCTCAGAGTAAGCTTTGAATAAACATTTTTAAATTAATTAAAAGCAAGCTTAATCTAAGTATGCAGGCACTGTAAGCATGTTTAGTTTTTGTTCATTAACTGATAAATATTTTGAGCACCTATGTTTTCCATGTTTGCACATGTGATCCAGTTATGTGTGAACAGCCACATGGAGCCTGCTTAAGTTCATAGAATTTAACAGTCTTCCAAATGAACCCTTCAGTGTCAATACAACCTAAATTGATGTTTCCAATGATATTAAAGAGAACAATACTGTTATTCTGAATATATAATTAAGAACATTTAAGACTGGAAGCTTTGCTAGCAGGTCCATCTGATCATTTATCAGACTATCAGGAAATGTAGGCAGGTAGTCAAATGCATTTGTTTGGTGTTAGTTACCTCTTGGCCGTATAATTTTTTACGCAGAGAGCGACAACTTTTTGGGGGATGGGTAGTACTCAAATATTGAATAAACCTGTTGGCCATACTCTGTAGTATTCTTTAATCACAGGGACGCTTGAGTTGAAAAATATCCTGCATCCTTAACAAAATGAAGGAAAATGTTAAATTTTGACCATGGTACATGCAACTTAAGAGGACTGATCTCCTGAGAGCCAAGTTTTAGGGTTCAGAATTCTTTAATACAAGCCAAACAGTGTCACAAGAGCTCTGCCATTTCTCCTCATTTTGAACCTTGTTTCTATAATATTATAGAGATAAAGCTGTAAAATTCGATGATCCCACAAAAACCACAGAGATCCAATCTTATCTTGGGGTTGATGCTGCAGTTCAGGCACTGAAAACTTCACTATAGTTTACATAGTAACAACAACTGCCAGGATAATCTGGTTACCTATAGGAAAAATAACTAAGTTGCCAGGAAAAATCAGAAGTTTCAGGCATTGTACTTACCGCACAGGACTTTTAGTTAAGCGACAAACTACACTTGTTTACAGCTGAAATAAAAATTCCCTCTTCTGCATAAGGCTGAGGTGTGTCAGAGAGGACTATTTCATTGTAAATAAGCATAGGGCCCAAACAAAAGGAAGTTACAAAGGCAGGTGCCTAACAGCTGAGTTGTTTCAGTTCCAGAGGAATAAAGTAAATAATTTTACTGGAATTTGTTCACTTCTGGGCATTTTGCCATACAGGAAGGGTGTGTGATTACTGACGCTAAGATATCTATGTAAAAATGAATAACATCAATAGGACACAGTTGGGCTTCAGATTTCCTTATTTCGTCTTCAAAAAATTAAGGATCTCTGGTTCTCATTTCACTCTTGGATATTTAAATATCACTTAAGTTATATGGACATACTGAAGATAGAATGGTTATTTTCACAAAAGCCAGAAAATATCTTGAAAGTGGTGGTCTCTTTAAGAGCCACACAAATGAGGAACATGCAATTTTCACTCATCAAAGATAACAACAGAAGCACACACACTATCTAATTTGAGACCTCACAAGAGTAAGAAGAGTACATATAAAATTAGCATCTTTTACCAAACCTATTCTTTGCTTACCATTTCATGCTATCTGGATTGGCCTCAACCTTAAATCTAGATTCTAAGCTTCTTAAATCATTAACCAAAAATATAATGTGGTTTGTGGGCCAGGCACAGTGGTTTACGCCTGTAATTCCAGCATTTTGGGAGGCCAAGGCCTGCAGATCACCTGAGGTCAGGAGTTTGAGACCAGCCTGGCCAACATGGAGAAATCCCATCTCTGCTAAAAATACAAAAATTAACCGGATGTGGTGGTAGACAACTGTAATCCCAGCTACTTTCAAGAGGCTGAGGCAGGAGAATAGCTTGAACTCAGGAGGCGTAGGTTGCAATGAGTCCAGGTCACACCACCAATGCACTCCAGGCGAATAATAGAATGAAAGTTAGAGAGCCTGAAAATTATGGCCGGGTTCAAATAGAGACCTCAATTACTTAAGCAACTTTATGACAGAAGATGAAAGACTCCAATGAATATTACAAGTGCAATTCTACAAAACCAGAAATCAACTTGTACCCTACACAGAACTGTGAACAATACTTGCAAATCCTATCCATGATTGGCCATACTGTCCTCTTTTAAAGAGTGTTTCTAAAACCAAGGGATCATATCCGAACAATTATAAAACTACAACGTATTCTAGCAATTGATAGTAATACCCTGCACATGGCCCTTGGCTTGCTGCTTCCTTGGGCCTGTGAGTGAACATTCTGACACATCTAAGTAAGTCGCAGAGGGCAGCAGCAAGGCTCTGGATGAGCAGTGAATATCTTATCAAATTCCAATTCCTCTGCATACAAGGGTGTGCTGTGCATTTCAATGACAAATCAATCAGTTTAGCCTAAGGTTTTCACAGGAAGAGGCAGGATCCTTTGAGGGTACCACATTTATATTTCTTTCTTTCTTTTCTTGGACACAGGTTCTCGCTCTGTCACCCAGGCTGAAGTGCAACGGCATGATCACGGCTTACTGCAGCCTTAACCTCCCAGGCTCAGGTGATTCTCCCAAGCAGCCGGGACCACAGGCGCACACCACCACTCCTAGCCAATTTTTTGGTATTTTCTGTAGAGACGGGTTTTGCCATGTTTCCTAGGCTTGTCTTGAACTCCTGAGCTCAAGCCATCTGCCCACCTCAGCCTCTCAAAGTGCTGGGCATGAACTACCATGCCCAGCGTTGTATTTATTTATTACATGTAAGAAATTAAGCTAGGTACTAACTAGTATCAAGTTTGTCAGATATTTTTGAAAACTATCAGGAGATTCCTCCTTTCCTACATCTGTATTCATCATGGACTCCTGAATTCTTATTAGGAGTTGAGTTGAACAGCAGAACCTGCCAAAGGATGATCCTATTTACAGCCAACTGGTGGCTGAAGTTCTACTGACACTTCCTGTAATTTCACAATCATGTCCAGGAATCACACTACTTTGTGATTCCCATGGATTGACTTTTTATTTCTCTTAAAGCATAATTTTTAACATTTCTTTAGTAGTTACCCATATCACCTGATACACATAACACTGGTGGATATTGTGTGACATCACCAAGATAACCATAACCTTCTATTCCCTAAACTTAACTTTCGACTAAATTGGACAGATGTGAGATGAAAGTTTTGACACTTATGTTATTATCTGATCACAGATATGAAATAAAATTTTATTTTGCACTACAGAGATTGGATTTAAATCCTGTATCAATATGGATACAGTGCAATTCAAATTGTCTTAAGAATAATGTTCAGCTGGGTGACAAGTTTTCTAGGTGCTGTGAGACTTTCTTGCTGACAATGTTTCTGTGAATGTGGCTACAGGTTGTTATCTTAACAAAACTGCAAGTTGACGACAAAGTAATCAACAGTAAGTATTATCTATTCATTTCCTGCTCGAACAATCATTTCTTACAGGTCTAATATATCCCAGGCGCTGAAAGAGGGGCAACCTGTAACACAGGTATAAAACGATGTATAAAACATGGCTCTATCCTTAGGGAGCTGATAATATAAATCCAAAGCAGCATACTATTAAGAGTCCTGGCAGTGGTATAAAGTACTAACAGAGATCAGGAGAGAGGTTCGATTTCAGGCTGGGTATGTTTCATTAAAGAGGTAGCGTTTGAACAGAGGTTGCAAGGATTCTTTCTGTCAAGGAGCGAGGATTTTTCTGTACCTTCGCAGGTATGCATCTACATGACTGACATCACTGTGAGAGGTTATCACTTCATAAAAGACAATGTAAATTCAAGCATTACGCTGAAGAACAGGAAACAGCTAGGTTCTGGCACTGGAGGATACTAGGGAAAGCATAACTCAGTGAAGAAAGATTTCATTGTTTTATGATACTCCATGTCCAATTTCAGCTATTTAACAGACTAATGGTTTGTTAACAAGACTATTGGTTGCTGCCATTTCCCTTCCTACTACTTACCATGAATTGCCCAGGGGGAGTATGTGTGAGGTATTTTACTGGCTCAGATGTACTTTACTGAAGAACCCAGACTTTTCCTCTCAAAATTCAGGTGAATTTTATAATATACTACTTTGCAATGCTTTAACCAAGTGCCTTGACATTATGTTTGGGGCTGCAATAAATTAGCATGTTCATTCAGAAAGTTTGTTTTCTGCTATCAATGTCCAAAAAAAGGGCTCATTGAATCTTTAGCCATGCTCAAAAGTAGAACCACTAGCTCCTCCTGAGATGAGCCTTTTCTTCTTATGCATAAGTGATGACAATGGTAATGTTGGCTCTTACTAAGTGCCAGGCACTAGAAGCATTTTACCTATGTTAATTTAATGTCCTCACTATTATTATTCCCATCTTACAAATGAGCAAACTGACAACAGAAAGGTTAAGTAATATTTCCAAGATCACATGGGCAGCAGAGAAAACAGAATGGAAACCTAGTCCATCTACCCAGTTGCAGTGACAGGGTCCCTTCCTTTTGTGACCTAAGGAAACACCATTCCTAAGACACACCACTAAACAAAGTCTGTTCTTTGAGATCAATAGAGTGGATTCCATTATGGCATGGCACTGAGGCCTTTAAAAAAAATAAATAAATAAATAAATAATAATAATAATAATTATGTGCCAGGTACAGTGGGTCACACCTATAATCCTCACAGTTTAGAGAAAATGAGGCAGGAGGATTGCATGAGGCCAGGAGTTCGAAACCAGCCTGGGCAACACAGTGAGACTCCATCTCTACGAAAAAAAAAAATTGAAAACTAAAAATCAGCCGGGTGCAGTGGTGCACGCTTGTAATCCTAGTTACTCAGGAGGCTGAGGTAGGAGGCTTGCTTGAGCCCAGGAGTTTGAAGCTGCAGTGAGCTAAGAAGATGACACTGTAGTCCATCCTGGGCAACAAAGAAAGACCCCATCTCTAAAAAGTAATAATAATTATGCATCCCATCTAAGAATATTGCTCTTTTGGATATAAAACACGATTAACACTTATTACAATTGCATGTAACAGTTGGCTAAGAGTGTCGCACTCTGACTAGTAAATTTTAAAATCAAACATATAAGGTGAATAGTAATTAGTTTTCTTATTTGGATCTAACTTTTCTGTGCTCTATCTCACTGGGTAGATGACAGGAAGTGGCGTATTTCAGGATAGTCTTAAGAAATTTTTACTCCAACTATATTTCGGTTGGTGCCACAAAAATTGCAGGGGAGCTATTTAAAACCAGGAGAGTATCTTGGAAAAAGACACAGATGTGGTGGTGTCCTGGGTTGAATAAGTGAAATGCTAAGTACTTACAATTTTTAAAAGAAATTATGTGTAAAACTGCAAATATATATTAATAAACTCAAATTTCTCAGGATAGGAACAGAACCAAACTAGAGTATATCATCCCACTAACTAAATAATTGTTATACGTAATAACGATTTTAATACATAAGACAAATACATTTTTGGGTGCCTTGAGAAACTGGAACCTTCTTACTATCTCCCACAAAGTATTTATTCAGAACACTATTTACTGCCAAAAGATAAAATTTTGAAGTCATTTGAGGTCATCAAGGAATTCTACTGTCAAAATCTTAACAGGTTTCCATATTTTCTTACATGTAGGGTATGTGGTCTCAAGGTACAACAGAAAGTTCTCAATGTTATGTTTACTGCACACAGTTAACAGTTTTAAGCTGGTTGCAAACATTTTGATAAATTGACCATGTTTCACCAAAACACAGTATATACTAAGAGCCCCAAATAAATAAGAGCCTTCTCATCTTACAGCTCCATGGGTCAAATACTGATAATTACGAAGTGCTATCGAAGAGTCCTTTTTTCTCCCCTAAAGATGATAGAAGCTTAAACATTCTATAGTTTGGTAGAAGACGAAAACTGTACTGACTATATCTTTTACCTTCTCAAACTCTTAGTATGTGTAAAGTTTAAATACTTCAAATTTAATTGGGGAATAAAAAATATTTTGATAGCTTATTCCTAGAATAAACTGTGAAATAATTTTTCTTGAAAACAGTTCTAACATCAGACATGTGTCATAGTTATGAAGCAATCTTTCATGCCACATTCCAAGCTACAGCAAATGGTACAATAATAAGGTATTAAATGTTTCCTTAATCTTCGTCATCATTAGTCATTTGAGTTACTTATACCGACTTTTAAAGGAATATAAGAGCAAATACAACATTATCTCTCTTGAGAAAAAAAATCCAGTGACTTAATCATACGATTTTTTATAAAAATTTATCTTAAATTATTTCAACCAAATAACCCTTACAAGGGACATACAATATTTTTTAAAGCAAAGAGGCAGGGGAAAAAAAAAAAAAAACTATCCCTGGAACTTTAAATTTACATTTACCTCATTAAGCTTTCAAACTTCAAAAAATTAAAATCCCAGAATTCCAATTTCTCTAAGCACAACAGATAAGATCTAATATAGAAGGTTACTTGGGTTTGAAGGATAAAGAGTATTAATGCCTTAAAAAATTCAACAAACATGACATTGAAGCAAACTGGCACAGTTTGACAAGTTTTAGAACATTAGCTCACAAATGAATATACTTAAATTTAGACAAACACACAAAAACAGCCTTTATCCAAAAATCACAAAGACAACCCTATATATACTACCTATGTTAAAATGTTCAAAATACCTAATGCTATTACAGGCCTCAGGTTGCCAGAGTCCTGACAGAAAAGTCAGCACTGAGAACTATGCTTTACACAGCTTTGCGTGCATGCACACACTCTGCAATGTGGGAGAGACAGAGACACCGATCACCATCGAGATTGTCCTTACTTGCAGACGCACAAGTATCCTGCATGTTCCGATTCTGACTGGCACCTGGAGCAGCTCTACATGCCAGTCATCCCAATGTACTCAGGGATGTAAACACCTTATAATTAGAAAACGTGAAGGCGTCAAGGACATTAGACAAATTTAAAACACATCCAAAGATTAATTTTTAAAGGCATTAAAGAAATAATTCATTGCCAATTTCAATAAGAGGATGTACCTGCTCCTTCACGGACGCTAGAATAGTGGTGGCTGTGGTCTCGGGTTCCATGCCTGGGCCAGTGGAGGCAGCTTCCTGGCGGGTCTGTGGTTGCCCCTCGTCCACCAATGAGGCCTGCTCAGGAGCTGGCATTCCTCCTGCAATCAAGCAGGCAAAGGGTTAATACTTTCTTCTGGGCTCCCTTGCAGAAACTGAGGATTTGCAGATGGTTCCTAGCAACTACAGTAGACTACAGTCTACACCCCATGATCAAAAGCTTGTTAAATTGCTAAATTTTCTAAAGAGGTAATCAATAAGTAAATATGACTAAGTTATCAAGAAACTAAATAATAAACTCTCTAGATTGCTATAGGGGTCTGTTTTCAAAGTAATATGCACACACAAAGAGATCTACAAATGTTAACTGACATGAGAAGAACGTTTTAACAATTGCAGAAGAGATATTTGCAACAGAAACGACAAAAAGAGTTTAAAACCCAAAGAAGGCTTAAAAATAAAAGTCTGCTTATTTAATTGAAATATAATATATTAATAACTAGCAACAAGGTCATCCTTGGTGGAGTCTTATAGCTAGCTTGGTTTCTTCAGAAGAATCTGATTATTCAAAGATAACAATGACTAGGAATGTGGTGTTGAAAAGAAAATCTACTTTTCACTCCCATAGCTTATAACAGAAGAATAGGTTCTTGGCAGGAGAGAGAGTGCCTTTCCTAAGACAACACATAGAGTAGTGTGTTTGCCAAGAGACTTACTGACCTGACATGGACTTTTTACAATTTTGGAAAACAGGGGGAAACAATGCTTGCATAAAATGTTATACAAATTTTAATAACTCATGTACATGCCAGTCTCTGTCTTTTGAGTACAGTCTTTATCATGCCATGACATTAGCCTAGTGCCTGGCATATGAAATGATACTCAATTAATGTTCACTAAATAAATAAAATACATGAATGAAAGATGATATACTTTCACTGTCTTATTCCAGTCATTAGGCAAATCCCACCAGGTCCTAAGATGCCTGAGAGACCCTATCTGTTTAGATGTGTCACTCTGCATCTTCACACAGAGACATTTGAGACTATATTTTTCTCAACATTCTTCAGTTTTCTCTTGCAAACTGCTCTACTATTATATTTCAATTTATAATCAATTAACTTCCACAGACTTCAATTCTACAGTTTGATCTGGGACCTTTTTCCCCATTCCTTTGAATTTCAATGTCAGTCTTCTGTTTCCAAAATAATAATCCATAAGTAAAAGGGGAGATGTACATACCCTCTGAGCTCTCATTTTCTTCCCTACTCTCCTGGCTTCCACATGAGTGGAGAGGGTGTAAGTTTCAGGTTTCTGCTGGTGGTAGTTTTATTCTTGTCATATTAACAGGCATAAATGGACATTGGGTCTGATTGGTTTATCTGTGCATTTCCCCCCCGACACCAGTGTCATGAATTCTCATTTTCACAGTGCATTAAGACCTAAATAGACTTTGAACAGCAAGCAGGATCTGCTCAAGTATGAACAGTAGAAAGATCCTGAGGCATGAGATGAGAGGGTCTAGGGTCAAAACCTAAGTGCCCTGGGGCAAGTTTCTAGCTCGCTGAGCCTCACTTTCTTGCCAATAAAAATGGCTAGTTCTTTATACACTGTAATAATTTTATAGCAATCTATATTTTTTAATATATGTGGAATGCTTGAGATGTAAAACAAATATTATTAACTGAATAAAATTCTTTCTCTATCAAGTACTCATTAAAGCGAAGATAAAAGGTCTATAAAGAAAAAAAATTCTACACAAAGATCCCAGATTAGCATTTAAGGCAAGTAAAGATATAAAAATGTTCTAGCTATTGAAAAATTACACACCTTAAAATAAGCAGATGGTTGCAAAGAACAAAAATGTTACTATGCAACAGTGAAACAAATAATGCCAAGAACCAAAAATTTTAAATGTCAAGAGTATAATATCATGAAACAACCAGTGTGTAAGAAGAAAAAGAGAAGGAAAAATTCAGTGAACAAAGAGAAGTTAAGAAAAGGAGAAACAGAAGTGTCACTGGGGGAGTAATTATTTATATAGAAGGAGCCTTACTGTTAAAAAGATGTAGAATGACACTATTGTATTATATCACTGTGAAGATATCATACTTAATTTTACAACATTTATCTTGCTGACCCTGCTTCCCAGGACCAATGAACCTAGAGGAGCATTTTCTGAGGACCACTCTCCCAGGGTCACTGACCATCAGGAGGCTCATCGGCTAGCTGACACAGCAACACAGGATCAAGGCAAAGAGGGTAAGAGAGCTTGTAACTGTGTAAAAGAAACTAATGCAATGCTGACAAACTTGGGAGGAGAGGAAATTTTCATAGGCATGGATGATATCTATTCTGTTCCTCAAAGGTTAGGACACATCACAGGCAACCATGAACAGTCACTGGATGAGGAGCAAAGCCAATGGTACCTGTCATTACTGAGGGTGACACTTCCCTACCCCTCATCTCTGGAGCAGTGTCAAAATGCCACAACCAACATGGAGCAGGCAAGGGATACCACCGGGCTGACAAGTTATAAACCTATGAAGGTTTTCTATTCATTTTCCTGTAGTTTTCATAATTGTAAGATCATTTAATAAATTGGAAAATATCCAGCTAAGATTGGAGTCACATAATAATAATATTGCTCCATTTCACTGGCCAAAAAAAAAAAAAAAGAGCGTACTTACATCCTAAAGAGACTCTTGAGAAATTAGGCCTCCATCTTCCCTCAGTGAACTCAATTTGCTTGATTTGAGCGATCACACTGAGGAGACCTGAGAAATCTTACAGTTAGGTTGCTGAACCATTTTTGAGGGTTCTACAGAGAATGAAGATGTGCCAGAAAATTGGAAGGAGGAAAATGCCATGGCTGTTTTTGGAAAAAGAGAAGGTAGACTCTTCACATTACAAACTACAGAGCTAGACATATATCTTGGGTGAGATTCTTTAGAGGATTTTATCCAAGAGGTGATTTGTGAGAACTAAAATGAGGCACCAAAGAAAAGTCATGTTAAGCTGGTCTAGTTTCTGTCTGCAGCAGTGTAACTATGGAAATGCAGTGCTGCCTAAACTCTAGTAAGCGTGTATGATATTAGAGGTCCCCCATGACATTGTTATTAACATAGAAATGGGGCTGGAATAAGGGCAACCACTGACTTCAAAAATTTATAAACAGATGAATGAAATACATCAATCTATAGAAGTTTCTAATGTAATGCCAGAATTCTGACCTTGACCCAACCCTACTAAATGTTCTAGCCATGATATCAATACAAGTTATACACAAGTTCTTCAATGACTAAGAATATTGAATTTACCAGATGAACATAAAATTAAAATATATTAAAAAAATACTGCTACACTGCAGTAATGAGCTGCCTCTAATGAGATTAAAAATAACAGGAATAAATACAAGGTCCTGTATTTAGGTTAGCTCGGCAGCACATTGGCAAAGAAATGTAGGCATTTCAGGTTCAAGAGCAAAATGAGTGAACCATAAGTGAAACAAGGCTGCCCAAATCTAAGGTGATCTTATGCTGTGTTGATATAAGTCGTTAGGAATGATAAAAAGGGGGTAAGTGAGCTTACAATTTTCCTTCAGGCTCATTGGGACATAACTACTTCCAGTTAAGGATGGCACATTAACAGGAATGGACACAGTGTATCCATTCAAGAGATGATGAGTTGGGTGTTAAAGAGATTCAGTCATTATTTCCAGGCAAGGGGACAGGGAGGACATGAATGACACAGCTCCTGTTCTTCACCAGCTCAAAGCTCACTGGGATACATGAGAGGGGCAGTTAATGGAACAAGAAGAGAAAGTTTGACCTGAAGAAGGGAAATCCAATGTTGGCAAGCAGGTGCTTATAAGCCTCTGAAGGAGGCTTTTTAGGTTATAATCCCAAGAGCCAGACTAAAAACTAATGGTTTTGTAACAAACGTGTATTAACCTACATTATTACTATCTTTATATTTGGAATCAAAGTTAAAGACTGGAGCAATAATGAAGGCCTTTCCTTTCGGAGCTAATAGTCAAATGCTTAAAATTTCAAGAACTGACTGCCTCTGAAGGTGGCACACTGCCATGATGAGAGATCTTTAATCAGAGTCTGGATGATGATTGCAGGAGGGATAGTGTAGAAGAGATGCTGCACTGGGTGTGTGGCAGAAACAGTAAACTCTAAACCTTGAGACCGACACTAAGATTAAACAAGTTCTACATTCAGAACAGATGTGAATGTTCCTCAGGAGTTTTTAAAATGTTGTCTACTGTATCACACTGCCTCTGTATCAGGCCAGGACCTGGGCTTTCCCTTAGGGAATGGTGGGTGATACTGGAAACTGTAGCATTAGCTGGTTTTCTCTTTGGCTATACAAAGCTCAGAGATGAATTTATAACCAACTCTTACACATGTGGGTATGTGTATCAGTGTTCTCATTTTATCCCAGCCTTTACTTAAAAAATGTTTTCTTTGCCCAGGTATCCTTTCTAAAATCATACCATTAGACTGAATTATTTTGAGGCTCCTAATACACTTTTTAAGAGGGGGGTTGACTATGAACAGCTGTGTATTTTCATCATAATCTTTACTGAACACAAAGAGGCTCATATATGAAACTGTTAGTATAATTATGTATGTGTGCATGTATGTATCTTAATCTTATATTCAACTATCAGTGAGTAACAGGCAACTTTTCTGCTCAAGGCTGCAGACCACATATATTTTAGTACGATTACTGAAGGCTTTCTTGGTATATTATAGATGTAATATATAGGTACAACCTATTATTCAATATATATAATCTCTTTTACCACAGCTGATAATAGTCCACAAAATCATTTGTGTTAAATTTTCCAGAGATGGATAATCAATTAAATACTGGATTTTTCTTTACTTAATTCCCTTCTACTCTCCTTACATTTTTGGTGAAAGCATACCAAGTACACTTTATTTCATCTTTTTAGTAAAGTAAGTTGGACTCCAGTTATTTTTCCCTTTCTTTTTTGAGTTAGTTGTCTGGAGTATAACATACAGTTGTCATTATAAACACTCAGAAAAATGTTGATGAGAACCACAATTTCAAAACTGATATGACAAAATAATGATGCCTAAGAATAAATTAAGAAAAAATAAAGGTTAAAAATGTGAAGATTTAAATTTGATTCAACACTTAAGTGTACTAATAATGTAAGACAAGTATATCAAGCATTAGATTAACAAAGTATTTTAACAGTAATAAGTAGAAAAAAATTACTAAGAGTATCATCATATAGCAAAGATAAGTTTCTCTTTGCTTTACTTGTAATGAAACTAGAACAGATATTGCAGAAGAATGAAGTACTAGGAAAATAAGAATTTGCCTAAAAAGTTAAACATCTTCAGGAGCATATGGAATCGAGTCTAGAATTCTAAAAGGAGTATCAGATAAACTTTTTGCAGTTATATTTTTAAAATATCCTGGAAATAGAAACATAACCAAAAGCTGCAACTCTTTAGGAGGATTAGAGGTAGTTGCATACTAACCTTCTAATCAGGCAGTTCATAAAAAATTCAAATTTCTTGGCAAGAATTTGTTTAGAAGGGAGCTCTATGCCAAACAGCATAGTAGTTCTAGAAATATTCTATGCATAGTAGTTAAGTGTTTTTGATTTATGAATTTATTTTTACACTCAAAATACCACTGCAAGATAACCTGGTTAAAAAAAAAAATGAAGCAAAAGGTTTGTACAAAGGGGAGAAAATCTAGATGGCCAATAATGAAGTTCTCAATCTTACTAATAATTAGGAAAATTAATTAGGAACATTAATATTTCAACAAGTAGTCAATACACAAAACACCAGAATGGCAAAACAATATCAGATTTTGGTGAGGATGTGGAACAATGGTAACTATCCCATGCTGCTGATGAGACTGTAAATGGGAACCACTTCTTGGAGTCTATTTTGGCATTACCTAGCAGAGCTGATGACATATAAATTCTGTAGCCCTGTAATTCCATTCCTGACTAAGCAGAGACACTCTTGTACATGGGCACCTGGAGAGTTACAGAAATATGTTCATGGCAGCACTCTTTGTGAAAGCCATAAGTTGCTAACAACTCAAGTGACCATTCACAGTAGAATGGATAAATACAATGTAATACATTCGTGCAATGCATTTTACCTATAGAAATAAATGAATGAACCAAACCTCTATAAAACAAGGATGATTGTCAACCATAATACTGAATCAAAGAAACAAGGTATAAAAGAACACAAACAGTGGGATTCCATTTATGTAAACTTTAAAAATAAATAAAATAAAACTATGCTTATTAAGAATGCATGCACCAGGTAGCAAGGAAATGACCATCACCAAAGTTAGAGGAGTGGCCATCTCTGTGGCGAGAGGGGGCTGTGATCTCAGAGAGGCACATGAAGATCTTCTAATGTGCTGGCCTGACATTGCGGCAGTTACATGGGTGTGCTTGCTTTTAATATTTTTAATTGTATGTATATTTTACGTACTTTTATAGTTTTTTCATAAAATGGAGAAAGAATAATATAGTGGAGTAAACATGACATGGTATTAGATGCAGTTTAGAAATAAAATAAATTAGAATATTTCAGTGATGATAAACAGAAAAGTAGTAAATACTAAAGATTATCCACTTTTAAGAGAATTAAACTTCTTCTGGTTTTAAAACTAGACAAAATATAATTTTATGAGGTATAAATGTCGAGAAAAAATCCACTTCAATAATGAGGCTTATGTTGTAAAATATCATGCCCTCAGCCCTGTATACCATTCAATAACAATTTTTGAAAATAAAACACATGATTAAGGTATAACACCAGAGTCAACACCTTTCACACCCTGCGTGGCTGCTCACACTGTCTTATGTGAATGGTGCTCCTCTGGTTTTATGCAGAATTGACTTGGCCCCTATAACGCAAGGAAAACACTGCAAACTGGTTAATGAAAACCGGAAATTCTTCTTGATAAACTTGAGCATTTTCGACCTTTCCCCAAAATATCTTATTTCTTATAGAGAAGAAGGAAAAAAAGAAAATCTTTATGAAAAGCGGTACACGTTGATTTTTTTTCTTTGTGAGGATTCAGGATCCTTTATAGCATCACAGATGCTAGGAGGAGAAGAAATGGAAATCATGACAAATCCAGAGTTGTACCTGGATTGTCACAGGGTGTACAAAGACAGGATGGAGGTAATCAATAGAGTAAGAATGCAATTAAAACTCTGAGGGTGGGAAGGCTAAATCAAGAGGCAAGATGAGCACAAATTTTGACCTTTCGCTGACTTACAACTCCATGAAATAATAGAAAAGGCATTCCCTCATTTTTAAGATAAGAAAATTAGCCAGTCTAGAAATTTAGAACATGTCATCAGTGTGCCACAATGTCAGAAAGATCTGCAATAAACCTTTGGCAAGGCATCCAGAGGAAACCGGAATACAAAGAGGCCTGGGGCCAAAGTCAGGATAATCAAGGAGAGAGGGTATGTAGCTAGGTGGTCAGCCCCTACTCAAAATGCACGAGCATTTTGTCAGTGGCAAAGAAGAGAAATCAGACAGAGCAGGCCTCAGACACTGATACCTAGAAGGGACCAAATTCCCCAAACAGAAGAAAGTAAGGTGTAACAGGAAGAATTAATATCTTTAGTGCTAAAACTGAAGACTGTATGTAGGAAAGAGAAACAGCCAGACACCTTAAACAAAAAGTTTCAGGGTAAAAAAGAAATCTTAATTGTGAGATGAATAGCAAAATGAATTTTTAAAAACAGAGTATTTCATAGGAGTGACCTAAATAATTATCTCAGAAACAAAAAAAGGGTGAGATTTTAAAAAAGATAAAAGAACAGTCTGGGGACTAGAGCTTAGTAAACATGACATCTGTTTACTCCAAGTTCTTAGAAAAGAGAAAAAAGAAGAAATACTACAAGAAGAAAGAAATGAAAATTCCCAGAGCTAAAATTTACAAACCACTTAAAATGAGAAAATAAGTGAATAAAATGAATGAAACAAGCTACATCTGGACCAAGCCATTGAAATTTCTAGGTTCCAAGGATAAAGAAAAAATTACGTATGTTACTATAGAGGAAAAAAGAAATAAAATCAGATTAGCATCAGACATCTTCTCAATTATAGATTTAGCAATAGCTTCCAAGTACTGACCAAAAATTATGATTCAAATATGAAGGCAAAATAAAGGTATTTTAGTACATACCAGGACTCAGGCAATTTAACAAAAGGAAGTTCTGTAACCAAAATCACCCAACCCATAATGCTGAATAAAAAGGAAATTCTGTAGCAAAATAACAAATATGACAGAGAAAGGTTTAGGACACAAGAATCAATGCAAATGATTTCAAATTTTTTTAGCAAAAAAATTGAAGATTAAACCTACATACCTTCCCAGTAGTTATCAACATGAGAGGAGTGAGGAGCTGATGAAAGTGAAATGAGACTATAGTGTTCTTATTTATCTTAGGGGGAAGAATTACGTAGACAGTAACTCCAGGTGACTGCAATTTTGCTGCTCCTCTCAGGAGGGAGCATTTACTGCTCCACCCCTGGAATCTGGGGCTGGCCATGTGACTTGCTTTGATCACGGAATGCAGCAGATGTGATCTTGTGCAACATCTGAAGCTAAATCTTAACAGGACTAACAGCTTCTTTTGAAACCCTGAGATCACTAAGCTGTGAAGGAACTTAGGATTAAAGAAGCCAGGGACACAGAAACCCAGCAATCACAGCCATTGCAGCCAAGACCACAGAATATGTATGTAAGGCAGGCCATCTTACTCTTGCCCTGACCTACTCATCAGCTGACTGCAGGCACCTGAGTGAGCCTAGATCAGACCAGAAGAACCTCCTTGTCAACTTAGAAACTTGTTGTTTGAGCCACTGAGATTTAGGATGGCTTGTTACATGCTGAGTAAGTCAGTACTACCCCTTAAATAACCAACAAGATAGATGGGAATACAGAAAAAAAATGTAAACTTATTTTTTCAGTATAATATTTGATGTACTGAATTATCTTATTTTCTTCTGTTTTTTTGAGACAGGGTCTCACTCTGTCACCCCAGCTAGAGTGCAGTGGTAGGATCTTGGCTCACTGTAGCCTTGACCTCTCGGGCTCAAGCAATCCTCTCAGCTCAGCTTACTGAGAAGTTAGGGCTATAGGGCCACGGCACCACTGAGCTAATTTTCATATTTTTTTGTAGAGTCAGGGTTTCGCCATGTTGCCCAGGTTGGTCTCAAACCCCTGGGCTCAACCTATCCACCTGCCTGGGCCTCACAAAGTGCTGGGATTACAGGCACGTGCTACCATCCGGGCCCTGAATTATCTTATAACTATTATTTAATGTATTATTAATCTACTTATGTACCAACCACACTATAAACCAGGTGTGAAAGTACAAAGATAAATAAGACCCTGAACTCCCATTCAACTTACAATCTAAAAGGCACGAGACAAATTAACAAACTACAATAAAATGCAGCTTGAGATAAACGAGGAACTAAGAGCTGAAACACAGATGGCAGGGGCTCAAAAGAGCTTCAACAGGAGTGCATAAATGAAGACACCATTCTAGGTGGGGGCAGAAGGACCCAGGTGGGAAAAAAACCATCTATAATGTAGTAATTAATTTTATTCAGCTTTTTTATTTTAAAATTTGCTTTAGGTTCAATAGATTTCTAAAAACCTCCCTAGACTGCTGTTTCATGTCATTTGTAATTAGGGTATGGCAAACCATATCAAATCTCAATCTGTTTAAATAAAAGATTTGTTTTCATCATTAGTTTTTCATATCAAATGCTACTGTTAACAAAGATTAAAGACTAATGAAATCACTAGCACAGCACATATGGGGATTTAGAAATATGGCAAATTCATATGTGAATTACTAGAGGCAATAAAAACAAAGTAAAATTGTTTAAAGACTTGAATATTTAACAATATTTGTAAGGTCTACTAAAAAATAAGAGAAGTAGCCCAGGCACAATGGCTCACACCTGTAATCCCAGCACTTTGGGAGGCCAAAGCAGGCGGATCAAGAGGTTAGGAGTTTGAGACCAGCCTAGCCGACTGGTGAAACCCCATCTCTACTAAAAATACAAAAAATTAGCCAGGGATGGTGGCAGGCACCTGTAATCCCAACTACTCAGGAGGCTGAGGCAGAGAAAGCACTTGAACCAGGGAGGTGGAGGTTGCAGTGAGCAAAGACCACACCACTTCACTCCAACCTAGGCAACAGAGTGAGACTCCGTCTCAATAAGCAAATAAACAAATAAATAAAAAGTATATAATCCAGTGCACTTGCTATCTTTCCTAGTGGTTGTCTTTTTAGCCCATACTAGTTTTTCTTTCTACATGAACTAGCTAAACGATTTTTCAGTGTCTTGGGATTTACACGAGGCCAATCATAACCTAGAAGATCTGCATGAGACTTCTATTTAAATTATACATTAATTCATTTGTAATTTTAAAGATTCAATTTTTAAATTCTCAAAGTGTGCTCCCCCTGGACAACTTCCAGCATCTCAAAATGAGGTTCCTAAGGTTAGCAAGTCTGGTAAATACAGCAAAGCATGCCTACTCTTGAAAAATCCCCGAGAAATCTTGTTAAAGTGTAATCTGTGTGCCACTTGTGCTGGCTGTGGTTTGGAACTTGTAAGAAATGCAGAATTTCAGGCCCACCCAGACCAAAGAAATCACACTTTCATCTGGATTAGATCCCCAGTGTTTTGTATACATATTCAGCTTTGAGAAGCACTGGAGGGGAACATCATAAAGACTCCAAGAAATCATGAAACAAATGAACCTGTTTAATCTCACCTAACCCCACATATCAACATTTATTAACCGGACACCCTCACGTGTTGTTGTTGTTTTTTTTTAAGAGATGGGTTCTCCCTCTGTCGTTCAGGCTGGAGTGCAGTGGTACAATCGTAGCTCACTACAGCCTTGAACTCCTAGGTCAAGCAATCCTGCCACCTCAGCCTCCCTAGTAGGTAGGACTACAAGCACACACTACCATGCCCAGCTAATTTTTAATTTTTTTGTACAGACAGGTTCTCACTAGGCTAGCCAAGCTGGTCTTGAACTCCTGGCCTTAAGCAATCCTCCCAGCTCAGCCTCTCAAAGTAAGGTATGCACCACCATTCCAGCCAACCCCCTTTTTTTTTTCTTTTTTTTTTTTTTTGAGGATCACCTATTAACACTCTGAGGAACATACTTTGGGAAATCCCACAATATCATAATCATTATCATTCATGAGCAAACGTAGATGGAAAGAGACACTGTTCCATCCCTCACAATTTGGCTTTTCTCAGCTTTTCCAATGATGTTGGTCTATTAAAGAAAAACATTAACACTTTTAAGAAATGGTACAGAAAAATTAAAGCTCTTTTCAATAAATATTCCTGCCGACAAAAATATGAAATAGTGTGTTTGCTGAAAGCTGGGTACCAATTTTTTTTTTTTTTCCAAGAGACAGGATCTTGCTATGTTGCCCAGGCTGGACTCAAACTCCTGGGCTCAAACAATTTTTGAGCCCTTGGACTCTCAAGTAGCTGGGACTATAGGGGTACCTCACTATACTTGGCTTAAACTTATTGACAACTTAGCCTGAAAGGAAATGAGTAAATGATTTTCCAGAAAAAAAGCCCACTCTACTCCAGGCCAGGTACAAGTTTCAGCTATTTTTTCATGCTTGTTTCATGGAAATGACCCTGGTATACTGTATACTCTGGTACTCTGATTGGACAGATCAATTCCTCATCTGGGATATACAACAATTTGTCCAAAACATGTCTAGTTTAGGACACACATTCATTTGTAAGGTACTCTACTAAAAGCAAAGGCAAAAAAAACAAAGTCAACAGTTTTGAATTGTAACATCAGAAACATTGATTTTATACATGTTTAAAGTCTCTTAATAATGCTGATTTAAGCAATGATGTATTAAGTAATTTGCAATTTTTTTTTTTTTTTTCTGAGATATGGAGTCTCACTCTGTCACCCAGGCTGGAGTGCAATGGTGCAATCTCAGCTCACTGCAACCTCTGCCTCCTGGGTTTAAGTGATTCTCCTGCCTCAGTCTCCCAAGTAGCTGGGATTACAGACATGTGCCACCACACCTGGCTGATTTTTAGTAGAGATGGGGTTTCACCATGTTGGCCAGGCTGGTCTTGAACTCCTGACCTCAGGTGATCCACGTTCCTTGGCCTCCCAAAGTACTCAGATTACAGGCATGAGCCACCACACTTGGCTTAATTTGCAATTTTTAAAAGTAGCTCTTTAGAGTAAAAGAAAAAAACTCCCTTGATTTTAAAAGATAGTTTTTAAAAAGTACTACAGATTTTCAGTTGTGGTAACATTCTTTCTGCCTGGTCTTCAGCAGGTTAGGGAAATGATGGTTAGCTCTCAGTCTCCTTTATTCCATTTAGATTCTGTGTGCTTAATACAATCTTTTGTTTTCAAGGAGTCAAATACATTTTCACATTTAACATCTCCAAACAGCTTTTTGAAGAAAGTACAAGAAAAAGTAACAACCACTACAAAGTTTCTAGAATTTTGTGGATCACAGATGGAGAATGCAATGAACTGGACTATAACTTATTTACTTTTCCGCAACGAGACTTCATCTCAAACCATACACTCTTGGTTCAGTGATGGCAGGGGCTATTTTCATCTGGATTGTCACCGCATTCTCAGCAGATCCAGAAAGTGCCTAAAACACAGTAGGTGTTCAAAAGTGTTTGTTCAATGGGAGCATGAAACAAACGGAGGGAAGGCATGACAACATATCTGTGTTTTCACTGAAAACACATTTATACACCAGATGGTGTTAGGTTTTGTGGCCATTATGATGCTGAAAGAGCTGTCTGGCAGGAACAAAAGGAGTAAAAATAGTGTGATAAATGCAAGAGTAAACACGCATACAATACACCACCACGGAAGGGAGGAGAGCTCCGCTTCGCACGGGAGAGCAGGTCGACAGGGAAGATGAGACTTACCGCAAAGACACGGAGGCATAGAACACCGCAGCATGCTGCGTTCAGAGAATGCCAACAGTCTAAAACTGGGGTGGAAGTGGGGTGGGGGGGGAAAGAGGAAGAAAACTCTGGGGTTGAGAAGACGAAGGAACAGTAAGGGCTCAAGGAAAGACATGGATTATCTGCACAGCCTTTAAATTTGCCTAAGATGATGGTGAAAGCTGAGGCAAAGAGTCAAACTGGATCAGGCGTCACTGCTCCCAGTGAAGGTGGTAATGTGACCTGGAGTTAGAAGAGAGTAAACGTTAGATGATGTCAACTTAGGAGTACTGGGGAAATGTCTGGAAGGTCTGGTGAGGAGCTAGGAAGCAACTGTGAGGAAAAGACTTTCAAGACATCAAAAAGAACAAATCTCCAACATCTGTAAAAGAAAAAAATTATTCTTCTATCCTTCATGTGCCAAATCCCTGGGGGATACAATTAAGAATCTAATCCTAGGAAACCTCATCCTTCCTTGTCTACGAGGCAGATGCACCAGGGAGCTGCTCCTCAAAACCTCAAGAGAAAGGAAACAAGGCTGCTTTAGGAGAAGAAAATTAGAAAAATCAATAAAATGAAGACTGGAAACGGGTGGAAATAAACTACGAATCAGTAAATGTATCCCCCGCAAGCGCTCTAAACTATCATCAAGGAACAGACTCTAACACGTAGACAAAATCAGATTATGATTATGACTTATCACATGAGATTGCTGCCGTAATTGGAGAAGGGATAGTCAGTATAAAACACAGAAAAGGAAAGCCTAGATTCCTGCCCTTCTCAGAGAAATAAAAACAAGTGAGATTGTAAGAAAGATCTTCGCTCTCAGGGACAGAGATGGTCCTGAGGTGAACTCTCTTCAACTATGTCTTCCCCTTTGACAAGATTCTAAGTTCACAATGGCAACAGTCACCCTGATCCTAGAATTTGGCAAATATGGACGTTTTGATAATTACGAATTAATAAATTTGTGTTCTGGTTTATTGAAGGTTCTGAAAACTGTAAAACTGAGGACAGGCTCAGTACTGCAGTGACTTCAAAGCTCCGTGATGTGACTTTGGGGAGGTCTTGTCACTACTGGTGGTTCGCCACAGACAATAATCTAGCTGATTATTCCAATCCAAAAATTTAAGAAAGAGTTAATACGAACCTATAAAAAATGGAAAGGCTGGTTACATCTACGAGTCACTCTAGAACATGATGAAAACAGCTACATGCTCATTCACAAGTATATAGTGGGATACCTGATACAGTAAGTGTTCCGTATCACAGGGGCACACCACAGCTTGTCAGTCACAATCTGCTCTCACTGACAGAGCTGGCTGAGAATGCTGCACATGCCAGGCGTTCCACACCTCTCTACCACCGCTGTGCAATGGCTGTGCTCATGCACGGCATCACCGCCATGAGCATGCTGATTAATCGCTTTTCTTCCAATATTCATGGGCTTACATTACCTTTTCCAAAACAATGCCTCAATTCTGAGGTATTATCTATGTCTAATAATCTGTTTAAAGATTGTTTTCACAGCAGTATATTTCCGTTTCACCTAAAGGGCAATTTCAAAACCAAGAACTGAGATACATGGGTTCAGTATTCCATATGATATCCAGAAATGACTTAGGCAATTATTCCAATTTTGTATGTTTTAAAACAAAGCCTGCCCTCATTAAAATAAAGTGGTTTGCGTGTTTCTAGTCTGATCATCCCAAGAGCACCGATGCATGTAAATGCATATATAATCGAATTATCTTCAAATACGTTCTAAGCAACCAGAAATACTCTCTAGACAAGGTGTACCAAAACGTTTTTAAAAACTGAGTTATGGTTCACGCCATACCATTCTTACTGGCTTTAATACTACTTATTTTGAGGACAATATGGTTTACTCAGCATGTTTTTTTCTTGAACACCCAGTGGGGCTGATTCAGAGTGAGGTATCTTTTATGACTAGCTTGGGTTTGCATGTGTTTCTACTTCATGTGTAAAATTTAAGTGCCATTTCATAGTCAGAGAAAAGGTAAACGATCATGTTCTACATGAAAGCTTGTATAAAAATAAAAGTACAAATCAAAAATATTTCATTTTGAAAATTTATTCCTAATTGGTTGGCTGGGCTCTCCCTTTCTCTCTCTGATAAATACAATTTGTCACAGTTTTCTAGAAGGGAAATTAAGTCAGGTGACAGTTAGTCAGGTGACAGTTAACTGAGCAAATACAGTTCATCAGATAAATACCAGATTAAATTTTTCAAAGTTAAAGCAAATTCTCCTATCTACTAATTTCTTCCAAAGGACAGACATTTGTTTTGTAGTACTGGTAAATTATAGGATTCAAATAAAATTGTTTAACCAAAATCCCACTTTTGATCAACATAATACACTATGTACAGAAACTTTAATAAAGAGCATCAACTTTTTTTTTTTTTTTTTTTTAAAGACAGAATCTCTCTCTCTCTCTCAGGCTGAAGTGTGGTGGTGCAATTTCAGCTCACTGGAACCTCCGCCTCCTGGGTTCAAGTGATTCTCATATCTCAGCCTCCTGAGTAGCTGGGATTACAGGTGTGTGCCACCATGCCTGGCTAATTTTTATATTTTTAGTAAAGACGGGGTATCAGCATGTTGGCCAGGATGGTCTAAATCTCTTGACCTTGTGATCTGCCCACCTCGGCCTCCCAAGTGCTGGGATTACAGGCATGAGGCACTGCGCCTGGCCCCTGATACGGGTTTTGGCAGCGCTCTGCATGTTCCCTCCTGCCCAGCTCTCTCCTGGGTTCCTTCTTCACCACACTCAGGCTGACAGAGGCCTTCTCCTACCTCTCTGTGGTCTGACACAACAGGAATTGAGCTGAACTTTGAAGAATGAGGAATGGTGAGATCAAAGTAGAGCAGATGCAGTGGTAGAGATCACTAAAGAAATCTCAGGCAAAAGCTAGGTGTAAATTTGGAAGGGGTCCCTCTGCATCTGCTTGTCCCCAGATGGTGAGCACAGTGGGCATTCTTGCGGAAAGCAGTTCCCCTTCAACACAGCCGCCCCAGAACAGGTCCATTCTCATGCCTTCCATCAGCTGCCTGGGCAGGGGAAGTGGACTCACTCTACCACACCGGCCCAGCCCAGCCCTCCTGGAGCCCTGCTCTTCCTGTCATTTCAAGTCCACAAGCAATAACAACTTCACTATCTCCTGGATCACTAAACCATTTCTTCCTTTGACACACACACACTTTGCAAGTGCCTCATCCTTAAGAAGACATTCATTAATGTGTTCTGAAATTGCCTTTTTTCCATGACTCACTACTTCTCTAGTCCAACTAATCTAGTTCAAGTCTTAGCAACACGCAATGCTCCCTTTCAACCACTCATATTTGCTCTTTAAAGTGCCCCCACATCATTTTAGATTTAATAAGACCAAGATCTCTGTCCTCTATGTCTGTATTTTCTGTGATGTCTAACACATGTTCTGAGGCATTTAATAAAATGCCTGCTGACAGAACTGGTTTCACTGTTTGAGGAGCTGAAAATAGAAACTGGCACTGTAGTGCTGCACTTAGTGGAAAATGTTTAATATATTAGATTGGTCATATTCAGACACAAAGAACCACTGAACAACCTGCTTTATTAATGAAGTCTTTTGTTCATTAGTTGGCACTAAAAATGTCAGAAAGAATCAGATTTCATTTCCAATCTTCCTATTTGGGTAACTTGTTTCCTTTTAGGTGAGGGTTTTAAATTTCTTAAATGAAGAATTCAGGAAAATAACCACAAGTCAAGGAAGCTACATTCCATTAACAGGAGATAACACAACCTATGTCACAATTTGGTCACACTAGTATTTCTATATCAACACCTGCAGACCTAGTGTATATAAAAGTGTACTTTTAATGTGACCCTATAAACTAGAGCCATAATTCTACCAATGATCTAGAAAGCTGTTAACAAAGTCTTGATTGTCTTATGTCTCAATATACTGAAACATCACCTGTTCAGATTAAATGAGCAAGAAAATGAAAGACTAGATTGTTTCACTTCTTTAAAAACTTTTTTTTTATTGTTACAGATAAAAATACAGAACTTTGTTCCCTGATTTAATGAAAAGATCAAAGCAGCATTTGGTGATTCTAAAACTGTGTGGTAAAATACCTCAAAGGTTTTAACTGTGTTTACATCTCTAAAAATATTGTTACTTAAAAAAATTTCCTCTATACTTCATTTATTCAGAGTGCAAAGATAAAATATAAAATTAAACTCATTACAAATTCATAATCTAAATCTAAGTCAAATGTGACATAATCTACTCTCAAAAATAAGTATTTTCAGTTTAAAATATTGTGATGTTCCTGAGATGCATGTTCGTGTCATTTTAATTTTTGGTATGGGTGGGACTGGAAACTTGCTTTTCATTAATCTGAAGATCATAAATCATAATTTGAAATTCACTGATAGGTAGATATTTCTCTTAGATACTAAAGAAGGTCTACCTAATGACCTCCAAAAGATGGAACATTCACTAATAAAGTATGGCATTACAGAATATAAATAAATAATGATTAATAAATATTTAGAACCCCAGCAGTGCAAAGAAAGAGAACACATGCTAGAGGACTTTCCACAGTCATCTCAGAATCTCTCTACAATTAAGGTAGTGGTAGAAATATAAAATTTTGATGTCCAGCCTACAAGGATTATAAAGCCTGTGTTGAAAGTACCATCTGTTTACACAGAAGGATGTATGCTCACAATTCAGAAGAATTACAGCAGCATATGTAATTTTGAACATCAGAAGATACCATGATAAATAAGACACTTAATCTAATGTTTAGCAAAGATGGAGTAAACTGGCACTTTGATGGGACAGAAAAAGAAAGTGAAAAGGCAATCTGCTCATTTTACAGTACAACAATTCTCTACTCTTTCTGAGTTACTACTGGTACTCTAGGAGCAGCTGGGTTTCTCGGTATCAATTTTCTACCTACACATCAATTATAATAAACTATTAAAAAACCCATACTAGAATTGTCCATGGGAGTTAGGAGCTGCCTCGGTCAAGCAGTGGTTTCTAACTTTCCTTCACTGGCATCTTCATTTCTATTTTCAATTTCCTGTGTGGAATGTCTATGGGATGAAATACTCTTTGAGTGGGGGAATCTGAATGTACCTTATATTAAAGGAGAAAGGCAGAAGTCACCCTGTGGCAGAGCCATAATAATCAGAGGTAAAGGAAGTCCACTCCTGGCAATGAATCCAGGAATAATTCAATCATAGAAAGCTCACCATGGAGAGCAACAGGTTCATATTACTCTACATTCAGCCTGCAGAAAAAATTTAGAGAGCTTTTCCTACACAGCAATCCACACGCAAAGAAATTCTATGGGCCCTGAGACCACACATTGCTCAATTCAACATATTAACTTGGTTCTTTTGAAATATGTGAGAGACACAAAGTAAGTTTTAGCAAGACATCAATGTTAACGTCAGTAATGTGATGGTCAAAAAAGAACTGAAAAATTTTTAAAAATTAAAAAATAAAAAACAGGAAGCCATGTCAATGCCTCTGTGAAGACTTGCAATCCATTCTCCTTCCAAAAGTAGCGTTTTTCAAATGGGGAAAGGTAAGCAAGGGAAAGTGCCAGATGAAACACATCAGAGAGTTACCTGGAACACTCTCAGGTTGCTAGGACTGAGTCCCAGTTTCAAGGTACCCTGTTGATCTTCACCACGGTGATACCTAAACCAGCTGGCTTTGAATTTACCTTCGACTAACAGCTGCCATGGGCAGCTACTGAAATTACATCACAACAAAGCTACCCCATTAGTGGCATAAACTCATCTTCATAACTTCACAGTGGAGAGTCACATAGCGAAAAACATCGAGAAGCAATTCTCTCTAGAGTTGAATCCATGTACCTTGATTCATTCAGTATGTAATACCAATCATTTATGGATCAATATATCTGCACCACTGCAAAATCTACAGGGCAAGAGAGAGGTATAGAATGTAAAAAACGTCCAAGTAATGGGCATGTCATCTTGGCCTTCAGAGCAAAAGAAAGAATAAAACAGTCAGTGGCTGGATAGAACAGGTTTCATGTTAACCAGGAGAATCACATGACTGTTTCCCACCCTTTCTTTCTGTAATTCCATACTGTTATTTAGGAGAGACAAATAGTAGAAGCAACCTAAAAACAATGTCCTCTAAAGTGAGTGCAACCATGAATAATAACCAGAAACTAAATATAATCCTTTTAGAAAACACTTAGCACTTCTTTTCTTAACCAGTTTTGATTTATCTTCTGTGATGAACTGACCTATCCATCCGAAAAATGAAACTGCTTCTACAGGACTTCTTTGCAAGATGTTGTATGAACACCCTAATCTGAGGGAATTGGGTAAAAGTTCCATTCTGGCCATGTGCGGTGGCTCACGCCTGTAATCCCAGCACTCTGGGAGACTGAGGCAGATGCATCACAAGATCAGGAGATCAAGACCATCGTGGCTAACATGGTGAAACCCTGTCTCTACTAAAAATACAAAAAATTAGCCGAGTGTGGCGGTGGGTGCCTGTAGTCCCAGCTATTTGGAAAGATGAGGCAGAACTGCTTGATCCAGGAAGCAGAGGTTGCAGTGAGCTGAGATCACACCACTGCATCCCAGCCTAGACAACAGAGCGAGACTTCTGTCCAAAAAAAAAAAGTTCCATTGTAACATTCTATTCATATTGTCTTCAGAATTTTAGAATATTCCAAATTATCTTCAGAATTTTCAAATATTCCAATTCATAAAGTTTTCCTAAAAGGTTAAAAGTAGATGTAAATATAGGTATTGAAGAGACTTATTGTGTCAATTCTTATTGACAAAAAATAACAGAATAGTATTTCAAAAAATAACAGAATAGTATTTAAAGAGACTAGAAACTATCACCAAGGAAGCCCTTGTACCAAACACACAATCAGTCAAAAAGTACCTGTGTCAGGGAGCCCTGAGGTCCTTGACACTTATCTAAACATTTTTGTGGCTAAATTATATGGTAGCAACATACACTTAAGGACTGAGAACAGCAGCTTCAAATAACATTAGAAATGAGAAGGACCTTGATGATCATCTAAGTGAGCCGGTCTGCCAAATTTTTAACTGTGTTAATACCCTTGGCAGGGAACCCTGATAGAAAAAATTATAAAAACAGGAGCTGCTCCTCTTAGGCCTTCTTCATCTCCACAACCACAACCAGCACGGAGACTTCCTGAAGCTTGGAGGAAGGCCATTTAACATCAAGGACTGCACTGTGGAGGAAAGTGACTGGAGGCTCAGAGTCAGGGCATCACTTGCCCACAGTCTTGCTCCTGGGATCTTCCAATTGCCATGTGCAAGCAAAGCAATACATTTATGAAGGAAAGGCAGTCAGATCATCTAATCTGAAACTTTCTTCATATTTACACAACCATTCTTTTTAAAATTCACATTTCACAGTATAGCTTGGAAGAAAAACGTTCAGGCTTATTATTTTGCAAATGTTTTACTTAAGGTTTCAAAACAGGGCTGTTGAAGCTCACAGTTGAGGGATGCCGTCCTGTGTACTTATGGTCTTCCTCACCAGATCAGATGGTGGACAGGTGGGCCACAGGCACATTTCACACCCCACTTGTTCCACACCTGAACTTCTAGGGACAGCAGCACTCTACCCCTCCCTGCACCTACTTCCACACTTGCAGTTCCAGGCCCTGGGATGTCCTCTCCCCTTTCTTCATTCTGCTGAGTCGCCTCACCAGAGAAGCTCCTCAGAGTCAGAAGCCTGACTCTGATCCTGATGAAGCCCCCTTCCCTCACTTCTCCCGTCACCCACCCTGTTTCGTTTCTCACGTTAATGCTTATCACCACCACCTAATACATCTCTCATCCTCCCTACTCCAATCTCAAAGAGAAGCTCCATGAGTACAGAAGAGACTTTGTTCACCAGCTTATCAAATGCAACAGCTGTCAGCAGGCAGCAGCATACCGGAGGAAAAACCTGGGCCTCAGAGAAGCCCTGGCCATATGACTAGGGTTCAATCTCCTGGTGCTCCCTAAGCTCCAAGAGTTCCTTAGTGGTTGTCTTTGGTTTTCCTGATAGGCCTACATTTGGCAGCTGGGTGGTATCTTAATACTTTGGTCATCACTTCTAGGCCACCCACTAAAAATGTTACTCTCGGTCCCTGAGCTCAGTTTGATTTCATGTCTCCCAGTCATCAACAGGGTTTCCTCCCAGATACTCAGCATGTCTTTAGCTGAACTCATAATCTTCCTATACCTGTATGGCTAACACAAGTACCTTTGCTATCAGTGCCTTAAGCCACTCAAAAGAGTCATTTAATTTACTTTTACAATATCCTCATTGTAAGTAAGCAGAAACAGAAGAGAATTATTCTATAAGCATGCTATCAATCCAGGACAGGAATAGAACTCTTAATTTCCACCTGAAAACACTATTAAGCTCTTCAGTCCATTTTCTCCTACAGAAGAAGCATCCTTGTGAAGACTGATACAAACAGATGGCTTGGCAATCTACCGTCACTCTTATCCGTTATCTAATCAGGAGGACAGCCATCAAATACAGACACAACATCACTGAAATTGCACTGAAATAGTTGGAAAATGAAGCACTAAAGAGACTGAACATATTCAGTATCTTCAGCACTCTCATAATAAACTTTGTTAGAATGCAATAACAGAGTATTGGAAATTCCTGTGAATTTGTAAGAAGGATATAAAAGTAGTATCTGATTTGCGATATACTTACGTTCCAGATTAGGTAATTTTCTACCTATTCTAGTAAATAATTAAGTAACTACCAATAAGAGAAAAGTAAAAGCTTAATTTTATGTTTAACTTGTCTCCTCTTGTAATAGAAGGGCTAAATTGCCAGTGGATAACCATCCGCAGGACTGTAAGAATGAGAAACAAAGAAATAGTAAAGATCAATAAATCAGATAAATGTCGGATATTCAAAGTTGGATCAACCAGGTTTTCAAGGAGTAAGTATTACACTGCCAGGAAGTGGGGTACTTGTTCCTTTGTTCATTCCAGCATTTACTCAGTGTCCACTAAAATCAGGCCCTGGGCCAGGTACTTCATAGGAACTTGTTTATACTGACTTCCTAATAACTAACACAAAGTTGACAGTGTAAAAGTCACTGGAATGCTCCCTTCATGACCTCTCAAATTATTAAAGTAGCAAATGTATATTTAGTCACTTACCAAGTAATAGGTCACACTGTCAGCACCAAATACATTTAAATCAAAGTAAGAAAAATGCAATATTCTGAGAAGAAAGGGAAGTTTAAAAGGAACTTTAAATATAACTTTGTGAACTATAAAATTTACAGCAAACCTTTCCTATGTTCTCTTGTATCTCAAATCCACTACTCACAAAAAAAAAGGATTTACCAAAAATCCTAAAGCAGTAGTTTTCAAAGTATGGTCCAGTACTATCAGCAACACTCCAGATCTACTGAATCAGAAACTCTGGGTACAGAACCTGGCAACCTGTTTTTAGCAATCTATCCAGGTGATTGTGATATACATGCATGGCTGAGACACACCGTCCTAAAGTAACACATCATCAGGTAATACAACTGAACAAAATGCTTTCAGAATTGTGTATACAATTAAAGACAAAAAGGCAGTTTGGGTGGTGGGGTTAAAATAGTTCTAAGTATATGAAAGATATCAAGTTTGAACAGCTGCCAAAACCTCCAGTAAAAAAAGAAGGTATTTAAAATACTTGGAATGTCCAATATTTTAACATGAAATTTCAGTGAGAAGAGGAAAATCTTAAGTTTGGAAAGCACAATTAAAAATTACAAGTGTACCCCAATTTCTGAAAACAAGATTTGATAAAATATGAATTTTACAAAAATATCACTTGCCCTATTACTCATGGGACTTACTTTTCATAGCAAGTTTCCTTAGTCCACCCTGGAAGTATTTGTTTATAAATTATCAAAATATTTTTGAATCCTAGGTGAAGGAGGAAATTAGAGGCAAAAGGAGAATCAAGAGACTGCGCTGCTGAAGTGGTAGGGCCAGTTACCCAGTAAAAATGGATTGAATGAAAGATAACACATTACCGAAATTCCTTTCGACATATCTTCTACATGAGTTGATGTGCATCTATGAGATAGCAGAAACATAGTAAGTACAGCTAACAAATTGGAAGTTGCTTACATCATCTGGCAAATGTTGCTTCCAAGAGCTGTTTCAATTCCTTCACATGTGTTACTGCTCAAACTTTTAATTAGGCTAAAGAATTCCTACATGGGGAGGTTCCTAACTGGATTTATGAAAAACACATGTGGACAGCAAAGCTAAGAGAGGTATATGACAGGCCTAAAGTCTTTAACACTTCTCAGCAAGAAATTCCACAGCGTTCTTAATATATAAATAGACGACCACAAAGCAGAAAGTCTCAAGGATTTGTGCCAAAACTTTATTTTAAAACAGACAGAACTTACTATTCTTTGCTTTTATGAATGTCTACTTCTATTCTTACAAAAACCATCTCTAACACAGCATAAAGGTTGTACTAAATGTAAATAAATATTCTGCATCACTATGAACTCCTATCAGCATGCGAGTTAACCCAACTTTTAAACCACCTTTTGCGTCCATCTGCACCAACTGCATTTGGGTATTTCCCTTAAGGTGACTTGGAAAATGTATGTTTTACAGACTAGCTGGGCTATAGGGCTGGAAAGAAGTCAGGCGGTAGCAGGGATTTCAACTAGAAGTGACTGCAGTGGTTCACACGGAAGGGGACCAGGAAGAAGGTGAGGGGTGATGACAAGACACTTCACTTGGAGACAGGCATGTGTTAGGGAACTGAAGGTGAGGCCTTCCATCACTGAAATTTAAAGCTCATATGGACTTGAGACAAAATTCAAACTAAGATTTCCAGCCCAGGGCACTAAGTTGGGAATGACGGCTCTAACTTCTTTGGAAGCTTTTTGGGGAGTTCTCCCCTACTGGGACTAGGAAGACATCAATCTCCAAAGAGACCGGAACCAGAACCAGAATTCTTATGGACCCTATGCTGCAAAGGAGGAATCTGGGTTTGACTGGAACTAGAGGTGATTTCTGTGTCCAGTGCTTTATTTCCAAGAACCATCATCAAGAACAGTTCCTAAAATATGACTGGTTCATTTGTTCTCACTAACATCTTGAGATTTCATGATCATGATTTTCAAAATCCAAGTGGATGATCTACTCTTCAGCATGAAAGCAATAAAGCAAAGTCAATTAACTGGGTTTCATTTTACTCTATTATACTGAGACAAGTGCTTCCAGCCCTCAGAAAACCTTCAATAACATCCTAAGCATCATCACACATGCTTTATAAATACTGTTCGCCGGGCGCGGTGGCTCAAGCCTGTAATCCCAGCACTTTGGGAGGCCGAGGCGGGTGGATCACGAGGTCAAGAGATCGAGACCATCCCGGTCAACATGGTGAACCCCCGTCTCTACTAAAAATACAAAAAATTAGTTGGGCATGGTGGCACGTGCCTGTAATCCCAGCTACTCGGGAGGCTGAGGCAGGAGAATTGCCTGAGCCCAGGAGGCGGAGGTTGCGGTGAGCCGAGATCGCGCCATTGCACTCCAGCCTGGGTAACAAGAGCGAAACTCCGTCTCAAAAAATAAATAAATAAATAAATAAATAAATAAATACTGTTCAGACACTGCTTGATGCAACCACCATGCCCCTGAGGCATACATTCAGGAAAGTTGCTGAGGTCTTACACATGATTCTTAATGACATCAAGCACTGAAAAGTAGGAAGATCAAGGCCACCTGCTTTCAACAGGAAAACCTTACCTGGCCAAACATCTGCATGGTGATACTGTGCATGTGCAGACAGAAGACAGTGTAAGAGTCAATCAAAATAGACACACAATAGAGACTGAAATAATTCACAGATCTGTGAAACTTGGTTTGCCCTCACTGAGGTGTTTAAATATCCCTCTTCAATAAAACACTTAACATCAGATGGCAAGGCAGGAGTGGCAAAGTCCTGGAGCACAGCCAGTTCACTGGCACTACAGTCACATTCACTGCAGTTGAGCTCAGTTGGCTGGGCATGTGCTGTGGATGGATGTCAGCAGGGTATGCAGGCAGCTGCTACATGAGAACCTCAAGAAGGGAGGCTGTGCAGGGTAGGGAGGGAGAAATCTGTGATGATGCATGAAAGCACAGCTCTGAGTAATGCGGCATCTGTGGAATGCTGAGAAACAGACCCATATAAACCAACCTGGCATGTAGCAATTAGAAATAAAATGGTTCATTGTAAATGATGTCAGTGGATACCCAGAGAGGCCAAAAAGGCAGAGTTGCAAGGCAACAGTAAATGTTGGGGTATGTTATTTTGTTTTTGTTAAGTGAGAGTTTATCATTGGTAATATTAGTCTTCTTACTAATACATCTCAGAAGTCAAATGGCCACAACTCAGAGAGTATTAAGGCCTAGTACAGCAAAATAGGGATGCCTGCCTGAAGGGAATATGCCTGCTGAGTGTTGCTGATCTGGCCCCTTCCTTAGGGAGTTTCCAAGATGCCTGTTGTCCCTGCCAAGTTTAATCTAAAACCCATCTGTGCCCAGGTCTAGCAGTCATGAGAAATTTTTCTAGGTTTCTCAAGCCTCAGACAAAGTAACTGCTCTATAAGAATGGCTCCTTCATTAGAGGCAGTATGAAGCAGCAGAGTAAAAGTAAGGAGGCTGGGCATCAAGATTCTGGGTCTTTCTGACCCTCTGCTCTTCATTCTGCCCAGAGCAAAGCTCCTAAGAGACAAGATAGCTTCTAAAGGCAAAGCTGTCATAGGAGCTCAGAATATGAGGACTTTCTCACGAGTTTATGCCCTCTCCCAGATACTTGCATCTCTGAATTTATTTCCCATGCTCAAGCCTCAAAGTGGACAACTCTACAAAGGTAGCTCCGTAGCCCTAGGCCAACAATGTGAGAGAGCTGATTCAGTCTCATCCACGCTGCTGTGAGCTCTGTGGCTGAAGGAAGGCACAGACTGAATTGGAGGAAGCTTGTGGAAGAAAAATCGAGGCCATTGCCATCTGCAGGCTTATATTTTCACAAGGCATTGCTGCTAAGTTAAATAAGCACTGCATTTTCTGTTGCTCGGGGAAACAAAATATCTACAGAGAAGGCTTTGTGTCTTTTCTTTATGAAACTTAGGTTTTAATGAGAACGGGTTATCTTTATTTTTTGCTATTACACATGTTTACAAAAGACCAAAAACATACTTGTGAGTCAAAAATGAAAACTTCTGCACACTTAATAACAAACCTTGACTGGTACAATCAACAAGGTTGTCACTGCTGGCAGTTATCAGGGTGATTGCTTCCTCTACAGAAACACTGGATTGACTGGGGCCCTCATTTGCTACTGTTCTGTGGGTGTGTGCACTGCACTGTGGTTAGGACATTCCAGCTACTTTCAGGAGAAAGAGAAATAATGGAGGTACTAAAAATAGAGTAATTAGAAACAAATATGCAAGATTAACCTGCCCTGATTATTCATGAATGTAAAATACACTAAATTACCTTATATACTGCCCATAAAAGTGCCAGCAACTTGGTATTGAGGATGACTTTCATGGCTGCTTTCTCTAGCACAGTCATTAAAACTTTCTAATATTTCTGGGAGATTATCTCACTTTCTGATACATGCTGTTGTGCATGATGGTAGAATCAGACCTTGCAAATTCAAGTCTGGAGATGTGAGACTTTGTTCAATTCATGCATCCTGTTCTCTAAACTCTGTCTATATTCTTTGTGTTCCAACATTCATTTTATTCAAAAAGTCTAAGACAAATCTATGAGCAGGTGAAGTTTTCTTCTTAGTCCAAGTATTACCAATTTTTTTCAGGAATAACTGACCTCATTTTTAACTGGGTGAATGAAGACTAAGTCAAAAAACATAATCTAGAACACACTGCCATGAAGCAAGGCTACTGAGCTTTCCAGTGGCAGGAGGGATCAGTGGGGTTCTGCTTGGCCACCAACACAAGTATGTGTTCCTCCAGGCCAGTGGACACAGGCCCAATTATCCTTCAGGGTTATCAGTACTCTGATCTCTGCTATTCTAACTCAAATGCAGACATGTGTTAAAAACATTATCCAGCTAAAACTCAGGGCATTACAGTTTCTCTATGGCTGGAGACACAACTGGGTTACAAGAAACTAACTTCTCAAGTGAAGAAACTGAGCAAGGTGGTTCAAAGGTGGTACTTCACTAATAGAGGTACTGGATGGGGCAGGCTGCTGGGCCTGCTCTGGGTTCAGGGTGGGACCCCACCGGGATGCTGACCACTTTTGTTGGCCGATGTGCATCCTCAGGTAATGTATCCATCTTCAGTGCTAATATGAAAGAAGCTAGTTTTTTAATTAAAAAAAATAAGGGCAATGGGTCATTCCATCTTACGCATTTAGCATGAATCTTCACCAAGCCGTTTCCCTTACCACCACAGTATAATAAACTGCTCAGATTGTGGAGAATCTAAAGTAATTGCCATTTTGGACCACTAAAGGCACCCCTACAGCAGACTCCTTCATGCAGGGTATCTTACTGTTCTTCCTGCACATATTCTACAACTGTTTTGAATCCAGGAGCACTGAGCTAATGCACCAGCCCCGTGGGCTCAATCCTTAGGTGAGCACAGGAGTTCTGTTCAGTTCTGTGACCACAGGCTGTGCTGTCACTACCACCAGCTGTGCTGCAGAAAGCTGTGCCTGGTCAGCAGAGGCAGAATTGAATGGATCACCAAAAATCTCCCACCCCTGCAGGAAAAAACAAAGAACACACACAATCCTCCTACCACAGGCACTGGGTCAACAGTATTATTTGAACAAATGGAGCAGGAGTTTATCAGAGCGGAGAACAGAAGAGTCAAGGTTCTAGAACAGGCCAAGACTGTTTGCCCAATCAACCTATCTTCATTGTTTAATACCACAGCATCCCCAGACATTTAGAAGAAACATCCTGGGGAAGATGGCTATACAGTCAGCATCAGCAGAGTGAACGAGATTCCCAGTGATAACTACTACAAAATGAATGCTTAAGAGAAAACTGAAGCCCAAGAAACAAAATTACATTTCACAACACAGTGAACCTTTCTGGAAAATTATGTAAAACCGATTAACATGATAAAATGTTAACACTTTTAAAGTACCTCACAACAAAAATTCTGAAACAAAGTATAGAATCCATCATGAGAATGTAGTGGAATATAAGAATGCTTTTAATATCTGGATAGGTTTTGATTTTCCCATTCTCAATCATCTTACAATTCTAATTTCATATTTACATTCACTAAAAAGTGTGTGAAAAAGCTGGGCCCGGTGTATATGCCTATAGTCCCAGCTACTTGGGAGGATGAGGTACGAAAATCCCTTGGACGCAAGAATTCAAAGCCTGGGTAAACAGAGTAAGACCCCATCTTGGCCAGGCACAGTGGCTCATGCCTGCAATCTCAGCACTTCGGTAGGCCAAGGTGGAGGATCACCTCAGATTAGGAGTTCGAGACCAACCTGACCCCATCTCTACTTAAAATACAAAAAAAAAAAAAAAAAAAAAAGCTGGGTGTGGTGGCACATGCCTGTAATCTCAGCTACTCGGAAGGCTAAGGCAAGATAATTGCCTGATCCCAGGAGGCAGAGGTTGCAGTGAACTGAGATCACGCCATTGCACTCCAGCCTGGGCAACAAGAGCAAAACCTGTCTCAAAAAAAAAAAAAACCATCTCAAAAAGAAAATAAAAATAATAAAAAACGTGTCAAAAGCTGCACAATTAGAATCTTCTGTCCATCCTCACATTGCCTCTATACAGTCATCCAATCTTCTTTTTTTTTAAAAATTTAGTCAGAAACTATGACTTGGGTTTTTCCCCTCCTCCATTATCCTTTCTTCATTCTCTTTCTACCACGCTCTATATCTAAGTTCATAATACTTATAAAATATCAGATGCACCTGTGCCCTACCCTGCACTTTTGTTTTGTGGTTTTGTTTTGAGGGATTTTGGCTGTATCCTGAGCAGGCAACATTTACCGGGATATTAAAAGTGACATGGTATTTGAAATAAGACGTCTGGCCTTTACCTTCATCTCTGAAAAGTTACTGCTATAATAGCAACATCAGCAACCACCTATTGAATACTGTCTATGACTCAGACAGTGCTAAGCACTTTAAAACATTATATCATTTAATCTTCAAGACAAAACTGAATTACACATGATCTCTGTTTCACCGTTGAGCATACTGAGCCAGAGAAGGTAAATCACTTGCCTAAGGTTAAGCAGCTAGGAAGTGACACAGTTTACATTCAAGCCCAGCTCTACCTGATTCCTTAGCTCTTCACCACCACTCTGTGAGCTTTTAATTTTTTAAATAGATCATTTTTTAAAGCTACATTTTAGAGAATTAAAAGAAAAGAAAACTGAAGAGAATATAACTCCTAAATCAGTATTTATTTTCCCTGTGCGATTAATATCTGGCACTGGGCAAGCAGAAACAAGTGAACTAAAGAGAAAAAGCAGGAAAGAGGGAAGGTACCTTGAAGATGAAAACTGGGCAAAGAACCAAGAACCAAGAAGAAAAGGGAGGCCACTCAAATATATACAAATGCAAATACTGCCTAACACTGAAAGCAAAGTCAGAATATCACTCTAGACATTTAAAAATACAGAGGAGCTTCCCGACAGTTGAACACGTGGAGGTTCCTAGGGGGATGGAAGATCTGTGCCCCTTCCCTGACACCTGCCTTGTGGATCTTCTCATCTCTAGGTGAGGTACTGTCCAATGGATAGCCTGAAGAACCTGATTCATCTTTAACCAAGCTGAATTACTCCAAGTTCCTAGAGCGGAAGAATCATGGCACACATGGATGATACCAAATTATTCTTTTAAGGAAATCAATATATCACTAAAAATGCATAGAAAAAAATCTGTTAGCAGGACTTCAGACCATTAGTTATTTTTTTCAAGGTTTAATGAAAAAGGCAACTTATCAAGAGTACAGGAAACTAAATATCTTGTACAGGAAGAATTCATAATAAGTTATTTGAATGAGAGATTCCTTCAAGAACCACCTACCCAGGAGGATAGAGAAGAGACAGAAAGAGAGAAAGAGAGAGAGAGAGAGAGAGAATCTACACACACACACACACACACACACACACACACACACACACACACACGGTGGGGGGCGGGGGGGGGAGAGAGAGAGAGAGAGAGAGAGAGAGAGAGAGAGAGACTGAGACTCTCAAACTTTCCAGTCAGCTTGCTTTGTTCTAAAGTTAGAACATTCTGGAGAAACATGTGAAGGCTGAATTCTGAAGAGACAAAGACAAGATTCTGGTTAAAGGCAAGAAATGAAAAACTTCTGAACTTGCACAGGTAAAAATGAAAAGAGATATTTCAGACCAGAGAACAGATGGATGTGGACCATGAGGGAGGAAGAGTGTTTGCAGGAGACTGAATGTGCCACCACTTTCAGTTTTTAGTACATTGTTAAGAGGGATGCACCAACAAATTCACAGAATTGACAACTAAAAAAAGCCAAAGCCTTCAATTTAAATGAATACACATTGCTAAAAAAGAAAACATAACATGGCATTCATTAGGTAAACTATCAAATGTTTATTTAAATTTCTACTTAAAATATTTTTGGGCCAGGTGCGGTGGCTCAAGCCTGTACTCCCAGCACTTTGGGAGGCCGAGGTGGGTAGATCACTTGAGGCCAGGAGTTCCAGACCAGCCTCAGCAACATGGCGAAACCCCGTCTCTACTAAAAATACAAAAAATTAGCCGGGCATGGTGGCACGCACCTATAATCCAGCTACTCAGGAGGTAGAGCTGAGTAGACTTGAACCCAGGAGGCAGAGGCTGCAGTGAGCCGAGTTTGCACCACTGCACTCCAGCCTGGGTGACAGAGCGAGACTCCATCTCAAAAAAAAACAACAACAAAAAAACAAAAAAACATTTTCAAGTAAATATGTATACAAAAACAGAAAAATATGTTTAAACTGGTATTCATTTAACATAATGAAAGGTTAAAAATATATACATATGGGACTCCATGTTTGGATCCCCTTCCACGAACACTCCTTTCGTGGAAGGCTCTCTTCTCTTCCTAAACTCCATCTCTCTATTCCCTTCCACTCAGTGTGGAAGCTGTTTCCTCTCCTGCATTCCATCTTTCTGGATTGTCTCACTTAGTGTGAGAGTTAACTGTTTTTTTCTCTCTCCTTCTCCTGTTTCTCTCTCTTTCTAAATAAATCACTTTCTACACAAATAAAAAATAAAAATAAAAATAAAATATATATATATACACACACATAGATCCCTCCAATTTACTTATTTATTTTGAGGCGGAGTCTCGCTCTATCACCCATGCTGGAGTGTAGTGGTGCAATCTTGGCTTACTGCAACCTCTACTTCCTGGGTTGAAGCAATTCTCGTGCCTCAGCCTCCTGAGTTATTGGGATTACAGGCACCCACTACCATGCCTGGCTAGTTTTTATATTTTTAACAGAGACTAGGTTTTGCCATGTTGGCCAGGCTGATCTTGAACTTCTGACCTCAAGTGATCTGTCCACCTTGGCTTTCCAAAGTGTAGGGATTACAGGCGTGGGCCATGGTGCCCAGCCACTCCTTTTTTTAAAAAAAAAAAAACATATAGTTATTACTGAGAGCTACAAATAAATTCACTGTCTGATGTATTAATATTTAGATTTGGAGTTTTTGATAATACCAACAACTCAGCAGAAAACGGTTTTTGTCCACTTGTGGGATTATGTCCTTACAGCACATTAGAAGTGATAAGTCAAGTGAACTTTCTGGGCTTTTTTTTTTTTTTTTTTTTTACTCTCCAGAAGAACTGTGGCAATGTGAGTCCAACTTGCCATGCTCATCCACATGAGGTTTTATCATTCTTTCCAGTGTTTGTCAGCCTAATCTGTGAAAAAGTGTTACCTCATTGTGTTTGTCTTTTGAGATGGAATCTTGCACTGACACCAGGCTGGAGTGCAGAATCTCGGCTCACTGCAACCTCTACCTCCCGGGTTCAAGCAATTCTCCTGCCTCAGCCTCCTGAGTAGCTGGGACTACAGGAGCCCACCACCACGCCCGGCTAATTTTTGTATTTTTAGTAGAAACGGGGTTTCACTGTGTTGGCCAGGCTGGTTTCGAACTCCTGACCTGGTGATCTGTCCGCCTTGGCTTTCCAAAGTGCTGGGATACAGGCGTGAGCCACCGTGTTCAGCCACCTCATTGTTTTAATAGTTTTCCTGACCACTAAAAATGCAGAACTTCTTTTAAAAAATTAAGCAATGATCATTTATTTCACCTGAGATAGAAACGATCCTCACTTTATTGATTAGAACATAGGTTCAAAACAGTTTAAATATCTGTCCAAAGTTAAAGAGCAAGAAAATAGCAAAACTAAAATCTCTATTTGGGTATAAAAAATCATTTGCTGTTTGCTTACAACTTGAAAGAACCATTAGGTGCATTTATAATGGGAAAATTTAGTACTTTGAAAAGTCTTTGCAATTGGTCTAGAAAATTTCACATTAAAAACCAAAATAACTGAATAATGAAAGTAATCTACTAACATATTTTTAAGTGCCTTAACTATCCATGATTGCCCCCTTTAAATGTTATTCCAAAACAAATCATCCTTAATGGTATTAATCATTCAGACATATCAGGTTCATAATTTGCTCATCTACTTTCAAATAACTAAGACATTTTAAGTTATTTATTCATATCATTGCAAATAATGTTCTAGTTTACAGTATATCTTTGAGCACAAGTGATATTTCAACTAATTTCAGGTAAGACTATATAAAGATTACATTTTTTAGTGGTAAGTGTTTTTTGTTTTATACAGAACCTATTTTCTCCTCCACAAGTAAAAAAATGCACATAATGTAAACATATATTCTGCTGTCCTAAAGGAGTGGAAACATAGTGAGATGCCTAAATTGGTTTAATAAATGAGTATCTTAGTGGAAGTTGAATAAGCAATATGCTAAGTATAAATAGCTTTTCCCCTCTCATCAGTGTTTATTGTTTAAAATTTCTAAATTGTAAAAAGAAAATTATTCAACTTTTATAAAGGCAAGAATCTACCACCCTCCTGGTAAGTCTGAAATGTCAGCTTCATTTTAAATGAATTTTGCATCCCTGGACTCCATTCACTTCTTCCCCAAAGACCAAGAAATATTACCAGTGCAATCAATAATCACACTGGAGAATGAAAGAAGACTGAGAGAAGGGGTCTACATGGGTGCGGAAAGGGGGAGAGTGAGGGCAGAGGAGAGAAAGGCCACAGTAAGACTTAGATTAGCAGAAAAGCTCATCAGTCCTGAAACCTCAAGGAGGAAAGCGTGTTGCCAAGTGAGCAGTACTCACAAGCCCAGACCAAATGCTGCTCAATGCCCTCATGCAGCAGCGCTAGACACTTACAGGGACCAGAAGCCTACCGAGACCTTCTCAAATCTCTCAATTTGCTAATGTCACTGTGTCACCGACTTGTCTTGGATGAGGGCTACTCAGGCATTAATGACATTTTGCAGCAGGCCTAGAATGTAACCAGTTCAGCCTGGAAAAGGAGGACAGGCGGCTGGTCCCAAATTTGAGGGTTAAATGGGATTCACTGATGAGCTGCTAGGGTAACGACGTGGAAAATGGCACCAAGAGGCTGAAGAAGGGTGAGAGATTTGGCCACAGATCAAAACAAAGTTAAGGAAATGGAAAAACGAGGTGGGTATTTCCATTGCTGGAAAAAACACTTGTACTTAAAAAATGATGAGAAACTATTTGGCTCATTGGTGAATGATATATACAGCCAAAATAATGAAGACAATAAATAGCAATTTAATAAAAAATCATGATCTATCATTATTAGGAAAATGGGAAGACAACAAAGGGGTAAAAGGCAGAAATTCTCACCTATGTATTAATAATAATAGATGATATCTAAAATCAATGATTCAGGAAATGATACAATAATGTTATTTAGAAATAAAGAGATGACTATCAGAAGAAATAGACAAAATAATTGAAGGTATATACTTCTGGCAAAAAGAATGAGGCAAGGAGGTCAAAGGACTGTTATAATTTGTTATAAGGCTTTCAGGATTATTTTATTTAACTACATGCCTATTAATTTAATAAAAAACTAAAACAAACCAACATTAAAAATAAACAGTTTAGAAAATAAATATTATTAGGTAGGGAGAAAATAAAGGTTATGTATAAAGACTATGCCTATGTAGCATGATCCCTTTTTCTTAAAAAAACAAAACCAATATGCTATTCTAAACGATGAAATTATGGGTAGTTCATCTTTTTGGTTAGTCTGCATTTTCTGCTGTAAACACGTATAACACTTCTGTAAGAAGAAAAAACAGTAATTTTAAAAGGTAAGTAGAAGGAAAGGGGTCAGCTGGAAACAGAACTTAAGTAAGAGTCAGAAAGATAAAAGAGACAGAAAAAAATACGATTGTAATAGGCAAAGAAGGAAAGCAATTTTCCCAGGGAGCTGGTAGTCAAGTGCTGCTGGGCAAGACAGATGAAGAGCGTCTTCAGGAGCAAGGCCCGGGCAGGGTGGCAGGAAGGGAAGCAAAGTGGCAGGAGCCAGGCAGAGAGCAGGGTTGAGGAAGAGGAGCCTGCACCAGATATTTAACCCTGAAGGGAACAGGGGTGGGGTGAGAAGCGGGGGGAAGCGGGGAGAAGGGGTACCAGTACAGCTCTCTGGAGATGAAGGCAGGTTTCTAGCTGTTGTTAAAATCTGACAAGACAGAAGATACTTAAGGAGAAGCAAACCAGTGGAGAGGAGGCAACTGAGGATAAGACAAAGAGCATTCCTCAGTTAAAAAAAAAAATTAACTCTGCGGAACTTGCTTTTTTGATTTCCAATTTGTATAAACCTTAGTTGCTAATGTCTACTTGAATATATTCTACCATTTGGCATAAAAACTAAGTACCCATGAGGACTTTGGCCATTCATTGTGAATTTTGACAAGTAGAGTCCAAATGTAAAAAGGGAAGAATTTTATGCTACTATATGCAAGTCAAAAGTTGCCATTATTCAAAATACTTTATCCCTTTCTAATAATTGCTCCATAATGTGAATCAAATTAACAGGGCTTGCATGCTTGATAACATCTTCAAAAACAAATGAAATATTTCATTACAGTTAAATTTTAAGCGAAGAGTAAGGTTTTAAATATCACTTAGTAAGTACTGGGAGGATAAAGGCAAGATGCTGAACAATACATTGGTATGATGTTTTTATTTTTTCATGTGTTGTAACAGCCAGTTATTTCTAACCAAGCTGCATATTAGAATCACCTAGGCAGCTGTTAAAAAATACCAGTGCCTGGAACCCACCTTGGTGATTCCTGTTTATCTGGTCAGGGACATGGCCTAGGCATTAAGTTCTGTCATCCTTCCTCCACTACCCTCATCTGTATGATTCTATGTAAGAAAAGTATAAAACAGTTGGGGTTCAGAACTTTTCATTTCCTACTTTGTACATTTCTGCACTGTTTGACTTCTGAAACAATGGGAATGTGCTACCTTTATAATTTTAATAAAAGTATCTCCATTTAAAAATTAACAAAACAAATACCTCCTTCTAATTTTTTTAATGATTTAAGTAGGGAAAATACCTTTTGAATTATGTTATGATGCTCGTTTTCCTGGTAGAGGGTGTTTTGGGAAGACATCAAACTCAGTATACTTGGAAGACAAAGGTGAATAAGAGACCTTGTGGGAACATCTGAACAGGGGGAAGGTGTGAGACAGATCCTAAGGAGCTTTCTATGCCCTAGGATGTCTGGCTTCACTCTCTGGGCAACTGAGGCCATCAGATTTTTTATCAGTGCAGTGACACAATGTAGACTCCAGGGGCAAGAGAGCCAAATTGTATAAAGTAAAACTATAAAGTTAAAAAAAGGGGTCCAGTGCAGTAGGTCAAGCCAATAATCGAGCACTTTAGGAGGCCTTGGAGGGAGGACTATTTCAGCTTAAGGGTTTGAGACCAGCCCTAGCAACACAGTGAGACATCATCTCTACAAAAAATTTAAAAACTACTCCAGCATGGTGATGCGCACTTCTGCTTTATCTACTCTACCTCTAGCTACCAGGGAGGCTGAAGTGGGGGCACTGCTTGAGCCTGGGAGGTTGAAGCTGCAGTAAGTCATATCTATAGCTTCGCTGTACCCCAGCCTGGGTGACAGAGTGAGACCCTGTCTCATAAATAAATAAATAAATAAATAAGAAAACATGAAGAATACCTTGAAAACTAGGGCTAGAGGATTTAAACAAAACCTACAAACGATATAGCCGGGAGGGTGGTGGGCTATCAATGATTTTTGACAGCACATTTAAGGGTTTCTGTTCGATAAAGTTTACAGGCAGATGAGATATTTTAGATTTTTATAACACAATAAGGGATAAATATCTGGAATATGAGGATGTCCCTCAAATCAACATAAGATTGAAACCCAAATGGAAAACTGGGCAAAAGCTATGTACAAAAAATTTACAGAAGAGGATACCACAAAAAAAGATAACAAGCAGATGAAGACATTATCAAGTTCATAAGTACTCAGAGAAATATAAACTGAAAATTAGATGATTTAAACCTGGCAGATGGAACCACGCCAAGTGTTGGGATGAGGGGATGTACAGATGCAGAGTGTCAGCCCAGTACAGCTTATGCCAAGTAAGAGTACTCGTAGTCTATTATGCAGCAATTCTGCTGCTAGGTCTATTTCTCAAAGAAACTGTCACCCTCTTTATAATGGTGAGGAGGTGAATGCAATCTAAATAACTATCACAGGAGGCGAGAGATAAAATTGGATGGATATATGAAATACTCAACTGCAGTCAGAATCAACAAGCTAATACAGACACCACTCAGGGACAGATCTTTAAAATAAACTAAGTGAAAAATATTAACTGAATGAGAATAACATTTATGTAATAATTTACATAATGCAAAATACATATTATACAAGAGTACACATGAACAAAAAGAAAAACACTGAACACATTAGAAATGCCTATGGCTGTGGGAGGTAAATACGGAAGATGGGGATAAAGGAATAAAACACTGACCCGGTCCTGACAAATGCCATCAACTGAGATACATGAACAGCTCAACTCTCCCGAACATCCAACTAAAAGAATTTTTCCAAAACAAAGAGCAGCAATGTGAACAAAAAGAAAGAATCCAGAGCCAAGGAGAACAAACAGGAGGCGGTCAGATCAGTCTTCTAGGGGGTTTGCTACTGAAAACCTACAAAGACTCATGCCCTCCTTAAGACATATTAAATCAGTTTTTAAAATTATTGCCCACATTACTGACTCCTGAGGAACCCTATTTGCACTTCTTCCTCCAGAAAAATGCCTGCTTATCCCAACTTGCTATTTCCCATTTTTAAACTTCAATCCTCTATGACAAATCAGCTATTCTCACCATTTAAAACCCAACAACATTCTTTTAAAAATAACAAGTGGAAATTTGTCATAACCATTTTGAAAATCTAAGAAAAATCTATATACTTTACGCATCTTTTAACCCTCTAAACTCTTCTAATATTTGCTTTTTTTTTTTTTCCTTGTGAGTATCACATTTGTTAGTCTTCTTGGAGTTTTTTAAAAAACTCAATTTGGTGACCAGGTCTGTTATCAGGGAGGTACCAGAAGCTTAGCAGGAAAGATAGACAACTAAAGCTCTAAATCCTCCTGCATTGACATGTTCAATTTGCACTGACCAATCTGTTGGCACAGTAACTGTTTACAGGCTAAACTTGTGTACATTTTGGCTACAAGTATCCCAAATTCACTTTTTAAAAATCCTAGGTAGATACCTTCTGGTATTAATGATTTGAACATTCCTTAAATTGAAAATATTTTAAATAAATCTCACTGTTTTATATACTATCATTAATGTGTCTATGTTAAAAGACAATCTGAGAATAAGAGTTCCCCTAATTGTTTTCTTAATAATGACCAAGTGCTGAAGAAAAATGATTCCTACTGTTAGTTGTTTTGTTGCTTTGCTCAAGGGGGAAGTGGGGAGGGAACTGGCTGTGCCCGGGACTTGGAGCTCATTAGCACTAGAGCCACACCCGAGGAATCCAGACTCCCCTTACCTTAAGGTTTTCCTACTATAGATTGTGAGAGTTTTGCTGGACATAATTATGTTTTTTATCTCGTATACTTTTGTCTTGCTTGATAAACACAGCTTAAATTGATTTGCAAGTGATTCCAAAAGGAAAGAAAATTTTGTAAATGACATGAATAACATAAGGCTTAAATGCAGCAAGTAATTAGAATTTCATTTCTGATACTGTAACACTGAAAAGAAAGGATTAATAATCTTTGGACCAGAGTGGGAAGAGCTTCAGTAAAAACCCACCTGCCTGCATCCAGCTGAGGCAGCTGCAGGGGCAGAGGCGTCAGAGAAGCCCCAAATCAGCAATCTGAATGCTGCGATGGGTAACTGGAACATTTTAGGGTACAGAAGATGGTTTTGGGGATGCCATACCAACTCCACTGAAGAAACAAAGGACAACAGCCTATCATTTTCTTCCAGCAAGGAATTCTAAAAGGGGTTACTGATCGGTTTTAGTTTCAGAAATCTCACTGATTTGTCAGGGACACAAACTCAAAATGATTAAGATAGTGGTGCCACATTAAAACTCCGTAACTATAAAAAGCAAAACCCTAGAAAGTTACTATAAATAGCAATTCCAAAAACAGAAGCTCCGATGTGCTAATACCCAGAGAAATAATATCAAAAGATTTAAGATGTTATATAAATTTCATACCTACAATATATGATTTCTGAAGGAAAAACGTGACTTCACACTATGTAAATAAATTTTTTTGTTTTAAATAAAATCTCCTTATCAAAATGCAAAATATTGGATTTCTGGATGTAGAGAATGTGAATTGAAAAGACTTATCAAAACTAACATTAAGTTCAACCCCGTCCATTGTACAGATGAGAAAATAATGGCTCTGGAAGATGTAATGCCTTCTGCAAGGTTGCTAAAACCGTTAATGCAAATGAAGACACATCTTTTGAAGACACACTGCCTTGTGCTCCTGTTCGTATCCGATTCCAGGCACTCCTTGAACAGCTCACTTTAAACACCCATAGGCTTCATTCTTTCCCTGACTCGGGAGTGAATTCTAAGCTCTTTCTCTAGAACACAATCAAGAATCATTGATAATCATTGATAACACTGAGATATTGTTAACACTGCTATTCTTGAAAGTGATACACTATTACCCAAAGAAATAGTCTATTCATCAGAAATGAATAACAAATTAATGCATGCTCAAGGGGCAGGGATTACACAAAGGTATGGATCTTAGGAGGTGGGATTACTGAAGGCTATCAAAGCTGCCTACCATTAACCTACTGGTGAAAGGATATCTGGATATAAGTGAGACAGTGAGTGCCAAAAAAAGTCAAAACAGGGTTGGCAATGATCTCTCTTCTCTCTGAATACTTCCCCACATTATTTAGAGGTAGTGGGACAATACATGTGGTACAATAAACTTTTAAAAACAGCACATGATATATATGGGAATTTAGCAAGGCTCCATTTTTGGAAAAGCCTCAATAATCAGAATAAAATTAAATGAAAAGTCATCTCAGAAGGAAATGCAGAAAGTGCTGAAAAGGACAAGCTGAAGGAACTCTACTTGGGGTATGGCTCCTAGGAAGCGTTAAAGAGGACGCCCCAGCACTTAGTAGTCTCAACAAATATTTGTTAAACTTTCACATACTGCCTAGATCTTTCCTTCCTTGCTTCCAAGTTTTTTATAATTTGGTTTCATGACAATATGAAACTTTTTTTGCAAGGCATGTATATAAAAATCAGATCACTCAATGGTTATAAATACTTTAGTAGTTCGCAGTAAATTTGTGAATATAGAAGGAACACACTGAAAAACATAAAGGGTCTACCTAGTATATAATTTGATCCAATGCAACAAAATCAGAAATGAATAATTCCACAACTGAAGAAACAAATCAATGTTTTCATCTCCCGAGTTTTCTACTAAACTTACTTTACATGGTAAATTCCAACACCATTATTTATTCCCCAAAGAGCTTCTTTTACAAAACACATTCACTTATCAAATCTCCTTCCTTCCTCCCTCCCTCTCCTTCCTTCCTTCCTCCCTTCCCTTCCTTCCCTTCCTTCCCTTCCTTCCCTTCTTTCCCTTCCTCCCCCTCTCTCCTCTCTTCTTTCTCTTTCTTTTTCTCCCTCCCTCCATCTCTCTCTTTCTTGCTTTCTTTCTTTCACCATCAAGTCTCTATTAGCCACAACTATGCTGGGCAATGATACAGTACAATGTCCTTACTCAGCATTCAAAGTGGTATAAAGAAAAATGTGGGCCAGGCACAGTGGCTAACGCCTGTAATTCCAGCACTTTGGGAGGCCAAGGTGGGTGGATCACAAGGTCAGGGGATTGAGACCATCCTAGCCAACATGGTGAAACCCCATCCCTACCAAAAATACAAAAATTAGCTGGGGGCAGTGGTGCGCACCTGAAGTCCCAGCCACTGGGAAGCTGAGGCAGGAGAATCACTTGAACCCAGGAAGCGGAGGTTGCAGTAAGCCCAGATCATGCCACTGCACTCCACCCCGGAGACAGAGCAAGACTCCGTCTCAAAGAAAAAAGAAAAAGAAAGTGTGGAATAGTATTTGCAGAAACTATTTTTACCTTCAAGTTCTTTCAGCACGTGTCTATCTAAATTTAACTTGAATAATTATATAAACATATACTTGAACAAATCAGAATTTTAAACTCATGGGTACTTTATACATATGACATCTCCCATATTAACTCATAGCAACAGTGTGATCCAACAGAGAGGCCTTTTCTTTATGTATCAGAAAATTAAAGTTTGGATTCTGATTCAATTACTCACTAGTCACAGGATCCTAGGGCAAGTCATGGCTTTCTTTTACTGTTTTCTCATGTGTAAAAACACACATTATGATTATAAAATTATCCACTTCCAAAGATTATGGTGAGGACAACAGGTAAATGAGAAACCATACAGAAACACTGTTTGGTTTATAGAAATGTGCTTTTTTTAAAAAAAAGGCTCTGTGGCAGCTAAAAATTCTTATTTATGGCCTTAAGGCTCTACTATGTCACTAGCAAATTGTTTTTAACTATCACACAAAGCTGACAGGCAGTGTGAAAATCACTCCCACAGGCTGAATCATAGTGTGACAAACTCTGTTCTCTGGCCACTACTTCTCTGTCCCACCCCTGTCTATAGGTATACTTCATATAAGGATGCTGTTCTAATGTTTCACATGGAATATATCACAGGGCTGGGAATGGGTACAGAACTATGAAGTGACATGGAAGATACTCTCCTTTGCATTTAAAATGTTACTGTAATTCTGACTCTAATCATTCTGTGAATGCATTACAACTACAACAGCTAGTACAGATATAGCCTCACTCAACCTACAAAGACTGTCATTGGACTCACGTTTTATTGTCCACAACTCAGCCTCAAGCTGCTCATGCTTATGATAGACCATCCCAAGCAAGGGAGAATGACTTCAGTCACCATTATTCTATCCTTCATGACAATGGCCTGCTGCTAGAGTTACACATGAGTACATCCTTTAAGTATCTTTCTAGACTGCTTCCCAAAATCAGTTTGCCATGTGGCAGGTCCTAACTTATTATGCCTTAGTCTATCCTCTGCCTTAGAGTTTAGAAGACTTGGATTTGGGATGTAGGTCACTGTACTCTGAGCACCTCCTGCCTCACTGCCACCTATTAGCTTCCACACTCTCAGTAAACTAAACTACTACTCAGAAAGCTGAATATCTGTAAGTCTTATGGGTCTCACGGTCTTTCAAAGTTTCAGCCTTTAAATACTCAGCTTTACCTAAAACTCAGTTCTATACTGCCACCAAACTCTAGGTTTTCCCAAAACCCAACAGATTTGATATAGTGGAAAATATTCAGTCACATGCTGTGTAAATTTCTTCACTTCAACGTGATTTATGACTCCAGTAATAACCTCAAAAGAAAAAAATTCTACTTTGCAAGATACAATTAGTATTGTCTATACTTCATACAATGTAATAAAAATTTCTCCTTATATCTACATATATTCAAATAGGAAAATATTTGAATTATAACCTATCATAAAAGAATTTATTGAGCTGCCAAGTATGTTCAAAATAATATTGCTATGATTACAAATTTAATGTTATAAAATCCAATTTTCCTTATCAAATTCCACTTTTGTAATTCTTTTACTTTGAACTCCACTATTAATAATCTAGATTTAACTAGAAATAAAAAAATTTAATGTGGCCAAAATTAGAATGTGCATTTTTGTTTAGTAACAACTGATATTTAAAAGGTTTTCAACAAAATAACAATTTACAGTAAACATAACCTTAATTGGATTACATATGCCAGTATATTTTAATTATTGACATAAAGGATGGGTGTTACTGAACATAAGCTAATTAATGTCTATTCTTATACTTGAGATAAAAACAAAACTACAAAAATAAATCTTTATAGGCATTATGAAGTTACACATTTTTTTTGTATTAGATTCCAACATGCATACAGAAATTTCAGTACCATTTTCCCATTTGAAAAACGATAATGAACTAAAGGGTTAAATGTTTTGTGTATAAAAGAGGCCCTATTCTCATGTTTAAGCTCATTTTCATTCATTCATTCATTCATTCATTCATTCATTCATTCAACAAACACACATTGACCACCTAGTACACATCAGATGCTTGTAATGGGCTCTAAACATGCACAGTTCATGGAACTTACAGTCTTGGGGAGGTTTCAAGTATTTCTACAAACAAATGTGAAATTATGAACAGTGGTGTTACAGGTTACATGGAAAGCCTATCTCATTCAGTAACGTGGGTCTAGGGTTAAGTGGGTTGGATGAGATTCCAGCACCGTCATCTTCTAGCTATGTATTTCTGAATGACTTACTTAACTGTTACGTGTTTCTGTGTTTTCATCTGTAAAATAGGACTAATAACTGGCTTGTAGAGTTATTGTGATTAAATCAGTTAATTCACACAAAATGTGTGGAATACTGCCTACCATACAGTAAGTGCTCAATAAACAATGACTATTGTTTTAACAGTAGCTGCAAATCTGGCCTTGTGTACAGGTCAGGCTGTCATTTGGGACATTCTAATTATAGAAAAGGGTGGGCCACAAAAGGCCTTGTAGGTCATGGTCAGGCTTTCAGTCTTACACAGCACAACAGTTAAGTAGGTAGGAAAGGGGAGCTAATCAAATGGTTTTCCTTTTTCTTTGTAAAGATTTGGCACTTGCAGAGAACTGAGTGAGATACACTGAGGCGAGATATGAGTATACTAGATTAGATGGCTTACAGTAACAAAATCCTGTACCGTTTTTTCTGATTGTCACCTGCAGAGCTTTTCCTACTGTAAGTACTACCTTCTAATAAGTCCATATAGGGCCTGTGCTTGCACCCCACTTATTTGCAGTCTTCAGCATTTACAGAACCACACAATGTTCTATTTACACACTCTGTTACTACATCTTAAAAGAATAGTTTCATGGCTAACAAACCATTTATAAAAGAAGAGAAGCTACTTATTACAACTCTGTAAAATGCCACTTGGCCAATAAAGGCCAATTGTAGCCATCTTTGTCATAAAAAATAAGCCAGAGACCTCTCAGGTAAGGCCCTCTTTGAGAACGTCACCTACGTGTATATTCAACAGGAACCAGGCATTTTAGTCATTAAAAGTTCACAGTACACAAACAAAAGAGAAATCCTAAGGAAAGACAACAATATGCATGTTAAAATAAAATGTTAACCTGGAACCATAAACATCTCTAACATACTCGCCAAATCGGGACAGCAATGGACACTTGCTACAGCAGTACCTCAATGCTTCAGTTCTCAAGGACAAGTAGAAATGATGCTAAGTTAGCTCAGTTTCAAGAGGCTTTGAAAAAATGTGCAACTGTGCATGTTCTTGTGCTCACTTTTAATGTACACACACAAAGGCATGCGCGTGTGCGTGCACACACACACACACACACACACACACACACACACAGAAATTCATTAGTCAGGCTGGCAAGAGATGGAAAAAGGAAGATCAAATCAGCTGACCATGATTTCCACAGGCAGTTTTAACAATGCTTTGGCAGAACAGTGATGAGAAACAATACCTTTCAAATTATTTATTAATTACCTGTTAATCTCCTAATTTTATCTACACATTTCCTTAGAACAGAACATAATTCCAAATTCAACTGGTCCTAATAAGATGTTAACAATAAATTCAAGAGTTAACTTTGGCGAAAATTATGTCCCTTAGTATTTTTCTTAATGTTAGGGGTTTTAAAAAGTTTCAAAACGGCATTAAAAATAAATAAATAAATAAAAGAATCACTACAGTAACTTTTCCCAATAGCAGATCCCTCAAAACACCACTTAATACACAAAAAAGCTACTTGCTTTCCAACCTGCCACACTAATGGTCTCTATAACTCTATTTTACATATTTTGTCATTAATATGTAGCTAAGGTTAATTAATGGCCAGTTGTGAATTTATGACTCATGAAACCTACATAAGATGATCAAAGTTTGGAAAGAGCAAGTTGGAGATCCAAACATCAATAATAAAAAAAGAGAATGAAAAGACAAAATAAAAAACAAAAAACACATAAAAAATGAAGAGCAATCTGTTTATACTACAGAAAGGAAAAAGTAGAAAAAGATCCAACACTCCCAGAATAGCATTAGAAATTAGGAACCTTTGAATGAAATGTATTAAAAATCAATAGGACAAAAAATTGAGCACAAAAATTCCACCATGAGAAATGGACAAGCAAAAAAGAAAAAGAAAACCAATCACAGGTTACTAACCCTTACCTCAACTTTCTAAAACAAGCGTCCCCAAACTTCTTACACAGCGGGCCAGTTCACTGTCCCTCAGACCGTTGGAGGGCCGCCACATACTGTGCTCCTCTCACTGACCACCAGTGAAAGAGGTGCCCCTTCCTGAAGTGTGGCGGGGGGCCGGATAAATGGCCTCAGGGGACTGCAGTTTGGGGACACCTGTTCTAAAAGACAGAACTTGCCCAACTCAAAGCATGATTTTTCTAAGGACACACTAATGAACAGACAGCTAACTGCTCGTGACTTAGAGATGAAGCAGTGACTACTTTTGAGGCCTAAATTTCAGGAGCTAGCCATAAATATTCAGTATTTCCACACTGGATAGAGAAAAGCTACTTAAAAAATAACCAATTGGCCTGTGAGTAGGTTAGACTGTATTATAAGCTTTAATAATACACACAGGTATACTTCCATTCAGTGCAATGACTTGCACTTCCTCTAAGTTCTTCCCTTCCTTCCTCCCTCCTTTTTTTTCTTTTCTTTTTTTTTTGAAGCAAGGTTTTGCTCTTTCTGGTGAGAGGTGGCATGATCATGGCTCACTGCAGCCTCAACCTCCCGGGCCCAAGCAATCCTGCCACCTCAGCCTCCTGAATAGCTGGAACTATAGGCACAAACCACCACACCCAGTTAATTTTTTTTTAATTTTTTGTAGAGTTCAGTTCTCCCTATGTTGCCCAGATTGGTGTTAAATTCCTGGGTCCAAGTGATCCTCCTGCTTGGCCTCCCAAAGTGCTGGGATTATAGGCATGAGCCATTGTGCTCGGCCTAAATGTTCAATTTCAAATGGTAAGGCTCTAAGATAACATGGGTTAAAACATAAATGAAATAAAACTTCCACTGACATTTTCCTTAGAGTAAGAAACTTCATAATAAACCAGGTACAGTGGTATGTGCCTATAATTCCAACTACATGGGAGGCGGAAGCAGGAAGATCACTTGGGTCCAGGAGTTTCAGTCCAGCCTGGGCAACATAGTGAGACCCTGTCTTGGAAAGAAAGGAAGGAAGGGAAAGAAGGGAGGCAGGGAGGAAGGAAGGAAAGAGAGAATTTCAGGATAAAGTAAATCAAGATTAGCACTATTCAACGGAACTTTCTGTGATGATGTGAAAATGTATATTTGCAGTCTCCTGCATTGTACGCACCAGCTGTATGTGGCTACTGGACACTTGAAATGCGGCTAGTGTGACCAAGTAACTGAACTTTTTATTTTAACTAATTTAAATGTAAATAGCTACATGTGATTTGTGGATGTTTCAGACAGCACAGATAACATAATTACGGCATGAGAGATCGCAACCGACAACTCCATAAACTTCAACATTACTCTACGTAGAACATAGTAATATGTCACTAACATTACCATTTTTAAAATCAGACACTAAAGTTATAAAATAATTTGGCACCATTTCCGTCATACATGTTGGTGAATAAATACTGTTCACTTGTATAAACTAGTTTTGCTTATTTTTATATGACAGTCAATTCTTCACGTATATTTTACTTACACATTATCATTCAATTCTACAAAATTCTCTATCTAAAAGTAATCATAGTACTTATAATAGCACTTGAAATAAACCAATTTTAAGAAGGGCAAAGGATTTAAAAAACGTTTCTCCAAAGAAGAGAGACAAACGGTCAAGAAGTAGATAAAAAGATGCTCCAATGTCTCTAGTCATTAGGGAAATGTGAATCAAAACTACAATGAGGTATCACTTAACACCCACTAGGAAAGCTATAATTGAAGACAGACAATAACAAGCGTTGGTGAGAATGTGGAGGAGTGGAACCCTCATACAGTGCTAGTGGGAAAGTAAAAATGGTGCAGCTGCTTTGGAAACAGTTTGGCAGTTTCTCAAAAAGTTAAACATAGAGCTTCCATATGACCCAGCAACTCCTCTCCTAGGTATATACCCAGAAGAACTAAAAACATATGTTCACACAAAAACATACACAAATGTTTATAGTATCATTATTCATGACAGCCAAAAAAGTGGAAACAATCCAAATGCCCATAGCTGATGAACGGATAAACAAACATGGTATAACCATATGACGGAATATTATTCACACATAAAAAGAAATGAGGCCAGACGTGGTGGCTCACACCTGTAATCACAGCACTTTGGAAGGTGGAGGCAGGAGGACAGGAGTTTGAGACCAGACTGGGCAACAGAGTGAGATCCCATCTCGATATTTAAAAACGAAAACAAAAAGTATATCACCTTTAAAGAGAAATTAATTAGAAAGGAAACACTGATTTATGCTACAACATAGATGAATCTCGAAAACATGCTAAATAAAAAAAGTGAGACACAAAAAGCCATGTACTACATGATTGTGTTTACATGAAATGTCCAGAATAGGCAAATCCATAAAGACAGAAAGTAAATTAGTGGTTGCCAGGTGCTAAGGGGAGAGAGAAATGGTAAATGACTGCTTAATGAGGACAGGATTTATTGTGGGGGTGATAAAAATGTTCTGGAATTATATAGCATGGTGATTGTTCAACTTTGTGAATGTACTAAAAATGAACTGCATCCTTTACAGGAGTGAATTTATGGTATAAGAATATATCTCAATTGTAATATGTACTTCAATTCTTAGTTTTAAAATTTTGTTAATTTCCTATTTATATAATTTTTCTTTTAATATCTCGGGGTGGTGGTTTTCCTTTTACTCTTAAAGAAATGCTGGCCATTTTAATCATTTTTCTGTAAATAGAAATCTCTGGGAAAAAAAAAAAATCCCAGAGGCTGGGAGTGGTGGCTCATGCCTGTAATCCAACCACTCTGAGAGGCTGAGATGGGTGGATCACTTGAAGTCAGGAGTTCAAGACCAGCCTGGCCAACATGGTGAAACCCTGTCTCTACCAAAAATACAAAAATTGGCTGGGAGTGGTGGTAGGTGCCTGTAATCCCAACTACTTAGGAGCCTGAGGTAGGAAAATTGCTTGAATCCAGGAGACAGAGGTAGCAGGGAGCAGAGATCATGTCATTGCACTCTAGCCTGGGCGAAAGAGACTCTCGTCTCCAAAAAAGGTTCCATAGAAGAGGCAGATTTTCAGAGTTGCTAGATAATTAATATTAAGACAAAAGGAATCATTTAACAGAAATCTTTAAATGCTGTGAGTTGGCACTTACTTCTGAGCAGATAAAGACAGACATGTACTCTGGATCCAGGGATACAGATCTGGAATTTGGTGCTCTTTGTAAAGCAGTAGCAGATCAGAGTCAAAGTCTGAAAAGACAGGTCTCCCCTCTTTCTGATATCCTCCTCAGCTGACAAAGGATACGAACATTTAAGCTACTGGGCAGCTCTGATTGCAGCTAGGGCCGAAGCAAAAGTGTGGACCAGTTTATGGGCAAGCCCTGAATTTCAATATTAAATCAAGTAAACAGAGGAATCATAAATGCTGTAGAAATACATTCCCAGGTCATGACTTGGAAAAGGGATTGTTGTCTGGGTCATATAGTAAATCAGAGACTACATAATAAATCAAGAGTTATTAATGCTTCTTATTCACCTGTCATCAATAACAGAGAATGTAAAGTTTTTCTTAATACGGTGGCTATCATTTGAACTCTTTTCCAAATTGATAAAGACATCATGATGATTCTCATTTTAAGTGCAAAAGTGACAATCTGCCTATAGAAGCTTAACAAGACTATATTAAGAAAAAAAATTTTTAAATTTTAAATTAAAAATAAAAAATTAAATTTAAAAATTGGGCTAGGCAATGGTTCACGTCTGTAATCCCAGCACTTTGGGAGGCCGAGGTAGGTGGATCAGTTAAGTCCAGGAGCTCAAGACCAACCTGGGCAACATGGCAAAACTCCATCTCTACAAAAAAATACAAAAATTAACTGGGCATGGTGCCATGTGCCTGTAGTTACAGCTACTCGGAAGGCTTAGTTGGGAGCACTGCCTGATCTCTGAAGGTAGAGGCTGCGGCAAGCAAGTATGAGCCCCTGAACTCCAGCCTGAGGGAGACCCTGTATCAAGAAAAGTTCAAAAACAAAACTTAAAAATAAATGCTGACTTTAAAAATTAATGTTTAATATCTAAATTGTTTGGGAATTTAAAAGATTTTTTAAAAATTCTGCTTAAGTAACTCCTACTAATGGAAAAATAAAAATAATAGAAACCTCCTGGAGAAAGCTGGCTTGGCAGCCTCGCCTAGAAAGGAATAGAAACAAGTCTCTCCATGGAAGTACTTAGTGGGTGGGATTTACTGACTCTAATACTGGGAAAATGTGACAGGAAATCATAACTGTAACAAAGATTTTCCACACTGAAAAGCCCATGTTTATGGAGATACAGAAATGGAGCAAAGATGAAAACATAATGAAGAGGATAAACACTAATTTCAGAATCCTTAAGCAAGTTTGGCAAATAAGATTTAAAAAATATGAATAATAGTTTCATGGGCAATCCATACATTGTTCTCTGTACTGTTCCATATTTAAAATATGCCATACAAACCCTAAGCAAAAAGTTTAATTATCATTAGTGATCATCAGTTTCATTTACAACAGAAGTTCAAATTAGGTTTTTTAATAGTTACCAAAATACTATGTGGGTAATTCACATTTTGCTTGTGCTTCACCACAGTGAATTAAGGTTTAAACCATCACAGATAACTTAGGCGGTTCAATCCAAATATTTAGAGAACTCCTTAACAAAAATGATGAGCTATTGCCAAAGCAGAGCATGGTAGGCAAACCACATGCTTGCTGATGATTCCATTTATCTTGATTAGCATAGCGCTTAGTATGGCTCTTCTAAAACATGTTAATGCCTTTAAGCACAAGAATTTTAAAAACACTATAGCCATAGTCCAAAGGGTTTACTAAATTTTGAAAATCAAAACCATAGCATGTCATCTGCTCATAAAAACCTATTTTACAACATGTGAACTCACTGAATGGAAGAAACAAAGATACAACTTAATGCAATTACTTCAAAGGTTCAGAAGTAATTTTTCTGAATGCTTCCCTAATTATAAAAAAAAAATCTAAATAATAATGTCTTTAAAATCTGGGATAAAGCTATAAGCTCCTATTCAACAGCCTTACATCTTATAGCTAACAGGAGGTTAATATTAAGCTTCAAACCACACCCTTTCAAAACAAAACTGCAAATTTAAGATCTCTAACCTCTGCCAATCTATTTTAGGATACCGAAAACATTTTTCAGCCTGAACTAGAAGTTTCTTTTAGAACATAAGAACTGAGGGAAGGAACTTTATCCCTGGCTTATCAGTTATATACCTGAAGCATTATTATAGTCAGCTTATTTACTGGCATACCTCTGAAGCTGGTCTACAGCCCAGTTAGCATGAGGCTTTAGACTTTTTTTTTCTGAGCTGGGTGCTTTGTTATGCTGCTAAGGCTGGAGTCCAGTGGCTATTCACAGGTAAGATCACAGTGTACTGCAGCTTCAATCTCCTAAGTTCAAGTAATACTCCTGCCTTCGCCTCCCTAGTAGCTTTGATTACAGGCATGTGCCATCAAGCCCCACTTTAACCATTTTTTAAATCAGGATATTGTTGCCAGGAAACTGGACTTCAGCCTAATCCCAGTTGATCAACATGACATGAGAAATCTCAGGAAACCTTACTTTAAGACTGATACTTCTTTCTTCTTTACAGGGTGTATCTCCTGTTGCTTGACTTCCTGAAATATCAGGCCATAATTAATATCTCAATGGTACAGGAGCTGATACTTCTGCTGCAGTTAAGTAGTTCATTCATTTTGGCATGGTTTTCTTCTAATCTCTTATTTGTAAAAAGCACACCTCCAGTTGAATTGGCTAGATCATTCCATTTTTTCAATTAGTAGAGGAGAGGAGGAGCAAAGTCCGATATTCCTAGCTAGATAAGCTGATGGGAAGCAAGGTACCTAACCCAGGCCTCCTGATACAGGTATGCATGTTGACCTCAGTGACCACGTCTCCAGATCTCAGGCTTTTGCCCTGTAAAAGGAAAGAACTGCATATGGTGACCTCTAACATCTTGCCTTGGTCTAAAAGCTTGTAATTCTACAAGCATTAGCCTCATCAGCAGTATCATCCTCAAATAAATGTGGTCATATCTGTGGCTTAACTTCAAGGCAGTCATACACTAGAAGTGAAATTTCATTATTTAAAAAGCAAAAAAATAAAAAATAAGTGTCCAATTATAAGGAATGAATTAACAGTTACAAAGAATTCTATTAAACAGATGTTCACAGAAGAATATAATTCTTTGTAAATGTTTTAAATATTTGTGTTAGAAGAGCATTTAATGGGGTAAGAATATTATGATTATTGATCCTAATTCTTTTAGATATATACATCCAGAGGCTTAGAAAATAAAAACCTCCTGGAAGCATGTAAAACAAAATGACAGCAGTGGTCATCTGTGAATGTAGCTAAACTATACTTGGGTTTTACTTTCTTCTTTTGTGCTGCTGTGCATTCAAAGAGTTTTCTGCAAATGCATGGATTTCATTTACAATCAGAAAAAAAAAAAAAAGAAACCTATTTTAAAAGTGAGATCACTTAAATTTGAAATAGCAAGTCTCTACTCTGAGACTATTTTATTTCAAATAAAATCTTCAGAGGCTGGGTACAGTGGTTCACACCTATAGTCTCAACACTTTGGGAGGCAGAGATAGGAGGATCACTAGAGGCCATAAGTTCAATACTAACCTTGACAACATAGCCAAATTCTGTCTTTAGAAAAATAAAATAAAAAATTAGCCAGGCAGGGTGGTATATGCCTGTAGTCCCAGCTACTTGGAAGCTGAGACGAAATGTTCACTTGAACCCAGGAGGTCAAGGTTGTAGTGAGCTATAATCACACCACTGCACTCCAGGCTGGGCAACACAGTAAGACTAGTCTCTAAAAAAAAATAAAATAAAATTTAAAAATCACCAGAGGATGACCCCCCCATTTCAAAAGTGCAGGAAAGGAATCATATGATATTCCAGCAAAATTTTCACTGTGCATGTGGATGATAACCAATAACATGAACATAAAAGTAAAATCCTATCTTTGAAATTCAGTTACTAAGATACAATCACAGGTGTACCTACAACACACCCCAATGATTTCCTGATCTCATCTAAAAAGATCCAGTGTATCCATCCTCTGAAAGGAAAACAGCTGCTTTAATATTCTAAGTTAAAAAGATAAGGATGTTTCTTTGTCTTTATTGCAATGAAAACTAATTCTATGAGAGGAAGGGAGAGGCAAGAAACATTTGAAAATCTAATGAAAGCTATAATTTCCCTCAAAAGGCTCCCCAATTTTGTGGGCTGTCTCTAATAGAGAAAAATATTCTAAACATTTGAAAATTTATGTGAATTATAACTGTCTGTATTGGATTGTGATTCTTCCAGAATCAGACCCCAAGACAAGGATTTCAGTGCATGTAGTTTATCTGGGAGGTGGATATGGGAGATAGGCCACGGAAGTCCATATACAGTACACTAAGGAATAAGCTATTACAGGGAACAAACGGGTCTTCCACTAGGCACTTCAGCCACCCTACAAAGAACACACCTCAAAGATATTCCAATTAAGGAGTGAAGCTGCTGAGCTACTGACTGAGGCCTGCTCCTGGAGGGATAACCCCTGGCACTTCTGACTTGCTCCAACACAGGCATGTGGCAGAGAAGTCTTCTGGCTAAAAATTCTAGAGGCTTCCAGCAGAAAGCTATCAGATCATTACAGGTGTCACAGGATATGAACAGAGCACAGACAGAATCTGCTGCCAGTTTGTTCCTATCTACTGAGAACAATAAGAAAGTAAAAATGCCCTTACTGAGATTAAAATGCAATCCACTGTATCTAAAACACTGGGCACCTACTCTATGCCAGGCACTGTGCCGGGGGTGCTGAAGACAAAAGAAAATGAAGCCAGTTACATGACTTTTTAAGTCCACAATATAGTGAGGAGACAGCATATAGACATGTTATCAAAAAATAATAAAACTCTAATAAGGTATTTACAAAGTGGCACCAGGGGTCCTTGGCATTTCAAATAGAAAGCTGAACTTCCTTAAGGCAGCAATAAAAGTATCTAATTTTTCTTCCAGTACAAAGAGCAAAGATCCTACCCTGATGATAACAAGAACAAAAAAACCACACAAACTGCTAATTCATGATTTTCTTCAACCCATCAGAGAGTTGAAATCTCAGTATAACCAACTAATGTGAAATCTAGAGAAGGAAAGGCATCTCCAAGGTTGGACTTGCTTACCTGGGACAGATGATGCCAGACGATAGGAAGAACTGAGTTAAAAAATTTTAGCAAATTGGTAAATGTTGAATGTGGGCAGGCAAGAGTATATAGAACCCCATAGGGCATTAGTCAGGCGGTGAATTCATACCCCTTGAGGGCTCTTCTACATGGACTTCCCTGGTGCTAATTAAAAAAAGATTGGCCAGAGTCCTCAGAAGGCCTCCCACTGAGTGCGGGCCTGGGGAGGGGAGCAGCAGCCAGTGTGGAAGAGGCAAGAAATCCTGCCTGGATCCTTTTTTCTCATCTCTACTACAGAACAGCCTTACACTGTTGAGGAAAGACAAAACACCCCAGTCTCCCTTAGGGCACTGGTGAAAACCCATTGCAAATGGAAAAGCAGTAAATATCTGATTAATGGATTACGGAAAACATTTTATGCAGAAGCACTTGTGAAATTATTCTTGCCTTCACTTAAAATCTCATGGTTTTCTTTTTTAAATTTTATTGGGCTTAATTTTGACACTTTCAGTGCAATTCTGTGAATTTTCATCAGTAACACTGATTTCTGAGGCCAAGTGCTAGAAGTGGGTAGGGCTTCAGAAATCAACATGGCCTAGATCCTTTGTTTCTAATAACTTTGGTATTATAGTATCTTAGAAGTGGTATCGTAACAGCAAGTGATCCCCAGGGATCCCAGAATGTCATTACTGATTACAGAAAGACATGATTGTTTTATGTGGCAGCTTCAAGTTGGCCAGAGTCTTGTACTTCTGGAGCTCTCCTGTGTCTGTGCTCAGACCTTTAGGGGCAGCAAAAGTGTAAAAGGCAGAATACCTGTCCTTGAGTAGCTTCTGTTAAAACTTGTTCATGATTCTGGGGATGAAAGAAGGAAAACAATTGTTCTGGTCATCTTTGGTTTGTAGTTTTGCTTTGGGAAATAAAAGGAAAAACTACCCTGTAAACAGAGACATTTTATTATGTAATCCACATAATAAATATAATTCATTTAGTACCATCTTGATTTATAACCACTGAAAAATCAGAGTCCTCCCTTTTCCTTAGGTTTTTTTTTTTTTAATGCAGACCTTATAAGCCACACAAATTTTACCTGATTTTAAAATTTCAAAAACTAGCTTCAAAGCAAAAAATAAGCTACGTATCAGATTCAGAGCAATCTAAGTTGCTTCAAATGGATACACGTACAAACTTTTAGGTTCAGGGGTACACGTGAAAGTTACATAGGTAAATTCACATCGCTGGCGCATGCTGTACATATTATTTCATCACCCAGAATTACGCTCAGTACCCTATAGTTACCTTTTCTGTCCCTCTCCCTCCTCCCACCCTCTCCCCTCAAGTAGAACCAAGGGTTGTTTCCTTCTTTGTGTCCATGAGTTCTCATCATTTAGCTCCCACTAATAAGTGAAAACATATGATATTTGGTTTCTGTTCCTGAGTTAGTTTGCTGAGGTTTAGTTTCCTGAGTTAGTTTGCAGCCTCCAGCTCCATCCATGTTCTTGCAAAAGACCAGATCTTGGCATTTTTATGGCTGCATAGTATTCCATGGTGTATATGTACCACATTTTCTTTATTCAATCTATCACTGATGGGCATTTGGATTGATTCCATGTCTTTGCTGCTATGAATAGTGCTGCAATGAACATTTGTGTGCATGTGTCTTTATAGAATAATTTATATTCCTCTGGGCATATACCCAGTAATGGGATTGCTGGGTCAAATGGTAGCTCTGCTTTTAACTCTCTGAGAAATCACCATACTGCTTTCCACAACAGTTGAACTAATTTACATTCCCACCTAAGTGTTCCCTTCCCTCTGCAACCTCACCAGCATCTGTTATTTATCAACTTTTTAATAACAGCCATTTTGACTGGTGTGAGATGGTATCTCATTGTGGTTTTGATTTGCATTTCTCTAATGATCAGTGATATTGAGCTTTTTTTCATATACTTGTTGACCACATGCATGTCCTCGTTTGAAAAGTGTCTGTTCATGTCCTTTGCTCACTTTTTAATGGGGTTGTTTTTCTCTGGTAAATTTCAGTTCCTTATAGATACTGGATATTAGACCTTTGTCAGATGCATAGTTTGCAAATATTTTCTCCCATTCTGTAGGTTGTCTGTTTACTCTGTTGTAAATGAATATATTTTATAACATTTCATGCTCGTAACATTTAACATTAAACAGAAATCTATGCTATAGTCTGCAGTCTTTTTTTCACTGCTTTTAAAAAATTAGGTGACTGGCCCTCCTCATCAGAAAAGTATAGGCTATAATGAGTATGCAGGTCTTTTCCTTTTCTCTATCTGACTCAGTTTGGTTGAAAAGACATAAACATTGATATGGTCAGTCTGAAGAGTTTTTAATTCTATTTTTAAAATTCATTTTTAAAATATTTAATTTTTTAGAAACTAAAACATAAAACTATGTATTTATTGCATACAACACAATGTTGAAGTACACATGCACGTGAAATGTTAACTATAGCTTATTAACAAATACATTAACATAGTTACCATTTTTGTGGTTAGAACACCTCACATCCACTCTCTACATATTTCAAAAACATATTGTCATTAACAATATTCACCATGTTGTACAATACATTCCTTGAACTCATTCTTTCATCTAACTAATTATATATTATTTAATCAACATCTCCCTATTGGTTCATTTTCAGTTTTGTACTAAGCTTCCTAAATAGAGCTTTTTGGTATACATAAAGAGCTGAAGAAGAATGCACTTTAGACACCACTAAGATAGATTTAAATTTTAGCTATGAGTAGAATGAGACTGAATAATTTAGGCATGCTTAATTTTTCAATAATCAGAAGTGTTTAAATGCTTTTGTTAAGTTGAATGGGGTATCTAAAAAAGGAATTACTTTTCAAAGACTAGTTCTTTTTTCTTTGAAATAATGCTTAGTTCAATAAATGGCATTTAACAGAAGAAATAAATTGTCCTGATTTTGTAACTATGAGTAAGATTGGAGAAATATTAAAACAGTTGGAGAAATATTAAAACAGGCATTCATTGATATTTAGTTGGATGCTACTGCTTATGTCAAATCAACTAAAAGAAGAGATGAATCTTACTTCCAGTATGTCTTCTCTCATGTGTGATGAGCCTCTGTTACTGCAGTGATGTGCACAATTTGAAATAAAGCACAATCCTTCGTGTCAGCACTTGAAGGCTTTTTTTGACAATGAGCAAAATGTTAGACATTTCAGTGTGAATAGATCTCATGATCCAGAAAATACGAGCAGACAATTTAATTGTCCTTGACTGTAAAAATTAAATCTGATACTAAATTTAATCCAGGAATCTATTCATGTAGGGTTTTTCCCCCATTTTAAACAAAAATTAAACTTGCATGCCTAAGCATCTACATTGATGAAACATTCAGGAAGAAAATTCATGCTATCTGCTTTACAACCTATCTTCCTTACTCCCTGATTTCTATTAATTTTATTCTTTGGTTTTCCTCACTCCATCCATTACTATGCTTAAGTCTTCCCTATCTTAAAACTTTTTCAACCAAAACCTTTTCTTGGGCCATCATTCTCTCTCCTTTACCTCCACGGTTCTGAGAGATTCCTCTACCCATGGTGGATGTATTGAGTTTGTTGAGGGGGAGCTTAGGTTGGTGGCTGGGCTGAAGGGGGGCTTTGAAGCTGTGTTTACAGCAAGTATGCTATTTTTAAATTGGAATGGCCTAACAATACTCTCAGAAATTCCCATTCTCAATGGATTTTCACCAGTGCCCTAACAAGACTGGTGGTTTTTGCCTTTCCTTAGCAGTGTTCTGTAGTAGAGATAGGAGAGAAGGATCCAGGCAGGATTTCTTGCCTCTCCCACACTGGCTGCTGCTCTCCTCCCCAGGCCTGTACTCAGTGGGAGGCCTTCTGAGGACTCTGGCCAATCTTTTTTTAATTAGCACCTGGGAGGTCCATGTAGAAGAGCCCTCAAGGGGTATGAATTCACCACCTGACTGATGCCCTGTGGGGTTCTGTGTACTCTTGCCTGCCCACATTCAACATTTACCAATTTGCTAAAATTTTTTAACTCAGTTCTTCCTATTGTCTGGCATCATCTGTCCCAGGTAAGCAAGTCCAACCTTGGAGATGCCTTTCCTTCTCTAGATTTCACATTAGTTGGTTATTATGAGATTTCAACTCTCTGATGGGTTGAAGAAAATCATGAATTAGCAGACTGCGTGGTATTCTTTGTTCTTATTGCCATCAGGGTAGGATCTCTGCTCTTTCCTTCTACCAGAAGAAAAGTTAGATACTATTACAGTATTTATATGCACTAGGTCTTGAAGGATTATGAAAATGTGAACATAGAGTGGAGGGAGACAAAGAACAATGAGTAGAGACTAGTCTTGTTGATGTATAGGGTTCAGAAAGGAGAGTAATTAGGGTTTGACTGTAAGAGCCTTCCTTATATGGTGGGTGGCTAGGGAATCTGATCCTGCAGGGTAAACAATGGGGAGCCACTGAAGATTAGAGAAGGGGATAACTAAGGTTGTAAACAAAGTATTTAATTATTCATTCACTCAAAGCATCTGTTGCATACTCTATGTTAGGAATACTGCTACATGACAGAATTATAATGATGGCTGTGACACAGTTCTAACTTGCTGAGAGCTCACAACATAGCCAGGAAACAGACACAAAAACGACTCACAATGTGACAAGTGTTCAAAGCAGAGTTATGTGCAAAGTGATGACAAGCACAGGTGGGAAGGCTAAAATCTGGAGTGGGGCAGAGTAAAGGGCCAGGCAAGGCTTCATTAAAGAGGGTCATTGAATTAGACCCTGATGAAGAAAAACAAGGGCTCACCAGGCAGAGAAGGACATAATAGATAACTACAGAAAAGCCTTCAGGAAATATACAACTTACTGGGAGGATCATACTTCTGTGAAAGTAAATAGGGCTAAGGTTATATCATTCAAATATAGAAAAAGGATCAAATTCTTAAAAGCACCATATTAAAAAATGTTATTGTATAGCTATATTTTAGAATGGATTGCACAGTCAACACTTACCTTCTCAGCTAGGATTTGGGAAGAATGAAGTATTGATGATAAAAATATCAGAATGAACATAATACTGAAGAAAGTATAAAGCTCATTAAGTAATCCGATGGTATTTTAAACTGTGAAAATAAACAGATTTGACATTTAAGGTAGAAAAGGCATTAATAAAAACTAATCAAAGTATCAATTATGAATAGTTAGCCAGATGCAATTTCAACGTATTTCCCTGGCAGAGGTATATACAACAGTCAAACAAAAAGCAGGGATGGCAAGGAGGGGATAAGAAAATCACTTTAGAAAATGTCTTTTCTAGCCAGGTGTGGTGGCTCATGCCTGTAATCCCAGCACTTTGGGAGGCCGAGACAAACAGATCACTTGAGGTCAGGAATTTGAGACCAGCATGCTCAACATGGTGAAACCCCATCTCTACTAAAAATACAAACATTTGCCGGGCATGGTGATGTGCGCCTGTAATCTCAGCTACTGGGAAGAACTAAGACAGGAGACTAGCTTCAACCTAGGAGGCAGAGGTTGCAGTAAGCCAAGATCACATCACCGCACTCCAGTCTGGGAGACAAAGCAAGATTCCATCTCAAAAATAAAAATAAAAAAGAAAGGAAAGAAAAGAAAACAAAATGTCTTTTCTGGCTAGGCATGGTGGCTCATGCCTATAATCCCAGCACTTTGGGAAGCTGAGGAGGGAGGACTGCTTGTGGCCAGGCTTTGAGACCAGTCTGGGCAACATGGCCAGACCTCCTCCTCTCTATGAGAAAAGAAAACAAAGTATGAGTCAGGCATGGGAGCATGTGCCTGTAGTCCCAGGTACTCAGGAGGCTGAGGTGAGTGGATCCCTTGAACCCAGGAATTTGAGGCTGCAGTGAGTTATAATAGTGCCACCACTGCACTCCAGCCTGGCTGACAGAGTGAGACCCTGTCTCAAACAAAGAAAAGGAAGAAGAAAAGAAAATGTCTTAAATTTCTTTTCTTCCAGGAATGAAGGAATCCTCACCTTTTAAAGTATCAGGTATGCTTTTGGCTTCAACCTAATGACTGGATTAATTCCAATCACACAGGAGGATACTGTCTTCATTTTACATCCTCACCTTACCTGTTACCATGGTGCACTAGCAACTTTTTTTTGCAGGAATATTACCTATAATCATATGTAGGTGAAATTCTGAAAGAGCCAACATTCATGACTACATTTTAAAATATTGTTATAGGAAATTAAATGTGGCTATCTAAAACAAAATAAAATATAACAAAATCAAATAAATCCTAAAGCCGAGCTACAAAGCAACTTCATAAATTCTACTTAAAATATATGGGTTTTTGCTTAAAAAAAAAAAAAAAAAAAAAGGTAAACTTATGGAAAATACTATTTGTAAAACAGTAACAAAAGACAAAAGACTTGATTTTATAGATAAGTTTTTGTAATTTACCAAACCTATAAATCTAACATAAAATTCTTTATTTTAATTCACCAACACATAGATAAAGATGACTGGACTACAGAGGTTTCATAATTCAGGGCATAATTTAGAAAGAAAGCTTTAAAAATTATGATTCAATGCAGCAATGGTATTCCTGGGCATTTCCTCCAGAGAAAAGTATACTTATGCTAACCTGTACACACATATTCATAGCAACTGTATTTGTAATAGCTATAAGTTACAAACAACAGATGAATGGTTAAGCTAACTACATCCATATTATGGAATATTACTCGGTTATAAAACAGAACAGACTACTGATACATGCAGCAACCTGGAATATTCTCGAAAGAATTATGCAAAATGGGAAAAAACATGCAAAATTACATACTTTACAATCTACTTATATAATAATTATTTTTTTTAGAGACAGAGTTTCACTCTATTGCCCAGGCTGGAGTACAGTGGCACTAACATAGCTCATTGCAGCCTCAACCTCCTGGGCTCAAGCACTCCTTCTACCTCAGCTTCCCAAGTATCTGAGACTACAGACACATGTCACCACGTGCAGCTAATTTTTTAAATGTTTTAAGAGACAGATCCTGGCTATGCTGAGCAGGCTGGTCTTGAACTCTTGGCCTCAAGCAATCCTCACGTCTCAGCCTCTCACAGTGCTCAGATTATAGAAGCGACCTACCGTGCCTGTCTTTTTTTTTTTTTTTTTTCCTCTGGCAACAGGATCTTACTCTCTGCCCTAAGATGGAGTGCAGCGCCAGGCTCAAGCCATCCTCCCACCTCAGCCTCCTGAGTAGCTACGACTACAGGTGTATGCCACTAGCATTTAAACTGACAAAACCATAGATACGATGAACAATGAATGGTTGCCAGGGATTTAGGAGGGGATGAGGGTAGGAGAGATAAGCTTCGTGGTGATGGAAGTGTTCTGTATCTTGATTATATCAATGTTAATATCCTGGTTGTGACAGTGGATTATAGTTTTGCAAGATGTTACCATTGGGGAAAATGACCTAAAGGGTAAACAGGATCTTTCTGTAAATTTTATCACAGTGATTTAAGTGAGATTGGGAAAGGGACAACCAAAATGTGTTACAATATTTCTATCTACTATATTAAGGCCAAATAAAGGTTTACTATACCAACTAGGTCAAAACAAGCTATGAAATTTCCTGTTTCATTACTCTTAACATTTATGTAATTTTATAGTAACAATAATACTCTTAGCATTTCTGCAATATTTTCCCTTTGAAAAACTTCATGTGCTTTAAATTACATCTACTTTTGTCTTCAACTCGTCAGCTCAGTATATAAGGATATTACTATTCATAATATGGATACAGAAAGTTTACTCAACTTCACACTTTCAAAGCTTAGCTTAGTCTTGGTGTTTGATGGCTGCCTGTTAACAGTATGATAAAGAGCATTATGAAAACTCATCTCACTATGATTATAATCCAGACAATTAAGGTTAAAATAAATATGAACCAATCTGTTTAAAATCTTCTAATAAATTTCTTTTTTTTTTTTTTTGAAATAGAGTTTCCTTCTGTCACCCAGGCTAGAGTGCAGTGGTGCAACCTCTGCCCACTGCAACCTCTGCCTCCTGTGCTCAAGAGATTCCCCTGCCTCAGCTTCCTGAGTAGCTGGGACTACAGGGGCCCACCATCACACCTGGCTAATTTTTTTTGTATTTTTAGTAGAGACGGCATTTCACCATGTTGTTCAGGCTGGTCTCAAACTCCTAACCTCAAGTGATCCACCCACCTCGGCCTCCCAGAGTGCTGGAATTACAGACATGAGCCACAGCGCCCAGCGGTTAACTTCCTTACTAGGGAATTTGATATAATGAATTATTTATCTAGCAAGTTGTATCAAAAAAGCATTTTTTTTAAGGCTAAACAGGAGGTTTTTCCTTTGAAACGTAGGATTACAGGGTCTCAGGGTCTCAGACCAGTCTACAAAAGGACAGAGGATAGGTATTAGGCAGAGACAAGATTATCCAAGAGTAGTAGGCAAAGGTGTTCAAAACTAAAATTCAAACTCATTCATTCCCTTAAATATACAGAACCACTAGAGGTCAAGATTAAGTCATATAGAAAGATAAAGTCCCTGCTGTTGAGTAGCTTAGAGCAGGACTATTTTCCCATGGAACTAATAAACTCTAGTTACGCTATAAGACGAGAGATTTATAGATTGTTAGTTTTAAACAATATTTTGGAAGACTGACACTTGCCAATACACTATTGGAATATTTCAGACTGACACTTATTTTTCATCTGTTGACAGTCTGAATTAGACCTTTAACATCTGAGTTGTTTATCACAGGTCTCAGACTAATAGTATTAATAGTTCTTGTGAAGTCCAGCTGTATTTTCTGATTCCTTATGCAGTACCTTTTTTTTAACAGACTTACAAATTGACAGTAAGTGAAAAATTCCCATCAGTGCATCATTCTGAGATTCAAGGTAAGATTCAATGAAACCATTTATTCTAGTACATGTCACAAGGGATTTTAAAACATTGTTTATTCATAACAATGAGAGGGAATATTTTCAACAATAAGTTTGGGCTTATAAAGGCACACAAATTCACAAATCACACAGAGAATAAAAGAAAAGCACGAAATACAATAAACCAAAATTCTGTTGTATGAAAAATAAAAATAACTTACTAAAATGGCAGGTCTTAAGGCATAAATTAATGCTTTCTCATAAATAATGTACTTTCATTATGATTAATTATTTCACATTGGGTATATAATAAAGTGTTTCAAGAGATATACTCAAAACCATCAAGTTCATGATTAAAACTTGGTTTGAAATCACTATTTATCTTTAGGGTAGACTTTTCCCGAAAAAAGCTAATGAGAGTGGTTTATGTTTATCTCTAGAATCAGGTAATCTATCAGGTAATAGACAACTAAGCAAGTAGAAGTATGAGCTAAAACCTAGTTATTTCAAAGCTCATCTTTAATACTTACAAAACAATTTTACATGTTTATTTATATACCAACATTTCTAGGACAATCTTCTCTACCTCATGTTCTTATCTTTCTCAACCAGACTGTAAAATGTATCATGGATTCCTTAAAGACCGAGATTCCCATTACTGAATCTAACACAGACAGTAAGCATCCCTGGGAGAAGTCAACTTTTTGGCCATGAGGCCTATCAGGGTCTGATATGGAGCAAGGGACTAAAAAATGTTGGTTAAAATAAACTAAAATGAAGCATTTCAAATAAGTAGTATCTTTTTAAGTAAGTATCCACAATACCTCACACACAGTAGGACTCCAACAAATAACTAAAGCACTAATTGTCTACAGCCCCTTCACATGCACCCCTAGTGGTATACAGGAATAAAGTGATTTTTAACTAGATCAAATCAGTTCCTGTTTCCCACCCATCCCAGGACACAGGTGTCAGAACACATGATCCACTTCACTGCAAAGTGGTAAATAACGGTTTCCATTTTACATGAGTGTTTACAATTCTCATGAAGGTATGGAAACAGCAGCCTGTTCTTCAAGGGTTTACTCTAACCATGACATTGACAATCCATTTAATATTGCATATAATATTAGTATAATTAATGCTTTCCTTTGCAAATAATACCCTTATTGCATCCGCAAAGGGAAAGAGCTATCCTCAATATTTTTAAAAAATTCTTTTACGCATGTACACATACTAGAGTTCTACAGGGACTTTTTTTTTCTCCACAAAGGAGAACAGGGTCTAGGAGAAACTTTCATCACTTAGTTTTTAAATTACTTTTTATAGAAGAGCACAAATCCAAGTAAAAAATTACCCTCATGAAATCTGCCACAATTTCTGTACACTGGTAGATTGTCTATATGTAAAAATTAGAATTGAATGAAAAGTACCTATATTCTATGAGATATGGATTAGCAAGTTCCTTATGAACCTAAATTATCCATACAAAAATGTTTTCAGAGGAGCAACTCTGAGTCAGTTAACTTTTCTGAGGACAAACCATTTGAGCAAATGAGAAGTGGATCTTTCTCACTGTAACAAGACTAGTCCCTTCTAGTCACCATCCTAAATCCCCTTTCTTATTTCTATCCAACTTCTGGAAAATATAGTCTCAATCAGAGGTGATGCCTCCAATGTGCACAGGGAACTGCTAGCCCAGAAGGCAGGGCTGAGACAAACTGTGGGATGTGCAGCGCCATACGGGCTCACTGCTCAGCTCCTGCCCCAAGGAACCCCAAGGATTCTTACTCCTGGAGCACTTCACACTGCTATTGCATAAGACACGGAACCACGGACTCCGCCAGGAAGGAGTCACCGGTTTGTCTGGCTGCAATATTTACATTTTCAGGAGCTGAAAATTTCAAGCATACAACTTCAATCTTCTCTCCTTATCCCAGAGGGTAAACTGTCATAAATCCTTGGGAAGACAGTACATTCTTGCGGAGGAAAATATGTAACAGCTTGATGTTCTAAGAGTTGCAAAATTTAAGTACTAGAAGTACTCTAGAAGCACCTAGGCCAACTCCCACATTTTATAGACAAGAAAAACTAAAGCCCACAGGAGTTAAATGACTTGCTCATGGGACACACACCTGCACAGTGGCAAAGCCAGGACTAGAACTAGAGTCTCCTGATACCAACTAAACCACTGTCTGTTGATTATATCATGCATCTTTCAAATCTTCTTCCTCTTTTCTAAACTTTGTTGATTTGGCAATCTCCTGCTGATTTCAAATATTCTTTTTTCAAGTGTCATCACTTTAAGACAGAAAAGGCAACTTAAAGAGTTAATTTACAAGCAGCATTTGGGCAAGTGGTGTTAAATGATGAACACTTTCTAATGCTTTATTCATGTCCTGACTAGCAAAGACATTTTAAAAAATGACTACTACCTGGGATTACAAATGCTATAATTGTATACACTCTCCTATACTTGTTGGTTAGTGGTGGTTAATGCCTCTCTAAGTATTGCCTACCACAAGAAGCTACAACTTCCCTACTTAAAAATGCCCTTAATTACTGTGCTGGATTCTCTTTCTTACAGACAATGTCCTGCAAACTATGAAGTTCATAATGGTTTCCCTTCAGCAGTTTATTTCTTGCCTGAAATATCCTGTTGAAATCCATAATCATTTTGACAAAGCCCACACAGAAAGCAAGCCAATAATTTGCCTGGCATTTGGTAAATGTTGCAGAAACCATCATAAAGCACCACAACATAAAAATAATGATTTAAATGTATTAGGTGCTGGCTCTGAGCCAGGTCCTGTTATAAGCTCTTTACACATACTAATTCATTTAATCTTCACAACCACCACGTGAAGTACGTGCTTTTATCACTCCATTCTACAGATGGGCAAAACGAGGACTGTAGAGATTATACAATCTGCCAGGTTACACAGCTAGCAAGCTGCAGTGCCAGAACTGGACCTTGACAGTAAGGTTGTTAACCATGACATCTCACTACCTTAATGACACTTCATGAGCCTTACTGAGTGTGAAGGTGAAATCCCAAGCACTTTTCCCTAGGCTCATGAAGTGTCATTAAGGTAAATCCATATGTAATCTTGGACTGGGGTAGAGGCAGACTGCAAGCCTTTGAAAACATGTGCTTTATCCCTTCCCTCCCCTCACTTCCTAAAATGATAATGTTTTAAAACAAAACAAAACAAAACAAAACAATTAAAAATGAATGTGAAGAAGGTTCAAAATTCTCAAAAGAGAAATTCAACTTCCTTGTTGCTATGATTTGAGTTACAAGGGGGAAGAGGGCTGATTATGTTTATTCATGCTTGGAAAAGTTTTTTTTGTTTCTGTTTTCTAAAGAAAATTTTAAAAACCACTGTGAACTTCAGGAATCTTGAGCTAAAATGTAACTTAGATCAACATAATCCAAACTCTGTATTTTTAAAAGGAGGAAGCTATCATTCAAATGTTAAATGGTTTGTCAAAGTAATAAGGGTTACTGCCAGATCTCCTAACTTCTGATTTGGGATGCTTTTTACCTCCCTCATGCTTGCAATTTAAGACATGGCTTGCAATGGACAAAAATTTCAGATACCACTTAGCCAGTGTTTGAAAAGTCTATTTGTAAACCAATTGTGGCTTTCTATGAAAGATTGCATTCCAGGTTTCGGGGCAGGTCCCCAAAGCCTGCATAGTACACCGATAGCCTTATTTCAAATATACATTTTCCCTAACTTTCATATATAATATGATTTTTGTGTCAAACCCCATACCTGTTTTAAATTCAACCTGGAATACTGGACACCAATGTCTACAATTTATGCACATGGCCGCAGGCCACAAGGAGCTTCTTCTGCCTCTCCAAGCAGACAAATATGGTGGTAGCCTAATGTGTGTGTGTTGTGAGGGGCTGGCGGGGTAGTGGAGAGGCACAGATGAAGGAATAGTAGTACTAACACAACTGAATAGTTGCAACTCATCAGATTTATATTTAATAGAGAGGAAACTATAGAAGTCAAACACGTCTCAGATGTCAAAGAAATGTGTTTCCTCTGGTCCCCTCCCTCCCTACCCTACATTTGAGTTCTGGATTTTGAGAGGACTGTATCATTCCGTATCTAGCTACCTGGACTGGCACCCACCCAATCACCAGGCATTATTCCGTTCATGACAAATGCTTTGCAATCACATGACTTACAGTAACTCAGACACTTCCATATTTTAATTTATATATTTAGTAGTAATAAAATCTCACAATCCAATCCCTAATATTTTATCAGCTGCAATGAATCATATATGTGAATCATAATAAACTATAATGTTATCAAGACTATGAATAATAAAATGATCAGTGATTTAGCCAACATTTATTGGTATATAAAATAAAAGCAAATCTAAATTATGAAAAGGAAAAACAACAGGTCAACAACTAAAAAAAAAAGTCTGCAACAGTCCCAAGTTTAATTGAAGAGCACCATCATGTAACATCCCAGTTTAGTCATGACAACATAGCCCACCCTAAATTAAGATAATTTCACTGAATTATAAAAGTGACAATGTAAGAAATATTTGAATGTTGTGCAACTTCTGAACTGAAACCAGCAAGTACATGAATTACTTGCTGTTCTTGGCAACTTAGGGCCTGCTTACCTTACCCTGAAATAACTCTGTTACTTCTTACCACTGAGCATCAAACTGATCTGCTGACTGCTGTCATCATTTCCATAGATGTAAGGATGAAACCTTACATCCATGTATTTTAAAAGTTTTCCTTCTTTTCTCTATTTGCAGCTGTCTGTAGTATTGTCTGGCAGTGAAATAGTTACTTAATTCTCCAAACATACCTAGTCCACTAGTGTTATGTTTCAGAGTTTTCCCCCTTCAGTGCAGGAAGGGCACTACAGAATCATTTAACACATAGAAAGAGTAATTATCTCCCTGTACACTTGAAGATGTGAAGGCAAACTTCCCAAACTGACATACAATTCCATAGGTATTTATGCCCTAAAATAACCCTATAGTAACGTCTATTTTATCTTCCATTTAAGAATAAAGATAGAATGTCCATTTTAGAATTAAGCAAGGTAGGAAATTACTGCTCGATTGAAATAGAAAAAAAATTTTTTTTAAAACACATTAGATTATGAAGCTTTCTCAAAATACCTTAATATTTCAAAAGAGTCAGGTAAGAGGCTAGAATTACCTGAGGGTTGGCATCAGCCAGGGTATGAGTACCATTTAAATTCATCCCTGGATAAAAGCACAGAAATTACTCAAAATTTCAAAAAATTTAGGTCAAAAATTGCCAATAATTGAATTTTTAAAAATTAAATGAATGTCAACATTTTACGTTAAATTTGCTTTGCCTATTTACAAGAAAATGAAGAAGACTGCAATTCCGATTTAACATAAACCTAATCCAAATACTCAAGGTCATACACGTGCTAAAGTTTTTATTAAACTGAATTTGGTAATAATTTCCTTAAATTAATATTATGTCAGAACTAGTCACAAAATTAGATTTGAATTTTTAGCTTATAAATGCATTATTGCTGCAATAATGTATATAATTTTATTTTCTAGTTGAATACTAGCTACCCCTAGTTTCTTCTTCCCTTGTTTTCCATCAATGCTCTCCGCTCCCTTAACTCCCTCCAAAAACAATATAAGCAAAAATTAAAATAACTGGAAAATTAGCTTCATCAAATTAGACTCTTCAGTATAATATATAAGACACCAGATGCAGCACCCTCTCCTTACATAATAGTAGGGGGTGGGGAGAGAATGCACTTTGGTCAAAATACGAGTTCGGTTATTTTCAATTGTGAAGGATCACCAGTTGAAAAACTTCCTCTCTTCGTACACCTATAACAAATAGAAAGCATGTCTAACTGAACGCTTACCTTTACCTGAAGTAGGCAAAACTATTTGCACAGCCAATCGTGTGTGTGTGTATGTGTGTGATCTATACATCTGAACAGGGTTTTCAGTTTCCAATGAGGCAGAGAAACTGAATTTGCTTACACTTCCTAATCTTGACATCAAGTCAAATAAGCATAGGTTAAGCATGTTAAACTCTGCTGTAATAGATATTGTTACATAATAGAAGTTTCCTTTTGGCATTTACAAACACCTCCCAATATCCTCCACATGTTAGTGGACACAAATTAAACCTCTAAATCAGAAGATTCACTGATTATGCACATAGCTGAAAAACAACCTAGCAACCAAAAGATAAACCCTTCAGAGTGCAATGGTTTTTTTTTTTTGTTTTTTTGTTTTTTGTTTTTTTTCTTCTATTTTTTCCTCTCTGTTGAGTCCTTAACTAAAGGCTCCTATTTAATACTTTTCAATGTCCTTGATCTAGACAAAGTAGGTGTTGGAAGACAGCTGATTGGTCATACAACTGACTTAATATTTTACCGAAACTGCTACAAAATAACAAGGTGCAAAGAGATTTACCATAAAAGCAACCTCCAAAGCAAACTGTGTCAAATAAAAACACATATAGGATGCTTTTCAACATCCAGAAACACTTATTTCAGACATTAGTTGTTTTCATTCTCATGTTGCCATTTTCTGTAACTGTTTCACAGGCATCAAAACGAAGATACTCCTACAGCAATATACTGCATTCAAGAGAAGGATTCTTCTACTTTCTCTTTTAAAATAAAATGAATCTAAGCTCAATTCTAGTGAACCATTTTCTGTCAATATTTTGCTTTCCTGTATTGAGAAAAACAAAATTGGACCAAAATGCATACTAACCATCATCGATTTTACACGTAAATAATTACCATTCTATAAAAGTTGTAGGGCAGCATTTTTTTAAGTCAAACTCAGTAACAAAGAGAAAGAACTAAGACCTCCACTCATAAATTACATCTTGAAATATACATGATTGTGGTGTCCCCGTTACTTTCAATGGTAACTGACACGCCCCGAATTTAACTGTACCAGACAGTTCTATCTGTCCCATCGCTGACCAAACACTGCTTCTCTGTTTCTATTCATTATGTATTATATGAGGTCTAAACACAGCCCAGCATGACGAGGAAAAAAATTACACTTCTTAGGACACCGAAGTGATGCATTCAAGATCTTTCTTGCAGCACATGCCCATCCATGAGCACAGTCATTTTCTGGTATAGCTAAAATATACTGGCTGCAAGCTCATTACTCTTAAGAACCTTCAGGCCCCCTGTTCCTGCTGGTTTTCAGAAAACCCTAGTAAAAACCAGGCACTATCTAAACCTTGCACACCAAACTTGCAAACAGCCTATGCAATGATCAATAACCTTGGCTACACAGTCATCGACCCCAAATTCACGGTCCTGAAGACCAATGCAGCAAAAACCCAGGTGAAAGGCTAGCTGGAGCCCAAAAGAACTACCGCGCTTCCCCTCCGCCACCCTCTCTGCCGCAAGGAGGGAAGCAATGGGAGGAGAAGAGTGGAATGAGGCTCACCAGCTCCGAAGATGCTCCGGTGACCTCTGGCTGCGCGGCGAGAGCTGGGGAGGAAAGGCGCTAGCGTAGCCGCGGAGGGCCGTGTGGACTCTGCCCCTGGTGCATTCCTCGCATTCCTGCACAATCTGTCGCCAGCCCAGGAGCCGGCAGCGCGCGTCCCCCGCTGTACACACACACCTGACTACCGCTGCGCCCCGAGCGGCCACGGCCGCCGCGGCGCCTCCACTGCCTGCGCTCGCGGTTTGTCGCACTCAGCCAACACGCAGCCAAATCCCGGCCCCGCCGCTCGATCTCCGGGTAGCGGTCCAGGGGAGAGGGCCGGCAGCCTCGGCGGCGGGCTGGGATACCAGATCCGCCAGGGGGGTGCCGCGGCTCCGCTTCAACTCCTGGCAGGGAGAGGAGGAAGCGGCGGCGCAGGAGGGCAGCGGCGAGGCTCGGGGCTGGGGAGCCGGGAGGGGTGGAGCGTGAAGATCGGCGGCCAGCAGAGAGGGACGCACTGGGCAGAGAGGGTGGGCAGGACCGGCAAGGAGTGCAGGACTTCGGGGGCAAACGCAAGAGCGCGCGGGCAGCGGCAGCAGGGGCGTGGAAAGGCGGGGAGGGGGCCAAGGTGCAGGATCTGGGGCTGGAAGGACGGACCGCGGGTCTCGAGGGCCGGGGAGGGCGGGCGCCCCGGGGTGTCGGGGGCGCGGGGCGGCGCGCCGGGCGGGCGGCAGCGGAGAAGCCGCAGCGAGGGCGTCCAGCAGGGCTCCGCGCGGCGCTCAAGTTCGGGGCTGGGGGCTCCGGATCTGTAGAGCCCACCGTGGGGAGGGGTAGTGCGCGGCGCGTACGGGAGACCGGGGAGACGAATCGCCGGGAAAAGCAAATGGAGGGTGAAACTTGTGCGCCTGCCGGGGGGAGGGGAGCAGCAGGCGAGTGCGGGCAGGAACACGAGGCGGGGCAGGAAAGCCGCCGCCGCGCTGGGGACGGGGCGGCGGGAGGGAGGCGCCGGGCCCCCGGCGCGCAGGTCCCGGCCCCGGCGCGTGCTCCGGGCGAGGGCCGAGGGGTCTCACCGGCAGGGGTCTCCGCGCCCTCCCGCGAGCCCACACACTTACTTTCCAGCTTAGGCAGCGGCCGTCGTCGCTCCAGGGATCACGGACATCGGCGCCGAGGGATCGTCGCTGCGGCACCCGAAAAAATTAAAAAAGTGCCGCGGCTGCCCGCCCCTCCCTCCCCCACCCGCCCCCTCCCCCGGAGCGGCTATCCCACCACCCCCGGCGGCGGCGGTGGCCAACTTGCCCCTCTACCCTTTGCCCATGGCGCCGCCTCCGCGGCCGGCGTCGACGCGGACTCAGCCCCGGAGCCCCCTCTACTGCCCAGAGGCCGCCGCCGCCGCCCGCCCCGCCGCCAGCCCGCCCGGCCAGCCCCGGGCTCGCGGGAACGTCAGCACGCCGCCGTCCCCGGGCCTGCTCCCGCCACCCCATTGGCCGGAAGGAGAGGGCTGGTCCTCCCCATTGGCCCGGCCCTCATATTGAACGGGCCAATAGGAGCTGCGGTTTCAGGTCGCCATAGAGACCGATGCTGCTCAGCGCGAGAGGGCCTGGAGAAGGTGGGTGTGAGGATGAGGGTGTCTCAAGTCGCGGGCGCGGGAGGGGGTGGCGGAGAGGAGGACAGGGAGATTCCCCAGCGCTGGCTCTGAAATCTGGGGCAGGTTTCGCTTTGCCTTCCTGCCAGCCCCAACTGTGCCTGGTAGGGTTTGTCCCTGGCATCAAAGGGAGGAACAGCGGAGCCCTTAGACGTACCCCTGACAGTGAGAGCCAGGAGTGGGCGTTTCACTTTTCCTGCGTTTGAGGAGGCCCTGAGGCTAGGCTCTGACCTTTGACGTGTGTGCAGCTTCTGCTTCTCCAGGTGAGTTTGCACCCCATCCCTTCCATCGCTGCTTCCTCCTGACGTCACTGAGCCACTCGAATCCTACTTAGGCTTGTTCTCCGCAACCACTCCCCCTTTCCTGTCTTGCCTCAACGTTTTGGGTCTTCAAACTCATAATCCTTCTCAAATAAGACTCAAAGAGGATTTCCTTTGATGATATTTTGGTAAGGGAACAAGGTGACGGATTGTATGATAGACGCCAAAGCGTCAACACATAAGATAGCCTGTTCCCGGATTCTCAAAGCAAACCTCTAATCTCCCCGTGGGCAGATACTTATTAAACACATCTGTGTGTACATCCTGCACTAGGAGCTTGACAGGTGCATGTTCTTTCACTTGAGAGGTTACAGGCTTGATAAAGACACAGGAAACAGAAACAATCCTTCTTGATTCTGATGATTTCACAAAAGAGTAAGGGAAATGGATTACAGTTGGTGGGTTTTGTTTTCTATTTTCCAATTCTCTTTAAATTTGATGTAGAAATAACCTGAGGCATGAAAATCAGTACACACAAAAATCTTGAGCTTTAATAATGTCTTCTACTTTCATTTAAAATCATTTTATGTTAGTTTGTCAATACTAATTTTTTGTCAATAAATTTCATATTTAGATACCACCTTAAAGTGAAATTTCATGAACATATTAGGCTTTAAAACACGATATTGCTCTAGCCTATAGCCACTGATATTCTTAAGTTCCTTCTTTTGGTCATTTTACTATTTTTCGACTAATCTCTTTAGTAAGGAGACTATGTTTATATTACTGCGCCTCAGACTGGGGGGACCATGTTGTGTGAAAAAGCTGATAGGATTTTGGAAATTACAAATATTTTGTGGAGAGAAACAGATTAATGTGTGTGCAAGTTGCATATGTCTAAGTACTGTTCTGAATTTTAAGTTGGGTGATATGCTTTGCTACTGGTTTTTATCTTACTGTAATTGAAGATTATAAAGATGTAACCTAAGAAATGTTAATATGGTACCTTGATAGGAAAAAAAAAAATTTCTTCACATTTGTGGTAAAATTTGAACTTAGATGACAATCCTACACAGGGTTGGACTGTGGAACAAAACAGGTGAACATGTGACTGTTCCCCCTAAATATTTTCAGAACTGGGAAGGGATCAGCAGAGGCCAGGAAGTGCTGTGTCATGCCTGGCCATCATGGAAATAGGCTGTTTTTGACTTCTTCTAGCTTTTTAATGTGTGCGTTTGTTTATAGAACAGAAAAAGTAAAATGCAAATTGTTGTATAAGACATATGTTTAATAACAAGATATCAATGATTTTGCTTTTTTAAAAATTTCAGTCACATCGAATGAATGGAAGATGTGTCTAATGGGAAGAAAAATGGTTCTTTCCTTTTTTCTTGCCTTAGGCTAGCATAGAAAGAAGGGGAAAAAAGCTCATTGTATTATTACTCCAATAGTCTTTTGTGTGTGTGTTTTTCTCAGACGGCTATTTTGATATTGTAGATTTCATGTTTGTCATAATTAAATTGTTACTAAAAATCCACCATGAATGATGTCCTCTGAAATAAGTTGTCACTCAACATTAATTATTTTCTTTATTTTTGTATGTAGTTGAAAGCTTTCTTTTCAACTTGCTCCTGTGCTACTAACCATTGCTAGATAAGTTTAAAGGATCACTTCATTCCACTTAAAGTTCATGCTCTTCAAACTTTACTGGTCTTCACTGATTCTCAATTCCTTTCCTCATCAGGAGGATGATTATCCAGAACACATATCTGGGAACATTATCTGGGCCACTTCCAAACCTGTCCTATGTCTGATCTCCTCAAGCCCCTGCTTTATGTGGTTTTCCTCCGCTTCTGCAAATGATCTTGCCTCATACTCTAGTAAAGGATCCATCATGAAGTTCCTCAACTTAACGTTCCTAAACCTCAGTCTCACTTTTCACACATCTTCACCTCTTTCAGTACTGGTTGAGAAGGGGTGTCCACATTTCTCTTAAAAGCTCATACTCCACTTATGCTCCTAAACGTGGACCATCTTCTCTCTACCAGGATTTTGCTCTAGTGATTATAATTTCTCTCTTAGACAATGTGTTATACCCTCACCTCCAAAGATTTTTCCTAAGCCTTCCAAATATCTGGCCTTTGGTAAAACCACCTTCCTTCTGCCCTACCACCATCTCCATCTTCTGGCCTTTCTTTTCACCAATAAATGGTCTGAAGGGAATTTCCTGAGGTTTCTACTTTTTCACCAATGTTTTGGCTCTTGAATAGAACTGAAATGATCTTGAAGATTTTGCTCTTTCTCCTCAAAATCCTAGCTTATTTTGGCAATTAAGTTCTCTCCTACAAAAATGTCCTTTGCTTCCAAGTTGCAATGGCTCAATTCCAGATTTCCAGTGAAGGAGTGAAACCATTGTCACTTAGCCTGAGGATCCACAGAAATGCAAATGACTGGCTTGAGAAGAGGATGATTTAAACTACTAGCCTGGTCACCTTGGGAAAAGTGCTAGAAAGTAGGGGTGGGAAGAGGGCCTGTGCTCCAGCTGACACTTGGGCCCAGGGCAAGGTTAGAATATTAAGAGGTTTGATGACTCCACCCTGAAGAACAAAAGTAAACAGCAGAAATCCAAACCACTTTCAATTACCAGCTCAGAAAGAAGTCAACCTGAAACTTTTAAGATTATGAAAACTATAACCTTCTAATGTTTGTTATTTTCATATTATCCCATAAAGATTATTGGTAAATTCCCTAAGAAGCATAGCAGAGGCAGCAAGGAATAGGAGGAAGCAGGAACACTGAGTCTCTTCTCATACCTGGGTGTCTATGGAGGACTCGGGAGGTGAAGATAAAACTTCAAAAAGTATACCAATACTGATAGTTCTGAGGTTTTGTTTTTAAAGAGGAATGTTAAAACAGGTAGGTGGCAAAGGAGGGAAAGAGAGTAGTAGAATAAGTGGGGCCTGAGGAGGGTTACTAGGGCTTAATAATAGTTCTGCTCTGTTGTCTCTGGTGGTTTCAGGATTGGCTGAGCCCCACCCCAGCACCATTCTCTTCATGTATTATACAAATTCTCCCCTGGCTCAGCCTAATAATTACCTGTAAAAACTTCTGGAAAGTTTCCTGGCCCTTCCCCTTCTTGAGAGGGTGAGTTTTGCCTTACTGTATTGTTGTGACCCTTCACACTCCATATCCCATTGTGTGGTTATTTTTGTGTGAGCCTTTTCCCCTAGAGGATAGGATCCACATCATGGTCATGACTGTGTCCCTCACTGCCTTAAACTACTGAAGTACCTGCCAATATTTATTAACCCTTTGCTTAGTTCCTGGAGAAACTTGACTTTGAACAATAAAAAATTGAAATCAGGCTGTTGGGAGAGAATTATGAAAAGATGGTGTTAGCTGCTCAATGTTGAAAAATCAGATAAAATATGATAGAGCTGAATAGAGGTTTTGAAACTCAGCTTTGCTAAGCAATTAAAAAAGGGTTACTTTTTTTGGTATATGAAACTTCTAGGTTGTTCTACCTCTTGGAAAACAATGAGGTCATGGGATTTTAATAACTTTATAAAATCAGAATGGTGTCAAACATCTGGTATGTGTAGTAGACATGATTCCTAGTACCTGTATCCACAGCCCTTGAAGGAGGCAGCCCTGCACACCTCCTAACAATGCATCTGGCATGGCATCAGCCCCTGTGGAGACCTGACTCATGGAGTCAATCCATTGCCTGACCGCTGACCCCTAACTGGTTGGTAATGATGCCAATCAGATTCTTTTCCTGGGAATTTGAAATTGAGAGAAAAACTGAACCAGAGAGAGCAGCTGTCTTAGTCCTGATGTTTTCTGGGTTCCTGTTTTGAAGGGACCACAATATGCCTACCCCAAAATGTGCCATTTTGGCATAAGGATTATTTTGAGCTGAAAGCAATTGAGAAATAGGAGATATGAGAAAAACTATTTTTCCCTCCTGCTTTTCTGTCTAAAAGTAGGCCATGAATTTCCATTTGTAAAGCTGTCTCCTTCTCTAGTACCAGGAAAGGATCTACTTGGAAATAATTCTTCTTACTGGAGAGTACACTTATGCACATAACAGACCTTAATAAACAACCCTTATTTATCATATATTTCCTAGCACCTTTCCATAACTTCCCCCACTACCTGTATTCTCCACAAGAAGCCCCATACACCTTTTCCTTTGCGTAGCCTCTTCTCCACATTTAATTACCTCTGTTAAGATGGTATATGTCCAAAATTCTAATTGCCTCCTTGAGTTACATTTCTTTGTGAAGACTTTTTTGTACATATGTAATTAAATGGTTTTTTTTTTCCTCATCAGTCTGTCTTTTATCAATTTAATTCTCAGACATCGAACCTAGGAAAATAGAAGAAAAGTGTTTTTCCTTCTGTACACTATTCTTCTCATAAGGTCATGCTTAAATAAACGTATTTTCTTACTGTTTTGTGAGATTTGTGTTTCCAGTGATCATCCCTACTCCATTGTTTTCCTTGTTTGCCTTTAGTGAGTCCCTGTTGCTTGCTATCCAAGGATTCATTTACAAATTATGCAAATATTTTACAACAAAAGAAAACAGATATTATGACTTGTTGGATTATGAAGAGTAACAGCCTAAAATTGTTTTTAATAAGCAAGTAATAGAAAATGAATTACTTATCTAGTATCAAATTATTGCCAACCTGAGTTGGGTGAAAGAATTTTTTTTAGTGTGGTGTCTCTACCCCCGACTCTTCCATGTCAAAGCCCTATATTCCTCAATTCTCAGTTCTCATCCTTTGAAATTGGAGATATGAGAAGAACTTTGAGAAAATCAGTGATATAATTGTTTTTTCAGGATAGAATCATTTTGCAACATCATTGGTATGGGAAGAAAATATTGGAACCTGCATTTCTATTATACATTTTAGGAATCAGGCTAGAAAATAAGAGACATCAGTGGTTGTACAATGCAGGAGAACCAGATTCTGATGTTTAACTTTCAGCATTTAAAAATTCCTGAGGAGAAAAATCAGATGTTATCCAAAATTGCTACAATATTTTATTTAAAATACTGAATTCTCAACAAGAAATTATGAGACATGCATAAAAACAGGAAAATGTGGCTGAAATTCAGGAAAAGAATCAGCCATTAGACACTCTAAGTAGCCCCACTTGTTGGATTTGGTAGACAACTAATTCGAAACAGCTAGTGTATGCATGTTTTAAAACTTAAAAAGTGACTCAACAAATAAGGACTGTAAATAGCAAAATAGAAACAATGAAAAGAATCAAATGAAAATTTTTAGAGTTGAAAAATATAACAATTTAAAAATCTATATGGGTTCCATAGCCAATTTGTGATGGCAGAACAAAAAATCAGTGAACTTAAAGACTGACTAATAGAAACTATCCAACTTAAAGATTAGAAGAAAGACTGAAGACAAATGAACTTGTGGGACAGAATCAAAGTATATCAATTTATTCTGGGAGCTTCAGAAGGAAAGGAGGGATAGAAGGGTATAGAAAAAATATTTTAAAAAGCAATGTTCTAAAACTTCTTGAATCTGTTTAAAATCTTAATCCAGCCTGGGATGGTGGCTCATGCCTGTAATTCCAGCATTTTGGGAGGCCAAGGCAGGTGGATCACAAGGTCAAGAGATTAAGACCATCCTGGCCAACATGGTGAAACCCTGTCTCTACTAAAAATACAAAAATTCACTGGGCATGGTGGCACGTGCCTGTAGTCCTAGCTACTCCAGAGGCTGAGGCAGGAGAATCACTCGAACCCGGGAGGCAGAGGTTGCAGTGAGCCAAGATCATGCCACTGCACTCCAACCTGGCAACAGAGTGAAACTCCATATCAAAAAAAACTTAATTCACACGCCAAAGAAACTCAGCAAACCCCAAGTAGAATAAACATAAAGAGATCCACAACTAGATATGTCTTAGCCTGCTGAAAGACAAAGACAAGAAAATTTTGAGGCAGCAAGAAAATAACTCATTTATACAAGGGAATCACAGTAAAATCAACAGCTGACCTGTCATTAAAAACAAAAGAAACTAGAGGGTAGTAAAAGGTCATAGTCAAAGTGTTAAAAGAAAAAGCCTGTCAATCAAGAATTCTATGCCTAGCTAACTATTCTGCAAAATGAAGGTGACACTTACCGTAAGCAGACCTATGTTGGAAATGTGCTAATTGCTGACAGAACCCATACAGCCAGCAGCTTTGGGCAAAGCTTAAGTAAAAGAAGGTTATCAAACAGATGCAGGGCACCTGGCAAGTCAACCATCATCTCCAGTTGGAAAGTAGCTCTTTACTCAGTGCTAACACTGGAACATCAAATGACCACCACACTAGAGGGCTGTTGTAAAATGCTAAGCCTGAAGTTCTCCTGAAAGAAATTCTCAGAAAATATGACCTCATTATTTCCTTAACTTCAGAGCTCTTTGCTTCATAGAGTTAGAAAGAAGCTTATTAGAGCAATAGGGGAGAAAAAATAAGTCATTCACAAGATATCTGCCCCCACTCTATCCTTCAACCATGATGCCTGGCCCTTTACATCCCTGGGCCACAGTTTTGTTGTTGTTGTTGTTGTTTTCTGTGCATCTCTGGGGTTGGATCAGAAGAGCAAGACAACAGTACCTGCTAGTACATCATCTTGTCAGGAACTGCCACATGTTTCTGTAGTTTAGTAAATTTTTAAAATAAAAAAATAAATGAAGATGACAATATGTGCCAGAAAAAAAGCAATTGACAAGATCCAACACCAATTCATGGTAAAATGCTCAACATATTAGCAATAGAAGGTAACTTTGTCAGTGTGATAAAGTGCATCTATGAATTCCAACAGATAACAACATATTTATGGTGAAAGACTCTATGCTTTTCTTCTGAGAATAAAGTATACGGCCATACCACCTTGAACATACCTGATGTCTGATCTCAGAAAGTAAGGAGGGGTTGGGTGTGGTGGCTTACATCTATAATCCCAGCACTTTGGGAGGCTGGAGCGGGCAGATCATCTGAGGTCAGGAGTTCAAGACCAGCCTGGCCAAGATGACAAAACACCATCTCTACTAAAAATACAAATATAAGCTCAGCGTGGTGGTGGGTGCCTGTAGTCCCAGCTACTTGGGAGGCTGATACAGGAAGAATTGCTTGAACCCAGGAAGGGGGGCTGCAGTGAGCCAAGATCGCATCACTGCACTCCAGCCTGGATGATACAGCAAGACTCCATCTCAAAAAAAAAAAAAAAAAAAGAAGGAAGGAAAAAGAAACCACGGAGGGATGGAGCTCATTAGTACTTGGATAGGAGAATAATAAGGATGTAAGGATGTCCACTATCATCTTTTCTATTCAATATTTTACTGGAGGTTCTAGCTAGTGTAGGAAAGAAAAATAAATCAAAGGCATATTGATGGGAAAGGAAAAATTAAAGCTGTCTTTATTTATAGATTAGTGGATCTTATATATAAAAAATCCTACTAGAACCTAATAAATGAATTTAACAAGGTCACAAAATACAAGATCAATATATAGAAAGTAGTTATATTTTTATATGCTAGGAACTAGGAATCTGAAAATGAATTTTAGAAAAACAGTTAACATGAGAAAGAAGAAAATATTTAAGAATTTTAGAAAACAAGCATCAGACCTCTGATCTATAGATTAAATATCATCTCTTTAATAGCTTAGCAAGCATTTTAATAGGAATTGAGAAGTCCCTTTTAAAATGGAAATACAGGCCGGGTGCAGTGGCTCATGCCTGTAATCCCTGCACTTTGGGAGGCCGAAGTGGGTGGATTGAGCTCAGGAGTTGAAGACCAGCCTGGGCAACATGGCAAAAACCCATCTCTACCAAAAATGCAAAAATTAGCCAGACATGGTGGCTCACACCTGTGGCCCCAGCTCTTTAGGAGCTGAGGTGGGAGGTTGGCTGGAGCCCAGTAAGTCAAGGCTGCAGTGAGCTATGATCATACCACTGAACTCCAGCCTGGGTAGAATGAGACCCCATGTCAAAAATGAATAAAAGCCGGGCGCGGTGGCTCAATCCTGTAATCCCAGCACTTTGGGAGGCCGAGGCGGGTGGATCATGAGGTTGAGAGTTCGAGACCATCCTGGTCGACATGGTGAAACCCCGTCTCTACTAAAAATACAAAAAATCAGCTGGGCATGGTGGCGTGTGCCTGTAATCCCAGCTACTCAGGAGGCTGAGGCAGGAGAATTGCCTGAACCCAGGAGGCGGAGGTTGCGGTGAGCCGAGATCGTGCCATTGCACTCCAGCCTGGGTAACAAGAGCAAAACTCCGTCTCAAAAAAAAAAAAATAAAATAAAATAAAATAAAACATAAATAAATAAAATGGAAAGACATATCAAAAACAATCTTATAAAAAAAGATAATTATTACAATACTAATTTCAAAACTTATAAGGCTACAATAATAGAATGTAATATTGGCATAATGATAGACACTTAGGTCAATGATATAGCAGGTACAGAAATTAATATGTTTACAATCAGTTGGTTTTCAGCAAAGATGCCTAGGCAGATCAATAGTGAAAGGGATGTTTTTTAAAGAATTACTACTGGAATAATTGCATATTCATATGCAAAATACTGAACTTAAATTCTTAACTCACACCATACAGAAAAAATTTATATCACATACCTACATTTAAGAGCTAAAATTATATCTGAAAACAGTAGAAAATCTCTGTGACCTTGCTTTTGGAAAGGTTTCTTAGATAAAACACCAAAATTGTGATTCATCAAAGAAGAAACTGATAAATTGCATTTTATAAAAATGTAAAGTTTTGCCCTCGAAAAGATACCAGTAAGGAAGTGAAAAGACAAATAACAGCCTGGGATAAAATTCCTAGGTCTAATATCTGATAAAGGACTTGTATCTAGAATATATAAAGGACTTCTAAATATTGAAACTAAGAAGATAAGCAATTCAATTAAAAACAAATAAAATGTTTTAACAGACATTTCACTGAAAAAGTATACAAATGATTAATAAGCACATGAAAAGATGTTCAATATTATTAGTCATTAGGGAAGTGCAAATTACAACCAGAATATGATACCACCACATTACCATTAAATGGGTATAAGCCAAAAATTGACAATACTTAGTAATGACAAAGATGTGAAAAAAGGCAACTCTCATAAATTGCTAAATGTGTAATGGTATACACACTTGTTGGAGTCATTTAGCAACTTTGTGAAAACATAGCCAGGCACAGTGTTGGATACATGTAAACCCAGCTACTCATGAGGCTGAGTGGGGAGGATCTCTAGAGTTCAGGAGTTCTGGGTTATAGTGCACTATGCTGATCAGGTATCTGCAATGTTATGCATCAATATGGTGACCTCCTGGGAAGAAGGGACCACCAGGTTGCCTCAGGAGAGATGAAGAAACTCAGGTTGGAAACAGAGCAGGTCAAAACTTCTGTGCTGATCAGTAGTGGGATTACAGCTGTGAATAGCCACTGCATGCCAGTCTAGAATGTAGAGAGGCCTAGTCTCTTTAAAAAAGAAAAGTTTTTATATAAATATGAACTTATACCATATGACCCGGCAATCCCACTTCAATAGAAATAAATATATATGTCTACACAGAATTTTACGTGAATGATAGCAATATTGTTAATATAGCAAAACACTGGAAATAATCTAAGTATTTATCAGCCAATGATTGGCAAAACAAAATATGGCATAACTGAATGCTATTTAGCTCTAAAAATAATGAACTACTGACACACAGTACAATATGGAGAAACCTCCAAAACATTATGCTAAGAGAAGAAAAGCTAGACAAGAGGCCTCATGTTGCATGATACCATTTATATGAAACTCCCAGAAAGAGAAAAAAATACAGAGATGAAAGACAAATCAGCAATTACCTTAGACTAGGATGGGAAGATTTAATACACGTGGTTATGACTGAATATTTTCTGGTGATGTTAATGTCCTTAAAGTGGAAAGTGGTGATGGTTCCACAATGATACATTTGTTAAAAATAATACGGTTCTAATGGTTATATTTTTATGGAATGCGAATTAGACCCCAATAACACTATTATAAATAAAAGAAAACTTTAAAAATAATGACATAAACATATCTTAAAACTCCCATATATGAACACTTAATAAGTTTGAAAACATTTTCTAACATGATTAAAAATATTTCTAATGGCATTTCAGTGGATTCGAACCCAACTATTAAATATTAAAACAAAACTTTGTGAGAAAAACTGGTTGACCTCAGAGAAGCCAGAAATTTACTAGAGAAAAAGACTAAATTATAATCTTTGCATAATTAGTGGATGGAATTGATTGATTGATTTTTTTGAGACAAGGTGTTGCCCTGTCAGAGCTGGAGTGCTATTGTGTGACCACAGTTTACTGCAGACTCAAACACTTGGGCTCAAGCAATCCTCCTGCCTCAGCCTCCCAAGTAGCTAGGACTACTGGCATGTGTCACCATGCCTGGCTAATTTTTATATTTTAATTTTTTGTAGAGATGGGATCTCACTATGTTGCCCAGGCAGGTCTTAAACCCCTGGCCTCAGGTGATCTTTCCATTTTGGCCTCCCAAATGTTGGGATTATAGTTGTAAGCCACAACGGCAGCCCTGAAATTGGAATTTGAGCATCATAATTTATTATATAAAGCCCATTTTGTACTTCTTCCACATTTTTTCCAGTATCTATTTTAACAACTCTATTCATTAAAGCCAAGTATGGGGATGAACTGTCCTTAGAATTTGAATTCTTCTATGACCAAGTATTAAAGCAAGATTTTCAAGGCAGTGAAGCATAGTCCGTCACATGATTTTCACTAACATTTATTCAAATTGTCCAGCCTGGGCAACAGAGCAAGGTCATCTAAAAACAAACAAACAAACAACAAAAAAAAATTGTCTATACTACTTGAGTCCATACTATATATCTTTTTCCTTGTACTTATGGATATTTCTATATTTGTATTTTATAATATACATAATTTAGAACAAGATTACACTTAAATAATTTAAAATAAGTAAATTTGGAAATATATCCTCAAAAATGTTAGTAAAAGAGATGTGTGAGTGAGACCTCAAAGTTTTAGCAGCGTATCTTTAGATAAAATGTTCATTCTTTCCCTGCCATTTTTGTGTATTTTGTTATTGTTTTAGTTTTTCTCTTCTATCTACCCCAATTACTAGAAGTAAGTCTTTGGAAGGCTATGTTTTACTGCTGTTGTTTTGCTTTTTTCTTTGTCTTAAATATCACTTAAATCATTTACCTCCAATAGATTTGAATCTCAGAGACACTGATTGTTAGACACAGTGATCATTATTGTGATTCAAACTGAGAAAGGTAAATGAAATCTTCAGTGGTATTGAGAGGAATAGCCTTCTTTGGACATTTCTAAATGATATAAAAGTAGGACATAAATAACGAAAACATTATAGGAAGAAAGACAAGGAAATTGCTATGAAGTAGAGAATTTTATAAAAGAAAAATATCTGCTCACACAGAATTAATTCATTTTTATGGACAATTGAAAACCAGATTTTAAAATCATATGCATTTAATGGTTTACTGTTTGGCCTTGAAACAGTTACTTACTTTTCCATTGTTTCTTTCCCACATCTGTGAAAATGAGGTTTAATGTACTTCTCCATTTCTCACAAACATTGTTAATCTTTAAACTTAAAAAAAAGGGTTAACTAGCCCTGAAAATGGATGGCACTGGAGCATCAGGCCCCCACCCAGCCGTCGCCAGGACTTCATGCCTAAAACACCAAAAGCATTGGCAACAAAAGCCAAAATAGACAAATGGGATCTAATTAAACTCCAGAGCTTCTGCATAGAAAAAGAAGCAATCATTGGAGTGAACCAGCAACCAACAGAATGGGAAAAAATTTTTGCAATCTACCCATCTGACAAAGTACTTATATCCAGAATTTACAAAGAACTAAAACAGATTTACAAGAAAAAAGCAAACAGAGCCATTCAAAAGTGGACGAAGAATATGAACAGACACTTTTCAAAAGAAGACATATATGAGGCCAACAAACATATGAAAAAATGCTCATCATCACTAGTCATCAGAGAAATGCAAATCAAAACTACATTGAGATACCATCTCATGCCAGTTAGAATGGCGATCCTTAAAAAATCTGGAGACAACAGATACTGGAGAGGATGTGGAGAAATAGGAACACTTTTACACTGTTGGTGGGAGTGTAAATTAGTTCAACTATTGTGGAAGACAGTGTGGCAATTCCTCAGGGACCTAGAAATAGAAATTCCATTTGACCCAGCAATCCCATTACTGGGTATATATCCAAAGGATTATAAATCATTCTGTTATAAAGACACATGCACATGTCTGTTCATTGCAGCAGTATTTACAATAGCAAAGACCTGGAACCAACCCAAGTGCCCATTAATGATAGACTGGACAAGGAAAATGTGGCACATATGCACCATGAAATACTATGCAGCCATAAAAAACAATGAGTTTGTGTTCTTTGTTGGGACATGGATGAACCTGGAAACCATCATTCTCAATAAATTGACACAAGAATGGAAAATCAAACACCACATGTTCTCACTCATAGGTGGATGTTGAACAATGAGAACACATGGACACAGGGAGAGGAGCATAACACACTGAGGTCTGTTGGCGGGGAGTAGGGGAGGGACAGAGTGGGGTAGGGAGTTGGGGAGGGATAATATGGGGAGAAATGCCAGATATAGGTGATGGGGATGGAGGCAGCAAACCACACTGCCATGTATGTACCTGTGCAACAATCCTGCGTCTTCTTCACATGTACCCTAGAACCTAAAGTGCAATAAAAAAAATATATGTAAATAAATAAATGTTTCATGATACTGTACTCTAAAAACTAATTATATCCTGCCAGTGATTGATAGTTAGAAAAGTAAGCTAATAGAAATTTCTATTACTTCATATAGAAATTTCTAATTTAATTATCCTTCTAGATTGTAAACTTCTTGAAAGAATAAAACATTTTCTGTATAAGAAAAAGAAGTATGAACTATACAAACTTCTGAACTTTTTATATAAGTATATGAATGTTCATATGCTGGTGTGCATAAACACAGAGGGCTTTGGTATCTAAGAGTTTATATCAGGAAATAACTCCTTATTTCTACTTTATGTTAATTTTCTGTTTTTCTCCCCCTTCTTTCTATTTGCTAAAATTAAGTAAAAATTTTTTTATTAACCAACATAATTGGTAATCCCACAGAAAACATACTCACCAGCATTTTATCAACTTTTTTTTTTTTTCAAGACAGGGTCTCGCTCTGTCACCCAGGCTGGAGTGCAGTGGTGAGATCTCAGCTTACTGCAGTCTAATTCGCCCCAGCTCAAGTGGTCATCCTGCCTCAGGCCTCCTGAGTGGCTCAAACCACAGGCATGTGGCACCATGCCTTGCCAATTTTGTTTATTTTTTATAAGATGAGGTCTCTCTGTGTTGCTCAGGCTGATCTTTTATTCCTGGGCTCAAGCAGTCCTCCTGCTTCAGCCTCCCAAAGTGCTGGGATTACAGGCATGAGCCACAGCACCCAGCCTCTTCTCCCTTTTTCAAAGCCACTAGGCATAACTTTCTTACGGGCTTATCTTAGGTGGTTTGTCATAATCTCATTAGTCAAATACTTAAATTTAATATTTTAATCCAATGTTTTTTTCAATTATGTGCTTTCTAAAATTATAGAATTTTAGGGCCAGGAATCTGAGAGATTATAATTCAGCATTAATACTAGCCTAATAACTCTCAGCTTAAATCCCTTTCCATTCTACCTTTTGATTTCCCTTATAGAGAAGAAGAAATTAATAAGATCCAGTCATTTCACCATGTTTGCTGTATATATATATATGTTTATGTATATGCATGTGACTAAATTTTCCAAGTCTAAAATAATGTACATTTGGAAAATGTTATATGGCTAAAATATTGGAAGAAAAAATGTGCAGTTATGCCAAGAATTCTCCCTCTCACATTTAAAAATGACTACTTTATCTAACTGCTACACTACAATATTATTTGGCTATTGAGAAGGTGATAGCCTGAGGTATTTTGTATTTAATCTTCAATATGGGTACACTGTAATTATTTTTTATGTTCTTAAAATTAAGTTGCAACCTATTGACTATGGCTCCTGTGTTTTAAAGCTGATAAACTGTGTTTAATATAGTTGGTGGAAGAGCACTGAGCTCAATGTCAGGAGGTGTGGCTGGGTTCTAGCCTTGCCTATCCTGCCGGCTTCCTCAAGTCCCGGGCAAGGCATTCAATCTCCATGGCCCTGTGTTTACTGATCTGTAAAATGACTCAGTTGGGCTGAAATATCTCCTGGGCCTAGGTTAATTTGTGTATAAAATGAAATACTACATGATCTCAGTCTATATTTTGATGTTTTTTTCTTTTGAAAGAAATTTCCCCAAAATGTTTATCACATTGCTATAGCCCTTAAATCTACTTTAACACCCTTGTTTTCAATTTTTCCAGAAGCTATGTTTGAATAGACTTTTCTCTTGCCTTCACTTCTTTTTTCTGGCTTTCTTTCTCTTCCTCCCTTCCTCCATCCCTCCCTTCCTTCCTTTCATCTTCCCTTCCTCTCTCTCTCTCTTTCCTTCTTTCTTTCCAGACTTGCTCTGTCACCCCAGGCTGGAGTGCAGTAGTGCCATCATGGCTGACTGCAGCCTTGGTCCCCCGGGCTCCAGTGATCCCACCACCTTAGCCTCCTGAGTAGTTGGGACTACAGACAAAGGTCACTACACTTGGCCACTTTTATTATAATTCTTGTTATTTGTAGAGATGAGGTCTCACTATATTGCCCAGGATGGTATCAGAATTCTGGCCTCCAGAGATACTCACACCCTGTACTCCCAAAGTGCTGAGATTTACAGGTGTAAGCCACTGTGCCTGGGTAACTCTTTCTCTTTGTTCAAGGTATGCCTTTTCCCTTTCCTCCTACTTATATCTTGCCTTCCTGTCCCTAACTCTAGAACCTTACCCCCACCTTAACAAGGGAGCAGCCATTTACTAAAACAGAACAAAACAACAGTAACCTCTGACTGATCTACTTCTGTGCCTGGTGAGGAGCCACTACCTGTAGCCATCTCCCTTTACTGAGAGAGGGTAGAATGGGGTTTGGGGTGTGGGCTTTGGAGCCAGCATGCCTGGGTTTGCATCTGGTCTCTGCACTCAGCAGCTGGATGATTTCGAACCTGTTTCTCCATCTGCAAAATGGGAAAAACAGTGTTACTGAAACATTGTTGTGAGTATTAAATGAGTCAGAAGAGCTAGCACTCTTAGGATAGTGCCTGGCACGTAGTAATTGCTGTCAACTCTCGTCAAGTGGTAGTGACTTCAGCGCAGGCTAGAAGAGAGGATAAGGCTGAAGCAGGGGAACAACCCTGGGTGAGTGGAATACTGTGTTCTTACAGTTCTGGGCCTTTTACAATGACGCTCTATTCCTTGCTTCCTGCTCTTTTCCTGCTGTCATCCTGGGATGTAAATGTTGGTCAAAAGCCTGATGAGAAGAGGAAGACTGGCATAATTTGTGCGTGATGTTCCTTTCATTTAATTTAAAGGAATGGCTACCTATGGCAACTTTGTCTCCCAGTAAATTTCCTGTTTGAAACATGATTTTTTGTTTTCTACGATGCTTCTGAACTGGCATGCCTTAATTATTATGCTCTAAGACTTAACGATTTTTTAAAAAAGCCCGAGAGTTGTCCTTTGGATAGGCCTATTTATAATATTATTCCATTTGAAAAACAGCACTGGAAAAATGTTCTTAGCAAAGACTATTAATTGACAAAAACATTTCTTTGCTAAGAATCTGAGGGAAGCAATGTGTTCTTAGCTCTTTCAAACCACAAAATACATTTAGCCTCTAATGAACAAAAGCCAATTATTTATTTTCAGTACTACCTTTAAAAAAGCCTTTGTTTTTTCAATAACAGAGCTCTTTTTCTATTCTCTATCAAAGCAAATTTTTAAAATACAGCAGGTCTTTTTATAAGAAAAATGCAGCTAAATGTAGTAAGATTCTAGTTTGAGTATAAAGCATACTTTTCACCTCAATATTGAAGTATATAGGTTTTTTTAAAATAAGAGGGTATTCATTCATTTTGATTAAGAAGTACCATTTTGCCAAATGCTCTATAGAGTACACATAACAAATATGTTATCTGAGAAGAAGACACATAAAAAGATTTTTGCTAGTAAAAAGTTAAAATTCTATGGTACTTAGAAAATCATAATATTGCACATCCTTGATGTATGTGGAAGATATTATATTAAATCTGAGTAAATCAATGAGGATTTCACTTTTCCTCTCACTCTTCTAAGGTAGAAATAAATAATACTAAACAATATTGACAAAAGCCTAATTCGTATGTGTACTTTTTCAGATCATTAATACTGCATTTGAAGCTCAAAAAGAAATATGTCAACAAAAATAAGAATTAAAATTCGTAAGCCGTAGGATGTCACATAGCAAAGAGCTTGGCCTTTTAATAAAACATGTTCAGCATATTTTTTATTTCAAATATGCTATTAAGAGGAAAACAATCACATATTGCACGATCATGTCAGAAATCAGCAGACCTCTCTATGATTAAGGCAACTACATTCTGTATATATTTTGTAAACTTTTAATTAGATACTTCTGATTTACTTTAAAATTTTTGGTAGGGTACTTAGTTAGAAAATGTTATTTTAAATACAATTCATTCAGAAGATATCTTGATTTTGTGTCTTGCGTATTGTTCATTTAGGGTTCCCTACTTCGTTTTGGTGAATTGGCAGCCCTAGAAATAAAAAATCCATTTTCCCAAAGACTCAGAAGAAGAGATGTTGAAATCTCTCTAGTTTGTTTAAACCTGGGACTGTACCGTAATCCACTCACCTCGGTATTATAATAGTAGTGCAAATTATCTTTCAAGCTATCTTTCCCTGGAATTGCTGGTCTATTTGTTCATATAGCCTATATACAGGGTAATTGTCATTGTCAAGTACGTACTTTTCCTTTTTTGTTGTTTTTGTTTGTTTGTGTTTGTTTTTTGAGACAGGGTCTCACTGTGTCACCCAGGCTGGAGTGCACTGGCTATTTACAGAATTGATCAGCATATACTACAGCCTTGAACTCCTGTCAAGCAATGCTTCTGACTCAGCCTCCCAAGTAGCTGCTACTTACAGGTGTGCACCACTATGCCTGGCTCATTTTCAGTAGGCTATTGAACACCTATCAGACAAAAATACATGAACAGTCTGGAGTATCTTGTTAGTCATTCAATTTGTTCAACATTAGTTCATTCCTTTTCATTACTGAGTAGTATTCTATTACAGTGGTCTCCTTATTTGTGGTTTTGCTTTCTGTAGTTTTAGTTGCCTGCAAAAAATTAAGATATTTTGAAAGAGAGACCACATTTACATAATTTCATTACAGTGTGTTGCTATAAACATTCTATTTTCTTATTGGTTATTTTGTTAATCTTTTACTGTTTCTAATTTACAAATTGAACTATCATTGGTACATAAGTGTAAGAAGAAACAGTATACACAGGGTCTGGTACTACTCGAAGTTTCAGGCAACCACTGGGGGTCTTGAATGCATCCCCTGAGGATAAGTGGGGACTATTCTGCATGTATTTCATTCTTTTTCTTTGAAATATATTTTATTGTACTTTAGGTTCTGGGGTACATGTGCAGAACATGCAGGATTGTTGCATAGGTACATACATGGCAATGTAGTTTGCTGCCCCCATCCCTGTCACTTATATCTGGCATTTCTCCCCATGTTATCCCTCCCCAACTCCCTACCCGCCACTGTCCCTCCCCTAGTCCCTGTAACAGACCCCAGTGTGTGATGCTCCCCTCCCTGTTTCCATGTGTTCTCACTGTTCAACAGCGGCCTATGAGTGAGAACATATGGTGTTTGATTTTCCATTCTTGTGTCAGTTTGCTGAGAATGATGGTTTCCAGATTCATCCATGTACCTACAAAGGACATGAACTCATCGTCTTTTATGGCTGCATAGTATTTCATGGTATATATGTGCCACATTTTCCCTGTCCAGTCTATCATCAAGGGGCATTTGGGTTGGTTCCAGGTCTTTGCTATTGTAAACAGTGCTGCAATGAACAGACGTGTGCATGTGTCTTTATAATAGAACAATTTATAATCCTTTGGATATAGACCCAGTAATGGGATTGCTGGGTCAAATTGAATTTCCATTTCTAGGTCCTTGAGAAATTGCCACACTGTCTTCCACAGTGGTTGAACTAATTTACACTCCCACCAACAGTGTAAGAATGTTCCTATTTCTCCACATCCTTTCCAGCATCTGCTGTCTCTAGATTTTTTAATGATCGCCATTCTAACTGGCATAGGATGGTATCTCAATGTGGTTTTGATTTGCATTTCTCTAATGACCAGTGATGATGAGCTTTTTTTTATGTTTGTTGGCCTCATATATGTCTTCTTTTGGAAAGTGTCTGTTCATGTCCTCTACTGACTTTTGAATAGGTTTGTTTTTTGTTGTAAATAGCTTTTATTATTTTGAGATACATTCCGTCCATATAATATATTGAGAGTTTTTAGCATAAAGGGCTATTGAATTTTGTTAAAGGCCTTCTCTGCATCTATTGAGATAATCATGTGGTTTTTTATCTTTGGTTCTTTTTATGTGGTGAATTACATTTATACATTGTGTATGTTGAACCAGCCTTGCATCTCCGGAATGAAGCCTACTTGATGTGATGGTTAAGCTTTTTGATGTGCTGTTACATTTGGTTTGCCAGTATTTTATTGAAAAGTTTTGCATCTGTGTTCATCATGGATATTGGCCTGAAGTTTTCTTTTTTTGTTGAGTCTCTGCCGGGTTTTGGTATCAGCATGATGTTGGTCTCATAAAATGATTCGGAAAGGATTCCCTCTTTTTGGGTTGTTTGGAATAGTTTCAGAAGGAGTGGTACCAGTTCCCCTTTGTATGTCTGGTAGAATTTTGCTGTGACCCCATCTGGACCTGGGCTTTTTTTGGTTGGTAGGCTATTTGCTGCCTCAACTTCAGCCCTTGTTATTTGTCTATTCAGGGTTTCAACTACTTCCTGGTATAGGCTTGGGAGAGTGCAAGTGTCCAGGAATTTATCCATTTCGTCCAGGTTTACTGATTTATGTATATAGAGTTGTTTGTAGTAATCTCTGATGGTAGTTTGTATTTCTGTGGAATCGGTGATGATATCCCCTTTATTATTTCTTATTGCATTGATTTGACTCTTCTTTTCTTTTTTATTAATCTGATTAGCGGTTATTTTGTTGATCTTTTCAAAAAACCAGCTCCTGGATTTATTGATTTTTTGAAGGGTTTTTTATGTCTCTATTTCCTTCAGTTCTGCTCTGATCTTAGTTATTTCTTGTCTTCTGCTAGCTTTTGAGTTGTTTTGATCTTGCTACTCTTGCTTTTTCAATTTTGATATGGTATCTATTTTAAATCTTTCCTTGCTTCTCATGTGGGCATTTATTGCTATAAATTTTCCTCTAGACACTGCTTTAAATATGTCCCAGAGATTCTGGCATGCTGTGTCTTCATTCTCATTGGTTTTGAAGAACATCTTTATTTCTACCTTCATTTCATTGTTTATCCAGTCAACATTCAAGAGCCATGAATGTTCAACATTCAAGTTCAGTTTCCGTGAAGTTATGTGGTTCTGAGTTTGTTTCTTATTTCAGAGTTCTAATTTTATTGCACCGTGGTCTGAGAGACTGTTTGTTATGATTTCTGTTCTTTTGCATTTGCTGAGGAGTGATTTACTTCCAATTATGTGGTCAATTTTACAGTAGGTGTGATGTGGTGCTGAGAAGAATGTATATTGTGTGGATTTTAGTTAGTAAGTTCTGTAGATGTCTATTAGGTTTGCTTGGTCCAGATCTGAGTTCACGTCCTAGATATCCTTGTTAATTTTCTGTCTTGTTGATCTGTCTAATATTGACAGTGGAGTGTTAAAGTCTCTCACCACTATTGTGTGAGAGTCTAAGTCTCTTTGTAGGTCATTAAGAAATTGCTTTATGTATCTGGGTGCTCCTGTATAGGGTGCATATATATTTAAGATTGTTAGCTCTTCTTGTTGCATTGATCCTTTTACCATTATGTAATGCCCTTCTTTGTCTCTTTTGATCTTTGTTGGTTTAAAGTCCATTTTATAAGAGACTAGGATTGTAACTCCTGTTTTGTTTTGTCTTTTCTTTTCATTTGCTTGGTAAATCTTCCTCCATCCCTTTATTTTGAGCCTATGTGTATCCTTGCACGTGAGATGGGTTTCCTGGATACAGCACACTATGTGTTTTGACTTTTTATCGAGTTTGCCAGTCTGTGTCTTTTGATTGGGGCATTTAGCCCATTTACATTTAAGGTTAATATTGTTATATGTGAATTTGATCCTGCCATTTTGATGCTAGCTGGTTATTTTACCCATTAGTTGGCACAGTTTCTTCATTGTGTCAATGCTCTTTACCATTTGGTACATTTTTGGAGTGGCTGATACTGTTGTTCCTTTCTATGTTTAGTGCTTCTTTCAGGAGCTGTTCTAAGGCAGGCCTGTTGTAATAAAATCTCTGAGGAATTGCTTGTTCATAAAGGATTTCATTTCTCCTTCACTTATGAAGATTAGTTTGGCTGGATATGAAATTCTAGGTTGAAAGTTCTTTTCTTTAAGGATGTTGAATATTGGCCCCCACTCTCTTCTGGCTTGTGGGGTTTTTGCTAAGAGTTTCTTTGTGAGTCTAATGGGCTTCACTTTGTGGGTAACCCGACTCTGGCTGCCCTTAGCATTCTTTCCTTCATTTCAACCCTGGTGAATCTGATGATTATGTGCCTTGGGGTTGCTCTTCTTGAGGAACATCTTTGTGGTATTCTCTGTATTTCCTGGTCTTGAATGTTGGCCTGCCTTGTTAGGTTGGGGAAGTTCTCCTGGATAATATCCTGAAGAGTGTTTTCCAGCTTGGATTCATTCACTCCATCATATTCAGGTACACCTATCAAATATAGATTAGGTCTTTTCACATAATCCTATATTTCTTGGAAGATTTGTTCATTTATTTTCACTCTTTTTTCTCTAATCTTGCCTTCTCATTTTATTTCATTGAGCTGAACTTCAATCTCTGATATGCTTTCTTCTGCTTGATTGATTCAGCTATTGAAACTTGTGTATGCTTTGCGAAGTTCTCATGTTGTCTTTTTTAGCTTCATCAAGTCATTTATTTTCTTCTCTAAGCTGTTTATTCTCATCAGCATTTCGTCAAACCTTTTTTCAAGGTTCTTAGTTTGTTTCTTTGCATTGGGTTAGAACATGTTCTTTTAGTTCACAGAAGTTTGTTATTACCCCCATTCTGAAGCCTGTTTCTGTCAATTCATCAGACTTATTCTCCATCCAGCCTTGATCCCTTGTTGGTGAGGAATTGTGATCCCTTGAAGGAGGAGAGGCATTCTGGTTTTGAGTGTTTTCATCCTTTTTGCGCTGGGTTCTTCCCATCTTTGTGGATTTATCTATCTGTGGTCTTTGTAGTTGGTAACTTTCAGATGAGGTCTCTGAATGGATGTCCTTTTGTTGATGATGAAGTTATTTCTTTCTGTTTTTTAGTTTTCCTTCTAGCAGTCAGGCCCGTCTGCTGTAGGACTGCTGGAGGTCCACTCCAGACCCTGCTTGCCAGGGCATCACCTGTGGTGGCTGCAGAACAGTAAGGGTTGCTGCCAGTTTCTTCTGTTATCTTTTTCCCAGAAGGATACCCACCAGATGTCAGCCTGAGCTCTCCATTATGAGGTATCTCTTTGGATATATGGGGATTGGGGAGCTGCTTGAGGAGATAGTCTGACCCTTATAGGAGCTCAAGTGCTGAGCTGTGAACTCTATTGTTCCATTCAGAGCTGCTGGACAGGTACGTTTAAGTCTGCTTCAGCAGAACTCATAACTGCCTTTTTTTCCCCAGTGCTCTGTCTGGAGAAGGAGGGGCTTCATTTGTAAGTTCCTGATGTGCTGCTGCCTTTTTCAGAGATGCCCTGCCCAGCAAGGAGGTAGCTTAGTCGCAGTCTGCCTGCAGAGGTGTTACTCAGCTGCCATGAGCTCTGCCTAGCTGCTGTGTGAACTTCTTTGTGGTTTTGTTTATAGAGGTATAGTTAGAACCGCCTCAGTAATGGTGGTCTGCCTCAGTAGTGGTGGACTGTCTCTGTAATGGCCGACTGCCTCGATAATGGCGGACTGCCTCAGTAGTGGTGGACTGCCTTGGTAATGGCAGACACCCTTCCCCCCACAGAGATGGACTGTCCCAGGTCCAGCTGTGCTTGCTGTGAAACTCTCAATCCAGAGCTTTCCAGATTGCTGATCTATGTGGGGGTGAAACCCACCCAATCAGCTCACCTGGCTCCCTGTTTCAGCACCCTTTTTCTCAGTTGAATGGGCAACTCTGTCTCCCAGGTGTTCCAGGTGCCAGTTGAAATGGCAGCCCAGATTTATGTGAGTTTTTGTGTGGAGAACTGCTCTGCCAACTGAAACAGCCGTGCTGGAGACTTGTGGCACTTTTATGCCTGGGAATCTCCTGGTCTGTAGGCAGTAAAAACTTGGATGGAAATGCAATGATCACTCACCCTCTGTGTTCTCACTTGGAACTGCACTCTAGAACTGTTCCCATTTGGCCATCTTGGATCTCTCTCTCCTATTTATTTCTTTATTCATCTACCTACTGATGGACATTTGAGTTGTTTCAGTTTTTGGCTATTATGAGTAATGTAGTGTGTATATTTATGTAGTTTTTTTGTAGAGATGTGCATTGTTTTGCTTGATATTGCTGGGTCCGAGAATAAGTTTATGTTTAACTACTTAACAGTTAAGAAACTGCCAAACAGTTTTTCAAAATGGCTATACCATTTTATACTCCTGCCGACAATATGTAACATTTCACTTACTCCACATTCTTGTCAACATTTGATATTATCAACATTTAAATTTTAGGTCAGGTGCTGTGCTTCACACTTGTAATCGCAGCAGTTTTGGAGGGTGAGGCAGGAAGATCTCTTGAGTCCAGGAGTTCAAGACCAGCCAGGGCAACATAGTAAGATCTCATCTCTACTAAAAATAAAAAATAATAACTGGGTATGGTGGCACATGACTGTAGTCCTAGCTTTTCAGGACGTTAGGTAGGAAGATTGCTTGGTCCAAGGAGGTGGAGGCTACAGTGAGCCATAATTGCACCATTGCACTCCAGCCTGCGCTACAGAGAAGTACTTTGTCTAAAATAATAATAATAATAGTAAATTTTAGCCATTGTAATGTGTGTCTAATGGCGTTTTATTGTAGTTTAAATTTGCATTTTCCTAATGACTAAAGATGTTGAACATTTCTTAATATACTCATTGAGCATTAATATATCTTATATTGTGAAGCATCTGTCCAAATAATCTACCCTTTCTAAAATTAGGTTGTTTGTCTTACTGTTGAGTTGTGAAAAATTCATTATATATTTGGATACAAGAGCTTTTTGAGATATATGTACCATATTTTCTCCTGGTATTTTGTTTACATCTTATGTTTCTGAACAGTGTCTTTTATAACAAATGTTTTAATTTTTATAAAGTCCACTATATTAAGTTTTTCTTTTATTTGTACTTTTGCTGTTTTTTTGTTTTGTTTTGTTTTGCTTTGTTTTTTTTTTTTTTGAGACAAGGTCTTACTCTGTTGCCCAGGCTATAGTGCAGTGGTTTGATCTTAGCTCACTGCAGCCTTGACCTCCTAGGCCTGAACAATCCTCCCGAGTAGTTGGGACTACAGGTGTGGGCCACCATGCCCAGCTAATTACATATATATGTAGAGAGAGAGAGAGAGAGATGAGGTTTTGCCATGTTGCCCATGCTGGTCTCAAACTCCTCAGCTCAAGCAATCCACCCACCTTGGCCTCCCAAAGCCCTGGGATGACAGGTGTGAACCACCGCACCCAACCTAAAATTTTACTTATGTTGTGCATGATTTGAGGCAAGGCTTGATTTTCTTTTTTTCTTAATAAACATCCAACACCATTTATTAAAAAGACAGAGTTTTTCCTTACTGAATTTCAAGGATACATTTATCAAAGTCAATTAAACATAAAACCACAATGAGATAGCACTTCACACTTATTAAGATGGCCATTAATTTTTTTTAAATGCCAAAAACTACAAATTGGGTTCAGTGTATGCTGCTTGGGTGATGGGTGCACCAAAATCTCACACATCACCACTAAATAATGTACTTATTTTAAATACCACCTGTTCCCCAAAAACTTGTCGAAATAATAAAATGCCAAAAACAAACCAGAAAATTACAAATGTTGGCAAATGTGGAGAAACTGGAACCCTTGTGCATTGCTAGTGGGAATGTAAAACAGTACAGCATCTCTGGAAACAGTATGATGGTTCTTCAAAAAAAATAAGCATAGAATTGCTATATGCCCCAGTGATTCCATTCTGAGTATAAACTCAAAAGAATTAAAAGCAGGCACTCAAATAGTTATTTGTATTCTCATGTGCATAGCAGCATTATTCACAGTAGCCAAGATGTGGAAGTAACCCAAGCGTCCAACAACAGATGCATGTATAAACATTTCATTGTGGTATATACACACAATCGGATATCATTCATCTTTGAAAAGGAAGGAAATTCTGACACATGCTATAACCTGGATGAACCTTGTAGACATTATGCTGAGAGAAATTAGCTAGTCACAAAAGAGCATCTGACATTGTATGATTGCACTTATATGAGGTACCTGGAATAATCAAATTCATAGAGACAGGAAGTAGAATGGGGTTGCCAGGGGCTTGGAGGAGGAGAAAATGAGAAGTTAGTTTTTTATGGGAAGTTTGGGAATATACATAACGCCACTGAACTGTGCACTTAAAAATGGTTAAATTAGTAATTTTTAAGTATATATATTCTGCCACAATTTTTAAAAAATCAATTAACCATATATGGGGATTATATTTCTGATGTCACTTCTGTTTCATTGATCTGTATGTCTGTCCTCTTACACCATTACTACAATATCTTGACAATTGTGTCTTTATTGGTAAGTCTTGAGATAGTGTAAGTTTTCAGACTTTATTCTTCCTTTTCAAAATTGGGAATTCTGAATCTTTTGTCTTTTCGTAAAAATTTTAAAATAACTTTGGAAATTTCTGTGTTTTAAATGCCACCTGTGAGGTTCATTGATATGACATTGATTCTTTATATTGCTATGGGGAGACCTGACAATATCATCAAGGTTTTTATCCATGAACATGCTGTATTTCTTCATTTATTTAGATCTCCTTTAATATTTCTTGGGAATATTTTTCAGTTTTTGATGTATAGGTCTTGAGTGTATGGTGTTGTACATATTACTAAGTATTTCATAGCTAGTTTTGATGCTGTTATAAATGGTGTATTAAGTTCCATTTTCCAATTGTTTATTGTGAGTGTGTGGAAATACATTTGAAATTTTGTATATTGACTTTATATCTTGTGATCTTGCTATTATCAAATATTAATTGTAGCCTTCTTTTTTTGGTTTATTCTGTCATATTTTTTCTTTTCTTTTCTTTCTTTTTTTTTTTTTTTTTGAGATGGAGTCTCACACTATTGCCCAAACTGATGTGCAGTGGTGCAATCTCGGCTTGCTGAAACCTCTGCCTCCCAGGTTCAAGTAATTCTCCTGCATCAGCCTCCTGAGTAGCTAGGATTATAAATGCCTGCCACCATGCCCAGCTAAATTTTTGTATTTTTAATAGAGATAGGGTTTCACTATGTTGGCCAGGTTGATCTTGAACTCCTGACTTCATGATCTTCCTGCCTCAGCCTCCCAAAGTGCTGGGGTTACAGGTGTGAGCCACCCTGCCCATCCTGATTCTGTCATATTTTCTCTGGGTACAGTGGTCTGTCTGTGAATAAAGACAGTGTTAGTTCTTCTTTACAGAGTCTCTGTATTTTGTTTCATTGTTCTTGCCTTATTTTTACTTGCTAGAATATGAAAATGGTGTTTATTGGAAGTGATTGAATTTAACATCGTTGCCTTATTTCTGATTGTGAACTGAAAAAACATTCTTGTATTATTCAGTATCATGTGAATTGTAAATTTCTCATAAATGTCTTGTATCAGGTTAAGTTCCTTTGTATGAAAGTTTACTAAAAGTTTTAATTATGAGTTGATGTTAAATTTTGTCAAATAATATTTCTGCATTTTTTCGTATAATTAAGTGGTTTTTCTCCTTTACTCTGTTAACATCCTTAATCAAACTAATTAATATTCAAATACTAAACCAATATTTGCTGTTTCTGGCATAAACGCTACTGGGTCAAGTGTGCTATTCTTTACATATGTATTGTTGGATTCAATCTACTATTTGCTAAGAAGTTTTGTATTTTTGTTCCTGTGGAATACTGGTCTCTAGATTTCTTTTTCTATCATTTCTTTTTTTCACTTTTATTTTTTTGGCATGTAGTCTTGCTCTGTTGCCCAGGCTGGAGTGCAGTGGCACAGTCTTGGCTCACTGCAACCTCCACCTCCTCGTTTAAGTGATTCTCCTGCCTCAGCCTCCCAAGTAGCTGGGATTACAGGCACCCACCACCATGCCCATCTAATTTTTGTATTTTTAGTAGAGATGGGGTTTTGCCATGTTGGCCAGGCTGATCGCGGACTCCTGACCTGTCCACCTTGACCTCCCAAAGTGCTGGGATTACAGGCTTGAACCATTATACCTGGCCTCTTTTCTTATAATTTCTTTCTTTTTTTTTTTTGGCTTTGGTATTAAGCAAATACCAACATTATAAAAAGATTTGGGATACGTTCTTTTCTCTTTTAATTTATGAAAGAGTTTATATGGGATTGATAGTATTTATTCCTGAGAAGATTGATAAAATTTACCAGTCAAATGGTCTAAATCTGGAATTTTCTCTTTGAGGAAGTTTTTAATAATATAATTGAGTTAATAGATATAAGGAATTCAGATATTCTGTTCTTCTGGAGTGATTTTTGGTAATTTGTCTCATTTAGGAATTTGGGCATTTTATCTACATCATTGAATTTTGTGGCATAAAGTTGCTTATCGTATATTTAGTGTTTGCATGGTATATCTTTTGCCATGTATTTTTTACCTATACTTTTGTTTGTATTTAAAGTGGGCTTCTTGTAAATACCATGCTATTTGTCTTATTTTTATCCAGTTTGACTATCTCTGCCTTTCAATTATAGCATTTATGTCATTCACCTTTAATATACTTATCAATATGGTTGGATGTAAGCCTTCCATCTTGCTGTTTTTTGTTATTTGCATTGTCTATTATTTTTTCATTTTCTTTGCCTTTTCTTTTCCTTTTGATTATCTTTTATTCCACTTTATCTGTACTATGAGATTATTATTTATAATTTTTAGTGGTTTGTCTAGAATTTATAACTTAGCTCATTACAGTATATATTTTATGTTGTATCAGTTTATTCATTTTATAAAACCCTTAACACAATATTTCCATATCATTTTTTCTATCATTTGCCATTGCTAACATTTCTTTTTCATCTATATATGCTGTAAACACTGATACATATTTTTTCCATCTAGTATCATTTTTCTTTCTACTTAAAGAACTTTCTTTTTTAAAAAATTATACTTTAAGTTCTGGGGTAGATGGGCAGAACATACAGATTTGTTATGTAGGTATACACGTGCCACGGTGGTTTGCTGCATTCATCATCCCGTCATCTACATTAGGCATTTCTCCTAATGCTATCCCTCCCCTAGTCCCCCACCCCCTGGTGTCCCTCCCCTAGCCCCCCAATCCCCCTACAGGACCCAGTGTGTGATGTTCCCCTCCTTGTGTCCATGTGTTCTCATTGTTCAACACCCACTTATGAGTGAGAACATGCAGTGTTTGGCTTTCTTGTGTCAGTCTGCTGAGAATGATGGTTTTCAGCTACATGAACTCACCCTTTTTTATGTCCCTGCAAAGGACATGAACTCACCCTTTTTTATAGCTGCATAGTATTCCATGGTGTATATGTGCCACATTTTCTTTATCCAATCTATCATTGATGGGCATTTGGGTTGGTTCCAAGTCTTTGCTATTGTGAACAGTGCCCCATCTCATGCCAGTTAGAATGGCTATCATTAAAAAATCAGGAGACAACAAATGCTGGAGAGGATGTGGAGACATAGGAATGCTTTTACACTGTTGGTGGGAGTGTAAATTAGTTCATCCATTGTGGAAGACAGTGTGGCAATTCCTCAAAGATCTAGGCTTGTAATTCTTGGTTCGTGGTTCACTGGAATTCTTCAATCTGTGACTTTATCTTTTTTTTCAGATTTGAAACATTTTGACTTTTGTTATTTAAAATATTTTTTTCTTCATTCTCTCCTCTTTTTTCTAGCACTCCACTTACATATATATTAGTACTCTTGGTATTATCTGATATATCATTGAAGTTCTGTTAATTTTTTGGTCTTTTTCCCTCTGTGTTTCATTTTAGATAATATCTATTCTTGTGTCTTTAAGTTCATTGATTTTTTTTCTTCTGTAGTATTTAATCTGCTATTAATTTCATCCAATGACATTTTCATTTTACTGATTATATTTTTTTGGCTCTAGAAATTTTATTTGTCTCTTTCTTTTTTCATTATGTTTATATTTTATTTTAAGCCCTTGAGCATGCTTATAGCACTTATTAGATCTATTTTCAGGTTTCTTTATACTAATTCTATCATTTTTGCCTTTTCTATATCTGTTCTGTCTACTGAATTTTTTGTGCTTTTTAAAATTGATACATAATAGATACATATTTTTTCAGGGCATATGTGATAATTTGATACATTCATATAATCAAATCAGGGTAATTGGAATATACATCACCTTAAATATTTACCTTTATGTTATGAACATTTGAATATTCTCTCCAAGCTATTTTGAAATGCATAATAAATTAATATTGACCATAGTCACCCTATCGATCTATAGAATACCAGGTCTGATTGCTTCTGTTTAATTGTATATTTGTACCCACCACTATTTACCAATTTTTATTTTGTTCATTGATCAACTTTTTTTCTGATTCTCGGTGATTCTAGTGCTTTTTCAGTGGATACAGGATATTGTAAATATTAATATTGTTGAATTCCTGATTTTGCTGTCTTTTTAAAAACTGTGTTGGGCCTTGTTTTGGCAGGCAGCTAAGACTCATGGATCAAGCTGAGGCTTGTTTTTAGGCTTCAGTAGAATGTGTGTGGAGTAGCCTTTACTCTAACAAATTTTAGTTTTTCTACTAAGGCTCCTAAGGTTTCTGCTGTAAGTGATTCACAAAGACTTTCCACTTTAGTATGAGGTCAAACATCTTCATCCCTGTGTGAACTCGAATAACTGCTCGCCTTTTGTCTTCCTATTCCATTTTTGTTGGGATTTGTACAACTTTCCTCTGTGCACACATCTCTCAGTATTCAGCAAAGACTCAAGAAGAGCCACGTGCAGATTTATGAACTGATTTTTGTGCATAGCTCCCTCTTTTTTTGTAACTCTGCCTCCGACTTCCAGATGTCTTCACTTCCCTGACTGCTGACCTCTGATTCCTGAAGCACACTAATGCTTGAGAACTCCCTCCCTGTTGTATGTCCTGAAGTATACCTCCTGAGAGAAAGCCATGACAATCATGAGTCCCACCCAAATTGTTTCATTTTCTTCAGTGATCACAGACATGTTCTGCCTGTTATTCAATTTGTAAAAACATGGGTTTCATATAATTTGTCCAGTTTTCTAGTTATTTACAGTGGAAGGGTAAACATGGTTCTTGATACTCCATCATAGCCAGAAGCAGATGTCTGGTTTGTATTCTTAATTTTGTTATTACTACCTTAATCTCTCAGAAAAAAACCTTTTAACAGTTTACATTTTTGTTTGTGTGTGTGCTTATGCATTGGATATTCTTAGCTCCTTCTTTCTTAAAAGATTATCTTCCACTAGTTCCTAGATTATCATACTAATCTGATTTTTCTCCATTCTCTCTTGACATTTCTTTTAAGATTCCTTTTTAGCTCATCATCCTTTACCTAGGCATTATGTCTTGGAATTTTTCAAGTCTTAGTTCTAAGTACTCCTAACTTTTAATTTCACATTCTCTTTCTACAAAATCTTACCTATGACATTAAAGATCACCAAGGACCTTCAAACTTCTGTTTCCAGCCTACCCCTCTCTTACATGTCCTAAACCCTCCTGCCTGCTTCGACATCGCTAAGGCAACTCAAAGTCAAATTAATGAAATTGCTGTCTTCTCACCTTCCCTGACACCTGACTCCAAAGCTGGCCTTCTTCCAGTGTTTCATATTTCAGTGAATTATTCCTCCATTCCATCTAGTTGTGCAATTCAGAAGTGAGGAAGAGTTCCTGGGCAGTTTCCTTTTCCTTATTCCTCTGCAATCCCTGACCCTACCTCCTTGTAAATTCTCTCCATCAAGTTCTGTAGTTTTACCTCGTAAGTCTTTTGACCCCATTTATTCTCATCATTGCCACTGAATTAGTTTAAGCTACATATCATCTTTCGTCTGATCTACTGTTTCAGTCTCCTAAGTGGCCTCTGTATATCTCCTCTAATCTTTCGCCCAAATCTGCTCTCAATACCCCAGGCTAAAGCGACCTTCCAAAGATTAGATCTGAGCATATTAGCCCCTTCCGTAAATTTCCTCCATAGATTTCTTATTGATTTTAGGATAAAGACTCTAATCCTAAATAAAGCCTAAAAGACTCTCTGTGTTTTGGCCATTGTCTACCTCTCTTGCTTCTTTTCTTACCACAATAACCCTGACTATGTTCCCCAACCAACGGGCTTCTTTCAGTTTTGGAAGATGCCCCACTTCTTCTTTTTATTTTTTTTGGAATAGTCTCACCCTGCCAATCCAGGCCGGAGTGCAGTGGTACAATGATGGCTTACTGCAGCCTTGACCTCTTGGGCTCAAGTTATCCTCCTACCTCAGCCTCTCAGATAGCTGAGACTATAGGTGTGTGCTACCACACCCAGATAATTTTTGTATTTTTTTAGAGACAGGGTCTCACCATGTTGCCCAAGCTAGTCTTGAACTCCTGAGCTCAAGCAATCCTCCTGCCTCAACCCCACAAAGTGCTGGGATTACAGATATGAGCCACCACACCTGGTCCCCCCTTTCCGTCTTGCCATAGGATCTCAGCATGTGCAATTCTGTTTGGCATATCCTTTCTTACCTTTAAATCACATTCTTCTCCAGGTGAACTTCTATGTATAATATCTATAGATTCCAGCTCATGCCACCTCTTCAAGAAGGCCTCTTTTTTCCCATTAAATACACACTTTGTGTATAATTGTATAAAACTGATTATGTCGTTGCCACTTTGTCTCCCAGTGAAAATAAGATCCATATCCTCAGCACTGGGCCCTACATAAATATTTTTGAATGGATGAGTGAATGAATTACTCAATGGTTGCCATTTATTTTTATAGAATAATGAAAACAGTAAGTCCTAAATAAAAATTTGTTGAACACTTTATAAATTGTTGCCTAATGGGCATCATCATTTCATCTGTTCTGAATGTTTATGGTCTTTTAAAATGAGGTTTATATTTTATTGAAAATTATAGTATAGACAATTTTAGATAAACTCTCATTGTGAGGTCAAATTATTATTTCTATATTATTTTTATTTGTTTCAAAAGGCTTTATTCATTTTTTTGTCAGAGAAAAGGACAATGTCAGGGTCAACTTGTCATTTAATTACAAATTTAATCTTATAGGATTCACTACCCTAGACCCTATACCTACTGACAACACCTTTCCTCTAGTCCCCAAAATTGCATGTTGAAAGAATAAACAGAATCCCTTGCAGTAGCCAACATTGGTACTTATCCTGGAAGTAAAGTGAAACAGAAAAACAGAGGCAAAAATGACCAAGAGCATTGTAACTTTATAGCCCAACAAGAATAAACATCACTGGAAAAAATAAAGTCATAGGCACCAAATTTTTTTAAAAGCCAGGTTCAGAAGCATAAAAAACTTAAACTGATTGCACAAGAGCAACTACTCTGCAGGTGGACACGTGTGCCAATCCCAGTAGATAAACTGGAGACAAGCACCCTTAAATCCAATTAACTATACTGAATGCATAATTCAAAGTTTGTATTAACCCGTAACCTCTAAAACCTAGAATATAAGATGATTTCTTTTCACTGCACCAGGAAAATCCACTGTAATGACACGAGTCAGTCACACTTGGATCAATATTAACATACCTAAGACTTAAGACACCTTTTCCACTATCCCTTCCTATGGAAATGCTTACCTACTCAGTTCATTCACTAACTAAATTAAAATGATATTTACTATCATGACTTTTTCTAAACTCAAACGACATTTGTGATTAACTGTAATACAACTTTCTCAGAATGCCCAAATAGAAAATATTTTCTTCAGTGTTGTGATGGCTGTGACATAACACCAAAAGAATATAACTAAGTTATTCTGCCACTACTTCAAATCGTAATTGAACTTTTGATCAAACTCTAATAGATAGTCTCATACCTATCTGTGAAATTCTTTGTGTTATACTTACTTTAAATACTTTAAACTGTAGCTCCTATCAGAGTTTTACAGTGTTCTTTCCTATATTTTTGGGGGGTTTTACTAAGAGTTAACATCATGGTGTTATGATTATAATTGCATGTAAAGCTTTTTCTAGCAGACCACTGATTAGCTCTAAAGTCAAAGAAGTAATTAGCAATTCAAAAATGGCTTTCCAGAGACAGGAACAAAGCAAAAAAAAGCTACTAACAACCATTATGTTACAATCCAGAGGACACATGATCTACTAGAAAGCTTCCAATGATCACAGCACTGTGACTTTGTCTCAGGACAATGTCTTTAGATATCCAGAGGGGAAAGGACATTGTCTAAAGATGTGGTGGAAACTTCAGTTAACAGAGAGATGAAGCCTTGAGAGCATGGAATATATCTACATATTGGGGAACAGGGCACCACGGTGGCTGGCTATTTATAAAAGACCACCATTTCTCCCTATGGATCAATTCTCCCTACAGAATGAACTATGACTTAATTATTGCTTATTTAAAATTATATTTGTACAGAGCTATGTGGTACCTGATACAGAAAAATAATCACATAAGGAAGCATTTATTTGAGGTTTACTACAAAATCATAGAAATAAAATGTGCATAGCATAAATCCACATTGAGTCATAACACAGCAAAGGACAAAGAAAAAGTAAAGACAAAGAAAATGAATTGGCAGCTATATACAGTTGGACACAATTGTGTCTTATACACTAGAAGGTCTTTTACAAAGTAATCATTTTAGATCAACAAAAGACCAATCTTCAATGCCATCCTGCAAGATGGGTTACTTTAGTATTTCCTCCTGTTTTCTCCAGTCTCTACCTTTAGTATGCCTGGTATTTGTTTTGGTGATTGCCACCCCCTTGAGATGCCTTGCCATAAGTGCTCTTTTGGCCACTGTAGCCTACATACACCTGTCCATAGTCATAGATCCTATAGTTATACCCAGCCCAATCATATCTGCCATAGCTGCTACAGGTTTGATCACCACCATAGGCACCACTGTAATTCCCATATCCGCGATCATAATAGTCATTAGATCCTTGATTCCAGTTATGCCCTGACCTCTGTCACAACCCCCTAGAGCCCCCTCATTCACCGGTTGCGGCACCTGTTCTGCCTTTTTGTTTTGCAGTTGCAGCTTCTATACCTCTTTGGGTTGTGCAACTTTGATTTCACACTTTCCAGAGCCAATTTGATGATAATCTACTGTCTCACAATATCTTTACTGGCTCTTCATCCATATATGTGAGAAAACAAAATCTTCTTGCATTTGTTTTTGTATCCATGGAAAGCTCAATATTTTCAGTCTTTCCAAAGGCTTCAATATATTCTTCAGTTTGTTTTTTAGAAGTTTCTGGGCTTAATCTACCCACAAAATCCTTTGGGGAGTATTCTTTCCCTTTTAAAGCTTTGGTCCTCTGGAGTCTATCAATTTGCCATCCAGTTTGTGTTCTTTTAGTTCCAAAACATTATCAACACTAGCAGCATTTCTGAAAAGCACAAATCCAAATCCTCTTACCTCCCAGTGATTGGATCTGTTTTAATTGTGCAGTCTACAATTTCCCCAAATTGAGATAAGTATTCAGTCGTATCTTTTTTGCTTATATCTCAGCTCAAACCTCCAATACACGTTTTACTATCATCTTGCTGATTCTTGCTTGCATTGATCTTGGGTCCCTCTGTGAATTCTGTATCTGTATTTGTTCATGTCCTCCATAGTGGAGGAGTTGTCAGCAGAGAGGTGCTGACATGCAGTCTGGGTTGCTGCGGTAGTGACGGAGGAGCATTGTATGTATTTCTGTACTTAATATGGTTAAAAGATTCACTTCCTGGTTCCAGTTTGCAATTTTTTCTTTCTAGGGGTGGAGAAAGGCCTCCTTTCACAGTATTTCAGCTTTCAACTGTATAGGTTGTATATTTTCACAAAGGAGGGGATGGTTATCCAGTTTGTAATGAGGGAAATGGGCTTATGGAGGTAGTTCTGATGTCTGTCCCCTCTCACACAAATACTCCTGTAACATACACCGTCTTAAGTAGTCAAATGTATTTTTATTGTCTGGCTTAGCTGTTTTTTATTATCTCATATGTTTCTATTTCTATGTTTGGTGCTTTAGAGTATTACTAATCTCCAAAACAAGCATACAAACATGACTAATCTTATTTTACAAATTAAAAAATTGAGACCCAGAGAAATTAAGCAAATTGTTCAAAACCATAGTTAGTAAATGGCAGGGCCAGGATCTCTGAAGATCCAAAACCTATATATCCCTTTCCTTGTACTTTTCTGTGAGCTAATTCCTGGTTTTATCATGGGAAATTGAGAACTAAATTCACATTTGGCTGCTTCTTGGTCTTTATGGCATAAAACTCAATTACAGAGTTATCTTGTAAAAAAGGTTTTTTAAAACTTCTATGACTCATTCTTAATATAAGCTTTCCATAGTAATTAAATTTTCATAGAGCTATTTGTGATTTTGAATTCTTTCAAAGTCAATAGAATTATTTTGATGCTTACTTGTTTCTAAAGATTAAAAGCGAGTAATTTAAGCCTGTTAGCTCAATTAGAACATGATCTTGGTATTCATCATCATACTATTCTACTGATGTCCCACAGAAAAAACCCAGTCCAAAGCTAAACCTGATGTTACACCTGGCACACATTTGGGTTATTCTCTTCTCTATGAAACGCAGCATGCAAAGTCAAGTTTTTGCTTCTACATGATCCTAAAAAAAATGGAATGGGGGATGATTTTTATACTTGCTTTCACTCTTTTAAAAGTTACAATTTTGTTTTCTGTTAGCATGCATGTATTGATTCACTCATTTGTTCATTAACAGGCATTTATTGTATGCTTTCTATATGCCAGGAGATATATGACAAACAAGACAGAAAATATGTTTTCCCCATAGAGCTTCTATTGTAGTGGGGAAAGACAGATACGCAACCAAATAAAATAGTGATAATTTGTCAGATGATATAGCAGAATGTTCTGAAAAAGACAGTTGGAGATTGGGGATATTATTTTGGGCAGGATTGTCACATAAGATCTTCTGGTGATGTGACTGTTGAACATCCTAACCACTGAACTGAGAAGGTTCAGACCTGAACTACAAGAAGAAACGAGCCATCTGAGAACTATTTCCCAAGCAAATGCAACAGACCTGGAGGTAGGAATGAACTTGAGAGGTACCAAGAACAGAAGGTAGGTATTACTAGCATAGTTTTTAAGGCTGGAAAAGGAGGCAGAGGCCAGACATTGAGGATTTTAAATACATTTAATTTTTTCATCAATTTTTTCTGAAATGATTACTGATATTACTATATTGGCCATATAATTAGTTTTGCCTCCCTGATACTATTAATTATGTGACAGAGAGAACCATATATTACCATAAAATTGTAGAATGGAAAGATTCCTTAGAAATTACCTAGTCCAACATCTTCATTTTAGTGATATGGCAATTTGAGCCCAGAAAAGTTAAGTGACTTGTACGAGGTTAATCAGCAAGCCTGGGTAAGCTAGGATTAGAGCTCAGGCTTCAGCATTACAGGGTATGGTGCTCTTTTTCCAGAAAACTAATTAAAAAAAAAAAGATTTTAAAATTTATGGTGTTTTAATGGCTCTCTTGTTACCTATTTGATTTAAAAAATAATAATAACTACTATAATTTAACCAGTATTTAAATACAGTTAATTGTTTTCGATTTGGATTATGAATATTTTATTTAAATCATTTGCCAAATTTATATTATTATGAGAGCAGAATGATGGAACTGCTGGCTTAGTATCCATCTTTGTTTTTAAATTATATTTTAGGTTCTGGGGTACATGTGCAGATCATGCAGGATTGTTGCAGAGGTACATACGTGGCAAGGTAGTTTGCTGCCACCATCACCCCATCACCTATATCTGACATTTCTCCCCATGGTATCCTTCCCTTTCCTCCCCAGCCCTGCTGTCCCTCCCCTGGCCCCCACCAACAGACCCAAGTGTGTGATGCTCCCCTCCCTGTGTCCATGTGTTCTCATTGTTCAACAGCAGCCTATGAGTGAGAACATGTGGTGTTTGATTTTCTGTTCTTGTGTCAGTTTGCTGAGACTGATGGTTTCCAGATTCATCCATGTCCCTACAAAGGACACAAACTCATCTTTTTTTATGGCTATGTAGAATTCCATGGTGTTTCTGTGCCACATATTCTTTGTCCAGTCTATCATTGATACACATTTGGGTTGGTTCCAGGTCTTTGCTATTGTAAACAGTGCCGCAATGAACATACATGTGCATATGTCTTTATAATAGAATGATTTATAATCCTTTGGACATATAAATAGTAATGGGATTGCTGGGTCAAATGGAATTTCTATTTCTAGATCCCTGAGGAATCACCACACTGTCTTCCACAATGGTTGAACTAATATATACTCCCATCAACAGTGAAGAAGTGTTCCTATTTCTCCACATCCTCTCCAGCATCTGTTGTCTCCAGATTTTTAAATGATCACCATTCTCACTGGCGTGAGATGGTATCTCAGTGTGGTTTTGATTTGCATTTCTCTGATGACCAATGATGAGCATTTTTTCATACGTTTGTTGGCCTCATATATGTCGTCTTTTAAAAAGTGTCTGTTCATATCCCTCACCCAGTTTTGAATGGATTTGTTTGTTTGTTTCTTGTAAATCTGTTTTAGTTTTTTGTAGATACTGGATATTAGCCCTTTGTCAGATGGGTAGGTTGCAAAAATTTTTTCCTATTCTGTTGGTTGCCAGTTCACTCTAATGATTATTACTTTTGCTGTGCAGAAGCTCTGGAGTTTAATTAGATCCCATTTGTCTATTTTGGCTTTTGTTGCCATTGCTGTTGGTGTTTTAGTCATGAGGTCCTTGCCCATGCCTATGTCCTGAATGGTTTTGCCTAGATTTTCTTCTAGGGTTTTTATTGTGTTAGGTCTTATGTTTAAGCCTTTAATCCATCTGGAGTTAATTTTAGTGCAAGGTGTCAGGAAGGGGTCCAGCTTCTGCTTTCCACATGGCTAGCCAGTTTTGCCAATGCCATTTTTTCAACAGGGAATCCTTTCCCCATCGCTTGTTATTTTTAGGCTTGTCAAAGATCAGATGGTTGTAGATGTGTGACGTTGCCTTCGAGGCCTCTGTTCTATTCCATTGGTCTATATGTCTGTTTTAGTACCAGTACCATACTGTTTTGATTACTGTAGCCTTGCAGTATAGTTTGAAGTCAGTCAGTGTGATGCCTCCAGCTTTGTTCTTTTTGCTTAGGATTGTCTTGGCTACATGGGCTTTCTTTTGGTTCCATATGAAGTTTAAAGTGTTTTTTTTCCAGTTCTGTGAAGAAGATCATTGGTAACTTGATGGGAATAGCATTGAATCTATAAATTACTTTGGGCAATATGGCCATTTTCACAATACTGATTCTTCCTAACCATGAGCATGGAACGTTTTTCCATCTGTTTATGTCCTCTGTTATTTCCTTGAGCAGTGGCTTGTAGTTCTCCTTGAAGAGGTCCTTTACATCCTTTGTTAGTTGTATTCCTAGGTATTTTATTCTCTTTGTAGCAATTGTGAATGGGAGTTCACTCTTGATTTGGCTATCCGTTTGTCTGTTATTTGTGTATAGAAATGCTCATGATTTCTGTGCATGATTTTGTGTCCTGAGACTTTGCTGAAGTTGATTATCATCTTAAGATTTTGGGCTGAGATGATGGAGTCTTCTAAATATACAATCATGTCATCTGCAAATAGAGACAGTTTGACTTCCTCCTTTCCTAATTGAATATGCTTTATTTCTTTTTCTTGCCTGATTGCTCTGGCTAGAACTTCCAATAGTATATTAAATAGGAGTGATGAGGGAGGGCATCCTTGTCTAGTGCCAGATTTCAAAGGGAATGCTTCCAGTTTTTGCCCATTCAGTATAATATTGGCTGTGGGTTTGTCATAAATAGCTTTTATTATTTTGAGATATGTTCTGTCGATACCCAGTTTATTGAGGGTTTTCGGCATAAATGGCTGTTGAATTTTGCGGAAGGCCTTCTCTGCATATATTGAGATAATCATGTGGTTTTTCTCTTTGTTTCTATTTATGTGATAGATTATGTTTATAGACTTGCATATGTTCAACCAGACTTGCATCCCCTGGATGAAGGCTACTTGACAGTGATGAGTGACTTTTTGATGTGCTGTTGCATTTGGTGTGCCAGTATTTTATTTAAGATTTTTGAGTTGATGTTCATCGTGGATATTGGCCTGAAGTTTTCTTTTTTAGTTGAGTCTTTGCCAGGTTTTGGAATCAGGATGATGTTAATCTCATAAAATGAGTTAGAGAGGATTCCCTCTTTCTGTATTGTTTGGAATAGTTTCAGAAGGAATGGTACCAGCTCCTCTTTGTATGTCTGGTGGATTTCAACTGTAAACCCATCTGGACCTGGACTTTTTTTGGTTGGTAGGCTATGAATTGCTGCCTCAACTTCAGCCCTTGTTATTGGTCTATTCAGGGTTTCACCTTCTTCCTGGTTTAGTCTTGGGACAGTGCACGTATCCAGGAATTTATCCATTTCTTCCAGATTTACTGCTTTGTGTGCATGAAGTTGTTTATAGCAATCTCTGATGGGATTTTGTATTTCTGTGGAATAGGTGGTGATATCCCCTTTATAGTTTTTTATTGCATCTATTTGATTTTTCTCTCTTTTCTTTTTTAGTAGCCATCTTTTAATCGCCTTTAATTGTACCACTTGCTGAGGTTCTTAACCTGGTGTTCTTATACCTCAAGGGGATCTACAAATATAAATGGCTTCAGAGTTTCACTAAGCCTTTGAAACATTGCACGATGTTTTATACACCTGTAGTTATCATTTCAAGTCCTCCAAGGAATAGACAAGAAGGCAGAATTAGACAAGCTTAATTTATGGAAGAGTGCCTGTGGAGGATAGAGGAGAGGGAGGAGGAATAAAAGGCAAGAGCTTGAGACCGCAAGGGAGGTCTGACATCTGTGAAAGGAGAGAGGGAAAGGAGAAATTGGTAGGAGGCCTCAGACTACAGTATAGTTCTAAGAAAGTCTCATCCAAGTTGATGTGGAGTCCACAAGCAAAATTTGCTGATTGGAGGCATCCTATATTGGGCAGGAAGGCACATGCATTAGTATCTCTGCCATGCCTAATCATTGGCTCCAAGCATTCCTAGGGCAAGTGCTAGGAGCAGTCTTGAATCCAAAGGACAGTAACTGGGCCTGTCCATCAACTCAGCTCCTAGCAGCAGTTCTTTGAAGATCTGAGTGTTACATTTCCAGGGCCACCAAACTCTGCTATTTGCGTTCTTTGAGGGAACTGTCTGCAGCTGTTTTTACTTTTACAAAGTGTTTAGTTTTCAAAGAAAGTTCAGAACAACTGACTATTCGGACACCTTGATACAGTTTGGAATTGTGTCCCCGCCCAATCTCATGTTGAAATTATAATCCCCAGTGTTGGAGGAGGGAACTAGTGAAAGGTAATTAGATCATGGGGGTGGAATTCCCCCTTAACCATATTGAGTGAGTCCTCAAAGTAGCTGGTTGTTTAAAAGTGTATAGCACCTCTCCCTTTGCCCTCTTTTTCCTGCTCCAGCCATGTAGAATGTATCTGCCTCCTCTTCACCTTCTGCCATAACTACATTTCTTAAGGCCTTCCTAGCCATGCTTCCTGTACAGCCTGCAGAACTGTGAGCCAATTAAACCTCTTTTCTTTATAAATTACTCAGTCTCAAGTAGTTCTTTATAGCAACGTGAGACTGGATGAATACAGAAAATTGGTACTGAGAAGTAAGGCATTGCTATAAAGATACCTGAAAATGTGGAAGTGACTTTGGAACTGGGTAGCAGAGAGGTTGGAAGAATATGGAGGGCTCAGAAGAAGACAGGAAGATAAGGAAAACCTTGGAATTTCATAGAGACTTGTTAAATAGTTGTGATTCAAATTCTGATAGTGATATAGACAATGAGATTGATGTGTCTCAGATGGAGATTAGGAATTTATTGGGAACTGAATCAAAGGTCACTCTTTTTATGCTTTAGCAAAGGCAGATAGCACTGGGCTCTGGCTCTAAGGATCTGTGGAACTTTGAACTTGAGAGAGATAATTTAGGGTATCTGGCAGAAGAAATTTTTAAGCAGCAAAGCATTCAAGATGTGGCCTGGCTTCTTCTAACACGATATGCTCATATGCATGAGCAAAGAGATGATCTGAAACTGGAACTTCAAGCTGGCTGTAGAAATGTACCTCAGTAAAAAAGGAGCCAAATGTTAATAGCCAAGACAATGGGGAAAATGCCTTTAAGGCATTTCAGAAGTCTTCATGGCAGCCTCTCCCATTGCAATCTGGGAGGCCTAAAAGGAAAGAATGGTTTCCTGGACTAGGCCTAGGGCCCTGCTGCCCTGTGAACCTTGGGACCCTGCTCCCTGTGTCTCAGCCATTCCAGCTTCAGCCATGGCTAATATGGTCCCAGATATGTCTCAGGCCACTCCTCTAGAGGATGTAAGCCATAAGCCTTAGCAGCTTCCATGTGGTGTTAAGCCTATGGGTGCACAGAGGACAAGAGCTGAAAGTTGGGAACCTATGCCTAGATTTCAGAGAATGTATGGAAAAGCTTGGATGTCCAGGCAGAAGTGTGCTGAATGGGCAGAGCCCTCATGGAGAACCTCCACTAGGACAGTGCAGAGGGGAAATGTGGAGATGGAGCCCCACACAGAGTCTTCACTGGGGCACTGCATAGTGGAGCTGTGAGAATATGGCCATCATCTTCCAGACATTAGTATGGCCTGAATTTGAGACATAGAGTCAAAGGAGGTTATTTTAGAGCTTTGAGATTTAGTGACTGCCCTGCTGGGTTTTGGAAAGACCTTATATAGAGCCTGTAGTTGCTTTTTTGGGGCATATTTCTCCCTTTTGGAAAGGGAGTAAATTACCCAATGACTATACACCCATTGCATTTTGGGAGTAAATATCTTGTTTTTGATTTTACAGGCTCATAGGCAGGAGGGACTTGCCTTGTCTCAGATGAGACTTTGGAATGTGGACTTTTGAGTTAATGCTGAAATGAGTTAAGACTTGGAGGGCTGTTGAAAAGGGATGATTGTATTTTGCAATATTAGAAGGACATGAGATTTGGGCTGAGGGGAATGATATGGTTCGGATTTGTGTCCTTGCCCAACTCTCATGTTGAATTATATTCCCTAATGTTGAAGGAGGGGTCCAGTGGGAGGTGATTGGATCAAAGAAATGGACTCCACCCTTGCCGTTCTCATGATAGTGCGTTCTTATGAGATCTGGTTGTTTAAAAGTGATAGCACCTCACCCTTCACTCTCTTTCTTCTGATCTAGCTGTGTAGAATGTGTCTACTTCCCCTTTACCTTCTGCCATGATTGTAAGTTTCCTGAGGCCTCCCTAGCCATGCTTCCTGTATAGCCTACAAAACCAGGAGCCAAGTAAGCCTCTTTTTTAAAAAACAAATTACTCAGTCTCAGGCAGTTCTTTATAGCAATGTGAGAATGGACAAATACACACTTAAATAGTTAAATTATGGCCTCAAACTATGGACTCAAATTTATTACCTTGAGTTTAGTAATACATACAAAAATTATTGCATACTGTGATATTGTTGCCATTATCTCTTTATGGTTGACAGAGACATTTATACTTTTTACATTCATATTTATCTCAGTGAAAACAAGGAGTGTCAGACTACTGGTTCTAGATTAATTCCATTTCTTCTTAGGAGAAGTACTGAAGTTTCATGTACTGAATGATGGAAACCAAATTTCTGGGTTTATATCATCATTCTGGCACTAATTAGTTGCTTGATCATAGTAAATTACTTCATCTCTCTGCCTCACGTTCCTCATTTCTAACATTGTACATAATCATTATAGTGCCTGCCTTCTGGAATTGTGGGAAGGATTCAATGAGATGATCTCCAGAAAGCTCGTCATATAGTGCCTAGCACACATTATTCTTATGGTAATAGGCTGTTGGGCATTGGGCACTGCAATTTGCCCCACTTGAACAAATTCAGCACTTTAAAATGTGAACTTTGGGAGTGAATAAATAGATTAAGCTCTGATCCTAGAAGCTGCAGAAGAATCCTATGAAGACTAGCCTCTTCTAACCTGTTTGACAATTTTTTTAGTAAAACAGTAGTGTCTCTGGTTTGGTAAGATTTGAGGAGATATTTATTTTTTCTTTGGGTTTATTTATATTTCTAATTACAAAACTGTGCATTATTTGTATAATTAAACATTTTAGATTTTATGTCTGTTTAAATCTGGTTTTAAAAGCAAGTTAGAGCTGTAAAGATGATTTTGCATAGAAGTGGATTATTTCATAATGGATTATTTCATAATATATTATTATTACTTTTGTTGCACATGTGTTTTACAAGTTTTCAGATTTCCTCTAGAGATCTTGAGCTTTATTGATGTATCACTTCCTGTTTGGGTGACGCTGCCTTTTCTCCTTTAACAAGTTCCTTGATTTATCTCAGCCTGTTTTTTTTTTTTCTTTTTGTAATTCCTCTTAAATTTCCTATCTTCTTAGTATACCTGCTTTTCACTATTTCTGGTATAAACATTTTAGTAAGGCAGATATGATAGCAATTTGAAAGATTAAATAAGCACTCACAAGTTAGTCCAGTGGTAGCAAATTACAGCCCAAGGGACAAATCTGGCCAGCAGCCTATTTTTGTCATTAGTACCATGCTTTTAAAATTACACGTTGGCTATAGAACTCTCATGCTACATAACTAAGTTGAGTAGTTATAACATAGGCTGAATGACAAGCAAAGTAGAAGATATGTACTATCTGTCCTTTTACAGAAAAAGCTTGCAAACACCTGATTTAGTTTCCTTAAAATAAAAAAAAAAGGCAGGAAGAAAAATATTCTCGAGCAAGATAGCTCCTTGAGGGTAGGAATTGTGTCTTACTCATCACTTTATCCTTAGTAGCTAACCTACAGCCAGTCTTATTTATGTGAGATAGTAATCAAATATTTGTAGAATTGAGTTGACTATGACTCTACTCTACATTAATTTTAAAAATTAAATGGTTTAAATTAAAAAGAGATTTCCTCCCAGTATGTGTTTATTAAAATGGCATTGTAGAGTAAACTAGCTGGGCTACCCACTGAAGTGACCATTACAAAATAATCTCTCTGGGGTGATTTGTAATACATTAGAAAAACATTCCTTTTGTGAAAAACCTATTAGTTTAATGGGATAATATGATTGAGAGAGACTGCTTGACCACCTGCTGCTTCTTTAAACATTTTGCTTTCTATGCTAAGATTCCTTTAAAATTTCTTAATACTTTAGGGAAGGGATGAAAACTCATCAAATTACTAAACTCAAATGCATTTTCTACAAATATTTTCTGTAAGTCTATTTTAGTACCTGGTTTGGAAACATTGTTTAGGTAGTAAAACAATTTGTATGTGGCTATATATGAATTACAAAATTGATTTTTAATACTTACATTGCTATAAAGATCAAAATGTTTTAAATGGTTATAATTTGTTAATCATTTGTATTATGCAGCCTTTTGTGAGTGGTAAGTCTTATCAGTGCCAAAGCAGGAGACTGAAGCCTTGGCCAGTTCCTGTTTAATAAACAGAATATGGAAAGAAGAATATAGTGAGGAATAAGTAGCATGAGTGACTAGATATTAATCTTATTGAACATTAAGCCTTGACTAAAGCCTTCTTGTACTTTACGCATGAATATCTAGGAACTTCAGGTTGTTGTGGTTAGGGACTGAAAGGGGATACTATGGAATGTGGTCACAAGGCAGGAGCATTAATACCTGTTGAACATCGACTGGTGGCAATCAGCAGGGTCAACCAGTTGAATGCAAAAACCAGGCTCTCTATCACACCCACATGAGGGTTGCTGGAGGGCATCTAAAATCTCTGCAGTAGCACCAGTGCTTGAGGAAGCACCTGCTACTCAGCAAACCATGGAAGGGAGCATCCCCTGTCCTTGGGTGAGTCAGAGAACACTCCACTCCCCCACCATGGAAGGACTGATATCAGTCAACCCAACCCGCAGTTACACGGGGCTTGTCTCTATGTGGTGCTATGCTATATTGGTTACAATCTGTGTCTAATGTCACTCCCTACTTCTGCACCTGGTTCCTCTTTTCTAGATAGTAAGAAATAGTATAATTCTTGAAGCATTTGTTCTTACTTGATGGGCATAACATAAAGTGCTGACACATTTCATTTCCCTCTGCTTTGGCTACTTGCAAGCCCTGGGCCCCTTGTTGCTTAGACACATGATTTGCTTGACCCTATCAATTTCTGTGGAGGACTCACCCTACTTACCCTGCCCCCCTGTTTTGTACCCAATAAAAGTCAGAGTGTCCAGTCACTTGGGGCCGCTACCGGTCTCCGCATACTGGTGGTAGTAGTCCCCTGGGCCCAACTTTTTTTCTCTTGATTTTGATGTATCGTGTCTTTATTTCTAGAGTCTCTTGTCTCCGCACCCATAGAGAATACCCTCTAGACCCAGCAGGGCTGGACCCTGCAGAACTTCACAGAGAAACAAACCTAGCCTTAAGTGGATAATTGCTTTGTTAAAATTGTTAAAATTAAGGCCGGGTGTGGTGGCTCAAGCCTGTAATCCCAGCACTTTGGGAGGCCAAGGCGGGTGGATCACAAGGTCGAGAGATCGAGACCAACCTGGTCAACATGGTGAAACCCCTTCTCTACTAAAAATACGAAAAATTAGCTGGGCATAGTGGCGTGTGCCTGTAATCCCAGCTACTCAGGAGGCTGAGGCAGGAGAATTGCCTGAACTCAGGAGGCGGAGGTTGTGGTGAGCCGAGATCGTGCCATTGCACTCCGGCCTGGGTAACAAGAGCAAAACTCTGTCTCAAAAAAAAAAAATTGTTAAAATTAGGGAAGAAATTTCTTGTTTTCTGTTTTTAATCCATTTGTTTTTGTTTGATGAACAAGGTCATCAATTATTAACAATTTTGCAATTTTCTATTAAGTACTTCCTATTGATAGAAATAATCCGAGATTTTTTTTTTCCAAAAAATTCCTAGGCCTCTCTCTTTTAAATTCTGATTCAGTATTTGTGGGCTGGAATTGGGGAATTTTCATTTTTAGAATACAAGCACTCTGAGTTATTCACATCATGAGAGGAATTTAGGTAGTGTCGATATAAAGAATACCTTCATAAGAGCGATGTCAGCAAGATGACATACTAGGAGTCCCATTCTTCGTCTCCTGCAAAAACAATGGGACTTCTTATCCATAGATGAAAATAGCTGTAGGAGAGGTTTAGAGTACAATGTAAAAGCTACAGCAACCCAGGGAGCACAACAACTGGGGATAGGCACATAGAAAAGCACTGGAAACATTTTACATGTGTTATCCCATCCCTTAGGCCACCACAACTCAGTGCCAAAAAGAGTCTCCTTGATTGAAACTTTCTGTTGTATTGGAAAAGGAAAGCAGGAGGGCCCCAGTAGTCTTCACCATCACAGAACCTTTAGCTGTTCAGCCAAGGATCCCGACACAGTCTTTGTTGATACAACCCCCCTTGGCAGAGCAGCATAAAGCCCATACCGCTGCATTGCCCTGAGCCAGAACTGCCTTTGTGGCTCTTGAAGCTGCAGCTACTGCACTATTCCCAGCCCCAGCACTGATGCACACCTTTGCCCCTAACCTGATTCCACTGTGTACCCATGGACCCAGCACTACTGCATATCCCACTCAGCAAGTACCCTGACAGACACTCACAGGTGAAGGTCTCTTCCCACCAAAGCCAGACCATAAAGTATGGAAGAAATAACCCCTTCAAATGCATAGACACCAACACAAGACTACAAGGAATGTCAAAACTCAGGGAAACATGGTACCATCAAAGGAAGACAATAAATTTTTAGTAATTGACCCCAAAGAAATGGGGATCTACCAATTGCCTGACAAAAAATGCAAAATAATTTGTTTTAAAAAGCTTAACGTGCAACAAGACAACATAATTAGACAACTTAATGAAATTAGGAAACAATACGTAAACAAAATGAGTACAACAAAGGAATAGAAATAACAATGAAGAACCAAACAGAAATTCAGAAATTCTAGAGCTAAACAATATAATGAATGAAATGCAATAAAGAGTTTCAACAGCAGGCTCAATCATGCAGAAGAAACAATCAGGAAACTTAAATACAAGTTACTTGAAATTATTTAGAGAAGAAAAAGAAAAAATAATGAAAAAGAGTGAAATAAGCCTTTAGTATTTATGAGCCATTTTCAAGTGAACCAATATACAAATTATTGGAGTCATAGGGAAAGAGAAGAGAGAGAACAGAGCAGAAAGCTTACTTAAAGAAATAATGACTGAAAACTTACCAAATCTGGAATAGGAAATAGATATCCAGATTTTAGAAACCCAAAGGACTTGAAATAGCTTGAACATAAAGAGGTCTACTCTGAGACACATTATAATTGTAAAAAATCAAACACAGACAATTTTGAAAGTAACAGAAAAGTAATTGCATGTAAGAGAACTTTATATCAGTAGACTTCTTAGCAGAAACATTGCAGCTCAGAGAAAAGTGGGATGGTATATTTAAAGTCCTAAAAGAAAAAAAAAAAGGAAACCAAGATGATTCCCTGCAAAACTATTCTTTAAAAATAAATGAGAGATAGAGTAGTTCTCAGATAGACAAAAACTGAGGAGTTTGTCACTGTTTTTTTTAATGCTTAAGAGAGTTCTTCAATTTCAAACAAAAATATGCTAAATAACCCCATAAAAGCATATGAAAGCATAAATCTCACTAATAAAGATAAATATATAGACAACAAATAATTTAACATCATAATGGTGGTGTGTAAATTTTAACCCTAGTATTAAAATTAAAAGACAAAATATTTGTTAATGGGTACACAATACAAAAAGAAGTAAACTCTGATTGTAAGAACATGACATGTAAGTGAGGGTTATAAAAGCATAGAGTTTTTATATGTGATTGAAGTTAAGTTGTTTTTAACTTAAATAAATACAAGATATGTTATGCAAGCCTCAAGGTAACCACAAAGAAAAAAACCTGTACTTGACACACAAAAGATAAAAGAGAAGGATCAAACCAAATTACTACAAAAATCATCCTGTAGGGAAAAAAAAATCAAGAAAGCAAGAAAGGAAGAGAGGAATAAAACAACTGCAAAACAGACAGAAAACAACTAACAAAATGACAATAGGAAGTTCTCACTTACCAATAATTACATCAAATGTAAATGTATTAAACTCATCAAAAGGCTAGAGTGGCTGAATGGATTAAAACTAAGATCTAGCAATGTGCTGTCTTCAAGAGACTTACTTTATTCTTAACCACACTCATAGATTGAAAATGAAAGGTTGGAAAAAAATATTTCATGCAAATAGTTACTGAAGGAAAGCAGGGGTGGCTACATTTATATCAGGCAAAATAGACTTTAAGTCAAAACCTGTTCTAGAGGAGATCATTATATTAGTCTGTTTTCACACTGCTGATAAAGACATACCCAATACTGGGGAGAAAAATAGTTTTAATGGACTCACAGGTCCACATGGCTGGGGAGGCCTTGCAAACATAGCAGAAGGTGAAAGACACTTCTTACATGGTGGTGGCAACAGAGAATGAGAGCCAAGCAAAAGGGGTTTCTTCTTATAAAACCATCAGATCTCATGAGACTTATTCACTACCACGAGAACAGTATGTTGGAAACTGTGCCTGTGATTGAATTATCTCCCACTGGGTCCCTCCTACAACACGTGGGAATTATGGGAGTACAATTCGAGATGAGATTTGGGTAGAGACACAGAGCCAAACCATATCATTCTGCCCCTGGCTCCTGCCAAACCTCATGTCCTCACACTTAAAAACCAATCATGCCTCCCAACAGTCTCCCAAAGTCATAACTCATTTCAGCATTAACTCAAAGGTCCAGAGTTTGAAGTCTTATTTGATACAAGGCAAGTTCCTTCCACCTATGTGCTTACAAAGTTAAAAACAAGTTAGATACTTCCTAGATTCAATGGAGGCACAAGCATTGGATAAATACAGCCATTCCAAATGGGAGAAATTGGCTAAAACACAGGGGCTCCAGGCCCCATGCAAGTCCAAAATCCAGTGAGGCAGTTAAATCTTAAAGCTCTAAAATGATCTTCTTTGACTCCATGTCTCATATCTAGGTTTTACCGATGTAAGAGGTAGGCTCCCACAACCTTGGGCAGTGCTGCCTCTGTGGCTTTGCAGGGTATATCCTCCTCCTGGCTGCTTTCTTGGGCTGTCGTTGTGTGCTTGTTGCTTTTCCAGGCTCATGGTACGAGCTGTCAGTGGATCTACCATTCTGGGGTCTGGAGGATGGTGGCCCTCTTCTCATAGTTCCACTAATCTATTCCCCAGTAGGGACTCTGCGTGGGGGCTCTGACCCCACATGTCCCTTCTGCACTGCCCTAGCAGAGGTTCTCCATGACAAGAGATAAATAACCAGAATATATAATTATTTGGAAAATGCAAATCCAAACTACAATGAATTATTACCTCACACTAGTTAGAATGGTGATTATCAGAAAGTTGGTGAAGATGTGGAGAAAACAGAACCCTGGACATTATTGATGGGGATGTAATTTGGCACAGCCATTATGGAAAAGAGTAGGGAGTTTTCTCAAAAAGTTAAAAATAGAACCACCTGATTATCCAGCAATCCACTTATGGGTATACATTCAAGGGAAATGAAATCAGTTCATTGCAACATTATTCATATAGCCTAGATATGGAAACAACCTAAATGTCCATCAGTGGATGAGTGCATAAAGAAAATGTGATATAAGTATATTTGTATGTGTGTGTTGTGTGTGTGTGAATATTATCCTTAAAAAAGAAAGAAATCCTGTCATTCGTGACTGACTACATGGATGAACCTGGAGGACATTATGCATGCTTCATGATCTCACTTATATGTGGAATTTAAAATGTCAAATTCATAGAATTAGAAGATAGAATGGTGCTTGCGAGGGGCTGGGAGAAGAGGAAATGGTGAAATATTGGTGAAAGGGTACAAAGTTTCAATTACGCAAGATAAATTCTGGAGAACTAATGTACAGCAATGTGACTATAGTTAGTAATACCATATTGTATATTTGAAATTTGCTAAAAGGGTGTATCTTAAGTGTTCTCATCACAGAAAAGAAAAAAGGAAATGGTTATGTGAAGTATTAGATTTGGTACACATTGTATGTATATATCAAAACATTCCGTTGTAAACCTTAAATATTTATAATTTTTGTCAACTATATTCCAATAAAGCAGAAAAATACTTTCACATTTTCTTAATCATATATGAAATGTTTTGAATGGAACTTGAAAAACTTATTTGGCCCCATAGTATACTCCCACAAATGAATGGACCATTTTTATATTTATTCAAATTATTTAGTATTTGTACTTAAAATAGGCTAAATATTAGATAATTTTATCTGTTACTTAGGGTAAGTTTCTTTTAATATTTTTGTTACTGACTCTCCTTCAATATCTTAACCTTATTTGGGTCACAGATTCCCTCTGAGAAGTTGATGAAATCTGTGCTATCTCTCCCCAGGAAAATTAACACATGCAAATGTTGCATATTATTGCAAGGCTTCTATGAACTCGGACATGTAACAGTGGATTCCAGCCATGGACCAGTTTAAAGTCTATTCTTCAGTTGGGCCCCACATTTTTTTAAAATTTTGCTGTATGCTAAGTATCTTAGCCTTGCCCTTAACTTTTTCTTGTCAGATGCTATACTGCCAAAATTTAATAACAGGTCCAGTTTTCTGGCTGTATGTACCTCTCTTTCTAGTTAAATAGGACCTATGTTGTCATTGTACTTCTTTTGCTTAATATGTCCATTAAAAAAATTTCATGTATTTTGGTGCAACTCCAGTTTTGGAGAAGTTATGTGTGGAAAGAGCAAGAAGTTGACAATTTATTGGTGGACTAGTAAAGTGACAAATACCTTGAGATACGGTGACTCCTGATAGACTCCTGATAGTGTGATCCAAAAAGGAAGCTGCCTAGGGGAAGGAGTGAGGTGACTAGAAGCCAGCCACAAAAAAACCTAGTGCATACTGGAGTCAAAGGGATAGGTTCAGAGAGCTGGCAGCATATGCCCTTGGTCCCTCCCTTGTTTTAGAAATGAGAATTCAGGGAGGAATGAAAACAGCTTGGGTGGCAGATGGCTGCAGAGAAAACCATTTCAACCCAAATTTGAGGACTGTATCAAAAGCCCAGCAGAAATAATTTTGTTTTCCTCAAGGTCTTAGAGTTGAGATCGGGGGTAGAAGGAGAAAGAAATACTGAATGGGAGGAAATGGGAGTAGAGGGGTAAGAAAGAGAGAGACAGAGGGAGAGATAAGTTCAGGAAAGAAGCCACATTTGTATTAATCTAGACAAAAGTAGTCTAATTGATTATCTTGAGGAAATGTAATGTGCCAGGCCGGGCACGATTGCTCACGTCTGTAATCCCAGCACTTTGGGAGGCAGAGGTGGGAGAATCACTGGAGCTCAGGAGTTCAAGACCAGTGTGGGCAACATGACAAAATCCTGTCTCTACAAGTAATACAAAAATTAGGGGAGTGTGGTGGTGCACGCCTCGAGTCCCAGCTACTCTGGAGGCTGAGGTGGGAGGATCACCTGAGTCTGGGATGTCGAGGTTGTAGTGAGCTGTGACTATGCCACTGGACTCTAGCCTGGGCAACATAGGGAGACCCTGTCTCAAAAAAAAAAAAAAAAAAAAAAAAAAAAAAAAAAAAAAAAAAAAAAAAGAAGAAGAAAGAAAGAAAGAAAAGAAAAGAAAAAAGAAAAGGAAGAAATTTAATCTATTTAACTGCAACCTCAAAAGTGTGCACTTTAAAATTACTTACTGAAAGTATATATGTAGTACTTTATGCTTCATTGTGAAAAGAGGAATATTAGAGAAAACAAAAGGGTCAGGACTCACACTGGCTCACAGGACATTTCATTTTGAACTAGAAACACACAGGTCCAGACCCCCACTAGGACTTGTGGTCTAGCAAGCACAATGCAGTCAGAATATCAGTGCCTATTTCTCTCCATTGCCATCCCTCTGTGGTAACCCTGTTAAAAGAACTGAATTTCTGCTTACGGTTCAGGCAGCAGAGAGGATAAGGACAGCCTTTGGGTATGTGTAAGGACTTTCAGGTCTCTTGTGAGCTAGAGCTCCTACAATATTGTCATTCATTTCTAGCACTCCAGCTATCCATTTAAATGTGAATCTGGTGAGGAAACTTACAGAGGGGGAGGAAGCAATTTGGGAGACATGCAGGTGGAGAGATCAAAAAGGAAGGAGGTACTGGTTCAGCAAGCCACACCACATAGAGCCACCCTGATGGTCACTAAGGAGGCAGATGTTTCAGCCAGACTGCTCTTGCATCCAGAAACTACTCATAATTTTAATCTTTTCATAAATAATCATAGCATTATCATATTTATATGTATTTATACACATACATTTATACATGATGCATATACTCATGAGTGTTAGCCATTCTTTCATATGAGTTAAACTATTATAGTAATGAATGTACTATCTAATAAATGCAATTAATATCCATAATTCATTCCTATATGTGTACTTTAACAAAATATGAAATATGTAAATTAGGTAAATCATTAACTTATAAGAGGAATTTTATTTATTTATTTTTGATACTTTAAGTTCTTGTATACATTTGCAGAACGTGCAGGTTTGTTAACATAGGTATACACGTGCCATGGTGGTTTGCTGCATCCATCACCCCATTACCTACATTAGTATTTCTCCTAATGCTTCAATAAAATTGGAAACCACTATCCAATCTTATTGAATTGCTCTTTAATGTTTAATGCTAATGCTAATTAACCATTTAACACATTTTATTCACATAAATGATTAAGCTAAAAATATTTTACACATATTTTCAATATTTTCTTTAGCTTTTGCTCTATCTTCTTTTGCAAATTCAATCAAAATCTGCATATAAGATATTGCTGATCAAATATGGGTTATGCTCATGTCTTTATTTGTATCAGTTTAAATTGTCCTCAATTAAGGCTCTTCTATTTTCTTCATTTAGACTTATTGAATGTCATATACTGCCACTAATAAAGTTTATAGTTATAATAGGTATACAAGCACTATATCTTCCTCTGTGTTTAAACCCTATATCATTGTTTGCAGGTTCAAGATAATCTGTAGGGCTTTTAATTTTCTTAGACAATGTTAAAATTCTGTTAATGTTTTGAATATGTAATAACTGACAATAGTTCAAAATGAAGATGTCAGAATGTATACAAGGAGAAGTCTTGTGACTACTTCTTCGCTGTTTCTGTTCCTCCTGGCCCCATAAGGAACCAGAGATCCATACAGTGTCCTTTTAATCTTGCTGCTGACTAGTTTTTCCAGTTGACAATTACTTCTTTGCAAAGAGAATTCATTAAATAATCTACATATGCATTCACAAGATCTCTATAAAGTTACCAAAATTAATAGGATGATTTTAACATAATTATTAATTGATTACACTCTTATAAAAGTTTTCAGAATGGATTGGTTGATTTGCTGGAAACACCGTGCTTGAGTTAAAGATGTCAGAGAGGGAATATGGTCCTCACTAGTAACTGGAATGTTCTGGTGTTCTATGCAAGTTACTGCCTTCCTGATTTGATGATTTGGATAACTGCTGAGCTATTTTTTTCATAATTTAAAAATTAGTTTAATTTCTAGCATAAAAGCTGTGCTAAAGCCACTGCATGGGAAAGTATATACAGATCTAAAAAATGGTTAATGATATTTTATGCTCCAAGCAAATTTTAAAAACTTGTAATTTTAAAGTCTTGTAAAAAGTGATGTTCTAAGAGTTTGAACTCCTTAAATTTAGAATGCTGAAGAGGAGTTTGATGCTAACAATTATTGCTGGTGTGATCATATCACCAACTGATTACAAAATTGGCAGCTTTTTATTCACTCAAGCCTTTTCTTCTCCTTATTGCTAATCTTTCCATTCAGGGTGGCTAGGAATCCACATTCACTAATATGATTTTGTATTTTATGTTGGGTAGCATTAGAACCTTCCTCCCAGTCCTCAGCATTCCATGATACATGACTGTGCTGCACAGACTATGGTTAGGGTGAGTGTCCATCCTTGCCACTATATTGCCGATAGAGCCCCCTTTTAACCTCAGGAGTGCCCTGGATTTGATGTTAAATTCTGTGGTCACTCTGTGAGATTTGCCAATGATAATAATGGCTTTTATTGAGCAATTGCTCTATACCAGGCACTGTGTTAAGCTTTTTGCATGTATTATTTCTTTTTTTACTGCATGGAGCATAACTCTTCCACTAAGCAACTATATTGGAATGCTATTTTACAAAAAGCAATGGAAGCCAGGAGAGGTTAAGTAATTTTACCCAAAGTCATACAGCTAGTAACTGATAAACTGGGACTTGAATTCAGACTTGTTGGATCTGCACAATAACTCTTTATGCCTTTGCTGTGGTGTTATGAGAACAAGCCTGTGGCCACCTAGCCCAAGTTAGGTTGGGAACAGCTTGTGGTGCTGGGACAACTGAGTTTCTTTTGATTGCCTTAAATTTACTGAGCCCATTCATCTGTCAACTAAATAAATACATTCTTTTTCTTTTTAAATAAATGACAAGACAAAACAGTGTTTTGTGTGTGCGTGTATGTGTGTGTGTTTGAGACAGGACCAATAATCTTGGCAGTGTTATATTACAATGGCTTTTTAAATTTTGTATAAATGCCAATTTAATTGTTTAGTTTGATGGGTGCATTAGGAACAGTGGTTCACTGTTTCATTTTGGAAAAGCTGCTCTCTGTCAGGTTTGTGAACAGCTTTATTGTTTAGTTCATGTAAAGGTCAGTAGCTCTAAAAATACACACTTTAATGGGTGATGTAATAGATACTTTTTATGTTTTGCAGGTACTTCCCCTCAGTGGTTGAAATGAATACCTTTTGTGCCTTCTGGAGATGGTGTCTGTATGTATGGTGTGGGAATATGTGTGTGTCTGTGTATGCGCACATCTTGTTTGAAAGCTCCAGTCTTACAAACTTGCAAACTGGATTCTACAATCCCTTACTTATGAAATATCAACATCTACCGTGAATCTATTATGTATCATTGGATTTGACAGGCATTTTGACTGTGTAACTTCCAAATACAGACTTCAAGTCAGAAAAAAAAAAGCAAAAAATATTTGTGGTGGATTTTATTTGATTTAAAAAAATTGAATCAATTGATTCAATTTAGCTGGGGAGCCTAAGAGGTGACATCAGCTTCTGCATCTTCAGACCCTTCTCAGCTTTTCCCTTGCCCATGAAACCGTTTCTTTGCTTTTGCTTCTTTTCTTAGCTTGAGAAGGTGTTAAGATTTGTTCATTTCAAAACAGAGCATTTAAAACTGAAGAAGCCACATTGTTTAGTTCACTGGACTGGGAGCCTTAGAGACATGTTCTATTCTCAGTTCTGGAAAATCTCTTACCACAAAATTACATGACCTTCAAATAAAGATATTACTCTAGTTTGAGATAGTAACTTTACTTTCTGATCAGCACTGAAAGCATAGAATTAACTGGAAAGACCTTGGCAAAGTTATACTGTCTAAATAGGCAAGTTCCAAATCCTGGCAGAGAATATTCCTTTGAGTTACATTTTTTTTTACAACTTTTAAAAGTCTTTTCTCAACTATAATCTTTCATTTCCAATACAAGATTAATATATCTATTAGGAGAATAAAGATATTTTGGATGAAGTTATTATAAATCCCTTATGGAAATATTACCACATTATAATCCCTCACTGGAGGCTGGAGTAGTGGTGGGGGAATTAGGGTTACTCTGATCTGTAGCTGTGACTACTGATGATCCCATATCTGACACTTCAGGAAAACTGATCTCTTTAGCTATGCTGGTACAGGTTTTTACCTACCTTTTTTTATTTTTAAATTTTTTTCTCTGCATTTAGCCAAGCCAATCTACATTATAAACAAAGAACAAACAACAATACAAACTTCCTTAATCTAACAAGGAAAATTATAAAGAAAAAGCAAACCTGGAAAGTATGTAGTGAATGACATGAAATTTCTGAACATGGTGCAGTGAACAGTACAAAGTATTTGCTTTCTAAAAAATTAAACTCTAGTCCTTACCATTTAACTGTACCTTTAAACAATTGACTTAATCTTTTAGTTCTTTACCTGTAAAATAGGAGAAAAACACTTCATATGACTAGTTTAGGCTCAAATGATAACTATGAAAGTACTTTGTAAAAGGTAGATGTTAGTTTTTGTGTTGATGATACAAGTCCCATCTATGGGCTATTTGGTACATTAAGTGCACAACTCAGTTGTTTTTCTTCACTTTGTGGAAGCCCAAAGGAGTCACAGTTTCAGATTGTGTGCAGTTACGCTTCGTGAGATTCTCATTGTCTACAGGGTCATCTTTCTCTTCTGGTCTTTTCTTTGGTTCTCTAGCTGAGGTCTGGGCTGCTCTGCTCTGGCCACAGTTTGCACTCCATTTCCACTTTGCTACAATTCTGCCCTGTTCTTCCTGTAATCTTCTCCTTTGCCCTGCCTGCTCCCTCATTCCCAAAGAGAAAGGCTTGTCTTGCTTAAGTCAGAACCAACTTGAGGATACTTCCCTTTCCCTTCTGACATTTTCTAGCTTCAAGTCTTTAGAGGTCGTATCCTCTCTATGCCCTAGTTTTGTCTCCTGGGTTGGTTTACCCAAAACATATTTCTCAGTGGGATTTTGAGACAGATTCTTGCCTTCTTCACCTGGGCTTAAGTGTGGGTCTGGCTTGCTAGTTGTCTTGCTGCCTGGAGAGCGGGAGCACTCTCACTTCATTCTGCAGCCTACATCCCTATTCTTAAGGTCAGCGGCAGATAGAAACCGCTCTTTCCCACTTTTGAAAGACTCCATATTCCTTCAGAGTTTCCAAATGAATTTCAAGTGCTAACCTGAGAAAGCAGAAATGAGATTGAAGAAAGCCAATAAATGTTTTTAACCTTCTCACTTAAGAGTAGTAGTAATTTTGGTAGTGCTGCTAGAAGTAATTGTGATAATAGCAGCAGCAGTAGCAGCAGCAGCAGCAGCAGCAGCAGCAGCAGCAGCAGCAATAATAATAGTAGTAGTAGTCATTGTCACTGTCTTAGTAGTAGTTAACATTTATTTCACCTTTTTATATCCAAGTATGATGAAAAGTTCTAAACATGCATTATGTGATTTAAATCTCACAATGACCCTGTGAGGTGAGTCTGTTACTATTGCTCTTGTAGGGTTGAAGATGCTGAGGCTCTGCAGGTGAAGCAACTTGCTTGAGTAACATGGAGAATTGGTGTTCAAAACCAGGTTTGATTTCAGAACCTGAGTATACTGCTCCACATTCTGAAATATATTAATTAGCTCTTGGGGCAGAGGCCACTGACTCAAATGCTTATTCCTATAATAAGCCAGGTCAGAAGTGAAAGTTGATGGACAAGCCCAGAGTTAGGAAGACAGCAGTGCAAGCTAGATGATAAATGGCAACTGACATTCTTCCTCAGTGCTGGGGTGCTATAAGGCATGGTGGGGACTGGGGTTGTTGGAGAACATATGTCCTATCTAAAAAAAATGACAGCTACTAATTACTGCAGCAGTTGTTCTTATAGAGAAATAAACTTTTTAACACAGAAGTTTTAAAAAGATGATGAAAACATGGATTTTATATGTCCCAGTGATTAAATATTGGCATTGGATGCAAATGAAAAGCTGAACAAAACACCACGAAGGTTAAAATAATTATGTCTGGGAACCAAGTTTTTCCCTCTCAGGGAAAAATTTTGTAACATTCTAATGGTGTCAATGAGTGATGACACAATACAGTAAGAGAAATCATCTCCTGGATTGGCCAGTAGTTGAACTGTCCTTAGCCATTCCATCAACAGCTGCTTAGCAGAAGACTCTGGGGAAATCCCAATTTATTAAATGTTGTATATAGCTTGGGGAGAAATGCCAGATATAGGTGATGGGGAGGAAGGCAGCAAATCACACTGCCATGTGTGTACCTATGCAACAATCTTGCATGTTCTTCACATGTACCCCAAAACCTAAAATGCAGTAAAAAAATAAAAAAATTTTAAAAAGACTGAAAGAAATCTCATAAATAATAATGAGTCTATTCTTAAGCCCCTACTGTGTGCCAAGCACTTTGCATAGCTATTTTATTAATTTAATTCCCATGACATTCTTGTTAAATATGTGAGAATAGATATTTGAGAGGTTAAAAAAATAACAACAGCAACTTGCCCAGATGTATATCTCTAGCAAGGGGCAGTATGGGGTGTGAATCCAGATGTGCATGATTCCAGAGCCCTTTGTCTTCCTGCTTATCTCTGCTGCCTTTACAGTGACATATTGCTGTGAAGTTTGCATTATGCTGGAACTCACATAGGCAGGGAAAGGCTATCCATGTTGTTCAGCATGACTTTCAGTTTCAACAATGAGATTCCTCTAATCAAAATTATCTCTGTACAGTACCAGAAATTCTTTGCTTTCACATTGTCACTCAGCCTGAAATTGGAGCCTTTAGAACTTCTTTAGTATTAACAAGCATACTCCTGTGAAGGTCCCTGCTTAAGCAACCGTTCGTTCCTTCATTCGGGTGTTAACATGAAGTTAATTAGATTATATCCTTCAAACAACTAGCTGAGATCGTGAGAATTTTCCTGGTTAGCAGGAAGGAGGAAGTGGCTCTTCGGAAGTATGTGTCATTGATTAGATGGGGTGACCAGACTGTAGAAGTTATGATAGACCCTGTGTACCACAGGCAGGTTTCTGGCTGCTTCAGAGCAGGAGAGTGGGCACAGAAGTTTGTTAATTATGTTACCTTTTTCCTAGATCTGTCCCCTCAACTAGACAAAGCCATATTATTGGTTGGTGTTTTTTTATCCTGTTATATTTATGGTACAGAAATGTAGCATTTTTCTTTTGGCTGTGAATTAGGTTTTGGACATCTTTTATATTTCCAAAATAAAACTATTATCTTTAGAAAATTAATGTTCTTTTTTTCCCAATTAAGGAACAGACTCTGTCAATAATTAAAGAGAAAACAAAGCTGAAGAAATAATCACAAAATAGCTGTCTCTAAGGGATAGGATTATGGACTTTTACTGTATTGTTTGAAATTTTTATAATAAGATAACTCATTTTCGAAGGAGAACAAACAATAGAGTTTTGGCGTTGGAGCAGAGTGAATGAAAAAATTCTTAGTTGTCAGGGTGTAGTCAGAGCGAGGTGGGCAAGTTTTACTGCCTGTGAGTTAGTCTGTAATTACCTCAAGGAGAGGGGCCCTATTGAGTGTGTGAGACTCATGAAAGGGAACAGAGGAGGGTCCAACTCTCCAAGTTTTAGTTGGCTTTTCCTTCTCCCTACTTCTGAATGCCCAAGGAATGTGGGGTTTCTCCAGTTTTTTGTTTTTGTTTTTGTTTTCCTTCTGGAAGTGACAATGAGAAGTTGGAAGAATTCAGGGTGAGTCAATGCTCAGAATTCCCTGACATGTGTTAAACCTTGGTACTGACTGGTTATTTATTAGACAGCTTTGCCCAAAACAGCCCCTAAATGTTTACTGTGCCAGCCTTGCTAGAATGTGCTTATGCTTCCTTGTAACCTCAATCCTATCTCCCAACTTTCGGAAGTCTCAGAATAGTTCTATTTTCTTTCCCTTTTTGTTCATTTTGGATATCAGCTATGAAAAATTTTCTTCTTTCATTTTGGTTCAGATGCAGCTTGGGATTCTCAACTCATTTCCCTATTTATTTGTCAGTGGAAATTGTTGCTTTGTCTTACTATAGTATACTGTCTCTCTGCAAACCCTGAGTTTTCTAGGAGTAGAAGAGTAATGTTTTGCATATATTGGTGTATAATAGCTAAGTTTTATCCTTTATAAATAAACTCAAAACTGGACAGTGGTTGTAAGTGAAATGAGTCAGGAGATACTGACTTATTCATTTGAAACTTAAACACACCTCTTTGGTCAGTCCTGAGTCCCTTATAGTATTGAAAAGTAAGAGATCTACAAAAGAATATTAGAATCTAGGAATTCGGAAAGTTTAATGACCAAATTCTTTGGTCATTAAAATGACAATCACATTCTTTAAAATCAAATTTGTTATGTAATTATTCCAAAACTGTTCTATTCTTTGTGATACTCTTGGAGAAAAGACCCATTTAGTTCCCAAGAAAGCTTATCTATAGCAGTGTCTTTTAATATGACATGTTCCTCAATGATTTCTCTTTAAAAATCCATCCACCTCTGTGATCTGCTCTCTTGTCAGCTCATCTATTTAATTTTGGCTGCCCTTTTCTAAATTGAAGCCATCAGTGTTCTTGGCATCAGTAGATTTCTGTCAATCCTCTTTTTGTCAGTTTTTTTCTCTGTCTATATCTGAGGCTGCCCACTTGGCCCCTTTGCCCATAACCATAGCCACACAGAATTGCTTGCTTGTACTACTTCAAACATATCCCACTCTTGTGGCCCCTTGACTCAAATATCTGTGTTTTCTAAGGCCTTCTTTTTTCCTATAATTGGTTAAAGCACTTTGCTATTAAAGACTCACCTTGTATGTCCCCTGTCCTATCTTTCTCCACCTTGGCCCTCCATCCTAAGGAAAAGAATGCTATCTGCCTTTTGTGCTCCAATAGCATAGCTACAATACTGTGATCTCTGGCTCACTTCACAGACCAGATTTCCTTCATGTAGAATATAAGACGATCCACGCAATGTTAGACCTATGTACATTAATTTCAAATCTAAGGCATTACGGTAAGCTTTTCTGATCTTTCGTGTATACATCCATCTTGGCACTTTCAGTGAGTCCCCCCATTATTTCAGGTTTGCTCTTATACATTTGCTCATATTCAGCATATTATGAAATGTTATAATTACTTTTATCTGGTTTTAAGAGGATTTATAGATTATGTTAACTTTCTTTTTTTTTTAACTGAAGTTATCTTCACAAGATGGACAAGTACTTAAATACATTCCTACAATAACACGCTGAATTTTAGATAATACTTGTAATGTAAGCACAACAAATGACAGGCAAAAGCCAGAGCTGACTCCTTTATACTGCTATGAAGACGTTGTCAGCAGCAGCGTGGCATGTGGCTGTATGAAGTCATATGCAGTGCCTCTGACGTCAGGCCCATCACAGTCACAACAAGAGTAGCAATCCAATGACATCTTATAGAAGATTTAAAATGATTTAGGTAATTTAAAATACAGATTTGTATTTCACCCTTGCTAGTTAGTAACATTATCTTAAGGGTTTATTTTTCCCTGAGAGAGTAGATGAAAGTAATATAGTAATAGAAATTTATATAGTATATAGTAATATAAATAATTTATAATAATTATAATAGTTTACAAATATAGGTTTAGTATCCTTTATCCAAAATTCTTGGAACCAGAAGTGTTCTGGACTTGGGATTTTGGAATATTTGCATTATGCTTACCAGTTGAACATCCCAAATTCAAAAATCCCAAATCTGAAATACTCCTCCAGTAGACATTTTTTTGAACATCATATTGGTGCTCAAACATTTCAAATTTTGCAGCATTTTGGGTTTTGGGATTTGGGATGCTCAACCTGTAATAAATGTTCATTATTTACAGAAAGTGCTAAAAAGTATATTAGTAGGCATATGTAATTTTAAAAAGTTACAGACCACTACTACCAATTGAGAGATGAATACCCAGAGCTGTTGCAGGATAGAGACTGCATTGTTTTCATCTCTGTAACTCAAGCTCAGTGACTGGACTGTAATATATGCTCAGTAAATATTGAATGAGTTAATAAATCAATGGACAAACCAATATAGGATGGGGAGTGTTCTGCAGAGAGACTCTACCTAGTACAACCTCAAACCACAGGTGAGAAACCAAGATGAAAGAATCTGATGACTTAGATGCAGGAAGTGGATTTATGTCGACTATGCAGTGAAATTATGACCCTACTGTAGCGCGAATGCATCTGGTGAAGTCATCACTTCCTGTCTCATGGGAAAAGAGAGATACTGCCAGTTGGGAAGATTCTGGAAATCATTCTTCCTTTGATTTCAACTTAAAACACTCCCTCTTTTTCAGATCCTCAAGCAGTTCTCATCCCCTCACACCACCACTTTTGCCCCTGTTACCAAGGAACTTTGCCCAAAATGCTCAGCTGAATTACTGAGTGATTTTGCTTATGTCTGTAATCACAGTCCCAATGCTGTTTTCTGATAAGTGATTACAACTTTACTTACATAATTCTGCAAACCCAGACCTCATCCTTCAATATAAGTGAAAAGAATCTCTCTAGTTTATGTCATGATATTGCACCTTAGGACTCAATTGTTTTATTATTTAAGAATTAGTTATCATTTGATGTTGAGGATTCCAAAGAGAGGGATCCATTAATTATTTTTATTCATAGATAATAATAAGTTCCAGGGAAAGCAATTTGGGCTAGCAATATACATGTGTTTTCAGAAGTAAGGAAAGATATCATTTTCCTAATACTTTGATAGAGCAAAGCAGTTTTCAGCTACTAGCAGTATAAAATAAAGTCTCACTACTTGGGTAGCAAATGTTTAATTCATCTATGTCATCTTGATTAAATGTTCTCTAAAAGTTTATGGTAGTTATAAGCTTACCTGGTATGTTTTAGGACTAGTAATGTAGGCATTTCACAAGTTATATTGATCTTTTAATTAAATGCTCATAATAATTATAGAGTATCCATTTTGAGCACAAATATTTTTTATTACATTATTGGGAAAGAGTTGCAACCATCAATAACAAATGGAGCTTGCCCTTCTTTAATTCACTGTTCATAATCACAAGAGGCCACTGGACAGTAAGCACCATGAAAGCAGGAAACATATCCTTTCCCTTACTGTTGTAGCTTCCATGCATAGTAGCATGTCTAGCATGTAATAAGAATGCAATACATATTTTGTCAAATGAATGAATGAAGTATATGTATGTTCACCCCTGGCACCAGCCATGTATTACACCTTTGCCTACCCATAAAGATAATTCTCAAATAATAGCTATTGTATAGAGTAGTAGTTTTTACTTTCTGATCTGGGGAACCTTGGTGCTCTGCGGAGATTCTGAGTGGTTCTACCAACAGCAAATTACTTTCTGCTGAACCTTACACTGCTGCAGTGTTATTTGTCAGAATTTTTAGTTACAAAGCAATCTACTTTAAGAAAAAAAAAACATTTATTGGCTTAGAAATACCAAAAAAGGTGGAGCAAAAGACACCAAGGCAAGGCTAGAATGCAACCTGGGTCTCAGAATAAACATCACCTTCCTCTCTCAGCATGTTGGCTTCATGCTCACTGCAGACCAGTTTTTTCAGTGGGAAACATAGCTTATTGACAGCTGTTAAGCTTTAGTATGTCTTAGATCCCTAGTCACTGGATAAAGACTGACTTCAGGCTTGCTTTGGCCTCAAGTTTAAAATTTCGGAGAAGGAATTTTGTTTATAAGAGTTTGGCTATTTAAAACCAGTTTCAAAAATTTCTGCTGTAAACAATTAATTTGCAGCTCCACCACTTGTTTTTGACTCCCCCACTATTATCCCCATGTGTTCTTCCTCAGCATCATTTCCTTAATTCCAATCTTGGACTCTTGGCCCAGTCTTTCTCACTTATTAACTCTCTTCCTGGCCAATTTTTTTTTTTTTCCTGAGACAGAGTTTCACTCTTGTTACCCAGGCTGGAGTGCAATGGCGCCATCTCGGCTCACCGCAACCTCCGCCTCCTGGGTTCTAGCAATTCTCTTGCGTCGGCCTCCTGAGTAGCTGGGATTACAGGCACGCGCCACCATGCCCAGCTAATTTTTTGTATTTTTAGTAGAGATGGGGTTTCACCATGTTGACCAGGATGGTCTCGATCTCTCGACCTCGTGATCCACCCGCCTCGGCCTCCCAAAGTGCTGGGATTACAGGCTTGAGCCACCGCGCCAGGCCTTCCTGGCCTATTTGGCCCTTAGCTTTTCTAGTCTTTGTGTCTTGGTATGTCATTTGGTCCTTCTATCCTTTTGTCTTGACTGAAGACTGCTTTCCTGAGAATCCCCTTCAAGCTTTTTGTCTGGGAGAAATTGAGCCATATAATGTGTAGTAAGTTTCAGGATTATATAAACCATAGCTGTTTTAAGTCTTCCTTGTACTTTCAAATGGTTTTCACTTAAGGACAAAAGGCAGTTATTTTATATCTACTGTATCCTAAGCAGTATGTAAATAGGGTAGAAGTTCTTAAAATAACTTCTTTTGTAAAGTGGGACACTTTCAATCATTAGACTAGAATTTTCTCTGATGCAAGTACTAAGAAATGACCTTGATCAGTAAAAAGGTACACACGTATTGAAGCATGGGAATTATCAATATAACCTTTCTTTGCTGTTTCTGGAAAGGCAATTAAGGCTTCTACTCCTCCAGCAGCCAGTGCAAAGCCTGCCCTGAGTCAGATTTGACAATAGCATTTTACAATGACCAAAGGAGGTGTAAGCCTAATTTAGAGCAGTACATTTCATCTGCACTACTCCACTTAAACTTTTGTGCTGAATTTTTTAAATGTGCAAAAATTGTCTTGGTAATACATTTTGAATCTTGAAGTTAGAGAGCAGGATGAATTCTAATCAAAGAAGACATCTTTACAAATAAATAGGTAATGTTGTCATCTTACAGAGTATTCTTCACTCAGCTCTATGGTGAAATAATTTTAAGTTGAAGAAAGACGAAATTTTACTTTAATTAGTTTGTGAAGACACGGGTATGTGCTTTTGAAAGAGTAATTATCTGGCCCGTCTTTTAAGAGAATGTGAATTGAGAATGGACGTTGATCTGGGATCAGCTCAATTAACTTTATCACAGTTTGTTCATGTTCTGCAGTAAATTAGCATGAATTCTGTCATACATAAACTTCATTTGATTTTATTTTGTTTCTTTTTCATTCTTGTTTTGTGTTTTATTTATTTAAAATAGTTGAAAGGAGTTCTGGCTAAAACCAAATTTACTGAAGGACTATTTGGTCTTTTTGTATATTTCCTCAAGTCATAGTGAGAATGAAAAATGTATTATTATGTTATACAAATGTGTTTCTCATACTGGAGACCACCAACATATGCTATGAGATTTTTAAGTTCTCTATGAGAATTTAAATATTTTGTGTTATTTCAAACATAATTTTTAAGGGGAAGAGTATGTGTAGTTTAAATCCATCCGTACAATATTGATGCCTATTTTTGTGCTCGTGGATTTATGATGACACTGGTGCCAAGAGAGTCACCTATGTGACAGTGTCTACATTTTATTATGTTGTTTCTCACATCAAGCTGTAAGAATCACAGAATCTCTGGACATGTTTTCAGGCATCTGTGACTACTTTTGTAATAACATTAATAACTAATATTTTCAGATGATATTTTTGACACCAGGTATCTTCTAAGAAAATTTTATGTATTATCTGCTATAATCATCACAACGACTCTAGAAAGTATTATTATTTTACTCATTTTAAAGATAGAAAAAGGCCAGGTGCAGTGGCTCATGTCTGTAATGCCAGCACTTTGGGAGGCCAAGGCAGGTGGATCACCTGAGGTCAGGAGTTTGAGACCAGCCTGGCCAATGTGTTGAAACCCATCTCTACTAAAAATACTAAAATTAGCTGGGCATGGTGGCATGTACCTCTAATCCTAGCTACTCTGGAAGCTGAGGCAGGGGAATCACTTGTACCCCAGAGGCGGAGGTTGTAGTGAGCCGAGATTGCGCCATTGCACTTCAGCCTGGGCAACAAGAGTGAAACTCCATCTCCAAAAAAATTAAAATACAATAAAATAAAAATAAAGATAGAAAAACATAAATACAAAGAAGTTAAGGAACTTGTCAAGGGCCTTTGAGTGGGTTTCGAACCCCACACTCTAGCTCCAGAGGTCATGCTTTTGAGTGCTGTTCCCGTTTCCTCCCTTGTGGGCATTAATGGTTGCTGCTCTTTGCCTTTGTCATTGGTTACCCATAATTATGAGCACTTAAAAAGTAATTGCTTTCATTAATTTGATGAATATGAATTTCAATTTCTTAGAAAAACAAGACTTAAGAAAATGTTGACAGGCTTCTATTCTAAGGGTATGACTACTTATGGAAGGAAATTGTGTATCAAACATTTTTAGTTTCAATAAAAAACTGTTAAGCCATAATAGCAACAAATTAGAGAATTTCTGTTGATGTGCATTATCCATATAGGAAGAAAACAATGTTTCCTCTACCCAATTTCCTTCTCTTCTTCCTCCCTTCCTGAACAATTAGTCCTAAATCTGTTATAAGGAGCAGAACAGTACTGGTATCTACACTGGAACTGGAGGGGAACCGCAGTGGCCCTAACTATGGTGTTGAAACCCAAAAAGGTGAAAAGAGAGCATTCGTTTAGGAAGGCTGATCTTTACTGAATCAGAGACCATTGTGGGTAAGGGCCACATTTATGTGTAAGGTCAGCCTGATATAGTTGTCAGAGCTCAAGCAAGATGGGAATGGAAGAGGTACTATGAATGGGGTGACTAGTGCACTGCGTCAGTGCCCAAGCAGAGTGAAAAGAGCATCATCATGCAGGGACAGCCTGCCATGGGGTTTTGAAACTCGAGTGGGAAGCGTGTTCATGCAGTGGGGTGGGGAGCAGAATGGGGAGTCAGATTGAGGAAGAAGTATATTTGGAAGGGTAGAGTCTGCCATGGAATAGTGTAGCTCATGTGAGTGAAGGTTGGGGAGCACCTGCTCTGGGCTGTTGGGACTCAAATGGGATAAGGGAGGCATCTGTGTAGAAGAGAGGTGGTATTAGAGATGATAGAGAAGTTTTTATGTAGGAAGTTGATCAAGTAAAAGATAAAAAGTTAATGGTAGCTGGGCTTCTCACTGTTGGAGAAAGAAGTTACAAATATAGGAGAGGAGAAAACTAAAATGAACCCTATACTGTTGTATTGCAATTGGAGATATCAATGTATATTCATAGATATAGATATAAATGTGTGGGCTGTATTTTCTAGCTTTGCTTACTGGGTGGGCTAAGAAGTAGTGACATCTCAGTGGCCATGAACACATCTAGTGCCCAAATCTTTCCTTCTAATGCCATTCTCCAAGGAACCAGAGCTCCTTGGAAAGATAGTTGATCCGGACTGTGACCAGCAAAGACCCAGAAGAGCCTGTAAAATTATGTGCCAGAAAGAAAGGGAATGTTCAAAGAAAGCTTTCAAAAGAACGCAAGACTCCACAACCCTATGTGTATTTTTTATAGTCCCTGTTAAGACACTTGCTCTGTGGCTGGAAGGTTACCATGAGTTTGAATTGATTGCCAGAGATTCACTGGCAAAACTAGAACAAGAATACAGCAGACTATTGGAGCTAGAAATGGGAGAAAATTAAAGGGGAATGCAGATTGAATAGTTCTGTGCATAACGGGGGAAGGTAGAATGTATGGGAAGGAGAATATGTGGGAAGGATTAGGGGAAAATCCCTGAAGGAGAAATAGACAATTTGGTGACTTCAGGGGCCCTGGGCATTGATTTTTTTTTTTAAATAAAGAATTGTATCAGAGAATAGTATGAGGTAGAGAAAACTAGCCTGGTTGTTGAATCTATGGAAATATGGTAGTTCCAAAGATTATGGAGTTTGGAGCGTCTCTCTTTGGGTTGAGATAATGGGAAAAATTGTTCAAGCTGAACTTGTGGTACATCTGTTAATTTGAAATTTAAGTTGTGGGAGACTACGGCTGAAAAAATGCTTAAGATAAAAATTAACCTGCATTGCAACCACATTGCATATGGTTAATTTGCCTTCATGTAGAGGGAAGCAGCAATGTTTACTACAGTAGGTCTTAAGCTAGACTAATTATTACCACTTCTTGATGAGCTTTTAAAATAAATACACAATCTCAGAAATCAATAGCAATAATGGGTATGGTAAAAAGGGTGAAGCCAGTTGTTTCAAAACATGGCTTCATCATTTTCTAAATGTGCATCCTTAAACAAGTTGTTTAACCTCTTTGAGCCTCAGTTTTTTCACCTGTAAAATGGTACTAATAGCAGCTATTTTATGGTATTTAATGTATGCAACAGGTGCTCTCTTGGTAATTACCTTCTGCATCAACTCCCCACACTGCCCCCCAACTACTGATACATACTTTGTACTCTGGGATGCCTCATATTGTTGCTAAAATCAAACAAAAGCCATACTCTGGAATCTTGGCTGAGAGTATAATATAACCAATTTAGCATAAAGGGGACAACACATTAGGAGTGATAGGCCAGACTCCACTATTTGCACTTTAGGGCTTGGATGAGGCCGTAGCACAGAAAACCAGGGAGACAATACAGAGCCTTCCTTCCCAGGACGCTCTTGTTTTGGCAGATAGGCACGACCAGACAGATGGTAACATGGTATAATCTCTTGCTTTTCAAGGGACCCTGTCTTGCCAAAAGGCCCCCTCACGTTCCAGGAAGAGGGCTGGGGCTCCCTAAGAAGTTGCCAGAAGCCTTGTTTGACCTACAGTAATGTGAAGAGGCTAACACATATCTTGACATGCCACAGAAGCTTAACTATAATTAATATCTTCTTTTACATATCTTTGTGTATACTTTTGACTATATCATTAGGATGAATTCCTAGAAATGGGATTACCGGGCTTTCTATATGCATTTTAAGAAATTGATTGCCAAAAGTTTCTACCAATGTCTGTTTCTTTAATGGTTCATTGGAATATTATTGTGCTATGCCCTTGGCATTGCTATTTTTAAATATGCTGTGGCATTGCTATTTTTTAAATATCTGTGAATTTGTTCAATTATACATCATAATAACAGTTAATACATGTATAGTGCTTACTATGTGCCATGCACTGTTTTAGTACTTTACATGTATAGTAGAATTCTAGGAGGGCCCCCAAGATTTCCTGCCCTCTAGCATACATGCTCTGTGTAACTCCCAGGAGCGTGAATATGTTGAGCTATCTCTGCCATGACTATGTTACATTATATGGCAAGAGATTTGGAGATGTAATTAAGTTTCCTGATAGTTGATCTCAAAATAGGGGAGATTATCCAAGTGAGCCTGATCTTGTCACAAGAGCTCTTTAAATTTGGGTCTAGAGAAAATTAGAGATCCAAAGCATGAGAAGGAATTGACATGAAGGTGATTATTCATGGCTGGCTTTGAATATGTAGAGGGCCCATGAGGAATGCAAAGAACTGTGGTCACTGACAACTGTCCCTGGCTGACAGTGAGCAAGGAAGTAGGACTTCAGTCCAATAGCTGAAGTCACTGAATTTGACTGATAATAACAATGAGCTGGCAAATGGGTTTTCCCTTAAAGTTCTAGAAAAGGACTCACCCTGGTAAAACCTTGATTGCAGCTTAATCAGACTCTGAGCAAAGAACCTAATTATGCCATGTCAGACTTCTGACCTGCAGAACTGTGAGCTAATGAATGGATATTGTGTTTAAAGACACAGGACACAGAAGCCAGCTTGATGGGGTTTCCCCAGGCCAAATTTGGGATAATTAGAGCATCAAAATAAACAAATATAGTATATAGATTATAATCCATTTGTTTTTTCTCTTCTGCATTGCTATAAAGAACTACGTGAGATTGGTTAACTTACGAAGAAGAAAGGTTTAATTGACTCACAGTTTCACAGGTCATACAGAAAACATGGCTGGGACAGCCTCAGGAAACTTACAATCATGGTAGAAGGTGAAGGAAAGGCAGGTGTCTCCTCATACCTGGAGAAGGAGGAAGAAAGAAAGAAGTGGGAAGTGCTACACACTTTTAAACAAATATCTCCTGAGAACTCACTTATTCGTACAGAACAGCAAGGGAGAAATTAACCTGACGATTCAATCACCTCCCACTATGTCCTTCCTCCAGCACTGGGGATTACAATTCCACATGAGATTGGGTGGGGACACAGAGCCAAACTGTATCACCATTGAGTAACAAATTACACAGATATGAACGAACAAAACATACATGTTTAATGAGAAATTAAACTTTATTAATTTCTAGGCACCTCTCCACAAAATACAAGTAGGAAAAAATAGTAACTTTATAGTGGAGAAACCTGACAGGCCCTATTTTAATTAAGCGATCAAAGTCAACAGCGTCAGTAATGGACAAAGGGAAATCAGGTAATGCAATAAGAAGAGCACAACGTCACTTCTGTGATATTCCTGTCAGATGCATAAACTGAGCCTAATCATGAGGAAACATCAGACAAACCAAAACTGAAGGACATGCTACAAAATAACTGGCATGTAATCTTCAAAAGTGTCAAGATCCTGAAAGTCAAACACAGAGTAGCAATTCTGGACTGAAGAGGACTAAGGAGACATGACAACAATGTGTAATGCTTGATTCAGAACTGGAGACTTTTTCTGTAAAGGACATTATTGGAACAGTTGGCAAAACTTGAATGAGATCTGAGGATTAGTTTATAGTAATATTATCGATGTTAAATCTCTTGTTGCTTTGAGTTGTCTTGTGGTTATGTAGGGGAATGTCCTTGTTTGTAGGAAAGACACCATCAAGTATTCAGGAGGGATGGGGAATCAGGGCAACAATTTCCTCTGAAAGGGAAACTTCCTTCAGAAAAATAAACTTCCTTATACTCTACTTGCAACTTTTCTATAAGTCTGTGATTGTTTCCAAACATAAAAACATAACTTAAAAACTTTTTAAAAGAAAAAAATTTTCTTTCACTGGAAATTTATAAAATATGGAACACAAAGAAGAAAATAAAAAGCATTCTATTCACATTGATTACTGCTCTATTTTGGTGCCTAGCTTTCCAGTCATTTATTAAATATACATCTATGCTTTTATATGTGTGCATATACTTTAAAAATTAGAATTATTCCTATTTCTTATCTTTCTTTAGAATTTGTATATGTAACCTATATGTCACTAAAGAGTCATGGATAATATCTTTTTTTTTTTTTTTTGAGATGGAGACTTGCTCTGTTATCCAGGCTAGAGTGCAGTGGCATGATCTCGGCTCCCTGTAACCTCCATCTCCCAGGCTCAAATGATTCTCCTGCCTCAGCCTCCCAAGCAGCTAGAATTACAGGCATGCATTGCTACGCCCAGATAATTTTTTTTTTTTTGTATTTTTAGTAGAGGCAGATTTCACCATATTGGCCAGGCTGGTCTCTAACTCCTGACCTCAGGTGATCCATCTGTCTTGGCCTCCCAGAGTGCTGAGATTACAGGCATGAGCCACTGCACCCACCCTATAATATCAATTTTTATGGCAACTTTTTTACATGTAAAAATGTGTTACACTGAAATATTCAGATTTGGTTTTAAAATTATCTGAGCACTTTATTCAAGTTTGTCAGCTCTGTCCCTTGGTCATGTCAAACTAGCCTTAGCTAGCAGTTACAAAAAGTATCTTGGAGCAAGTAATACATATGTCAAAGAAGAAAGGTGCTGTTTACACACTCTTTGCCTTATACACATTTCTCGTTGGACAGGACAAGAAGCAGCATTTTCTAGACCCAAGTTGGCACTAGCGTTAATGAATATTTCAATACCCACTCTACCTCTCAGCCCTTTTCCCAATAACAAAAATCTGATAGTGAATCTGTGCGTATACCTCAATTTATTCTACTATTGATAGATATATTGCTTGTTAGTCCACTTTAGCTACTATAACGAAATACTGTAGACTAGGTTATTAACAAACTTCAGAAATTGATTGCTTACAGTTCCGGAGGCTGGGAAGTCCAAGCCTGAGGTGCCAGCAGCATTTGGTGATGAGAGCTTGATGAGGCAATATGAGGATTTGTTCTTTGCCTCAAAGATGGGTCCTTGTTGCTGTGTCCTCACATGGTGGAAGGGGCAAATAGGCACCTGTCAGTCTTTTTTGTGAGGGCACTAATCCCATTGAGGAGAAAGAAGCCTTCGTGATTTAATAAATTCCTAAGAGGCCCCAACTCTTAATACAGTCACATTGGGGATTAAGTTTCAACATATGAATTTAGCTGGTGGGGAGGTAGGGGCATGAAATATCAACATTTACATCATAGCACCTGGGTAGTTCATTTTTGTTTGTTTGTTTTTTTCAGGTAGGAGTGCCATGGTGTAATCATGGCTCACTGCAGCCTTGACCTCCTAGGCTCAAGCAATCTTCCCATTTCAGCTTTTGGAGAAGTTGAGACTATAGGTGTTCACCACCACACTTTGCTAATTTTTAATTTTTTTTTTGTAGAGTCAATATTTCAGGTTGTTGCCCAGGCTATGGGTAATTTCTAACATGGGTTACTAGAAATAGCACTGCTATGACCATTCCAATATGTGTCTTCTGATTAACATATGTGCAGATTTCTGTTCAATATATAAGGTATAATGGCTAGGTTATAGTAGCTGAACTGCCAGTGATTTTTTTCCTAAAGAATTTGTTCCAGTTTACACACCCACCAGCCGTGTGTGAATGTTCTGGTTGCTCCACTTTCTTACCAACGTTTGGTATTTTCTATCTTTTTCATTTCAGCTACCCTAGTGTGTTTATAGAGGTATTGCCCTGTGGTTTTAAATTGGATTTTGCTAATGGATAAAGTTGAGTGCATTTTAATATGTTTATTGGCCACTTGGGTATCCTTTTATTGTGGAGTGTCTGTTGAGTTCTTCTGGCCCATTTTTTTATTGGGTCGTCTGCCTTTTTCTCATTAATTTGTATGTGCTTTAATATATATATATGTATTCTCAGTTCAAGTCTTTTGAAAAGATATATGGCAAATGTATTTTCCTACCCTTCAGGCTGCCTTTTCACTCCTTTAATGGTGTCTTTGGATAAATAGATATTCTTAATTTTAGTATTTCCAAACTTATTATGTTTTCCATTTAAGATGAGTATTTTTTAAAAAAGAATTTTTTGCCAATTCCAAGGTCATGAATACGTTCTCCTTTGTTTTCTTCCAAAATGTTCATTTTTATCTTTCACATTTAGAGCTGCAGTACATCTGTAATTGATTTATGTGACTGCTGGGAAGTAGGGGATCAAGAATCACTTTTTCCATGTGGATATCCAACTGACCCAGGACCATTTATTAAAGACTGTTCTTTCCATACTGCACAGCAGTATGACTCACTTCTTCATAAATCAGGTGACCGTGTATGTATGGATCTGTTTCTTGAGACTATACTGTTCATTGGCCTATTTGCCCATCCTTGTTCCAATAACAGTCTTGATTATTAGAGCTTCATAATGGATCTTGATATATGGTACTATAAATCCTCCAGCTTTGCTCTTTTCATCACGATTCTTTTGGCTGTCCTTTGTCCTTTGCATTTCTGTACATATTTTTAAACCAGCTTGCCAATTTTCACAGGCACAAAAAAATTTCTAGGATTTCAGTTGAGACTGTATAAATTAATTTGGAAGAGCTGTCATTTTTACAATACTGAATCTTACCCACCATTTAAGTAATTTGCTGAGGGTGCCACAGTTTATAAGTGGTGGACCTGGATTTCAGTCTTTCACAGGCTAACTCCAAAGACCAACACTACTCTAGAGTTCAAGAATACCTTAGTATTGAGGATGTGCTATTTTTTTAAACTATATTTTAAATGAACCTATTTTGTTGGTTTACAATAATGCTTTCTTCTATAGTACTATCTTTGTAAAACCTTGCATTGTATGGTATCTCATAATTTAATTTAAGCAATCCCCTATGATCACTCATTTTAAAGTCATTTCCAGTTTTTCTCCAAGCAGATAATTTGGCTACAAGCATACTTGTAAAGATATATTTTTTTATGTTTTCTTGGGACAAATCTCTAAAATTGTCACTGGGTCGAATGGTATAAAAAATGTTAAGAATTTTGGGCCAGCACAGTGGCTCACATCTATAATTTCAGCACTTTGGAGGCCAAGGCAGGCAGATCACAAGGTCAGTAGATTGAGACCATCCTGGTCAATATGGTAAAACCCTGTCTCTACTAAAAATACAAAATTAGCTGGGTGTGGTGGAGGTGCCTGTAATCCTAGCTACTCAGGAGGCTAAGGCAGGAAAACCAGAGAGCTGGAGGTTGCAGTGAGCTGAGTTTGTGCCACTGTACTCTAGCCTGGCAACAGAGTGAGACTGCATCTCAAAAAAATGAATTTTGGTACAGAGCTGGCTCAGTGGTGGACACTTACAGTCAGCTACTCAAGAGGCTGAAGCAGGAGGTTAGGAGGATCGCTTGAGCCAAGGAGTTCAAGACCAGCCTGGGCAATAGAGTGAGACCCCATTTCAAAAAAAGAAAAGAGAATTTTGGTACAGGTGTACTTTGGAGATATTGAAGATTTGATTTCAGACCACTATAATAAAGCTAATATTGCAATAAAGCAAGTGACATGAATCTTTTGGTTTTCTAATGCCTATAAAAGTTATTTTTACAGTATACCATAATCTACTAAGTGTGCAATAGCATTATGTCTAAAAAATGTACATATCTTAAAAATCCTTTAGTGCTAAAAAAATACCTTTAGTGCTAAAAAAAATCCTTTAGTGCTAAAAAATGCTCATATGAGCCTCAGTGAGTCCTAATCTTTTTGTTAGTCTTGCCTCGATGTTGATGGCTGCTGACTGATCAGGGTAGTGGCTGAAGAAGGCTGGGGTAGCTGTGGCAATTTTTAAAAAGAAGACAACAGTGAAGTTTGCCACATCAGTTGACTCTTCTTTTCATGAAAGATTTCTCTGAAGCATGTGATGCTTTTGATAGCATTTTATCCACCATAGAACTTTTTGCAAAACTGGAGTCAATCTTCTCAAACCCTGACACTGCTTTATCAACTAAGTTTATATAATATTGTAAATCCTTTGTTATTTCAGCAGTGTTCACAAGCATCTTCACCAGGTGTAGATTGCATCTCCAGAAACCAGTTTCTTTGCTTATCCACAAGAAGCAACTCCTTGTCTGTTCAAGTTATATCATGAGACTGTAGAAATTCAGTCACATCTTCAGGCTCTAATCCTAGCTCTCTTGCTGTTTCCACCACATCTGCAGTTACTTCCTCCACAGAAATGTTGAATCCCTCTAAGTTATTTACAAGGGTTGGAATCAACCTTTTCCAAACCTTAATGTTGCTATTTATTTTGACCTCCTTCCAGAAATCATGAATGCTCCTAGTGGCATTTAGAATAGTTAGTACTTTGCAGAAGGTTTTTAGTTTACTTTGCCCAGATGCATCAGAGAAATTACTATCTATGGCAGCTATAGCCTTATGAAATGTGTTTCTTAAATAATAAGACTTGAAAGTTGAAATGACTCCTGATCCATGGGCTACAGAATAAATGTTATGTTAGTAGGCATGAAAACAACATTAATCTGTACATCTCCATCAGAGCTCTTGGGTGACTAGGTGTGTTGTCAATGAACAGTAAATTTTGAAAAGAATCTTTTTTTTCTGAGCAGTAAGTCTAAACAGTGGGCTTAAAACGTTCAGTTAATCATGGTGTAAACAGATGTGCTATCACCCATGCTTTCTTACTTCATTTATAGAGCACAGACAGACTTAATTCTTAAGAGCCCCAGGATTTTCAGAATGGTAAAGGAGCATTGGCTTCAACTTAAAGTCGCCAGCTGACCAGCTGAGCTAGAACCTAACAAGAAAATCAACCTGTCCTTTGAATCTCTGAAGCCAAGCATTGTTTTTTCTTTTCTGGCTCTGAAAGTCCTAGATGGCATTTTCTTTCAGTATAAGGCTGTTTTATCGACTGAAAATCTATTGTTTAGTTTAGTTACCTTCACCAATGATGTTAGCAAGAGCTTCTGGATAACTTGCTGCAGCTTCTGAATCAGCACTTGCTGCTCCATCTTGCATTTTCATGTTCTGGATACAGTATCTTTCCTTAAACCTTATGAGCCTTCTGCCAGCTTCAAACTTTCTTAAGCAGCTTCCTCACTTCTCTTAGGCCTCCTAGAATAAAAGAGAGTTAGGGCCTTGCTCTGAATTAGGGTTTTGCTTAAAGATTGTTGTGGCTGCTTTGATCTTCTATCCTGACCACTCAAACTACTCCATGTGAGCGATAAGACTGTTTTTCTTTCTTATTATTTGCGTGTTTACTGGAGTAGCCCTTTTCATTTCTTTCAAGAACTTTTCCTTTGCATTCATAGCTTGGCTAACAGGAACAACAGGTCTAACTTTTGCCCCATTTTGGCTTTTGACAGGCCTTCCTCACCAAGTTAAAACATTTTCAGCTTTGATTCTCAATTAAAGATGTACTATTCTTCTTCAGTTGAACACCTACAGGACGTTGTAAGGTTATTAATTCACCTAATTTCAATATTGTTGTGTCTCAGAAAATAGGGGCACCCTAGGAGAGGGAAAGACAGGGGAAAGCAGCTGGAATGAATTAGTCAGAATACACACAACATTTATCAAGTTTGCTTTCTTGTATGAATGCAGTTTGAGGTGCACTAAAACAATTACAATAGTAACATCAAAGACCACCGATAATAGATCACCATAATAAATATAATGATGAAGGGTTTTGCAATAAGTACCAAAATGAGACACAGAGACATGAAGCAAACACTGCTATTGAAAAGGTGGTGCTGGTAGACTTGCTTGACACAGGGTTGCCATTGACATCCAATATCTGTGAAGTTCAATGAAGTGAAGCACAAAACAAGGTATGACTGTATGTTGCCAAATAGCCCCCTAGATACCCACCAACAATGTGTATAAGAGTTAATTTACTGCTGCCTTCCCAATTTGATATATATGTATATAACATACATTTTGTTTTTTGTTAATTTTAATGGGAATGTTGTGGTTAATTATTTTAATTTGGATGTTTTTGACTGCCAGTAACAAGTTGTAGTCATATGTTAGTGACTATTTCATGTTATTGACCATTATATTTTGAAACAAAATATTCTATGGCACTTCTAGGAAAGCCAAGTGGAAAATCCTACGCATCCAAATTCTTACTGTTTGTCGTTGTGTTACATGATAATCTGCCCTCCTCACCATCCACACACCCTACCCCCCAGGCAGAAAGGAAAACTCTCTCTTCCCTCTTTCTCTAAGGAAGAGCAGTTTTTTTTTCTACTTCCCCTAGTTTCCCTAGATATTATTGAGGTTTTGTTTTATAAAAGGACTTTCAAATCATTATTCAGAGAATATGGATCCTTGTGCAAAGAGATTATGAAAAAAGGATAGTGGAGAATCGTCCCTTCCTTGCCTATGTAAAGGACTGGGTTGAAGCAAAAATTGAAACGAGAAGACTGACATCATGAACACCGCACATTCAGCCCCTCTCCTCCCATCACCACCCTTCTCTCCAGGTAGCTGCTCATCCTCAGTCACCATCTCTCCCCGAAAACCCCACCCAGACCTGAGGGTCCACCTTTCATGCTTCAAAATTAGCCACTCTAATTTTTCTGCAGTAAAAACTCTACCCACTTTAGTGCAGCTAATCTCAACTATAAATTTGCCTATATAAGGAGGAAGAAGATTTCCTTGTGTGACTTAAACTTGAGAGAATTGAAAAGAAGAGATAAGGGAAGGAAAAATTTTTTTCTCTCTTCTTGTTCCCTCTGCTTTTCTTGTTCTTCCCACTTTCTTTTCCTCCCTCTAAACTTTTTCTTAACCCCTTTCATCTTCCCCTTCATTTATTTACTTCCTAGCCTGGAGATCTTTTCAAACTTAACTGGCAATAATACAAAATGTATTAATATTTCTCACCTATTATAAGTATTTCGTTTATTCAAAACATATTAGTGGCTACCATGTTCCAGGCAATGTCATTTAATAATAGAGTTTTTTAGTCTTTGTTGTTAAAGAGTGGTAGATCACTGTTTTTTATTAAAAATTTAAAAAATATCCTTTTGTGTGGCATTTTAAAAGAAAATTGTTCCTTGCATAACTGATCCTTCATGGAAAACTATTCTGGAGTATTGTAAACTCACAGATGCATTCTTTTGTGTTACTTTTTTGTCATGCACTTAAGTTTCTGAGGACTTTTTTTCTTTCCCCTTCCAGAACCACCTACATATCTCTTAACCTACTCTCTTTTAGCTATGTTAAAATTGCATGTGAAATTCTATTGGTGTTTTAAGATAAGAAATTTTGCTAGATGTAATTTTCTCATGCTCCTATTGAAGAGCAATGACAGTAATATTTTCTAGAATTTTATCCTATGTCTATATTGATAGGTGTTTTTCTAGAACAATTTTTATACACTTTACGTAGAGAGACATCAGAATCTCCAGGGTGCTTCATAATATCCCAGTCTATCTCAGTTGAGAATTTTGTTTGGCTGAAAGTTACAGAACCTGACTGCAGAAGCTTGGGGATTTATTTTTCTCATTACAGTAAGTCCAGAGGGAAAGAGTCCAGAGCTGGTACAGCAGATTCTTGATAACATCCCAGGCTCCACTTGGCTTCCTTCTCTGCAACAGTTAGTATGTGTCCTTCATCCTAATACTTGCTCCATGTCTAGCTTTACATCCACATTTCATGCAGAAAGAAAGGAGAAAAGGCAAGGAGTAAGGAGGAGTGCCTATATGAGAAAACATATGTTGCCCTGAAATTCCCAGCAGACCTCTGCTCATGTCTCATTGGCTGAAACTGTATCACATGGTCATTTACAGTTTCAGAGGTGTCAAAGGAAAGCCAATATTTACTATGAACAAAATTAGAATCTGTTAGAAAGGGGAAAAAGTAGAATGAATATTAGTACCTAGCTGTGTCTGCCACAGTTTTAAACTTCAGAGGATAAAATTTCCTCAGCAGTAATAGCAAAAAGCACATCAAAATGCCATATAACTGTTGAACTCTATAACCTTGCTTGTGGCCTTTGCTTTCATTAAATTTTTTAAAATTATCAAGCTTGTAATCAAGAGAAAGACAATGCATTTGTGACCATTAATCAGGAGAAAAAGTATTGTGTTTTGAATCATTTTTGTTAAAGGTGTCAGAAGAAATTTATCTTACAAGGCAGAACAAATTTGTATTAAAAGTTTTTAATTATATTCAAAATTAAAGTTATCTGGATATTTCAGGCTGGCCTTCACAGGGTTTGTGTGACTTGCTAGGGTCAAGGAACTCTGGGAAGTGGTCCAAACTTGGCAGGTTCAGAAATGTGGGTGATGAGTGATCAGACTCTGGGGTTCTCAGCAGCAGAACCCACTTGATAATCATGTATAGATTCTAATGTTGTTGCATTAATTTTACGCTAGAAAAGAATTTCAGTCAGCCCTCCATCTCTGCAGGTTTTGCATTTGTGAATACAACAGGTTCATATAGAAAATATTTTCAATAACATATAAAAATATGGCACAACTATTTATATAACATTTACCCTGTATTAGATATTATAAATAAGTTAGAGACGATTTAAAGCTTGCAGGAGGAGGTGCATGGGTTATTTGCAAACACTACACGATTTTGTATTAGGCACTTAAATATCTGTATATTTTGGTATCCATGGAGGTCCTGGAATCAGTCCCCTGCAGATACTGAGGGATGACTGTATTTAGTAATAGGACCCTTTGGGCAATGTTGATTACTTTTAATTACATAAATATGCATATATATACTCATTGTGAAAAAGCAAGGATTTTATTACAGTTACAGCTAAAGCCCCGTTTGACACTAACCTCCAATTGCAGCATCCTCTTCAGTTTGGTCTAAGTGTGTGCCTTTAGACTTTTCTCTTGAGAGAGAGTACGCACATACAAGAGAGGGAGGTAGTTTTGTTTTATGTCTGTTCATGTTTCTATAATGGTATCATATGGTATGTGTCATAGTGCAACTTGCTTTTTTCACTTAATAATATATGTGTGAGGTAAAACTAAATTATGTGTCTACTATTCGTAGAATCGCCTTCTTACCCTCAAGCTCTTAGAGAAGTAATATAGCATAGATATCCTTACATTACTAACAAAATGCAAGTTTTTGCACGTGGGGGTTGTGCACTATGATTGACAGCTGAGTAGCTGATCTGGGGCACCTGTCAACTGCAGTTAATGTGAACTTAGAGTCAGTGCTGAAACTTTAAAGTGTGCATGTGTTTTCTTCCTTATTTCTTCACATATACCTCAATCTACTGCCAATTTTGTCTTGAAGGTTATTCTTGATCATAATTTTTATCTCATACAGGTGAGCCTGGGTTTAAATATAGGGGAAAAGCAGGTGAAAACGATGTATTTGCTCCTAATACTAACTTGCATTAGGGGCAGGACTGTCATCCATAATGTAATCACTTAATACTCTTTCGGCAAATATGTATCGAATATCTAGTATGTGCCACGCACTGTTTTAGGCAGTCTGGAGAAATACAGGTGATCCTCTAAAGGCCTTGTTTTCATGGAGCATATATCCTAATTGTAGATGTGAACAATAGGCAAGTTAATAAATATGTAGTATAAGGCCACACAGTGAGATGTACTACAATGGAAAATAATTAGAATGAGAAGATGAAGAATAACCTGGGATAGAGGGAGCTACTTTAGATGACATTGCCAGCGATGGTCTCTCTGCAGAGGCCTGAATAAATCCATAGTCCTGAATCTAGTAAATAATAGATGTTTAATAAACATTGAAATAAGTGCATAAATTAGAGAAACAGTAGGAAAAAACACAAGGTATAATAGTAGCACAAAGAAAAGGAAAGATCATCTCTGGCTTAGGAGAGCCTCTGGTAGGATGATTAAGATGAGACTGAGACTGAAAAATAGGTATTTGTCAGGCAACGGTAGAGAAAGGCCTTGTAAGTATAGGTAATAGTGTGTGTACTATTTTAAACAAGAGAGGCATGAAAGAGCATATCGGTTTCCTATTGCTAAAAATATTACCACAACCTTAATAACTTAAGCAATAGAAATTTATGATCTTAAAACTCTGGAGGTCAGACATTCAAAATAACAGCAAGTTGTGGGCAGAACTGTGTTCTTTTGGAGCTTCTAGGGGAGAATCCTGTTTCTTTTCCTTTTCCAGCGTCTACAGGCTACCTGTATTCTTTGGGTCATAGTTTCATTCCCCATCTTCAAAGCCAGAAGCGTGGCCTCTTCAAATCTTCCTCCTTTCTAACCTCTGCTTCTGTCATCACATCTCTATTTCTGACCCTCCTTCCACCTTCTAATAAGGGCCCTTCTGATTACATTAGGCCCACCTGGATAAGCCAAGCTAAGCTCTTTATATAATATCAGCTGATAGCAATCTAAATTATCTTTGCCACCTTAATTCCCCTTTGCCATATAACGTAACATATTCATGAATTCTCAGGATTAGGACCTATATGGACATCTTTGGAGAACTATTCTGCCTGTCACAAGCATTGTCTATTCAGCGATCTTCAAATGGTTTGGAAATGCTCAAGGGTAGTGTACAAATAAAGTAATAGCTAATGAAGGGGCTAGATAGTCAAGAGCTAGATTGTCCTGGAGTGCAATGAGAAATCACTTAGTAGGTCAGGGAGTTCTATGATGTATTTGGGTGTTTGAGACATCACTCATTCAGGCAGTTGTGTGATGGTAGCTGGGCTAGAAGAGAAGATAAAAGGCTCTTGAAAAACTCTACATGTAGGATATGGAAGGGGTGAATTACGTAATACCCTGCAGCTGTTGGAGAGATTAGGCGTAAAAGGGACCAAAAGGAAGCAGGTGAACCTCTTACATCAAGTCCAGGTTGTAGGATGGGAAAGTAGACTCCCAAATTGTCTCAGAAGATTGACACATCTTAAATTTAAAGATGTCCAAAATGGCAAGTTATTTAGGAGGGTAAGTGGTCTTTCCAAAGCAGAGGATTGCTTTCATTATTCTTTCTTTATAGATCCCACATTCAAGGAGAAAATGAGAGGCAAAACTGTATTTCTTCATAAATAAGTACTTAGTTTCCTTAAGTTGATTTGTCAAAACTCAAAACTCTCAGTCATAGTTTCTGGTCAGAATTTCTGAGACAGTCAGTGGAAGCTGTGTGTATTCATCTATTCCCCCAAAAATTGTCTGGAAAATTCCCATTTTTATGTAGTATGTACTGTTTTAAATTAGATATACATCTAATTTATACCTTTTCTCTTGGGGTTTTGAAATTATTAAAATAGTTTGGAGGATATAGAGGGAGTAGGAGCATGAGAGACTCCACTGTAGTTACGTTCACTCTCTGTGGGGCTCTGAAGTCCCACGGAAACTGGGTCCTTTCAGGGTATTTGCTGGGGTTAACTCTTCTTTTTCTCTGACTCTGCTCCCCAGACTGGAAAAGTCTCTGGGATGTACAGATCTGTATTTGAATTATTTTATTAGCAAGGTTGATTGAGACTCTCTACTTTGAGCTGTTTTAAACATAAAAACAGAAATGGATTTGGTTCATAAGCAAATTTTTATGAATTACAAAGAGGGCAGAGATTTGATAGATTTTATTTGATTATGAATTTTGTTTTTCAGTAAAAGGCAGAATTTTTTGAGAAAAATTTCTGTCTTGTATTCTTTTACTGGTTAAATGAATATATATATATGTGTGTGTGTGTGTGTGTGTGTGTGTATTATATATCTGCCATTTTCAGTCATTAAAGGCATATGTATATATACATGGACACACAAATAAAATGATATGGGAAAATGGCCAGGTTACATTATCAAATAAAATAACATGTGGAAGTGTGTGTATGTATATATATATATATGTGTGTGTGTGTGTGTATATATACACACACACACACACATACACATAATATATAATAAATGAATATATAATTATTATACCTATATAAAATTGGATATATATAAATGCATGGAAAATCTTTGTTAGAATACAAAATAAAACCTTGAAAATGACTACCATGGCTAAATGCAACTGTTCCTCCAGCTCTTCTGTTAGAGGTAAATAGGACTAAAAATCTTTTTACCACACAGTTTTCTATACAGTTTATTATTTTAACCAGTACATTTGTAATTTAAAAATTGTTTAAACTAAACTATTTACTTATTTCCCACAGAGCATTAAAAAATGACCTGGTGAATATTTTAATGTTAACATTTTAAAGTTCTATACAATGCAACAAGTGTATTTTAATATATTTTGCCTTTTAGTAGATTAGTAAAAACTCAATATCAGTGTCATAAATTAAACATACATATGTTTATATCTTAAAGAATTCTTGATGTCATGAAATCCAGTTTTCTTTTTAATTGGTAAAATAGGCATACCATGGTAGTGTTTTTCCACAATATAGTATAATAAATATTGCCTCTGCTTAGTACTTTTAAAACTGTGTTTTTCTTCTTCTTGTTTAGAAATTGTGCTCAATCATAAAGAAGTAATTCAAAATTAAGTGTAATCCTACCACCCAGAAATTGCCAATGTTAAATATTTGGTATGTAGAATTAGACTAGTTTCTTTCTGTTCAATTTTTTTTTAATTTCCTGTAATCAACTTTGGTAGTTCTTTTAGAGTACATATCTTACAAGCTTCCTATATAGTTTTTTCCTAGATATTTTGTTTTTTGTTTGTTTTGAGTGAGATATTTCCCATTACATTTGAATTGGTTATATTTATTATGTAACTGAGCACTTTGTTTAACCATTTATATTAGTTCTAATAATGCGTCTTTTGGTTCCACTAGTTTTTCCAGCACAATAATACAAACTACAATGCATAATGCTTCATAATGAAAGTGATATGCAAAATTCTGCTTAAAATTTAAAAGTGAATTCTGGATGTGAGAAAAAAATACTGCTTAAGCTGAACTTTGGCCATCAACTAAAACACTTAAAATGTTATGGGATCCTTCATATGAAAATGACCAAGATTATATACTTAGTCAGTAGCAAAGAACTTTAGTTTCAAAATATTACATTGTAAGAACCTCTAAAAATGATGGTTTATTTTATAATCAATATAGTGGCCAACATTTATTATTTGATAAATTAATTTTTTACAATAATTTGTTACCATATCCAATATATTTCTACATATATTTATTTTTAAATTTAAATTTAATTTAATTTTAAGTGCCAGGATATATGTGCAGGACATACAGGTTTGTTACATAGGTAAATGTCTGCCATGGTGGTTTGCTGCACACATCAACCTATCAACTAGGTATTAAGCCCCACATGGGTTAGCTATTTATCCTAATACTCTCTCTCCCCCAGCCGCCTGCCAGGCCAACCTCAGGCCAGTATGCCTGATGAATATTGATGTGAAAACCCTCAGTAAAATACTGGCACACTGAATCCAGCAGCACATCAAAAAGCTTATTCACTACAATCAAGTCAGTTTCATCCCCAGGATTCAAGACTGGTTCAACAAATTAATAAACGTAATTCATCACATAAACAGAACTAAAGACAAAATGAAATGATTATCTCAATAGACACAGAAAAGGCCTTCGATAAAATTTAACATCCCTTCATATTAAAAACTCTTAACAAACTAGATATTGATGAAACATACCTCAAAATAATAAGAGCCATTTATGAGAAACCCATAGCCAATATCATACTGAATGGGCAAAAGCTGGAAGAATTCCACCTGAAAACTGGCACAAGACAAGGATGCCCTCTCCTACCAGTCCTATTTAACATAGTATTGAAAGTTCTGACCAGGGCAGTGAAGCATGAGAAAGAAATAAAGAGTATTCAGATAGGAAGAAAGGAAATAAACCTGTTTCTCTGTGCAGATGACATGATCCTATATCTAGAAAACCCCATTGTCTCAGCCCAAAAGCTTCTTGAGTTGATAAGCAAAGTCTCAGAATACAAAATCACATGCAAAAATCACAAGCATTCCTATACACCAACAATAGACAAGCAGAGAGCCAAATTGTGAATGAAACTTTCATTCACGATTGCTATAAAGAGAATAAAACACCAGGAATACAGCTAACAAGGGAAGTGAAGGAACTCTTCAAGGAAAATGACAAACCACTGCTCAAGGAAATAAGAAAGGACACAAACAAGTGGAAAAACATTCCATACTCATGGATAGGAGGAATCAATATCGTGAAAATGGCCATATTGCCCAAAGTAATTTATAGATTCAGTGCTATTCCCATTAAGCTACTACCATTGATATTCTTTTTTTTAGAAAAAAGCTACTTTAAAATTCATATGGAACCAAAAAAAAAAAAAAAAAAAAGCCCATATAGCCAAGACAATACTATTTCTACATATTGGTATTGTTCTTAATATCATTTTGCCTGGCAGAATCCCCATTATAGAAGTCTCACCATCATGGGGTGATTGACTAGTCTACATATTTATAATCAGTTTAGAGTTTACAGGCTATCCATATGTAGTACAACCTTAACCCTAAATATAATTGACTTTTTCCTTCTTCAGTGTATTAAAAAAGATTTTCTTAGAAAAGAGAAGAATAAAAATATTAACAATGTTAAAGTTGCCTCTTTATATAAATGATCTAATTTTTTTTTACATCTCTAAAGAGGTCCTTATTTTTCATCTTCCCTGTAGAGACTGGTTATAAATAGATAAAAACGAAGCCATTTATTTGCCTACTTTACAAAAGTTTAGATTCTCCATCAACTTGGTAAAAACTTTACACTAAAATGTTTTTCAGCCCTCTAGCTATTGTGACACTATCATTCCATTATATATCAAAGTGTTCTTCCTATGCTATAAGAAATTTCTTACAAAAATACTATTTTAAAATGTTTTCAATAATTGAGATCTAAAAGCATTAACGTTTTGATAACATTCATAAGCAATTTCTAAAATGTCACATAATGTGAATATGGACTAATTTCTAAAATGATTATTCTTAAATTATTTAACATAAAAAATTCTGTTCAAGTAGCTGTTTCTCAGCCAAAGCATTTTAACTACAGGCTGAAGTAGCCACTTTGAATTTCTCACTAGTAAGCATAAAATTGAAATAGCCTGAATGATGTATACTTGTTTGGGAATCAGGAAATGTTTGTTTTAATACAGTTTCATAAATCCCTTATCTGAACTATGTGGAGCCAGATATATTTTAGGTTTTTCAGATATTTATAAATGGGATAAAGAACATATGGCCAATATTTCTGAAACCCTGGTGGGGTCTAGGCAGCATCCCATAATTAAACAGATGAATATCTTTACATAAACGTATGAAGGTTCACATTAATAGTGGAAACTTCTGTTTGGGTCAGGTTTGTCACCAAATGATTACAGCTCAGATTGAGTTTGGCCACCATTATTAAATATACCTTCACTTTCAGAGATCTTTGTATTATAATGTGAGATTTTGAAACTGAAGTTCTGCTACTGACGAGGTATATGATTTTGGTCATTTTTCTGAGCCTTAATCATCTCAGTGCTAAAATGAGAACTGAACTAAGTAAATTATTTGTGAACTTTTCAGATTCTAAATCTGAATGTCTAATCATTTGTCTCACATAAGAAACATTACAATGAAATCAGTTTTATAGTACCTCATCTTAATAACTCTTTAGTTAACAGGCCTTCAACATTTTTGAAAGGCAGGTAGAAATTATATGTGATTTATGTATAAAGATAAAAGTATGCAGGTCAAGAAGTATTTCCACTTGGTCTTCTAAATAGTTGGAACCAAATGAGGTTTCAAGTTCGTGAAACAGATTTAGCTACAACTTTGATTTCCAGAATATATTCTAGTGTCAGATTTCTTATGGCCGTAATTAAAATTTGAACTATATAGAGATGGTGAAAAACATTTTATGGCTTGCATGGTTTTCTTCTGAAAACCAGGAGGAACAAGTTAGACAGGGTTAGGCCAAGGTAGCCAAAAGGGAATCTGTACAACCCTATTTTGTTTCAGAACCTCCATGTCTGAGTCTCAAAGCCAAGAAAAATGAGGCCTAAATCTAAAGGGGCTGGCTCTCCAGTGAAAGAAAACTACAACTAACCAATAATAGGACAGGGAGGTCTCCTGCGAGATAAAGATGGCAAACTTGGACAGCTAAGCTATGGATAGCAGAATTAAATGAAAACTAGGGAGGAGATGCAGTAGTCCAGAGCTAACAAACCAGCATAGATTTGTTTCTGGAGGCTTGCTCTGTCTGGTACTTTTGTTATAAAAAGGAAAAAGGTATTGTTGATTATCTTTGGGCATGGAATGCTCTTTAGTTTTCCATATTTTCTGCCACTCCTATGATCTTGCTCCTTGTCATTTCTCTACTTTAACTTACTAATGGCTGCTGAGTGCATTTACATTTGCCACTTCTGTCTGTAGGTTATACTATTAAAACAGATTAAAAGAAATGAGAAGGCTATGGTAAGATGGGGAGCCTATAGTAAGGACTTAGGAATTCTTGGTAACTTGGCAAAGTTTCCAAAAGTCATGGACCTTAACTATCTTCTCCCCCATTTAAGAAGGTTTAGGTTACTGAAAGGGCCACTAGACATGGATAGCTTAATCTACTGGATGTGGAACATGAACTTTTGAAAAGTGAATAATGCTATTTAAAGAGCCACCTGAAGAGTGTGGGGTGGAAGATGTTTAGCAGGCATCTATACCATGAAAGGGAGAAGAAGGAGGCAGGATTGGGCAGATGAAGACAACAACTTCAATGCAGGTCCAACAAAGTCTAGGCCAGTTCGGCAGGAGGCTCTGGAGCAAATATTACTTATTAGAGTGTCTCGCATTGCCCAAATAGCTTTACACCTCTGCCTTGCTCAGTCACTGGATATGGGCTGCCCCAGAAAGCGTATGCTTTTGGACAAGGCTCTTCTCTGCGGCAGAATCCTACCCTGAAGGAGGTGACACCTGGAGTCTATCTGCAGACTGCATTCCCACAGCCAGGCAGCAAGTCCTTTGATCTGGCTGGTGCATCTCTGTATCTACCAAAAGTGCCGTAATACTTGTAATAGACTTAGTCAGTAATTTATTCTTCAATTTAAGTAATGTCTTTCCTCCCAGGAACACAAAATAAAATACTTAAAAACTTCCTAATAACAAAATTTTTATCTATCACTGGAACACTCCAGCAGAAGAGGATTAAGAGGGAAAAGATTGGAAGGAGTGGACCAGAAACAAGAAAGGCACAGAAAAAACACTAAAAGAGAGAGGCTTCTAGGAGCAAGAAAAGCAAATTTTAATAAAATACAAAGCATTACAGCAGCCAGTCCTGGGTTTTACTTTTGAAAATACTTCAAGTAACACAGCTTTAAAAACATTTATAAAATAATATGAAATTTTAGTTATCTCTTGTTTCCTTAACAGATACAGAAAACATGAATCAAAGAGACAGACCATTCGTGACAATTCAGAGAAATGATAGCTCAGGTATTTTTCCTGCTCCCAACTCTGTTTTATTAGTTACAGTGGATTATGTACTTTTGAAATGATATACAATTGAAATCTTGATTTTTCAAAAATTTAATAATGGAAAGCTCACTTGCTGGTTACATTGAAAGATTGGCCAGTTCCTTACGATGGGTTTGTTTTAATCCTCAATGGTGGTCAGGATACCCTTGCTTTCTTTCACTGTGATTGGCCTGAAATCATTTGAGAGCTTCCTACAGTCATGTGATCCATGATTTACTTAATAAATTCTAATTACTTTATATGACACAGATGAATTATTCATATAATTGAGGTGGATGTACATCTTTTGTTTGACTTACTCAAATTATTATACTTTATGCTACTTGGACTTAGAGTACCTCTTACTTATGTTTTAGTTTATCCATATGGTTCATATCATACCAAACTAGCACATTGTTTGTATTTGGATGTACCGTACTCAGACATTTTACATCATTTTAATATTTTTCAACCTGTTAAACTTTTAGCTTTCAGTTTCAACCTTTCTTTCAAATTTAAATTTATTTGATTTGTTTAAGTTAGAAATGCATCTATGACTTTAAAATCTATTTATATAATTTGATTTATAATTATGTGATACTTAATATTCACAGTTGATGTCTATCACATTTTAAATAAAAAGAATGGGTTAACAGTGGTCATACTTTGTAGCTTGGCATTATAATTTTCTAAAATCTTCAATATACAGTAGTAACTTAGATGAAAACTTTCCTTTTGTACTCTTTTAGAAGTAATGATGTGTAAGAAATAAAGTGGCCATATTCCAAGAGTTTCTAGAAATAGAGGCTTCAAATATATTATCAATATTGTAATATATTATTTCTTGTATTTGCTTAAAAATATTTAAAAATAAGTTCTGGTTGCTGTAATTATTTTTTGACTTCCAATAACATGATATTCTTTCTTTGTCATTTTTCTGTTTTTATGACTAATAGATAATCTGGTATTCCATATGAAAAATGAGATGAGAAGCACCAAGTACAAACCAGTAGACTATCAACAATTGCGTGCATTAACTGAAGCAAAAAAATTAGCTTCTGCCTCTGCAGAGCTAAAGGTTAGAAGTTGTGTGTGTATATGTTTTTCTAGTTTTAGAAAATTGAATTGCTAGAAAGTATTTACATTGCAAATGTGAAAATAAATGACATTGCAAATAGTTGTTAGAAACTCCCAAGTAATAATAATAGTGAATAGCAAGTAAGATTTATTGAATGCCCTCAGACACCGTTATATAGTTTACATGAATTCATGCATTACCAATTTAATGTTCAGAACAACTCTTTGAGGTCTAAATTCAACTTTATTTTTTGAAAGACAGTGGTTTATTAGCTTTCAACAACTTCCAACTTAATCTGAAGAATAAAAATTGTTAGTAATTACCAGCCATGTACTATTATCTGATTAAGGCTCCTCCAACACTATACGAATATGCCCTTAGGTGCTCTTTTCTAGAATTCTGTTTTTGGTTTAATATGTGTTCCAAACCAGGGTGAACCTAGGCTAGATTTGGAAGAAGATTATGTGCAAGTGATTGTGCACAGTATTTTAGGACCGTGTGTAGTTTAGGCTTACTCATACACTGTGTTTCTCTCTTGTGCAAATAATAGAGTTCATTGAAAACAATATTTTCATTACTTGGCTGCATTAAAAAAACAGATAAGGTGAAGCAATATATTAAGTAATTTATAAGTTATTTGTATTGAAAACTTTCGTATTTTGTTCATTTTGTTGTTTATTGTTAATATCTTTTTTATCGAAGGCAATTGCTATGATTTCAAAGCACATTTGATACTCTATTCTGGAGAGACTACCATATATTCTCAAACTAAAACAACCACTTAAAAGCAGAGCATTATTTATTTGGTTTATATAACTTTAAAATAAGTTAATGTTACAGGAACATTCAAATAAATTTTGTGGTAAAGTCACTTATATTACTATCATCCTAACAAAACTTTTCATATTTCTGACTTTTATCTATTATACACATATATGTAAGCATAAACTTAATACATATTTTATTTTTCCTATGATAAACATAGATATGAAATCAGGTACACTTTTCTCTTTAACATTTTGTGACATAATCTTTACAATATTTAATTGTTCAAGCCAGTAAATATTTTTTATGTGCCTACTATTTGCCCTGAAGATACAAAGGTAAGGGAAATATAGTCCTTACCTTTATGAAGTTTACTGTTTCCTGGGGGAGGGAAAGGAGTCAGTGTTTATCAAATAAGCCTGGAAGTAAAATTATCCCAAGTATAAACTGCAATAAAAAACATGCTGTCTGGTGTATAATAGGACTTGATCTTCACTGAGTGGTTAGGGAAGGCTTTTCTGAGGATGGGATATTTGAATTGGGATCTCAAGGCCAATAAAGTACAAAGTTACAATGAGATAGGATAAATCAGTTCTGGTATTCTATTGCACAGTAGGGTGAGGATGAGTAACAGTAAAGTATTGTATATTACAAAAGATTTAGAAGAGAGGCTGTTAAATATACTCCCCACAAAGAAATGCTAAATGCTTGAGATGCTGGCTGTGCTAAATACCCTGATTTGACGTATATTTGTATATAACATATATGTATCAAAACATCAAATTGTGCCCATAAATATGCAAAATTAAAATATGTCAATTAAAAATATAATACAAAAGAATTAACTAGGTAAAAAAGGAATGATAAGTACTCTGAATAATAAAAGATGCATGCATTATTATCCCATCCCAATTTTTAGATATTTGAGATGTATCCAATTTTGTGATAATAAGAATTAGGCTACTTCAAGCATAGAGACTTTTCATGTTTTAGAATCCTGTACTCTCACAGGAAAAATTCCTATGCTTGGGATATCTAGACCAAATGTATGTTTTTTAGTGTTTTTGAGACTTGTTACCAAATTTCTTTCCCAAGGTATTGTTTTAATAAAGATAACACACAAATGTATTCTCTACACCCTTGTCAGTATTAGTATATACATATATATACACACATATATATAAATGTATATATATATTCATATATATGTATTATATATACACACTTACATTTCTAATACCATTCATTCATCCCAGATGTACCAAAAAAGACATTTTGGCTGAATATAGAATGGCTGAGTGTTAAAATCAGTATTTTGTCAAAGTGAATTTCTCTTTGGTGATAGACTCATTATGAAAGAATCAATATATTTCATATTTTTCATTATTATTGTGGTTTTTACAGTTTGATACTAAGTACAGGAACTATAATTTCTCAGCACTGTCAGCTGCTAGATTGCTACTCTGATCACTGTATTTACATATTTGTGAGGTTAAACAGATGCTCACATTCAACTGGCATTTTAAGTAACATCACTAATCTTTTTGTTCATAGTGGAATATAATTCAGGAAGAAGCTTTTCTAGAAATAACTGTGTACCTGGGATTCATAGCTTGGCAAATCTCAAAAAATCCCTTGTCTTTATCTAATGAAAATGGTTCACAGTCTGTAGCAATCATTTTGACAAGCTTTTGCTTCCATTTTTAGTCTCTGTAGATTCCTGATGATAAGGAATTATCCTTTTAAAGCATTTCGGAATGTCTGTTGTTTTGAATTTCAGTTAGAACAAAATGTGTCCTAGGTACTTCATCATTTTCTAACACCTGCTTTTTTTCTTCATGCAGTTTTCATTTTTTATTATATCTGGATTAAGGATGATGCATTAGTAATATTGTTGTACATTATTTTTTGGAGTCTTTCCTTCTCATTTAATTTAGGGGTGGCAAGTTGACATTTTGCTTTTAATTTATTTTTGTAAGTTGTGAACGATTGCCAAATAGAACTTTTTCTTAAAAGACTCATGGCTTAAATGGAATTAAATAACTGGAAATTAAATAGAACTCAAAGGGTTTTTTTAATGTTATGAATGCTAAGTTACCAAACAGTCCACACTAACTAGAATCATGATTATAATAGTATCTGTTATTCTTTAATATATTATTTGAATTAAAAATATATGTAGGCTCAAAAAGAATGTATTATTATTCTTAATGTTACATAGCTAACACATTGTCTTTTAATATTTGTATTAATTATCAGACTATTTCCCTGTTTGTTTTAGTATTTAAATGCACTCTTTTCTTTAAACATGTAATTAACAGTTTTAATAATCATTGTTAATTATTACTTCACTTTTCTCTGGCAATATTAAATATGAACTTATTAAAATAAAATGATAAAATGTTAACATTTAAAGCACATAAGAAGATTATAGCTTCAAGTTACATCTAGAATACTTAGCTACCTGTCTGATTTGTACTACTGATACTATGATGTGATGGTGATCTATATAATCACAGTGTCATTGATCATGCATAGTTTCTGGGATGCCAGCCATAAGTGGATAGTCAGTGATGTAGTCTTTCAAAGGCTAGATTGAACCTGAAGACAAATAATAGCGTTGGGCTAAAAACTGAGAAAAATTTTGGTACATTGTATGTAATTGTTCATTTCCAGTGTATTAACTACAAAAGAGATCTTTGCAAATATTTTTAAATTTGAATTTCTTTGCTTAGAAACTTCTTGTCCAACTCAAGGATCTATTAATCTTTTAAAAAATGTTATAGTATAGAAAATTATAAACATACACATAATTGGATTGAATGGTATAGTGAATCTCCAAGTCACATTTTTCAGCTTCAACAATGATCAACATTTGGCCATTGTTTTCTATACTCCTATCCACAAACCACCCCTCACCCCGTGCCAGATTGTTTTGAAGCAAATCACAGACATCATAATATTTCCCTCATAAATATTTCAACATGTATTGCTAAAAGAGTAGAGATTTTTTTAAAGCCTTACAATACTATTACCATGTCTAAAAATGTTAATGTCTTAATAATTTTTAGTGTTAAATTTCCTTGATTATCTCAAAAATTTTTTCTTAAAGTTTACTCAGATCAGCATCTATATATGATCTGTATATTATAATTAGTTTTAATTTTTTAAGATTTCCTCCTCTATCCTTTTGTATTTTGTAATTTATTTTTTAAAGAAATTGTATTGTTTGTCTTATAGTCTGAACTATGCAGATTACATCCTGGTGGTGCCATTTACCATGCTTTTCTGTTTCTTGTATTTCCAGCAAATTGGTAGTTATATTTAGAGACTTGATCAGATTCAAGTTCAATTTATTTTGACAAGAACACTTATTGATGGAAGTTTTGTGCTCCAATCTTTTTCTATTACAAATGGTGTTGCAGTAAATAGCTTTGTGCATATATCTTTTTATAGTTTTGCCAATATAATTTTAAGATGGAGTTCTATAAGTGAGGTTTCTAGGTCACAGGATAAATCCATGTGAAATCTTGTGATACATCTCCAAATTTTCTATGGAGATTGTATCACTTTGTACTTCCACTAGCAATATGAGACAGAGCATGCTTTCTGTAGCCTCACAGAATGTTTTCTTAAACATTTGTGTTTCTGCCAACCTGATAAATGAGAAATTGCATCTTACTGTAGTTGTTTTTTTCTTTTTATTTATGTTAACAGTTCTTTATTGAGTTATAACTTACATATAGTAAAATGTATAAATCTTAAGGGTACATCCCAGTGAAATTTGACAAACATATACATACATGTAACCACCATTTAATTGTCTACTAGTTATTGACATCTGTCGCAAAAGATGGATCTTCTGGTTCAAAGGGATTTTGTAATATTTCAAAGTACCTATTTAGGATTTTATTGTCTTGTACCAACACAAGAAGCCATACACAGGAAACCACTGGTTTCTGATTCTTTTATGAATTCATTATTTTATCATTTTTCCAGAGTATTTTTAAATCATCAGCATTTTGCACAAATTATCATCCGCCTTAAGTATTGACTTCATATGGTGTATTTCCCAGTAAAATGAATTGGAATCACCTAGACATCTCTCTGCTGGTAAAAACAGAACTTTAAATCTTTTTGTTCTTTTTAAGACATTATTTTTCTTCATTTTTGGCCCAAGGATAGAAGTGGAATCAATGAGTGAATTTATTTTAAAAAATCAGTATGTTCTGTAAAATATTGGAATTGTCTAGTGAAAAATAGTAGCTTTATTTTGACTTTTATAGTCTACTTAATTGGACTTTCCCTGGGCCCAAAGGCGAAAGCATTGATTTTTTTTGAACTATAAAAATGTGTCCCCATCTTTCACCAATGTATTTTAATTTTTTGTACAACATGGATAAAATATGCCAAAGAAATCTAATTTTAAAAACTGTATCTGCTGCAACAAAGTTTAGAGACTGTGTATGATAAATGGCTGGAATGAGTTTTAAGCATTCTTGAAGCGAACACTAAAATGTCAGATTTTAGAAATACTGTGTGCTTATATTTTTTTAGTAGGTAAAATAGAGTCTGCTGAGTGTTTCCTGTGCTTTTAAAAATGTACTTTCCTCCGTACTTTTATAACTGTAGCACTCTTAAGACTGTCTTAGAAAAATATTTGGCTTTGACTTTGTATTTTTTAAAAGTAATCTTTGGGTTAATTTGTTTTCTTATACCCCTAATTTTGAATCAGTAACCAGAACAGCAGAAAGATATACTCAAGGTTAAAGTAATCAGTGAATGACAGCTGGAAATAGCATGCATTGTAAAGATTCCTTTTTAGAACCTGTCTTCTGAAGTCTATATCTCCAGTATTGATTTTTTAAAGCTTTTAGGGTACTAAGTACTTTAACAGCATAGAAATTATGAAATATGCATATTTCATCGTTTCTGATTTACACTTTTGTAGTTTAAAATTGTTAATATGGAATACATGAGTTCAGAGTATGCATGAGTATAAGCTAGAGTCTAACCAGGGAACAGACATCACTGAAGGATTTAGAGTAGAGTGGTTTTTGATGTAGGAAAATGGGTATGCAGGTGATAGCACTGAGAAGACAGAGGACTGGGAGGCAATACAGAGATTGACAAGTACAGGAAGTCACTGCCATCTGTAGGTCAGGGGGACATACAGAAGAAACAAGACCATGCCACATTCCATGGGGTGAGGTTACCCAGAGATAGTTGGAACCATAGTGGAACTGCCCAGAGAAAAGTTGGAGCAGTGATACCGTGCAAATGCTCCTGGAGACCCTGTGAGAATAGAGAAGGCAAGATGATGTAATCCTTCAGCTTCTCCTTTCTTCCCTGCCTTCAGTCTCCCATCCCAGTGTCTTGCTTTGGCTGAAGCCAACTGATAGGGGTGCCTGAGAAACACAGACTGCTCTGTGAGACAGAGCAGATCAGGCAAACAGCCAGAAATGGATCTAAGGCAAACAGATCCAGGGTTGATATAACTTTTCAGCAGAAACCCAAAGCATTAATTATGTACTATATTTTTTAAAAGTCATAAAATTGAGGAAAAATTAAGTTTATTTGAAAATTTAGATTTCAATGCTACATGACTTTTTATATTTCTTTAAGTATCTTCAAATAAATATTTGCTTAAATTAAGAAATTTTATTTACAAAGACATACATAGAGTTGAAAGATTAAAATTGTGTCTTCAAGGTCATATTTCTAGTAAGTATTGAAGCCAGGCCTTCTAAAAACTTATCCAATGAATCTTTCCTATCTTATGCTGAGGGATCAGATACAAACCAATCTAAACACCAAGGTTCTTTGTTACCCTGATGTTTATGAGCTTTATAATCTTGCCACATCTTTTAACTTCTTATACATTCAATATTCTCCTCCAAAAATGTGAATAAAGATGACTGTGATGCCTGACAGGGAAGATAAATCCAAAAGGGGAGAAATGAAACCTCTTGAAAAAATTTCTGGGGTTATTTGAATTAAGGTATTGTTCATTTCATGTATAGAAAATAGAATGACTTCACCTTTGTTTTAATAAGTACATTAAAAACAGTTCATAAGTTGGTTAGTATTCTAAACCATTTTTCTTTCTCCTCCCTGCTTTTAAAAATCAAACTTATTTTAGGTAGATTTTGTGTTAGAAGATGCACTGGTAAGAATTTAAAAAGAGGAACTATTTAACTTAGACAATTCAGATTAAACATTTCTGTTATGGAAAACACATTCTGAAAACTTTGAACTTGCTCTTCTTTTGTTCCTCCAAATCTAGATCAGAAAAGCAATGTTGACTTCAAAGATATCCAAAGAACAAACACTAGTAAAACAACACAAGCAAGTGTGGTGGCAGGAATTCCAGAGGCTGAATGAAGTCAGGTAAGAAATGGGGGAAATGGTAAGAACACGTAGGAATTACTAGGACTAGCACTTATCTTTTCAGATGTTCTTTAATGTTCCATGTTAATTAACCATTACAATAAAATTTTAAACTTACAATTTGAATGTGAGTCAAATTAAAATCCTTTCATTTCTTCAGCTTAATCTGAAATCCAGTGAATATATTAATATGGCTTTTCCTTCCTGTCGGAAAAGAGATAATCTTCTGTATGTGCCAGTCACTTCCACACTCCCACTCTCATACTTGTGTTTAGTGTTTACCTTTATTATACTTAGCATATTGGATTATAAGGTTTTGGTTACATGTTTTTTCTTCCCTATAAAGTGGTAAACATCCTATCAAGGGCAAACATCTCATCATATTCATTTTTATATAGTAGAATACATAGGAGAGATGTAAATGCCTTTAATACATGGATGAACTAATGAACAAGGAGGTCAAGTCATGAATAGTTTCTGGATGTAATTGCATCATGACTAACTTACTCAATTTTGATTTTTGACTTATTATTTCCAACATTCACTTAAAGATAAATTAAAATGAAATATTGATTCTATAGTTGATCTTAATTATAATCTTTTTAAAAATAGTTTTTTGCAAAGGTCAAGGCGAAAAGAGAAGGCAAATGTGTTTCTCCTTCATTTATAGCATATATATTTGTTTTAATGATGATATTTATAAGGTGTGCTTTTAAAATATGCATTTTAAAGCATTTATTTTGTATCAGAGGGGGCAATTTCTATGGTCTTATTTTAAGTAAAGTTTCTAAATACTTTTTACTTTTAGGTGTTTTCATGTTGAGTTTCTTATTCTGGCAGGTGACTCCTCTATGTGAAATAGAAGGCTTATAATTCAAAATGGTTTTACATTATTGTGTAACTTAAAACCAAAAAAAAATTATATAGACTTCATCACCATACATATACTATAAAAACAATAAAATTAGGCCCATTTTATCCCACAAAAAAATCACCTTTTGTGGAGAGAATGTTTGAGGCTATTGAAAATTTATTTTTGGAAAATCTGCATAACTTGAAACATGATAAAAAGGAAAGCCATTAGGAAGATTTAATTATGATATTCCATGATGCAAGTTCAATGTAAAGGAAAACACTGGGAAAAGTTTTTTTTTTTTAATCTTGGCTATTCCATGTCTTTTTTAATGTGTATATTAAGTTGTTCTTAAGCTAGGTAGAAGAGGTGAATACATATCATTATGGAAAATAATTCTTTTGGCTGACCTAGAATGATACAAAGAAAATGGAAGTGAGGAACATTTAAGTAATAATAACCTTAATGTCTCAGTGTCTCAGAATTTGTAAGGGCTGAAAGTTGGACAAAATGAAGAATTCCAGGATACATTTCTGTGTTATTCTAGAATGAAGGCTAATTTCAATATGTGTTCGGAAAACTAACAGCAATAGGAGATAAGTTAGAGAAATGACTACCTTATGGAGAATTTAGGGCCACCAACAGATTAGAAGTAGTTAAAGTTCTATCAGTGTTTGTCAGCCTTTAGAAATCAACATCCCCTTTTAATAAGTAAGATTCTATGCCTTACCGTAAAAGACTACATTTAAGAATCTCAGGCAGGCAGAGGATAAGGGCCTATATTGACCCTAACATTTGTTAGGTAATTTAATATGTGCCTGGTAGTTTTAGGTTGAGCAAAAGCCACAATTATTTTGCACTAACCAAATATATTACATCCTTTATACATTTTATCTCACTTAATACTTACAATGACCCTACAAAGTAGTCATCATCACTCTCCTAATTTTACAGATGAGAATCCTGAGTCTTAGATGATGAAAGTTATTTGTAGATGATAAATAACCTGGTCTGTGTAGAGCTAGGATTGGAACACTTGCCCCTAACTTCTATGCTCTATGACCTTGGAGTTGAGTAGCTTTTCCTTTTTTCTGCAGAGTTCTGTTTACATCACCTGAGATCCAGCTGGTCTAGCCTTGCTGGCAAAAACAAAGGAAGTTTTGTCAGGGTGTGGTGGTGCATACCTGTAGTCCCAGCTACTTGGCAGGCTGAAGTAGGAGGATCACTTGAGCCTAGGAGGTCAAGGCTGTAGTACATTATGATTGCACCTGTGAACAGTCACTGCACGCTAGCCTGGGCAACATCATGAGACCCTCGATATCTAAAAACAACAACAAAACAAAATGTAAACGTGTTGCCAACCTTTAATTTTTTGAAATCTGTTCTAAGAAAATGACACAAAATTTTCAAATGTAAAATTATGTTTAATATTTACATTTATACAGTTTTATTTAAAATATGTTATGCCTTATCAAACTATACCCCTTGAGGTCTTTGATACACTTTCCCAGAGGCACTTTCTCCCTTGTTTCATTCTGGTACCACAAAGACTCCCTTGAGTTTTTGTGTGCTCATTTGCCCAGATGACTTATTAATTTATTCAGTGCAACCACCTACAGATAAGACACCCTGGTGAAGGGCATTTTTGAGCCTTCAGGTGTCTGTCTTGGTATAGGTTCTTATCCTTCCAGGAAGGTGCCAAAGTTCTAGGTGGAGAATCAGTCTCCTCAGAACATCAAAAATTACCCATATCTTCATTTTTCTGGCAGTTTGTATGCTCTGTTGTGACTTTCTGGGTGCCGAGCTAGATGGTTTTTAAGTGCTATGTTTTTGGTTAAACAAATCTGTTCTGGAATAACTTCTGGTTTGACTCAACAATTATGCACTCATCCTCCATGTAACAGTTGCAAATGTGATCTTAAAAATATTTCTGGCAGAAACTACCTGCTGGAAAAATAGACAGCGAGGTTTCATTTACAATATCACCCTTCTTTTATACATTTAAACAAAAACCAAAACCCTGTCCCATGTAAATTGGCTTAGAAAATAATGATATATACATAAAATGGAATACTGTGGAGTCATGATGATAATTATGAAAACTATTTAGAAACATCTAAAAAAATTAGTGGTAGAAAAAAAAACTCACAATATAAAATGTTAAATATGCCATGGTTATGGCCATGTGCAATATACATACATGTACATGAGGGCTAGAAACTTATCTGGAAAAATAAAAATAATAATTGTATTAAAGTTATAATTGTTGCTTTTTTATTTTATACCATTTTAATACTACAATAATCGTGATACAACTTTTTTCTATGATTTAATCAAATCTGCCCTAAGCAAGGGGAGATTTTAATATTTTTGGATGCCCATTTATAGTCAGCTATGGTTTTACTCTAAAAATTGACTATATTTTAAAAATATATAGGCAAGGTATGGTGGCTCATGCCTGTAATCCCAGCCCTTTGGGAGGTTGAGGTGGGTGGGTCACCTGATGTCAGGAGTTCAAGACCAGCCTGGCCAACGTAGTGAAACTCTGTATCTACTAAAAATACACACACACACACACACACACACACACACACACACACACACGCACGCGCTAGCTGTGGTGGTGTATGCCTGTAGTTCCACCTACTTAGGAGGCTTAGGGACGAAAATCACTTGAACAACAGAGACAGAGGTTGCAGTGAACCGAGATTGTGCTACTGCACTCCAGCCTGAGCGACCAAGCGAGACTCCATTAAAAAAAAAAATGTAGATACAAAAAAAAGTGTACATATTTATAAGCTCATGAAGATTTGTTGTTCTAGTATATTAAAAATAAAATATAATTTTATTTCCACCTCTGTAATTCAGGGTCTCATCATTTCTGAACTTTTAAAATTACCTCCTTATTGTTCTAGGTTTGTCTGACCTCTTCTCCTTCATCTTCCATCTCTATTGCTCACATCTCCTTCTGCTCTATTTTGCTGCTTTGGGAATTTTTCTGAAACCCGGATCTGAGGAGGTGAGGTCAGCTTGCTGTCCTTCAGTGCTTCCCAGTGCACTCTCCACATGCACTGCTAGCACCTGCTTTGAGCTGGCCTTTGCTCCCGCTGTTTCTTCTGCCTGAGCCTATGCATCTAACTCAGTGTCTAGCAAGGACCCAAGCCATGTTAAGAATTTAGTACATGGTTTAAATAAATGAATGGATGACAAAGCTACATTAGATTAAATATCTCTTTGGTTATTTTTTTAAACCTAGAGGTATGTTTATGACCATAACATTTATTGAGTTCACATCTATTTCAGATGTAAAATGGAATCTGAAATAAAATCCCTTCTCAATGAAGAGAACATTGGAAATGAATGTCTTTGTGACCTTACACATTTTGGTAAGATTTTTGATCCCATATTTAAAGGGGAGTCTTATTTTGAAGAATGAGAATGGGTCACTAACTTCATGTTCTTTTAATATTAACTGCCATTTGTTTTTTTCTAAAGGAATCCCCAAATAAGTCTGCACTCTAAGGATCTGTTCTTGGAGATACTTAAAATAATAATAATGTGTTCCTCTGATTCAATTTTGTTTCACCATAGAGCAAGAGCTATCAGAACAATGGCACGCATATCTTAAAAATGTAATAAGTCCTATTCAGCAGCTGAGAGCAGATCTAAAATACAGACAGCATCACACTTTGCAGCATTCACACTCACATATTGAGTTTAGCTCCATGAAAGTATTGGAAGAGGTTAGTATGTTACCTTTATTTTCGATAATGTAATATTTCATTTTTGTCCCAACTAGAAGAGTTTGAGATAAAAAACAAACGTGTAATTTGTGTATTAATTCATATTAATATGTAATTAATATTTAAATAGGTCTGCTAATTCTGTCCACTAAATATTTTAAACACGTGCCTGAACTCTGTCTAGGCACCCTCATTTCTTGCCTGGAATGTTCCAGTGGCCTCGTAACTGGCTTCCCGGCTTTCATTCTTGCCTCTCCTCCCATTGCATCCTGGGATCCTACCCCAGTGCAAGGGGATTAAGTCATCCTGCTACTGAAATTTCCCAGGAGCTCCTGTGAGTACATAAGTTCTTCTATCCACCTAGCCCACTTTTTGCTTCTTCAATCACATCTCCTAACTGACAATCTCCCTTTCCCATAAAAGCTCAGTTACCACCCAGGCTGACCTTCTTTCTGTTTCTCCTACATGCCAGGCCCATTCCTGTACTAGCCATTTCCTCTGTCCCATTGATGTCACTTTTTGCAATTTAGATCTTGGCTTAAATGTCCTCTTCTCTGAGAGGCCTGTGCTTAGAAGCCACAGTCACTCCCTATCACACCACCCTGTTTTTTTTTTTATTGCATTTTAGGTTTTGGGGTACATGTGAAGAACATGCAAGATTGTTGCATAGGTACACACATGGCAGTGTGGTTTGCTGCCTTCCTTCCCCTCACCTGTATCTGTCATTTCTCCCCATGCTATCTCTTCCCACCTCCCCACCCCCCCGTACTTCCCCTGTTTCCCCCCAGCGGACTCCAGTATGTAGTGCTCCCCTCCCTGTGTCCATGTGTTCTCATTGTTCACCACCCGCCTATGAGTGAGAACATGCGGTGTTTGATTTTCTGCTCTTGTGTCAGTTTGCTGAGAATGATGGTTTCCAGGTTCATCCATGTCCCTACAAAGGACACGAACTCATCGTTTTTGATGGCTGCATAATATTCCATGGTGTATATGTACCACATTTTCCCTATCCAGTCTATCATCTATGGGCATTTGTGGTGGTTCCAGGTCTTTGCTATTGTAAACAGTGCTGCAATGAACATTCGTGTGCACGTGTCCTTATAATAGAATGATTTATAATCCTTTGGATATATACCCAGTAATGGGATTGCTGGATCAAATGGATTTCTATTTTTAGGTCATTGAGGATTCGCCACACTGTCTTCCACAATGGTTGAATTAATTTACACTCCCACCAACAGTGTAAAAGTGTTCCTATTTCTCCACATCCTCTCCAGCATCTGTTGTCTCCAGATTTTTTAATGATCACCATTCTAACTGGTTTGAGATGGTTATCTCAATGCACACCACCCTGTTTTGACATTGCCTTCCTGCTCCTGACCCTTTCCCACATATTTTTATTAGTTTGTCAGCCGCTTCCCCTCAATTGAGCATAAGCTTCTTGAGTATAGGTATACTAGGTTTGATAAAAATTTAGGTGGTGTTAAATTTTTCTATTTTTCAGTTACTCTGTAATGTTGTTATATTGCTTTTATAAATAATAATAAAAAAAATAGAAATGTATGCCCAGATGGCGATTAGAGGCAAGGGTGCAAGAGAAGGAAGGGGTGATTGGAGCAGAGACATCTAGTAAGTTCTCTGCATTACCACAGAGAAAATAAAAATGTGGCTGCAGAGTGGCTGTGACTGCACTGTACTTTCTGAGCTTATTTTTGGGATGTCTGGAAACCTCATTGCAGCTCATTTGTCTGATGAGCACTGCCTACCTGGCTGGCATCTCTTTAACTCTCTTCCACAGATCTTTAAACTTAATTACTGATTGGCTTTTGAGAATAATTCTTGTGTCTTATAAGAATTGAATGAATTGCAGTAATTTGCATTCTACTTGTTCCAAATGTTCTGTAGGTTGACTTTGTGAAGAAACAATTGAAAGCTGCCTTTGAAAGACTTAGCCTGGAGCAGGAGAGAGTAGAAAATGATCTTTCAGACTGGACTATAAAGGCAAGTGTGATGTGGCTAGTAACTTATGTGTTTATCAATTTGTTATTTATATTAGATAAATAATTGTATACCTTTTTTCAGATACTACATCATTCTTTGGAAGAAAAGGCTAACCGGCTTAGTGAACTGCCCATTGAATTAGAAAACTTGGAATGCCCATACCCTGATTTGAAATCAGCAATCCTTAGTGAGTTCTGTAAGTTTACACAGAAATATCAAAAGAGGCTTCAACACTTCGATTTGCAACTGGAAGACATATACAGGTGATAAGATAAAACTAACTGAGTCTTGTGTAGACTTTTGACACTAACTTTTTATTTTTGTTTGGCATCACTATACTTCTGACTTACTGTATAATCGCTCTGTAATTGGAATACAATCAACAAATGTTTAGATTGACTGCTGAGTGGAGAGGGTTTTAGTTTTAAAAAAAAATTCTTGATATAATAGCTCTTACAATTATTATAAGGTTAAAACATGATGGAAATATCTCTCTTATTGAGCTCTTAACTACACAGGTAAGAAATAGTTTTCAAATATGAATTTTCATAACCACAACTTTTCATTTCAAGATATTAAGCTACTCTGCAGTAATTGATACAATGGAAAATGTACCCATAGAACTATGTTACTTGTAATTGACTGTAATTTTATCTTATGATAAACACAATGTATGTTTTCTAAATTTTAAAATACTTTCTTCTATATGTTAAATTTCATTTTTAGGAAATACACTTCCAGTTTTCTCCCAATAATGATTATTCATGTCTGCATGGCAAATATAATGTTCAGTGATCTAAAATTCAGTTTAGCAGTGGTCATCTTCTCTAGTGTCTTCTATGAGAAAATTCACTTAGAAGACATATCCAGATACACCACTCTGAACTAGATCAGTGGTCTACCTTATTGTGTATATAATCTAGGGGACATTTTGTAGAGAAACAGCTTTGTGTGCTATTATATTGACCTCAGTATTTCCCCCAAAGAATGTATATTTTAAAAGAAAACTACTGAAGGGACACATTTATAGTAAATTAAAAGGTTTGTAACTTTGGAATGGAAGAAAATGAATATGACAGATGTTTATATTTCTTATGAATTGCCTGTTAACTGCAGCACCTCTGTATGAAACTACTACTGGTAAGAAATAAATACCAGGGGGAAAAAAGCCTTAAATTATACCAAGTAGAAGTTATTGCTTCTATTTGTCTCAGCACACTTGTCAGTGAATAGAGCCAATCCTAGGTGAAGTTGGAGCCATTTTCCTGAGGTTAGCTTCTCCCCATCACACACCTTTTTGTCTCCTGAGAGCCTTTCCTTCCCCATCTCTCTCCTTTCTTCCCTCCTATCTTGCAATAAAGCTGAGAAATAAATTAATAATATGTAATTTACACTTGATGATGGATTAATTACATGTTAACTGGAACTCAGTCATAGTGAGGTACTGATGCAACCATGCACTACAGTTAAGTCTCCAATTGTTAAATGAACATTCTCCCTCCACTCCCTGTCCCAATCTTGTTAAGGAGATTTTAGAACTCATCAAGAAAGAGGAAGAGGATTTGTTTGTTTGACAGTGGAGAGGGCATTATAATCAGGCTGATTAACTGCAGCTGTGAAGAAGGTGAATCTGATCCTATTCATTTAAAGCAAGTTGGCTGGCCCAGGACCTCCTCTCCCAAATGATACCTTGTCCCCCTGAGAAAGCTGACTGAAATCATGGTGTTTCTAGGTTAGCAACTGCTCGACAGGGAGGAGTTTGCCTTAGCAAATGGCAAGGAAGTCTGAAATGGCTTCCTTCCAGTGAGACCTATTCTTCACAGCCCATTTTCTTCTTTTTTTTTTTTAAATCTAATCTCAATTGCTGCTCTTTCATAATGCAACCCTGTGTGACTCAGAAACAGTTGGGATTCACAGCTACATTGAAATTACTGAAGACTAAGTGGAGGATTAGATGAATATACATCACATGCCAACAATTCTGCAGAAGGAAGAAATATTGAGGATAAAATAGCTTAGGAAGGCTTGATGGAGGAAATAAAATTCACTATGGACTTTGAAAAAGGGGTATGCTTAGCATAGGCAGAAGAGGGTAGGGAGAGCATTCTAAGAAGGGAGATTAAATAACTAGACTGTAAACCCCTTGAGGACAAAGTAATTTAGTAGTCATATTTGTATCATTAGCATCCTCTAAATAAACGATTGTTCAAGTAAGTTGAATTTGAAGGGAAAAACAATGAAGGCAACACATGTTATGGGAACGATGGGAATCTACTTTGGAGGAAGATAAAGTTCATAAATTATAGTTTAATAGTCTGGTTGCCACCTATAATTATCCAAAATACATTTTATACAGTTGATGATGTATTTTACTTGATGAATATGTATTGAATAAACCTTAATATACAGTAGTCATTGCAAGCTCCCTGGTAGTGAGTTCAACAGACAGATTAGTTTAGTATATGGCTTTGCCTCTGAGAAAGCTAGAAATATTTGGGGAAAGAAACATGTATACATTTACCGTGACCAAAGAAAAATTACATGCAAATGTCAACTAAAGAAAATATTTTATAAATATGCTGGCAGAAAATAATGAAGCATCAATAAAAAGTGAAGTTTCAGGAGCTGGGTCTTTGATCAGAAAGAGCAAAAGAGCTATTTTGAATAAATACAGAGGTCATGACTCTCAGTAGTCCATGGCTTGTGAGCAGTAGGGCATAAAAGATACTGATCTACCTAGGACAACAAATTATAGGTTCAGTCATAATATTATTTGTACTTCTAGTTTCCTAGTATCTCTACTACTTTGATATGGCCTTTTGCCCTCTTTGTTCTAATTATCGGGTTCACATAGGTTGTGTTCATGTATGTGGGAGTGTGTGCATAGACAGTTGTGCGCTGCTATGCTGTAAGAAAGTTGAAATATCCAGGGGGCATTTTTAATTATGAAAGGTGTTTACTGGGTTAAAGGCAGTGGACATTATGGTTAGTTCCAGTATTTATTCTAATTCTTCCTGTTTTGTAGTAGCTCGCTGGTTTGGTTTGAAATGATTCCATCTCTAGATCCAAAGATAGGCAGTGATTGGGAGTATGCACCAGTCTGTGCAACCTTGTTTCCCCAGGTCACAGTGACTAGCTCAGGGATGTCTAATCCTCAGGAGAGGATTAGATGAATATGCATCACATGCTGATATGGTTTGGCTGTGTAGCCACCCAAATCTCACCTTGAATTGTAATAATCCCCATGTGTCAAGGCTGGGGCCAGGTGGAGAAAAGTGAATCATGGAGACAATTTCCCTACTGTCCCCGTGGTAGTGATTAAGTCTTGAGATCTGATGGTTTTATAAATGGGAGTTCCCCTGCACAAGCTTTCTTGCTTGCAACCATGTAAGATGTGACTTTGCTTCTCCTTTGCTTTCTGCCATAGTGCAAGGCCTCCCCAGCCATGTGGAACTATGAGTCCATTAAACCTCTTTCTTTTATAAATTACCCAGTCTTGGGTATGTCTTTATTAGCAGCATCAGAACAGACTAATGAACATGCTAATATTTCTACAAAGGAAAGAAACATTGAGGATAAAATAGGAGGGTTGATGGAAGAAGTAAAATTCACTGTGAACTTTGAAGAATGGGTAGGGTTAGCATAGGCTACCCTGAGCAAAGCTCAGGACTTTTGTTAGGTGCTTGTGAGAAGCAGTATCTTTTCTTCTGCATGGCTGAGGTTGCTGCTGGCAGTCATCTGGTGACCAAAGGAAGACAGCCCTTAAAGACAGAGCAGAGACGGGGAGTCCTGGAGAAACTGAGCTGGTGCCTTATTTGAATGGCATAGGAAGTCCACCTTACTGCTGGAGTTTTAAGGGCCATTAGTCCAATTATTATCTTAAACCAGTGTGACCTGAATTTTTAGTTGTTTACAACTAAAAGCATCCCTAATTTGACACAATAGTTGATTTGGCTTCAAAATATCCATAACTCATGGAATTAATCTGAAGAATTATTAAAAATATTCCAATTTATTAGGAAGGTTAAGCTTGTAAAATCAACCAAACTTTAAAAATGAAGATTAGCTAGTGGTTGAGGGATGGGACTTGCACAGCCAAATATAAATACATATTTTAAAATCAAAATAAGTTAGAAAGTTCTATGTGACTATGGAGTATGTAGCAGATTAGTAGAATAAAATAGAAATAAAACAGAAAAATATGATTTAACTTAGTATAAAGGCAAATTTCAAAACTGCGGAATATTGGATTATTTAAGAGATAGCATTAGATAACAGGCAATTTGAAGATAAGGTTAGATCTCTTCATTCTATTTGACACAACAAACTTCAGATGCATTAAGATATGAAGAAATAAAGTCATAAAAGAATGAGATAAAAATAAGTAATCTTGAAATGCAGAAGGCAATTCAAAGCCTATTTTCAGTGAAACTCATAAAGGAAAAGTTTAAATAAATACAATGACATAAACATTTAAAAAAATCTAGCATGATAGTTTCTCAGAGACGTTTTAACTCTAGTAAATAGAGGCTTTTGGTTTCCAGTCTAGCACATAGAAATGTAGTTGTCACTAGCCTCTAACAACAATTAAAAAGCTGAACAAACTGAAAAATGAACAGCTCTTCTTTGTTCTATCAGATGAGTGAGACCACAGTGCAAAGTGCTGCCCCCAATATTGGATAGGCAGGAAGATACAAAGAATTGCAACTTACTGGAACAGAAACCCATGAGCAGAAACCTCTACAGGAACCAGTAATGAGCTAAGAATCCCTGAACTGTAATTGATAAACTGCTAGAGGCTCAGTGTGGACAACTCTGATAGTTAAAAACTCCAGGAAGACCCAGTCATAGGAGATGCTCCACATTTTTGTGAATTTTACTCCAGGAGCTATGGAAAGTTCTCATTATAAATATCTGAGAAAAATTCCCTTGTGCTTCTGGCAGCAGGAGGATGAAAGGAACCAACTTGATCTATGCATTCAGGACAATGCCAGTCGAAATCCCAGCAAATAGATTTTTGGATATAGACTAGCTAGCTGACTCTAAAGTTTATGTGAAAAGATGAAAAACCCAGATAGCCAGATCTATATTGAAAGAGGAGAGCAAAGTTGGAGGACTGATACTCCCTAACTTTAAGACTTACAGTAATCAAGATTGTGTGGTATGACCAGAGACTAGCCAAGCAGATCCACAGAATAGAATGAAGAACCCAGAAATAGATCCACATAGGTGTGATGTTTGACAAAGGAACAGAGGCAATACAATGAAGCAAAGATAGTCTTTTCAACAAATGTTACTGGAACAACTAGACACACATATGCAAAATAAAAAAAGAATCTAGATACCTTTCATAAAAACTAACTCAAAATGCATAGGACTAAATGTCAAGCATAAACTGTAAAACTCTTAGAAGATAACATGGGAGAAAACCTAGATAATCGTGGGCATGACAATGACTTTTGAGACCAAAAGGATGATCCATGAATGAAATAATTGTTAAATTGAACTCATTAAAATGACAAACTTATGCTCTGCAAGAGACAATGTCAAGAAAATGAGAAGAAAAGCTGCAGAATGTGAGAAAATATTGCGAAAGGCACATCTGATAAAAGACTGTTATCCAAAATACACAAATTACTTTTAAAACTCAACAATAAGGAAACAACCTGATTAAAATATGGGCAAAATCCTGAAGACACCTCACCAAAAAAGATATACAGATGGCATATAAGTACATGAAAAGATGCTCCACATTATGTGCCACTAGAGAATGCAAATTAAGACAAGATACCCCTGCACACTTATTAGAATGGCCAAAATCCAGAACACTGACAACACCAAATGCTGACAAATATGTAGAGCAACAGGACCTCTTCTTCATTGCTGGTGGGAATTCAAAATGGTATGGCCACTTTGGAAGTCAGTTTGGCAGTTTCTTATAAAACTAAATATACTTCTACCATACAATCCAGCAATCATGCTTCTTGGTATTTACCCAAATGAATCAAAAATATATGTCAACAGAAAAACCTGCAAATGGATGTTTATAGTAGATTTATTCATAATTGCTAAAACTTGGAAGTGACCAAGATGTTCTTCAGTAGGTGAATGGATAAATAAACTGTGGTACATACAGACAATGAAATTTTATTCAGTGCTAAAACGAAAAGAGCTAGCAAGCCATGAAAAGACATGCAGGAAATTTAAATGCATGTAACTGTGAATGAAGCCAATCTGAAAAATCCACATAGTATATTATTCCAACAGTATGGCATTCTGGAAAAGGCAACATTATGGATTCAGTAAAAAAATTAGTGTTGCCAGGGGTTAGAAGGAAGCGATAAATGAGTAGGCAGAGCGCAGTGTAGTGCTAGGACAATAAAACTATTTTGTGCAATACTACAATGGTGGATAAATGTCATTACATATTTGTCAAAACTCATAGGATATATGGCACCAAGAGTGAATCCTAATATAAACTATGGACTTTGGGTAATAATGTGTCATTGTAGATTCATTGATTATGACAAATGTACTCTCTGGCAAGGATTACTGATAGTGGAAGAGGTTTTATTTTTCATGGGAGCTGAGGATAAATGGAAACTCTCTATACTTTCTGCTTAATTTGGTGTGACTCTAAAACTGTGCTAAGAATATAAAGTTTATTAATTTAAACAGAGACAGAAAAAAATTAAAATTTCATTGCTATGTAACTGTTTCAGAGCATAGAAAAAGGAGGGAGACTTCTAAGTTATCTTTATGAAGCAGGTATAACATTGATAGAAAATCTTGAAAAATATTGCACACATACAAAAACTGTGGCCCAATCTCACTTGTATCTATTAATACAAAAATTCTAAATAAAATAGTCAATCTCATGATTCCAGCACCTTAAAATAGTTAATGTAAGGAGATCTATTATGGCTTATCCTCCTGAACACTGCAATGCTATTAAAAAACTAAAATTTATTCTTTATAAATGTAAATATAATAGATGAATACTTTTTGCTATAATAAACTATATAAACTTCTAAAAACTTGATAGGAAAACAAGAGAAGTATTTTTATTAGTGACAAGTCTGTAAACACCACCATTATTTAATGTTATTTTGGAAATATGAGGCAATACAATTAGATAAGACAAAAATATTAGAGTTATAAAATAAAGATGTAGATAAAATTATCTTATTTGCAGATAGTGAGTTTTTACAAGAAAAACTCATGCAATCAATGGAAAAAGTCTATAGAAACAAGATAAGTTAGTAAGATGGCTGGGTATAAAATTATTATAAATAGAACCCAAATTTTCATATATATATATATAAACTGGCCATCTAGAATATCTCATGAAAGAAACAAACAGTTTGCAATAGCAATAAAAAATATAGAATATTTGGGAATTAATTTAATAAGAAATATAAAACATCAGTACTATAGGAAAAAAATTCTAAATGTCACTGAAGGACATAAAACTTTAAAAAGCCATATTTTAGTCTCAGAATAGAAGATTTAATAATTATAGATATATTTTTCCTCAGTCTATAAATTTAATGTGATCCCAATAAAAATATTCACAGGATTATTTGAATTTACATTTAAAAAGAATACCTAGGAGAATTCTGGGGAAAAGAAGCAGTAATGAGGGAGGACTATAGCTATCTTATATTAAGCATTTTATAAACTATAGCATGTTGTCATGAATAGATAGGTCAATAGATGTGATTTGGGCTCAGATAATCTGAAATCTTTGAAGGAATTTGGATTCAAAATTGAGTTAAATGGAAAACAGGCAAGGAGTGAGGCATTCATTTTGCTCATGTGATCATATTCTGAAATTAAAGCTTCCTGAGGTGGTAGGTGGGGCCTTTCCTAATCATTACAGAGGAATTATTGGGCAAGTCATATAATATCTAGTCATAAGCTTCTTTTTGCTTAAAGAGCTTGAGTAGTTTTTATCATCTGCAACTTAATCTAACAGATACTGCAAGAGTGTGGGGAAATAGGTATTTTATATTCTGCTAAAGGGAGTTGAAACTGATGGAACTTTTCTGTAGAGCAGATCAGCAGGGCTTACCAAATCAGAAAGCACCTGTCCTTTGTCCTGACAGCCTCCAAATCTCAATAGTATATCATACAAATATACTTGAATATGTATACACCAATTTGTTTTTACAGTTATTCATTGCAGTAGTGAAAGATTGAGCAAAACCGTTAATATCAATAAGAACTAGTTTTATAGATTATTGTACATTCATACAATATATTATTCTGCAGACAAAATGGTGAAAATTTACATTAACCGACATGGAACAATATGTAAGGGTTAAGGTGAGGTATATAGTTAAGCAATTAAAGCAATGTGCAGTCTACATTGTGTAGAACAGAAAAAAGTAAACATATGTATTTATAAATTTGCTTTTACATGTCAAACAATACACAAAAATTGATAACATTCAGCTTGAGGGAGGGGAGCCAGATGCCTGGAGGAGTAGGTGTGAGAAAGAATTTTCATTGAATCCTCTTTCATTAAACCTTCTGAATTTTGAACCATATGAATATTGTTTCTATTCTAAAATAATTTTTTAAAGAAAAAATTTGACAAGGGTAAAAAATAAGACAGGAAAATGTTGGCAATGTATCAGGTACAAGAGATTAAAATCCATAATACATAAAGACATTTTGCAAATTAATTGAGTGATGAACAGCCAAAAGGAAAATGGAGCAAAGGAGATGAAGATATGACTGACTTATTCTTCATAATTTCAACAAATATTTTTCAGCATCTATTGCCATAAAATATACAAAAATTCCTGTACTCATGAAATAGAAGCACACTGAAAACTATAAACATACATAAGTGAATTATACACAGTGGTGTTAGAAGGTGATAAGTGCTATGAAAAAATACAAAGTAAGAGAGGTAGAAGGTATTGGGGATTGTAGGAGGCAGACTGTAATTTTAAATAGATGTTTGGGGTAGGGCTGGTTAAGAAAGTGACATAAAAGTTCGAACGGGGTTGGGAGAACTAATCATGCAGATATTTGGGTAAAAGTATTCCAGCCAGTGTTTACCGAGGTAGGAGTAAGCCTGGCAAGAGGCCAGTGTGGCAGGAACAGAGTGACAGATCCGGAGAGCAGTAAAAGATGGGGTCCTAGAGGTATGGGTGTGGGGCAGAACATTTAGAGCCTTGTAGCCATTTTTAAAACTTCCACTTTTACTCTGTGTGATATGAGAAGCTGATGGAAGGTGTTGAGCAGAAGTGAGCAGAGTGGCAAAATCAGACTTATGTTTTAGCAGAATCACTTTGGCAGTTACTGTATTTAAGATAAGCTGTAGGGCTGGGGGTAGAAGTGCAAGAAAATACTGGACACTAAGAGAGTTAAAGGAATCCAGGTCAGCTCTTGGATATATTTTAAAGGCAGAGCCAGTAGCATCTGTTGACAGATTCAATGAGCCATGTAAGAAAAAGCAACAAGAATAGTTCCAAATAGTTGCTTTTTGGGGACTGAGCAACTAGAAGGATGGAGTTGCCATCAACTTAGATGGGAAGACTATATGTGAAGCAAGCTTTGGCTTTGAAGAAAATCAAGGGTTGAGATTTGGACACAATGAAGTTGGGATACCATTAGGTATCCATGTAGAGATTGTGTGGATGCAGTTGGATATATGGGTTTGGGATTAAGGAAAGAGATCTTGATTGGAGTGACATGGATATGAGTCATTAGCATGAGACTGGGTGTGATCACTAAAGTAGTGAGTAAAGAGAGAAAGGATAAAATCAAAGACTGATCCCTTAGGCCTGCCAACATTACAATGTCAGGGACAAGAGGAAGAGCCAACAAAGGACACTGAGAAAAGGTCTGTGAGATATGAAAACCAAGAGAGTGTAATGTCCTGGAAGGCAAGTGAAGAGGAACCGATCAGTCCATTGAATACATGCTGCTGATAAGTAAAATACACTGATAATTGACTGTTGGCTTTAATAGGGGTTGTTGGTGCTTTAGCTGAAGGTTCCATTTTCATTGAAGAGGTGGAAGCAAATGCCTGATGGTATAGATTTGAATGGATAAGAAAGGAATTGAAGACGATGTGTATAGATAACTATTTTGAGAAGTTTTTATGCAAAGGAGAGTAAGGAAGTAGGGCCAGGCTTTTATGTAGTTACTTGCTTTTTTTTTTTTTTTTTTTTTTTTTGGTCTTTTGTTTTTGTTTTGTTTCAAGCGGGAGAAGTAGCAGTGTGTTTGATGCTAATAAGAGTAATCCAGTAAAGGATAAACTCTGATGATGCAGGCGAGACAGGAATTGCTGAATAATGTCTTGGGGTTGTAAGGAGAGTTGGGATGTAGCACACAAGTGTAGGAATGAGCACAGGTGGTTCATCTGCTACTCTAACAGGTAAGGTTGCAGAGTATATGGTGTAGCTGCTGGGAGGAGAATGAATAGATGTTCATGGTGGAGCAGTCTGTGGAACTCTGGCTGGTAATTCTAAATGCAAATGACTAAGAAACTTATAAAAGCTTCTCTACTCATTAAAGCAACAAAAATTAAAATAATACTTATATTTTTGCCTATAAAATGGTAAAACATATATGTGTCCAGAGCTTGAAATGGTATAGGAGAAACGGACATTTTTATATATCATTGATGTATAAGTTTTTAGAAGTCTGACAACATGTCATCAAAAATCTTTATAGGTGTGAATATTCTTTGTTTCTTTAGAAATGATCTTTAAGGAAATAATTATAGACATAAAGTGAATATTGGCTTCAAGGGTGTTCAACATTAAATTTTCTTTCCTTAGTGATGACAATTTCTTAAAAACTACCTAAAGAGCTAGCAAATAGGGAATCAGCTTCATCAAGTATGATATATCCACACAATGGAATTCTACACTAACATTAATGGTTATATAGAGGGTACTTCTAATGACACAAATGGTTTGAATATGTTACTATATAATTAAAAAGCAGGTCACAGAATAGTTTATATAACATGGATTTTCTTTTCTTTTTTTTTTCCCCCCCTTCTGAAAGTGTTACATCTATATATAGCCACAGAAAAAAGACTGGAAGGTTATTTACCCAAATAAACAAAAATAGTTATCCTGGGCCAGGCGCGGTGGCTCATGCCTGTAATCACAGTACTTTGGGATGCCAAGGCAGGTGGATCATTTGAGGTCAGGAGTTCAAGACTAGCCTGGCCAACATGGTGAAATCCCATCTCTACTAAAAATACAAAAATTAGTCGGGCAGTAGTGGCATGCGCCTATAATCCTAGCTACTCGGGAGCCTGAGGCAGCAGAATTGCTTGAACCTGGAAGGCAAGCTGAGGTCATACCACTGCCCTCCAGTCTGGGGAAAAGAGTGAGACCCTGTCTCAAAAAACAAAAAAGGTTATCCCCAAGTGGTGAAATTATACATAATTTTGGCATATTTGTACTTTCTTTTTTTTAAAACAAAAATACACGTTTTTAAAAATCTAAGATAATGAGTGAAGAGGAGACCATTGATTTTTAATGAGTACCTATTATATGATCTGACAAATACGAATGATTTTAACCCTCAGTATACCCCATCTTGAAAGCTCTATTTTATAGATGAAGAAACTGTAGCTCAAAGGAAGGTAAGCAATTTCCCCAAAGTCTCTGATATGGTAAATGGTTGGGGAAGATTAAGTCTCTTCTGCACATCTGAATTTTCTTACCACACTGCTTCAAGGATATACACATGCCAGGATGCTGGTAAATCAGGTTGAGTACTAGATCAGTGCTGTTTCATAGAAATATGATAAAAGCTGCATGTGTGAGCACATATGTAATTTTAAGTTTCAAGTTGCTATATTAAAAAATTAAAATAAGATGAAATTTATTTTAAAATGTATCTTATTTAATGCAACAGTTCCAAAATATTATAATTTCAACATACAATCAATATTTAAAAATTAATGAGATATTATACATTCTCTTTTTTCATATGAAGTCTTTGAAATCTGGTCTGCATTTTATACTTACAACACATCTTAATTTAGACCACCACATTTTTAAGCCACATATGGCTAGGGGCTAACATCTTGGATAGCACAGCTTTAAAGGATGTTCTCTTTTACTAAAACACATTTTAAAAACAATTTGACTACAATTGAACCTCTTCCTTTATTCAGTGTTTTTTTGAAGCTATTTAGATTCTATTTGGGCTGTATTTCATCGGTGACATGAAGACAAGTTTAATTGCTTGTTTGAGACTCAGATGAGGTTGTGGCTTTAATTTCCTAACATTTGGATGAATTAATCATATAGATGAGACATAATTGTCTGATGCTCCATTTAGCTATGTCAGATTTGAAGTCAATGTGTGGAAAAAGCTATAGAGTGATAGCAAGTGATTTCTACTTTATTGTTTGATAGGTATATTACATTTCATAATGTTAGTTCACAATTAATATTCTATTATTATTTGAGATCTGAATCTGAATGCTATTTAAAATCCACAATGATTTAACAATTTTGCTCCTCTGTATATAAATTGCTGATGCCCATAGTTTTATATATCCTCAACTAAATTATTTCAGTTTACTGTACTTGTTAGTAGCTTTACTCATTAGTAATTTTCAAGATAACTATTTAGTGCTCTATGAGCTTTTCCTGTTATGCATATTTCTCTTAATACAGAAATAATTCTATTTGTTAAAGAAAATTTTAAAAATACAGTTAAGAAACTTGAGATGAAACTAAAAATTAATCTAAATTTCCAACACTCAGATACATCCTTTCATAACATTTTTTATGTTTCAGATGTATGAATGTTGTTTATAAAAATGAAAAAATGTATATACACATATCTACTGTTTTATTCCTGTTTCGAATCATATCCAGTGTTATTCCTTTTTTCAATAAATAGTTACTAAGCTTCTTCTATGATTTGATTAATATATTAAATATTCTTTTACAACATCTTTTAAAATTAGATAGATAGTATTACAGTATGTGGTTGTATCACATAAATTTAACCAATTTCCTATTTTTGGACAATTATTTTTACCACATTTTGACAATTGTTTTAAAAACTTGGAATAGACAATTTTGTCACTATATTTTGGGTAATTCCATAATTATTCCTTTAGGACGAACTCCTAGAAATAGTACTGCTGTATCAAAGGGCATGAAAATTCTTTTTTTAAATCTTTAAATATTGTTTATATGTATTACCATTTGAAATTATAGTAATTATTATACTAGCCACTAGATCTTGTTATTTTTTTCAGATTGGATTTTTTATGATTTTAGGTTCTGGGGTACATGTGCAGAATGTGCAGGTTTGTTACATAGGTATACACAGTGCCATGGTGGTTTGCCGCATCCATCACCCCATCCTCTACATTAGGTGTTTCTCCTAATGGTATCCCTCCCCTATGCCCCGACTTCCTGCTGTCCCTTCCCTAACCCCTCACCCCCCAACAGGCCCCAGTATTCAACGTTCCCCTCCCTGTGTCCATGGGTTCTCACTGTTCAACACCAACTTATGAGTGAGAACATGCAGTGTTTGGTTTTCTGTTCTTGCATCAGTTTTCTGAGAATGATGGTTTCCAGCTTTATCCATGTCCCTGGAAAGGACATGAACTCATCCTTACGGCTGCATAGTATTCCATGGTGTATATGTGCCACCTTTTCTTTATCCGGTCTATCATTGATGGGCATTTGGGTTGGTTCCAAGTCTTTGCTATTGAGAACAGTGCCACAATAAACATACATGTGCCTGTATCCTTATAATAGAATGATTTATAATCCTTTGGGTGTATATCCAGTAATGGGATTGCTGGTTCAAATGGTATTTCTATTTCTAGATCCTTGAGGAAAAATTCTAAGATTTTTGGTAGCATTGGTAAATTTTCTTCTAGACAAATACAAACAATTTATGTTCTCATTAGTAGACTTTATATCATTTGATTCATCTGTACTTGGAGATCAGGGCATTGGAGATTGCTGTCATGTGTGAATATCATCAATGTCATGTTCATATTCTCTTTCTCTCTCTTTTAATATTTATTTGTGTAGCACAGTTCTTTTACTGTTCTTATGTGAAAGTTTTGCTAGAAGGGAAATCTATGCATAATTTTTATAATAAACCTGACTTTTCCCTTGTTTAAAAATAAACCATATACTCTGTGGCTAATAAAGATGAGATGGGTAAAAGTCAGCATCAGAAGGCAACACTCAGGAAGCATGGTGTGGCTTCACATAACTTTCTTTAAAAAAATGTGAAATAAACAAATGCTTACATATATGACCGTTCTTGATGAATACAAGACAGAAGAAAGAGAGGGAAAGAGGTATAATAAGTAACTGAAATTTGCTTACTTGATGAGGTCACAAGTTAAAACATTGGAGCCATAATTCCCACGTGGCATTTTTCTCTGAGAATGAAGTGTCAGAGCTGTTGGAAAGTTTCAGTGCCTGGACGTGCCCAGTCTCAGGTTCTACACTTCCAGTCTGGGTTGGCTGTATGCCAATGGTGATTAATAAGGGAGAAGTTCCCAGAAACAGCAGCATTATTACCTGATCTTCCAGTGTTCACGCAGTCACATTATTTAGCTGACCCCTCACCCAACATCCTGGGTCACTGCAGCTTTCATTTTCTCTTATCCAAGTTGATGTTGGGTAAGAGATTATTTCCTTTTGGAAGGAGTGGGTAATAATGTGTACCATCCAAGTTGATGTTGGGTAAGAGATACATTCCTTTTGGAAGGAGTGGGTAATAATGTGTACCATGATTTTATTTTTGTCACGTATTTTTAGTAGCTTTCTCTTAAAATACATCATTCATAATAACTACTTTATATTTTGATACTCTTTCTTTAAACACCAAAAACCACATTTGGTGTTTATTCAGCCTATTTTGAGTCTGTTGTGGGAATAAAACATTTTAAATTCTCTGGGCTATGGTGGAATGCATTTTATCAAGGGGAAAAAAAGGTTTAATTTCTGCAGGATACCCTTAAAAACTAGTCTTGGAGTTTGCCTTTGCTTAGTTATATTTACTTGCATGTTATGTATTTCTAAAAAGTATATCTGGGTATTTAAGAATAATGGCTTAAATTCCTAGTTTAAGTTTTTATTAGTAATAAAACTCGCATCTTTCCCTGCCTTTTCAATGTAATTGTTTTTACCTAGTGACTACACAATGTAATGGTGCATGAGGCTACATTTTCAATACTCCAGGAAACTGAAAGATCTGGGATTTATATTATGAAGGGGTGAAAGTCATTTATAAGGGGTTTCTATTCTTCACTAAGTGTGAAATCAAATTAATTTGATAAATATCATTGAAGAAAATGGAAACATAGCAGTTTGATGGGTTTGTGTCTAGGCCAATTGACATTTGTTGCTGGATAATACAGATAGAATGTATTCTAAAAACAGTAAGATACGTGTAGCTATAAGCAAAGGCAAGGTTAAAATTTCTATGGACAAGATTGTCAAATTTTAACATGAGAAGAATTTTAACACCTGTTTTATATAACAAACCAGTTGTTCATAACAACTTTTCCCTACTCTTCATAACTTGAAGTCCAATTACAGTTAAAATATAATCTTTTGAGGTAACCATAAGAACTGACACTATGGAGAACGAGTAACGTAAGAAATTATAACTACCCCATTCCCAGGTTTATGTTCATTTGCCGTATTAATGCATATCAGAAAACATAAAGTCGAACATTGCTAATGTCTAAAAAATAAACTGAAAAGAATCATCACTCTTTAAATTCATTCTTATAATTTCTTAATGATCACTCATAGTCGGTTTGAGATGACATTATGACATTTTATGTGGCAATTAAAATTTCAGAAGATCTTATGATGGCTAATTAAGATTTTCCACATCCTGCCCCAAAGAAGTAGGCCAATTTTATTACTCTTGCTTTTGGACCTGGAATATTGAGTCATAATGGCTATATAAGATAATTTTATTTAATTCAACTTCACTGTACTTTAAAATGTTCTTGCCCCCCCCCCCCCAATAATGAAGAATAAAATAGTAACCTGGAGACAGATTTTGGCTCAATATAAGGATTTAAAGCATAGAGCAAATAACGTATTTGTAGATGATCTTGTCTTCACTAATTCTGTTCATCTGAGTTTGAGGGAGGTTTTTTGGTCTTAAAAATGGCCTTGGTGTTGAACATCATTGGTCTGCCCACAATCAGCTGCAGAGTATCCATCACTTTAGATTCTGGTCTCTACCTACATTGGGTCTACATCTCTTTTATCTCTACATCCTTTCAGAGTACTTTTCTTCCACAGCAATATTAGGATGCTATGTTTAAAAAGTCATTTTTCTCTTTTTCAGTTTGCTATCAATTAGGTTATTTTTAGCTATAAGATAATACCCAATACAACTCAAAGTAACTTATATAATAAAGCAATTTCTTATTTAATAAGAAGTCTAGAGATGGGGAAGTCCAAGTACAGGGAAGTCTGGTGTTCTTCATTCTCTTGCCCTGCCTTCCTGCAAGTTAGATGACTTCCTGCCAGACAGTTCTGCATAACAACATCTAAAAGCAAAGAGGGACCTTCCTTCTTTCTTTGTGACTCTTTTTAAGAGCTCAGAAACCTTTGCCCCAGAAGACTTCCCCTCATGTTTCTTTCGCCAGAATTGGATATTTTGTCCATGTTACTACCAAACACATGTTAGAGAAACAGGAAGCTTGTGAATGGGTGTTTGTGAATTTCTGAACATCAATCCAGATTAACTGCTAGGGCTGGAGATGGGGCTCACTTTTCCTGAAGTAGAGCCGAGCATGGATGGAGGAAAGTGGATCCCAGCCTCCTTTGGGAGGCCAAGGTGGGAGGATTGCTTGAGCTCAGAAGTTCAGGACCAGCCTAGGCAATGTAGCAAGACTCCGTCTCTGCTGAAAATCAAAAATTAGCTGAGTGTGGTGGCACGTGCCTGTAGTCCCAGCTGTCTGGGAGGCTAAGGCAGAAGGACTGCTTGAACCCAGGAGTTCAAGGCTGCAGTGAGCCACGGTCATGCCACTGCACACCAGCCTGGGTGACAGAGCAAGACCCTGTCTCCAACAAGAAAAAAAAAAAAGGAAAAGGGTATTTTATCTCGATTTTGCTATTTGAAAACTTCCACTAGAAAACTACTGGTGGATGGATATTTCAGAGATAAAGATGGGTTTAAGAGGCTTGCCATCATCCCCACTATTCTACCTCCAAAAAATATACATTCTAAGTTAAAAAAAAAAAGAGCTTTCTATGTAAACTACTCTTTAAAAATCTAAGTAAAAACAATGCGCTTACTATTTGGAAAACAGCAATTTCCCAAATACATTTCCAAATAAATGGCTTAGCTTCCCATTCTGACCAGATTCCCAAAGCCATCACTTTTCGAACTCTACTATCTTTTCATGTTCTTTCAGAAGAATGAGGCTTTGGAATTTGGCACAAGCTTTGGCTTTACCCTATAGGTCACTTATTTATGTTTATTTATTTATTTATTTATTTGATTCTTTGTTTCAATGGATTTTGACCTTGCCTGTGAAAGTCCACTTTATCCTGGTTGGCAGCTTCCAGCTAAGTAACCAGACTGATAGAGCCAGGGACTGTGGAAATGGGAACAGATCTCTGAGGAAGAGAAGATGCATACCCAGGGAAGATCTGAGGAGTCAATTCTGTTGGTCAGAAATGGGTCTGGGAGCAGGGAGCCTCCTGTAAACTAGACTGAAAATCAGACATAGATTTATATTTGGACAGTGGGCCTGAGCTGGGATCATTGGTGGATGAAGAAACCAGGCTGAGTAGATTGGGTATTTGGATGGTTCTGTCTTAGAAAGAAAACATTGAAAGGTGAAGTCAAATTGTGTATTGCAGTGTCAGACCTGATGCAGCCAAGCAAGAGGATGGTTTCTCATCCACATTAATTGAATGGTGACTCACTGCATTCCAAACTCAGGTCAGGTTCACTATTGCGTCAGCTAGCTTCAGAGGCACTAACTACCATTTTGCCTGGAAAGCACCCTCACTCTGAGAAAATGTAAAACAACTTTCAGCCAGTTTGTGAGCATGTTTGCTTTCATAAACTTGTTTCTGTTGTTAAAGTACCTCTTACCTTTATGTGTCATGTTTACCACCATTGCTTGTCCTCCATCCCTAAATTTATTTGAATGTCATAGAACCAGAACCCAAGGAAAGTGGTTTAAACATGGCTATGAGGAACAGTAGTAGCTAAGTTAATTGTGAGTCATGTTAGGATTTTTGGAATAATTCAAACAGGTAGAATTAGGGAGACAATTGGCCTGGGTCAGGGTGAATTTTACAGCTCTGTTGGTTTTTTTCTGAATTATCTCTTTTGTCTCACTTCCTGAGAAATTAAAATAAAATATTATCTGTGGTCAGATACTATATTGTGGGGCAGAGGATGGTGAATGAGAATTGAGTGGTAAATGCCTCACCTTTTTGTAGGCTGAAATTCCCTGAAGTGTTAGAAGAACTCAATAAACCCACAGATTGTAAAATCTTGGCAGGCCGTGATAAAGATGAATATTCTAAAGCACTTTAAATTAGAAAGTTTAGATGGACAAAAAGGAATAGAAATTGCAGTTAACTGCTAAAGATTTTTTTGTCTAAAGATTTTTTTTAGAAACTGTAAAGCTTAGGGCAATTTAAAAGTTTTCTTTAAAATTTTCTTTTAACATTATAGTGATTTTTCAAATTCATAAAGTAGATAAGCAATCAGAATATTTTTCACTGTCTATGCAGTTTAGCTAGTTCTGTCATTAGAATCACCAGCAAAGCAGCTGAATTCAACAAGGACTTTGAAAGGTAAAACCTAACCTTAGTCTCAGCTATTTTATATAGATTTTTTTTCTGTACAAAAAAAGATGAAGGTTTGATTTTAAAAGTGTCCAGATTTATGTTTAGAAATGCAAATATATTGAATATGATTTTATTTTTGAAGCTCAAAGTCCATGTTCCTCAGAAGTGGCTACTTTGTTATTGTGATGAGGCTACTATGTTTAAATATTCTTCTTAGATTTTTACTATCCAAAGGCTTGGTGTATATGTAGGGTATGTATGTAGCTGAGGGAGATTTCTCTCTTCTTCACATGCAACATTTAATGGAGATGCAGGCTATACCATTATTACTGCCTATGTGAATATTTGCTCCAGTATTTAAGGCTGCAGCTCTGGAAACTGCTATAAATGCATAACCTAAAAATAATAATATTGTGAATATTTATATATCATTACCTTTAAGCATGTTTTAAAATTTTTATTCTACATTTACTAAAAAATGACTTGGAATTTGAGTAATTTTGGTAACTGGAAAAAACTGGTAAGATGTGAGGCTTCTAAAATCAACACGAAGGTCAAAATGGATATGGTGACAGTTCGTGGCATGCTTGCTTTGAAATATCTGGCTTTCATGTTTTATGATAATTTCATATGTTTTAGTGGTTTAATATTGTCACCAAAATGGCAGCTAATTAATACATTCATGCAATGTATAAAAATGCACCGAGTGCCGCAAATTCTTCTGCTGCTATATTTATTTATAGCAGTGTACACTGCTTAATGTGTGCTTCTATTTGGAAAGCATTTTTGTAAATGTTTGCCATTTGCACTTTCTCCTTGAGGACAGCCACAGTCTTGCACTGCCACTCAGTATGAGATATCATCAAAGAAATTAATTTAGAATTACATCTCCATTTACCAAAAGATTTAAACTATTTTTGAAAATTATGGGTAAGATTGCTTGTAGATTATCTTAGGGTAGGTTCTATTGAAACAAAGCTGAGACAGGGATTCCTAAACAAGAGATTTGATGGGAGGTGCTCCCAGCGGGGAGGGATGTGAAGGAAGCCAAACAGAGGAGAGGAAATGTGTGAGCAAGAAGGTGTCAGTGGACACTGGCCATGGTTTGCTCCCAGTACAAAGGTATCGTAGAGTTGATCCTCTCTGAAGGCAAGTAGGTTGGCTTTCTGTACCTCCAGGTAAGTCAGTTATTGGTTATGGATGGCCTTTCAAAGAGGAAAGCCTCCTTGAAAGAGGGTGGGAGAGGCAGTTCCCACTTGGTCCAGGGCAATTCTTCAGAGAAGGAAGGGGCATCTGTGAGTTATCTGCCAAGACTCACAGCATCTTGGTGATGGGAATTCCATTGAATAACAGCGATCTGGGTGCGGTACTAACAGCATCAATTATATAGATGAATCACAATTTAGAGGAACAGAGAATGAATTGGACCTAGCTTCTATTGCTTCCCCCTTCCCAAGGTACACACACCCGCACATTCACATTTATATTCAAATACAGGTAGAAATTCAAACTTCTTTCAAGTTCGTTTGATTAAAAAAATTTTTTTATAAACATTAATGAGGACATGAACTTTAGTTCTATTTTTGTTTGTTGTTTGTGGTATGGTAATGCAGAATTTATGTGGCTAACTCTGTTATTAAAATGCATTTATGTTAATGTGAATGAAGATGGGCTCCTTGTGAGAGGACCTGTGATATTGTCCATGAAAACCTGAAGGTGTTTTAAATGCCAAGTTTACTCAGGCAAACCTTTCTTCTGGCTTAATACTCCTATTTGTACTGCTTTATTTGCAGAAGCCTTTGTCTGTACATGCATAACTGATTCAGACAGGACTGAACACTTGGTGTGTTCAGTGAATTCATTTCCAGTTTTCTCTGCAATAAATTATTATGTCATACTGAAGAACTGTAGAATATTCTTCTTCCTGGTAGAACACCCCCAACCCTCTTTTTTGTTTCCCCTATTATGAAACAGAAAGGATTTTTTTTTTGAAAAAGAATTTTTCTCTCTTGCTACTTATCAGAATAATAAACTTGTATGAGAACATTGGAATACCCATTAGTATCACTGATTTAAGATGTGTTTTATTCTGTTTTAAATTGTCAACTATTTTCCAGGGGCATGGCAGATATATAAGAAATTATTTGAATTGCACAGTTAACTTTAGAGTATAAGACCATCGATATAGTAGAAATAAACAATGACAAGTCTCCTCTTGGATTAAGAAGTATTTGTTGCTAATAATATTACCCCTGATTGCATTTGTATTTGATTATTCTAATTTATTAAACAGGAATAATGATATGCAAAATAAACTCAGAATATAAAAAGCTATTAATTCAGTTTAGAGTTCCAGCTGATATTGCAAACTTTTTACTCTGTACAAGACTTTGCTAATACTCTGTAAAGAATGCAAAGTAGGAGGGTGTCTAGGAGTGTTCTGAAATGGAAAAGGCCTTTTGGAGGATAGTGGATATGTTATTGGGAAGGTGACTTGAAGGGATCCTATTTACAAATCATTTCTTTAGTGGTTTTAATGCTTTGGGTTATCTTTTACTACCAATATTTAGTATTGCCTTTATGAAGCACTAAATAAAAGATAATTTTAGATTTTCTGTTGAAGTCAAACCTTAAGTAAGTCTCTTCCTCAGTTTGTCTTTATTTTCCTTTACATAATTGCTCATTTAACCGTCTACATTTATACTCTTCTCCAGTTTAGACATAGGAACCTTGTTGAATAAATAAAATTCCTTTTTAATCTGTGTAATCATTTATTTTCTATTGTTTATTTCATTCATTGGTCATGATTTCTAAAATATTGTTACAGGCAAGATAGAATAAATATTTTTAAAATACTGTGTCTCATCAAACTTACTCGAATTATGCCTGATATTCATGGCAAGACCAAATAAAGAATTGAAGGAACCCATTGCATTAGAATTTAGAAACTTTTCTGAAACAGACATTAAATTTGGCTAATGTATTTTAAAAACACAGAAACCTCATTTTGCATCATTACTGTCACTTGCTAACAGCTTGAATAGTTTGAGTCCTTCAGACTTCATAATTGCTCAATAATACGTTGTAACATTTTTGTTGCTTCCAGAAACTGTCAACTAAGTGAAGAAGAACACTGGATTTACCAGGCTATTTTGAATCAGTACCCTGGAGATCTCTTTGGAAGAAGGACTCTGTATCTGGACATGTTACAAAGATATTTTCCTCACAAATCTAGGCATGATTTGGTGAGTGCTGGACCTACATACGTACTTGCAAGTTAAATTGTTTTAGTAGTCAATAATTATTAAGCATGTACATATATTTTAAATGGGTCTTTAAAAATTATCTTTTTCTTACATGCTAGGAAATAATAGGGTTATATAATAGTTCGAAAGCCTGTACAGGTCATTTTTTCAAGTTTGTCCTGTCCATAATGAGGTGGGCGACCTCCTCAGACAAAAGTCAGTCTCTGTGCCTACTTGCTGCCGAGATCTTCACTGTGATCCTACGGCTGCTCTGTTAGTATTTGACTCCCGAGTGTCTGTGTAGCCAGGTGCTCACCTTCAAGGGGCTTTGCCATCTCCAGGTCTTGCTTGAAAGTGAAATGCCTGCTCCTCCATTCACAGAGCCTGCCCCATCTCAGTCTTTCTAGCCACAGGGAGGTCAGCACTTGCTGGTACTTTTATCTCTTTCCCACCACTACAGCTCTGCTTGATCCTCCTAGATGGATCTGAAACACAAATACCCCAAATACAGAACTCAAAGATGTGACTGAGATTTTCCTTAAAAGGAACTGGGAAATTACTGTTTTATTTAAGTTTCATTCTTTAGTCAACAAGAACATAAGGGCAAAAAAACAGAATTTTCCCTGTCACCCATTAATTTCACAATAACTCACCTTATAACATGCACGTAAACAAAAACACAGACTTTGAATTTTTAAATGCTCCATGCTGTAGCATCTTATCATGTACTCTGCATTTTTGTAATTGTTTTAGATTAAGCAAGTAACAACAATACTCACATGTATATTGAAGTTACCGTATGTTAGTCACGTGGAAACTCCTTGAACACACATCACAGTGGATGAGAAAAATACTATTGCTCTCCTTAGTTTTAGATGAAAAAACTGAAGCAAAGATCACACAGCTGCTGTGACCATTTTCTCCCATCCTTTTTCATCCTCTTCACCCCTCCCCCTTTATGTGGTAGCAGATACCTGTTATATAATAAGTAATGCACTCTGGATTTTTAAACAACTTTCATTTATTAAATTAGTTCTTTCCTTTTGTTCCCTATTGATTCTGTTTGCTTCTGTGACAAGCTGTCATTTTTATTACAACTTGTACATTTTTATATTTTCCTATTATTATGATAAAGATTTTTATATTTACTTCTTACATTGGATTAATTAGCATCCATTTCTGTGTGGTGTATTCTTCTTTTCTTAATGTTTGACAGATATTAAGTATATTTTTGGCTTTATAAAACAAAGCTGAGGAGTTTACAGAACAGATTTTAGTAGCTAATACATTTAAGTGAGACCAAGTAAGTGGTTTTACTGTGTACTGAATTAATCATACTTCAACTATTATTTTAGGTGGGATGTACCTTATCCTGTTTGCTAGCTGCTTTTCTCACAGCTCCTAAGGGTTAAATAATGTATTAAATTCAGAGTCATGGTCTATACTAGTAAAATAAAGATTTATTTAGATCAGTGACTCGCAACTTTGGAAGACACACCTTTTTCTGGGGAGCATTTCAGAATTACCCACCGAGGCTTTCCAGGCTACTCAGGTGCCCTCCATTCCTGTTCTCCCCTCCAGACTCTGCTACAACTCTGCTACTTCCCGTGGTTGAGATTCACTTCCAAAAGGAGCTACTGCTGCTGATGTGAAAATGCCATGTCCCTCATGAGCATAGGATGGGAAGGGCTCAGTACCGTTGCTATTACTACTTTAAGTTTAGGCATCCTAACATCTGAATGTCCCAGTAATTAAGGGTAAAACTTCAGCTTTCAGGATTTATGTAGCAATTTTTACATTTATTAGCATTTTGTCTAAATGAAACACTTGATATAATTGTTAAAATACCAAAAGTGATGTAAAGATGGGGTATTTTAAAAGCTATATATAGGGAAAATGTTGCTTTCTGCTCATAAAATCATTACCATTTAGAAATGAAAGTGGTTTTAGAGGTTACCTGATATAACTGCATCCTATATGAGGAAACTAAGGACTTAGAATCATTAAATGACTTGTCCTCAGTCACCAATTAGCCACAGGCTCAGAATTTTGGAGGTAGTACCTGGTTTCTGGTTGCTGTATTTATGATGAAGATATTTGACCCCCAGTTTTTCAAAATATTTGGTTATAATTCATTTTTGTAACAATGACACAAAATATAAGCTCATTTTCATAAGGGTAAGTATCCACCCTCTGTTACTTTTCAGGTTGAACATGAGAAATATTGTGACCAATATCACTTTGCTATGGAGCAGCGAAAGATTCTGATAGCAAATTGGAATAAAAATAGGAAAGACTTTATACAGAAGGCTGTGATGACACTGATTGAGGCTTGTACAACTCATGAAATGGAGAGCACATTGGCTAAGGACAAGAAAAAGCAACAGGAATTGTGTGCTGATCTGAAAGCCAAGGTAAGATGCTGTGCAGGTATTTCAGCATTTGCCTGGATATTGAAGAATCTATTTTTCACTTCTGTTCAAACTCAACCTAAAGTTTAGTTTTTCTTAAAAAAAGAAAAGCCTATCTTGAATAAAACTGTTAGGTTGAACTGCATAAAATTGCATTTTTTAGGTCAAAAATAGTCAACAATAAACAATTTCACATGGTTCAACTGAAAAGTTACTATAACAGGATGCTAATATTGAAGTTTTGATTGAGATATTCAATATTAACCATAGATGTGCACATCAGATGGAGGTGTTAGATGAAAATGCAAGTGTAATGATAAAGTAACTGTCTGATGCTGATTCAAAGACTCTTGGACTTCTCATTCACATGAGAAGACAGCAAAAATTTCAAGTGAGGAGGAGGAGAGAGGCTTCATGATAAGATACATTGGGAAAGCTTGCAGGGCTGTATGTGAGTCCTCAGCAAAATGTGGGGAAGTAGACAGGGTTTTCCTCCTCCTCAGACCCAGAAATGTCTAGGGGGCTGGACTGAGGGTGACTTGGGAGTTGGTAAGTAATCCTTGCTTTTAGAAGGATTGAGGACTGGTGTGATGCTTAGAGAGAAGTAGAGGAGCTGCCTCCAAGGCAGAACTGTAAGAATGTCTGCTGTGTTGGGAACAATTGCATTCCCCAGGAGGGTCACAGTGCATGAGTCCTGGAGGCCTGACGTGGATATGGCTTCCCCAGGAGTGTTGCCAGGGCCATTAAAAACAAATTGTATTGACGAATAACATACTTGAAGTGCACAAATCTTGAATTGATAAATGATATGGTAGGAGGATGATGCAACAAGAAATTTTATTTGCTTGATAGAAAACAACTGGCAGAATAATTAAGCTATATCAATTAAGAGCATATAAAACAAATGTCTCTGTTTTAAAACACTAAAGGAAAAATCTTTCATCTGAATTTTTTTTAAAAAAAAGATATTTATTTTGACATTGCACAAACTTGGGACCTAAAATGAATGGGAGCTGCATCAAGGCTGATCTGTCATGGGCTGCAGTGCTAAGACATGTTTCTCCTCCATCTTCAGGCTGATAAGAAAGACACAGGGGCCAGGGGCCATGACAAGTTATTGTGTTCCTAGTTTTTTTTATATTCATTTTGCACACTTTATCATTAGCTCTTGAGCTATGCTGAAAGTTATATTTCTTTGTATTGTATTGCACTGAGGTAAACATACATGTAGTAAAATACCCAAGTGCACAGTATTTATGTGTACAATTGGATGAAGTTTTATGACACACACACAACACCCATGAAAAACCACTGAGATCAAAACCTAGAATGTTTCCTGCAGCTGAGAAGGCTCCTTCATGCCTCTTCTCAGTAAATACAATCCCCACCTGTAGCCACTATTCTGACTTCATGACCATAGATTAGTTTTGTCTACTTTGAACTTCGTATAAATCAAATGAGATATATATATATAGTATATAGTCCTTTGTACTTCTTGCACTCATCATATCTTTGTGGCATGTTACAGCTATTTGTTCTTCTTTATTGCTATGTAGTATTTCATAGTATAAGTTTTCCTACTAACAGAAATTTGAGTCATTTTCAGGTTTTTGTTATTATGATAATGGCACTATGAATGTTCTTGAACATGTCTCTTGGTGGACATATACATTCATTACTATTGGATAGATATTATGCTTAGGAGCAAAATCACTACATCATAAGGCTCAGATGTGTTTAGCTTTAGTAAATACTACCAAATTGTTTTCCAAAGTGATTATTCAAATTTGCAACCAATTTCAGTTGCATCACCTTTTCCCAACATTGGTATTGCTTATCTTTAATTTCATCTAATGTGGTGACTGAGTAGTGGTACCTCATTTTGGTTTTCATTTGTACTTAGAATAAAGCTGTCCAGCATCTTTTCATATGCTTATTAGCCATTTGGATGTCCTCTTTTGTGAAAACCCCACTCAAATCTTTTGCCTATTTTCTGTTGGGTTGTGTGCTTTTTCCTTACTTAAATATATGTTCTTTATATATTCTGTATACAAGAGCTATTTCTTTTTATTTTCTCCCAATCAATGACTTGTCTCTTCACTCTCTTAATGGCATCTTTAAATGACCAAACATCTTAATTTTAATGAAGTAGTTTTTAAAAATTTTTAAATGTCTTTGAGATATGTTATATACAGTAAAATCACCGTTTTAAATGTGTAGCTCTATGAATTTTGAAAATGCATGATCTGTAACTACCACCATAATCAAGATAATCGAACAGTTCCACCACCACTCAGAAATTCTTCACATTCCTTTGTAGTCAACCCCTCATCTACCTCCAGCCTTTGGCAACCAGTGATCTGTTCTTCATCCCTATAGTTTTGCCTATTCCAGAAGGTCATGTAAGTGTAACTCAACAGTATGTATCCTTTGAGTCTGGCTTTGTTCACTTTGCATAATGCATTTTAAATCCAGCCATGTTGTTTGTATCAATAGTTTGTTTTTTTGTTGCTGAGTAGTATTCTATGACATGGATATGTTAGTTTTTCCATTCATCAGTTGTCTCAAGTTTTTGACAATTAATTTTACCTTGCTTATAGTGGGGGTAGCCTTTAGGCTTCCTGGTGACCCTGTGCCTCAGAGGGTGTCTTTTTTTTTTTTTTTTTGAATGACAGGGTTTCACTTTGTTGCCCAGGCTGGAATGTGGTGATGTAATCGTAGCTCGCTGTAGCCTAGATTCCTAGGCTCAAGTGATCTTCCTGCCTCCGTCTTCCAAATAGCTGAGACTACAGGCATGCACCACCCATGCCTGGCTAATTTTTCAATATTTTGTAGAGACAGGGTCTTATTATGTTACCCAGGCTGGTCTTGAGCTCCTGGCCTCGAGTGATCTTTCTGCCTTGGCTTCCCAAAGCACTGAGATTGCAGGTTAGCCACTGTGCCCAGCCCTGCCACACTCTTGTTCCTCTCCATGCGCTAGATTGTCACTAGACACTTGCTAGTCTGGTAGAGGAAGAGGCATTCTGCAATACTAGTACAGCCTCAGTCTCAGGCAGGGCCTGTGTCCCTGGGTCTTGGGGCTAGGCCTTACTCAGCGATTCTACTCTTTTCCCCATAACAGACAAATTCTGCTTCATGTTTCTGCTTCATGTTTTCTCCTTCTTATGAAGGAGGCAGTTTCCTATGCCTCCCCCAGGAAAAGAGGGTTTCTTCATTTCCTTCTCCCAGTTGTGATGGGTCTACACTTGCACCCCTAGTGGGTTGGTGGCTTTTCCTCCAGCAGTTATAGGTGTTCATTCTATAGGGCTTTGGATTCTCTCTGGCCGATCTGCACTGCCATAGGATGCTTTCTCTGGTCTCCTACCCTAACTCCAATCTTTTTTGGTGAGTACTCTGTGAGATCTGCAGAGAAAAGCCTGAGAGTGGGTCCAAATTCCCCTCGTGTTTGTAGCTTCCACAGGTTCTATAGTCTCATGCTCTGCAAAGTCATTACAACTTGTAAATCATTAAAATTTATCAATCTATTATAATATCTTAGCTGCAATCTTTTTACCAACTTCCATAATGGCCTCATCTTTCCCAGGTGCTCTGTACAAGTAAGTCAGTTGTCACATCCTGGCTCTCCTTGGAGGAGTCTCTTTCCTTACATTTCAAGCTAGTTTATTGCCTTGTGACCTCTGCTTTTTGATGAGTTCAAAAGAAGTCCTAATGTAGGTGATTCAGCTTTTTCTTGTGGGGAAAGTGAGAACGATATTCTAACTTTCTACACCTAAATGAAACCTCAAAGGTCCTAACGAAATATAATTCATCAATCTTTTTTTGTGCCCTATTTAAGAATTCACTGGATAATGATAAGGGGCCATTGTCAAAGATATTCTGCCCCAAGATTTTTCTGCCCAACAGGGTTCCTGCCTGGAGTAAAGGGACCCCAAAAACAGTGGGATGGAACAACAATAAATGGGAACCTGATGGATAGAAAAGAAGTGGCAAGTCAAAGGCAAATGAGCATGACCCACATTAAGAGCATGGAGCATCTTTCCTGGAAAGCTCAGCTAGCAATCAGGGCAACAGCACTGCTAGGAGGGCAAGGGTCAGCATGAACCTCCTGCCTGGCTTACTTAGGACAGTGCCACTCAACCATCGAGTGAGAACTTTGCTTTCCTTTTCTTCAGTGCTCCTCTCCTTTTCCTTCTCCCACCTCTGGGCCCTGAAGGCGTAAGCATCTAGGCAGTGAAAGAAGCAGCTGTCTTCCGCATGAAGAGGGAAATGCTGATTAATCTCTTGAAACCAGGTACTGATTTTGAACCAAAACAGTGTTTTGTGACTTAAAGTTACCACGGGCCTCTCTGTAACCCAATAGTGAGCCATGCATTCTGCTGAGTTTTTATCTGATGGTTGGAGAAACATCTGAATGGAGGAGGAAAACAATGCCACATTTTGATAATGTCTCACACATCATGCTGTTTCATATACCAAGCATACTTATTGGGCATCCTAATAGATGCTTTCTGTGTTTCCCGATATTCTCTTCAACAACAAATCTAAGTTGAGATGTGCAGAGGTTGCTGCAGAGCATCTCGCCACTGGACCAAGGCTGCAGCTCCAAGAGACAACATAACATGTAGCCTCCTCGGAGAGGTATGGTCACAAGAGGGTAAACACATATCTGAACTTTCAGAGATGAAACCTGGAAAGGGTAAATGCAGGCAGGCCATGGGGGAAATCAGAACATATAGTACACTGTGGTAAAATGGATTCTGTTTTTTCTAGAGAGGGTGTTATCCTTGGAATTTGTATTCCTGATGATGGACTGAGGCTCATTAAATTATACTGAGGCTCATTAAAACTACATCATAAAAGAAAAGAAATAAATCTATAATTTCCACAGTTATTTAAAATGTTCAACTATGCTTATGATTTTTTTTAACCTGGAAGGAAACTTGGCAATTTATCCCTGCCCTTCATTTTACAAGCCTGAAATTTGAGTCCTGAAAGATGAAGTGACTTGCCTGAGGTTCACACCAGCTCATTGAACTTGTAATTCAGTATTATCTCAGCCCTACAAAGGTTTGCATACAAGAATCCTGCAAAATAATAGAAGATATTTATTATACTGTAGGCTCCAGTGTGCTGTAAAGTAGGCCCACAGAGTGCGAAAAATATTACTTCATTGTATCATAAATTTGACCTTTCTAAAACTAATATGCCAGCTATAATAAACATTAATTAAACATTTAACCATAATTTTGTTCTCAGCCTTGGAATTTAAAAGGACTATTGGGGGTAATTTAGATGATTTGTGTCTTTTAAGAGAAGTGTTAAAGGAATTTTGAAATAATGCTCTTGTGCTCTCTCTTGTCTCTGTTTTGTTTTGGTTTGGTTTTCTGTCGGTAACAGTTGCTGTAGCAAGCAGAGGCATTTAGGCCTCTCACCAGAGGATAAGAGGAACAGGAGGAAGTAGAGCACTCAATCTCTTGCTCCTACAAAACCTGCTCTTTGATCCCCCAAGTTTTCCCAGACTGCAGCCTGAACCAGTCTGTGTACTCGATTCCGCAGCATCCTTGTCTTTCCATGGCATGGCTAGGAACCTCCTCCCCAGAGCCATCTCAGAATTGACTTTCTTTGCTTCCATGCTGGGTGGCCTGCATGGAACAGTTAACTTCACTTGGATGCTTAGGATGCAAAGGGGAATAGTTAACTTCACTTGGATGCTTAATACCACATGAGAGGCTTTTGTCCTGTCCTTAATTTGCCCACCCTTGTCATTCCTTTTCTGACTGTTTCCCATGGTCACCACTCCGTAGGACCCTAACCTGACACCACGCACCCTCATCCCAGACTCCCAGGAAACAAGCGACCTCCTACTTTAGCAAGAAAAGTAAGTCATTGGGGAGTGACAACAACCCCTAATTTCTTCTTCCTCACCCTATGCCTTTCTGTCTCTTGTCAGACGCTGGCCTTCCTCTAGATGATGAAGGGTGTGATGGCTTATGGGTTCAAGTTCAGTCCTTCTCCCTAAAATTCGGAACTGTGACTCACCTAACAACTTTAGAAATGTGATGCTAGTGGTTATCTCCTGTCTTTGTTTTTGTCTCTCTTATTCTTTTAGTGTTTCCTTCAGCCTGTAAACATGACTAAGTCAAAAGACTATCCGAAGAAGCCTTCTCTTGTCATCCTCAAGCTCTTGGGCAGACCCTAGCTCTACTCTTTCATTTGAAATCAATCCTTTGAAACAGTAGTCTACATTATTGTCCCAAAAACTTCTGACTTCTCAGTCTACTGAGATCTTCTCCTCTAAGGTCTTTGATGACTACTGTATTACCTAATCCAGCAAGGCTCTTCCATCCTGAGCCTCCTGGACCTCTCCCCTTCACTTCCCTGTTGATGACCCACTCTTTGACATTCTTTACTCCCTCAGCTTCCATAAAACTGTTTACTTTGCCATATCTTACAGTGGTTCTTAGTCTCCCCATGTATTTCCCATTGTCTGTCCACTTCTAAAACCCTGGAGCCCTCCAGTTTTCTGTCCTCACTCTTTGCTCTTACTTCTCTCTACTTCATTGGCCCCTAAGCGTCCTCGTGATTCTGCCAACCCTGATATGCTAACTGCTCTCAGATCTTTATTCCCATTTCTGCACAGTTCTCTCAACTTCTTGTATCCAGCTACATGCTGATTATATCAACTTAGAAGGCTGAGTGCCTCAAATTCAGTGTCCAAAATAGAAATTCTCATTTTCCTATGGTAAAATTGCACTTCTTTCTTGAAACTTAGCTTCCTCTTCTCTTTTACCTTCATAGCCATTTATCAACTTTTGAAAATTTTATCTATCTGCCCCTTCCTTTCTATAATAAAGCCCTGACCATTGTTCCTGAGCTATCGCACCTCTCATCACTATGTTTCACATTCTACCCTTGTGAAATCCTTTCTCAAAATTGCAGGCACAATGCTCTATCTAAAATTCAATTCAGTTTAGGCACAGTGGCTCATACCTGTAGTCCCAGTGCTTTGGGAGGCTAAGGCGGGAGGATTGCTTGAAGCCAGGAGTTCAAGACTAGCCTGGGCAACATAGCAAGACCCTGTCTCTATTAAAAAATGGTTTAAAAAAATAACCAGGAGTAGTGATGCATGCATGTATTTCTAGCTACTCAGGAGACTGAGGCAGGAGGATTTCTTGAGCCCAGGAGTTCAAGGTTGCTGTGAGCTATGATTGCATCCCTGCACCTCAGTTCAGCCTGCTTGACAGAATGAGACCCTATCTGTTTAAAAAACTGCAATTAAGGTATGCCATCCCCTGATGATAATATCTCAGTTGCCTACAGTAATGATCCAACTTTCTGGCATGGCTGTCAGGTTTTTCAATAACTTGGACCCCAGCTTTCTCTCCAGTCTCCTTTCTTGACACATTCCACTTTATGTATTATGATTTAGAAATACCAAACTTGCTCTACCTCTGCCACTGCACAGTACAACATTCCATTTCCTGGCTCTGCGCCTTTGTTCTTGGTATTGTTGGCTTTGCCTGGAATGCCTCTCTTACCTTCCTTTGTCTGAATAAATCTCATTCATCTTCAAAATTCAGCTCAAATGTCTGATACAGGAAGACTTTGTTGAATCCCTGACTATACTCAGTATACTCTTTGTTCTCCCTAACTCCTGGTACATAACTCTGGCTCGCCTGTGATTATGATTACGTCACACTAAAAACTCTCACGTCCCCAACAGAAGTGCAGGCAGAAACACCATCTTATTCATCTTGGTGTGAGCCTCCCCCTACCTCTTCCTAGATTTTCAGTGTTTGGGAAATGATAGGAGCTCAGTAACTTTCGTTGAAGTGAAGTGGATAAGCCTTAGGCATTTTGTTTCTTCTTCTCAATACCTGCTGACACAGTACTCCCCTCACTATCTTCTTTCTAATGTGTTTCTCAGGGAGCTTGCTGTAGAAACAAGTATGTGATGTGCAAAGTCATTAAGAAGTGAAGTGCAAGACTGAATTGTCAAAACTGAATGTTTTGGGATGCCAATTGTAGTTTTAAAAATAAAACCTGACTACTTGTAAAATTGTGGTATATTTTAGGCATGAACAAACTCACCAGGCACTTAGTTTTTTCTTCACCTCATCTTGTTTTTGTGTTCCTTGTTGTCTCTCTAGCTGATTGCATGACCCAGTCAAGAAGCCACAAGTAGTTAAGAAAATCAGATAATGTTGAGATAGAAGATACCTTTTTGAATGAATATCACTTGAACTCTCTCTGTCCACTTTTGATAGTTCTCCAACTATCAAATTATTAGTTCCTTCCACAACCCCCGCCCTCTCCACAGATTTCAGCCTCCTCTGCTGTTGAAGAACAGACTTGGATTTAGGTTTCACCAATCAGATGTGAGTGGTAATTTAATTCAAATAGAGTTTTCTGAGTTCCAATTCCAGAGATGATGAATGGCTGATGTTGTACTCAGACTCACGCTCACACAGTAAGCAACTATAGAAACTTGACAAAATGATTTAAAAATGTTTGCAGGCATTGGATAACCAGTATATGGATGAGATTTTTGAAATAAGAGAATTTTTTAAAGTGAGCCTCATATTCACCCTGGATTTCTTCATGAGGTCATTTTTCAATATAAGGTGGAAAGAAACAGCCTAAGCAGAGAATGATAGTCATGATAGGTAAGAGAAGCAGAGGTTGGAGCTTGGGATGTAAAGGCAAATTTGATTTGGGGACAGGATACTGGAGATGAAGGACTGGCAGATAAAGAGCTTCCAAACTGTATATAAAAATATCCCTTGGGTCCTTTGCCAACTTCTAGGTTCTGAATGCACAGGATGAGATACTAAAAGTCCAACAGAGAACAGCCACTGAAGGCTGGGAACTGAATAGAGATTCCAGAGGTCACAGGACACAGGACGGGGTGGGGTATATGTCTTGGAGTTCTAGCTTAGTCAAAGTAGAGAAATCTTGGTGAACTCTCTAGACATTCAGTTGAAACCTTAGAAAGGCCATGCCTTAGGGGTAAGAGCTGTACTCTGGGATTATGAAGAAAACAGAAACAGACTTACCCTTTAAAAGGCCAAGATAAAGCATCAGCAAGATTCAGGAGATTTTCTGGCAACTTAAGCGCTTTCCTGACTAAGACTCAACACTGTTTAGAGAAAAATAGCATAACCCAGAGGCTCTACAAAATATCATTCATGATGTCCAATGTATAATAAAAATTCCCAAACATTCAAAGAAACAGGGAAAGTGGCAGATAATCAAAGAAACAAACTGTCTCAGAGATGATCCAGATATTCATAGTTAAAAGACAAGAACTTCAAGATAATTATGATTAATTTATTAAAGAAAATAGAAATAAAAATGGAAAAAATGAATGAAAATCTATAATATTTCAGCAGAGAATTTGCATATATAAAAATGGGTCAAATGAAAATTCTAGAAATGTAAACTGTAATACCTTAAATTAAGAATCCATTGAATGGGCTTTATCAGCAGACCGGGCATAGCAGAAGACAGAATTAGTGACCTCAAAGACAAGCCAGTAGAAAATATTTCAACTGAAGGACATAAAGAAAACAATAATAAAATCAAAGTCAGGATAGAGCAGAGAACATAAATGAGATGTGGAACATGGTAAAAAGGTATATATATATATATATATATATATATATATATATATATATATATATAATTAAAGTTCCAGAAAAAGGAGAGAGAATGAAATAGAGGCAGTACTGAAGAAATAATATCTAAGAACTTACCAAATCCAATGAAAGATGTCAACCTATATTTTTAAGAAGCTCAACAAACCCAAGGTAGACAAACACACAAACAAAAAAACCATATCCAGGCACTTGATAGTCAAACTCCTGAAAATGATGGTGATATGGTTTGGTTGTATCCCCACCCAAATCTCATTTTGGGTTGTAGTTCCTATAATCCCCATGTGTTGTGGGAGGGACTAAGTGGAGATAATTGAATCACAGGGGTGGTTTCCCCTATCCTGTTCTCATGATACTGAGTTCTCACCAGATCTGATCGTTTTATAAGGGGCTTTCCCCTTTGCTGGGCACTCGTTCTCTCTCCTGCCACCATGTGAAGAAAGACATGTTTGCTTCACCTTCCACCATGACTGTAAATTTCCTGAGGCCTCCCACCCATGCTGAACTGTGAATCAATTAAACCTGTTTCCTTTATATATTACCCGGTCTCAGGTATGTCTTAGCAGCGTGAGAACAGACTAATTCAGATAAGTAAAGAAAAAGGGAGTTAAATAAAGAAACAGACATGGCATGTCCATCGTTTGGCTGCTGTGGACACACACAAAGGCAGCCTGTTCTGAGTCATTGGTGATACAACAACTTCCCAATTGTGCCAGAGGCAGAGTGGCTTCCACCAGAGCAGCTCTTTGTTACATGGTTCTGGAAGTTATTTCTGGAAGCTTAGTCTGGAGCTTGCTTCTCTGCCCCCTCCAAAGATTTTGTGAGCCTTCTAAAATTCCATAATTAATACATTCTGTTAAACTATCTAGGGTGGATTCTGCTGTGTGCAACTAAAAATGGTGACACAAAGGATGTCTGGGTCCTGCTATGCTATTTTGACTGGCCTTCTTGTTAGCTACAGGTTAAACATGAACAGCAGACAGAATCAGTAATGATTCATCATTCTCCTGGTCCAAACTGAAACAGATCTTGCAGGCACACACTATGTTGGATCACCTTTGAGACAGAGGTAATCACAAAAAGCTCATCCATCAGTCATATGACTCAAGTGACAAGGTATAGGGAAAGAGATGCATATAATAATGATCTATCAATATCCATAGAGGTAATTTACTTTCATTTGTGCTTCTGACATCATTTAGGGAGTGTTCCCTCAGGAGATATAATAAGTTGCTTCTTTTTGAGCATTAGGGATCTCCACGCAATATACTTCCTTGATTAGCGAAGAAAAAAGCAATGTAACTGGAGGAACTTGGGTGTCCAGTTTACTACAACAACTGGCAAGGATCCAATAGTTTCTGCCAATTTAAGGCAGTTGTTCATGAGTGTTTTGGTGTGGTCAATTGTGCCATGCATCGTTAGCATAATCAGTGCTAGTGATGAATCCCTTGCATTATTGGCTTCCCTATAGTCGCAGCAGTTGGGGGCATTTATGGAGAAGTTCCCTGTGGTTAACCATGGATATAATATTGGCAGAAGAAAGAGAGCTCTGAGGAACCATAGGCATCAATGCCAGAGTGATTTTTGGTCACAGCAGCAGATGGCATTTCCTCTATACAGCTGTATTGCACTATCTGTGGTTCTTGGCAGGTAACTAATTGAAATTCCCAGGGTTTGAGGACTTGATAAATCTGCATATTAGTTCCAAGCAAGATATTCCAAGTAGCCCTACTCTTAAAATGTCTTAGTTTTTAAAGCATATCTGTCTGCATTGGGGTCTATTTTATAAAGTTTAAAAGAGGCTATACTTTTTAATGTTCTTTGTAATGAGAGCCTTATATTTCCATGGCAAGTCATAACAACATCTCCCAAGATGTTCTGCAAATGAGGATACTTGGTCTGGAGTATAGATGTTTGCATTTTACCATGACTTTATATAACAAAATTTCTGTCCACCATAATCTCAAGTACTTAGGATGGGAAGTTACAACTTGGAGTTGGAAAGCCAATATTCTTAAAATATCTGTTAAAAATAAATATATGACTATTAAAAAATTTAAGTGTGTCTAGTGGAACAGAATAGAGTCCAGAAATAGATCCACACATCTCAAGTCAGTTGCTTTTCAACAAAGATACACAGTCAATTTGATGAAGAAAGGTTAGTCCTATGGGAAAATGGTATGAACCATTGAAAATCCAGATCCAAAAATAAGTGAATCTTAATACATACTTCTACCCTATGTAAAATGAACTCAGAATGAATCATAAACCCACATGTCAAACTGAAAACTACAAAACATGGGGGAAGACAACTTGGGGAAATTTTTATGTCCTTGGTTTTGGCAAAGATTTCTTAGCTACAACACCAAATGCACTATCCCTAGCGCATCTAGTGCAAAAGATATCATTGGTCAGTCGGACGTCTTCAAAATTGTTGAAAGACACTGCTAAGATAATAAAAAGGCAGGTCACCCACTGGGAGAAAATATTTGCAAATTACATGTCTAATGAAAGAGTTGTGTCCAGAATTTATAAAAATTTCTTAAAACGTAATAAGAAACAGCCCAATTTTTTAAAAAAGCAGAATATTCAGTCACTTCACCAAAGAAGATATATTTCAAATAAAACAAGAAAAGATGTTCAAAACCACTAATCAGTAGAAAAATACAGATTAAAACCACAGTGGGATATTAGTATTACCTATCAGAAAGTCTAAAAAATCTGACCATGTCAAATATGGTCAACTGGAATTCTCATACAGTGCTGGCAGGAAATGCAAAGTAATATGGTCACTTTGTGAAACATTTTGGCAGTTTTTTGTTTTGTTTTGTTTTTGTTTGGTCTCAGTGGTGAGATCTCAGCTCACTGCAACCTCTGCCTCCTGGGTGCAAGCAATTCTTGTGCAGCAGCCTCCCATATAGCTGGGATTATAGGTGCCAGTTGCCATGCCCAGCTAATGTTTGTTTTCAGTAGAGGCAGGGTTTCACCATGTTGCCCACACGGGTATATAACTCTTGACCACAAGAAGTTTGCCCACCTTGGCCTCCCATGCCTGGCTGATTTTGGCGGTTCTTTATACTGTTAAACACACACTTACACATGATCCAGCAATCCTACTCATGGGTGTTTATTCATTTAAAATGGAAAATTATGTTGACACAAAAGCTTGTAAGTGAACCTTTATAATAGCTTTATTTGTAATTGCTAAAACTGGAAGCCATCCAAATGCCTTTAAGCAGGGAAGGGATAAACAAGCTGTGATACTTCTATACAATGGAATATTACTCAGCAACAAAAAGTAACACCTTACTGATACAAGCAACAACATAGACAAATCTCAAATGTATTATGCTAAGCAAAATATGTCAGACACGAAAGGCTACATTCCACATGGTTTCACTTACATGATCTTCTTACAAGACAAAACTATGGGAATAGAAAATAAGTTAGTCCTTGCCAGGGGATTTGGGGAGAGGGATTTCCAAGGAGGGAGGGAGGGAGGGAGAAAGGTAGAAAGGAAGGAAGGAAGGGAGAAGGCCATATCCATGCCCCTCATTAGTTTTCCAGAAGTTACACATTCTGTTCTCACTAACTGCACAAAGCAGAACTTATTTGTACTTGTCATGCCTGGCTGCAAGCTGAGCAATGTAGTCTATTTTAGGTAGTTGATGCACCACCAAAATTCAGAGATTATTACTATCAATAAAGGGGAGAATAAAATAACAGGGACAACTAGCAGACTCCAGGGATGTGAGTTGCCAGCAAGGAATCTGGGGGTACCTTCCTAAGACTCTACCTCTGCTTCAGGTAGTCTCACAAAGATTCTCTCTGCCCTATTATCTCCAAGGCCAACCACAGGATCCTCTGATCAGCAAAGTTTTCCTGGAGAGCTAAGTCTATAATATTTTTTCAGGGAAAATTTAGGGGAAGAAAAGATTTGGTTAAGTGGCGACCATAGTCTTGGCTTCTCTTGGTCTCCATCTGCTCTACCCTCTCTTTAGACTCCCTACCTGCACTTGCCATATGATTGCCAAATACATATGGAATAAATAAATGAAACTTTGCTTTAGAAACAAATAGGTTAAAACGTGTCAGTTTGCTGTTTCTATAGATCAAAAATAGCATAATATCAGCAATAGCATATGATGCGACCTAGTGTGCAGATAAGTGTAAGGTGTGTTGGCTCCTATGATGGCGTATTACCAGTGCAACTTTCTCTGGATATCTGCTCTTTACAATAATGCTATAGATATTTTGAATGTGCTCCTCCTCCGCCCCCACTACCCCTGTCTTCCTAGTGCTCCTCTCCCATATTATATTATATCTGATATACATATTTGTTTATATGTCTATTTTTGGACTCTAAACATATGAAAGGAAGGGTACACTTTTTATTGATTCTTGTATCAGTAATGCTTAACACCAATCCTAATCCATAATGAGTACTAAATGTTACTTACTATACATTTGAATATGCTGCATTTATAACAAATTGACTTTATTTAAAAAGTGCTATAGGAGGAATCTTGTATACTCCTTAAGGTTCTTTGATAATTTACTTGTGTTTCAAATAGTTTACATCTGGCTTTGATATTCTTCATGGTGTTTTTAAAAATTGCATTGTAAAATATGCTCATGTCATTCACTCGTCCAAGTCTATTTGAGGCAATTTCTATAGATTGCACAACACCAGAACTCATTCTGGTTTTTATGTATACTTTTCTCCAACTAGAAACTCAGAAGGCAGATCTAGCTGCCTTTTGTAGTTTGCACTTTACCCTGGCATTGTTTGATTGGGGAAACTTCAGGCAACGAGTGAAGGAATAATTGGGTAGAAAGACTCAAGTCCTGATTTCTTGCTCTTAGCTCCAAATGGCACAGGAAAGCTTTTGTCAAGAGAATTTCAAGGTCAGAATGGAAAGTTTGCAAATTGTTAGATGATACTTTTAAATGTATCATTTAGTTTCATAGAATTCTCTGGGTTGTAATGGAAGAATTAAATATATTAGTTGTTGAAGGAAATCTCTGTTTTAATATCTGTGATATTCAAGTACATTTCCACCTAGTGGAGCATATCATTCTCTCAACCCAGTGCCTGCTTGGTATTACTTGCCAAGTTGATTATAACCAAATGAATTCCCATCAGAGTATTTTCACTGAAAACTATTTGAGACACCCCTATTTTGTAAATGTCTAAAATAATGTATATTGAGTTTCTCCAATATGGTTTTATTATAATAAATGTTTCATTTGGTTATAGTGGCTTGCTGGAAGTTCTTTTTTGTGGATGAGAGAGGCAGACTAGCAAAGGGATTAAGTTGAACAAAAAATGAAATAAGTGATCTTTCAGTGCCTGAGGCATTTATAATAAAGAGAATTAACTTTCTGGGCATGAGAATACCATAAAAGACATGTTAAACCTGATTCTTCTGGGCTCTGTGCCTATTTCTTTAAAGACATATGTTGAATGCCTGGGTATCTGAAAGTGACACAAGTTACTTGTTAGTAATATACTTAGTGATTATTACAAAAATTATTTTTCTTTTACATAGTATAATTTATTCATTTACTCATTCAACAAATAGTTTTTGTGCACCTACCTTGTGCCAAACATTACAATAGGCACTGGGCATTCAGAGATGAGTAATTCATCCTCAGGGATCTCAAATTCCAGTAGAGAAGGCATACACATAAACATATGGTTATTATGGGGTACAGTATATACCATGGGAGAGATATATGTAAGAATTACGGGAGCACAGAGTACAGCACATAGCCTACAGGAGGGAGGCAGCAGTATAAACACCAAAGAGGAACCTTTTGAACAAATTGCTCAAGGATGGGATTGTTAGCTTGGTAAAATGAGAAGTGGGAGGATGCTCTGGACATTGGGAAGAGATGAGCCAGTCTTCCATAGATCAGAAACAATGTTCCAGGATGCAAAAGCAGTTCAGTGGTTCTTATTTTTAAGGTGTGACTCAGAGTGTAATGAGAGAAAGGCTAGAGAACCAGGTGTGTGCTCAATCTTGCAGGGCCTTGTGTGCAGCATCAAGGAGCAAGAGTTTTTGTCTACCTGTGTGATAAGGAGCCATTGGAAGCCTTTATTAGAAGAGGGACATGTTTTAAGATCAGCCTGGGAGCTGGGCACCATGGCACATGTCTGTAATACCAGCCATTCAAGAGGCTGAGGCAGAAGGATCATTTGAGCCCGGAAGTTCCAGTGAAGCTTGGGCAATATAGTGAGACCTTATCTCTTTAAAAAATAAAATATATGTAAAAGAGGATCAGTGTCATAGCTGATCCTCCTGCCTCAGCCTCCCGAGTGGCTGGTATTACAGGCATGTGCCATGGTGCCCAGCTCCCAGGCTGATTTTAAACATGTCTGTCTTCTAATAAACGCTTTCAGTGGCTCCTCATCACACAGGTAGACAGCTCTGCTCCTTGATGTTGCACCCAAGGACCTGCAAGATCGAGCAAACACCTAGTTCTCTAGCCAGGGGCAGAGATAGATTTTATGGAGAGAGGGCTAGAGGTGGGGAGTCAGGCTTCTATTGCCATTGTCTTGGTGACAGATGATGTGGTCTGAACTAGAGTGATGGTAATGGAGGTAGAGAGAAAGGAGTAGAGGGAGACTGAGAAAGTTGAGTGGGCAGAACTGGGTAAAGGAGAAAAAAGAGCCAAAGGGCTGAAAGAAATGAAAGGGTTCTGCTTTCATTATGGGATGGGTGGATGGATTCATTCATCCAACAAATATTTAGTGAGTGCTGAGTGTACACTAGCTTCTTCCAAATATTGGGGAATCAAACCATGGGAAAGATTCCAAAATCCCAATCCTCATGGAGCTTTGTTTCTATTAGAAGTTAAGATGACTAACAAGATAAACAAACAAAATATATAATAAATAGTACAAGACAGCAATAAGTGGTAGGGAGAAAAGTGTTAAGCAAATAAAAGGGTAGAACATAGGGAAGGAAGGAAGTGTTGATAATTTAGATGAAACTATCTAAAAGGCCTTATTAGGAAGATGGCAATTTAGTCAAATCCTGAGACTCAATTCTAGGCAAAGTATATTCTAAGCAAAGGGAACAGCAAGTGTAAACACCATGCTGATGTGTTCAAGAAACAATAATTAGAACAGTATGGCTGGAGTGAGCAGAGGATGATATGCTCTGGCTAAACAGTCGAACTGTTGGCTTGATAATGGACAAATGGACAAGTGAAGAAGCTGGCAGATCCATTAGAAAGCTTTTGCAGTAAGCTAGATTAGAGACCAAGGGATGAAATGTGGTTTATATACTGACAACCTGTTCTGAGTGTTGGGGTATGCCTGTGCCCGGTCCTTCCCTGCCGCCAGCCTCTTTTCTTCCCCAGCTTGTCTTTGTGCTCCCAGCTTGTGCCCTCCTCATCCAGCTGGCATCCTTCAGCTCCCTCTCCTCTGTGCCTCACCTCAACCTGCATATCTGCATCTCATGTGTCTCCAAGGTCCGCCTCTACCTTGCTCTACCCTTTATTCAGAAACTTGACGTATCTCCACTCTTATCTCAACCCCTCAACCTTCCCACATTATAACCAAACTTGTGTGTCAGTCATTTCCTTGGCATTATCACTGAGTATGCCTCCCTGAGTAATGTAATTTAGTTTTGCCTGTGTTTAAACTCCTGTGAATAGAATCAAATAGTATGTTACTATTTGATAGTTGTGTGTGGCCATTGTGTACCACAATTTATTGATCTGTTTTGCTGCTGGTAGACATTTGGGTTATCTGTGCTTCATGGTTATTAGAAACAATGTTGCTATAAATGTTTTTGTATGCATTCCCTAGTATACATACTTCTCTGGGGTCCATACCTAACAGTATAGAATATGTATCTCTGCAGGGTATGAACACGTTTTTTTTTTTCCAGAAAGCTTGTACCAGAACTTGTACCAGCTACATATAAAAGATCCTGTTGTTCCATATTCTTGTGAATGTTTCTATTATTCTACTGTATTTTTTGAACTAATTTAAAAATGTATTGTGGTATTTTGTTGTAGTTTTATCTTGCAGTTCTTTGATTTCTAATTAAGTTGAGGGACTTTCAGCATGTTTAATGGCTATTTGGGGATTTTTTTCTTTGTGAAATTGCTTAAGTCTTTTTTTTTTTCTATTGTGTTACTCTACTTTTTCTTGTCAAGAAAGAAAACGTTTGTTCATTAAATATTTTGCATATTAGCTCTTTGTGGGTTATATGTATTTCAGGCTTGTTCATTAAATATTTTGCATGTTAGCTCTTTGTGGGTTATATGTATTTCAGGTATGTTTTCTAACCCTGTATCACTCATTTTCATTCTCTTAATAGTATCTTTAACTTAAGAAACATTTAAAATTTTATGTAATTAATTTATCAATCTTTGTCTTTTATGGTCAGTTGCTTTTATATTTTTTGTAAGAAATAATTTCCTGACTCAAAAGTCATTGATACGGTTTTGCTGTGTCCCTACCCAAATCTCAACTTGAATTGTATCTCTCAGAATTCCCATGTGTTGTGGGAGGGACCTAGTAGGAGGTAACTGAATCATGGAGCTAGTCTTTCCCATGCTATTCTCGTGATACGATGGATTTATCAGGGGTTTCCACTTCTGTGTCCTCTTCATTTTTCTCTTGCTGCCACCATGTAAGAAGTGCCTTTTGCCTCCTGCCATGATTCTGAGGCCTCCCCAGCCATGTGGAGCTGTAAGTCCAATTAAAACTCTTTTTCTTTCCAGTCTTGGGTATGTCTTTATCAGCAGCATGAAAATGGACTAATACAGTAAATTGATACCAGTAGAGTAAGGTGTTGCCAAAAAGATACCCAAAAATGTGGAATTGGGTATCAGGCAGAGGTTGGGACAATCTGGAGGGCTCAGAAGAAGACAGGAAAATGTGGGAAAGTCTGGAACCTCCTAGAGACTTATTAAATGGCTTTGACAAAAATGCTGATAGTCATATGAACAATAAGGTCCAGGCGGAGGTGGTCTCTGATGGAGATGAGGAACTTGGGAACTGGAGTAAAGGTGACTCTTGTTATTTTGGCAAAGAGACTGGCAGCATTTTGCCCCTGCTCTAAAGATATCTGGAACTTTGAACTGGAGAGAGATGATTCAGGGTATCTGGCAGAAGAAATTTGCAAGCAGCAAAGCATTCAAGAGGTTACTTGGGTTCTGTTAAAGGCATTCAGTTTTAAAAAGGAAACAGAGCATAAAAGTTTGGAAAAGTTGCAGCCTGACAATACAATAGAAAAGAAAGTCCCATTTTCTGAGGAGAAATCTAAGCCAGTTACAGAAATTTGCATTGGTAACAAGGAGCTGAATGTTAAACCCCAAGACAAGGAGGAAAATGTCTCCAGGGCATGTCAGAGGTCTTCACAACAGTCTCTCTCATCACAGGGCCAGAGGTGTAGGAGGAAAACATGATTTCGTGGGCTGGGCCCAGAGTTGCTGTGCTAGGGACTTGGTGTCCTGCATCCTAGCCACTCCAGCTATGACTAAAAGGGGCTAAGGTATAGCTCAGGCCATGGCTTCAGAGGGTGCAACCCCCAAGCCCTGGCAACTTTCCCATGGTGTTAACCTGCAAGTACACAGAAGTCAAGAATTAAGGTTTGGAAACCTCTGCTTGGATTTCAGAGGATATATGGAAACACCTGGATGTCCAGGCAAAAGTTTGCTGCAGGGGTGGGCCCTCATGGGGAACCTCTGCTAGGGCAATGCAGAAGGGAAATGTGGGGTTAGAGCCCCCACACAGAGTCCCTACTGGGGTACTGCCTAATGGAACTGTGAGAAGAGGGCCACTGTCCTCCAGACCCCAGAAGGATAGATCAACCAACAGCTTGCAACTTGCACCTGGAAAAGCCACAGACATTCAATGCCAGCCCCTGAAGGCAGCCTGGAGTAAGGCTGTACCCTGCAAAGCCATAGGGGTAGAGCTGCCCAAGACCGTGGAAACCCACCTCTTGCATCAGACCCAGATTTGAGACATGGAGCCAAAGGAGATTACTTTAGAACTTTAAGATTTGACTGTCCTGCTAGATTTTGTACTTATGTGGGGCCTGTAGCCCCTGTGTTTTGCCAATTTCTCCCATTTGAAATGGCTCCATTTACCCAATTCCTGTACCCCCATTTTATCTAGGAAGTAACTAACTTGCTTTTGATTTTCTAGGCTCATAGGCAGAGGGGACTTGCCTTGTCTCAGATGGGACTTTGGACTTTAACTTTTAAGTTAATGCTGAAATGAGTTGAGACTTTGGGGAATTGTTGGGAAGGCATAGGCTTTGGGCTAACTGTTGGGAATGGATGATTGGTTTTAAAATGTGAGGACGTGAGATTTGGGAGGGGCCAAGGGCAGACTGACATGGTGTGGCTGTACCCACACTGAAATCTCAACTTAAATTGTATCTCTCAGAATTCTCATGTGTTGTAGGGGAGACCTAGCGGGAAGTAAGTAAATCATGGGAGCAGGTCTTTCCTGTGCTATTCTCATGATAGTGAATAAGTCTCATGAGATCTGATGAGCTTATAGGGGTTTCTGCTTTTGCTTCCCCCTATTTTTCTCTTGCTGCCACCATGTAAGAAGTACATTTCACCTCCCACCATGATTCTGAGACCTCCCCAGCCATGTGGAACTGTAAGTCCAATTAAACCTCTTTTTCTTCCCAGTCTTGGGTATGTCTTTATCAGCAGCATGAAAATGGACTAAAACTGTCATGAATCCGTTTTCTTTTTAATCTTCTGAAGGCTTTATTATTATGCCTTTAATATGCAGACCCATGATCCTACATTTGTTTTTTCTTTTTTTAATAGCATGAGGTAAATGTCCAAATTTACTTTTTATCATAAGGATACCCAGTTGTCCAAGTACCTTTTATTGTAAGCTCTGTTCTTCCTACTGTTTTGTAGCTCCATCTGTGCCATAGGCAAGTGTCTCTAAATCTACCTCTGAACCCTCCATTCCATTTTATTTTTCTATGTGCGTGGGCAAATACTATCATCCTGCCTTAGATATTATAGCTTTGTAATGAGTGTTGTTATAGTAAATGTCCTCCTACCTTTTTGTTCTTTTTCATAAGTGTTTTTTTAACTCTTGGACCTTTGCATTACATTTTAGAAAGTATTTACCAGTTCTAAAAAAGAAGTCCTATTGAGAGTTGTTCAATATTGTAATGAATATATGAATAAATTTGGCAAAAATGGAGAGCTTTGCAAAATAAAGGACATAACATACCTTTTCACTTACTTGGGTCCTCTTTAATTTTAATTTCTCTCATAAAGTTGTTTTGTCTTCTTTTTCATTAAGAAAGTAAAGGAGTAAAGATTGGCTACTCCATAGGCAGAGCAGCCTCTTAAAAAGTTTTATTATTGCTGCAGGCTGGGTCCGGCGGCCGTGCGGGAGCCATGGCGGCCTCGGAGGCGGCGGCGGCGGGTACCCGGGCCGTCCTTGCGGCCACAAGAGGAGCCGCCAACGCCACCTCGGGCCTGTGGGTGCCCCCGGGACCCCGACTGAGGGGCAGCCGGCCGCGACCCGCGGGGGCGATGCAGCAGTCCTCGCCCCCACTCTACCGCCGGGGAACTGATCCAGCCGTGGGTGAGCAAGCTGTCCCGGGCAGTGCGGACCAACATCCTGTGCACCCTGCGCTGGTGCAGCAGGATCCTGCCCAACAGCCTCGCGCTCAACATGCACCTGGTCAAGAGCCACTGCCTGCAGGATGGCATAGTCAATCCAACAATAAGAAAAGATTTGAAAACTGTACCGAAATTCTACTGTTGTCCAACTGAAGGCTGCCCCAGAGGCCCTAACAGACCATTTTCTCAGCTTTCTCTCGTAAAACAGCACTTTATGAAAATGCATGCTAAGAAGAAGCACAAATGTAGTAAGTGCAGCAATTCATGTGGTACAGAATGGGACTTGAAAAGACACGCAGAGGATTGTGGCAAGATCTTCCGGTGCACATGTGGCTGTCCCTACGCCAGTAGAATGGCACTGCAGTCTCACATCTACCGAACTGGCCACTAGATCCCTGCAGAACACAGGGATCTGCCTAGTAAAAGGAAAATGGAAACTGCTTGCAAAACCGGAAGGTATCCAGTAAGACCATTGAATCATTGAACAATCAGCCAGTCCCTAGACCAGACACGCAAGAACTAGAAGCTTCAGAAACAAAGCTAGAACCATCTTTTGAAGACTCCTGTGGCTCTAAGACTGAAAAGCAGACTCTTACACCACCACCAAGATATCCTCAGAAGTTGCTTTTGCCAAAGCCAAAAGTGGCTTTGGTTAAACTACCAGTGATGCAGTTTTCTCTCATGCCTGTCTTTGTGCCTACAGCTGACTCCCCAGCCCAGCCCATGGTGGTAGGTGTGGATCAGGGATCTGCCATGGGGGCTGTGCACTTGCTACCCTTGTCAGTAGGAACCCTGATCCTTGGCCTAGATTCAGAGGCTTGCTCTCTTAATGAGAGCCTACCTCTTTTCAAAACTGCTCATCCAGTTGCTCTTGAGCCCATAAGCACAGGCATTCGAGTGAACTTGGGTAAAAGTCCATCTGCTCCTTTACAAGAACTAGGGAACACATATCAAAAGAGCAGCATTTCTTCCATCAATGTGCAGACGGATCTGTCTTATGCCTCACAAAACAACTTTATACCTTCTGCACAGTGGGCCAGCACTGATTCCTCTGTGTCATCTTGTTCCCAAACTGATTTGTCTTTTGATTTTCAAGTGTCTCTTCCCATTAGTGTTCACATTCAGATATTTTTGCCCAGCTCTAAGGTAACTTCATCTACAGCCACTCAGACTTATGCATTTATTGACTCCTGTTTCCAGTCAGGTGGGGTCTCCAGAGAAACTCAAACCAGTGGGATACAAAATCCAACGGATGACCATGTACAGATGGACCAAGCTGCAATGTGTGGAGACATTTTTGAGAGTGTTCATTCATCATGTAATGTTGCTACAGGTAACATTGTAAGTAACAGTTTAATAGCAGAGACAGTAACTCATAGTTTGTTACCTCAGAATGACCCTAAGGCTTCAAATCAAGTTATTGAGAAATCTGCACCAATTATAAACTTCAGTGCACAGAATAGTATGCTTCCTTCACAGAACATGACAGATAATCAGACCCAAACCATAGATTTATTATGTGATCTGGAAAACATCTTGTCAAGTAATCTGCCTGCTCAGACACTGGATCATCGTAGTCTTTTGTCTGACACAAATCCTGGATCTAACACGCAGCTTCCATCTGGCCCAGCCCAGAATCCTGGAATTGATTTTGATATTGAAGAGTTCTTTTCAGCCTCAAATATCCAGACTCAAACTGAAGAGAGTGAACTTAGCACCATGAACACTGAGCCAGTCTTGGAGTCACTGGACATAGAGACTCAATGGACTTCCTACTTGCCGATACCTCTGCTCAGTCCTACAGGTGTAGGGGAAAGTATAACTTCTTAGGCCTTGAGCTGTTTGACACACAGATACAGACAGACTTAAACTTCTTCTTAGACAGTAGCCCTCATCTGCCTCTGGGAAGTATTCTGAAACACTCCAGCTTTTCCATGAGTACTGATTCATCTGACACAGAGACCCAAACTGAAGGAATCTTTGCTGCTAAAAATATGCCTGCTCTAGAAAGCAAAGTTCAGTTGAACAGTACAGAAACACAGACCATGAGTTCTGGGTTTGAAACATTGGGGAGCTTGTTCTTCACCAGCAATGAAACTCAAACAGCAATGGACGACTTTCTTCTGGCTGATCTGGCCTGGAACATGATGGAGTCTCAGTTGAGCTCTGTAGAAACCCAGACCTCTGCTGAACCACACACAGCCTCCACCTTCTAAAACTAATAGTGGAGTCCACGTGTGACACGGCATCTACCATTTCCTCTGGATTCAACTACAGAATGGGGACAACAGTATTCTATTGAATGTAGTCGATGATGCAGTTGCTTAAGCTTCTTTGCGGTTCTTTGCCTTTTGTACTTGTAAACATGGAATTTGTGTATAAATGTGAGTCTATTATAAAATGTGAGATGTTGAGCTAAAAAAAAAAGTTTTATTATTTCTTTGTAGAGGTCCTATACAATGTTTTGACAGATTCATTTCTACATGTTTTGTGTCTTTGATGCTATTGAAAAATAATATTTTGAGAAAATTGTGTCTAAGGAGATTCCCAGGCTGAAAAGTGCCATGAGTTTCTAGCACAGCTGTTTCAGCCAGTGCAGCAAGTCTCCACACAAAAACTCACATAAATCTGGGTGACCATTTCAACTGGTGCCTGGAATGCCTGGAAGACAGAGCCACCATTCAACTGAAATAAAGAGGGCTGAAACAGGGAGCCAGGTGATCTGGCTCGACAGGTCCCACCTCGACAAAGACCAGCAATCTGAAACAATCTGGACTGAGAGTTCCACAGCAAGCACAGCTGGACCCTGAACAGTCCGGCTCTCTGGGGGGAAGGCCGTCCACCATTACTGAGGCAGTCCATGACTACCAAGACAGTCAGTGACTACTGAGGCAGTCCACAACTACTGAGGCGGTCTGCCATTACTGAGGCAGTCCGCCATTACCAAGGCAGTCAGCCATTACTGAGGCACTCCGCCATTACAGAGGCACTCTGCCATTACTAAGGCAGACCGTCATTACCGAGGCAGTTCTAAGTATACCTCTATAAACAAAACCACAAGGAAGTTCACACAGTATCTGGACAGAGCCCACAGCAGCTCAGCAATGCCTCTACTGGCAGACTGTGACTAGGCTACCTCCTTGCTGTGCAGAGCATCTCTGAAAAATGGCAGCAGCACATCAGGAATTTATAAATAAAGCCCTACCTTCCGAAGAAAGGGCAAAAGGGAAAAGGCAGTTATGAGTTCCACTGCAGCACACTTAAATGTACCTGCCCAGCAGCTCTGAATGGAACAACGTAGCTCACAGCTCAGCATTTGAGCTCCTGTAAGGGACAGACTGCCTCCTCAAGCAGCTCCCTGACCCCTGTATATCCAAAGAGACACCTCATAAAGCAGAGCTTAGGCTGACATCTGGTGGGTATCCTTCTGGGATGAAGATAACAGAAGAAGAAACTGGCAGAAACCCTTACTGTTCTGAAGCGACCACAGGTGATCCCCCAGCAAGCAGGGTCTGGAGTGGACCTCCAGCAGTCCTACAGCAGAAAGGCCTGACCGTTAGAAGGAAAACTAAAAAACAGAATGAAATAACTTTATCATAAACAAAAAGGACATCCACTCAGAGACCCCATTCAAAAGTCACCAACTACAAAGACCACAAGAAAATAAATCCACAAAGATGGCAAGAAACCAGCACAAAAACAATGACAACACCCAAAACCAGAATGCCTCTCCTCCTACAAGGGATCACAACTACTCACCAGCAAAGGAACAAAGCTGGATGGAGAATGAGTCTGATGAATTGACAGAAACAGGCTTCAGAAGGTGGATGATAAGAAATTTCTCTGAGCTAAAAGAACATGTTCTAACCCAATGCAAAGAAACTAAGAACCTTGGGAAAAGGTTGGCTGAAATGCTAATGAGAATAAACAGCTTAGAGAAGTATATAAATGACCTGATGTAGTTGAAAAACACAACACAAGAATATCGCAAAGAATACACATGTTTCAGTAGCCAAATTGGCCAAGCAGAAGAAAGGATATCAGAGATTGAAGATCAACTCAATAAAATAAAATGAGAAGGCAAGAATAGAGAAAAAAGAGTGAAAAGAAATGAACAAAGGCTCCAAGAAATATGGGATTACGTGAGAAGACCTAATCTACATTTGATAGGTGTATCTGATGTGATGGAGAGCATGAATCTAAGACGGAAAACACTCTTCAGGATATTATCCAGGAGAACTCCCCCAACCTAGCAAGGCAGGCCAATATTCAAGTCGAGAAAATACAGAGAACACCACAAAGATATTCCTGAAGAAGAGCAACCCCAAGGCACATAATCGTCAGATTCATGAGGGTTGAAATGAAGGAAAGAATGCTAAGGGCAGCCAGAGAGAAAGGTTGGGTTACCCACAAAAGGAAGTCCATCAGACTCACGGTAGATCTCTCCACCAAAACCCTGCAAGCCAGAAGAGAGTGGGGGCCAATATTCAGCGTTCTTAAAGAAAAGAATTTTCAACCTAGAATTTCATATCCAGCCAAACTAAGCTTCACAAGTGAAGGAGAAATAAACTCCTTATGAACAAGCAATTGCTGAGAGATTTCATCACCACCAGGCCTGCCTTACAAGCGCTGCTAAAAGAAGCAGTGAACATAGAAAGGAACATCCAGTACCAGCCATGCCAAAAACATATCATATGATAAAGAGCATTGACATGATGAAGAAACCATGCCAACTAATGGGCAAAACAGCCAGCTAGCATCAAAATGGCAGGATCGAATTCACACATAACAATATTAACCTTAAATGTAAATGGGCTAAATGCCCTGATCAAAAGACACAGACTGGCAAATTGGATAAAGAGTCAAAACCCACAGCGTCCTGTATCAAGGAAATCCATCTCACATGCAACGACACAAAGAGGCTCAAAATAAAGGGATGGAGGAAGATTTACCAAGCAAATTTACAGCAAAAAAAGCAGGAGTTGCAATCCAAGTATTTGATAAAATACACTGTAAACCAACAAAGATCAAAAGAGACAAAGAAGGGCATTACATAATGGTAAAAGGATCAACGCAACAAGAAGAGCTAATGATCCTAAATATATATGCACCCAAAACAGGAGCACCCAGATACATAAAGCAAATTCTTAACAAACTACAAAGAGACTTAGACTCCCACACAATAATAGTGGGAGACTTTAATACTCCACTGTCAATATTAGACAGATCAATGAGACAGAAAATTAACAAGGATATCTAGGATGTGAACTCAGATCTGGACTAAGCAAACCTAATAGACATCTACAGAACTCTCCACCCCAAATTCACAGAATATACATTCTTCTCAGCACCACATCACACCTACTCTAAAATTGACCACATAATTGGAAGTAAATCACTCCTCAGCAAAAGCAAAACAACGGAAATCATAACGAACAGTCTCTCAGATTACAGCGCAATCAAATTATAACTGAGGAATAAAGAAACTAACTCAGAACCACACGACTTCATGGAAACTCAACAACTGGCTCTCGAATGTTGACTGGATAAACAATGAAATGAAGGCAGAAATAAAGATGTCTTCAAAACCAATGAGAATGAAGACATAACATGCCAGAATCTCTGGGACACATTTAAAGCAGTGTCTAGAGGAAAATTTATAGCAACAAATGCCCACATGAGAAGTATGGAATGATCTAAAATTGACACCCTATCATCAAAATTAAAAGAGCTAGAGGAGCAAGATCCAAAAAACTCAAAAGCTAGCAGAAGACTAGAAATAACTAAGATCAGAGCAGAACTGAAGGAGATAGAGACACCAAAAAAACCCTTCAAAAAATCAATAAATCCAGGAGCTGTTTTTTTGAAAAGATCAACAGAATAGACAGCTAGCCAGATTAATAAAAAAGGAAAGAGAGAAGAATCAAATAGATGCAATAAAAAATGATAAAGGGGATATCACCACCAATTCCACAGAAATACAGACTACCATCAGAGATTACTACAAACAACTCTATGCACAAAAGCCAGTAAAGCTGGAAGAAATGGATAAATTCCTAGACACTTGTACCCTCCTGAGTCTAAACCAGGAAGAAGTTGAAACCCTGAATAGACCAATAACAAGGGCTGAAGTTGAGGCAGCAATTAATAGCCTACCAACCAAAAAAAGCGCAGGTCCAGATGGGTTCACAGCTGAATTCTACCAGACGTAGAAAGAGGAGCTGGTATCACTCCTTCTGAAATGATTCCAAACAATCCAAAAAGAGGTAATCCTTCCCAAATAATCTCATTTTTATGAGACCAATATCATCCTGATACAAAAACCCAGCAGAGACTCAACAAGAATAGAAAACTTCAGGCCAATATCCATGATGAGCAGAGATGCAAAAATCTTCAAGAAAATACTGGCAAATCGATTGCAACAGCACATCAAAAAGCTTATCCATCACGAACAAGTAGGCTTCATCCTGGGGATGCAAGCCTGGTTCAACATACGCAAGACTATAAACATAACCCACCACATAAACAGAACCAAAGACAAAAACCACATGATTATCTCAATAGACACAGAGAAGGCCTTCGACAAAATTCAACAGCCCTTTATGCTAAAAGCTCTCAACAAACTAGGTATCAATGGAACGTATCTCAAATAATAAAAGTTATTCACAACAAACCCACAGCCAATATCAAACTGAATGGGCAAAAACTGGAAGCATTCCCTTTGAAATCTGGCACTAGACAAGGATGCCATCTCTCACCACTCCTATTCAATATAGTATTGGAAGTTCTAGCCAGAGCAATCAGGCAAGAAAAAGAAATAGAGTATTCAGTTAGGAAAGGAGGAAGTCAAATTGTCTCTATTTGCAGATGACATGATTGTATATTTAGAAGACCCCATCATCTCAGCCCAAAATCTCCTGAAACTCATAAGCAATTTCAGCAAGGTCTCAGGATACAAAATCCATGTGCAAAATCACAAGCATTCCTATACACCAATAACAGACTTAAAGAGAGCCAAATCGGCCGGGCGCGGTGGCTCAAGCCTGTAATCCCAGCACTTTGGGAGGCTGAGGCGGGTGGATCACGAGGTCGAGAGATCGAGACCATCCTGGTCAACATGGTGAAACCCCGTCTCTACTAAAAATACAAAAAAATTAGCTGGGCATGGTGGTGTGTGCCTGTAATCCCAGCTACTGAGGAGGCTGAGGCAGGAGAATTGCTTGAACCCAGGAGGCGGAGGTTGCGGTGAGCCGAGATCGCACTATTGCACTCCAGTCTGGGTAACAAGAGCGAAACTCCATCTCAAAAAAAAAAAAAAAAAAAAAAGAGAGCCAAATCATGAGCAAACTCCCATTGACAATTGCTACAAAGAGAATTAAAAACCTAGGAATATGACTAAGATAGGATGTAAAGGACCTTTTCAAGAAGAACTACAAACCACGGCTCAAGGAAATGAGAGGACACAAACAGATGGAAAAACATTCCATGCTAATGTTTAGGAAGAATCAGTGTTGTGAAAATGGCCAAACTGCCCAAAGTAATTTATAGACTCAACACTATCTCCATCAAGCTACCTATGACCCTCTTCACAGAACTGGAAAACCCACCTTAAACTTTATATGGAACCAAAAGAGAACCCACATAGCCAAGATAATTCTAAAAAGAATAATTCTAAAAGAACAAAGCTGGAGGCATCATGCTACCTGACTTCAAACTATACTACAAGGCTACAGTAATCAAAACAGCATGGTGCTGGTACCAAAACAGAGACATAGACCAATGGAAGAGAACAGAGGCCTCAGAGGCAATGCCACACATCTACAGCCATCTGATCTTGACAAACATGACAAAAACAAGCAATGGGGAAAGGATTCCCTGTTTAATAAATGGTGTTCGCAAAACTGGCTAGCCATGTGCAGAAAGCAGAAACTGGACCCCTTCCTGACACCTTTCACTAAAATTAACTCCAGATGGATTAAAGACTTAAACATAAGACCTAACACCATAAAAACTCCCAAAGAAAACCTAGGCAAAACCATTCAGGACATAGGCATAGGGAAGGACTTCATGACTAAAACACCCACAGCAATGACAACAAAAGCCAAAATAGACAAATGGGATCTAATTAAACTCCAGAGCTTCTGTACAGCAAAAGAAACAATCATTAGAGTGAACTGACAACCAAGAGAATGGGAAAAAAATTTGACAATCTACCCATCTGACAAAGAGCTAATATCTAGAATCTACGAAGAACAGATTTATAAGAAAAAAAACAAACAAACCAACTCAAAAGTGGGCAAAGGATATGAACAGACACTTTAAAAAGAAGACATATATGAGGCCAACACACATATGAAAAAATGCTCATCATCACTGGTCATTAGAGAAATGCAAATCAAAACCACATTGAGATACCATCTCATGCCAGTTAGAATGGCGAACATTAAAAAATCTGGAGACAACAGATGCTGGAGAGGATGTGGGGAAATAGGAACACTTTTACACTGTTGGTGGGAATGTAAATTAGTTCAGCCATTGTGGAAGACATGTGGTGATTCCTCAAGGACCTAGAAATAGAAATTCCATTTGACCCAGCAATCCGATTACTGGGTATATATTCAAAGGATTGTAAATCGTTCTGTTATAAAGACACATGCACATATATGTTCATTGTGGCACTATTTATAATAGCAAAGACCTGGAACCAACCCAAATGCCCATCAGCGATAGACTGGAGGTGGAAAATGTGGCACATATACACCATGGAATACTATGCAGCCATAAAAAACAATGAGTTCATGTCCTTTGTAGGGACATGGATGAATCTGGAAACCATCATTCTCAGCAAACTGACACAAGAACAGAAAATCAAACACCACATGTTCTTACTCATAGGTGGGTGTCGAAGAATTAGAACACATGGAAACAGGGAGGGGAGCTCACACACTGGGGTCTGCTGGAAGGGAATAAGGGAGGGACAGCAGGGGGTAAGGAGGTTGGGAGGGATAACATGGGGAGATATGCCAGATATAGGTAATGGGGGGATGGAGGCAGCAAACCACATTGCCATGTATGTACCTATGCAACAATCCTGTGTGTTCTGCCCATGTAGCCGAGAACCTAAAGTGCAATAAAAAATATGTTTAAAAAAAAAAAGAAAATTGTGTCTCATTTTTTCTAGAACATAGAAATACAATTTATATTGATTTTATAAGCAACCTTGGTATTAATATAAGTAGTATCAATTCTAATAGTTTTTCCATACATTATGTTAAGTTGTCTATAGATAGAATATTGCTATCTATGAATGGTAATTTTGCCTTTTTACCAGTGCTTATATCTTTCATTTATTTTTCTTGCCTTGCTGCACTGATTAGAACCTCCATTACAGTATTGAATGGAAGTGTTGCTAAGGGCCATTTTTGTCTTATTTCTTATCTGAAAGAGAATGTTTTCAGATTAAAGAAGCTCCTTTTTATTTTTAGTTTGCCTGAAGTACATGTATGTATGAATGTATGTGTAGATATATGCATATTACTATTATTAAATACTTTTTCTGATTCTATGTTTACCTTCTTTTTCGACTTCCTATTTCAGATGCTATGTTTTATTCTGGAGAGTTTCTTCTAATCTGTCTTTCTTATTATCAGTTTTCTTTAGCTATTTCTCGTCTGCCATTAATCTCATGCACTGGTGTTTTGTGTTTTTTTTTTTGTTTTTGTTTGTTTGTTTGTTTGTTTTTGTTTTTTGTTTTTTTGAGACTGAGTTTCACTCCTGTTGCCCGGGCTAGAGTGCAATGTCATGATCTCAGCTTACTGCAATCTCTGCCTCCCAGGTTCAAGCAATTCTCCTGCCTCAGCCTCCTGAGTAGCTGGGATTACAGACACCCACTACCATGCCCAGCTAATTTTTGTATTTTTAGTAGAGATAGGGTTTGACCATGTTGGCCAGCTGCTCTAGAACTCCTGACCTGAGGTTATCCACCTGCCTCAGCCTCCAAAAGTGCTAGCCACTGTGCATGGCCCAATGCACTGAATTCTTAACACCAGTTTTCAGTTTCAGACTTGATATTTGCCTATTTTTCAAAATTTTAAATGTCAATGCTCATAGTTTTAAATTCCTTGCTTAAAATTTTAAGCTGAGCTTTCATCTCCATGAACGTAGTAAGTACTGTTGTTTTACAATCTGTGATAATTCCTACAGATGCCTTTTGTTTTTGCTATCTCTGGCTCAGGTTCTTTCTCTTCAGGTACTTTGTTCTTTGGTTATTTAGTAGACATTGAATTAAAAATGCTCACAGAAATAATTTGATATGTAAGTAATATTAGCCTCTTCCAGTGAACACACTGCATTCTTCTGCCATATTCTTGAAAGTATTAAAAGTCCAGGACCAAAGCTTGAAGACTTCCGTATTGCTCCAGTTACTGAGGGTCCCAGCTGAGGGCTCAGTTTTTCACTCAGATTCCTTCATGATCTTTCCAAAGCCCTGTCCTTCTCCCCAAGTTGGTGAATGCCCCAGTGCTCACTCTCAGGTTTTCACAGAAGAATCTCTGATTTTGAGTAGCTCTCCAAATTTCCAAAAGGAGATCTTCCCTTGTCACATTAATTTTTCACCATCTTGTTAGTTCTTTAAGAGGTTCATAATTATAAAAAATAAAAAAAAATTGGATAGTTTTTTTTTTTTAGTTGTTTAGCAGAAAGTTTGGTCTGGAATACTAATCTGTCATTATTGGTTTTATTTTCAAATAAATACATTTTCTAAAAAAAAATGAGTCTATTTAAGGAAAAAGGTTAATACCATAGATTATTTGTGGATCTGGTTAGAAGGGGACATTCTAATGACTGAGGTTTATCAAACACAGTGTAGTGGCTAGAACCGTAGGTGCTGGTCAAATTGACCTGGTCATTTAGATGATATCTAGATCACTTATGAGTTTGTTAACATTGAACATGTTACTTAACCCCTCTAAGTCTCAGTTTCTTTGTATATAAGATAATGAAAATTTAAAAAACATAACTCATGTGTTGTTGTGAGTATTGAAAGGGGCCATACATGTAAATGATATGGCATAGTTTCTGCCACTTAGTAAAGATTTCATAGCATTTAGCTATTATTTCCCCTATTTGTGAGTCAGAGAGAAAAATGGTAATAATATATGTTTAGATCAGTCATTATTATACTTGACTATGATAGAACATTAGCCTAATTTGGAACATTCTCAATAAGTGTGAACATTAAGTATCGGGAATGGTCATTATTACCTCAAAGAAATGTAGACCAAATCCTTTAAAGGACTTTTTGCATGAAACAGCCAACCCTGCTGTGAATAGCCATTGAAGTTGTGTACTGTACTGCCTAACTTTATGCAAATGTTACTATCCCCTTGAGTTGCGATGTGCAGTTATTCAACCTGCACAACTAACTACATGCAATAGCACTGGGACAATTCTTCAATAATATTATATTCTCCATAAATTTGCAATATTAATTTACAAACCACCATTGGACTTAACGTATCTGAATTTCTTCATCTGTCAAAAAGGCGAGTTGATGTATATTATCTCCAGCTCTAAACTTTTATGCTTTACATGTAAAATGCAATTTTAGTATCCCTGTAGGGGATTTACATCTTTTAGTAAATTTCTAGTATTAGCTTGGCAGTTTGGAATTTGTAGGCTGATAATTAGCATGAAACAGCATACTTTTTCTATTTGTCATATTAACAAAGCATACATATTCTAGAACAAATGTGTGGCATTTAAAATCACGGGACTTAGTCTGACCTACATGGCCTTTTCAAAGTATGTTTTAGCACCATAATTATCTGTGTAATAAAGGACCATATCAAATGGCTTCTTACTTCACAATGTTTCAAATGCCTCAAAGAAAATTCCTCATCAGTAATAATGAAAATGCCATCTTGTGTGTGTTTGAATGGAGTTTCAGCTCACCTAATATGATACTTCTATGCCCAGTCTTAAAGGCACTTATGAGTATAATGAGGCAGGCAGGTTTTTTTGTTTGTTTGTTTGTTTGTTTTGTTTTGTTTTGAGACAGAGTCTCACTCTGTCACTCAGGCTGGAATGCAGTGGCGTAATCTTAGCTCACTGCAACCTCTGCCTCCCAGGTTCAAGCAATACCCATATCTCAGCCTCCCAAGTAACTGGGATTACAGGCTCATGCCACCAGGCCAGGCTAATTTTTCTTGTATGTTTAGTAGAGACAGGGTTTCACCATGTTGGCCAGGCTGGTCTCAAACTCCTGACCTCAAGTGATCCACTAGCCTTGGTCTCCCAAAGTGCCAGGATTACAGGCGTGAGCTACCACAGCAAGGCAGTTTTTAATGCAAACCCAGTGAACTCCCAGTGCCTCATCCTGACTGATAAGACTCTTAAAGTTCCAAGTCATACAAATAACTTAGAACTAACCATTTTACATGTTAATCCTTTTACTGAACTAAATCCATTTACTTACTTACTTCTTCTTCTTCTTCTTCTTCTTCTTCTTCTTCTTCTTCCTCTTCTTTTGCGAAATTAGGCATTCTTTTTTTTTTCTTTCTAAGGCTTGTCAGGAATATATAGGTATATCAATAATTCTTTGATTTTGAAGTGTATAGATGCTCAGCCCATAAATGTCTATGGGTACAGAGAAGCACTGCTGATGTTATGCATAGGAGAGTCTGTCTGGAACTTCCATTGTAAAAGAAACACTCATAGGATATACTTTTTCAGAGTCATCATGACTACTTATACTCTTCCACAGCAATAGTAATTTCTCTAGAGATTTTATTTCAATTTAAATTTTTCCCATCAAGAGTCTTTTAGAAAATACTTAGCATAAATATAACCAACTGCAACTCTGACTTCCAGCTGTCACCAAAGGTCTCTAAAGAATATACTTTGATTATAGAACTAGATTGACATGGATTTGATAAAGAAAGAGACTCCAAAAAGCCACAGAACCGTTAGTCTTCTTTGTTCATATAAATCGCCTAGTATAAAGTCATAGTGAAGTGCCAATATCAAAAAGTTCTTTCTTTTTTGAGAAAGGAGAAACCTAATTATTGCCTGGAAGCAAATGGCATGGCTCCCACTCCTGATGCTCTGAATGGAAACCTATTATATTGTCTAAACCTAAATGATATAACAATCACAATTTAGTTCCCTTCCTTCATTTTGCAAGATACTTTGACTTATATTTTTCTGTCATCAGTGCTATCTTATGAGAGAGGACAAATTATCATCCCTAAGCCACAGGTAAGGACATTGAGTCACAGAATATTGGCCAGCCGGAAGTTACATAGCTCATTGGCATTTGATTTGGAACCAGAATTTATTTTGCAGATTCTTAGCAATGACATTTCCCAAAGACTACAGAATCACTTATGAGAAAGTAGGGATGAAGGGGAGAATGCTGCTCAGAGAAAAGAGATGAAGTATTTCTTCTTCCTCCTTCTCTTTTTCCTCATTCCTTGCGCTGCAACATTCCTGCCAAGGCAAAGCGAGTTGGCCTTGTTCCCGCATTTTGTGGCCAATTTATAGAATTTGTATAAATCCATTTGACTCTGTTGACTTGTTCCTTTCATCTTGAAATCCTTTTATCTTTGCTTCTGAGAATCCTCACTTGCCAGTGTTTTCTTCTGGTCCCCAGCCATCTGTCAGACTCATTTGGACTATAGTAGTATTCTCCCACATTGACTTCTCCACCACCAGCCTTGTGATCCTAAATCCATCTTCCAAATAGCCACCAGAATAACCTCTTTGAAAGAAATCATCTGACCATGTTACTTCCCTGCTCTAAACTTGTTGGATGGCTTCTGTTGACCCTTGGTTGTGGTTGTCAGTTCCCTTAGACCCAATCCTCCCTTTCCATAACAAATATTCTATAATATCTCATTTACTCTTTCTAAATGAAATCCATAGGAAATATAGTTGACTGACTTACGTAACTTGAAAATAAAATTAATGAATGCCCTAACAATAAGGTAAAATTAAAAATAAAATAACTGTGTAAAAGAATATGTATTTCAATGTATAAATGTTTGGATGTGACATCACCAGGAGACACATTGGCCAGATGTTTGCACCTATGTTTAACACAGTGACTATGACAGCTGCAGGTACAGATGGATCTAGGTGTTTGTATTCATGACTCAAACCCATAAGCAGTGTTGCTGTCAGTAATGTAATTTTCTAAAATGGAAAAATTCAGGGATATATTTTGTAACATCATCTTTTCATTCTTTAATGTAAACCTGAATCACCTGGAAATCTCTTTAAATTGCAGATTCTGGGGTGGAGCCTCAGACTGTGTGTTTCTAACAAGCTCCTAGATGATGTCTGCGCTACTGGTCCACAAACTACATGTTGAATAGCTAGAGCCTAAACTTGGGGAACTTCATTTGTATTCAGAGGTTAATGACATCAAGGGACATTCTAGTAAAACCTGAAATCCCATGCAAAACTTCATGAATTCTAGCTTCTAGTATGGGGTCATCTAAATGTTGGAGTAACTGCTATCCTGGAACATAGCCCTGGAGGCCAGTAACACTTGGCTGTGAGCCCAGAGGAAGAGCCAGGGAGTTGCAAAGAAAACACTATTCTCTTCTCTGAGGAATCAGTGGCTGATGTTGGAATCCTTTCCAAAGCACTTGTAATTTTTTTTTTTTAAAGATGGGGTTTCACCATGATGGCCAGGCTGCTCTTGAACTCCTGACCTCAGGAGATCCACTCACCTTGGCCTCCCAAAGTGCTAGGATTACAGATGTGAGCCACTGCGCCCGGCCAAAGCACTTGTAATTTTTTGTTGTTGTTGGGTGGGGGAGGCACAGTGTAGCAAGGTAAATCATGCTGAACCTAAATTGAGCCTATAATCTCATGTCATAAATCTATGCAGGTGCTTGAGACCGATGCGTAAGAGGTAGTGATGGAGGGATGGCACAGTGAATGAGTCCATCAAATCAGCAAGTAATAAGTATGATGCATTTCTATAAGGAACTCAGAATCAAATCACCGTGGCAAAGAAATACAAATAATAAGCATGATGCATTTTTGTAAGGAACCCAGAGTCACTGTGATACAGAAATACTAGAGGGAATGCAGGATCGTCAAGCACCTCTAGGGTGTGGCATCTTTGAGAGCATCAGGAGATGGCATTCAAGGAGAGCTTCTGTAAGAGCAGAAGCAGATTTAGTGGATGCCTAGTAGAGATGGCAGATATTTCCCTAAGGTCTGCAAACAAAGAGGCAGATGCTCATCAAATACATTCTTGTTAGTGTATCTTCTGTTAAGCCCCAGAAGTACTTTGGGGGACATTTTATAGTGGAAGGAGGTGACCATGATGAGGCAATACAATTTGTACACAAATGCAAATATGATTTCATGTATAATCACAGGTCAAAGAAGTCTGGGGACATTGGGGATATATTGTTATTATATTTACTACTAATCACATCCTTCACTGTTGTTCCCTATATATCATGCCTGCAATCACCATAATATACACTTTTAACCCATCATCATCTTCTTTTAGCTTAATGCCTTCTATATCAGGTCTGTATGATGCCTATCAAAATTTTCCTCTGATTGTTATAAAATGTTCATCTAAATCACAGTTTGTAGCACAGAAAGAAAATATTTTCTTGGCCCTTTTTTCGTAGCCAGTTACTCACTTCTCACATCCTCCAGCCTCTTCCAAAGTCATGATCTCACATTAGGCAAAAAAAGTGAATCTACCTCTTATGTTTCTAAGACTTTAAATCCTTTTTAAATTGACAAACAATAATTGCATATATTTATGGAGAACAATGTGGTGTTTTGCTATATGAATACATTGTGGGATGATTAAGTCAAGCTAATTAATATATCTATCACCTCACCTACTTATCATAAGATTTCAAATTCTGAGATAAGTTTTTATGGTGGATGAGATACATTCTGGATTTCATTGTTTCATACTTTCCCAGTGAATGAGCAGAAGTATAGGAGTTGATATGCTTGACTCAGGGACAGTTCTTGAACGTTGACTGGTTCTAAATCTATCTCCTGGAAGATAGATTTCCCACAACAGGCCTGCATTTGGCTGCCTTATCCTCTGCAATAAGTTACTATACATCCATGTTGGCAGAGCACAATGCATCCTACTCTCAGGGGCTGGGGATTCTGAAGCTTCATCAAAAGGTCTGAGTCTGCCCTGCTTGGAGACAGCTTCATATTTAACCTACAGTTACGACATTATAGAGTTTCCTCTTTTTCTCATCTATGTCAAAGATAAGAATTACCAGAGAATTGGCAGCAGTTGTGTACTTTTTCTTTTTGACTTTTATTCAAGAATACTTTATTCCATTTATCCAAGAACTATACTTCACCTTCCATAAACCAGAGGTATAGAGAAATATTACTAAACTTTCTCCTCCATCAACGAGACCAGTGGGCATTTAGGACTCATATACTGTATTGGTCTCTACCTCTAGCACATGCTCTGCTTATTCCTGAGATTGTTCCAAGATGATTCTTAAGTCTGAAATTGAACTAAAGCTCTTTGTGCTTTCCCCAGAATTTCCCGCTATAAATCTTCTTATGAAAGCTCTTGGAATGCTGTCTTTAAGCTTGTTAGATAATTTTCATGTCATCTGAGAGCTAACTTGTATTTTGTCCTGATATTAACCAGCTGAACATCAGCCCAGCCTTTTGAACTTGGATTGGAGGAAATAGAAGAGAAGGATCAAATAAAACAAAGAATGAATTAATGTAACTTGTCATATGGAAGCAAAAGGATGTAAGATGCCTGATATTTCTAAGCTAAAGTAGTTAGAGAAATAGAAAAACAGAAAGAGCAATTTACTTTTGTGACAAAATCAGTAGGCTTAGTTTTAAGGCATGTTGTTTAAATGACAGTAGTAACCCTAAATAAAAATATTTAGTAGTCACATACTATCTGATTTCCATACTATAACAGTCCCCACTTATCCATGATGGATACATTCCAAGATCCCCGGTAGATGCCTGAAACCACAGATAGTACCAAGTTATATATATATATATATATATATACATATATATGTATATACACACATATATATACATATATGTATATATATATTTATTTATATATGTCATAGGAATTACATATATATGTAATTATTAATATTACATATATAATTCTTATGACATATATATAATTTATACATATATGATATATATAATGACATAAATATATTCCTATGGTAAAGTTTAATTTATAAATTATGTACCATAAGAACTGAAAAAGAATAATGATAAAACAATTATAGCAATATATTGTAATAAAAGTTACATGAACATGGTCTCTCTCAAAATACTTTACTGTACTGTGCTCACCTTCCTTCTTATGATCTGTTGATTTCATAACCAAGATGGCCACAAAGTAACTAATGAGCAGATAGTGCATACAGTGTGGATGTGCTAAACAAGGGAATGATTCACCTCCTGGCCAGAACACAGCAGGACAGCACGAGATTTCTTCATGACACTACTCAGAACAGCATGCAACTTAAAATTGATGAATGTTTTATTTTTCAAATTTTCTATTTAATATTTTTCTAACCATGGCTGACCTTGGGTAACAAACTATGGAAAGTGAAACCATAGATAAAGAGGGACATATAGGAAGCATGGATATATTGCAAGGTACTTATATTGTGGTGAATTAGTAGTAATTGAGAGATATAGAAGAGTACATACAAAAGCCTCAAAGTAGCTTATTAACCCCCCCAAAAGTCTTCTTTATTAAGACTATTAGATGATGAAAGTGAAGGTGATGATGATTATGCTGAAACAGTGAATGGACATTTTCACAAAGGCACTATGTTACAGATGTTTGCAATGCTTGGTTATTATAAATATGCAATTATTTGTATAATTTTTCTTTACACATTTTTATCTGAAATCAAATCCAACCTAGATTTCCCGTTTTTCTTAGGAGCTATTTTCCAGCATTAATCTATGAAGCTATGAAACATTGAATGAAATTCAGGAGCTGTCCTCTGATAGGGTACACATATGTGGCTTCTGTCTACCACTATATCAGTTTTTACCATTTTAAAAATACTAAGAGTGCTTTCTATAATTGGAAAAGTACTCCCCCCCGCAACAGTGCTTGTGGATATAATTAACATGTATATGTAATATGCATGTGCCAGAAAGCTGTGCCAAAAAGAGTTGAGCTATATTTGTATCATCATCAAGGAACTTGAGAAATCTGTCCTTCAGAATAGACTAGCTTTCTCGTGCTTGCTAACAAAAGCTACTTTTATATGGACAGCCAGGAGAGGTGGTGTCAGTTGTCAAAAGTGATAACAATCCAGTCCTTCACAAGATCCCAGGTTTACCTGTGAATTGTTCTCTATATGGACATTTCTTAGGTGTAGGATTCATCTGAGCCACTTGAGTATAGCTTTAGTGGTTGGAGTTTCCAGAATCAAGGACTCTTTTCCTCATACAAAGTAAAGTAACCCTGTCCTTTGCTATTTGCTTGTGTCCTAAATGATACAATGATTAGTACACTCACATCGTATCTCCAGCCCTGGTGTGAATCCTTATACAGAGTAATACCCTGCTTCTGTATGAGACCAAACCTACACAAGCCACCTCACTTGTTTTTGATATTCTCATGAGGCTATGTCACAAAATGTGCAGGTAAAATAAAACAATGCAAATGTACAAATGACTTTAGTGAAGAATAAAAGTTAAAATTTAATGTTTAACAAGTTGACATTAATGTTATTGCTTTTCTATAAGTCTAAAATGCTATATTCTTATATCTCCTTATAATTCTAATTGAAGAGATATACTAAAATATTAAAAATCCAACACTTTAGCCATGTAACTTTGCAATCTTATATCTCATGCTTCAAGACATGCCTCAACATACTCACCAAAGAAGGAAAAAAATGCATGCTTGTGCTCCTTACAGAGAATATTAGCATAGGTTCTACTTTGTTCGGTTATTAAGTTCCCTTTTGAACTGAAGTACCTACTACTGTGTTCTGTTATTTACTCCCGTTAGACTTAGCAAGGATAGCACCCAAAGTGGAGCCCAAGACAAGGGCTTATGTGCAGGTAATTTATTTTAGAAAATGACCTACCTTAAGGAAAAGCAGAGGCTTTGAAAGAGTCAAACAAGGAAGGAGGAAAAGCTGTTCCAAGGATGCATTATATTGTTGATCACTACTGTGAGCACTACAGTGTTCAGTCTGTGTTCATTTCCATTAGGTATCCTGTGAGGAGCCATAAAGAATGTGCCTTATAACTATTCTTCCAAGGGGCAGAAGAGAGAAACATGTATTTATCAGCTTCCCTCCACCATTGATCAAGGGTTGACCATTAGGGCATAGACTTTCTCTCATTTCTAGGTTTACACATGCTTCAGAATGAATAAGTTTTTGCAAACATTTTACATGGGGGCTGAAGGGCAGAGAAACCCTGGAGCAGAAAGTGAGATACATGGTGCAGGTGAGATGAGGTTGAGTTGCTGCCAGGTTCTACCTATAAGCAGCTGATTGCCACAACAATAGCTGCAGTTAAGAGGCTGGCCAAGAGCCGACAGATACGTGAACATGTGCTCAAACATCAGGGAAATGCAGGTTAAAACCACCATGAGATACCTGAGAGGATGGCATGACCAAAAAGGCAAGAGATAACGAGCGTCCGTGAGAATGTAGAGAAAAAGGAATTCTTGTACACTGTTGGTGGGAATGTAAATTGGTACAGCCATTATGAAAAATGGTATGGGTGTTCCTCACAAAATTAAAAGTAGAACTACCATATGCCCAGAAATTCATCTTCTGAGTATATACTCAAAGAAAATGAAATCATCACCAATCAAAGATAGCTGCACTTCTGTGTTCATTATGCACAGTAGTCAAGATACGGAAACATCCTAAGTGTCCGTCAGGAGATGAAAGGACCAAGCAGTTTCGGCATGTATGCATCCAATAGAATATTGTTGCGCCCTAAAAAGAAAAAAAAATGCTGCCATTTGCAGCAACACGAATGAACCTATGCTAAGTAAAATAAGTTAGAGAAAGTAAAATACTGCATGATCTCACTTACATGTGGAATCTAAAAGCTGAATTTATAGAAGCAGAGAGTAGAACGATGGTTACCAGGAGCAAGAGCATGGGAAGAAAGGGAAGAAAGATTTTAGTCAAAGGGTACATACTTTGATTTATAAGTTAAATAAGTTCAGCGGATCTAATATACAGCATGATGACTACTGTTTGTGTGTTTGAAATGTGCTTACATATTCTTACCACAAAAAAAACAAAAAGGGTTACTAGGTAGAGTGATAAATGTGTTAACTAACTTGATTGTGGTAGTCATGTCACAAAATTTATAGATAAAGAATCATCATGTTGGATCCCTTAATATAATTTTGTCAATTATACCTTAAATCTGGAAAATTTTTAAAGTTTGGTGTGAAGGATGTGAGATGGCATGCAGAGGTGTCTGATTTATCAGCTAATAAAGAATAGTGAAGAAAAATGCTTTAAAGGAGGTCAGACAAATGCTTTAAAGGGGGTGTAAGATATTACTAGCCCTATAAGAGGGCTTAAATCAACCCCTCTCCCCCAGAAAACTAGCCCTCCACACTCTGACAATATCAAGCGATGGTGAAGAAGTGCAGCAACTGGAACCCTTATGCGTTGCTGATGGACAGGCAGAAAAGTACAGCCATTTTGAAAAAATAGTTTGGCAGCTTTTTATAAAGTGAAACATACAGTTATGTGACTCAGCAATGTTACTGAGTATTTATCCAAATGAAATAAAAACTTATGTTCACACAAAAAGCCGCATGTGAATGTGTACGGCAGCTTAATTTGTGATCACCAAAAACAAGAACCAACCCAAACTCCCTACAACTAATGAATGTATAAACAATCTGTGGTACATCCATACAACGGAATACTTCTCAGAGTACTCAGAGGAATCAACCACTGATACATGGAACAACATGGATGAGCATCAAATGCATGATGCTAAGTGGAAAAAGCCAACCTCAAGGACTACATAGTGTATAATTCCTTTTACGTAAAATTCTAGAAAAGGCAAAACTATAGGGACAGAAAATAGGGCTAAAGCCACTGCATCATGAGTGAAGGACTGATCAGTCCAGGAGAAAAGGCAGATAACGGGCACTTTTTCAGTTAAAACCGAGGTTTTATATTTATATGAAAGCAGAGATAAATTCTTTTAGAGATCAATGATGATCTCTAACTTACATGTTTTTCTATTATTAAAATGACATAATCACTTATCTCCTGTTTAATTCCAATACTATTATATGTCTGCTAATAGGTTATAGCCTAGGGATAAATGTAAAAAGCTGAATAACAACAGTTCTTGTCCTTAAAATCCTATATTTTCTGATAGGGAAGGCAACTGTAAAATAAATAATTTCAATTCAGTGTGACTAATTCTGTAAGAAGTACATGTCTTCGATATGGTGGTAAACCAAGAGTGAAATGATTGTCTTGTCTCGTCCTGGGTCTGGGAAGGCATTACAAAAGAAGAGATGCTTGAGCTGAGTCTGGGGAAGTAAAAACATTTTGCTATTAAAATGAGAGGCGCATAGGTGTGGCAGGGCATTCCAGAAGTGGGGAAGACTATCCAAAGCCACAGGGGCTGAAAACAGCATGGGGAGTTTGACATTTGATATGGGCAGAACACAGGTGGTTTGTGGGGAGAAGAAAGAAATGAATGTTCTTTGACAGATAATAGAGAGCCTGGCATGCCATGCTAAGAATCAAAGTTTTATCTAGTTCAGGAGAGGTTGAAATTTGATAGCCTGAATATTAAGCTAGGGCTTCATATGTTTGTTTTTAAGAATGTGGATGTATTTTCATGCCCATCAATGGAGTGGATAAAGAAACTGTGATATATATATATATATATATATATATATATATATATATATTACATACACACACAACACACACACACACACACACACACACACACACACACACACACACACTGGAATACTATTACTCAGTCATAAAAAGGAAAGAATTAATGGCATTCACAGCAACCTGGATGGAATTGGAAACTATTATTCTAAGTGAAGTAACACATAAATAGAAAACCAAACATTGTATGTTCTCATAAGTGGGAGCTAAGCTATGAGGATGCAAAGGGATAAGAATGACACAATGGACTTTGGGGTTCGGGGGGAAAGGGTAGGAAGAGAGAGGGGGTAAAAGACTGCAAATGGGGTTTGATGTATACTGCTCAGGAATTGGGTGCACCAAAATCTCACAAATCACCCCTAAGGAACTTATTCATGTAGCCAAATACCACCTGTTCCCCCCAAAAACCAATGGAAATAAATAATTTTAAAAAGAATGTGGGTATATTTTCAACATGAACATTTTGGAAATGGTGCATACAGATCCAGACTTCCAGCTTCTTTTGAAAAACCAGAACTTATGGTGACCTTGAGCCTACACTCAATTCCTACGCGGCAGCAACTGGCTGGAGTCAAAAGCAGCTCCTCCCTTAAGCACTTGGAGGCGGAGCATGTGCTCCTCCTTACTCATTTCTGTATCTGCCTGCCCCCAGCAGCTATTTGAGCTTGTTCCTCTGCTTGAGACGTGAAGAGCCATTGAAAGGCTTGAGTCAGGGGAATCATGTGATCAGACTTTTCACTATGACGGGATTAGTCAGGCATGGATATGGAAGGTGGATTGACATGGTATCAATCTGAAAGTGGAGAACCAGTTAGGAAATAACTGTCAGTCCAGGAAAGAGATGAACACTTAACTTACTGTGGGGCTGGAGGTGAGATAACAGAGTCGAGATATATTCAGGAGGATTTGGTGACAGGGTTTGATAGGTAATGGAGAAAAAAGGTCTAGTGTGGCTGTTGGCTTAGGGAACTAACTGGGTGATCTGTGATGCCATTAACCCAGATATGGAATACAGATTCTGAGGGGAAGACAGTGATTCTGTTTTGAATGTGTTGATTTTGGAGATGTGTCGGCTACCCTACAGAGAGCTGAATATATGAATCTGCAGCCAAGGATTTGGGAACTGTGAGCACATTTATGGTACTGAGGCCCCAGTGGGTTGAGTGAAAAGAAAAGAAGTGCAGCACTGGACTCCAGCCTGGGTGACAGAGCAAGACCCATCTCACTAAATAAACAAATAAGCAAATAGATAAATAAATAATTTCTTTTCTTCCCCTAAAAATAAAAGAAAAGAAAAGGAGCAAAAAGGAAACATTGGGAATGCCAAAGGGTGCCTCGAGGAAGTGGACCCAGCTAGCCAAGAGAGATGTACAATTGGTGTTATTGATTCTAGCATGCTACTAACTCTTTAAAATATACTTATAAATTATAAGTTAGAAACATTTTCTTATTAATTCAATAAAATATAATTTGGATACTAATGACAATTGTATTTGAAGATTAAAATTTCCCCTTGTGTGAAGATTAAAGCTTCCATGGGATGTATATGATGCAGAAGAATCACGCATATGAAGAAACCGACTCTTATGAAGAGACAAAGTAATTTTAAATGTAAAAAAAAAAAAACCCCAAGACATTTGCACATAATGGTAAGTAGGATTATTGGTTGGTTTCATTAGCTGTGTTATGAAAGATAGCATCTTTTTCTAGCTGAGAGTAGTTATCTGTAAGCAGGAAATATGCAATAGAACATAGACTTGAAAAACCAAATTCAAATTTCTAAACCTCCTAGCATAAGTGGCAATTAGATTCACACCAGCATGCTTTATATGTTCTATTTAATACATATTTATGGATTAGGACCGAGCTGTCTCCTTCAGTGAATAGCATAGAATTTTATATGAAGGGTCATAGTTATTCCTTCAAGAAACATATGCAGAATAAGTAATTCCAAGATTGGGGAAGTTGGAGGAATGTATAAATGAGCTTCGGTGGAGTTGTAATTTAGAAATAAAACTGGCTAAATCTTGAACATAAAACAAATGAATTCAGAATAAAGCACATTATTCTAGTGTTTATCTACTCAGAACATTCATTTCAGAGGTTAAATAAGACTTTATGGAAAAGAATAAGATTTCCCATTTCCACAAACATATTATAATATCAGTATAGCATTTTGCCTTTTAGTATGTACTTGGAAAAAAATTCAAGATAACTGGATTTATCATCTTGTGAGTACTCAGAGAACTGATGTTTGCAACTTCCATTTAGCATTTTGGGGGATAATCTGGGTGAGGCCCCTGTGCATGGATATAGCAACCCCTTAATCTTACATTTTATCGTTTGCCTCCCCTCTTTACTTCTTTTTCTCTCTTGAAGATGTTGCTTCTTTTTCTTCCAGGTATATTCTGATTACTCTTTCTAGAAGAAGGCATTCAGAAAATGCACTATATTTAGTTTGAAATATTCATTGCTGAATAACATCCCATGTGAAGGGGGCTCTGCTGATGAAAATGGAAGTCACTTTCTTTTATGATTTTTCCCTGTTAATCATCTTGTGATCTTTGAGTTCCATTCTTGGTCTCCTGTATAGTTAAGATGTAACGAGCAAAGAGATTAAAAGTACTGCCAATTTCTTTAAATTATCTGTTTTTGATCCTGTGCTATATCTACAAAGGAATGAGCCGATGAGGGAAGAAGTACTCTCATTGAAGGTTTCCTGTTTAGGTCCTGTAAGTTAGTAAATCCATATATTGTAATCACTTTTATCACACTTTATAACCACTTTCCTTAATTTTTGTTCTCAGCAGTAGACTCCATTTCATAGCTCCAAAATGGTCTTATTCTCACACACAAAAAAAGTGTTACAGTGGTTAGTGATCTATGAGCACTTCTCTGGAGGGTTCTGTTCATTAAAATAATAACTCTAAAGGAAATATCAGAGCTTTGAGGAACATGGTTATGTTAATGTAAACCTGCACATTTAAGAATAGTTTACTAATGCTTTTTTATATTATATATGTAATATAAATATGTATATTTACATTCTATAATATACATCTTTCACCTTCCCCTGCTAGGCATCATAATCCCCTTATTATAGGAAAGGATTTTAGATAATTTCTTTTCTTCTTTGTAGTACATTTAACTTGCATCAATTAGGCAAATGCCTTGTTAGGTAAATGTACTAGATATTTTATTTGTATTTTATTTTTAACCACAGCCCAAGATAAGAAAAATCAGAATTGCAGAATCAAAAGAGGAGTCATTTCTGGGATTTGGTGGATTTATGGAAAATCTCTGATATTAAAATTAAACTTAGGGCTCAACAGAAAGCTGTCTCAACTTTTTAAAGGGAGGTTTGTAAGATCACAAGTATATTTAAGAATGAATACAGTATTATTGAGTCTCCTTTGAATTTAGCATTTGGTAGATTTTATGGATTACAAAAATGTCATACACCTGTCCCTAGAATACAGGGAGGATATAATCTAGTTGCAAAGCGGGATACACATGTGAAGTGTTTAATAAACTTTCTAATATAAGATAATAAAGTGCTAAATATATTTAATACACCTTTAACAAGTATTTACTGTGCCAGGCATTGTGATCATTTCCAAGGGAGGCAAAAAGAACAGGTAGGTGCCCTCTATCCACTGCAGCAAATAGCTATATGCATACATAAGCCTAAGTTTCTCAAGGCCTCCATTCAGAGTATATGCCATAAATTAGAGTGTTACTGTATTCCAAACTTTAATATTATTTAATCGTTTAAAGCTGAATCCAGGTCCTACCAGCTATGTGAAACCTACATGAGTTTAGCCTGCCTCCTTGATAAAAGGGTAAAGAGGCAGAGGGGGCAAGGGGAAGGAAGTGTGGTCTGTGTAAGAAATTGGTCAGGCTAAAGTTTCCCATTGAAATCATGAAATTTTAGAAGGGACATGCTAGATGCTACTCAACTGGCCCTGTGGTTTAGATACTAGATGAGTATATCATTGCCAATTTAAGGTTTTTTTTTTCTTTTATTACTATTATTTTTTAACTTTTAAGTTCAGGGGTTGATATGGTTTGGCTCTGTGTCCCCACCCAAGTATCATGTTGAGTTGTAATCCCACATTTCCAGGGAGGGACCTGGTGGAAGGTGATTGGATCATGGGGGTGGCTTTTTCCATCCTCTTCTTATGATAATGAGTGAATTCTCATGAGATCTGATGGTTTAAAAGTGTGGCTCATTGTCCCTTGCTCTCTCCTGCCACTATGTAAGACATGTCTTGCTTCCCCTTCACTTTCCACTAGGATTTTAAGTTTCCTGAGGTCTCCCTAGCCATGCAGAACTCTGAGTCAATGAAACCTCTTTTCTTTATAAATTACCCAGGTTCAGGTAGTTTTTTATATCATTGTGAAAACAGACTAATACAGGAATACATGTGAAGGTTTATTATATAGGTAAACTCACGTCATGAGGCTTATTGTACAGATTATTTCATCACCCAGGCATTAAGCCTAGTATCCAATAGTTATTTTTTTCTGTTCTTCTCCCTCCTCCCACCCTCTACCCTCAAGTAGACTCCAATATCTGTTGTTCCCTTCTTTGTATTTATGAGCTTTCATCTTTAGCTAAAGGATAAGTTATAGGTAAGAACATGAAGTAATTGATTTTCTGTTCCTCAGTTTTCTAAGGATAAGAGCCTCCAGCTCCATCCATGTTTCTGCAAAAGACATGATCTTGTTTTGTTTTTTTTTTTTTTTTTTTTTTATGGTTGTATAGCATTTCATAGTGTATATGTACCACATTTTCTTTTTTTCTTTTTTTTTTTTCTTTTTTTGCAATGCAAGGGCTCTTTATTGTCAGCAAGAGCAGTGGGCCAAATGAGCACTGAGGCTCCACGGGGCCCAGGCCCTCTTCCGTGGGAGAGAGGCAAGGGAGTTTTCAGGATTCAGAGGGGTCCTCGGCTCACACCGCACCGTGCAAATATAAAGCTAAAAACTTTCTAAATGTCTCTGGCTTGAAACCAACCGGCCCAACAGGTTCCACAACCACTCTCTTCTTGATCACTGGGAGACACCAAAAATGCTGATAGAGGAGCTGGTCTGAGTCCACCCACACCAAATTCTTGACACCCTCATTAGAGGCCAGGTCTGTGGTATTCAGTTGAAACACCAGGAAATGGAAGGTGGAGGTCTTGAGGAGTTCGGTATGGCATTGGTGTCCGGGCCTACAAGGCTGGCCCTGGCTGGCTCAGGGCAGCTTGGCCTTGGGGGCTTTGGGGCCCTGAGACACATTTTCTTTATCTAATCTGTCATTGATGGGCATTTATGTTGATTCCACATCTTTGCTACTGTTAATAGTGCCGCAATGAGCATTTTCATGCATGTCTTTTTATGGTAGAATGATGTATATTCCTCCATATACCCAGTAATGGTATTGCTGAGTCAAATGGTAGTTCTGCTTTTAGCTCTCTAAGGAATCACCTTACTGCTTTCCACAATGGTTGAACTAATTTACACTCCCACCAACAGCGTTTAAGGGTTCTCTTTTCTCCACAACCTTGCCAGCATCTGTTATTTTTGAATTTTTAATAATGGCCATTTTGACTGGTGTAAGATGGTATCTCATTGTGACTTGCATTTCTCTAATAATCAGGGATATTGAGCTTTTTCTCATATGCTTGTTGAAGATATATGTATATCTTCTTTTGAAAAGTGTCTATTCATGTCCTTTGCCTGCTTTTTAATGGGATTGTTTGTTTTTCTCTTGTAAATTTGTTTAAGTTCCTTAGAGATGCTGGATATTAGACCTTTGTCAGATGCATAGCTTACAAATATTTTCTCCCATTCTGTAGGTTGTCTGTTTACTCTATTGATAGTTTCTTTTCTTTTGCTATCTATAAGCTCTTAAGCTTAATTAGATTCTGTTTGTCAATTTTGTTTTTGTTGAGATTGCTTTTGGTATATTTGTAATAAAATCTTTGCCTATTCCTATATCCAGGATGGTATTGCCTAGGTTGTCTTCCAGGATTTTTATAGTTTAGGGTTTTATATTGAAGTCTTCAGTCCATCTCGAGTTGATTTTCATATATGATGTGAGGAAGGGGTCCAGCTTCAATCTTCTACATATGGCTAGCCAGTTATCTCAGCACTGTTTATTGAATAGGGAGTCTTTTCTCCATTACTTGTTTTTGTCAGCTTTGTTGAAGATCAGATGATCGTAGGTGTGCATCCTTGTTTCTGGGCTGTCTATTCTGTTCCATTGGTTTATGTGCCTGTTTTTGTACCACTACCATGCTGTTTTGTTTACTGTAGCCTGGTAGTATAGTTTGAAGTCAGGTAATATAATGCCTTCAGCTTTGTTTCCTCTTTTTGCTTATGATTGCCTTGGCTATTTGGGCTCTTTCTTGGTTTTATATAAGTTTTGAACTAGTTTTTTTCTATTTATGTGAAGCATATCATTGGTAGTTTGATAGGAATAGCATGGAATCCCTAAATTGCGTTGGGCAGTATGACTATTTTAATGATATTGATTCTTCCTATCCATGAGCGTGGGATGCTTTTCTATTTGTTCGTGTCTTCTCTGATTTCCTTGAGCAATGTTTTATAATTCTCATTGTAGAGATCTTTCACTTTCCTGGTTAGCTATATTCCTAGGTATTTTATTCTTTTTGTAGCAATTGTGAATGGAATTGTATTCATGTTTCAGCTCTCAGCTTGGTTATTGTTGGTATATAAGAATGCTAGTGATTTTTGTATATTGATTTTGTATCCTAAAACTTTGCTGAAGTTGTTTATCAGGTGAAGGAGTTTTGGGGCTAAGACTATCTGCAAACAGGGGTAATTTGACTTTCTATCTTTCTGTTTGGATGTCCTTTATTTCTTTCTGTTACCTGATTGTTCTGGTTTGGACTTCTAATGCCATGTTGCATAGTAGTGGTGAGAAGAGGCATCACTGTCTTGTGTCAGTTTTCAAGGGGGAATGATTCCAGCTTTTGCCCATTCAGTATGATGTTGTTGTGGGTTTGCCATAGATGGTTCTTATTATTTTGAGCTATGTTCCTTCAATACCTAGTTTATTGAGAGTTTTTAACCTGAAGGGATGTTGAATTTTATTGAAAGCTTTCTCTGTATTTATTGAGATAATCATGTGGTTTTTGTCTTTAGTTCTGTTTATGTTAATCTAAGTTTTAGATACAGTACTTATCCACCCAAGAAATATTCATTGAGCATCTGCTTTGGATGAGGCACTATTCCAGGAGTAGGGATGGAATAGTGAATAATGCAAGTCACTGCTATCATGGAGCTTAATGTCTAGAGAGAAAAACAGACAAGAAAATAAATCAATTGATTGATAATATAATTTATATAGTGGCAAATGTAAGTGAAATGAAAATCAAACAAAGTAGGTAGTTAAAAAGTCACTAGGAGGGGTGTATTTTAGACACTATTCACAGATACAGGTAAGAGATGTGATAGACAAATGTTAGGGGAAATCATTAGGATGGGGCACTAAATGACTTTGAAGGGCCAATAAGCAGGAGTGAGAGCTTTCTAGGCAAAGACCTGGGATGGAGATAAGCAAGAATGTGTAGGAGTGGGTAGGAAAGAAAGAGGCAGAGAAGGATGAAAGCCTGGGGAGTCAAAGGAAATAAAGCCATGTGGACAGGGTCATGTCTAAATATACCTTGAGAGATTGAGTCTTCCTTTTGGACAAGGTGGTATACAAATAAATGAATAAATAAATAGCTGTAAGGTCACTTGAACTGGTACCCAAAAAGGCACTACTATTAAAGTCTTGAGAAGGGAAGCAAAAATGTGTAAAAATTAATCCAATAAACATATGTATACATAATGGTTTGAACCAAAGTGACACTGAAGTCAGGAATGTCAGCTAGAATGCAACTGCAGCAATCCAGGTGCATAAATAGCATTTGTATATCACTTTTGCTTTCTTACCTCATTTCATATTCATTTAAACATATCCATTGAGCACCTATTAGGTACTGGGAGGTATGTAAAGCACTGGAGATACATTGATTAGTCAATCAGTTATGGTCCTTGTCCTCATGGAGATCACATTCAAGTGGGGAAATAGGCACCAGTCAAGTAATTACAAAGCTAAATGTCTAATTTCAAATTATTGGAATTACCTTGAAGAAAAAGTAAATGGTATTATAGGAGCACATGACTAAGAGGCTTGATATCATGTCATGGTGGGCAAGGCTTCCCTGACAGCCATTGCAGCAGAAATTTGGGACTGAATGAGTGTTGATTAGAAAAAGGAGTGTGGGGCAGGGAGGTGGAAAGAACACTCCAAGCAAAAAAAATAGCATATGCAATATCTGCATAGCTGGAGGGCATATGGCCTGTTCAGAGATATCTGTAAGGATATTTGGAAGACAGAAGATAAATTAATAATTCATGTGGAATTATGAGCTGGGGTTGCAGACATAGGCTGGGCCAAATACTGGGAGCCATGAAGTCTATACCTGGGAGTTTACACATTACCCCCATGAGCGGTGGAAACCATTGAAAGATGTTAGGCAGGGAGATGGGAGTGTGGACAGGGAATGAGATGGATCAGACATCTGTTTTGAAAATACTCTGGCCTCAGTAGAGAGAGAGGGGCAACAGTGGATGCAGGGAGGCTCTTACAGAATTAGGGTGGGGCTTATGGAGCTATAAAGAACACAGTGAGTCTAAGAGATGTAGGAAGTACAGTGAGGAGTAATAGGCAACAGGACTTGGATACATGGGATATTAGGGACAGGCAGTGTTAGGATGATTCCTGAGTTTCTGGTTTGTGCAAATGATTGGTGTTTGTATAGCAACCCTGTCAAGTGTGCATTGTTATTAATTCATTTTATGCTTACCTGAGGTTCTAAGTGGTTAAACAATGTATCCAGGGGACACCTTTAATAGGTCACAGAGGTAGGACTTAAACTCTGGTTTATGACTTCAAAACCTGGGTTATCTCATCTATGTTGTGCTTCTCAGTTGATTGCAGAAGGAAGAAAGACTGTAGCTCAATGATGGTGACATAAAATCATTGGTCTTTTTTATTACAGATCCATAGAATCTTAGCATTGAGAGGGATTATAGATAGCTTTCTGATGTGTTTTTCAAGCTTCTTTGACTGTGACCTACAGTGAGAAATGTATTTTACATCACAAACGAACACACACAGAATGGAAACAATTTCTTGACACAGCTATAATATATTGACATGATCTCTGTTATTTTCCATTCTCTTCTCTTGCATCAAACATGCTAGTTGCTATCCACAAAATTGATTTCATGATCCAATTAATGAATTGTTTAGGCAATACTGATCTAGTTCTCTTAATTTTTAGCAGAGGATTTGAGGCCCAGAACTGGAAAGTGATTTCCCAAGATCTCACAGCCAAGAAGCAAGGGAGTTCCTGACCCTTAGTCCAGTTTTTTAATTCTTTCTGTTATGCAATTTGACTTTGTCAGTTTCATAAATAAAATTGACTGATAGGTTTGTAAATTTTATCCCTTTGGAAAAAGTAGCTGTTGATAATTTTCTGCTTACTGGCATTTAGTTTGTTTCTTCCTCTGAAAGTTTTGTTTTACACTAAGGTTAGACCCTCCAGGACCCAATTAAATGAAACATTGCAAGATTTTATTTTGAAAGTAAAGGACATGGAACAGTCAAGATAATAATAGTGCATTATCTTTGAGCATCTGAGAAAGACTAATAAAAGGCCACAGAAAATGAAAAGCAGTTATCAAAGAGAGGTGATAAGAAAATGAACTTATGAAGTTACCTAAGAAACCGAGGAATAACTGTGAAGCCAAGAGGAAAAATAAAATTTTTTCTGCTAAGCAAAAATGCCAAGTGGAGAATAGAAAGCTTTAATAACGTGCAAAATCACAGGTTCTGTGTTTCATGAGCAAAGTTTAAACATAAACAAAATACATAAGATAAAAAAGCTTAGGTAGGTAATATTGAGAAACGGTGGTACATTTGAACAATATTTAATGGAGCTATCAGACTGTTAAAGATTTATTAAAATGAAAATTTAAAGTTTACTTAGCTGAACTGAATTTAGAAGCTTATAGTAACATTTAAGGAGAAGACAGAGAAAGGGATTTGTTTGCTAGTTTTCACACATGTTTTCTAACCTTCATAGAAATATAAAGTAATTGCTGAAAATCCTGACAAGTTTTCTGATTATTTTCCCCATCAGATAAGCACAGATGAAGCTTAGGAAGCAGTGAAATAGCTAGGACTGTGGAAAGCAGGGATTAGGAGTTCCCACAGTGGGGGTATCAGAAAATGGTAGCATGTCTGGTGGGAGACTTTTTCTTTCTAAGGACCAATGCAGGAGGCAGAAGGGAAAATATTGTTCATCTAACTTCAGAGCATTATCCATGCAGTCACCCAAAAAGTACTTATTGAACCCTTATTGAGTATCAGATGCTGTGCTAATCTCTGGAGACAGTCTATGAATAAGACAAATCTGGTCCCTGCCCTTATGAAGTTTGCAGTCCCTTGGACGTATGGGTCATTCCAAATGCTTGTTGCATGCTGTAATAGAATAGGGACAATGTGCTAGGGAAGTAGAGCGGTCTCTGATCTGGGCATGGAGGGTTAGGAAATGCCTCCTGGAGCAAATGGCATCTGAGCCAAGACTTAAGTAGAATAAGTAGAAGTTAGGCAGATGAAGTGTGAAGTAGACAGGCTTGCTTGTTTCAAGGATTACATCATACCATGTGTTTAAACCTTAATAAAACATTAGCATGGCACAGAATAAACTCTTTTAAATGGCAATTTTTTACATTTCATTATTGTCAGTTATAGGCACTGCTCAGCTGGTAACTTTCTTTTGATTTTCCATATAAAACAACCACATCACACACTGTTTCCATAAATATGGCCAAAAGAATATAATATTAATATTTAATTGTTATTATTTTAAAAGTTTACAAAATCCTGATGTTTTTCATTGAAGCTGGCTTTGCTTGCAGAAGTAAACTGCAGAGGATATCGTATATTACGATCTCTTTATGGAAAATATAGACTCAGAATAGTAGAACTTAAATGAACTAAGGTGACAACCTGATCCAGTCCCTCCCTTTAACACATGAAAGAACTGGATGAGCCATTTGCTCAAAGTAACAATATTGTTTGTTGGTGGCAAAGATAGGTCTCAAAAGCAGATGTTCAATATTCATTTTCTTTATGCCATACTGACACTTACAATAAATTGTTTTCAAAGCTCTCAACTTTGATTTAAAATTGTGTTAATATTGTTTCCTTGATGTTAATTTCAATTATTACCTTTGAAGCTTTCATGGCCTTCATTTTCACTTTTCTACAACTTTGTTCTTTCTGAGAATGTGTGCTTATTAATTTCAGTTGAACCATTTTACTGTACATTGAGTGAGGAGTACATGTAATGCTACTAACCATTTTCATTTTAAACCATTAATTTATTTCCACTAGATGAACATATTTTAAATGTCATTTATCCTCTGTTAGGTTAAGGTCTCATTCAGAGACGACCCTTGGCAGGCATATTAAGCAAAGTGTTAATTAAAATGTGGAAAAATGCCCTGTAGTTAGTAATCTAAATAATGCTTTCCTATAACACACACTCCTGGCTACTACTGTGGTAATGTTCTTTTGTGATTATTATTGGTACATGGTTATATGTTCACATATTCTGTTTAAAGCTATATAATTAGCAAAGTCTTTGAAATAAAACTACTAAAATGTTCTTCTGTGCTATTCTTCCTTTTGCTCACTGTTCATTCAGAGTCTTCTGTGCTTTAGTCCATTGTGCTAATATTGATTTCTTTGCCCACCTACCAGCTCTCTTATCCTTAGGCATCTTGAAAATACCATAATTGTTTGTCATTCTCTCCACATGGGAGCCATCCACATCCCTTGACTATCTCTGTGAGGATCCATTGGATAAGGATTATTTCAATGGCTACTAGATTCTTCATCTTATCCAGTGTGCATTCTGAAAAGCTGTTTTGCCTTATTGCTTAGATACCGATTGCTGCTGAGCCTGTTTCTCATTGTCAAGATCTCACCACTCTAGTTTCCAACAACCTTCTTGCCTTTACCCCTTTTTTTCCTGGTAGCATTATAATTAGAAATAACGCTGTGAATTATTGACTTCAGGTAAAATTCTACAGGTCCCTGACCATCCCCATGATTCCAGTATTAAGTAGAAGCAATTTAGATTCTGAAGGCTGAAGCTTTGCTCTAGGGTTTTGTTTTTCTTTCTTTCTTTCTTTCTTTACAGCTTTTTTCTTTTCTTTTCTTTTTTTCTTCTATTGCTTAAGATCTACAAACTATTGGCTTCTGGTTGTTGAATTTGCAGCTGCTTCAGAATTTTCTGGTGTGTACGTCACTTTATAAAAATCAACATAATTTTATCTTTTTTTTTTTTTTTTTTTTTTTTTTGAGAAAAGAAGCATCATTTAGACTTGCCAAAGACAGGGAAGGGTAAATTAAATAAATTGTTGAGTAAACTGGTTATACCAGTTTGATTGGTCTGGTTATTCTCTTGCTATACTTGCCTCAGGAAACAGAAATCTTTTCCATTTATAGATTTTCACTTTTGCTTTTCCTTGTTTAAATCATAGGACATCATATATGCAAAAGCCATCCGATGATGGTTCCCCTAAGTTAATTTTAAATCAACAAATGAGAAGAGTAGTTACAAAGCCCTAACTTATTTCCATTACAATTTTTAAAAATAGTCTCAGTACTCAGAAAGGCTGAATTTTTCTTTTCAGTAATTCAGTGTATCACAAATCTTCCTTCCTACTGCTTCAGAACCTTGAGACTACAGTATTTTACTATATAACTCTCTTTTCATATGCATTATATTTTATAGTTTATTTTGTTTTTCAATAAATTTTTTATTATGGAAAATTTTAAAAACCTATAAAAGTCTATTATCACCTAACTTCAGCAATTATCCATTCATTAGTCAAGTTTATTTTATCTGTATTCTTACCTACTCCCCCATGCCCCTTGAAATAATAGTAAGAATCACAAGCATCATATCATCTGTAAGTATTAAGTATCTAGTTTTAAAATTAAAGTGTATATCTCTAAAATTGTAGACCATAACCACACTATTTTCATACCTAAAAACTAACAGTATTTCCTTAATAGCATCAACTAACCAATCGGTATTCAAATAGCTCCAATTATCTCATAATTTCTTTTTACATTGGTTTATTTATATCAGAACCCAAACATAATCCAAATATTGCATTTGGTTAGTATGTTTCTTAAATATCTTTCAATTCATAGTTCTTCCTTCATTTTTTTCTTGTAATTTGTTAAAGTCCTTTGAGGGTTCACAAATTTTAATTTTGCAGATTATATTCCCATGTACTATTGCATAATGTGTTTTTCTGTTGGCTGAATTTCCTGTAACCTGGTGGGTAGGACTAGAGCTTTGATCAGATTCAATTTTATTTTTTGGCAAGAATAATTCATGGGAATACTGTATGCTTCCATCAGTAGGAAAAATGTTTGCTTGTTCCTCTATGATGTTAAGATTATTCAATGTGTTTGTTGCCAGCGTGATCTCTTCATTATAAAGTTTCCCATTAATTGTTAAAATGAAGTTTTTAGCAGCCACTGATGATTATTAACGAGGATCCATTATTTCAGCAATTGTTATAAGGTGGTGTGTTCCAATGCTAACGTTTTTTTCTTATTTATCAGGTTTTATTTAAAATATTCATTTTGATGGATTAAATAAAAGTTACTTATTGAACACCTATGATGTCCCAGTACTCTGCTAGGCAGTGTAAGGGGAAAGCAAGTGCATGGACTGTGCAAGTGGAAACCAACAATATATTCAACATATGCAGAGAGCAGTTATGGTGTGGTCAGTGAGATAAGACAAGAGAGCTGAGCATGGGCAGTAGACTGTTTCAAGGAAAGATGTGGGCCATGAATATTTTATGAAGAAGGGGAAATCTGAGGGCATTCCAAGCAGGGGGTAGTTTGAGTCACTTCATGAACTAAGAATAGGAATGGCCATGTAAATAAGGGAAGGCAGAGGAAGAACGCTACTTAGAGATTACGTGTTAGCTACATCAAAGGGGGGCATTGGTTGGCAGTGAGAAAACTAAATTATTTACATTCTACATTGATCAGTTGACATCATCCTTTTGAACTTTCTGATCTTGTTCTAAATACTTTTGGCAGAAAACCTTTGGATGGACTACGGAACTACAGCCACGCTCAATGGTTTGGGAATTAGTTTGTTATAAATAAAAGTTTCATCTGAGCTTAAGAAATATATGAGCTTCCAAGTCAGATATAAAATGTAAAGAGACAGTCATGTCGATATGTATCCATGGTAATAAAAAAAATCCAGACTGCATGGTGACTTGTGGTTCCACAGACCAAACCAGGATATTTGGAAAGGAGAAGCAAGTGCACCGGGTTTGATGTGAAGTTGTGGCAAAGTTAAAGATGTTGAATTTAATTTCAGAAATGTTGGATTTTAAGTGCACATACAAATAGCTAAGTCTTAAAGAATTTGTTAATGTAGGATTGGATTTCAGGCAAAAAGATAGAGCTGATAATGCGAATTTTGTAGTCATAGAAGCAAACTCCTAGAAGAGGATGAGCACATCAAATAATGAACATAGAAAGGTTGGATATTAATGAGAGGATAATGTAGGGTTGGGATTATAGGATAGACACAGGAAACAGGAAGAAGAGAACAGTAGTGTTGGTAGAGAAACAGGGGAGAGCAGTGTCATGATCTGGGCAGGAAAGAGTTTTAAGCATAGAGCTATGGCCAACAGGGTCAAATCTCACCACAAGGTCGAGGAATAGAGGACAGAGAACTATACCTTGCATGTTCATGGGGAGATCACTAGTAATATGTGATGGGATGACATGACATTGCTTAGTTGTACCAAGTGAAAGATGGAAGATAAATTATAGAAAGGAAAGGTTCGAAAGCAGGTCAGGACAGAAGGCAGGGATGATCTATTCTAGGGAAGGGGTTCCCAAGAAAAAGGTCAATATGATGGCCAGGATAAGCAGTAGCGGGGGTAAACTGAACTGTGTTTAAAAGCCAGGAGTAGAAATTTCCCGGGTTATTTTGATAAACAAGGCAAAATATTACTTTATGAAATGAAAATTTTGCAAAATGAGCTTAATTGTTTAGAGTCACTTTAACTATTTGTGTGACATTTTATTTATTTATTTTTCATCTTATATATTACCATTTGTAAATAACGATTACATCAAATGTGTAAAAAATGAAGTATTTAATTGGGAATGCTAATATAAAATTTTTTTTTGCATACCTTGGCATTTCCCTGCTGTCTTCTTCTTAGCCAGATGTATACATGGATCAGATAAGTATTTGTTTTTATTTCATTAGTTTCATTGGTTTCCTACTTACACCGATAATACATTTTTATTGAAAAAAATGTCACCCAGCACAGAAAGGTTTAAAGAGTAATTTTTTTTTTAAACCCAGGAAATGATTCTATTCAGAGATAACCAATATCATTATTTTGGTAAGTCCCCATCCAAATCTCCTTCTATGCATAGATGCATAGTTGATATTTTACATTAATGAGATCATACCATAAATGTGGTTTTGTGTCTGCTTTTCTGCATTTAATAATATGTTGTGAATATTTTCTATGTCAATGAATATGGAGTTATGGCATCCTCTTTCAGTGGTAATCGTATAAAGGTACCACAATTGAGTTAAGCCATCTCCTACTGCCAGACTTTAGACTTTTTCAACTTTTCTGTTTTAAACAGAACACTAGTACACATTCCTATGGGTACATTTTTGTGCACGTGTCCAGTTAATTGTCTTCTTTAAATAATGTTCTGGAAATAGAGTTGTGTACCAAGGCTATGCATATTTTATATCGTGACACATATTTACATATTACCTAATACCCAACAGAAAGGCTGTACCAAATACACCTCTACCAATAACACATACCAGTACCCAGAAAGTTGTTTTAAGTGTCTTACAATGATTTTTCATCTTAATTCAAGCCTGTTTTCCATTCTTATAAAATAAGAAGACTGAAATATAGCAGAGATTCTTAAACTTTTCAGCATTTCAGGATTATTTGAGAATTTTTGAAAGTTGTTTAACCTCTGGAAAAAAGTATGCAAAAGCACAAAAATTTTTATGTACTATTTGTGGGAATATACAGATTCTTTGGAGTTAAATCACAGACTCTTTAGGAACCCCACTCCATGAATCCAGATGAAGAATTCCTGAATGTGGTGATTTTAAAGTTGCCTTTTCCTTTTAACACTAACACACGCACATACATCTTTCACAGATATATCACACAGTCATGTGCACATAGAATTTAAACATCTATTTGGAAAAAAAATTGACATCTGCTTGATATAGAGCCTAGTCTTATTATGACCTGTGAAATAATTTCAGCATGCATAGTTATTGGAATGAAGTTTTTCTGTTTATTTCAGGTTCTTCAATGGCGGGCCCACCAGGAAGAGGTAGCAAGACTAGAAATGGAAATTTCTGCCAGAAGAAGAGAAAAGGAAGAGGAGAAAGAGAAACTGTGGAAGAAGAAGGAAATATTCCAAAGAGCAGAGAAGAAAAAACAAGTATGAAATCTATTTTCGGTATGAATGTGTGAATGAATGCTTACTGGCCTGATTGAGCTTTAATTGGTCTTGGTGTTTGGCATAAAATTCTTATCAGCAGTTCTGAGAACATTCATAAAGATCTAGTGGAATGTTGCTTCTAGTGAAAAGTTTATTTGAGCTTCAAAGATTTGTTGATATGGAGGAGACCCACTTTGTTGATCTGTGTGAGCACAGGTACCTGTGATTAGAAGAGGTACTGTAGGTTAAAAAAAAAAAGACAAGGTTTGTGATGGTTGTTAAATCCTGTAATAAGTAAGGACATGGCAAAGTACATAACGATGCTGCACTGGGATAGTGTTGATGGCAACTTGGAAATAATTGCCAAAAACATCCTTGTTGGTAGAATATATTATACTGGAGACAGTGCAATTCATGGAAAGTCAAAATGCCTTTTAAAGAGTTTACCTCTTGGCTATTTGCTAGATAGTTTTGTTTTTCATTTACTAACATAAATTCATCGTTCCTCTTTTGAGTAAACATTTGTTGCACAATCTTAAAACTATTCACCAAAAGAAGTGATTACTGATAATCTATAGAAGATAGAGTACACTTAAGGGTTGTTTTTGTTTTAAACATATATATGTGAGATACTTATTTAGGCATTTATGTTTTTCTCATAACAAAAATCATGAAATTTACCATAAAAATATTTTTGTTAGACATTTAATCAGATGTAATAACTTTTTAAATGAAGTTGCTAACCTCTGTAGAAATAATTCACAAAAAGTGAATTAATTTGTGATAAGCAGAATAAAAGGAAATATCATTAATCTAAACACCTGTTTTGACGTGATCTATATGGTATAAAAAATCTTTCCTTTGGAAAAGCTGCTTCCAGTGCTAAGAATGATTGATTAATTCATGGTCATTAGTGGACAAACTTTTCATTTTTGCGAACATGGTTGATGTTTTGCACTATGTAACCAACTAAGTCAAAGAAGCTCATGCCTAGAAGTTGTTCCAGTTGAATATGTAGGGGTAAAAGAACCATATATTTTAAAGCTATAAGCCAGTATTTTATTATACCTCGGTTGTCATTGTTATTGATTTGTTTTGTGACTTTAAATCAGCAAATTGGTATAGAGGCAGCATGTGTGGAAAACAACATACATAGAAGTTACATGATCATTTGACAAAGTCAGCTACTAAGAAGATATACTTCACAGTGCTTATTTTAATTCAAAAGCGAGTTTGATTTCTGCTTCTAAGGAAGTAAATAGGGTGATTTTATCAAGTCCCTATCAAGGGAGTTGATGATTAAAGGAATAATTGTGTGTACCTCTGAAGCTCATAAATATTGATCATGTTTCAAATAATGTAAGTGAACTATATATCTCTGCGGGGGTGGGGGGGACTTAACCAATTATTTACTGTTATGCAAGTGCAGTGTATGAAAAGCATATCCCTCTACTTGGGCCCTGAAAGCATTTCCTCACTGTGAATTAGTGTGACCACACAAAGTATTATATTTGTAGGCATCTGTTTACATGTGGCGTCAACTTAAATGTCATATGAAGAAATTTGGAAAGAGCTTCATTTACTGGGGGTTTACAAAGACAGGCAAAGATAGACAAATTAAATAACTCAAATATTGAGAATGGGAATCGGTACAATTAATTGTGCACATTAAGTTTGGGTTGAGGAATTGGCATGGTTACACAAGAGAGGATGGAAGGACATTACTAGTCTGTAAGATTTCTGGAAGTGAGAGAAAGGCATTTAAAAGATGAGAGGGAGAGACAGAGAGAGAGAGCTTCCTGAGCTTGCAGATGGGGCTGACAATTGCCTCATAAACACTAAAACGAAAACCGAACAGAGTAATAGAAGAAAGAATTAAGCAATTTTAATGTCTGAGGCACCAAAATAGCTAACCTAAATGCAGCTTAAAACAAGGACACTTATGCCTGAAAAGATGAAGGCTGAGGAGAATTTCAGTATCATTAGTTATATGTGTAAATTAAATATCCTCTCCTCATCTTAGAATGCAAGATGGGAGCTATACCTATGAGCATTAAAGTGGTACATGTTGAAAAATATGAAAGCCTCCATGCTGAGAATTCATTTTTTGGTCCCTGGTTGCATTTTGCTAAGCTTCATGCAGGGTGTCATATCACCGTCCTGTACTTTATAATAAAAGGTAGATAAGAAGTGCCCTATCAAATTTGTTGTCCTATTTATAGAGAGTATAGAGGACATTACCTTGTTGTGGGAAACTAAACCAAATTTGTGGTCAAACCCTAGCAATTGCGCAGGACCAAGACATATGATTTATTTTATTTTTACAACACTTTTTCATTTAGAAAATATTTCTTAAAGAGGGATTGTTATAATATACATATGAGCACACATTGCCTAGCATTGAAATGTTAACATTTTTCATTTTGTTTCAGATGTTTAAATTTTAAATAAAGGAGAGAATATTACAGATAAAGTTGAAATCCTCTTTTGAGACCTTCCTTAGTATACCATTTCCCTTCTTCCCTCCCCAGAGATAATCATGACCATGAATTTTACTTCTGTCTTTCCAGGCATATATAGATTTGAAGATATTTTGACATATAATTTGTGACTTTAATTTTTTCATGAACGCCTATCATGCCATGTCATTCTTCAGTGTTTTAAAAATATGTCTGTGTTTTGGAGGGTGGGGGGCAAGGGGAGGGAGAGCATTAGGACAAATACCTAGTGTATGTGGGGCTTAAAACCTAGATGACAGGTTAATGGATGCAGCAAACCACCATGGCACATGTATACCTATGTAACAAATCTGCACATTCTGCACGTGTATCCCAGAACTTAAAGTAAAATAAAACATATATACCTGTGTTAATACACATAGACCTAGTTCACTCCTTTTAATTGCTACATAGTCTTCCATAGTAGAAGTGAGCTAGCATTTATCCATTCTCTTTGGTGTTCCATAGTAGAAATGAGCTAGCGTTTATCCATTCTCTTTGGTGGTTGACATTGAAGTTTCCACAGTTCAGTTCTTATAGACTGTGCTGCAGCAGCCAGCATGTACTGATGCATGTGTTCAGGCTTTCACTAGGTGCACCTAGAAAGGGAATAACTATGTTGTAGATTCATATACTTTCAACTTTATTAGATTTGGGTGGAGGCGGTTATAAATACTACAACTTTACTTTTTGATTTTTACCAATCTGATAAATTTTAAAAGTATCTCATTAATATTTTAATTTGCATTTCCATGATGATTCGTGAAGTTAAAAATCTTTTCATATTTACTGGACCGTTTGCTTTCTCTGTAAATCACTTATTCATACTTTTAAAATCCATTTTATATTAATATGTAAAAGCGCTTTATAAATTCTAGATGCTATTCCTTTTTATACTTATATGTGTTGCATATATTTTCACCCGTTGGTCATTTGCCTTTTAATTTTTCCTGTATTATCTCTAATGTCACGGAAATTTTAAATGATCAAGTAATCAATGTTATTAAACTTTTTCTTATGAATTATGCTTCCTTCATGAACTGTGAACTGGTAGCAAGAGCATCTCTACAGGTGGCTCTCATGTATATCTCTGTTGAGGGTCATATGCATTTTACCCTTTGGCCTGGGAACAATTTTGTATCAGTTTCTAGACTTGGGACCCTATTCCGTGAGCCTAAAATACGTCTACTTTAGGGCTGTTGCACAGCGCTGGCCTGGGGTTCTGCACTTGACCCCTTTTCTCTTCTGGTCTCCTTGGAACTTTTGCAGAGAATGATCATGGTGTATCTAGTCCTTATTTTGTGTCTGGACAAGTCTTATGTGACTTCATGCTCTTTTAAGTAGCTTGATTCTAGCTCCTATGAGCACAGGTCCCATGACAAATGTTAAAGGCCTGGCCACCAGCTATGCAGACTTATACTGGGTTGCAGTTTTCCTCAAATCTTTAGCTTCAGCATTCTCTGACTGCTCTGACTTTAGGTCCCATCTGTTTTTGTGGCACTGGGGCAGTGTGTGTGTGTGTGTGTGTGTGTGTGTGTGTGTGTGTGTGTGTACATGTGTGTGTATGTGTGTGTGTATAGCTGTGTTATAGTTTTCCAGCATTTCTAAGTGTTTGGGGTAAGAAAGGAGATTTCCATGTCAACTCAGACATGTTGACCAGAAGTTCTAGCTATCTTTACATATACTCACCATGAACATAGATTATCTTTAACTATTTTATTGGTTAGAGGCACGTTTTGGTTCTTCAGCATTTAACAGCAGCTTGGCAGAAAATTTCCTGAGCAGCTCCCCGCTGTCGTGAGACGTGTCGCTTTGGTAGCTGGTGCTCCGTTTTTCCCCCATCTGCTGTCTCATCTACCTGGCTTTCCCTTCTCCTAAGAGACTGGCAGTAGAGGCAGTGAAACTGTGCCATGTGTACAACTCCACTATATAATTTCTGAACAAGAGGTAATCTTCCTCCTAATTCTTCTTTCCAGCAATTTGTCTGTTATGGCCCATTTACTGGAATAATATTTTGGTTTGTATTCGATGCTCATTTTACCCTTGCAGATGCCCTGCTTTTTAAATCACTTTTCTTGTATGCTTTAAAACTCAAGTTGAATATAATAGTTATAGTTTTCATAGTTTTATCTTAAGACTCAAGGAAAGTTTTGATTCCTAAGTTGTTAGATGATATTGATGTTTTTCAGGAGCATCTCTCTATTTCTGAAATTGTTGTCATGATGAAATCAAAAGATAATGCCTCTCCATAAATGATCCCTAGGAGCTATTGTAAGAAACAAAATTTCCATGCTAGGTGGACCTTGTGTAATACTGGTTTCCACATCACCCTTTCTCTAGATGTGTCTCTTTGTATAGCTTAAATCACAGAAAAATTTCTCTGCATTAGTGAGATTTAGGAATCACAGAAAAATTTCTCTGCATTAGTGAGATTTAGGAGATGTTGGTGCATGAGGCCTGGTCTAGAGTCCCACGGAATCCACTACAAGGATGGTTCTAGCCTTGCTTCCAAAATGGAGATTTTAAGCAAGACTCACATAAAAAAAAGATATAAGTCTTCCCCTCATCTAGCATTTCAAAAATCTCTCTAATTTAGCTAACTCCTAATCTGCATACCAGCCACTTTGTACAGTTGAGGGGTGGGGAAAATTTTCAAGGATATCAGGATACTCTGCTGGGCATGTGACCTTCAGCCTTACCTTAGAGATCTTTCTGGGGAGGGATCTGTCACTTTGTGAATTCTTAGCTTCTTGTGATGTCATTCCAGTAAATACCAAAAGCATGGCTTTGGTAGAATGTTGGCACTTGATGTTCCCTCATGCCCTCCGGGGATGTCACAATACCCAAATTATATGCTTCCTGTAAAGAACGAAGAAGAGGGGAAGCAGTCTAAAACAAAAACCAGTACGCTATCATAAACAGAATGCAGATTAGAGAACTGTAGCCATTCTTATTTCAGAAGACTCCAGAAGCTCTCATGCAGGAGAGAATTCAGAGTACGTCCCTAGTTCAGATCAGAGCCATTCTCTCAGGGTGGGAATTTGTAGGTTCTTATCAGAGCACGGAATCATGACATTATAAAATCTCTTCTCCTGTGTCTTTTAATCTGATAATATACTGATCTAAAGAGCTAAAAATTGTGAGCACGGAAGAATGATTTTTAAAAAAAATTCCCAGGCTTTAAACTTTACTTTTTCAGAATTGTTGAATTTAAAGGGATCAATGAATAAGACCAAAATAAGTATGCTTCTAAGATGGGTCACAGGATCTCCTACCCACCCTCCAGACATTCCATGTATAATCACCCAGACCATAAATACTGTGGATTTTGCTCCCATGATTGGGTCAGGTTATATGGCACAGAAGACCTTAAAATTATCTGAGTGGTCCTGACCTAATCACACGAGTCCTTTAAAGGCAGAGTGATTGCAGGATGTGATGGTCAGAGACTTGAAACATGAGAAGGATGTGACCACCGTTGATGGATGAAAGACTGAGGGAGTCACATGTAAGGAATGTGGGAGCCTCAAGGAGCTGAGAGTGGCCCAGGCTGACAGCCAGCAAGGAAACGGGACTGATAGCCTATAGGCCCCTAGCCATAAAGAACTGGATTTTTATGAATGGGCTTGGAAGCAGATTTTTTTCTCCAGATGAGAACTCAGTTTTGTCAACACCTCGATTTCAGCCTGGTGATACCATAAGCAGAGAGCCCAACCACATCGTGTTAGTCTTCTGATTTACAGAATTCTGAGCTAGTGAATGAGTGTTGTTTTAAGCTGCTAAATTTGAAACACTTTTATACAACAACAATTTTTTAAAAACTAATACAAAATTTCACATCTGGAAATGAAACACTGCCATAATGAATACCTAAAAATGCAGAAGTGGCTTTGGAATTTGTAAGTGGGAAGAAGCTGGGAGAATTTTGAAGATACCATCTTGAGGATGATAGAAAAAATACTAAAATATCCTGAATCAACTGTTAGTAGAAATATGGATGTTAACAATGTGACTGGTGAGGGCTGAAGAGAGAGGGACGAATGTATTGTTGGAAACTGGAGAAGGGAAGGTCACTGTTATGTGGTGACAGAAAGCCTAGGGCAGTCATGTCCTGCAGTTAGATGGAAAACAAATTAACCAGAACTGAACTTCCTAGTTGACAAACTAAGATACAAAAAATGAAAATAAAAAAATTTAAAAAAATGAATGTGCCACCTATATTCTTTCTGCTGCTTATAGTAAAAAGAAGAGTGCTAAATAGACAGAAGAAGGTTAGGCGAAAAGGATGGAGACTTGATGGTTTGGGAACTTGACCTATCCACATGGAAAAAGATCATAGAGTTAAGAGATTACTGCCAACAGTATGGCGTGGAGAACAGACTGAGGTGTTATACAATCCTTTGCTTTAGTCTTGAAAAGATCAAAGGTCCGAGTATTTTGTCATATAAAAAACCCTTCTGGGAGATTAAGAGTGCTTCTCATGGATCTTTTCAAACTAGAGGGCCTCCAGGAAGTTTAAGGGTGGTATCCCTTAGCCATCTCGGCAGGAGACCGAGAGAGAGACAAGATTGTTTCAAAAAGATTATGGTATAGCTTTTGTCTAATGAAGTGAACTCCCATGAAGTCCACAGAGGGCCTGCTGGGTTCTTGGGGAAAAAGGTATCAGAAACACTGCCAGCTTGGACTGAAAGGGACAGAAAGTATATGATGTGAAATGAGGCTAATAGACCCCCAAAATTCGATTATAGTTGGTGGGGGCAGGCCGATAAAATGACTCAACTGCAAGCAGGTAGAACCATTCAGGAAAAAGGATGAATGACTCTTGAAACAAGAGGGTGGAATTTAATAGTCCAGGTATTAGAGACTGTGGCTGGCCCCTGTGGCCCATGGCATTTTTGATACTTCCACCATTGAGCAAACTCACCTTTTTAGACTCAGAAAGAGCTGTGACTATCCAGATCTTCCTGTAAAGGGACAGGCTGCTTGCTGTAAGGCAGAGAAGGGGGAAAGTGCCTCCTGAAGACAGATGGCATTTTAAGAGAGAGATTGGGCTGAGCTGAACTTGCTCAGTCCTTCTCCCACATGTCCCAATCTGAATGAGAGGCCATACTGTGAACCCTCCTGAGGAGAGGAAGTTCCCAGCTATGTAAGGACTGGATGATGAGCATTCTCCCTAAGAAAAATGTAGGGTAGTTTCCATATCCCCTGGTACATTCATGGCACTGAAATGATATTTCACTAAAGGCTCAAAAGGAGAGCATCCAAAAACAACTTTATTCAACCATTATTTGCCTTAAACCTATAACTAAATGGTACACTAACAACCTCATTAAGACCTGAACCAAGAAGTTCCTAGATATGGAGGTACTGGAGCTGACCTAAGAGGATATATTTACCAGAATAAAGATGAAGAGGAGCTACAGTGGAAGGAGAAAAAAGCAAACTATAGAGTGAGTGGCCAAGAACTTAGTGAGCCCACTGCAAGTGGGACTGGCTCAGGGTGGTATTGAGCACGGGGCTTTGTGCATTCCCTCAGACCCGAGCTGGAATGCCAGCCCTGCCACTTGTTAACTGTGGGGTCTTAAGGGAAATTACTTTCTCTCCATTTCAGTGTTTGTGTCTGTATAGTATTTGTATTTGTATAATAAGAGAATGCATGCGAAGCCGTTAGCAGATGCCTGGCACTTAGAAAGGACTCAGTAAATGATGTTCTAATTGTAACTCTTCTTTTTGTTACGCAGTGAAATGGTAGAGCAGAAGGCAGTTAGAAAATTATCATGAGAACCAAATAGAAAAAATGGAAATGAAATAAAGATAATAATAATGAGAGGCAGTGGTTTTAATGCTGGTTTGGAAACTTGAAAATGTCCTGAATGCAGTTCATTTTCTCTTTGCCTAGTTACTCTTCACCTGGTAGCCGACTGTCTCTAGAGTGGCAGTACTCTACCACCACTAGTGACTGTGGAATCCTTTGAAAGGTCAAGTAAGAAAAAATGTTGTAATTATATCACAGGGCATGCAGAAATAGTTATCTGTAGATATCCACTTTAAACCAAAGAATCTTTGACTTATTGGTACATCCTATAGTTCTAAGTGGCAATCATCAATAAAATGTACTCATTAGCACCTAAATAGTTCAAAAAATCAAACATTCACCAACTTCATAAGTTTCATTACTTGCTGATCTTATTGCAAACTATATACATAAGTTGTCTATTATGTGTTTTATTTTGAAATCCCAAGGTCACCTTTCAGAAAATACTATGGCTTAATATATTTTATTTACTTTTTTATTGAGTATCGGTACCAGTGCCCTCTAGCGCATAGTACTGTGTGGCATTTGCCTCCTCTCCAATAGCCTCCCCACCCTTTAACATAGTATAGTGGTATCAACTCCTAGTAAGATACATTGACAGTATTATGGATAATTCCAAAGGGAGCATGAAGGGTGCAAACAAAATGGTCATTCATTTATTACTTGTTCAATAAGTACATGCCAAGGGCCTTTATTGTGACATGTATTATACCCAGTTCTCCATTCTCCATACCTCATGCAATTATAAGAGATCATCCACTCAAGAAATTTTCCCTTTTTTGATTATTTTTAAAGGGAAGTGTTTACCTGCTCTGTTACAAAATGACATACGATTTCTAGGTCAATGGAAGTTCTTATTAATAATACAGAAGGATGTCTTTTAGCTCAGACTTTATAAGCACAACAAAAAGAGTTAATAGAGAAAAACTAAAAGTATAAAATGAAATGAACTATATAGTTTGGTGCTGGTTAAATTAAGCATGCCTATATAGTAAATTTACTATATAGTTAAATATATATGTGCATATATATAGATAGATAGATATACATACATACATGTATATGCAAATGTATGTATATGCATGTGTACACACAAATGTAGAGTATGACTTTGAAATTTACTTCCTGCCTTTTTCGGGAAGTATCAACAAAGCCTTAACCTAACCTAAACGAACATTAACTTAAGTTGGGGCCGTTAGAAGAATGCCTTTGTTCTCATCCATGCTTAGACCTCCTCATATTTCCTGTTCCTGTATCATCAAACTGTAATTTGGGCATCCATCTTCACACTGGCCCCTGCTGGTCTGACTGCTTTCTAGTGTGAATGCTCTTATGCTAACAGAAGTTATTAGTTTTGCTATAGCTAATCAAAGTTCCGGCCTTAGAGTACAGACTTTTTGCCCTGACTGACTCCAATAGGGTTTATTAACTCTCTATTAATGCATGTGTTTCAATTGAGGGTTTTAATTGTTGCAGGCATATGTGCCCTGTAGGAACTGCAGGATATGGGACTTGTCCTCTGCTGTTTTCTTTGAATGTCTGTGACTGATTGCCTTTTATCTCCATCGAATGCTCTGCTGTTGAGGAGAGTGATGCAGATCTCAGGGCTTCAGGTAGTGGGAAAATCAGAGTGCTGCCTGGAAGACAGCACATAGCAGAGAGGTCTCTGTGAGATGGTACCTGCTGGTCCTGGCCCAGGTCATTCATTTCTTCCATGTCCTTTTCCTTCATCACTCTCCTTGTTTTTTTGTTTGTTTGTTTGGTTGGTTGGTTTTTTTTTGTTTGTTTGTTTTTTTGAGACGGAGTTTCGCTCTTGTTACCCAGGCTGGAGTGCAATGGCGCGATCTCAGCTCACCGCAACCTCCACCTCCTGGGTTCAGGCAATTCTCCTGCCTCAGCCTCCTGAGTAGCTGGGATTACAGGCACATGCCACCATGCCCAGCTAATTTTTTGTATTTTTAGTAGAGAGGGGGCTTCATCATGTTGACCAGGATGGTCTCAATCTCCTGACCTCATGATCTACCCGCCTCGGCCTCCCAAAGTGCTGGGATTACAGGCTTGAGCCACCGCGCCCGGCCCCACTCTCCTTGTTAACCTTGTGTAACAGAGAGACTGAGAGTTTTTTTTTTAAAGAGGGGTGTGTGTGTGTGTGTGTGTGTGTGTGTGTGTGTGTCTGTGTCTGTGTCTGTGTCTGTCTGTCTGTCTGTCTGTGTGTGAGAGAAAGACAGAGTGATCTAACTGAATCCCAGTTAGACAAAATGATTTAAACTGTAAATATTGTCAGTTTATGTAATATGTTACTAGGGCCATCTGAAGTATGAACATAAAAACACCATGGCAGGACTCAAAGAGTACAGTGACATTCAGAAGATCTAAAATGGGCTTATAGCACTCTTTTGACATATTTATAAACCTGAGAATATATAATATAAGAACTCTCATAGACTTTTGGAACCCTGGAAACATGTCTTTGAACCCCTCTGAACACCAGCTTGAGCTTGGCTCTAACATCCATCCACTGAGATCTCTCACAGCAAGCATCCTCACTGCAAAGAAACTCACTGCCAGTAGAGCTGAAGTCTCCCTATGGGTTAAAGGCTGCTCTGATGAACTGTTTCTACTCTCCCTTTTGTGATTCTTGGAATTAATAGGTCCTAGACCTGTGATCTTGCAAAGATATTTAAGAGAGTACTTTTTATTTAGTTATTAGTCTTTCTTTGGAAATCTGATGGAGTACTCCAAACATGGGAACTAAAAAAAAGCCTAATTGACAAATTAACTATCAGGATAATACAGTGATCAGAAGGAGAAGATAGTATATATTTTATGTAGACAGGACTCCAAAATAAACTGGGATTCATACTTTATTTTCTGAAGATTCAATATTGGTTCTTTAAGTATTATTGTATATGTAAAAAAATTAAGTAGACTAGGGGGTTTAATTATGCAGAAGAAATAAACTAGGGATCATCTAATTTTTAAATATTTATAATGTTCCTTGTTTTGTTACTAAAATTTAGAAATAAACATTAAAGTATTTTATTAAATTAACATATTAATTTAAATTAACTTAACCTTCTAACATGAGACTGAGCATACAGTCAACTTTTGGTACTGTACATGAGTCAACAGGTAACAGAAAAGGTGGTGTGATAACCCATAGATGGTAGAATGGTAATCCTAGAAGCTCACTCTTCCGGTTTCAACTGTCTTATAAAAATAAAACTTCCACTAAAGCGTCTTTGAAAAAGTGACAAAGCTGATAGACTCTTTCTACCCTCTGTCAGGACATAGTTTTAAGAAAAAACCAGGGAGGAGGGGAGAGAGAGAAAGAAAAACAGAGACAGAGAAAGAGAGAGAGAGAGAGAGACAGACAGAGAGAGAGAGAGAGAGAGAGAGAGAGAGAGAGAGAAGCCTGGATAATCAAATGCCAGATGTATTTGTTTTTCTGGAAAAGATTTCCCATTAGACAGTTTTAGAGAAAGAATCTTAAAAATTAACTCCAGGTACAAATTTTGGGCTATACTTTCTTGCTAGGGCTTGATTATTCATAGGGATTTGATTTAATTAACAGACACCTAGACAGTTCTTGCTTTGTGCAAGGCACCATTCTATGTTCATTTAATCTTCTTAACAGCCCTAGGGGTAGATACCAATATAATCCTTATTTCATAAATGAAGAAACTGAGGCATATAGGGGTTATCTAATTTCCCCAAAGTCACATGGACATTAAGTGTGCAGTAAGGATTTGAACCTGAGTGGTCTGACAGGTCTCATTTTAAACACTGTGCCATGCTGCCCATCATCATGATTGCTATGTGCAGTTAATTTTGTGATTAATTAATTTTGAGAAATCTCAGTTTCAGACTATTTAATTTAGGGTCACTTTAATGACTTTAGTTCTGTCCTTGTTTACTCAGAACTATTCAGTGGATAGGTAATTGATAAAAGTCCTTATTAGTACCTGCCTGTTTTCTGGTAGAATTTCTTATATGTTCCAAAAGTCCATACTGTTTACTATGTCTGTTTCCCTATTCTTCTTAAAATTTTTTTAAGATTCTTCTCCCTGGGTTAATGACTGATGATGTCTAAATGCTTTACAGGAAATCAGATCATCAAGATAATTTGATCATAGTTGAAGTATCAAGATATGTTGTGAAGAGATAAAAGACCCTTCTTCATGGCCCCCTTGGTGCCATTCTTTTGTTAAGTGGACTGAAGAAAATGTAATGATTTTAGTGTGATTTCTTTTCCTACTGACATCATATTTCACAAGAAGAGAATTTTTGCAGGTTTCCAATATAATATCTGCCATCCTCTCAGAACCTGTCCCCCTTACCTCACCTTACCTCTTTTTACTGTGCATGATGTGTTGGGCTCCCATCTAAGGCTAGTCCCTCCATTTGTGTGCAGTATCCTATCCCCTTTCTCCTACTCAAGGTCATCCGAATTTCTCTCCCACCACCATCCCCCCTTTTTCTAGGTCTTTCCCTGTACCCTAAAAATACACCATTATAACCTCCATCTGTAAACTACCCTCCCTTGACCCCACATCCCCCCTTCAGAAAATCTCATCATTCCCTGGCCTATACACGGTGTCTCCAGCATCTTTCCTCCCATTCCCTCTTGAACCATTTTGTCCCTCTGCTCCAGCAATGTCCCACCTGCCAAGGTCACTGCTTACCTCCATATTTTCAGTGATCAATTCTTTGTCCTCACCTTACGTGAATTATTATGATGGTATTGATCACTGCCTCCTCCTTGGAAAACTTGATTTCCTTGGCTTCTAGGAAGCTATTCTCTCTTTGTTCTTCTAGCTCACTGGTACCTTCCTCTCAGTAAACGTGGCTGAATCCTCCTCACCATTCCATATTCTAAGCTTTGGGGTCCCCTGAGGGCTCAGTCCTCTCCATATGTGTACTCTCTAGTGATCTCAGCCAATTCATAGGACTTCACATACCGTTTATTTCCTAATACCAATTCATACCTCGGGCCCGCATTTTTCTTTTGAACTCCAGACTCACATGTCTAACTCCTCAAATCTAATATTTCCCAAACTATATTCTTGCTTTTCTCTCCAAACGTACTCTTTCCCTCGTTTTTATTTTCTCAGTAAATGGAAACCTAGTCTCCTAGCATTCAGGCCAAAAGCCTTGGTATCCTCTTTGACTTCTATGTTCCCCCCTTATACTCTTACCTGTTGGCGTGGGTAGAAGGCATTACCTTTAAAACATAATTAGGACTATTATAATAGCTTCCTAATCTACTAGTTAATTTATGTCTCCTCCCTTTCCATTTCCACTCTGCCTCTCCAATCAGTTTCCCACACAGCAGGCAGACTGGTCATTCTAAAACTCACTTCAGATCATGTCACTCCTCTGCAGAAAACACGTCAATGCCTTCCCATTCTACTCAGAATAGAATCCAGAGGCCTAGCAGGGACATATGGGACCCTGTGTGATCTGCCTCCCTACTCTGCTGCCATACCTCTTAGATCTCATCGAACACTCTTCCCTGCGTTCACCTCCAGCCCAAGCAACCTACTTCCTAGTCCATGAACTCTCAAGCATATGTCCCCTCAGCCTTTTGCCCTGGCTGTTCTCACTGCCTGAAATACTGCTCTCCCAGATATCTGCATGACTCACCCCTGCACTGCATTCAGGGTCCTGCACAAATGTCATCTCAGAAAGAGTCCTTGATGGCCTAACAAAAATGGCATCCTCTTTCCCTGTCACTGTCTATTTATCCTGCTTCATTTTTTCCGTAGCATTTGTCACCCCCTGACATCTATTTATCGACTCTCTTCACTTCTACTTCTACTTCTAGAATGTAAGCCCTATGAGAAAAGAGAATTTGTCTAGTTTCTTTATTGCTTCGGCCCCAGTGCCTGGCACAGGGCACTCAAAAATAGTAGCTGAATAAATGAATTTAATGAATGAAAAGTATGCCACTCTCCTTTGGTGTTATGGTGTAGAGGAAAGCATGCCACCAAGCTGGGAGGTGTTAACAAGAGCAGTGACCTTGGCAAGTTATGTAGGCTCTGTGGGTTTTGCCTCCTTAGTTGTAAAATGAGGTGTTTGGATTAAATGGTTGCAAAAATCACCTCGGCTCTAAGTCATGATTGAATGACTCAGGTTTGATTACTTTTCACTTTTCACTCTCCCTGACACTTCAGGTTTTGAAATACAACATCCTCAGTCTATATACTCCCTTCTTAATGAATAGTGAAAAGAAAGAAATTAAACAAGATTACAGACAAATTCGTTTCAGCAATATCAACATGTGACATGATCATTATGCAGTATTTCAATGCCCATACTGAAAAAAAGACCTTCCTCCTAAAGAAAACGTGACAGTTATTTTTTAATCCGCCTGGCATTTCAATTAAGGGGGAGATAACTAATGTGTTTACCCCAGAATACTTTCTTAGCTCATCATGTTATAAGAACATGGGACTGCATCACAACAGAAAATAGCTTATTGCCAATTTGAGTAGGAAGCTTTGCTTCCTACATAAGTGACCAAAGTGAACATCACCTAAAAGAGATTAATGCTACTTATTTATGCATATAGACATCATCTACTTCCAAACAATGTATAATAAAAGATATTAATTTTCTTGTGCTGGGTATCTTCTCCCTGGCTTGTATCACTCTCCATTCTGCTCTGCAGCACAGTTTTCACACATGGCTTCCTTACCCTCTGGCTTTTGGTTTGGTTCAGCCAAAGTGGAACATGGGAGATTAAGATGGGGGAGAGGTGTGAGGCTGGGAGGGTTGTTTCTCCAGCTCCTTGCCCTGCAGGGTTGTGCTGACCAGTTGTATCCTTCACCAAAGGTCTCAGCTCCCATCGGGGACCCTCCCCACCCAGCACTGCATGAGCCCTTGTGGTTGCTCTGCATTCCCACCCTCCTTTGTCAGTTATCTGCTTATTACATTCTTCTTAACTTGTCCTAATTTTGAATGTGCCATCTGTTTCCTATTAGGAATCATTAAAATAGAAAGTCAGTAAAAGAACGAAAGATGAGAAATTAAGGGAATAGGCATATCGTTATGTCAGCAAACCAAGACTGAAGAAGGGTGTTGTAATTGAACATGGTTAAAGTTAAAGAGAAACATTTAGCTCCTATTTGCTAATAATAGAAAACATGCCAGCAGATCAGGAGCTGGCAGCATGTATTGGGAGGAGGAGTGCAACCCACTCAATAGATAGCATTTTCAGTAGAAATTTTACAAGAGCCTAAGTCAGTCCTCTTATGAGATTGCACCAGCCTTTATAAGACCTGTGGCATAAAATTAAATCACAATTCTTTGAAACTTTTCTACAGAAAATGAAACTGCTGCCACGTGGAAGGTGATAAAAAATAAAAATGTCATATAGAAATATGTAGGATTTTTGACATTTGACCTGATACAGGAATAGAATTTGGAAATTTCAGGAATGAAGAATAGTTATGCCCTTTACATGAGCATCCTAACTATTGATTTCCTTGGCCAGACTTTATAAAAACTGGCCATAATGTACTTATACATAATATATACAATATACTTTTATAGTTATTAATACCATCTTTAACCTTTATTTAAAGTTTAGGAGTACAAGTGCAAGTTTGTCACATAGGTAAACTTGTGTCATGGGATTTTGTTGTATAGATTATTTCATCACCCAGGTATTAAGCCTCGTACCCATTAATTATTTTTCCTCTTCTTTTCCTCCTCCCAATCTCCACCCTCCAAAAGGCTCCAGTGTGTAATTATAAAGTGTTTATGTTCATTGTATATAATTTGGAAAATACAAACAAGCATACAAAATACAATAGAAATCACCCGAAATCCTAAACCATTACCAAAAGAAAATCAACAATGTCTTTACACTCTGTTTTCTACATATTCAAGAACTTTAACTTAACCAGAATCACACTATATATATAATTTTAAACCAGACTTTTTCCTCATTGATCAACATTATGTATACTTTCCTCTTTTTTTTTTCCTGCCACACAATTTATAGTGGTTGTATGGTGTTGCATCAGAATAGTGCATTTTGCAAATCTTACAATTTGGGATCATTACATTGTTTCCAGATTTTCACCCTTTTAAGGTTATGATGAACACACCTGTACATAAATCTCTGCATAGATTCCTGCCTGTTGATTCTTAAAAGTTTATTTTTTAATTCTTAAGATTTTTGCTAGTTATTTTCTTATTTCTTCTTAAATTTACTCTTCAGAAAAAGTATAACAACTTACCCTCCTATCAGAGCTAGATGAGCTTGTTTATCACCTTGGAGATTGGTTGCTAAAATGTTCGAGTTTAGGGCACTAATAAGTAGCTGAAATGCAAACAGTTTTAATTGCAGACTGAAAGGAGATCCATTAAGTTCAAATAACCAGGCAGGATGGTTGCCAACTTGACTGTCTATTTTGAAAACCAAACAGTAACTCTAGTTTCTTACTTATGTAGAGAGTTTTCCCACTTTTGCATAATAAATGCCCTCCCTAGAAGGTAATTCTTTTGAGGCCAATTTTGTATTCAGGAACTTAACCAGTCCTAGGTTGAATCACACAGAGATCTCTATACCATCAAACTACAGAAGAGATAATGTTGGCTGAAAGGTTTTGAGAGTAAGAGTGACTGAATGCCCATCTTAAGCATGAAATAGCTTTAATCTGGCTCCCATGAGTAATTTGACTGAGGGAAGTACCAGGTCCCCATTCTCTGTTGGGATTAATTGCACTTCCACACCTCTGCATGACTAAATGAATTGGCTCACGGTTTGAAAAGTTGCCTATCCAGGTATTTTTGGATTTATATGAGCTGATACAAGAAAAGTATTTTGGCCAATGCTATCTTTCTTTCTTTTTTTTTTTTATTGCATTTTAGGTTTTGGGGTACATGTGAAGAACATGCAAGATTGTTGCATAGGTGCACACATGGCAGTGTGGTTTGCTGCCTTCCTTCGCCTCACCTGTATCTGTCATTTCTCCTCATGCTGTCTCTTCCCACCTCCCCACCCCCATCCCTCCCCCATTTCCCCTCAACAGACCCCAGTGTGTAGTGCTCCCCTCCCTGTGTCCATGTGTTCTCATTGTTCAATACCCGCCTATGAGTGGGAACATGTGGTGTTTGATTTTCTGCTCTTGTGTCAGTTTGCTGAGAATGATGGTTTCCAGGTTCATCCATGTCCCTACAAAGGACGTGAACTCATCGTTTTTGATGGCTGCGTAATATTCCATGGTGTATATGTACCACATTTTCCCTATCCAGTCTATCATCGATGGGCATTTGGGTTGGTTCCAGGTCTTTGCTATTGTAAACAGTGCTGCAATGAACATTCGTGTGCATGTGTCCTTATAGCTTTCTATATTCTTTTTCATTGGATCAGTTTAGCAAATGTATACCTCATCTCTCTCATCTGAAAGGTGCAATATTAGATACAAATAAATATGATGGTACAAGGCACACTCCTTACCATTCAGAAGTTCACACAATATTGTGAACAATTATGTGGCAAACTATAGATGATTGTAAAATTGATCATATAGAAAGAGGGGTCACACTTCAATTAGTGGTGATTTTAGCAGATGCAGGGACCATCAATGATCTAAATGAAGTTCATGGGGAAAAATTACAGTAAAAGAGAATACTTTTATATTAAGATGTTCTGTTATGTTTGTACATATAGCAATATTATGTTATATGTAAAACAGACTTTTTGTGTTGAGTTGCATATTCCAGGCCCAAAAAGGGGATCTTTAGAATTGATACATAGTGATTGTACAAATTTGGGGAGTACCTGGGATATTGGGTATATGCATAAAACATGTAATAATCAAGTCAGGTTAATTGGGATATCCATCACCTCAAATGTGTATCATTTATTTGTGTTGGGAACATTCCAAATATTCTCTTCTAGCTATTTTGAAATATGCGATGAATCATCATTAACTACAGTCATCCTACCAGTGCTATTGAACACTATAATTTATCCATTATACTTAACTGTTGTCTTGTATACATGAACCAACTTCTCCTCATTCTCTGCCCCTAATCCTTCCCAGCCTCTAAGAAGCACATTCTACTCCCTACCTTAAAATGTAGATCTTTAAGATGCAAGGAACTATCTAATTAGAATCTAGAAAATGGAATAAAAATATGCTTTATCTTAATGGTTTATGGGGACTGGAACTGGATGTTTTGAACTTCCTATTTCATATCTTTCATGAGTCTGGTTAAGTGTTATGACCTCCTTCTGAATGAGTCACAGATCAGAGATAAGGACCTGGCAACAATGTACGGGATCTATTTGTTCAAAGATTCAACACCACACAGCAAGAAATAAGAGACCAACTGTTTGCTACTCTAATCCTTTTGTCCTAACTTTCTGCTTTCTATGTGTAAATAAGAAATTCTTATTTCATGTTGAATTTAATTGTTGTATAATATTGTCCCAACTTTTTTAACATTAAACTTTGAACTACTATTATAAATGTTCTGTTTACAAGTGTAGTTTTTAATAGGAAAAAAATTTGAAAGATTACAAAAGTAAGGTAGGTTGTAAAAATGATCTTAGACTCTGAAAAATAGCATGACATTATTTTGGCTCTGAAATCTATATGGTGAATATAGTTTTCTACAGTTTATTACACTTTTACTGGCCTAACTTTACCAAAATGAACAAAATGTGGGATTGTGAAAAGAAACATCTTGCATTCAATACAAATCAGAAGAATAATAAGGGGAGATAAGGAATAATGAGTGCTTGTTTTGTTTTTCTGTAAACCTCATGTGGAAGTAAAGAGACAAGCTATAAATTCAACTCTTATCATATGCTGACTTTCTGATTCTTCTATCATTGGAACATTATAAGCATCCTTCAAAAAGTCTAAAAATCAGTGCATTTTAAATTTCTGTCTCAACACATGTCCCAAAGGACTAAATACCCTAGTCTTGACTTCAGTTTGAGGTTTGAAAAGCTAATAATTCTTTATACATACTTCCTGTGTCTATCAATTATAGGATTAATACATACATTGTAGGATGAATTAACTGATGAAAAGTGAATGGAACTGTCCTTAGGGAAGTACTTAGTTCGGCCTTTAGCATCCTGAAAAGAAAACTGCTGGCCTGGTTCCCATGTACAACTTTGTTATTCTTGGACCAGAGACCAGAAGAAGCTTCCAGTCATCTAAGAGTGATTAATTATACCCTCTTATGTGTTAGACATGATACAAGGTACTGAGGATACAAAGATAAATAATGCAGATCAATATGGGAAATGCTATGTTAAGAATATGCAAATAGTGCCTTAGAAGGTACACCAGCTATGTCAGGAGGAGAGGGAGAAGGAGGAAGTCTGAAAAGGCAATGCTAAAACTGAGTCTTTAGGATGGATAGGAAATATTTACCAAACAATGAGAGAGGGCAGAAGTTTTCAGGCATGTGGTAAATAAAAGAGAAGTGAAGATTTTCTACTCATGTTACGAGGGCAGCATTGCTTTGATACCAAAACCAGGAAAAGGATAAGAAAAAAAAATTGCAAACTAATATTTCCAGATACATTGGTAAAGATCCAGGGGCAGAACCTCATGAAAGAAAATCAAGGAATGCAGGTAGTCAAAGAAAGGAGGGTCATAAACTATAAGCCATTGGTGTGCCATGGATGGAGCTACTGTTTTTCTAGAGGGTTCAGGACAAGATTCCAAGAAGGTGACATTTATTCTGGTCTTAAAGACAGAGTAAGCTTCACAAATGGAAGAGGGAAATTAAGTCATTTTAGTAGAGAAAGGTGTGCAGAAAAGCAAATAAGCATTAGAGTGCATGACCACCTTCTCTTTCCTGTTTACCTCCTCATCCTAGAGATCTCATCCAGTCCTCTGGCATCAAATACTTTTTATGTGGCTATCTCCTTTATTTAGGTCTCCAGCACTGAGTTCTTCCCTAAGCCACCCATTTGTGCTTTCTGATGTTTGTTTGGTCCCTCCACTTAGAAGTCTTCTGGGCCTGTCAAGTGTTATGTGTTCAAAACTGAGCTCCCAATTGTCTTCCTTTTCCAAGCCTGTTATTCTCCCAATCTTCTATCTCAGTTACTAGCATCACCATTCAACCAGCTGTTCAAGCAAAAACCTAGGAATCATCCTTGATTTCTCTCTCCTCCAATCTTCCATAGAATCCCTCAATAAGCCCTCTGATTCTACTCAAAAGCACATCTCAGATCTGAACACTTGACTCCATGTCCTGAGTCTAAGGGACCACCTTTGCCTTTTCCTTCTGTCTGGTTTCCCTGTTTCTCCTTAGCTTCTCTGCCATCCATGCTCCACTTCATAGACAGAGCTCTCTTTTTAAAATGTAGGTCAGACAATGCTATTATTTGCTTTAGTCACTTCAATGGCTTTTCCTTGTTTCTAGAGTTAAATCTTGGCCTAATCATCTAACCCCCAGGCAGCTCTCCAATCTTGCTTCTAGTCTTAACTTATACCACCTGCTCCAGCTCCCCGGCCCCTTCCCAGTTCCCAACATATGTGAGGTCTTCCCCATCCAATGCTGTTGCACCCTCTTTCCAAAGTACTCCCCTCCATCTCTTCCCATGGGTGTTTCACTCTTATCTACCAGGTTTTCAACCAAATGGCATTTCATCCAAATGTCCTATTTAAGACATTTAAAATATATCTTCTACTAATTCTACTCAAATTTTTCTAAATTATCATCCTACTTATCCCCTTCTTATAAGTTAATACAACATCTGATATCCTATTCATTCATTCATTTACTGGCTTTCTCCCTTTCTAGAACGTCTCAGTTCCACAAGGCAGAGTATTTCTTTTCAGGCACCAGTATTATGTGCTCAATAAATACTTGTTGAACAAATGAATGTTGAACAAAAGCTGCAAAGTCAATAATGGTTTAATACTATAGGTAAGGGTTAATGGAATAAAATACACAGAGACATCAAGTAAAATTGTAATTTAAAAGGATATTTAGTCTTATCCTTCAGAAGTCACCGGTGAGAGCAGTGACTTTGGAATGGAATAGAGGTAGGAATACCATGGGTGAGGAGTAAAGTAGAAGATATGCACATGAAAGAAAGCAAGTATTCTAAGATGCTTGGCCAAAGAACAATGAAAGGTATGATGCTACAATCTTGGGGTTCTAAAGAATTTCTCAATTATTGTAATGGGATAAAATTATGTTTAATTCCATGTGAGAAGGATGCAGCAAAGAGCAAGAAGCTGAAGGTACAGGGGAGAAAGGGAACAGATGAGAAGGGAGGCTATGAATAAGGTGGAATTGGGAATGGGATCTGCAGCCCTAGTGAAGCATTAGTCTTGAACAGAAGGAAGAATACCTCTTCTTCTGTCGAGCTGAACATTAAGAAAGGTATCTTGTAGAGCTTCTATTTGCTCTGATCAAAGTGAGGAAATAGCAGTAGGCATGGAGCTGAACATAGTGAACAGGTTTTAGAATATCACTATGAGAAATTGAGAGGCATTGTCCCGGAATTCACAAATGGAATAGTTATTGTCATTAAAGATTCAATGGAAACCATAAATTTAGTACTAGTTCTCACAATTGTGTCATCAATCAAATGGTTATTAGGTACATGAGTACATGCTATGTTTTAGACACATTAGTTGAATATATCACAATTCTTGCAGCCTAGTGGGAGAGAAGAGAAGTATATTAATTAGGAAAGCCTTGTGATGAGACCTGCATTAGGGAAACAGCATTGTATAATCAGAGCTCAGAGGATGATGGGAAGTGGGGAGGGTGGATTCTGGTCACAGAGCCTATTGTTATAATTCAAGATTGCTGAGTTGGAACTGTTTTCAATGATAATAGAATCCTGGAGGAAGAAGAAGTTCCATAGAATGGAGGAAGTCATGGAATTATGAGAATAACGGGTTGGAAGGGCATTCAGACAGATGCTGAAGTTGCCTGTGTTTGAGAAGGCTGTGACTCGAGTGTCTGAATTCTTGATGAGAATTTGGGAATGACTTGGAAATTTACACATGCCAATGACAAAGACAGGTAGAAGGTGCTATATCCAGGTAGTGTAAACACCAAAGGGAGAAGGAATTGCATGTATCATAATGGTCTGAAACTGGCAGTTAACAATAAGGAAAATGCCCAAGCTATTCCTCATCCCCATGGCACATGGGGTATCAGAATGTGAGTATCCTTCATTCAAGAGAATTTCAGTGAAAACAAGGAATGATTTTCTGAAGGACCCAATAGAAACACTGAAAAGGATTAGAGAGAGAGAGAGAGAGAGAGAGAGAGAGAGAGAAAGAGAGAGAGCATTTATACTATAGCAATGCCTGAAGATACCAGAGTCAAAGACGAAAATAATTGGTCTTGAGATTGAAAAAAGCTCCAGGAATAACATACATACATCTGGAGCCTGCATAGGACAGTGTATCAAGTGGTGTCAGAAATCTGAGGATGCCAGCAACCTGGGGTTGCTCTGCTTGTGATCAAGGGATTGTCTACAAAAGAGCCAGTGACTTCCTCTAAGGCCAGTCCTGGGAGTAAGGAAATATTACCAGTCTGTTTTAACCCAGAGAAAAATACTCTTTGATTCAATATCTGTGTTCTTTTAAAAAAAATTTTGTTTTGAAGTAGCTCAATTTTTTTCTGATTATAAAAGAAATATGTATTCATTGCAAAAATAAGGTAATGCAGAAAAGAATAAAACAAAGATTGTTTATAATTCCCAGATGGAGATGATATAATCATTGCTAACATTTCCATGTCTGTCATTAGAATTTTCTGGCATTTATCAGTTAGTCATTTAAAATATAACATCTACTAATTCTACACAGTTAGAACTCGAGAACATTCCTTATTAATCAATGTTTCCTCTCTCTCCTGCACCCACCCTCTCTCTAACTCTCCATCATCGTTGGGGCTGCTGCCTTTCCAGCTTTATCTCTGTTCTCTCTAAATCCAGAGCTCCGTCATCTCTGGAGTGGATATCACCGCACATTGGGCTTATTTAGCTATTCATTAAACAATGAACAGATGCTGCTGTTGTGGCTGCAGAGTTGCTGTGTCTTTGGCAATGGTGCTTGGGATGCTTCTTTTGGTTCTCCCAGAAATCAGAGAGCATGTTGCTAGGGCAAGTCAGGAAACCACTTAGATTTTCTTCCTGGCTTCTCTCTCCAAAGAGGAAATGCCATCTCAGGGGTAAGGCTAGCCCAGCCTCTACAGCAGACCCCTGCTGCCAGTTGTCACTCATTGTTTACCATTGAGGTACTTGCCTGCAAGAGCCAGTCTCTTGACCCAGACCCACATGGCAGGCCAGAGGGGTGGAATGGGCCTCTGTCAAATAAACATTAATTATCCCATCACATTGGGAAATCCTGAATAAGGGTTTTAGCTCCCTGAAAACAGCTCATATGTACTTCTGGTTTTCTCATTTTGCTTCCATTTCCAGAAGAGGGAAGTGAAACAGGCCTAATAATAACATTGCTTTCACCGTTGTGTACTTAATAAGCTTGACCTTTATTTTACCACATAAGTCAGAACTACTTTATAACACAACCCTGCTAATTTGCTCTTTACCTCCTTCCTCCCACCTGTCTCCTGCCACTTCCCCAGAAGCATAAAACTTTCAACATCCTGCTGTCCATTAGCATAAATAAACTAATGCCTTTAGAGTAAAAATAGTTTTAATGCTATATTTGTTAAAGACTGCATTACCATAAGAAGATAAAAATATTCTTGAGTAACAGGTAGATCATTTACTTTAGAGACAATAACATACTTTTATTGTGGTTCTCCGGAAAGTCGATTATTTTAGCCATAGATTAAAACCTTAGGTCTCAGCACAAGTTATATTTCCATTCACTGAAGAAATTGTTAAACCTTGCAGTTTCTCAGGGCATATATCTTCGTGCTTTAATTTATTTTTCTGTTGCCAATATATTATAAGCATATCTATGAAACAAAAAAGATGAAGTGCCCTTTAAATTCAATTTTGTAATATGAACCAATGGGTAATGTTATGGCTTTTCCCCTCATTTTTACATATCTGTTGTTAATTTAAATTTTATGTAACATTTATACAATAGGTTGAAAAATACTGGGCTAAGAAACAGCAGAAGTGGCAAGAAATGGAAATGAGAGATCTTCAGCGCCTGGAAGAACTGAAGAAATTAATGGCTGAACAGTCACTAAAAGACAGAGAAAGGTAAAAGAAAATTTTAAATTGTATGGTAATAGAGGTGGTGAATGGAGTCTTTTATAATGTGTTAGTATAAATAATATCAGAGGGAACATTTTTCTATACTTAATGAATCCCGTCAATATTTATATTCACAAATGGATACAATGATATCTATAATGCATTTTAAATTCTCATATTCATACATGAACCTCTGGTTTTTCATTTTTTTCCTTAGATAGCTTCCTAGTTAAAACCCTCACAGAGGATTTGATAGTATTTGATTACCCACTATGTGCATAAAATGATAGTAGCTGCTGCTGTAACTGTCTTTTGACCCAGGAAGGGGAAAACGTTTTTCAAATAAGAAGAAAGACCCATTTACTGTGACGGAGAGTGGGGAGACGGTACACAAACACAGTATATACTAGCGCTATGCCACAGAAATACGTGACCACATATGTAATTTTAAATATTCTACTATCCATGTTATAAAATTTAGTAATAATATATTTTATTTAGCCTAATATACCCCCAAATATTATCAGTTCAACACGAAGTCAATACAAAAATTATCAATGAGATATTTTACCTTCTTTTCTTCAAACTAGTCTTTGAAATTTGGAGGTGGTTCACAATTACATACCTCAATTATACAGTGCTGTGTAGTGTTTGTTATAACATACTTAGGGCATGCCCAATACATGAAAAAACTGGAATTTCCTATTAATATGTAATTTTAGAACTGGAAAGGACATTTGAGATCAAATAGCCCAGTCTCTTCATTTTACGTGAGTACAATAAGAGATTTAAGTTATTTTTTCCAAAGTTACTGTATCAGTTAGGGTCAATCAGGAGACAAAAAACAAGGAAATGAACAGGAAAAGTTTAATAGAAAGAATGAGAAACTCTAACAGGAAATCCTTTTTAGATAAAGAAGTAAACAGCATGCTAAAAAATACCCTAGGGCTGAAGAAGGGTTCCCATGAAAGAAACAAGTTTGGAATTGAGGAGCCCTCTCCATGGTTGGGATTCAGACCTTACTATAGAAGCTATGATTATGACTCTCTGGTGGAGAAGTTCTTGAGTGGGTTAAGCAGCGCTAGTTCAATAGTCACTAGGCAAACAGGGAACACCCAACTTGGGTGCAGGCAGGACAACACTGGAAACCAACTATTGAAATGTTTGCAAGGCACAGTGGAAATCTGAGTATGGACGTACCTCTGAAATTTGATGGGACATTGATCATGTGTGTGCCATTGGAACTCCATGAACACAGCAACACTTGTGTTCCCTACAAGTGCTGCTGGCTGCTGTACTGTAGGAACAAGAAGGCATAAACACACAAACCAGGAAGGAAATTCTCTTTCTGCAGTGTCCTTCAAGCACCCTTTCCTACCACTGCTTAATACTTTGCCAGTTCCAAGGGATAGACAGAGGGTCCATCTCCATTTTCAGAGAGCAGACAATGAAGGGTGGACTTAGAGCTGTGAAACAATACCTTGATAACTGACATCGTTGTTTAATTTAGCTAGCTCCTTAGTGATTTTCACAACGGAGATAAAGAAGAAAGATACCTCATTTTGTAACATAAATTACCGTAAATTTCCTTGAAATAGTGAGCTTTCTTGATACTTTTACCTAAGTTAGTCACTGAAAAAGAGAATTCTAGAACTCTAATTTCACTGTGAACCTAAAATCACTGTAACAAATAAAGCCTATTTTTAAAATTGCCCCTCAGACTTACATGTAACTTTGGACGGCAAGACCATTTGATACAATAAGGTTCACTTGTATCTAAGAAGCTTCCTTTGTGATCCATGTGACAGTTATCTCAAACTCTCACCAAGGTTGTAGATTGAATCTGGAGTTTCAAACAGATGCTAAGCATTCTTAAGGATTTTCTTTGAATCCGGAGTTTCAAACAGATGTTAAGCATTCTTAAGGATTTTCTGGATGAAACGCACATTATTTTCCAGGTACCTCAGGATTTTCGAGTTTAGTATAATCTATTATTGAGAGAACCATTAATATAGCAAAGCCAGGGCTGTGGTTAGAAGGCGAAGCCACCAATGAGAACCCAGATTAACAAACCAAACCAAGACCTAAGTGGATACAGGTCAGAAACAAGGAGGTGGGTAAGAAGAATTCCCAAATAGCTAAATACTAAAGAGCAAGGCAAAGGCAAGTTGATCAGTCTAAAGCTATCCCAGCAAAACAAGAGAGCCACAGAAATTAAAAGGAATGGGGAAAACAGAACAGATATGTAGTTCTGGCATTAGGAAACAGGCTTCCACTAAAATTACCCCTCACAGTCAGGGAGCTTCTTTGATTACAGTGTCATTTCAGTCTTTTGCTTCCTGTCCCAATAATTATCAAGATTAGCTGATTCAGAACTTCAGCTGAAAAAGAAGAAAAGGAAAGTCAGATTAATCTACATTACATAACAGGAAAAAATAGGCATATTTTAAGATACTAAAAAGAGCACTAAAGACTAGGAGCCAGTAGACCAAAGTTTTAGTCTTGACTCTCCTTTGAATTGTACATGACCTTGGGAAAGTCTGTCATGTAACCTCCATAAGGTTCTGTTTTGTCCTCTGTAAAATTGAACTCGATGACTTCTAAGGACTGAGTTGATCAACTTTTAAAGGCCTCTAATCTGTTTGTTCAATTCTTGTTAAAATGCTGTAGATTCAGATAATATGAGTCAAATGCTTATTTGCCAATGTGAAATCAGTGAAAAGGCCTTTAAAATATCAGGATATACAAAAGAAATAATTCTCAGAAAATTTTTGAATATATCATAGAAATATATTCCTCATTTTGTGACTTAGATAGAGTTCAACATACAAAAATTGCAGGTAGTTTTTGCTTTTGATAGTAACTAGAAATTGTCTTCTTTCATAACTACGTAGCACTAAGAAATTTGGTCGATTGGTTAATACATTTTTCCGTACTACCGAAATACAATTCACAAACCTTGTGTTTGATATTTTAACTAAGGACACTTCTTTTTATATCAGAATAAGATGGCTTGAAGCAGTTTCCAGATGTGTGTTAAGAAAACGTACACATATCTTTGAGGCTTTGAAAACTTCTGTCATTTACTTCCCTTTTCTATTTTTAAATTATAATATTATATTTCTTAAAAACAATATTCATAAATAAACTGATACATTAGTTTGAATCACATAAAATTCCATTTTTGTAGGTCAAAATGGTTGAGTATTGGCAAGTTCATGTGGTTCAACATGAAAAAATGATACACCTTCTCAATCTATTAAATTATATCTTTTGCCCTCATCATTTTATCAAAATTGTTTTTGCCTAAGTTTGTACTAACTGCCTAATTTCCTAATATTCTGCTTTTATTTCTCAACATGCCATTGAGGTTAAGAGGGAAGGCTCTAGAATCGGGTTGACATTAAAATTCTGGCTCTATCCTTTATAGCTGCTTGACCTTTGGATGAGTTATTTAACTTCTCTGTACTTCAGTTTCCTCATCTGTACATTGAGGATATAAACAGTATCTACTTCTTAAGATTGTTACAAGGATCGAATGATATTTTGAATGTAACACATTGACTGCCTGGAACACAGAATTCATTAAATATAAACCATTCCTATCAACTGACTTTTATAGCATGAAATACCAACATATACTTTCTCAAAATATTAAAGCAAGAATTCAAGCCAGGAAGAGAGCCCTCACCAGAACCTGGCCATGCTGGCACCTTAATCTTGGGCTTCTAGCTTCCAGAATAGTGAGAAAATAATTTTCTGTGTTCAAGTCATCCAGTCTATGGCATTTTGTCATGAAGGCCTAAGCTAACTAATACAATGGTATTATATTGTTAAATGTATTGTGCTTTTTGTTGCTGTTCTTAAACTTGATTTTATGTAGGTACATATATATAGGTACATTTAAAAGAAATATTTTTAAAATATTTTAAATAAAACGAAATAATGACATTTTTATAAATTTTTTAAAAGGTTAAAGCAAAAGTGTCCTTGACCACTACCCTCATGCAGTCTCTTCTCTAAGTCATTGCTTTCATCATTTTTAAACACATATACATACATGCTATCTATTTTATATGTACCTATTAAAATAAAGTTTAAGAACAGCAACAAAATCTCAATACATTTAACAATATAATACTACTGTACTAGTTAGTTTGGACCATCATGACAAAATACCATAGACTGGGTGACTTGAACAACAGAGATTTATTTTCTCACTGTTCTGGAGGCTAGATGCCCAAGATCAAGGTGCCAGCATGGTCAGGTTCTGGTGAGGGCTCTCTTCCTGGCTTGCAGAGTGGGGCCTTCTTGCTTTGTCTTCACATGGTTAAGAGAGTCAGCAAGGGCATGGGTGTCTCTTCTTATAAGGGTGCAACTCTCACCATGAGGCCTCCACTACCAAAGACTCCATCTCCAAATACTGTCACATTGGGGATTAGGCCCTCGATGTATGAATTTTGAGTAGACACATTCAGTCTGTAATAACCATTTGTGTAAAAAAGTCATTTATGTATGTACAAATCGACTATTTACTACTAACTTCTCTTTGTAGGTTGCTGCTGTCATGTAAGTCCTTTGCACTAGTTAGAAAAAGATGCTTCCTTCTGGTGGCAGAGTGCATAGAGCTCCTACTTCAGGTGGACAAATTAGGAAAAGACTCCCTTCTGAACCATGGCATACAGCTTGACAAAGGCAAAGCTGGATATCATGCTTCATTTGTACCTTTGGTCATAGATAATTTTTGTAAAGCACAAACTTCAAAATGATACATGGCATCTCTGCAAATAAACCTACCTAATTCTTTAAAAATAGTATATGTTATTCATATTTCTTCCAAAATTTAGTTCTGTAGCCATCTGGAACTTATTTTAATGAATGATATGAGCTAAATTGTTCTAAATTGATAGCTAGCTATCTCAACACCAATTATTTAATGATTCATCTTTACCCACTGATTTAAAATGCCACCTTTGTTATATATTATGTTTCTAATTATGCTTTTATATCCATATGGGCTCTTGATTAGACTAAATAAAAACAGATCCATGTTTGTAGTTCTACATTGATACCATGCTGTTTTAATTATTCTGTTTTGCTATCTGGTAGAACAAGCATTCACTCATTGTTCTTTTCAAAAATATCTTAGCTATTCTTATGTCAAATTTCACTTAGAAATTTTGTTGATTTTTTTTTTGTATTGAAATTTTATTAAGGAGAGCTGACACATATACCAAATTTAACCTCCAGCCTTGGGACATGCTTCCAAATAGCTCTGCAGTTCTAGACTTCTGCTAGGTCCTTTAGACAAGTTCAGGTATTTTTTTTTTCTGGTGAGGACAGAAATTATTTTTGAAATAGGTAGAAATTGGTGACCAAGAAGCTAATTATAAGTTTCCTTCAGTAAGCTCTGTGAGAAAAAGTATCTGAACTAAGGAAGTGGCAGTGGGAAGCAGAAGTGCTACAAAAGCTGACAGATGTGTATGAAGTATTGACATGACTTAGAGTTGATGACTCATGTCATCTGGGATGGAGTCTGAGGAAGACAAAGTGAAACATGACTCTGAATATTACTGTGCTTTTTCTGGCCTCTTGGGATGAAAGCTTTAGACATTTTGTTTTCGATGTATTTTATTTCATAATCAATTCATTTGGCTATAGGGTTTTTTCTGTATACTTTTAGCTATATTGTAAGGTGTGAAATATTGTGTTTTTATTACCTAATTTCTAGTAGTTTTCTTTTCATTTTTGATGTCTTAACAACGAATTGGTGGATGTTGGGGTGCTTGCCACAGGCAAGTTTCAGTTTCATTGATGGTCTTGCTGTGGGCTTCAAATTGGTGGGCAAATTGGATAGCGAAATGTATAAAAGTTTAAATACTAATCAAAATATGAGTATTAAGTGAAAGATACCTTTAGTTTGGGGGGTAACAAGTGACAGTCTTCAAAACAGACATGAGAACATATATTTGTCTTTTATTATTATTATTATTTTTTACCACAACGTTTACTCTTTGTATTGTTTAGTTTCTGTAACTCTACAATCCACTTTCTAGCCATTCCAAAGCCTTGCCATTTTTCCCTCCTGTTAGTTTTTACCCAAAGTCTTCTCCCAGTCCCCTGACCCCCCCACTGCTGAGAGCTAAACTGTCTCTCTTTCGCATACAGTGGCTGTTCTTTCTTTTCGGCAGGGCTCTGACTGCACGTCCTAACTAACCTTGTTGAGAACAATGCCGGTACCCAGGTCACTGCAGTGCAGAGTTCTCTCCAGCTTCAGTAATTCTTTGATGTAATTTGTTTTCAGGTGATTTTAAACACTTACCCTGTTTCCAGAAACTTTCTTTACTGAATATTCTTCATGCTGGGTAGTGACAGATTCTATGCACAGGGAGGAGTAGAAAGCTAGGCTAGGTAATGGTCATATCTCAATTGTTGTATATCCTTAGCATCATTGCTTTCTCTTATCAGTGAATGTTGCAGAGCAAGCAAGCAGAAATTAGACCATTCCTCCAAGCACAGGGACCTTTCTCCCTTTACATTACGACATTTTGAAAATGCTTATTGCAATGTTCGGTCTCTAACTTTTCTGAAGTTCAGCTCTCTTGTAGTTAACAATCTTCTTCCTCTGTATTTGCCAATTATTGCTTTAATAAGGATAATTATAATTGTGGTCTTTCATTTACTTATCTCCATTGCTGTTTCTTGTAATTTAACAAATAACTTGCTTTTCTTGTTTTACCTCCTTTGTGCTAATTTTAATGTTTTTAAAATGTTTTATCAATGTACTCCAGAAGATAATTTTAAAGATCTCTAAAGGCAGATTTACTTAGCTAAGGAGTTAGTTCCTCTAGATATCATTTCATAACCAAAAAAAAAAAAAAATGGAAGTTGGGTACAATCAACAAACGGATGCTACAGGTTCTAGGAACTTTATCAGTCAATGCTCATGTAATACTAGAACAGCTGTTGTTCCATTATTTGCTACATTAGAATCACCTGGGGAGCTTTTGAAAGTCCTAATGCTCAGGCCAGACCCCAGACCAACTCAATTCATATCTCTGGGGAAAACTCTGACCCCCACATTTTTGGGAAATTCTTAGGGGATTCTAAAGTGCAGCAAAATTTAAGAACCATTGTGCTAGAGTGATCTCTACACTTTCTGAAGTATGGGCCCAAAGTCATCTACTGGTTTCTTGAGACAATTCCACTTTTTGTAGAAATGCTCATAATTTCTCTTTTCCCAGGCAATACCCTCACTGAGTTCAGAGAAGTCATATAGGTAAAACTTTTATTCGTGGAAGACTTTATCAGTTTCAGAAAACCTCTTCAAGCAAAAATTTTGCATGTTTTTTTTTCTAATCACCCAGTTATGTATATAGTATGTGTATGTGTTTAGTGGAGAAAACATTGCTTTCTACGGAAAAAAAAGCACAGATTTACGTTATTTTTTTCCCAAATAACAGCATTTTTCTGTGTTGTAAAACAGTAAACATTTGAAGTTTAAGATGTCAATGACCATTTGCGAAGGAAGAGACTAGAGCCAGCTGCCTTTCTAACACTAAATTGGCCTTGCAAATCTAGTATGTGTTTTGAGGTGCTTGCCAGCATAAGGGAATTGACAGTTGTTGCATTTTCTAAGTAACAAAACCAGATGTTTCTGTCTATTTTCCATGTCTTTTCTTAACGATGTGCAAATTTCAACATGTTGTATTGGAAGGCATTAAAGATATTCAAAGTGAGTTCACAGTCTAATGTTTGAGATCTTTAAAGAGTATGTTTAGTAAAGTGACTTAATCAGAAATTTTTACAAGCATTTGTCATGTTTTTGCTTCTCAGCATGAGATTTCTCAAAATTAGTGGGGATGCTCTTGTTCATTAAGTCTCTGTCAACCAAATCCCCATTCCAAATGTATGTGCCAAATGATGTAGTCTGAAGATCATTGTGAACCATTAAACAAATACAGTTCTTAATAGGACTGTCTCTTTTGTCTTTTATATGTATATTAGAAATGTTTTGCAAGTTAGCAGTAACTTAAATGATGGAAAGAAACCTTATTGGTGGCCAACAGTAATAATAATAATAGTGCTTATGACCTGCTTCTCAGTATCACACAACTGAATGTGGGAGGTGTGTGTGTTCATACATTGGGACATGGATATACAGATTATTTGGATATGACTGGAGTATTTATCAAATGGAGCTTAGCTAAGTAAGCATGATTGACAGAGAAGCTAAGAAATTTTTGGACAAATCAATATATAGCCATTTTGATGTGAAAATGAACAATCAAGATTATGCCAGTGGGCAGAGAGAGCACCAGCTGGGCAGAGATGGCACAGCTGAGGGTCATTCCAGAGGTCTTGGATGATGATTTAGCTCCTGATGACTGTACACCAAGTTGACTGTACATCTGTGGTTCCTTCTAAACCACAAGCAATTGAAGCATGTCGTTTGCTGAGTAGTTTATGCTGCTTTTACTTCGTTGTTTACAAATTTGATTTTGATTTTGGAAATCTTGGTTCATTTGAAAAGATGCTGGATTTTTGTTGTACGCTAAGTTGATTTGTCTGTTGCATTTACTTGTTTAGGTCATAAAATGGAATATCAGCAGGTAAGTGTCTGGTAGAGGCCAGACAACATTCGGAAATGCTTTAGAATACACTTTTAATGTATAAAATGAGCATTATTGCATCCCTTTAGTGCACACCATTATTTTTGTTTCATATGTATGTGTCAAGGAAATGATCACAGATGCTGTAATTCCAAACAGAACTTCTAGGTGCTATGATCTTTTTGAGAATCAGTGATCTCTCGAATTCTCCTCTTCAGTAACACAGACTTTTATTTTGGTACATAACTAGTGCTACAGATAGTTGAAGGTTTCTGTTGGAGCATAAGGTTGTTTTCAAACTGCATTACGTTTCTCCCATTCAACCTTTATACCTAAATGCAGAGGTAAATGCTTTGCAGGTCTTCCTCAGCAGCAAAGGATGCTGCGTCCTCCAGTACCTCACACAGTATTTGTGAGTGACATGGAGGCAACCATTATATACTTTATTGATGTCTTTATTACTAAACTCTTAGGGGTTTTACTAAGCAGTTTTTAGTAATGAAATACTGACCTTTTGGGCATAAACTTTGCAAAGATTTTATTAAGTTGCAGGGCTAGGTAGGCAAAAACTTAGCAGGTATGGTTAAAAGAAGGAATGAGAATAAAGCCATGGAGTAGGATAAATAAAATGGTAGCTTTTACATAATGCCACTTCTGTGGTGGATACAATAGAACTCCAGGCACTTGGAGCTTATTCTGTTGGGGGACTACCCCTGAAAAAATATATATGTGTGTGTGTGTGTGTATATGTGCATAAATGTATATAAATATACATTTATGCACATATACACGTACATACACACATATATATGTATGTATGTTTAACATATATTTATGGTTATATATATACATACATAAATACAGCTATCAGATGATATTAAATAAGAATTAGAAGATTAGTGAAGGGAGAATGTTTATAATCTGGGATTATTTTCTTTATATATTCTAATATAAATTTTACAGCATCATATTGTTTTAAAGCTGGGAGGAATGTTATAATGCATCTAGTCCAACCTCTTTGCGTTAACTAAGGTTTTAGCTTACAGGCAACAGAAATCCTTTCTAGTCAAATTTTGCAGTAGAAAGATTTTGTGGAAAGATAATTGAGTAGCCCACGGAATCATCAGTTAGGCCGCAGACCCAAGTTTAGCAAACAGTTGAGAATAATGAAGCCTGAAAAGATAAGAGTCAGGATTGGAACCCAATTCCCTTCGTGAATTATCCTCTTAAGTTTAACCATGACTATTGGATGCCATAGCATGCCTCCTCCTCTGTGGTCTCAGGATATTGGGCATCTCTGCTGGCAACACTGCCTTTGTTCCTGTTCCTGTTGTGCCGCCCCTGCCCAGGGCCTTAGCAGTTCCTCGACAGTCCCTGCTTCTCTGCACCACTGACTTCTGAGTGCAGCATCCGCAGGGCTGAGCTCAGGTTCTACACTCTTGCTCTAGCTGCAAAGGAGGCTGGGAAAGCATGCATCGGGCCTCAGCTTACAGTGGGGATTTCTCCAAAGGAGGAAGGGGGCTCAGAAGCTGAGAAAAAAGAAAGAGAACAATCCTACAGTTCACAACTGTAGTTGGAAAAATCAACACATACCCTTCTTTTTCTACTTAAAACAGGAAACAATTTCTCTCCACCTAACACTGTTGTTTTACCTTTTACAAGCCAAAATATATTCATTTCATTCCCAAAGGGAATAAACTTAATATCTCATTTGTTACAGCATCCAGCTCCAAATTCAAATCCTTAGGTCATATCTTTTTGTGCTTTTGTCCTCTAGTCTTGTCATGATCTATCTTGATATTCCATGATCTGTGAATGGAATTTTCAAGTTCACTACCAATAACAACACCTCATGTAAAATAATAAGGAAAAGGGAGGCAAAGGAAGTGGACAGAAAGTAGGGGTGTGTGTGTGTGTGTATGTGTGTGTGTGTGTGTGTGTCAGATCAAGGATGAACACCCTTCTGTAAATGGTCCAGACCAAAATTCAGATTTACAATTTTTCTTCTCTACTGTGAGTTACAGATGCCCTTTGCTTTCAGCCAGCATCGTGACTGATTGCAGTTCTTTACTCAATAGGTTGACTCCTACCTTCATTTCTGAAGGACTTGCTTGCATAAGCTGACTTTTACCCCCCGGGCATACAATTCCATAAGGTGTCCTTGAATTCTTTGGATTTCAGCTGCTTCTCCCTGCCTGTATTAAATTACAGCACTCCTATTTCCCATTGAGAGGTCCATTGTTCCAGACAACACTTAAACCTTCTTTTCTGTCTGCTTGCTTCATTATATGACAAACCCCAAAAGGCAAACATTCGCATCAGATCTTAAGTCAGTGTAACCATTGTTGTCCTCCTGGTGGAAGCCTTAGAAGTAAAACCAGCAGAGCCTGGAGTCCTAGAGATGGGATACAAATTTTATAAAAGGATCGTTTGAGTTAATTGTGAAAAGCACCATTCCCACTTGTATTTAGTGGTACAACTATGTGCATATTGTGTCTTTGTGAGAAATAGCACTGTATATTTGTCACTAATCAGAGCAAAGGCACTTCTTATGAAACAACATTGAACCTCAGAAAATACTTCTTGCCTGTTCATTCTGTAGCAGAGTCCTCAACTGGTCATTCTGTTGTTTTATAAGAACGGGAGCATCCAGGTGATGCAGTGAATGCCTGCACTTCAGCCCGTTGCTCTACTTCCTACATGGTACATGGACTTCCTCAGAAAGAAACAATGTCCTGTGGGATACTATGGATACACAGTTGGCACAAAAATAGTGTATAGTGAAAGAAAATCCAATTATTTTTTCTGCCCTTCCTGTGATAGAAAGCATGCAATAAAATATTGGAACTGGTTAAAATTGGCTGATTCCCTTAGGGTGTTATACCATGCTAAGGCCTCACAGGTGCTGTAGTCAGATTAGCCTTGATAAAAGCAACCTACTTGGTTGAGCAGTGCATACCTCCTGTTCCCACCACTAGGAGCATTTGATCATAATCCCACTGAGCAAGCAGCAGGTTGCTGGGGAAGGAAACTGATACACACACAGTAGGCCATGACTCCCACCTACTTCTTTAAAACCACCTTCATATAATACTTACGCACTCTGGACTAATTCCAACAACCTTTCTGAGACTTCACAAATCCTCCAATTTTATCCCTTCAGCGTTCCTAACCTACTGGCCAAACCATTGGCTACTGTCCACGAAATGTTATGAATCCATCTTTTTTTCATCTACTAAAAAAATTTGTTGAGTACCTAATATGAGCCAGTCACTAACTCTTTACATCAGGTAAAGTGAACGTGGAAATCATCCTATTGAAATTATATTTGTGTGGGAAATTTCCCTCCTCTGTCCCCTTTCAGGGACATGTCTGGGCAGTGCCATCAATCCCAGCACTCTGCTTCTGTCTGCACCAGTGCATGTGTAGGTCCAGCTGTAAGATCGGCTCCTTTTTTTTTCCCAGAGGGTGTCTTAGGGGCTGTTGGTGTGGGTTGAAGGAGGGGTTTCACCGTGGCACGAGTGGCAGGCTGAGTGGGAGCTGCCTGTCTGTGTAAATTACCTGGGTCTTCAGGCCCATTCCGCATTCATTTCATGAGCTGGTACTGCTTAGGCACTGCTTGATGTATCTGGTGGCTCAGATGACACCCAGCTCATAGGAATAGCTAGAGTCTCATTGTTACCTGGCCTTAAGGTCAGGAGCCAAATCCTTGTTTATAAAATGGAGGTAAAAAAAAATATATACCTCATATGGTTCTTGTGAGGAATAAATACATTAAAACATGGAAAACACTTACTGCAATGCCTACTACATGTATCTGTTTGACAAATGATAGTTAATCATAATGATCACCAGGGTCCAATAGTGATTCAAGAGCTAGATTGTAAAAGAAAAATTACAACTTGCAAAGAAGGCATGATTGGGCTGTAGAACCCTGAGGGTCTCTACTATGTAAGAACCTATAAAGGTTTTGACCTGCTCTATAAGATGTTCTAGTCACCCAGAATACACCGGGGCACCAGTGAACCCTCTGCATCAAGGTCAAGTGGCATTGGCGTCTGCATCATGGCCTGAACCAGCTGGATGGCTTTCTCCTGTTCGGGCCTGTGTTCATACTATTGGCTGTTCAGGTCGCTCACTAAACTGACTGGAGAGGCATTCCCAAATGCTGATTTTGCTGCCTTCCAAACCTAAAAAGAATCACCTGGCATTATGATTGTCTTTTTTTAATGTGGAGTAAGAAAAATCTGTTTTAAAATCCCTACCTTACCACTTCCTACCTCTATAACCTTAGTCAAGTTACCTACGTCTCTGAACACACCTAAGTGGTTATTAGCAGAATTAAAGTAAATAATGTATATAAAGTACCTGGAGCACAATACACACTGTTATATTTGTTTCTCTCTACACCCTCTTCCCTATCTACAGTGTTTAGCCAGCTGTCTCTGGGGCTTTGTCATATGGATGTCTCTCTGGCACTTCACATTTTCCATGCCTCAGGTAGAGCTATTCATCACTCTCTCCACCCTGTTCTTCCTCCAGCATCTCCTTTTATGTAAATGACAACAGGATGTACTCACTGCCTAATAAGAAACCCAAGGTGACTCCTCCTTCTTTCACTCCCCATGTCTACCGTCAAAAGCTTATTAAATTCTTTGAATTTACCTTTTGAATATTGATATCCTTTGATATCACCCTGATAGGGCCACTATCCTCTCTCACCTGAATTACAGTCACAACACTCCACTGCTTCAGCCTTGCCCCAAAGCAAACACAGCCAGTCATGTCATTCAGATGCTGGAAACCCTTCTGTGGTCTTTCTTCACACTTTGTGTGAAGTTCATTTGCCTTAATGTTGCCTCTGAGATGCCCATGGCTGGACTCTGCTTAGCTCTTTAATCTCTCACCAGACTCCTGCCCCTCCCACTCCTCTCCAGACTGCTGGGCTGCTGGGCTGTGCCAGTTCCTCAAGGGCCCTAGGATTTCTCTTGCCTCTACTGGGTCTTCAGATGGATGTTTCTTCCACTGGGAACATTCCTGAGGCTGACTCCATTCCTGTGTTCTTCATTTCTCTGCACAAATGTGACTTCCTCCGCAAGACCTTCTTTGGCCCCTTGTTGAAGTTAGGTCTTCTTGGTGTGTGTTTTCATGATGCCTGTTGAGATGAATTTGGACGGAGTCAAGAATTTGGACAGGGGATGGAGAGGATGGTTTGTCTCTGTTTCATAATTTCTAGAGTTTCAGCTTGGAAGTCTTGCATGGATGGGGAGGGAATAATCTGATGACTTCTTTCGTTTAAGCTGAGATGACTAGAAAGCTGGGTATAGCTGGCAACTGTCATTTGGGGCCATGCACAGTCTCTCCATGAAGCTTGCCTTCTTCAAAGCATAGTGGCCTCAGAGGAGCTGGACTTCCTATGTAATGCCTCTAAGCTCCAAGAGCTTATCTTCCAACAAAAAAGGGAAAAAAATCATAAAGCCTTATAGCTTTCATGACTTTGTCTTGGAAATTATATAGTGGTACTTGTATTTTATCCACTGGTCAAATTAATTATAAGTCCCATCCAGATTCGAGTAGAAGGCATTTAGATCCAAACTCTCAACAGAGGAGTATCCAATAATTTATGATCCTATTTGAAAACCACTATAGTGCTCTTTTCCTGTGCAATCTTAAAGCTCATTTTATATTATAATTACTTGTTAAATTTTTATCTTCTCCAGTAAAGAGAAGTGAAATTTGTGTCTGTCTTCAGCATCCTACCTTTGTATCTGGGACACTGTAGGTAACTCAATCTCAATAAATACTCATTGAGAAGAGGAATCTAACTAGAAGAAGCCACTGCTACTGGGTAACTGGTAGGGCCTTGATTTAGTATAGGTGAATGAGCCACACTTGTTTTAGTTCTGGTTAAACTAGAGGAATAAGGAATTGTCTCTTGGTTATTTATGTTTGCTTGTTGTTCTAAACAAAGGAAAAAGTACCATCTCAAAATTGTCAGGCCTAAGTATTAAAGATCATAAACCTTAAAAGTCATCTAATTCACTTGTTTTAATGTTTAAATCTCTTCCACTTCTCTACTAAGTGTTCCTACATTTCATGCATCCTAGGTACATATGCATCTCCTAATGTTGAACTTGCTATCTTTGAGGGCAGTATATTTCATCTTTGGATAGCTATAGAATTTTTCTTTTCCTTTTTTTTATTCCTTTATTTTTTGATAGTAAGCCCAGATCTGTCTCTGGTACACATTGGTCCTCCTTCTGTTGCTTGAGACCATGTGAAACAAAGGTAAATCTTTCTCCTAACAAACTTTTAATATTGAGGATATTGTATATTTCTCTTTCCCCATATCTGTCTCCATCCTTATAAGGTCTTTCTTTTATGAGTTCTTTTTGGAGAGAGTATGCTTTCAACTCATTTGCCATTTATAGTGGAGAAGGGTTTAGGAGGAAAATTCTGACTGGCCCAGAGGACACCACCATGATGTGGTTATATAATGATATAACCACGTTGTGGTTCAGGATCACTATAGAAGGTATAAATTATTGTAAATAAAGCTTATTGCTTAGGAATTTGTTATATCAGCATCTAATATACATTTATTTAAATAAGACAAGTTCATATCTGAAAGCAATCCAAATTTAATCCACAGATATATTAACATGAGATTGATCTGTCAAGGTAAACGCCTCAAAGGACAGACAGTGAGAAAAGTGGCTTCAACTTGCAGAAGGGAGCAAATAGATATTGCTCTCCGACTCTGAACAGATACTGGACTAACAGACCAAGGTTCCAGTTACCATTACCTTCATTATGACTCCTTCAATCACAGTGATTACAAACTTGAAGCAAGCCTCCTTACTTAGAGCAGCTCGTGGGCTTCGTTAATCTTGGAGGTCTCAGAGAAGACTCCCACTCTCTGTTCAATGTCTTTAAAGTATAGTGCTGCTCAAACCCATCACACCATCCAAGAGAGCCCCTTTCCTTCACCAAAGTTAAGGTAGGCAGCTAAAGGGCAGCTGACATAAAAATTCAATTGCAAGTTTTCCCTTTTGTTCCCTGGGTTAGTCCATATCTGGCTCTCTGCCTGTTTTTTGCTTTGCCTGCAAGCTAAGAGAACGTGTTTTTACTTTTTTTTTTTTTTTTTTTTTGAGACGGAGTTTCGCTCTTGTTACCCAGGCTGGAGTGCAATGGCGCGATCTCGGCTCACCGCAACCTCCGCCTCCTGGGTTCAAGCAATTCTCCTGCCTCAGCCTCCCGAGTAGCTGGGACTACAGGCACGCGCCACCATGCCCAGCTAATTTTTGTATTTTTAGTATAGATGGGGTTTCACCTTGTTGACCAGGATGGTCTCGATCTCTTGACCTCGTCAAAGTGACGAGGTCTCCCAAAGTGTTGGGATTACAAGTGTGAACCACCACTCCCAGCCCTGTGTTTTTACATTTTTAAATGGTTGAAAAAAGATAAAAAGAATTTGCATTGTGCAGAAATTATATGAAATTAAAATTTCTGCGTCCGTAAGTAAAGTTTTATTGGATCAGAGCCGAGCTTATTTGTTTGTCTCTGGCTGCTTTTGTGTGCTGCAGTGACAGTGTTGAATAGATGCCAACAGAGACTGTATGGCCCACAGGCCTGAAATATATATTATTTGCCACCCTTTTCACAAAATGTGCACTGACCCCAGGTATAGCAGGATGGCGGAAGAAGGAGGAAACATTAGTATTGCTGCTTAAAAGCAAAATATTCTTACATATTTGGATTCTATCTAGCCTTTAGAAATGAATGGAAATGAAGGAAAGCTGAGAAAACTTGACATTCTATTAAACCTAAGACACCATTCTCATCTAATTACATTCTTTTCTGCCTATTCACTTCCACAGTCCAACACTCAGAGCCTTATGTATGGTCTGACCCTTCTACTAAAACAGAGCAAACTTATAAGCTTCTTTCCCCAAGATATATACATTAATTAATTTTGCCCAAAGTGGGAAGGTGTTTGTGCATGCATGTATGGAACACATTAAAAAATTCATAATTCAATGATAATATTTTTCTTTCTCCCCACCATTTTCTCTAAATTTTTGATAAAATTTCAAGCTTAAGGAAGAATTATAAGAATAGTGCAAACAATTTCTACCCAGTTTTCTGATTTTTAATATTTTGCTGAATTTGCTTTATCATTTGTACTTTCTCTCTCTCTACACATACGTGCGCGCGCACACGCACACACACACACACACACACACACACTTTGTTTTGCTATGCCATTCTGAAAGAAAGTTGCAGACATCATGACACTTTATTCATGTTGACATGAACTAGCTGAGAATAACAACAATCACCTACTTAACGACGATACCACTGTGATACCTAAGAAAATGAATGGTAATTCCATAATATCAATTAGTATCTAGCCATATTCAAATTTCCCCAGTTGTCATAAGAAAGTTTTTTATAACCCCTCCCCACTCAGATAATATAACTACATGAAGAAAAAAAACAATTTTAAGTAACTTTTGAAAACTCTGGGCCAGGCTTGCTGGCTCACAATTGTAATCCCAGCACTTGAGGAAGCTGAGGTGGTTGGATTGCTTAAGTTCAGGAGTTCCAGAGCAGCCTGGGCAACATGATGAAACCCTGTGTCTGGCAGAAATACAAAAACATTAGCCAGGCTTGTATGCCTGTAGTTCCAGTTACAAGAGGCTGAGGTGAGAGGGTCACTTGAACCTGGGACCAAGTGGAGGTTGCAACGAGCCAAAATCATAATACTATACTCCAACCTGGGTGACAGAGTGAGACCCTGTCTCAAAAAAATAGTAATAAAACAGTACTCTGTATATGTTATTTAGATATATTTTTAGGGAAAAAGTACTGAAAAAAAATCCCAGACTTCACTCATTAGGTTTATTATTAATGATAACACTAGTATTGAGACTTTGAAATATTTTAAATTTGTAGTAGAATAAAACATGTAAATCAACATATTACTATTAGCAGGACTAAGACCCAGTGTAAAAGAAAAATGCCAATATTAAATCAAAATTTCAAAACTGTAATATTAAATATAAAATGAAAATATAAATAATAACTTGTAATTTTTTAAATAAATTTTTTACTCTCTAGAAAGCATCACAATAGGGCCTAGAAACAATGACACTCCAGTGGCATTGAGCGTACCTAGTATATAGATATTGATTTCTAGATATTATTTCCCACCTAAAGGAACCAGGGCTAATTGGGAAGCAAATGGCTGATTCCAGGTCTGAGGCAGGGAAATTATAGGGTGAGTTTAGGCTATTTTATTGTGTCAGCTAATAAATGCTGAAGAAATTATAGATTTAGAAAACAAGATTTTTCACTTCCTAATGTAATAATTCAATATCATCAATGGATGGTGAAACTTTTAGATAAAGGATGTTTTAGAAAATCAGGTATTTATACACAACCAAGTATAACTCTATGAATTACTAATTTAAAAGGGGAAAAATATGCTTTTACAGTGGAGATATGCCTATCACTACCTTAACCAAGTGTACTGATTTAGCATCACTGATAGTGGGGCAGCCTGACAGTGTGCCTCATGATGGTATAATATGAAGTACATCACCCTGGTGCCAAAACATTTTACCTGAACCTAATCAATTTCTTAGTCGATAGTTTGGCAAATTTTATTTGGAAAGAGTTGGATCATAATTATTTTAGGCTTTGTGGGTTATCCGGTCTCTGTCACAGCTTCTCAGTTCTGTCAATACGTAAGCAAATGGGGGTGGCTATGTGCCAATGAAACTTTATTTCTAAAAATAAGCAGTAGATTGGATTTGGTCCCAGCGTCATAGTGTGTCAACCCGTTTAAGACCCAACTTCCTGTTTATAGGAAATTCAGGGGAAAGAGGAACCAAAGTAAAAATAATTGGATATCAAGGGGAAATAATCAGACAAATCAAAAATGAGGAACATCCTACAAAACTTAATTAAAAAGCATTCCTTAAGTGCTTCAGAAAACTTAATATTATGGGAAAAACTGTGTCTGTTCAGATTAAAATAAACCAGTGAGACATAAAAACCAATTTCAGGGCATGAACCTAGATAATGACCATCTTTTTTATACATGCACCACTAAACTCTTGTCTCCCCAGCCTTGTCCTTGTGCAGCTGATTTTTTTGGACCAGAGTGCAGAATCTTTCAATTATCCTGTCCCCATCATCACGATGATCTGTGATCACTGCCACAATGACTAGTGTGAATGTGACTCAATCCTCTTGAGCTGCTTTTCCAAGCCTCATGGTATAAAATCAATGTCATTTCACCTGAACATTTGATTAAAATCATTAAGAAAGCAAGTTTATGAAGAGAGGCAGAAAAAGAGATGTTTATGCTTTGAGCACCAATCTTTAATTATTATGAGTCACAAATGGAAGATTTTTATCATTTGATCCTTTTTATTTTCAAAGAAAAAGAAAAATTTGCTTATTCCCAATAATCATCTAAGCAGATAACTGTATTTTTACTAATAATTATCATAAAGTGACCTTCATTATTCACCTATAATGTCTTGAGACAGGACTTGGAGTTTAAATGACAATTTATTTTAGAAACTATCATCTAGAAGCACATAAAGTCTTATAGAAAAATAATTTAAAATAACTTGTAAGTGGAAGCTGGTTTTAAATAAATCTCAAAGGCTAGTCACAGTGGTTCACACCTGTAATCCCAGCACTTTGGGAGACCAAGTTTGGTGGATCATCTGATGTCAGGAGTTCGAGACCAGCCTGGCCAACATGGTGAAACCCTGTCTCTACTAAAAATACAAAAATTAGCCAGGAGTAGTGGTGGATGCCTATAATCCCAGCTACTCAGGAAGCTGAGGCAGAATTGCTTGAATGTATGAGGCGGAGGTTGCAGTGAGCCGAGATCTTGCCATTACCCTCCAGCCTGGGTAACAGAGTGAGACTCCATCTCAAAAAATAAATTAATTAAAATTAAAATTAAAAAAATAAATTAATATCAAATGTTTTTATTTAAACTATTTACAAGAAAATTACTTTCCAAGCCTAAAGTATTATACATCTGAGAGCAGATTAATAAAACCAAGTAAAATCTCTTATAAACCAAGACATCTTTTTGTAATTCATACCTTACTGCCATGACACTTCTGTTCTCCCTATCAAGCCTATATATAACTTTCGAGCAGACGCCTTTATGCTTATCTAATCTTAACTGGTCCCAAGCCCTGCCTTTGGTTTTTCACTCTTGTTTTGGTCGCCTCCCTTAAAAAGTCATCCATCTTTCTGAGAACGAAGCTGTTTCAGAATCAAGGTTTGTTTGATTTCGCTCATCATAACAGAAGTTGTCTCCTGCTTTTGTTCCTTAAGGGAGATGTTCTTGAACTTTACAATAGCTTTTCAGCTCTGTTTAACAAAGGGATAAAAATTGTGCTGCTGGTAACAGAATCAAACTTAAGATAAATTTAAACTCAGTTCACTGTTTCTGATTTTTCTATCCTATAAACCATTTGTACAGGATGATAATTCTAAATGATTATTTCCAACCTGGTAAAAAAGACCTTGAAGCCATTACAAGTATTATCTGAAGATATCAGCCAAAAAGTCCAGTGAAATCCCGGACATCACCAGCAAGGAAAGCAAAGGCATGAAATGACATATGTGTAAAATCATCATGAATTTGCTTTTGGGAAACTTAATGATTCCTGGCATGATTGAGAAAATGACGAATATAATGGCCATGAAGTTGGGCCATATTTCAACTTCAACTTCAAAGGAGCAGAGTTGATAGACTGACCTCTAGTCTGAGAACACAGTGATACTATTATTTAAAATCTACCAATTTATTTGATTTATACATTTAATAATAATTATTGAGTGTCTACTACCCTGGGATACAATGATGGACAAAAATGACACTGTCTCTGTTTTTAAGAACCTAAAAGCCTAGTGAGAGTTTCAGAGATTCTTGGGAAAGGCAAGCATAAACTGCTATGGGGACATATGGAAGTAGCACTTAAACCAGGTATGGGTACCAGGGATGAGTCAGACGTCTTCATAGTAGAAGAAAAGGCCTTCCAGAAATAGGAAAACTCCTCCTGCCAAATCTCCATGGCACTTTTAAGGAACTGAAAGTAATTTAGTAACTTACTATCATTGAAGCATTTGGAGTAGGTTGGGTAAAGGTTGTGGAGAAAGAAAAAATTAAATAGATAACTAGAGGCCAAATTATGAAAGTCCTTGGAAGTCTTAAAACTTGTAGGGCTTAAATAGGGTTAATTCTAACTTTTTTAATTAATTGATTAATTTATTAGAATTGCATTAATCAATTAATGAATGAATTTAGTAATTTTTACCTTTTCTATTTCAAAAAAATATTATAATACATACACAGAGATTTAGTGAATTTCAGAATACTGGAAGAAACTTGTATAGAAACTATATCTGTCATGAGAGTGGTAATAAAAAATAGAGAAGTAATTACCATAGGAGGTTGTACATGTTAATACATAAATTGGTTTAAAATGAGATTAGACAAACACACAGACCTCATGAAGTATTAGGGGACATTATTGGAGACCCTCATATGCTCTCTAGCAAAATAACTTCACTGACTTTATCAGAAACAAGATTTTAGACAAGATGTTTCTTTGGTCAGATTTGGTATCATGTGTCTTAGGCATTTATATCCTTATCCCTTAATCATACACATACTCTACTTGGGATAACTTTAGTAAATATGATCTTCGGTTAAGCTTAGAACTTTGTAGGATATTAAAAGCCAGAGTCCATATCTATTTGTGGGGACAACTCAGATATCCCGTCCTCCATTGATTATATTTTTGAGTGACTTTTTGTAATCAGACTCTCTACCTTCAGAGTAAGCTTCTGTAGGATCATTGATTAAAATGTTGATTAAAAACAACTTTAGGAGAAATAGAACCTTCAGATAATTTTCTCTTATTGAATTCTCTTACAGTTCTTTTGATGAAGTGCTGTAAGTTGAATCTCTCCTGGCTTATTGTGAGTGGAAACAGAACAAAGACTTCTTTGTATAAAATTCCCAATCATCCCATGGTAACTTTCAGTTTCCCATTAGCCTTATCATTGCCATATAGAGTTTTACTTTCTTTAGATTTTTCTGAATCCATTTTCTGATCTTTTAATAATGTTTGCTAACCTTCTGAATTCCCTCTTAAGGGCTCAAGTATTGATTCTAAGACAGTTAATGATCTCACCTTCTAGTGTTTTAGTAGATACTAAGCTGGGCTTAAATTACAGATATTTTAATTGAGTCAATCAGAAGTAACTGCCAAGCTACTGTCTAATACATACAGATACAAACACATAAACACAAGCATACAGATATAAACACATAGACACACAAGTGCATAGTAGGGGCTGGGAGACAATGCAGGTAAAAGAGTGGGGACTTTGAGCAGAGAAAAAGTAGATGTAAAATTTATATGAAAGAATTTCTGATGATTTTTTTTAGACAGTCTCAATCTGTCGCCAGGTACCAGGGTGAAGTGCAGTGGCACAATCTGGGCTCACTACAATCTCTACCTTCTGGGTTCAAACAATTCTCCTGCCTCAGCCTTCTGAGTAGCTGGAACTACAGGCAGGCACCACCATGCCCAGCTAATTTTTGTATTTTTTAGTAGAGATGGGGTTTCACCATATTGACCAGGATGGTCTCTATCTTTTGACCTCATGATCTGCCAGCCTCGGCCTCCCAAAGTGCTGGGATTACAGGCATGAGCCACCGCACCTGGCCAATTTCTGATTATTTTAAAAAAGAGGGCCAGTGTGAACGTTTTTCAGGTAAGTTATTTGATATAGGTTTTGCTTCCACAGGCCTTGGCTTGAGACATGGTGGACCATATTGAAAGGAAAGTGGTTGGGGGAATTGAGAAAGTTTTAAGTAAAGAAGGGAAATTTGACCCATAACCATGGTGTACTTTTATACTTTCCGTCTTAATACTGAGTGGGCTGGATTCACAGCCAATAATACACTGGTACATATTTAACAACTGGCTGGGGGTGGGAGGAGGGGGTTGTTTAAGTCCTGATTTGCAGCACGTGCTGATTTCTGTGGTGTAAATATCCCACCATAGCCTATTTCAAATTACCAATGTTATGTTAGTAAACACAGAGATGGGAAGGGATGTGCAGTTGCACACTATCATATATTATTTCCACCGTACAGATTTAGTAGATATAAATTATCTCAAGTGCATAGATAATAGTAACACATAGTAAAATAGTAGTAAAATAGTTTAAAAGTAATGAGTTTTTAGTATTTGTTATCTTTGTTTTAATATACTTGATTTTATTAATTTACATAATTTAATGTTAATAATGGCTGTGTTTAATAACTAGCTTGCAAAGGCCCCAAAATGTAACAATTGGCTCACTTCCTTCAGCTAGTAAGAAGCAGCTCTGGCATATGACTGGGGTTTACAGGCACCCCAGCTGATGGAAGAAATCATGTCAGTCCCATGAGGAGCTAATTGTGATTCCCTATGGGTTGCTATGGAATTGCCTGTGTTACTGTGATGTGTTCTCTCTGCTGTACTGCCTCCTCTGGTGAACTTCCCCAAAATTCAGAAGTGAGATCCTAAGCCTCACTGTGCCCACTGGACACTGTGCACTTGTCCTGGGTCGTATGGCCAATTTGAAGAAAAGTAGGAGGCATCCTGAAAACTTTGAAGCCTTGAGCAGAAGAATAAAGGAGCTGAGTGTGGAGGTGGTATTTCCATCCTGTCTTCTTCCAGGTTGCTGAAGACTCATGCAGATTGCTTTGGAAGCCACATAATCATAGAAAACTTCCAGAATGTGCTGTCCATGATCTTTTAAAAATGATTTTCTGAATGGTCTATGCCCAGAAAGGGAGGCTCTGAGCTAGGGAAAATGGGTACCTCTCAAAAATTGGACAAAGATTTTTGACAGGAGTCTTAATAATTCCACAAAGAAGGAGGAAAAGTATTTATTATTGTAAATTTTTGGCAAAAAGGCAAAAATTCACAGGGAACAAGAACAAACAAAATTACTTGAGGGTAAATGAATGTTAAATGATGATAAATTCCCAAGTATATGATTGAAGGATTCATAAGTTTAGTTTAGAAATAAGGACCATAAACTTAAAGGCCAGATGTTGGATATGCCTTCATATGAAATTGTCAAATGTAAGAGACACATCAGAAGACAATAATATAAGCCAATGAATGTACTGGGGAAAATGGAAAAGAGCAGGGGCAATAGACTGTGTCCGAGAGTGTGTAGAGAATGGGAAAAGCATAAGATACATACCTCAAATACAGAGAATAAGCCAATAAAACCAATGAACTGGAAATACCTTTCAAGAACAAAGAACAGATAATTTCTCCAAGTTAGGTCCATATGTAGGCATTGATGGCTAGAAGCTGGGGTAGAGAGGGTCTCAGATGGGCCCATGACCAGCATGGAGTGAATTGATCCCAGTGAGACAAGCAGAGACTGTAGCACATGCAGACCTATCAAACTGAGCTCAGAAGTAACCAGCAGGTTATGGGACATGCACAACTATCAGGAATTTGTGGTAGGAACCAAAAAAGTGTGGGTGAACAGGTGCGGGATAGGATGCTGGAAAGAGAATAACATTATAGTTAGAGGAGTTCAAGCACATGGGACCATTCAAAATAAAAAATCAAGTGAACTATGGACCAGGCATTTTAATATATTTCTGCTCAGGGCAGAAATAACAAGACATAAAGCAATATCCAAGGGGCTGATCACTACAACAATTTTCTAGTTCGTTGTTGCTGGGTGTTCTATAGTTCCCATGCAATGAACACCCTTCTCAGGAAGGTAGTGGTTTCCAAACTTTAGAGAGCAAAAATATCACCTGGTGGGTAATACAGAGATGCAGATTCCAGAACCCTATCTCCAAAAAGCCTAGGGCAGGCCCAGGAATCTGCATTTTAAAAATAGGCATCCTTGAAGATTCCAAGGCAGTTGGTCTACTCACCACTTCCTGAGAAATACAATAGAGTAATTAATCCAGAGCCCCTGCTGGTGAGATAAGTCTAGAAATACCCTGTTAAACAGGCGCAGAGTTTCAGTAGTTGCATCTGGTGAGCAAATGCTGACGCTTGTGAAAGGCAAATTCATGGCCCAACTGTGATAATTAACTTGTTAAAATTGCTTGGAAATATCTACACTTTTTACTTGGTTTTGTCTTGGCTTTGATTTTTAATGTTATTGTTTTACCTTGTGTTTAATACTAAATATCATTTCAAATCTTGCTTGGAAACAGGTGGATAGAAATTTTAAAAAACTTGCCAACACCCTTTCTCATTTAATCAGAAGTGGAGAAAGTGAATGATGCTGTTTAAATATTAATTGAGTAATAAACTATTTTTATACTGAATGTCTTGGCAATGTATGAGAGAATACCTTTAACACTGTCAATTTTATGCAAATAGATAATTTTAAAAATATAAGGTGGCCGGGCGCGGTGGCTCAAGCCTGTAATCCCAGCACTTTGGGAGGCCGAGGCGGGTGGATCACAAGGTCGAGAGATCGAGACCAACCTGGTCAACATGGTGAAACCCCGTCTCTACTAATAATACAAAAAATTAGCTGGGTATGGTGGCACATGCCTGTAATCCCAGCTACTCAGGAGGCTGAGGCAGGAGAATTGCCTGAACCCAGGAGGCGGAGGTTGCGGTGAGCCGAGATCGTGCCATTGCACTCCAGCCTGGGTAACAAGAGCGAAACTCCGTCTCAAAAAAAAAAAAAAAAAAAAAAAAAAAAAAAAAAAATATATATATATATATATATATATATATATATATATAAGGTATTTCATATATACCTAATAAGTGTGTATCTTTATCTGTTGTATTCCTATAAAGCCTTATGTACTCCAATGTTCTTGCATTTATAATGTTTTATCAATTGAATGGGGAAAGTCCAAAGGTTTCCATCAACTACACCTAGAGAAGAATGCATCACTTTGTCAAAATATTGTGGCTATTTTCATTCTTTGTAGCTCTTCCAAATCCCGCAAAGAAAGGATTATCATTACTATCTGAGTGTGTGTGGGCTTGAATGCGCTAAATGTTTCTAGAGGAGCAAGGCTTTTTGATGCTTAAAAAAAAAATACTGAGATCTTTTGGTGCACACTAATCAGGGTATTACTCCACAAGCCATACCCTCCTAGGACTTCCATAGCTCATGTTATGTTGGACCAGTCTCAGAATAGAGTCTTCCTGTGGTCCATGATTAACAGTTGTCTTTTTTGCAGAAAGGCTTGTCTCTGTTCACAATTATGCCAATTTCTGCACCAACAGTTTTATGCATAGAATTGGGGCAGTGCAAAAAATACACTGTGCTTGAATTGAAGACTGGGTATAAGAGAGAAATGTTGATTGTGCCTGGCTAAACTGATACAATTATTTTCAAAGCCTAGAATCCAGGCAGAAGATAGATTTGTTGATGTGACAGTCTTCAGGGAAACCAGAGACATGATATCAGAAAGATGTATATTCAAAAGGAGGCCTTAAGGAATATTCTTGTCTCTTGAAATAATAGGGAATCTGGCAGAGAGAAGTTGTGACATCTGGGAAAGGATAATAAAGATTAAAATTTAGATTCACTTGAAGAGAAAATGTGAGTTGCCTTTCATATATTGACAGGGTTGGCAATAGCTCTAAGAAATTAGAATCTTTTGGACATAAGCTTATTGCTTTTAGAGAACATAAAAAATAAAATAGATCTTTTTTTCTATTTAGACCAGGGCATTACCAAGGAGCTTACGTCAGAGCAAATAAACCTACTTTTAAGGGGCAATATTGATACCCCTTTTGTCAGCCTAACTTGGACTAAGTGGAATTTTCCCTTGGGTTTACTGTTTGGGGTCATGGTTAGGCCCCATGAGAGAGCCACGTCTGTTTATTTCCTGGGTTCTATTACTGTGAAGTTCTTATGAAGGGAGAGAGCGCTTTCTCCTAAGGAGCCGCTACTGCTGCTGCTTTACTTTCTGTGTAGAATGTGAACAAAGAGACACAACCACCTCTTGGTGTCCTTTGTTAGCTGTGTCTAGCCATCGTAACCTTTATTAAAATAAAGTTTCATAAAAGTTAGCTGTTTTTCCTATACCACTGATTTGCTTAGTAAACCCTGTCCTACTTCTCTTCCAGCCTGTCTACCCTTCCCCAGCTGCTTCCCAAGTTTGAGATTTAAGTATAATCCAGACATGCGACTAAAGTTTACAAATTTTGAGTTGTTGGAAGCCTGTTTTATTCTCTGGCCCATGACCCTTTTCTAGGAATTTCTCTGTTTCCTTTGAGAGAGATATCCAAAGAGAGACCTATGTGGACATCTCTAGCTTAATGTAGGAAAGGAAAAACAGGGTTTCTTGAGGTTTATTTCTGTCCATACTTGAATAAAGTTGGTGAGAAGATACATATATGTTTCCTTTAAAAGAGGGGGCTATCAGTGATTTACATATTGTTTGTAAATTCATCTGGATCTCTGTCCAGTTTATTGCTTTATCTTTTCCAGTAAAGTTGGTTTCCTATCAATTTAATCAATTGTACTATTTTTTACTTTATTGTCTACTTGAGTGCTAGAGAAAGCCACACATCACTCTTTGCCTTTCTTGAACACAAGCTTTAGCATCTCACCTGAAAAAACTACAGTGTAGGTAACAAAATTCCTCAAGTAGACACTCGAGATGGGCTCTCCTGAAATCCAAATACCAGGGTTCACTTGGTGGGACTCTAGGGGGAACTGCTTTGTAGAGTTGTCTGTCTCTAAAGAAAAAAAGGAACAGTGATTCCAGAGCTCAATCCCAAAAGCTGAATTCTGAGACAAAAAGGAAACTACTAAGGGGGGTGCGACTTGGCAGAGTCACCAAAGAGGCTAGCTGAAACTCTATAACCGGAGGAAGTCAGTATTTGAGAGAGCCAAGGGAAAAAAGCACTAGAGAAAGTCACACCCAATACATAAATATATTTTATCATTTTCTTTTTTTAAAGCATGTTTAAAATGTCTAGCCAAAATGTTTCGCTAATAAAAATATTTTATTGGGAGGGATTAGAAGGGTTACTTTTAAAATGGAAGAAAAAACCCTAAAGACATTTGTGAAAGTAACTGTTCTGCTCCACTGACTTTCTTTTTTAGCCTCAAATGTTAAAGAGGCTGTTTGTGAAGACTCTTGCTGATCATTTCCTAGGCTGAAAGAAAATCAGGGTTTACTTCATTGCTGTGGGCAGCTGAATCGCTACAAAAATCTTTGGTCCTTTTGATGTTTGCTTTATACAGAAGTTCTGAGAGACCTGGGAAGGAAGAAAGAGAATGTAAGGGGGATTTTTCAAACAGCATTAGAGAAGCCACGTTTTATTAATCTTATTTACTTAAATCATTTGCTTGAGGGAGAGGACTGTGGTTTCTTTTGTTGTCTCAGTGTTCTCTCGATTCAGCAGTGCTGCTGAAGAAGGGAACCCAGTCCCATCATCATAACCATACAGATGTCTGTCTCTGGAAAAATGAGGACCAATTATAATCAGTTCTTACAATAAGTAGCAGAAGTTAAAAATAGAACTAGTCTGAAATATGGCTTGATAACATGGTGGTGTATTTTATTAGCATGGTTTTTAAAAGCTCCTTATTAAAGCAACACCTCTTTCAGTATCTGATCCTGAAAACACATTTATGAAAATTTGGGGCATCAGAAATTATATGAGTCTTATGAGAATTTTTCAGGTTAAAAAAAAAGCTCTCCAATAAAACTAGTCACCCATGCTTATCATTTTCTTACTTTTAAAAGCATTTCTTTTTCTTTACAAACAAAATTAGAATAAGAATTTAAAGGAAGGTTCCAATATTATGAGATAAACCTTCAACATGAGTTCCCCTCTTACACAACTGATAAAATGATTTTATAGCCTCATAAAGATTTTTAAAATGCAATACATATTAATTGTGGAGTTAAACTATATCTGCTATAAACCATTTGTGAGTTCAAGAGTCACTGTGCAAATTACCCAATTAGTATCAAATGGCAGATGTCTTTTGTTAGTGAGCTCATATGATGGCAAGTGACAGGTGCCTGTAACTACTCAAAATCCAGATGTAAGCTCTGCCTTTGTCTACTTGATAGGTGTTTCTAATTGCTCAGGGTTTTTGGTTTGTTTTGCAAAAATATGATTGCTACACATTCACATGTATGGCACTTTGGGTAAATGTATTGAATAAATGGATGTATAGAGGCAATTGGGCAAATAAATGCTGACCTGCCTGGGTGGCCTTTTAAATTTCAGTTCATGATAAATAATTTCTGAAAGCCAACATTATTTCTGCCTGTGCCACCCCTCCAAAATCATGATCCTAGCAAGTTTGTGTCATGGTCATGGATGTCATGCCTGAGTTTAGCCTTTAGCATTCTTGGCTCCTTATTCTTGAAAGGAACTAGACACTAGATTTGTTCTCCAGTAATTTAACTTCTCTTTAAACTTCTCAAATGATTAAATGTCTTACAAAGTTATGCCCATTGACTAATTAGACAGGCTTAAAGGAATAATGCATATTTAATTTATTCTTAAATTTTTATTTTGTCAATTCCTGTGTCCTGTTTTTTACCACAGCTTAGGATGTTCAATGGAATGCTTTCCATCAATTTTTAATTCACTCATCGTTTATTCTTTCTTTCATTTATTGGTGCATATCTTCTGTGTTTTAGGCACTCTGCTAGTTTTTGGGGATACACAGGAGATTAAGTCATAGCCACTAGACTCCAGAAGTGTACAATCTAGTAGACAAGACATGAAAACAAATAACTATAATACAAACCAGGAAGTGTCTATGTGTCTATGCCCTTCAGTTTGTTTACTTGACCATTCCTGCTTGCTCATGGAAAGGCAAGTATTATTTCCCAAAATGGGTCTATTGAAAAAGGTTTCTGTTACCAGGTAACTGAGCAATAAGCACACCAAGCCCTCCTTTTAGAGATTCATAATATACTCCACCATATTATTATAAATATTCTGAAAGCTCCTGCCATAAAGAAATTTATTTTACTTTGTTTTTCTTAGTATTTCTCAAACTTACTTGAACACATTTTTATGGTATACATATTAACATCCTGTGGGAAATTAACATTCCATGGGCCATCAATTTGAGTAAAGAACTGATTACCATTTGGAACAGTTAGATACATGCCTTCCTGTTATAGAGGAGAAAAAGACACAGATTTCCTTACACATAGAAGATATGTCCACTACTCAGGAATCTTCAGAAGCAACTGACAAAACCTAACTCAAACTAGCTTAGGCAGAAAAGGGAATGGATTGATTCACAAGAATGGGAATCCAGGGCATGAATCTTGCCTCAGGAACTAGAAGGGGGTCAGTGTTACTAGGTTAATGCTAGAGAGATTTAAAAAGAAAACAGCTGTCTACCACAATGTGGTTTACATATTTTTCTTAATTTTATTTTGTTTTAGATTCAGAGAGTACTTGTGCAGGTTTGCTACATGAGTATATTGTGTGATGCTGAGGTTTGACCTTCCAATTATCCTATCACCCAAGTAGTGAATATAGTACTCAATGGGTACTTTTTCAACACTTGCCTCCCTCTCTCCCTCCCACATTTTGGGATCGCCACTTTTTACTGTTCCCATCTTTGTGTCCATGTAGTACTCAGTGTTTAGCTCCCATTTATAAGTGAGAACATGTGGTATTTGGTTTTCTGTTTCTGCATTAAATTCACTGAGGATAATGACCCCGAGCTGCATCCATGTTGCTGCAAAAGACATGATTTTGTACTTCTGTATGACTGCATAGTATTCCGTGGTGGATAGATACCACCTTTTCTTTTTTCAGTCCACCATTAATGAGCACCTGGGTGGATTCCATGTCTTTGCTATTGTAAACAGTGCTGGGATAAACATGTGAGTTACAGGTGTCTTTTTGGAAGAACAGTTTATTTTGGGGGAGAATACTGAATTCCCAGTAACGGGATTCCTGGGTCAGATGGTAATTCTTTTTTTAGTTCTTTGAGAAATCTTCAAACTACTTTTCACAGTGGCTGAACTAGTTTACATTCCTACCAACAATGTGTGTGGTCCCTTTCTCTGCAACTTTGTCGACATCTGTTATTTTTCCTTTTTCCTTTTTAATTATAGCTATTCTGACCTGTGTGAGATGATATCTCATTGTGGTTTTGTTTTGCATCTCTCTGGTGATTAATGATGTTTCTAGGCCACTTGCATGTCTTTTTTTGAGAAGTGTCTGTTGATGTCCTTCGCCTCCTTTTTAATGGGATTATTTGTTTCTTTTATTTGTTGCCTTAAGTTCCTTACAGATTCTGGATATTAGTCCCTTGTCAGATGCTTGGTGCGCAAACATTTTCTCCCATTCAGTAAGTTGCCTGTCCACTCAGCTGAGAGTTTCTTTTGCTGCACAGAAGCTGTTTAGTTTAATTTGGTCCTACCTGTCAATTATTTATTTTGTTGCATTTTTAGAAGACTTAGTCATAAATGCTTTGCCTAGGCAAATGTCTAGAAGAGTATTTCCTAGATTTTCTTCTAGGATTTTTATGGTTTGACTTTTTATTCTTAGGCTTTTAATCCATCTTGAGTTATATGGTGAGAGGTAGGGGTCTAGTTTTGTTCTTCTGCATATGGTTAGCCAGTTTTCCCAATACTGATTTAATGATTAAAATATAGATTTGGACATAATAGGCAGTTGGCTGTGGTATCTAATTACTGCTAAAAAGAAGACACATATTTTTTTAAAAACTATTCTAATATCGAAGTCATTATTTTTAGATTATATAAAATGGTTTATAGCGAATAATCCCAAATGTGAAGCCACCTCAATCAGTTGCTAAAGCATGTACATGATTTTCTTGCCACCAGGAAGTTGTATTGCTCAAAGTTATATATTTTATGAGTGCTTTCCTTAGGTTTTTAAGTAGCTGAAATAACCAACTCTACTCTAAATGTTTCAGGCTAAAATTGTTGCAGCCATGTTATAAGATATTAAATATTGGGAACTTAATTGTCTGCTTTTGGATTAGAGTAAACCCCAAATAACTGACCAGGCAAAATCTTAGCTCTGTCCATGGTACCCAGGGTACAATAGTGGCTCATCTCTAAGAGCATATAAGGAGGCCTTCTGGTATTCTATTTAGATGTGTCATTAGGTTCATTCCTCACTTTGCACAGGAAGATGTCAACCTTATACCCAACTCAGATACCCTTAAAGCAGCAGTTCCTCATTTAACTAGCAATGTAATATAGCTACATTCGAGAGGTTTGTTTGAGAGTAATCTTGAACTTACATAAAGAACAAATAAAAGCTCAAAGGATCTGGGGCCTTGAGGGAGGTGGAGGCTGCAGATATTTGTGCACTAATTGTAGTTGATGTCAGATTTCTCAGTAGTTTTTGGATTTAAAAAAGAAGAGGATTCATGTTGGAACTTGGGGTAGACAGATGAGGAGGAGCCAGTAAAAGGAATGGAGAGAAAGCAGTCCAAGAGATAGGAAGCACATTCTAAGAAGAAAGTATCATCAATACCAGGCATTTCAGACAGGTTACATCGAAAGAGCTCTGAAAGACGGCTCTGAGTTTGCAATTTTGAGTCACTGGTTTGGGGAAAGTGGTTTCCATAGCGTGGAGTGGACAGAGGCCAGACTGCAGGGTGGTTTGGACTAAATGAGAAGTGAAGAACTGGAGACAGAAAGTATGGCTTCCTCAGTTAAGAAATTTTGCAGTAAAAGGAAAAAAGACAGTATCTGAAAAAAGAGCCAAAGTTGAGAGATACATCCCTCCACCCCATTTGAATAAGTTTATATGTAGAGGAAAAAGAACAATAGAAGGTAGTTGGTTAGAGAAAGGGACACTGAAGAAAGGAAAGAAGGGAGTTCGCTTCTGGAGCAAGATCCTAGCAGCAACTAGGTTTATAGGATTAAGAGCCCAAGTTCAAGGAGCAAAGGATGAAGGAAGATGAGTCTTGACAAAGTTGGAAGCGGGCCGAGCTGAGGAAATAAATGCTCTTTTCACTGGAACGGGCGAGGTTCTCCACTAAGAGGTAGAATTAGGCATGATATAAAATTCAAGGAGAGCATCAAGCAGCTGGGGGAGAATAAATAATTCTGGAGTAGTGTTGAATGGCCAGGTAAGGTTCAACTTCATTAGTGTATAATAAATACAACAAAGAATTAGAGTTGGAATTGGCAGGGTAGATTAGCAAAAAAAAAAAAAAAAAAAAAGAAGAAGAAGAAGAAGAAGAAGAAGGCAAGATAATTAAAGGATACTGATTGATGACAATGCCTTTGAAGAGATAGACCCAGGGCTTCAAAGCTGGGGAGAGAATGAAATAAACCTAATTGGTTCTTATAGCCTGGGAGAAAAGGCAAAAGTAGAAAGAAAATTTCAGGAGGGAAAGCCTAACCTGGTACCTAGCAAGATTTCCATTGTTCAACAGTTACAGATTTTTATGGTATTTGTTATTCAATTATTTGTTAACTTAAATATCATTGAACAATGGAAAATCTTGCTAAGCTCAAGTCACAGATCGAGTAAGGTTAAATGAAAGTGTTAGAAGGAGGGTGACAGGCAAATCCACATGAATGACACTTCCTAGACGTGTGCAGCATACAGCCTAAGTCTATGCCATGACCCTAGACCTTGGAGTCATATAATGGGATTCCCCAGTATAAGATTTCGGCAAGGGAACAGTTCTAGGTGATGACAACTCCAAGTCTGGTCTAAGGAAAAGGTTGTTAAAGCAGGAATGGAGTTAAAGATGCTGGAGATCAACAGACTGTGTGAGTGGAGCTGAGTAAATATTGGACACTGACCCGGTCAGCCAGTAGTTAATTGCCAGAACCATAGTACAGACAGCATGGTATCATCCCAAAGTCAGCGTGTAAAACTTTCTGGAATTGTCGCTGAGGAGCCAGAAAAATGCAGCCTCCTCTCTGCAGGTACCCTCTATTTTAAGAGGTTGCTATAAAAGTAGTGGCACCTGGGAAGAACTGGTTTTCAATTAAGGCAAACCATTGAAAGCAGTGACGGAGAATGGGGTCAGGTGCAGCTGAGTGTTCCAGTGGAGGAAGAATTTTATCACTAATATTATTTAGACTATTGAGGTATGGTGATTTTTTTAAAGGTGTTTGTCAGTTTATCATTTTAAGTTCTCTACAAATAATAAGCCCCATTATGGAACATTATTGAAAAGGATTAGTGGAGGAAAATGTTGAAGTTGTGTAAAGATATTAAAGGATTACAGAAAGTCAGGTAGAAAGGGATAGGAATGGCTCAAAAAAAAAAAGAAGAAGAAATAATTGTGGCAGAAACAGTTTTTTGGATTAATTTGGAGAATGGGCTAATATGATATTTGCAACATTCTTCCAGTGCCTCTGTCTTCACAGCTTGTCCTGCTTTCAACATTGGACTCCCAGGTTGAAGTCATTGTTTGTATCTCTCACTTCCAGCTCACCTGAACTCAGACATAAGGCTTGGAACTGACTAAAACCAACAGGCACATGTACTCTCACGTATGGGTTTTTGCTTTCATTGTGATAAAATATCCAACCCTTGGAGCTGCCAAAATGATTCCCAAAGAAAGTGATCCATATCTCCTTTTTAAGACTGAGATGCCTTTGAGTTGTTTCCTCATCCTTTGATTTTACTGAATAGACCCTTTAAATATCAGCTGATAGGCTGAGGTTTTCAACTGTCATCAAGATACACCAGCGTTTTGTCCATCAGAGTGAAAGAAAGAGGCTCAGTAACAGCCATTGTTGCAACTGCCCATCACCAGCACTCATCAGAGCCTGAGAAGGCTCTGGTCTCTGAGGGAACCTGTCATCCATGTGTGTCAGGGCCATAGGGGCTGGGGAAGAACAGGGTTGAAAGATCCTGCTCTGGAATGTCAATAGCACCAAGCAAGAATTTCTAGTTTGGAACAGTCCCGAGGTATATAGCTATCAAGTTTAGCACAGGCAAACAGAAATAAGCCCTGTATAGGTGGTAATTTGTATCTGGTTTTGTCTTGATAACAGTAGTCAAGTAGAGTCCTTTTAATCTGTATGTTTATGCTGCAGTTCTCAAAGTATGGTCCCCAGACCAGCACAATCAGCATCACTTGGAAACTTGTCAGAAATGCGGATTTCAGAGCTCCACTTCACAACTACTGAATCAGAAACTTTGGAGCTGGCCCAGCAGTCTGAGTTTTAACCAGCCACACAGGTGATTCTGATGTAGCATTGGTTTCATTTGAGAATCACTAGGCTATGTAGCATTGGATCTCATCCCAGGCTGCTCATTAGAATCATCTAGTCGAACTTTCAACAAAATGCCAGTAGTTGGGCCTGACTACCAGATTCTGAAGCAATTATTCTGGTGTGAGGTCTTGGCATTGCAGGTCATTTTATAAGTTACAGTGATTGAGAACCATCATTCTGTAGCAATGAGAAGGGGCTCTCTAATTTGGAAGTTTATGAATAAATTCAAAAATAATGTATTAAAAACAATTTTGTGACTTTACTACAGTGTTCGTTTAGTCATGCTTATACATAACAAATTATGTAAAACTTAATAGGAGGGACTTTTTTTTTGTTTTATTCCCCCCGCCACCATTGTTATAAGCTGAGCACCTAGAACCATGCTTGGCACATAGTGGGTGCTTAAGTAACTCTATGTTGACTAATTTAACTAATTAATCAATTAAAAGATAGGATTTCAATAGCTTTACAAAGGAACCAGTAAGCTCTCTGAGCTGGAACAATGGTCTCTGTTTGGGGCTGGCATGGGCTCATCTTTTCTGGTTTTGCAGAGACCATGTGAGTTTTCTCTGTTCTTGCCTCACACGGATCTGTACCAGGATGTCATTGTCTTGTGTCAGGATTCACGTTCCTGTTTGCAGAAATTGGTCTCTGCTTATGCCCTTAGCCAGAATTCCCAATGAATGGAGACTCCCAGCCCGTGTGGTGAGAGGGGTGATGCCCTTCAGTGTGAACATCTGCCTGTGCAATTTACATTCTTTTCTCTGGGCAGACTTCTCCCCTTCACTTGAAAGATGCCGGCACCTGGCCTGCCTGCTTTGATCTACACATTCTTCCCTTTTGGGGTGCCCTGTGGCTAATGAAGGGGTCCCCTCTGCTTGGTGAGAAGAACAACCTCCTGAGTAAAATCTGAGCCAAAAATGAATTTCTCAACAGGCAGAAACAGGTTCCCAATGATGCTGCCACTGAAACACCTGATAGTAGCACCTCCGGCACATGCCTGTTTAAAGAGTTCTTTTCCATATTGAATAAACCACATGACTTAAACACTAAGTAGCAAGTTTGTTTACAAACTGCCTTTAATTAAATAGAACAAACTACTTACCTGAAATATTGGGTGGGGTGAGGGGGTGTTCCATGCTAGTTAGAAAACCTGATTAAGATATGTATTTATGCTCCGTTTTATTGCTTAAGTTTTTTGTTTGTTTCTTTGTTTTAAATTGTAGAACTTGCCACTATTGGCCATTTGTCAGCAGTCTTTTTCCCCCTTGGTGGCTGTAGCTTCTTTTTAGAGAAAAGTTAGCTATGACTCCAGATAAAAGGGCAGTCAAGATTTGGTACTTACTATTTTTCCCGGTTCTTACTGAAGTTTCAGTGAAGCACAGGGAACCTGTTACTACAGATCAAGGTGTTTCCAAACATTTGCATTTATATACTCATTTCTTAGAGTGCGGTGCACACATTAAAAAGTCTCATAAATGATACATAAATTCTCCGTTTCTACATGAAAGCATACTGTCCCTTCAACTAAACTCAGGCCTGGAGGCTTAAATAAAATCCTTTTCAGATTATTGTTAGTGCTGTGCCTGATTCTGCAGCAGCTGTTGCTTTTGAACAATATGATGATTCTCCTCCCCCAAGAGAAGTCGAAAATGCCTCTTTTGCAGCACTTTCAACCTTTGTAGACTCAGGGAGCATATAATAGACTGAGAAATGAACCCAAGAAAGTTTCTGTTTGGGAATTCAGTGCACAACTTAAAAACTATTGAGTTTAGCCACTTGACATTGACTTTCACAGCAACAGTTTAATTTGGAGAAAATCTGCTACCTCAAATGGCTAAAAGTATTTATGTGGAAAATTTTCCAAATGATTGACTTTACTGTGTTGCTATTTTCTTTCCCCATGAATATGTGAGTATTTGGCTTCCTCCCAGGAGTTTTTCTGCATCACTTCTCTTTAGGCACAGAAAATTTTCTATCCAGAGTAGAAGAAAGAAGCACCAAGAGTTTCTCCTTTTTAAGTGAAGTATTATTTGAGTTTAAACCATAGCATCTGTAAAAATGAAGAATTTGAGTGTGTCTGCTAAGTCCTGAAATTTTCCCATGGCCAATCTTTCAGGCAGTCAGAGTAACCTTGCTCATCACTTTGGAGCCAAAGCAACTGTGGTCGGCTCTGTGCACCCTCCAGCTCTGCCTTGTCTCTCACCTGTCAATTTGCATCAGTTTTGCTGCAGGACTTGTTTGTCTCCAGGCCCTCACTTACTGCCTTACCTCGCCTCCTCCACCTCTACGGGATGTTCTTGCCAAGGTCACCAATGACTCCCTGTTGTTTAACCCAATAATTATTTTGCACTAGGATTGATCTTTCTGCAGCATTTGATGTTGTTCCCCCCATTTTTCTTAACGTCTTAGGACCACTTCTCCTCCTCATTTCCCTAAATGGCTTCCTCTCCTGTCCCTTTCCTAAGTGTTGTTTCCTTAGGAATCAATCCCAGGCCTACCTCTCTTCTTACTCTCTGCTCTTTTCCTAGATGATGGCATCTGCCTTGTGGCTTCAATTCTGTTCTACTGGTAAAGAAGTCCCATGTATTTTTCCAGCCCAGGTCTTGTGAAGACTGGTCTGTGTTCAAACTGAACTTAATTCCTTCACTTCCCTGTTTCTCGTGTAAGTTCCCAACCTTAGTGAGGAACACCATTGTTCACTGTGTAAGACAGAAAACTTAGCTTCCTCTATCTCTTTTCCTCTCCCATAAAATAAACAAAAACTTTCTATTGATTTTTATTTTCTACATGTCCTTTAATCCATATATTTTTCCATGAGTACTCCTCCCCCATCCTAGAGCAGGAGACTTCCCATTCCCATCTGGACTGCCCATCTCTAGTCTTGCCTTCCAACAACCCATCCTCCACATTGCAGCAGATATTTCTCTCTGACCAAAAGCCCTCATGCTTTCAAAGACCCACAATCCAGCTCCTCTTGCTTCTCTAGCTTCGGTTCTTGGCCCTTTGCACCTCATTTTGCTCATCTTTGGTTATTCTGAATTTCTTTTAGTTCTTCAGACATGCTTGTTCACTCTCATTTCTGGGCCTTCATATGCTACTTTTTTGTCTGAATCATTCTTTCTCTTCTCTCTTCTCCTGGTGCATTCCTGCTCCTTCTTTGGATCTTAAATTCAGAGCACTTCCTCTTATTATAGATACTGCCCTGAAAGCTGAGTCTGGCAAAGCTCGGTCTCTATCCCACTGTCCTATGGTCTCTACCCCACTGTCCTGTCATAGCACAAGCTGCCCTTTATCCTAATTGCCTGGGTCTTTGTATCTACATGGGTTTGTCAGTTCTTCGAGGACAGGAGCATGTCTCCCATGCTGATGTTGTATCATTAGTGCCTAACACAGCTCTTCATGCATGGCAGGTGCTCAACAAATACCTGTTAAATGAATGAATGAGACTCAAAAGTAAATGATGAGTCAGCCTTCTCTACCACACAAGTACAAATGCCTTTCTCTCATTTGCAATTTTTTCCTCACTAGTCAAGCTCCCCTGACAGTAACAACTATTACTTTTCCACAAAGCAGACAAAAACTTAGTTGCAGACAAAGCAACCTATGTATCCCAAAGGAAGAGAAACTTTCCTTTTCCGAGAATTAGCATATGGTAATTGTCAAATCCCAGGGTATATTTTAATTGAACCTTCACAGTAGTTCACTTAGTTTGTACTCAGTGCTTAAATTGAGTAGAACCTCATTAGGGAGGTTGTGTCATGTCATGCCTTAGTGAAAGTGGAGAGAATGAGAAATAGAGCTTTCCATGACATGGAGACATGAGAGAAAGGGAGCATTCTGGTCTGTGATCTTAATCCATGTGTCTTGACTATATTGACTCCTGATTTTGGCAATGACACTCATGGCTATCAAAGGAGGTTAGGATTTTGCTTCTAAATCGCATTCTAGGTTTTGTATTCCACAAGGATCCACTGCATGTTTCCCCCCTTTCCTCTCCTGTGCCTCTCCTTTCATCCCAGCCTCATGAGCAACCTGTTTCTAGGGTATTTTTCCCCAGGAGCATATCTTCCTAAGGGAACCCTGTGGCTGCCAGCCTCAGTCACCAGTACTTGCCTGGGCTTCTCTGTCACTCGTCATTCACTTGTTCTGTTCTTGCCACCCTGAGCTCTTCCCCTCTTGTGGCCCCCATGACTCGGTCGAGGTAAGTGAGGGCCACTCTCAGATGCCAACCCTGCGCCTGCTTTTCTGCCTGGAACCCTAATCCTCCAGACCCTGCTCCGATACTGCCTCCTGTGAAGCTCTTGCTAAGTTTTGCCAGCCCCTCCCACAATGCAGCGAGTGATTGGACATCTCACCTTTCTCCAAATTCTCAGTGGTTTTTATGTGTATGTCTCTTAAAATCACATGTCTATGTTTCTATTTCTTTATATCCATAAAATGGAATTAAAATATGGCACCCCAGCATATGAATATTGCGAGGTCTAAATCAGCTAAAACACGTAAAGCACTTAGCACAAGAACTGATGCATGGTGAACACGCAATAAATGTCAGAATCCAGAATGTGAAAGGTCTAGTGACGGTGTCTCCACCTTGGAAAATGCAGGTGTGCACACTAAGGGTAAAGGACATTTGTGGCTGATGAAACAGAGAAAGCTAAATCTAAACTGTCAATGATGTAGGGCAGAGTGAAGAGCTAATACTCTTCTGAGAACTCAGGTGCCTACTCTTTTGAAAGGATGAATTCCATCTCTATAATTCAATAGAATAGCTTGGGCAAGGAGATGGCAAGGGAGGCTGCCCAAAAAAGGCAGCAGAGGAGGGCCAAGGAGCGCAGGGTTTTAAGCTGGTATTTAAGTGTGCCATATTTTAATAGCTGATGATTTTAAGGGGGTTGGAAATAAAATGCTAAGGGAAAGTCATGTTTTTGCTGCCATCTACAGATGTCAAAGTGCAATTTTAAAAGTTGCTTAACACACACACACACACACACACACACACACACACACACACACCCCAACTCAGAAAGTGAGAATGTAGATGATAATGCATGTAAAGTATAAGCTCTAGTTAATAAAATAATTTAGACATATTATTATAGCAGCTTATTTTACCTTTCCTTTGAAAACTTTGTATATTTAATCAGTAATGCAGACTTTCTTTTTTTTTTTTTTTTTTTTTTTTTTGAGACGGAGTTTGGCTCTTGTTACCCAGGCTGGAGTGCAATGGCGCGATTCGGCTCACCGCAACCTCCGCCTCCTGGGTTCAGGCAATTCTCCTGCCACAGCCTCCCGAGTAGCTGGCACTACAGGCATGCGCCACCATGCCCAGCTAATTTTTTGTATTTTTAGTAGAGACGGGGTTTCACCATGTTGACCAGGATGGTCTCGATCTCTTGACCTCGTGATCCACCTGCCTCAGCCTCCCCAAGTGCTGGGATTACAGGCTTGAGCCACCACGCCCTGCCAGTAATGCAGACTTTCTAACAACTCAGTGTGTGCTAAAGCTTCTCATTGAGAGACTGCTATAATATAGCTCAGTTGAGAGTGAGTCACTCACCTCTCAGGGCTGGTTAGAGTTATAGTAGCCAGTGGGCAGATAGAGAGTTAATAAAGTGATTTTAATGAGGAATGAGATACATGGAATTTTACCCCCACACTTTCCTACATTTCTCTGGTTGGTATTAAAATTACTATGAATTGCATTTCAACAAGTGTCTTTTACTGGTTTGGACATGATAAATCAATTTTTTTTAAAAAAGTAAAAACAAAATGTGACAGTGACGGCATCTCTGAGATGTGTTCTGACCCATGCTGTTTACCGTACAATCTCCAATATTATTATGATGCTTCCACAACTTCCTTCTGTGTTACTTTTATAGGGTTAAATATAGACAAGAATTATTGGAAAAGCGTTTGATGGAGAAAAAGGAGGCAGCCCTTCAAGAAGCTCATGAAGACAAAGAGAGAGCACGGCGGCTAGAAGCCCTTAGGAAACAGGTGTTTTTAATTTGGAAATTTTCATGGGTGGTTTTAAAAAAAAGTTTCTGAGTGCTCTTAATAGCATTCTTACTGGGGCTTAGTTCATGACATCTGCTATATAAAATGTAACTTTTCCAAATTGGGACACTACTCTTCATTTCTGGGAGCAATTAGATTATATTGAACCATTTCCAGTTTCTCAGTGTATTGAAAGAACTTTATCATCACCTTTTAAAAAGCTCTCCCAAAATTTAACTATATCCATACCACCTAGAGTTCATTAGCTGGATAGTATCTACTTACAACAGTGAAGCTCTACATCTAGTCTACAAAGTTTACTTTTCTCGAGAAACCTGGTGGAGTCCAAGTAAGATAATCTTCTTTGGTATAGGAGCCTCCCTTTGGAAACATTCCACAGTCAACAAATATGTTAAAAATGACTTTTTAGAAAATACCTATTTTGTGGAGAAATAAAAGCCTCCCATCACTTTGCCTAGTGAAAATAAGCAAAAATAGATAAAAATAGGTAGTAGATGGCAAGAGCAAGAATTTAAGAACTTGGGAAATGTGATAGTTTTACATGGTAATTTTTCAGTGTTGAGTTTGAAGTGGTTGTTTCAACTCAAAATCTCTAAAATCTTCATTGATAGCATTTCCCAGCTAATAGAAAAGAACTACTTGGTTTCCCTCCTATGTTGGTGGAGGGAACACAGAATCATGGATAAGAACTAGGCCTCTGGTGTCCTTCCAACCTGGTACAAGCTGTTTCTGTACTCACTGGGACTGGAAACAGGTAGTTTACTTAACCTCTGTAAACTTTATTTCCTCACCTGAAAAGTGGGAATAATACTACCTGCCTTATAGGTTTGCAGTAATGTGAGTTCAAATTTATTATTTACTAAGCGTAAAGCCCTCTTCTAAATGCTGTTAGGTATTACTTTAATTTCTATGACAACTTTATGATGTGGGTAATATTCATATCCCCATTTAATAGGAGAGGAAACAGAGGAGACAGAGGTTAGGTGTTTTCTTCAAAGTCACACAGCTAGTAAATGTTATACTGATTCAAACCAAGGAAGTACAGCTAAATGAGATGGTATAGATGTGGTGTAAATGCATACAACTATTATATCATCTTCTTCTTTGATTAAAAAAAAGATTATAAAGATAAATTTAAAGCATAGAAATATAAGTCCTGGTAATCCTGGATCCTACAAAATTTTAGTTATTCAACCATTAGCAAATATTTATATACCATGGCCTTCTGGGTACAAGACTTAATGTTACTATTACTAAATACATTCTTGTTCAAAACATAACTTTGATAACTACAGTGTCTATATGATTAGAATTCTTTCCATCTGTGAATATTTTGAAATAGGAAATAGCTGTTATCTCTTATCTATATTCAGTATTTAGAACTGTGATGTAAGCTATTTTAGCTAGGAAACCTATAATAATTAAAGCATGTTCAACCCTCAGTTATTTCATTACAGTCTTTAAATGCATTAAGAATGCCATTTTCTTCTTGTTAATTCTTGACTTTCCGAATTAATAGGCAGGTGTTATTAATGATGCTTATCATTTACAGAATTACTGACTTCTTTTCATTAAGATGCAGATTTGAATTATCATAAAACACAAAGGCATTTAGTTTAAAATGACTTTGCAATTTTTCAGTAGAAGGAGGACAATGGTTTCTAGCAGTCTCTGGAAATCTAGTTGCCTGGTACAAAGGAAATTTACCCACCTTTCTCACTAATGCCAGCACACATGACTTGACCCATGAATGTTATGCTCTAGATCTAGTTCAACCATATTAAACTTCCTAGAAAACTTCATGGGGTTGTTACTTTAACCATCAATTGCTAATGGTTAAAAAGTGAATTTTTTTTTTTTCGCTCTGTGACTTTTAAGGTGGTTGAATATGTAAGGTTTTCTATACAGGATTTCCTGTGATTTCATATCAGAAAGATAAATTGTTATCTGAAAGTAATTATAATTGTTCAATCATTAGCAAATAACTATATGCCATGGCATTTTCATATTTTGTCTTATATGTATTGTCTTGTTTTGTGTTCACTCCTTTGTGGATCTTTAGGACTGGCCAATTACTGTTTTTTCTGTCCTTTCCTCTTAGGCTTTACCGTTAATAAAATTTCTTAACTTTAATGGGCATTGGACATCAATAATGTTGCCCAGAGATACTTAGTTTGTACCTTGTTCCCGGTAGCCATGCTTTCTCGTTTTTAGGTTGCTGTTGTTGCCCGATTTGATCCTGTTAGAATGATGTCAGATACAATGGCATCGAAAGCTAGGATGGGCGTTGAAATTGAAGAAGAATTCATTCTTCAAAAGCCACTCTTCACATTGAATACATACAATGAACAGCAGGTAATTCTGGAAATTAGCATGACTGATGAAAAAGCTGTGACGATGATAAGGACTGTAGAAGTGTGTGTTTGGGGTTACAACAGTTTTCAATATTTACATTTGACTGTCACACATATTAGCATAATTTTTACTTCTAAATGATAGTACATAATTACTAGATAATTCTTAACATTACAAACTAGCTAATAGGTTACCATAGAACAAGAGGTTACCTAAAAATGTTATAACTCTGTCATTGAAACTTTCATTTTTAAAAGTTTTTAAAAATCTCTTTACAAAATGTTATTTGAGAGTTCTGTATTAATATTGTGTTTTGTTTAAATGTTTCTCTGTTACATTAAGAATTATATTTAAATTCATAACATACGTTATATTAAACAGCTGATACTGATGACAGAGCAGAGGAAAGCTTTTAGAAATTAAAATGAACAGAAGATAATACATAAGAGCTAATGATAAAATAAAGCATTTTCTATGGAAAAAAAGTGTTATGGGTTTATTTAACCATTTTTAGGACCTAGGGTTCATTTTAATCTGTGCCTGTAACTGAGAAACTATTTTAAAAAGATCTTTTAGATGGATGGATTGACAGATGAAAGGTAGGAGGGAGAATGAATGGATGGATGTATGGATGGATAAATGAATAAATATCAGTCACGGAAATTAAGAAAGTAGTTGTCAATTCTACAAATCTAAGGAGAGAAGCTAAATAATTATTTAATTATTTTAAAACCAGGAAATCGTCCATTCATCCACTACCAAATAAACCTGTTACATCTCTACTATGTGCTGCATACTTTGCTAGGGATTATAAAGAGGCATAATTCATTCATTTATTAATTGAACCAATATTTATGTAACATATATCATATTTTTGCTCTGCATATGGTGCCTGGGTTACAGCTGAGCAAGATAGACTGATCTTATCTGGTGGAAGTGAGCAAAAGAGCCTGCTGGGGAAGAAAGTAGCATGTACAGCAACAGCGGCACTAGGGTGGGATCAACTTCATAATGAAGGTCTAAGGTTGCCCTAGGAAGAGGAAAGGATGGCTAACCCTGACTAGAGAAGTCAGAGAAGGTATCAGAGAAGAAAACTGCTGAGCCCTGTCTTAGTCAAAGATTTTTGGCAGCAGTAGCAAAATCCACTTCCGATGATTTACAATAGTAACAACACATCATCAACAACAAAATAGGTTGTGGGGGAGGATTCACAGGGAGAAGGAAGAGGTGTCTCTAGATCAGGCGTCCCCAAACTTTTTACACAGGGGGCCAGTTCACTGTCCCTCAGACCGCTGCAGTGCCGCCACATACTGTGCTCCTCTCACTGACCACCAGTGAAAGAGGTGCCCCTTCCTGAAGTGCGGCGGGGGCCGGATAAATGGCCTCAGGGGGCCGTATGCAGCCCGCGGGCCAGGCCGTAGTTTGGGGACGCCTGCTCTAGATCCTAGCTGCCAAAGTGGGGAGAACAGCTGAGGCTTGAAAGAATTAAAGTCAGAAGCTGAAAAGCCTCAGGCAGCTGGGCTAACCCTCATCCCAAGTTGAGCAATTTCACCTCTGGACTTGACCAAGCGTAAGAGGGTGTTGCAAAGCTCTTCCTGGTATGTCTTCAATGTAAGGTGCATGACAAGGGGTACATGGCATATTCTGAGAGAGGAGAATGGGTTAGGTTCAGGCAGTGAAAAGCATAGTAGGTCTTCCTACTAAGGCATCTGTATGCTGATGCCAAACTCTGAAACTTATTATATACAGTCATGTGCCACATAACAGTGTTTTGGTCAAAGACAGACCACATATATGTTGGTGGTCCCTTAAGATTATAAGAGAGCTGAAAAACTCCTATTGCCTAGTGGTGTCTTAACATCATAGTACAATGCATTTCCTCTTTTATGTTTAGATTGACAAGTACTTAGCATTGTGTTACAACTTCCTACAATAATGCTGTACAGGTTATAGCCTAGGAGCAGTGGCCTATATCATATAACCTAGTAGAAGGCTGTGCTATCTCGGTTTATGTAAGTATATGCTATGAGATTCACACAACAAAATTGCTTAAGGACACATTTCTCAGAATGTATCCTTGTCGTTAACTGACACAATACTGTAATCAGATTTATGTGTTAGCTATGTGTCCTGAATGGAAAATTGGTGGGGGTGAGGGTGGGTTGGGGTGAGTTCCTTTGAAAATGGCAGAACCTTCATAGAAGTAGTGATGGTGGTGGGTTCATGGATGGCTCTGGCCGAGAAGAGGAGGCAGAAAAGAAAGTAAGGATGATTGCAAGCTAGACAGCAAGTCATATTAAGAGCTGGTGTTTTGGATTCAAATCCACATCCACTATTTATTGGCTGGGTGCACTTGTATAAGCTATTTACATCTTTATGTCTTGTTTTCTTCATCTGTAAAATAGTTATTTACAAAGTCCTTGTGAGCATTAGAGATAATAAATGTCAACTGCCTAAAAGATTTCCTGGCACCTAGTAGTAATTCAGTAAATTATAATCATCTGGTGGTGCTGCCATTAACTATATAAGAATACAGGGAAAAAAAACAGATTTAGGGAAAGAAAGAATTTGTTTTACTTATACCGTGTTTAGGATAAAAATATCTAGTACACATTTACAAGAAATTGATGGGCTGCCTCCAGGGAAAGGAATTGGGAAGATGGAAGTCCAAGTAGCAGGGAGATCTCAATTTCACTCTCTAGCTATGCAAAAATTGAGTAATAAAAAAATTTAAGCCTCACCACATGGAGCTGAAGAGAGAGGTGAGTCCTGGATGTAATTTGGGAGTCAATGGCATACAGATTGAACATGAATCACTGGATCACATGAGAGCAGACCAGGGAGAAGACATTGAGACAGAGGAGGAAAAACCTGGGTCTAAGGCTCAAATTTGTTGCTTCTCAGACACAAATAATCTGTATTATTCTTGACTTCATACTCATTGTCGCTCCAAAGCCCTTTATCTGATCAGCTGCCAAGTAAAATTGATTCTTCTTTTCATAGTGTTTCTAAGAGTTATCTCTTCCTTGCTACCAGCCAAATTCAGACATTTATTACTTTATGTCTAGACAATTGTAGTAAACTCCTAATCACTCTTTCAGCCTCTGCCTCTTCTTTCCCTACCACCCTAATTTATTCTGAACTTACAATCAGACCCATCTTCCTATGCAACTACAATGATTATATTATTTCCATGCAAAAACCAGAAACAAACAACCCTAGTAGCTCGTTAGACTCAGCATGGCCATGCAAGCCTTTGAAGTTCAAGTCATAGTCTGAGAAGCATCTGTTTCCAGTGTTCCTCAATGGTAACCAGTGCTCTGCTCAAACTACCCTTCTCCCAAGTTGACCTATTTCACCTCTGAGTTTGTATGTGTCTTCCTTTCTCATTGGGTCTCTTCCCCCACAGCCTGCTTTATAGACTAAGTTGCACTTTAAGGTTAGTTTAATTGCTTATCTTCACCAAGACCGTCCTCATACCACCAGCACCAAAAGGTGTATCTCGATGTTTTACTACTTTTAGGGCATCTGCCACGTGTTGCCGTAATCTGTAGCTATCGGTGTACATTTTTATTGCCTCAGTTTGTCTAAGAGCTCCTGGAAGGGCTGCTTGTAATAGCTTATTATCGCATCCTCTAGGGGGACTTCAAGTCCATGTAAAATGCCTCATTAGGTAAAATCCATATGTGGCCACCTTCTTATTTCAAACAGTGTCTGTTGACATTTAATATTCATAGGAGGAGGGGAAGAGGAATAAGATCCAATCAGCTATAAATGAAAACAGAAATTGAACTACTCATATGTCTGCTCCCACTTAGAATCAGATTGATGGAGGCATTTTCTACTTCTGTTTGAAATAGAAATCCAGCCTTGGAAGAAAAGTTCTACTGATTTTGTTTTTCAAGTGGTGGCCATGTGTTTAAACTTAATTTACATATCGCCAAATGATGGAGAAATTAAGATGTCATTTTAAAGACAGATGTACAAGGTTGTGGATTAGATTTATTTTAATCAATGATTATCTGTATTTTATAATTCCAACCAGCAATAAGTCATAAATCAATAGTAGTACTGAAAGTAAGCTTCTTTTACTTTATCTTTTAATGATTTTAATGCATTATATTTTGACTAATCTAGGCACAATATACTATACACCTTATATTGGAAACTGCTGATGTACTGAAAACTGATAATGTCAAAAAAGGTTTGGATGTTTCCAAAATATAGTCACTGTATTCACAAAGTTTACTGTCACCTAGTCATCTGTCCAGCAAAAACAAATTAGCCTGGGAAAACATGGAACTAAATGTTAAAAGTTATTTTAGTTTAATGAATTGCTATTTATTTAAAATGTGCTTTTATTTCTACAGATAATTTCTGACCCTAGACTTCGCTTTGAGTTAGCGCTTCGAGAAGCTGGACTTCATAGAACACTTTATGCCAAAGAGATATTACCAAAAATTTGTCCTCAAAAACCTCCAAGAAAAGACATGGAGTCTACTGTATTTAAAATATAGAGCTCATCCTCAGATTCTATAGGTAAAGGAAATTTTTCTTTGAAAACATTTATATGAATAATAATACTTTCTAAAATGTTTGAAATAGCAGACATAGAAATCATAGCATCTAATAAAACAACTTTGCCTTTCTTTTGTGATCTTTACGTATACTTGCATCTTTAAGTTATATTTAATAGTACTAAATTCCCCCAAATTATGGAACTGAATTATGGCACATATAGTACGTACACTATATTTTAGTGAACTGCATGTTGGAGGTTGTGTTATCCTATGAAAAGAGCTCAAAAATAACTATTTGTGAGAATTATAAATTATGTAGCTGCTACCTGCTAATGTTCATTTCTGCTTGCTATTTCAGAATTTGACTTTTTAATTATGGAAGCTTCATTATCATTAATATTTCTGTTATTTCTTGATTATTAAAAGAGGAGACTCAACCTTTCTCTAAATTTAGAAACCAATTTGGTACACCATGTTTACTGCAAACTGGTTAATCATCCAAACAATTTCATTTTGCAAATTAGCCCTTAAGAATAAATTAGAAAAAAAGAATAAATTAGAAATTAGAAATAACATTTCAAGCATGGGAATATCTGTTTTGGTTTGGAAAAATATATATATTTGTGAGATTATTTAGAAGAAATATTTAAAATTTCATAATATTTGGAATGCTGTCAAAAGTTCCAAATTATTAAATATTTAGATGATTTTTATGGAAAAGGAGCATATCAAATAAAACTCAAGCATAAATATTTGACCATTTCTAAAAATGATTTTTCAAGCAGAATAGCAAGTTAGTGTTGTTAAAAGTTGCCATGTTACCATTAAGATTACCCCCCTCCTTTCTGTCTCTATTGCAGCTCCCTGACATTTCTCTCTCTATTGTAGCTGCCATCTACCTCCCGGGGTGGCAGTCTCCATGCAATTACTGGAATAATGTTAAGAAAATAAAAGGCCAGTCCAACTATTGGAATCTTTGACTTTATGATTGGCCCCAACATCATAGAAATAAAAAAAATACAGGTACAACCCCATTAGAATAAATCTTCATAAAAGATCCTATGGAGAATATCCTTGTCTGCATTCCAAAACTTATTCTAACACCCTTCTAGTTGCCTCATCATAACATCTCATAAAAAGAGAGGAAGAATTGTTTAACGAGAGCTAAGGAGTAGTGAGCATTAGTGTTTAAGGTATCTCCTGGGGTTAACAATGTTCCTTTATGAGCCCTCAGTTTGCTTGATGTGATGCCTCAGACACAGAACCAAGAAAGCCCTGTCATGTCAGAGCATACCTCTCTAAACATCATGACACGGATACTGCTCAGAGTCCATGGATCCTTTCCAACATCAACATCCACACTGATGTCCAGAGGATCACACTCAAATTCCAGCTGAATATCATTCCCTTTACATTTTCCCAACAGTCAGACTAGTAGCTGGTGATAGTACTATGAGGGGTAGCGCCACAATTTGGAGAACAATTGAGTGACATGTGGTGGTTCCTTGTAGACGCTGAGTATTAGACCTTCGTCAGATGGATAGATTGCAAAAAATTGCTTTCATTCTTTAGGTTCTCTGTTCACTCTGATGACAATTTTTTTTTTTTTTTTTTTAACTCTGCAGAAGCTCTTTAGTTTAATTAGATCCCATTTGTCAGTTTTTGCTTTTGCTGCAATTGCTTTTGGCATTTCATCATGGAATCTCTGCTTGTGCCTTTGTCCTGAATGGTTTTCCCTAGATTTTCTTCTAGCTTTTTTATGGTTTTGGAATTTACATTTACATCTTTAATCCGTCATGAGTTCCTTTTTGTAAAAGGTATAAGGAAGGAGTCCAGTTTCAATTTTCTGCATATAGCTAGCCAGTTCTCCAAGGACTATTTATTAAATAAGGAATGCTTTCCCCATTGCTTGTTTTCTTGAGGTTTGTCAAAGATCAGCTCTAACTAGCATTTTTTTAATTAAAAAAAATCAAATAAATCTGAAATCCAAATGGTTAATGAACATATGAAAATATAGAAGCACCAATTAAAGCCCCAATGAATTACCAGTATGTACCCACCAGATTGGCAACAATATCAAGAAATCTAACAGTATCAATTAGTCATAATATAGAACAATGAGAAGCACATACTGGAGTGGAAGTATAAACTGGAAACATTTGAACTTAACTGATAAGGTTGAAAGCATTCATATTGTTTGATGCAGCAATTCTACTGCTAGATAGATGCTCTTGAGAAGCTCCTGCATGTGTGTAGGAGGACATAAACTAGGATTCCCAAATGAAAACAAGCCAAATGTTCAACAGTAAATAAATATAAAAAATGTAGTATATTCATATACAGAATTGCATCCAGCAATGAAAATGAATAAAATAGCATCATGGACATAATATTTAGTGAAAGGAGTCAGATACAAAAGCGTGCATATTGTGTAGTATTTTATTTGTCAAAGGTACAAAAGCAGGCCAAACTAACCTATGTTTTTTAGGAATATATGTGTAAGTGGCAAAATAATAGAGAAAAATCGAATGATTAAAAGTAGAATCAAGGTAATGATTACCTCTCAGAGATGGAGAGACAGTTGGGAGTAGGGGCTTCCAAGTTACTGGAAACGTTTTATTGCTCAACCAGGGTAGTGATTATAGTATCTGTCTAATTATTCTTTAATGTTTATAACTGTCTTATTTATATACTATAATAGGCCAATGCTATAAATTCCCAATAAAATGAAAAAAATTAAGAAAATTATTTAAAACAATGTTTTAGTATGTAAGTGTATCGGAAATAATCTTCTTAGCCAGTTTCTGATTTAATATCCTTAATTTACATGAATTTCTGAGACAGCAAGGCCAGTCCCTGCTCGGGAGTCATATTTACTTTGACATGGAATAGCATCCCCTTTATTTTCCTCCTCCCCAACCCTGTGCTCTGCTTCATAAGGTTGTAGCTCTTGCCAGTCTAGTTTGCCTAGTATCCTTAGAAAAGAAAGAAAAGAGAACATCCCTAAGGTGAGTAAGCACTGGGCCATGAAATTTGATTTCAATTATCCGTGTTTGTGTATAGTGGGTCATAAGAAAAATATATTTATTAGTGGGTAATGGTCCAAAACAATTTAAAAACCACTACCCTCAATCCATGATTAATAAATGGAATATCCTGATACAGCTCCACATCTTTGAAGATGATGGGCTTGTTTCAAACTGAAAGGAAAGAATGTAATCCATCTGGTAAAAATTCCCTTACCTCACCACCACCAAATCTGCAAATACACCCAAATGGGCATTTACCTTCTGCATCCTCTAGCAGAGGGAGCAAACTCCCCTCTATCAGAGACCAACGTTTCCATGCGTGTTTTGGGTTTCATCCCATCTCAACTCCACAAAAATTTTCTTTTTTGCTTATTCTATTTCTCTCCTGTATATTCAAGCTCTCTCTCAGCATACAAATATGCTGAAAGAAATTCCACTTTAAAAAGAAATCTCCATCAACCCTGTATTGTCCCTTAGCTACCAAGCTATATCTCTCCTCCTCTTCTCAAGCAAGCATTCTTAGAGAGTTCCCAATAGCCATTAAATGTGTCTTTTCACCTTCCAGTTACTATCACTCATTCTGATTTAGCTTTGCTCTCAGCTCCTCTGACACTGCTTTCAGCAAGGTCACCAATGAACTGTGTGTTGGCAAATCTGATGACCGCTTCTCAATTTTCATCTTACTGACTTCATGACAACATTTGATTCACTTGACAACTACTACATCTCAGAGCATGCTTTTCCCTTGGCTTCTATGATATCAGCCTCCTTTACCTCTTGCTTCTCTGGTCATTCTCAATTCCTTTTCTGACTCCTCCATCTCTATCCATCTCTAGATGTTGAAGTGCTCCAGGATTAGACCATTTAGTTCTATCTTTTAAATTGTTGTATTATCCAAGGGAACATCCTTCAATGTTATACTTCAGTTTTAGCTTTTAAATTCAATCTTTTGAGTATCTTTTAATCTATACGCCTCCCCACCCATCCATTTTCCCCTTTTGCATTTTACTTATTGAAGAAACAAATAAATTTATATGCAGAATTTTCTATGCTGGATTTTGTTGACTTTGTCTTTTTGGTGTCTTAACAGTTTAATATATTCCTCTCTCCTCTGTTTTTTCTGTTTGCCATAAATTGGTAGTTGACCCAGAGGCCTTACGGACATAAGATTCAGGTTTTTTTTTTTTTTTCTTTTCTCCAAGGCTACTTCATTGCGGTGATTTGTTCCCCCAGCAGGATATGCATATTGTCTGACGGAACCTCTTTTTGCAATTTTTGCTGCCACTAATTCTCAATGCCTAAGTCCATTAATTAATTACAGATTGCATGGTAGTAATATATTCAAATTCAATCACTCTTTCCTTTATTACCTGGAAAAATAACATAAAGAAAAATTTTTCTTTTCTGGTATTTGATAGTATAAGAGGAGTAGGCTAAGTGAGGTTTTTTTTTTAACTTAACAGTTTTACAAGTAATGAGTTTCTTATTTGACATCCTGCAAACGTGATCAATTTTGTTGTATTTTTATGAAGTTATGAATTTAAATGTATTTGTCCATTTAATCTATTAAAGTGTTACCCTTATTGATGCTCCATTTATCCCCTCCTTGCCCAATGGAAACCTTTTCAGTTTGACTCATAATTCCATTAAGATAGACTAATAGACTTGGTAACTTCCTTGCCATGCCAGCTATCTATTGCTATGCAATAAAACTTAGTGGTTCAAAACTTATTTTTAAAAATTATTTCTCATGTTTCTGTGAGTTGACTGGGCTCTACTGGTTAGTTCTCACTTGGGGCCTGTATTAATTTCCTATCACTGCTGTAAAAAATTACCACAAATTTAATGGTTTAAACAATGAAAATTTATCCTATAGTTTTGAGAGGTCAGAAATCAGAATTGAATCTCATTGGGCTAAAATCACAGTTTTGACAGGGCTGTATTCCTTTCTCAAGCCTATAGGAGATAATCAGTTTTTTTGCCTTCTCCAGCTTCTAGAAGCTGCCTATAGTCCTTAGCTCATGCTGTCTTTCTTTTATCTTCAAAACTAGCAATGGCAGGCCTAATCCTTCTCACATCCCAGCACTCCACACTCCTCTTCTGCCTCCCTCTTCCATTGTTCAGAACTCTTGTGATTACTTTAAGCCCTAATGATTCAAAATAATCTCCCTATTTTAAGATCAGTTGATTAGCAATCAGAATACCCTTTGCCATGTCACCTAACATTCACAGATTATGGAGATTAGGAAATTGACATCTTTGGGAGACATTTTCTGCCTACCACAGGGTATATTATAAATTTGTAGTCAATTGCTAGTTGAGGATGTAGTCATCCAAAAACTGAAGTTGGCTGAATGATCAAGAGAACTCACTCACATGGCTGTCAATTGATGCTGGTTGTTGGCTGGGAACTCATTTGAGGTTGTCAATGGGACCAACCACCTGCACATGACCTCTCAAGATGACTTGGCGTTTCATAGAATGGTATCTGAGTTCCAAGACAGAATTTTCCAAGAGCAAACATTCTAAGAGGCATAAATGCAAGCTGCTAGACAAGATGAGATCTGATGGAACTGGTACAGGGTCTCTTCCTCCATATTCTTTTCATCAGAGCAGTCGTAGAACTCTCTCAGATTAAAAAGGTGTGAGAAAAAATGTCCATTTATTAATGGCAAGGTCACGTTGGATGAAAGTATGTGAAATAAGAAATATTTTTGCAGCCACTTTTGGAAATCTGTCATGTTTGTTATCAGGCATAACAAGATGTTCTAAGCTCATTTTGAATATTTCTTGCTCTGACCAGGAACTAACCACATTGCTACTAGTTGATCTTCTATTCTAGACCTTTTAAATGAGCATGGTTAGAAAAATCACACACACACTCCTATACGTATACATATACATGCATATACAGACATATATACTAAACGAGCAGGGTGCGGTGGCTTGCGCCTGTAATCCCAACACTTTGGGAGGCCGAGGCAGGTGGATCGCTTGAGGCCAGGAGTTCAGAACCAGCATGGCTAACATGGTGAAACCCTGTCTCTACTAAAAATACAAAAATCAGCAAAGTGATTATGCCTTTTCCATTTTTTTCTTTTGTTATCATTGTATCTATATTATGAGGGATTATGTAGATATTACACATACTCTCTTTTATCTTGAATCTTTTTCTGTAAGTATATATTTATGGATATTGCCAGGATTTTTCATCAGTATCTCTCTCGTCGTTTGGGTTGTCTGAAGCCTGTTTTCAAGAAGATTCTTCGGTAATTGGTCATGGAAACAATATTTTCTGGGTCCTTGAATGTTAATAACAGATTGATGGTGGCCTTTATAGTTGAAAATAAATTTTTCTGGTATAGGATACTTTATTTACGTTTTCTTTTCTTAGCATAAAATGTCAAAGGGCTGGCTTTAATATGGTTTTCTTTACCTAAGAATTACTTGATCTTTTTGCCTGATTAGAGTTTTTTTCACTTTCTTTATAATACAGTAGTTTTAGTGAACTTTATCTTTGTGTTTGTCATTCTGGGTTAACATACTTACTCAGTAAATTATATTCCCTTTCACAATATAAATTCAATTTTATTTCAGGAATTTTTTATATTATAATTTTTAGTGTTTGTTATGTTTCCTTTATTTCCCCTGGGACTCTTATTATGCTATTACACTATGTTGGATCTTCTTTGCCTATAGTCTTTATATGCCACTTTCTTTTGAATTCTTTTAATCTTTTTCTTCATTTTTTACAAACTTTTAACTTAAAAATAACTTTATAGAATAGCTGCAAGAAGATAGCTGCTGTAACTTTAACCCAGATTCTTCCATTAAGATTTTGTTCAACTTTTAAATTCCTTTTGTGTTCTCCTTTAATTTGATTCATTTCTACAGCCTTTTTTGTCTTTCATGACATCCACTTTTTGTTTTGATAAATATACATAATATAAAATTTACTACTGTAACCATTCTAAGCTTACAATTAAGTGGCATTAAGTACTTTCACATTATTTTGCAACCATCACCCCTATTTATCTTCAGAACTTTTTCATCATCTCAATCTGAAACGCTGAACCCATTAACCAAAAACTGCCCACCTCTTCCCCTGAGCCTCTGATAAGCACTATGCTAATTTTTTTCTCCATGAATTTGTCTATTCTAAGTACTTCATATAAACAGAATCATGTAATACTTGTCCTTTTATGTGTGACTTATTTCACTTACTATAATGTTTTCAAGTTCACCCATGTTGTAGAATGTATTAGAATTTCATTCCTTTTTAAGGCAGAAAACATCCTATTGTATGTATATACCAAATTTTGTTTATTCCTCTGTCAAAGGACATTTGGATTGTTTTCATCTTTTCGTTATAGTAACACTGCTATAAACATTGATGTGCAAATATCTGTTCAAACCCCTACTTTTAATTCTTTTGAGAATATACTCAGAAATGAAATTGGTAAATGATATGGCAATTCTATGTGTAAGTTTTTGAGAAACTGCCGTGCGATTTTCCACAGTGACTTTGCCGTTTTACATTCCCATTAACAATGCACAAGAGTTCCAATTCCTCTACATCCTTGCTGGCACTTGATATTTTCTGCCTTTTTGTTTTTGTTTTTGTTTTTAATCATAGCTATTTCAGTAAGTGTGAATTGGTATTTCATTGTGATTTTGATTTGCATTTTCCTAATGATTAGTGTTGGGCTGGTGAGAATTTTTTAGGTACTTTTTGGTCATTTGTGTATCTTCTTTGGAAGAATGTCCATTCAAGTCCTTTGCCCATGTTTTGATTGGATTGGTTTGTAATTGTTGTTGTGTTGTAGGAGAGCTCTATATATTCTGGAAATTAATGCCTTATCAGATACATGTAATTTCCAAATATTTTCTCCTATTCTGTTGGTTGCCTTTTATCCTGTTGATAGTATCCTCTGATGTACACAAGTTTTTAATATCAATGTTCAATTTATTTATTTTTTCTTGTGTTGCTGTGCTTTTACTGTCATATCCAAAGATTGATTACCAAACCCAATGTCATGAAGCTTTTCCTCCATGTTTTCTTATAAAAATTTTATAGTTTTAGTGGCTATGTTTAGAGCTTTTATCCCTTTATTTTTTTGTATACAGTAAGAAATCGATTTCATCCTTTTGCATGTAGATATGCAGTTTTCTCAGGACTGTTTGTTTAAAAGACTTTTTTAAACTGAATGGTCTTGTCACCTTTGTTAAAAATCGGTTGAACATGTATGCAAGGGCTTATTTCTGAGCTCTTTATTCTATTCCATTGGTCTGTCTTTATGCTAGTACCACACTAGCCTCAAGACATTAGTCTGATCACTGTAACTTTGTAGTATGTTTTGATTTGTATGGTCCTGGTAGTTGTAAAAATCATGGAAAGGGTGACACTTTCTACATTTGATGTATATTTGATTATTTTTTACGGAATCTGTACTTCCCTAGGTTTTATTTTGCCCTCATTAAAACAGCTTCACCATCTCTTAAAATCTAGCGTAGCTATATTTTACCTCTGTGTTCTGTGTTCAGGACTCAGAGGTAAAATATGAAGCCATTTTACAGGTAAAAGACATGGAGGGGAAAAATAGAATCTTGTTAAGACCAGTACTTTGCCTGGAGAAGTCATGAGAAAAGTCTAAGATATAAAATTTTTAAAGACTACAAACAAATCCCAAAAATGATGAAGTTTGATCTAGGAAATAAAAACAATCTGGGAATTCTACTGTTTCTCAGATTTAATCAATTTCTTTGGAAAAATGATTGAATGGCTGCTAATACACTTGAAGATGAACACTTGTTACATTACTGCTGAATACTAGAGAGATCCTGAGAGGAAAGTCTCAGGAACTTAGACACTGAGCCTTTAGGAGCAGTAGATATTTGAAACTCAATACAGGACTGAATTATACTAATAGAATCCACAAGCTGCTCGACAACTTATGGAATCCACTGTACCCCTCAGTACTTAGGGAGAAATATGACATCAAATCTGTTATTTCCGTATTTTTATAATTTCCAGAAAGATAATTTCCACCCTCAACTGTAATTCTTTTACTAACAAATGCCTGTGTTCTTTTTCTTTCCTGCCTTTAATAGTATTGGGGTCAAGGTTTTTTTCCCTGCTTAACTTGCTTCAGATTTGTACTTAAATACATGTTTTTAATGTCACTGGTGGCCTCGCTAATTTCATCAAATATTTTTTCTCAAAGAATTTATTTTGCCTGTGAGCAAGCAAATTTGGGGAATGAGTAGTTGCCTCATTTGCCTTCTATCTTGCACATTTTCCAAGACATGTCAATATTACTTAGCACCACATATGCTTAAAACTCTTAATATTTATAAACAATTTCAAAAACAATTTGCTTACATTTCTTTAGACATTTTATAAATATGGCATTCATCTGCAATGTTTATCTTCACAGTATATTAAAAACAAAATGATGCAACAAATGCCCTGTTACTATTGAAATATACACTAATTTACTTTGGGAAGATTATTAAAAGTAATATTTTTAAATCTACTAAAATAAAATCAAACTTTACTTGGTAGTGAAAATAAATGCCTTGCTAAAGGAAATCTAGCACAGCACAACATGAACTTCTATCTACATGGATTGAGACCCTGGCATCTAGAAGAAAAGGTCCAGAAAATGTGAAAAGAATATTTTGTTATCCACTTATATCATTATATATATAATGTATATATAATATAGTTACTTAAAACTGGCTTGAGAGATCAGTGGAAGCCTCAGAGTTTAATGTTTATAGACAATTTCCTTTTTTTCCTCTTTCTGAATCCAAATCTGTAGTTTAATTCAATTCAACAAACCTCCGACATGGAGAAATGGAAAAACCTCCTCATCACTATACAGATGTAGATAAAGGAAATTGCATAAGCTGTGGTTCAGGCACAGAGAAAAAAGTTGTACAACATGATGCATTGAAAATATTGGGACTGAGAACCCAGGCACTATGCATGGATGACTGTTCTACCAGCATGGAGTTCTGTCAATCGCCTGTCATGCCTATGCCTGTGGCTTGTTGAGTGGCTTTACAAGGAGCAGAGATTGTTTTGGGGGTGATAATGGATTTTTCCAATAGGGAAGAAAACAAATTTCTGGGAACCATTGGGTGCAGATCTAGCAGATGTTTCACCCCTGCAGACTGCTGACCAGTTGTCAGCCCCTTGGTCTGTTCGATGATAAAACAGATCCCTTTGGTCTGTTTCTATGTTTTTTCTGAAAGAACAACGTTCAGATGTTTCCTGGTCTATGCAGTTTTTGTCCCTTTTGAGGCTTGATAAAGCTGGAGTGCAATCCCTACTGGTATATGTGAGTTTTACTTCTGCCATCCTCCAACTCCACCCCATTCTTCACAGAAACAGGCCTAGGGTTTAATGAATGACAGCCCAATGTGTTTGAACTTTATCATGTAGACAGCACAAAATATTCAAATCTTGTGAAGCACAAAAACAAAGACAATGCTTCCAGAAGGTTAATAGGAGAGCAGGGTACAGTCAGATGGAAGCAGGAAGAACACTGGGAGTGGGGGAACCGTTTATGATTAATCATAATAAATCAGGTGTGAGGTAATGTGAAAGTGGAGGTCAGTGGGATCCAATTCTTATCACTTCAAGAGGAGTTATCTTCTAGAATTTTTGTAGTTTCAGGTCTTATATTTAAGTCCTTAATCCATCTTGAGTTGATATTTGTATAAGGTGAGAGGTAAGGATCTAGTATCATTCTCCTACATGTGGATAGCCAATTATCCCTGCACCATTTGTTGCAAAAAGAGTGTCCTTTCCCCACTTTATGTTTTAGTTTGCTTTGTCAAAGATCAGTTGGCTGTAAGAATTTGGGCTTATTTTTGGGTTCTCTATTCTGTTCCATTGACCTATGTGCCTGTTTTTATACCAGTACCATGCTGTTTTGGTGACTATGGCCTTATAGTATAGTTTGAAATCAGATAATGTGATGCCTCTAAATTTGTTCTTTTTGCTTAGTCTTGCTTTGGCTATGAGGGCTCTTTTTTTGTTCCATATCAATTTTAGAATTGTTTTTCTAATTCTGTGAAGAATGATGGTGATAACCATCATTTGATAGGGATTGCATTGAATTTGTAGATTGCTTTTGGCAGTCTGGTCATTTTCACAATATTGATACTACCCATCCATGAGCCTGGGATGTGTTTGCATTTGTTTGTGTTGTCTGATTTCTTTCAGCAGTGATTTATAGTTTTCCTTGCAGAGGTCTTTCGCCTCCTTGGTTAGGTACATTCCTAAGTACTTTTTTGTTGTTGCAACAAAAAAGGGGTTGAATTCTTGATTTGATTCTCAGCTTGGTCACTGCTGGTGTATAGAAGAGCTACTGATTTGTGTACATTAATTTTGCATCTAGAATCTTTGCTGAAATTTTTATCAGTTCTAGGAGCTTATGGAGAGTCTTTAGCGTTTTCTATGTAAATGATCACATCATCAGCAAACAGCAACAGTTTTACTTCCTCTTTATTGATTGGATGCCCTTTATTCTCTTGTCTGATTATTCTGTCTAGGACTTCCAGTACTACATTGAAGAGGAGTGGTGAGACTGGGCATCCTTGTCTTGTTCCTGTTCTCAGGGGGAATGCTTTCAACTTTTCCCCATTCAGTATTCTGTTGGCTGTGGGTTTGTCATAGATGGCTTTTATTATATTGAGTTATGTCTTTTGTATGTTGATTTTGCTGAGAGTTTTAATCATAAAGAGATGCTGAATTTTGTCGAATGTTTTTTTCTGCATCTATTGAGATCATGTACTTTTTGTTTTTAATTCTGTTTATGTAGGGTATCATATTTACTGATTTGTATATGTTAAACTATCCCTCTTATAAAACCCACTTGATCATAGTGGATTATCTTTTTGATATATTGTTGGATTTGGTTAGCTAGTATTTTGTTAAAAATTTTAGCATCTAGGTTCATCAGAGATATTGGTCCATAGTTTTCTTTTTTGGTTATGTTTTTTTCCTGGTTTTGGTATTAAGATGATACTTACTTCATAGAATGATCTAGGAAGGTTCCCTTTTTCTCCATCTTGTGGAATAGTGTCAATAGAATTCATACCAATTCTTCTTTGAATGTCTGGTAGAATTCTGCTGTGTATGCGTCTGGTCCTGGCCTCTTTTTTGTTGGTTTTTGAATTACCATTTCAATCTCACTGCTTGTTATTGGCCTGTTCAGGGTATTTAATGCTTCCTGATTTAAAGTAGGAGGGTTGTATCTTTCTAGCAGCTTATCTATCTCTTCTAGGTTTTCTAGTTTATGCACGTATCTTCATAGCAGCTTTCAATAATCTTTTGTATTTCTGTGGTGTCAGTTGTAATATCTCCGGTTTCATTTCTTTTTGAGTTTACTTGGATTTTTCTTTCTTTTCTTGGTTAATCTTGCTAATGGTCTATCAATTTTAGTTATTTTTTCAAAGAACCAGCTTTTTGTTTCATTTATCTTTTGTATTTTTCATTTATCTGTTGTGTTTAGTTCTGCTCCAATCTTGGTTATTTCCTTTCTTCTGCTGGGTTTGGGTTTGGTTTGTTCTTGTTTCTCTCGTTCCTTGAGGTGTGACCTTGATTGTCTGTTTATGCTCTTCCTTCCTTTTCCATGTAGGTGTTTAGGGATATGAACTTTCCTATTAGCACCACCTTTGCTGTGTCCCAGAGTTTTTGATAGGTTGTGTTACTATTGTTGTTCAATTTGAATAATTTTTAAATTTCCATCTTGATTTTTTTGTTGACCCAATGATCATTCAAGAGCAGATTATTTAATTTCTAGGTATTTGCATGGTTTTGAAGGTTCCTTTTGGAGTTGGTTTCTAGTTTTATTCCACTGTTTTTTTTTTTTTTTTAATTCATTGAGGCTTGTATTGTGGCCTATTGTATGGTCTATCTTGGAGAAAGTTTCATGTACTGTTGAATAGAATGTATATTCTGTGATTGTTGGATGGAATGTTCTGTATATATCTGTTAAGTCCATTTGCTCCAGGGTATAGTTTAAACCCTTTGTTTCTTTGTTGACTTTCTGTCTTGATGACCTGTCTGGTGCTGTCCATAGAGTATCGAAGTCCCCCAATATTATTGTGTTGCTGTCTATCTCATTTCTTAGGTCTATTATCACTTGTTTTATAAACCTGGGGGCTCTAGTATTAGGTGCATATATGTTTAGAATTATGATATTTTCTTGTTGGACAAGGCCATTTATCATTATATAATGTCCCTCTTTGTCTCTTTTAACTGCTGTTGCCTTAAAGTTTGTTTTGTCTGACATAAGAATAGCTATTCCTGCTTTCTTTTGGTGTCCATTTGCATGAAATGTCTTTTTCCACTCCTTTACCTTAAGTTTGTGCAAGTCCTTATGTGTGAGTCTCTTGAAGGCAACAGATAGTTGATTGATGAATTTTTATCCATTCTGCAGTTCTGCATCTTTTAAGTGGAGCACTTAGGCCATTTATATTCAATGTTAGTACTGAAATGTGAACTACACTTCCATTCATCATGCTATTTGTTGCCTGTATACCTTGCTTTTTTGTTTTTCATTTTTGTTTTTTTTAACTGCATTTTTTGTTTTTTAGGTCCTGTGAAATTCATGCTTTAAAGAGGTTCTGTTTTGATGTGTTTCTAGGATTTGTTTCAAGATTTAGAGCCCTTTTAGCAGTTCTTGTAGTGGTGGCTTAGTAGTGACAAATTCTCTCAGCATTTGTTTGTCTGAAAAAGACTGTATCCTTCCTTCATATATGAAGTTTAGTTTTGCTGGATATAAAATTCTTGGCTGACAATTGTTTTGAGGAGGCTAAAGATAAGGCCTGAATCCTTTCTAGCTTATAGGGTGTCTGCTGAGAAATCTGCTGTTAATCTGATAGGTTTTCCTTTACAGGTTACCTGGTGCTTCTTTCTCACAGCTCTTAAGATTCTTTCTTTTATCTTAACTTTAGATAACCTGATAACAATGTGACTAGGTGATTATGTTTTAGCGATGAATTTCCCAGGTGTTCTTCATGTATCTTGTGTTTGGTTGTCTAGGTCTCTCACAAGGCCAGGGAAGTTTTACTTGATGATATCCCCAAATATGTTTTCCATACTTTTAGATTTCTCTTCTTCCTCAGGAGCACCGATTATTCTTAGGTTTGGTCATTTAACATAATCCCAGACTTCTGGAGGCTTTGTTCATATTTTCTTATTCTTTTTTCCTTCATCTTTGTTGGATTGGGTTAATTCAAAGACCTTGTGTTTGAGCTCCAAAGTTCTTTATTCTACTTCTTTTTTATATTACATTTAGGTTTTGGGGTACATATGAAGAACATGCAAGACTGTTGCATAGGTACACACATGGCAGCGTGATTTGCTGCCTTCCTCCCCTTCACCTATATCTGGCATTTCTCCACATGCTATCTCTCCCCAACTCCCCACCCTGCACTGTCCCTCCCCTATTTCCCCCCAACAGACCCCAGTGTGTGATGTTCCCCTCCCTGTTTCAATGTGTTCTCATTGTTCAACACCCACCTATGAGTGAGAACATGTGGTCTTTGATTTTCTGTTCTTGTGTCAATTTGCTGAGAATGATGGTTTCCAGTTTCATCCATGTCCCTACAAAGGACACTAACTCATTGTTTTTGATGGCTGCATAATATTCCATGGTGTATATGTGCCACATTTTCCCTGTCCAGTCTATCATTGGTGGGCATTTGGGTTGGTTCCAGGTCTTTGCTATTGTAAACTGTGCTGCAGTGAACATTCGTTTGCATGTGTCCTTACAGTGGAATGATTTATAATCCTTTGGATATGTACCCAGTAATGGGATTGCTGGGTCAAATGGAATTTCTATTTCGAGGTCCTTGGGGAATCGCCACACTGTCTTCCACAATGGTTGAACTAATTTACACTCCCACCAGCAATGTAAAAGTGTTCTATTTCTCCACATCCTCTCCAGCATCTGTTGTCTCCAGATTTTTTAATGATCACCATTCTAACTGGTGTGAGAGTATCTCAATGTAGTTTTGATTTGCATTTCTCTAATGACCAGTGATGATGAGCATTTTTTCATATGTTTGTTGGCCTCATGTATATCTCCTTTTGTAAAGTGTCTGTTCATATCCTTTGCCCACTTTTGAATGGGCTTGTTTGCTTTTTTCTTGTAAATCTGTTTTAGTTCTTTGTAAATTCTGGATATCAGCCCTTTGTCAGATGGGTAGACTGCAAAAACTTTTTCCCATTCTGTTGGTTGCCAATTCACTCTAATGACTGTTTCTTTTGCTGTGCAGAAGCTGTGGAGTTTGATTAGGTCCCATTTATCTATTTTGGCTTTTCTTGCCAATGCTTTTGGTGTTTTAGTCATGAAGTCCTTGCCTACACCTATGTCCTGAATGGTTTTGCCTAGGTTTTCTTCTAGGGATTTTATGGTGTTAGGTCTTATATTTAAGTCTTTAATCCATCTGGAGTAAATTTTAGTGCAAGGTGTCAGGAAGGGGTCCAGTTTCTGCTTTCTGCACATGGCTAGCCAGTTTTCCCAACAACATTTCTTAAACAAGGAATCTTTTCCCCATTGCTTGTTTTTGTCAGGTTTGTCAAAGATCCAATGGTTGTAGATATGTTGTGTTGCCTCCGAGGCCTCTGTTCTGTTCCATTATTCTACTTCTTCAGTTCTATTGCTGAGACTTTACAGAGCATTTTGCATTTCTATGTGTGTCCATTGTTTTCTGAAGTTTTGGTTTTTTAAAATTAATATCTATTTCCTTGAATATCTCTCCTTTTATTTCTTGTATCATTTTTTGGATTTCCTTACAGCGGGCTTCACCTTTCTCTGCTGCTTTTCTGATTGGCTTAATAACTAACCTCCTGAATTCTTTTTCAGGTAAATCAGGTATTTCTTGGTTTGGGTCCATTGCTAGTCAGCTAGTGTGATTTTTTGGCAAGTGTTAAAGAGCCCTTTTTTGTCATGTTACCAGAGTTGGTTTTCTGGTTCCTTCTCATTTGGGTAGGTCAGAGGGAAAGTCTAGGGCTGAAGGATGTTACTCAGATTCTTTTGCCCCATGGGCATTCCATTGATATAGTACTCTCTCCCTTTTCCTATGGATGTGGCTTTCTGAGAGCCAAACTGTAGTGATTGTTATCTCTCTTCTGGATCTAGCCACCTAGTGAGTCTACCAGGCTCCAGGTTGATACCACAGGGTTGTCTGCAGAGTCCTGTAATGTGAACCATCTGTGGGTCTCTCAGCCATGGATACCAGTACCTGTTCCAGTGGAGGTGGCAGAGGGGTGAATTAGAGTCTGTGAGGATTCTTAGCTTCGGTGGATTAATGCACTATTTTTGTGCTGGTTGGCCTCCTGCAGGAGATGGTGCTTTCCAGAGAGCATCAGCTGTAGTAGTATAGGGAGGAACAGATGGTGGGTAGGTGGGAGCCTTAGAAATCTCAAGAGTATATTCCCTTTGTCTTCAGCTACCTGGGTCAGTAAGGAAGGACCACTGGGTTGGGGCAGGGCTAGGCATCTGAGCTCAGACTCTCCTTTGGTGGGTCTTGTTGTTGCCGCTGTGGGAAATGGGGGTGAGACTCCCAGGTCAATGGGGTTATGTTCCTAGAGGATTATGACTGTCTCTACTGTGCCACGCAGATTGTCAGGGAAGTGGGGGAAAGCCTGCAGTCACAGGCTTCACCTAGCTCCGATGCAATCCAAAGGGCCAGTTTTACTCCCACCATGCCTCGCCCCCCAATAGCATTGAGTCTGTTTCCAGGCCGTGGGTGCAAAGGGCTGAGAATTTGCCCCAGGTTACCTGCCTCCCAGCTACGAGAGTAAATATGGCTTTCCTTCTTCCCCCACCTGTGGAGTCAGCACACCGGATTGATGCCCTCCCCCCAGTTCTGACAAGGAGGCTTCATGATCAGTTCAAATTGTTACAAAGTTCAGCTGGAGATTTCCTTCTTCCCGTGGCCTTTTCCCAGTACCTTTGACCATCCTCACAAAGCCCCTGTGAAGCCAGGCAAAAACGGCTTGCTAGGAGACCCAACGAGCTCCCAGGACTTTTCCTACTGCTTCCTCTACGCCTGCATTTCACTCAGCTTTCTAAATTGAATCAGCTCCAGGTAAGGACAAAAATCTTCTCCAATAATCGAGGCCTTCAGTTTCCCCGTTGGGGGTATGTGTTTGGGGCCAGACAATCTCCCTTTCCCACTTCCACAGTTTGGGCACTCAGAGTATTTGGGTTGTCCTCCGGGCCCTGGAGAAGCAATCTGCTTTCTTCAGGGGGTCTGTGGGTCCTCTCAGGTTTCCTGATGTATTCCTGCAGTTGTTCTGGAGCAAAAATTCACGATGCAACTCTCCACATGCTGCTCTGTCTGTCCAAGTCAAAGCTGCTATCTAGTCCTGCCTCCCGTCCGCCATGATCCTCATGTCTTTTCATATTTCTTATTGTTGTGTTTTAATTACTCCTGTTATAGCTTTGATGATTTTAAAGCTTTTCTCCGGCAGTCTCTTTCTAAGTTCCATTCTAATAACTCACATTCTTCGGTCTAATCCTCCTCTCTGTTGACTGTGCGTCACACAAATATTGTTACTTGCCTATTCTGTGACTTTCTATCATGAGCTTATCTTCAACGAGGCTGGCTATTTTGTAAGAATTCTGTGTCATCTGGGTGTGTCTGCTTCCCCACATGGTTTTGCATTTATTATGCCAGGATCGCCAGGGGTATCTCTGTTCCATGGCCCAATTTTCTGTGTATCTTTTAAAGTGGGAGTTCCTGAAACATAAATTCAAATTCCAAGCCAGACTCAGGCAAGGAGTTTGAATTTCTTAGGGAATTGTATGCTTTCTCCCATTGCTTGTTAAACAGAGACAAACTAGATTCACTAGAATCTCCTGTGCAGGTGGGAAGACTTCTTTAGTTGGGTCTTAGTTCCAATATCCACTTCACCTGACACTAGGCCTCACGTCTACGTGAGCTTTAAACCTTAGCCTCCATGTCTATCAGCTGTAAGCTTAGATCACAACTCTGGCTTACAGAGTTTTCTCTTTTTTTCTAGCATGTTTTGATTCTCTTCCCAAAATATTTCATACAGCCTTTGTAGATGTTTGCAATGCTTTGGGGTATAATAGCTCTCCCTCTTACAGAACTTCCAGTAAACTTCTCATAACATCCTTCCACAACTGTCCTCCTTCCTTACTAGTCTCCCTCTATCTCAATATTTCCTTTCAATTTTTTCTTATTATTTCCCTCCACTTCATGATAATTTCTTTCTCTGGCAACATATTTTGACCCCACAGAGTCCCATGTATGCTACAACAACCTGAAAAGATACGTTATCTCATTAGTTCCTGTAACCATTATTGAGACACTGGAGTATTTATATCCAGGTAATGCCTATTGGATTGATACAGGAAAATTTCATTTTAAACCCACAGACTTCGATTCTGTAGAAATAGTCCCTGGTGTGTCTACCTTCTTCTCTTCTCTCTAGTATTTTAGATTTAATCATTCTTTCTGATAGCTATTGATGTGCTAGTTATATCTTCTCACTGCATTCCTGAGTCTGATAAACTGTGCTTTAAAAGATAGCTTTCGTCAGGTATGCTATCTTGAGCAAGAATGCCTGAACCACCTGATTCAGATTAAGGACTTCTTGGCAGATACAGTCTTATATTGGAGATAAGAATATCAGGCTACACAGTCTCCCTGCTGGTAGCTATTACTATGCTCAGCTCTTTGCTGTGACTCTTCACTCACCACAGAACCTTCCTAGAGTCATTTAACTCCTCCCGTAGATCAGAGAAGCCCACGTGGAAATGGCAACCAGCAGGCAGGAGTATCAGCAATGAGTAAATTAATAAAATTAGTAAATTAGAATTTGGTATTATAAAAGCCACAAAATAGATCTCATTGAGCCTTACATTTTTATTATAGTGAAACTTACATAACACTTATCATTTTAACTCTTTTGCATGTACAATTCAGTAGCATTAAGTACATTCACATTATTGTGCAACTATCACCATTATCCATCTTCAGAACTTTTTCATCATTGCAGACTGAAACTCTGTGCTCATGAAGCAATAAAGCCTTTCTCTTTTTCTCAGCCCCTGGTAACCAGTATCCTACTTTCTTTCTCTGTGAATTTGTCTACTCTAAGTACCTCATGTAAGGTGAAATCGTACAATATTTATCTGTATGTGTGCAGTATTTCATTTAACATAATATCCTGAGCTTTATCCATGTTGTAGCATGTATCAGAATTTCACTGAGACTTTACTTTTTAATGAATTAAATTTTATACATTTTTTTGGAAAAGCTAATTTTTATTAGCCACAAAACCGTAGATGGTTTTATCTGCATAGATGCTGAGATCATCACTGACATCTCTCACTCATCAGTCCTTTCAATGCCACTGTCTCCCACAGCTACTGCTCAGGCTCTGTCATATTTGAATTCTCCTTAGCCTTTTAACATAAGAAGACTTTGGAAGCACATGATCTTTCACATGAAAAGGCAATTTTTATTCTGAGCTATGTAAGCAGCTTGACTTTTTAGGTAAAAATTTGAAGCCAATGACCTTCACAAGAAAGGGAACTGAGTTATCACAGAAGAAAATAATGTCTTTGGAGGCCTCATCTTATCTTTAATCCACCTCCCCCAACCACCCACCACCACCTTGGAAACTGAAATGTAGCCAGTCAAGTAGTGGTCATCTACATCCACGTGTTTCTTGTTAGTGGTCTTTATCTGAGAGAACCAGTGCTTTTACACTTTTTAACAACTTCCCATTGCCTGGCCAATACGGTCCAATCTTCTTAACCTGACTTTTAGAACCCTACCTAATAGACTCCCAAAATACTTTTCCAGATTTAGCCAACCAGGATTCTTCAACATTCTAGTCATATTTCCTGTATTTTCCTCATTTTTTCTTGTTTAATGCTTTTCCTTTTAGTGACAGCACCTCCCCCAGAATCTCTATCAAAATGATCCCCTTAAGTAAAGATCACCTCAAATAACCACCTTAGCCAAGAAACCCTTTCCAACCCTCTCAGCTCTATAGTATCATTTTCTTTGTTTAACCTCTCAGAACACTTTTATTTCTACCCCTCTTTTGGGGGCTATCAAATCACCCTTTGATTTATAGTCATCCACAGATTTGTCTTAGTGCCTTGAACTTATTAGGTTGCAAATTGCTTTATGGAGCTGGCAGTGGCTTGTTCTTTCATAACACCTAGACTTGTGACTTACAGAAAGTAAATTTTTTATAAATATATTTGTTCTGTCATTTGATTGTTTACTTGGAGCGAGTTCATAGCATTGCAGCCTTAAACCTGTTCTGGGACTGGCTCTTTAAGAAGTGAGTCCTGGCTGGGCATGGTGGTTCACACCTGTAATCCCAGCACTTTGGGAGACCAAAGCGGGTGGATCACCTGAGGTCAGGAGTTCAAACCAGCCTGACCAACATGGTGAAACCCTGTCTCTACTAAATACAAAATATTAGCCGGGCATGGTGGTACATGCTTGCAGTCCCAGCTGCTTGGGAGGCTGAGGCAAGAGAACTGCTTGAACCGAGGAGGTAGAGGTTGCAGTGAGCAGAGATTGTGCCATTGCACGCCAGCCTAGGCAACAAGAGTGAAACTCTGTCTCAAAAAATAAATAAATAAATAAATAAATAAGAGAGAGCGAGAGAGGGAAAGAGGTGAGTTCTCTGGGGTCCTAGTGGAAGGAAGAAGATAGCACTGAAGATGGGACCATGAAGTGTAGGAAACGTCTGAATAGAGGGCTCGTGGCCACTGCTGATTGTTTACCCAGAGTACATGGAACCTGAGTGACATTTTATTTCATCTCATCATTGGTTTTTGTTGGTTGGAATGCTGGTAGGAAATGTGCAAACTTGAACTCAAAAGAAAAAAATGAATTGATTTGGATATGAAAAGCATCCAGATTTTTAAAGATCCATCTTCCTGTTTTAACAAGGGATGGGCAAAATCCGATGACCTAGATAATGCCTGTAACCCTAGAATATCCACAGTGCTTCACAGTGTTAACAATTAAGCTACTGTAGATGGAATGGTTTGTCCAATAAATATTATAAATTTAGAAAAATAGACACAATCCTAAAGTACTACTTTTTGGTAGAGTAATTCTAGACCAGTCCTCTGCAAAATAATGATATTGGTCTAGGTTGTTTGCCTAATGAATTTCTAACCTACATTATATAATAAAAAATATTTAAATCATGCTTAATGTTTCAAGGGGCAAAAGTGGCTTAAGGGCTTTTGTTCTCAAGTGAAAACTGCTATGCTCAGTTTTTTAGAAAAACAAATGTTAAATTGATTCTAGATTAAATGACTTCTGTTTGAGAGGAGTGAAAAAAAATCAGAAATGGAGAAAATCATTGAGATGTGAATAACGAAGCAGATTGCAAATGGTACATTCTTCCAGTTATTCATTTTAGGAGACAGTGGTTTGCAGAGTCACTGGCTATCGTTTTAGGATCATTAAAAGATGGAGAAAGTCCTGGAGGATTGGGAAAGATAAAAACATGTATAACTCATTTATTTTTTAAAGGAACAAAGGGAGACCTTAACAATTAAAGATTAGTTTACTTAGCTCCAATCCTGAGGTGAAGATTGTTGATCAAATCCTCAAAAAAAAATCTATTTATGGTATAGACATCTAGAGGCACACAGGGTCCTGGAGAGGAACAGTGTGGCTTTATGAAACTCAGTATGTGTCAGACAATTTTAATTTCCTTCCATGACAGGATGACGGAACTTGTAGCTTAGAGGCAAACAGTAGAGGCCATTAATCTGTCTTTTACTCAAGTTTTCAATTCTATCACGCATGTGATGCCCAGCAGCCAGCCAGGAAAATAAGTCGAGCACCATGTTTCTCAGGCTGCAGGCCCTGGAGAGTTCATGAGAATCTCTAAATAAAAGAATACATTCTTGTACAGAAGATTATATTTTTTAAAGTATTCTACCATTAAATAAAGAACTAGCTTCTATTTTGCAATTTAAAAAATGTATAATTGAAAGATCTTCATATAGAATGACTTCAGTTTCTTAAGTCAGTGATTTTCACAATGGTTTTGGTCCCCAGATGTATTTTGGAGGCTGTATTCCTGGGTCCCAGCAGGAACCAGATGGCATAATTAAACAGGGAACTGAGAGAACTTACTGAAGGGACTGTTTACAAATGGATGGGCAGGATTTAGGGAGCAACAAGGGATGATAATGCAGCTGGAAACAACTGTTACCAGCCATGATCTGACAGGGCTGAAGCAGGGCAATTACCAGAACCCAGGGAGGGCAGCAGCATGGCAGTGGTACCCATGGGAGCTGTGGCCTTTGGTAGAGGACATAGGTGTCCTGCCACAACCTGGCCTGAGGAAGGTGCACAAACCCATGAAAATATCTGCAGATTTAGGGATATATGTATGAAGGTGCATTTTCCTGCAGATTGGGTCCACAGATTTTATCAGGGGTCTCCAAAATGAATCCCAAATGTTAAGAACTGTGTTTGTAAAAGAAAGAAAGAAAATTCAACCTGTTATGTTCCTGAAGTTGATAGTTTACATCTCTTATGAAGCCTCTACAGGATGCAATGCACTAGATAACATTCTATAGCTGATAAAAATAAGTCAAAAACGTTATTTTGTGTATTTTGGACCACAGATTGAGTTTGTCTAAGCAATGAATAAACTTAACTGTTTACTGTGCTGATGTTTGGGAATGAAACATGGAATAGAAAAGCAAATTATATTGACTAATACATGCATGTTGATCTGAAGGACTTGTTCAGGTGACAACGTTTGCATAAAATTATCCTGAGAAGTAGTCAGCCACTTTTTGTTATTTATTAATTTTTGTAATTTTGTTCATTTTTGTTTTAGCTTTCATTGGGGTGTTTTAGTTTTTTGTTTTTATATATATATTCTTTTGAGATATCATACATATACACATGCACACACACATATTTGTGTATGTGTGTATGTATGAATATATATATACACATACCAAATATATGTGAATATATATATACATACCAAATATATATGTGTATATATATTCATACATATATGCATACACAAATATGTGTGTGCATGTGTATATGTATATATATACATACATAGTAAGATTAAATGAGTTAATGAGTTTTATATATATATATATATATTTTTTTTTTTTTTTTTTTTTTTTTTTTTTTTTTTGAGACGGAGTTTTGCTCTTGTTGCCCAGGCTGGAGTGCAATGACACGATCTCAGCTCACCGCAACCTCTGCCTCCTGGATTCAGGCAATTCTCCTGCCTCAGCCTCCTAAGTAGCTGGGATTACAGGCACGCGCCACCACGCCCAGCTAGTTTTTTGTATTTTTAGTAGAGACGGGGTTTCACCATGTTGACCAGGATGGTCTCGATCTCTCGACCTCGTGATCTACCCGCCTCGGCCTCCCAAAGTGCTGGGATTACAGGCTTGAGCCACCGTGCCTGGCTAAATGAGTTATATATTAATATATAATGTAAAATGTATAATTATATGCAATTATATGTAATTTTAATATATCACATATGTTATGTCAATTGTAAACTGTTATATACATACGTAAAATCCTTTCAGACTTAACTATGTGCAAGACACTGCAAGTTGCTGGGATATAAAATGAATAAGATACTGTCGCTAACATCGAGGAGTGAGTCAAGTAAAAGAACTTGTTCTTTATATAACTATTTCAGTATAGACAAGGCCTACAAAGTTTTAGAAATTCAGCTGGAAGAGCACCTGCTAGAGTCACAGACTGTCCATTCTCCTAAATTGGTAATTCTTAACTTAGGCTGCATGTCACTAGGGGACATTTTAAAAATAGAGCTTCCTGGCCAGGCACAGTGGCTACGCCTGTAATCCCAGCACTTTGGGAGGCTGAGGTAGGCGGATCACAAGGTCAGGAGGTTGAAACCATCCTGGCTAACAGGGCAAAACCTCATCTCTAATAAAAAATACAAAAAATAAAATAAAATTATCTGGACGCAGCAGCACATGCCCATAGTCTCAGCTACTTAGGAGGCTGAGGCAGGAGAACACTTGAACCTGGGAGGCAGAGGTTGCAGTGAGCTGAAATCATGCCACTGCACTCCAGCATGGGCAACAGAGCAAGACTCAAAATAATAGTAATAATAGAGCTTCCCAGTCTCACTCCTAGAGATTCTTGTTGAGTTGGTCTGAGGTAGAGCTCTGAACAGTGTTTTCAAAAGTCTTTCCTGGTGATCCAGTATGCACCCATGTTGAGAACCTCAGGGCGGTGTCCTGGAGTGAACACACTGACCCCGACCGGGGCTCATCTCCCAACTCCACACCCAGGTCGTCTAAGATCCACACTCATCTCTACACATTGCGGCCTCTTAGAATCAGGACTAGTTGTTTTTCTCCTGATCATTAGTTTGCATTTTTATTTTAGAGATGCTGTAAATTTGTTCTGTTCATGAAGCAACTGCTAGCTGGCCCTAAGCCAATTCAGGGTCCATGTTCTGCTGATGACAGTCTATGGGATCACAGGAGCACTAGCTTCAGGCTTGTACCAGTTGATGCTCCTTCCCTTTGCTTTTCCTTTTCTTGCCCACTTAGTTCTCACTTATATTATCTTGATGTGCTATTATTCAACCTTGTAAGCTGTCTCAGATTCTATTGGGGAAGAAGGAGGAATATATATTTATAAAGAATGAACAAAAGAAAAAAAATGCAAAAAATGCACACAAACATACACAGAAGTGACCAGAAGAGGGTTTTTGCAGGCCAATCTGCTTCCTGAAGGGTGTTTAAAGAGGGCAAGAGTGAATGAGTAGAGAAGCATGTTACAGGTGAGGTAAAAAGCCGGTACCCAGACCTGGAGCATGCATACGTAAGCAGTCGGAAGATACCTGTAGAGGACAAAACTCTGTGACATGCTAAGAGTATAAAGGAAATGTGAGCCTCCCAAATGAAGACAGCCAGAAACATGAGAAAGGATACACTTTCTCAATACAGCATCTGCATGAGAACAAATTCCTGTATTCCTACTAGTTCTCAAGGAAAGAAGGAAGAAGTGATGACTCAAGAAATTGAACCTCCCCAGAGGAGGTGAATCTGGGGCTTGGTTTTGACAGAGGGGAAAACTGTGTGCATATGAGAAAACAAGAGGTTCTAGACGGTGCCACAGATGTATGCTGATGGTACAGAGGACTTTCCTTCCCACAGGACGAGATGTAGTGGGAGGAACAGCCAAGGAGAGCTGTGCTGACCAGGCCTGAATAAGGAAAGCATGAGTCTTGCAAAGACTGTGAGATTATAGTGAGAGTTTACAAGGGAAATGCTATGAAAAGGATTCATTCTTCACTTGACAAGTATTTATTGAATACCTAGTATGTATCTGGTACTGTTTTAGGTGCTTGGGGCAACAGATGCAAATAAAATACCTGCAGTCTTTGTTCTCCAGAACCTTATAGTCTATAGACAGTAGGCATTAATTAAATAGTGACCCCAATCATGACATAGTTGCAAGCTGTGTACTTTGAAGAAGCAGTAGAGGGGGCTGTGGAGAGGGCCTATGGGTGAGCATGGAAGGAATCTGGTTTGAGGATCGGAAAGGCTTTCCACAGGGAGGGAGCTCTGAGATGAGATTTAAACCATGAGCATGAGTTAAGTGAGGGACCTTCAGGGAAAACAGATGGCAAAAGTCTCTGAAATGGGAAGGGGCATTGGCACTAAGAATCCCCACTGTCCCATATAACACCATTGTATAAATCAGGAAAAGGCCCCTCTCAGTGGATGTGGCCCAGGGTAGACTGAGATTCACCCTGCCCGGGTCACAGAGCTGGCTGGACAGGGTGGATCTTATTCCCACTTGTCCCCGCAGCTAAGCAGTCCCATTGGATGGATCTGTAGGCAGTCCTTCCCGTGGGATTGTGCCTTTGTGAATTTGTGCTCTGGGTAAGACTGAAGAACCAAGGCTGATGTGCCTGGAGGGCAGAAACAAGGGGAAGAAGTGGGCAAGGTGAGCCAGGCTACCAAGCTGGGCCCAGTCAGGAATGCCTAAGCTTTACAGAGGGCTTTGGTCTTCAGTCTAAGACTAATGGAAGGCTTCGAAGCAGGAAAATAACCCAATGAAATTTCAAGAATGGAGGCAGGGTGATCAGGGGCAAGGCTTCCTCAGTGATCTGGAGGAGAGATCATGGTGGCCTGGACTAGGATGGGTGCCAAAAAGATGAAAGAAAGGGAACAGACTGGGGGAATATTTAGGAGGATAGATTAATAAGACTTAGTGATTGACTGGCTGTGGGAATTAAGGAGAAAGAATCATCATAGGGGTTTCCCAGGTTCCTGGCTTGTGCAACTGATATGCTTACTGAGATAGGAAATACTAGTGAGAAAGACACAGACACAAATACATGCATGTGTGCATCTGTGTACACACACGTACTCGTTCCTAGCAGGAGCTGAGAAGATTAACTGTAGTTATTTCATTCCTCTCCCACCCACAGCCTCTCCTTCTCCCTGTAAAAAAAAGAGAAAAAAAAAAAAAGATTTTCCAGGAGCAGACAGATAAAAGTTCAAACTGAAGGCTTGCAGAACCACTCTGAGGTGGTTTCCACTACTTATCTAAAAAACTATGAAACAAAGTAAAAACCCCACCAGAAAATGACTGCAGTGCTATTCTAGCTTGCTTTTAGCTCTGATCTTTGTATTTGATGGTCAATTATTGGGATACCCTAAAAACAGCACTTAAAGTGTCTTTGGTCCTAAAAAGAAGTTCACAGCCCAGTGTACTTCTTGAGGGATTGTTTATTGGTGACGATAAGCAACTCTTGTTTATTGTCATCACTTAAAAGAGAAAAACCATTCCCCACAAAGAAGCAGGACAATTCAGACTCAGCCAGCCTCGGACCTGTTTTCTTCCATCATGGAATCCTCCCCCAAACCTCCATTCTGTCAACATGTGGCAATGTCTCTGGGAACCAAATAATCTGTACTGTGTTGGAATTAAACTTTATTTGAGCCACAACCATATAAATATATGTACACAACATTACATACTATACAAGTGTGCAAGTCATCCTCCACCCAGCCCCTACCCCGTCATTTCAACTCCCAAGTATGTCAGATTGAGAAGAACCCAAGATGGAATCAGTTCACAGAGAGCCTGTGCAGCCTAGGGGAGCACCACGCCTCCCAGAGGATCAAACAGGTAGGGCAATAGGCCCATCTGGACAAGACCTGCCTCAATCAAGGTCACACAAAAGGATTCCTTTAACATCTTGAACTCAAGTCTTAATTCAATTGCTACGAATTTCTCAGCCTATTTGGTTAATATTGAAATGGAATTAAAAGATACAGCCTCCTCAAGACACATTTCTTTAAAATAAAAAAAATGGCTAGAAGGCAATTTAGTCACTTGTGATTCTGAAGAAAAAAGAAGGCCTTTCTTTGCATTACTGATGGTTTTCAGTTGAAAGGAAAATGGACTCCAGAGATGTTAAATTCCAAAATAAAATCACAGACAGGCGTATGTAAATCTCGAATCTTATTCTGTGGTGCACTGAAATTGTGCAGGGGTAAAAAAGAAGTGTGGCCATATTTTCCTTATGGTAACTTTTCCACATAGACCTATATGACATTGACACTTTTTTTGTAAATACTTTGAATGTGGATGATCAGTTTCTGTCACTCGTCCAGTACATAGAAGTGCCTGACAATGTTCTAACGTGAATTTCTGGATTGGTTTCAGAAACAGAGTGACTGGAAACTGTATCTGCAAATGGCTGATCTATATTGATAGAAACTTAATTAATGCTGCATATGAAAGTCCAAATGGCATAATCCAGGAGTTTTTAAATTTTAATTATTAAACTGATTTAGTTAACTTTTCTGAAATGAAATTTGAATTTAATTTAACGTGAGTATTAAATTCTTCTACAATAAATTCCTTTTTTAAGAGAGAAGGATTTCATAAAGTCTCTCCATTATGAGTTTAGCATGTGGATGAGAACTATATAAAAATGCCACAAATAATACATGACTTTCACATTACAACCTGAGCTACAAATTTGCAGGGGAGGTTTGGGGTGCCCCATTAGGACGTCTAGTCACAAAGTCCAAGCCGCCGTCTGATGAAATTAGAGATTAGGAGCTGAGGCCGTTGCTGGTACTCTACCAGGACATCATGAGGCAAGTTGATCTGATCATAGTCAAGTCTGTCAAGAAGTGTCACACAGACCACAGCAGCTAGAAGAGAAATTAACACAAATGATGAAAGGAATGGGGTCAACTTTTCTGTAGAAGCATTAGCCAAGCATGCCAACATCCACAGCACATGTACTTTGTGTTTTTTGTTTGTTTGTTTGGTAATGTAGACACGACCTACTGAACCTTCTGTTCTCATTGTGGAATCCCACCAAACACTTGATTTAAATAAGTTAACTGAAATTGTTACAGACACTCCTCCTTCCTCTTTTACTCCACAATTGACTAGATGAAGGCTCAGGAAAGCATCATGTTCAAGATGAGAACAAGGAAAAGCTTTGCAATCTGAGACACGCCATCTCCAGCTTTCTATCCTATTTCCAATTCTTAGAGGAGGATCTTCTTGCTGGAGGATATAACTGGAGAACTAACCATTATTTCCAAGGTGACATTTTACTTCTTGGTGGAATGTTTGAGTTTGCCTGCTGCATTGCAGCCCTTGCTGAAGAGAAAAGTAAATACAGAAGAGATACAGAACACTGACCTCAGGAATTACCAATAAAGGTGAGTACTGGCCCTCATGAAATTTGAGAGGAAAAAAACATGATTTGAAATGCTTAAATGTAAGAAGCAGCACCATGAAAGAGCAAATGTATTAGCATTTAATTTCTAAAGAATGAGAATGAAACCTTATGATAGATAAGAAACTAGAGGAAAAAGAACAAAAGTCTTTTTTAAAAAATGAAAACTGTCATTTTTGAAAAGTTGTCATAAGGGCAATGTCTTTCGTTTCATCAGCGAGAAAAATTGACTGCCACATGAATTCTTTATTGTCAGTTTCACATCAAATCTTTGACTTCAAGGAATGTGGTTACCCACATTGAAATCAGTGTTAGCCACTTTGAATTGCTAACAGTGTAATAATCTCCACCTGAATCTGCATAATTTTAAAAAGGATTTCAGTGCATGTGTGATTAGATGTGTCTACATTAACAAACTTTGAAGGCATGAAGAGAGTTGGGCATGAGGGTGATGTTTATCTCTTTGACCTCTCTGCTACTTTAGACTTCTTTGTGAGATCTAGATTTAGGAAGAAGTAGTATACTGTAATTATAATTGTACATGCTATCTTTATTTTTAAATGACAAATAGTAATTGCATATAATTATGAGGTACAATGTGATGTTTTGATACATGTATACATTATAAAATGATTAAGCTAATTCACACATCTATCATCTCATATACTTGCATTTTTGTGGTAAAAACAATTAAAATCTCTTTTAGAGATTTTTCAGTATAATGACCAACTGTAATCACTATACTATGCAATAGATCGCTCAAACTTAATCCTTCTTGTAACTGATACTTTGCACCCTTTGACCAGTTTCTCTTCATTCCCTATCCTGCGCCCCTATCCTCTGTTAACCACCATTCTCCTCTGCTTCTATGAGTCTGATTTTTCTAGATTCCACATATAAGTAAAATCATACTGCATTTGTCTATCTGTGCCTGGCTTATTTCACTTAATAGCCTCCAAATTCATCCATCTTGTTGCAAATGAGAGAATTTCCTTCTTTTTCTAGACAAAATAGTATTCCATTGTGTATACATACCACATTTTAAAAATCTGTTCATCTGTTGATGGACACTTGGGTTGATTCCATATCTTGGCTATTGAGAATAATAATAAACATGGGAGTGCAGATGTCTGTTTACAGCACCCTGATACCAATTCCTTCAGATACGTACTCCGAGCTGGGATTGCTAGGTCATATGGTAATCCTATGTTTAGTTTTTTGAAGAACCACCATACTGTTTTCATGATTGATGTACTAATGTACATTCCCATCAACAACATTCAAGGGTTCTCTTTCCTCCACATCCTGCCAGCACTTTTTATCTTTTGTCTTTTTTGATTATGGCCATTTTAGCAGGTATGAAGTGATACTTTACCATGGTTTTAATTCACATTTTCCTGATGGCTAGTGAGGTTGAGCATTTTTTTAGATATATCTGTTGGCCTTTTGTATGTCATCATTTAGAAACTATTCCGATCCTTTGCCCATTTCTTAATTTGTTTTCTTGCTATTGAGTTGTTTGAGTTCCTTGTGTATTCTGTATATCATCTTTTATCAGATGTATCAATTTAGAAATATTTTCTCTATGTATTTCTCCACATTTCACCAATCCATGTATCTTTTTTGTTTGACTTAGTTATTGCTACATGCCAGGCATTTATGATATCACTTAATCCTTTATAGCTATGCCTTGAGCTAGGTATTATTTTTGTCCTCTTTTGACTGATTATTAAATGAGGGCTTAGAAAGGTCAACCAAATGGCCGAGTATTACACAGATAGTCATAACCAATCAACTCCCAGCTTCCTAAACTAGTAAGAGTTCTCCACCTTCCACCATTCCTCCCCTGAGTTAGCACATGGTGAACCCCTAGGCCAACATGCCCTGACCCATCGGTCAGACTGACCCTCTTGTTCAGTGATGTGAAAAGCAATGAAAATATTCAACTTGAGCTGAGTCAAATATTTCATCACCTAGGACCCTATTTATTCAAAACTCAGTCAGTTGTAAAGCAACTTGGATATACAGGTAAACAGGCAAATGGAAGAGCTAGAAACTTCCCACAACTTTTCAAGTTAATGATCAGCAAGTCCGTGAAGCCTGACATGGGCTGGCAGTAGCACAGAAAAGTTGAAAGTCCTTCTCTAATCCTCCACTTTGGCAAAAGGATAAAAGAAAACCAGTGCTCTATACTTTTTACAGACTGGGAACCGACTTTACTAAATGTCTTTTCTGTATTTCAAGGGGAATGCCAAAGATAGAAAAGAACAGGTCATAGCAGTCTCAGTGGTGTTTTCTTGACCCGGGAGAATCCACTAACAAGCAGCATATAATAATCTTGTCACCTAAAATTACTATTTCCATGAGCAATTAAAAGGGACTAATTACCCAAAACAATTTGCTGAAATTAAGCCTGACAGCTTTGCTAGTTAATCCTCAGATTAGGCAGGGAGGGTGGCTGCTGGGGAGGAAGAGATACTTAGTGACCTGGCTGTTACCAAGGAGATTGTCAGTGAACTGACCTGGGGTTAGAAAGTTCTGGGAACACACAGACCTGAACATGGAGCCTCATGCACCCTGAGCTGAACTAGAACTGCCCAGTGATTCTCAGCCCTTTGAGATCATTTATGGCCCCTTTCAAAATCTGATGAAAGTCTTAATTAGAACCTCTTTTCACACACAAAAACACACTTAAGCCTATACACATAAAATATTTGTGTATAATTTCAGGGGTCCCACAGCCCCTGAAAATTCACTCATGAACCCTTAAAATTCCTTGCACTCCTACAGGCCACCAGTTCAACCCCACCTCTCTGATTCAGAATGAACTTCCAACAAGTTTTTCCCATGAACGATGGGTAAAGATAGCAAGGCTGGGCACATGTGCACAGCAGAAGCCGAACAGGGCTGGTCTTTGGAAAATGGCAAAGCAGCAAAGATTAGCTTTGGAGTTCCCAGCCTGGCCTTTCTTCCACTTCTTTCTGGTTATGTTCATACCCTCCACCATTGCCCTTCAAGGCTTTGAGTTTATTAAGCAAACACCACCTTTGCTCCCTTTATGCCTGGCATGTAAAGGACAGGAAATGTTTTTAAATCAACAACCCAGAGCTTTTGCACTCTCTGTATCTCTGCTGAAACATTAATCTCAGGCTGCTGGCTGCTTATTAAAAACAAGGTGGGGAAAATTTATATTCAAAGGGGCTGGTCAATGGTAAGAGACATAGAAACAATTTGTTCTTCTAGGTTGGTGTTTCTCAAAATGTGTTCTACTGGCCTCTTGCATCAGAATCAGAGATATTTAGGTTTTATTCCAGATATACCAAATCAGAATTGGGGATGGGGTTTGGGAAAGAGCAGTGAATCTACACGAAAAAAAAAAAAATTCTTCCCAGTTAAATTATTTGTATATTAATGTTTGAAAATGACAGCTTTAATGACTTTATCTCTGAATCATCATTACCACAAATTTACATGTCTGTACCCCAGTTCTTTGGGTGTCCAAACAGTGCTGAATTAGAGCCAATTCATTATACCTATGAAGAATTTTTCCATATCTTTCATAAAGATGCTATTACAGACACTGCCCATTACAATATAGCTGATAATTTCACTTAAGTTTAACATTTGTATCAAGAGTTTGTAACAAACCTCAGATGTTTCGTTTATTAGCCAATGGTGGCTGTATAATGCACAATGTCTTCATTTACAGCTTGGCCTCCAGGAAACTCAGAGTTCAATCTAGGTGTTTAAATTAAGTATTGTACTCCTGGGTGGCCTCTTCAATGCTGAGACCTTCTGGCCAGGCACAATGGCTCATGCCTATAATTCCAGCACTTTGGGAGACTGAGGCATGAGAATTGTTTGAGCCCTGGGAGTTTAAGACCAGCCTGAGCAACAAAGTGAGACCTCAACTTTGAAACACACGCACACACACACACACACACACACACACACACATTTACTGGTTGTATGAACCTGTGGTCCCAGCTACTCTGGAGGCTGAGGTGGGGAGATGGCTTAAGCCCAGGAGGTGGAGGCTGCAGTGAGCTGTGGTCATACCACTGTGCTCCAATCTGCGTTACAGAGAAAGACCTTGCATTAAAAAAAATAAAAAAATAAAAAAAAGGAAAGAAAGAAAAGGAGGCCTTCCTATCTACTTCCTTAAATAAATGCCTCCTATTTTTTTAAATCTCTGTTTAAATTATGTTATTATGTATTCTTCTTTCATTGAAAGCTGCTGCAAATGCTTTTTCAAATAGAGGCAAGTACAGGTCATCTTTCAATGGATAAATATATTTGGATAAATATATTACTTTTTTGCACCTTATGGAATAGTGGAGAGAGTAGTGGTGAGCAGACAGGAGATCTCTATTCTAGTTCATCTCTGTTTTAGTCTATCTGTGTTTCCTCAGGCAGGTCAATTATACTCTCGAGACATCATTTCATCCTCTGAGCAAAGAGTAGATTAGATCTCAGAGGCTTTTCACAAGTCCATATCCTCAGCTTACATGCCTCACATGATTTGGTTAGTTCAAAGACCTGCTGTCATCTCCAGGAGGTCCAGATGTAACCTTGAGGACTTGGACTCCTGCCAGTTGTGGGACCCTTAACCAGAGATGCTGCATAATAGGCAAAGGATGGAGCCTTCTGTACTTACTGGAGGTAGGGGTGGAAGGCTCACCAGGGGTATCCAGATAGCCTCATTCGGGTCATAGCAGGGGAGAGGAGGGCCATAGATATTGACAGCCACAGAAAGGGTAGAATCAATTGCCCTAGATGGCCTCTAATGTATGAGTTGTTGGCAATGGGGAGGGAGAGTGGAATAGAGGCCAGGAGGGGGGAATTAAAATGAATCAAACAAAACTATAGACCTTGGTTAAAATAAAGCAAAAAGAAACATTTTTTCAAATCTTGTCCCTGGAAAATTAATAAGTGAATTATGTATCATGTATACCTGATTTTCCAGCTACAGTGACTGATTTTCTTGACAAAATAAGGGCTCTGCATACTACTAAAGTATCTGTTGAATATTTTATTTGATCCCATCACTAAGTCAATTGGTATGTGCTCAGTCCTTAGGGTTTGCTTATGGCAGTGACACAACTATCTGTTCACAACACTTTAAATGGAAAAATCTGTGTTGACTTTTAGTGGTGCACACTTTGGTTCTTCTGTCCAGAGACTATGAACGTGTTGTCTCCACATGGAGGCTGCTGGCAAGAAGTGGCAGGCAGGGTGCAAAGGGGCCTAAGTCAGCAGAGCTGGGTTCAAAGTCCAGCTCACCTGTTTCCCAGCTCTGAGAAGGTGGGGAAGTTATAACCTCTCTGAGCTACCATCTGTTTTACTCTTGTAAAGGTGACAAGCACTGCAATTGGTCACCTTGTACCTTGCTGTAAGGAGTTTTCAAAAATCTGGATTTATGTTCATTTTAGGATTAAGAAATACTCTAGCTCCAAAATGATTATAATCTTTAATCCTTGTAGTAACTTTTTACCTTTATGAACAATCCTCATGTAGTTCTCAGAGTCCAATATCCTTCATTATTGGGAACAGCAGAAGAATATCAATATGGAATTAAAGTTAAGATTCGAGTGCTCCCTCTCATTGAACTGTACCAAGGTAATATTATAAAGACTAAATATTTCCCTAAGTTACCAGTGTCTGTCCAAGGAAATAACACTGAATTGTTCAAAGAAAAGCCACTGTGAGTGCAGCAAACAACTAGACATAGAAGAGGATTTAAGTAGAACCTAATCTTATACACATATTAGGCTTTGTATATTGTCATGCAAGCCTGTGTCAAAAGGCAGCACTGTATTTAAAATATGAATACAGGTTAACCATACTTATCGCAAGTTCACAGTGCAAGAGGATTATCATCTTTAATCAGAATGTTTGGGGCTTAATTAAAGTAGATTTTGCTTTAAGAAAGACACAGATACGTGCATATTATAAAATGATAGGGGATGCATTAATCGAGTATTGCACAGTGCTTCTATTGTACAGGTTTACATTATGCTGAAAATTCAGCTTTGGAATAATTGGGCGAATTCTACTATTTCCCTTCCCCTGAATCTTTGTTAAAACAGCATTGGATTCCCAACACTCTTTTCTAAGATAATATGATCAGGGTAGCAACAATGACTTACAAGTGTCAGTAGCCTTATTATAGGTAGTTTGACCACCTATCAAATATTGGGAGACCCAGAGGTTGAGCAGATCTAGCAAAATAAATGTTCGTATAGACCTCAGAGCAAAGGGAGGCTTGACTTTAAGGCTTTACTTCCTCCTATGTGGAAAGTTAAGAGATACTCCTAAGTCTTTTAAACAATTCTAAGCCACTTATATGGCTGGGGAATGAAGGTTAAAGTTTGCAATGGCCATTTTCTATGGTCAAAACGAGTCTAGTGGCCATTTTTTTTTTCATTCATTCACTTGTTCTGTAAATACTTATTGAAGCCCATATGGCAGGCATTATTCTAAGTGGTGGGGATACAGCAATGACAAACAAGGTCCCTGTTCTTCTGGCACTTATATTCTAATGGAGAGAAATAATCTATGCCTTCATACATTAATATGCATGAAATAATATATGTTAATATGTAAACAGACTGGTGGTAAATGTGAAGCAGAGACATGAAATAAGATGACATCATTGTGAGTGAGTGAGTTTAGGTAGTCATGCAAGACCTCTTTGAGGAGGTGAGATTTAGGTTGAGATGTATGATATTTACTGCAAAGATAATAAGTGGTAATCCACGTGGGCCCACGGCCGCCTCATGCTCAGTAGATATAGAAAGATCTGTTTCTGAAATCGTCCAAACTCAGTGAGTAATTCATCTAAGTTAGCACAGTGGTTCTCTAGAAGACCTTTGTTTATGTAAAAATTTGTTATTTATATGTTGAAGCCATCATATAAGCCATCACCTTAGTATGAATTCATATTGGTTATCCAGTCATCTGGTAGTGCTAAAGGAGCAGAATAGGTCACAGAAGGCTGTCTGGAGAGAGAGGATGGGGTGGGCCATAACTAACAGTGGCAGGGAGGGGGCCGAGGAGACATACCAATGGACCGTGGGTTCTTGGTGCCAGGTGAAATCCTTTTTTCCATATTGCCTGCCATTGGAAATCCTCTCTAACTTCCTGTTTCAGCATCTGCCTGTGAATGCATTCTCAGCCCTTCCCCGGGCAAGCTTTTCTGGCCCACACAAAGTGTGTTATAAATGGGTTAAAATTAAAAGGTGCCAGGTGCCAGCTTCCAAGCTTCAGTGCTGTGAGAGCAGGATGTTATGAAGTAGTAATGAAAGAAGAGAATATGACAGCATCCTATGCATGGGGTTTTTGTCTCTATACTTGGTGGCTGATCTTCCAGGGGGCAGCATACCAGGAATCCACCTTTTAAAACAGTAGTATCTGAGGGAGATAAAGAGTCCCAGACACCATGAAGACATCCGGATAGAATTACCCCAAAGAACTACAGAATTACAGAGCTGCAGATGCAACATTTAGTGTGAATGTTGGCCGCCTAGAAGGGGTCTACTCCATGAAAGGCTCCAGCAGTGGCCTGGGAAAGAGCTATTTGCAGGCTAAAATCAGTTACCAACAGGTTCAGCAGCAGCATAAAAAAGAAAATGCAGTGGGTGGCAGGAACTACAGAAATGGAGAGAAGAAAGCTTCCAGGAGGGAAGCCTGCAGGTAGCAGAGAGAACAAGGTCACAAAGATTTGCAGCAAGGACACAAAGTCTCTTAGAATAACTTCACTTCGGTTTCTGCATCATCCTAAAGAGAGAAAGACAGACTCAGAGTCCAGGGTCCACAAAGCCTAGACCGCTTCTTGGCTGCCAATTGGTGCCTCTTAAGAAAGAACTGATGGTCATCACCCAGTTTTCACGAAGGCAACATTTTGATAACTAGGCATTTTATGTTTAACAATAAATTGGTTAACAAATTATGTAACACTTACATATTACATGGAGACATGACTCAGATGATCATTTGTTTATACAATAAAGAAAGGTGAAGAGGCATTTCCTGGAGCAGAAAAATCTGAATCCAGGTGTCCCTGCAGGCTGTGTGGGTGCTGCTTTTCCATTGTCACTAACTTGTAGAGAGAAAAGCAGATGCTATTATTCTCTAAAAGGGGGTATTAGCAATGTTCTTCAAAAGAGTACAAAGATGGGCTAGGCGCAGTGGCTCAAACAACTGTAATCCCAGCCCTTTGGAGGCTGAGGCAGGTGGATCACTTGATGTCAGGAGGTCGAGACCAGCCTGGCTAACATGGTGGAACCCCTTCTCTACCAAAAATAGAAAAATTAGCTGGGCGTGGTGGCACATACTTGCAATTCCAGCTATTCAGGAGGCTAAGGCAGTAGAATCGCTTGAACCCAGGAGGCAAAGATTCCAGTGAGCCAATATCCCACCACTATACTCCAGCCTGGGCAACTGAGGGAGACCGTCTCAAAAAAAAAAAAAAAAAAAAAAAGTACGAAGATGCATTGTCTGTTCTTCCTACATTTTACCAAGAATTTACATGAACATATATTCTGACAGATGCAAGTAGTTAAGGATAGGGGTTCGACAATTAATATCCTTATAACTGTAACTTTTCTCTAAAACGCATTCTTAGAAATACGACCACATATATTCTGTTCGTTATGTGTAGATTAAAATTGATTGACTATAAGGACAAGTATTGCAAGTCAAATTCCACTTATGATAAAAATGAAGCTTTATTGTGCTGTAATTCTTGACATCTTTGAAGGCTTTCTCTCTGCATGTCAGGATGCCGCCCTTCCCCGGTGTACTGCCAGTTTCATGGGCCACTCCTCCTTGATCTCTCCCATCTCCCTTAATTTTAACATTTAAGCAGGGACCTCTTGCCGTCTGTGTCTCATTGTTATCTTATCCCCTGCATAGCTTTAAATGCCATCTATATGCTGTCAACTTAGAATTTTATGTCTCCAGTCCAAACGACCCACCTAAACTCCAGATTTATAAATTCACCTGCATGCTTGGACCCATTTTGATGTCTGCCACTCCAACATCTTCACCCACATTTTTTCTGTCCCAGTTATGACAACCTTATGCTTCCAGTAGTTTAGGCCATAAACATGGGAGTCATTTTTAACTCATGCCTTTCTCCCCAAATTTACATCAGGTTGTCAGCAAATGTTGTTGGGTTTGTCTTCAACATGTTTCCATGTTTCTACAATCTGACTACTTCTCACTACCTGCACTGCTATCACTTTGTCCATCAACTCTCACTAGACTACTGCGTTCGCCCTCTTGTTCTTCTCCCTGCTTCTGCCCTTGACCCCATTTGGGTCTTCCCAGCTCAGCAGCCACCACGATTCTGTTAACACACAGGTCAGATCCAGCCGCCTCTCTATTCAAAGCTCTCCAATGGCTTCCCATTTCATGCCAAGTGAAAGTCATCGCTCTCACAATGACCCACACAATCTCCACACCTTCCCTCTCTCCTCTCGTTCTCCACCACTATCTCTCCCCTCCTGAGCTCTTCCTTGTTCCTATCCCTGAATGCTCCTGCCTGTGGCCTTGGATTTGCATTGATCGGAATGCTCTTCTCCCAGATATTCATGTGGCATATTCTCCTCCCATCCTTCCCTGACCATGCTATTTAAAATTATGATTGATGGACACTTTGAGGAATATTTTGTTTGTATCTTGTCTCCATGAATTCAATTGTAACAGGAACTAGCAGCCACTGCCAGCATGAAGGAGACCAAACTCACTGTCAAGCCCTGACCATGTCACCAACTAGCTGGTGACCTTGGCCAACTTGCTTTTGACCCCTGAGGTTTAGTTTCCTTATTTGCATAATAGGAATAATGTCCCACCCACTCACCAGACATTATGAGATAATGTATATTACATACAATTATATGTCATGCTTTCAACCCAAAGTAATATCTAACTGGACCCCTTTTTTTTCTCCTAAGGTGTAAAAGTAGCTTCATGAAAGAGGAGAATTTGACCCTAAGAATTCGTGAAAAACTTACCTTTTAGACCACAGAGTCCACATATAGCTGCAAACACTGTAGATTCCATTTCAATATTCCTGACGCCAGCTTCATATGCTCTCTTCAAGTAATCTAACTTTTTTTCTCTGGAAAAGGAGCAAAGTGCTCCATCTAGTCGGCCTTGGCCTGAAAGGGAGAGGAGAACATTTAATGACTTGATGTCCCACCCCACTGGCAGCAGCATCACGAGAGGCTTGCTATTGACTGGAGCACTCTGCAGCTGTCTCTAACTCTGCAGCATGCGCCCTACGTAGGATATACTGGGCTGTGTGAATCTTTCTACCAGAGAACCATGGAGTGAGGCTGTCCCTGGCTTAGGAGTCCCATATGTAGGAAGGAGCCTTCATGGCTGAGGGCCTCAGTTCTGGGGCCAGTAACTGCTGAGTGGCTACCGCAGCCAGCACTGTGCCCAGGGTCATCAGGAAGCAGGGCGTTACTGTGAGAGGTGCCCTTTGAGGAAAATCTCAGGTTGCTCCAATGACTAGGGAATAACTCAGGGACAGGTGCCGGGAGAAAAAAAAAAAAAAAAGAGGCTTCAGTGCTGCTCAGCTCCTTGAGGAGAAGGACTGTGTTTGGATGTTGTGCCTCTCCGTATGCCCTTTGTGACATTGTCCACCTTTCCCCTTTCTGCACGCCTCTCAGGCTGCATGCCACTTTGTGATCACATTTTCCTTTCCAGGCTGCCCCCAGTGTTCATTCACCAGTGAATTTCACCTGTATCCACCAGTGGGCACAGAAGCAAGGAAAGGAAACTGTGATGTCATTACTCCTCCTGCACCCTGTGCACACCCAGAAATAGAGACCTCCTAATCCCTCCCCACTCCCAAGAAAGCTTGGAAGGATTTGAGCAAGTGGGATAATAGCACTCTGTCGCCATCCGCTATTTTCACAATCCTCTTTTTAGTGCTCTTTTCTCTTTTTCTCTTTCCTCTATCTCTTTCATGCTACTTTCACCCCTGGCAGTCTGCTTCTCCTTGTTCCTTCTCTTCTCATTAAAGCTGCCCGCCAACACCTCTAACAGAGTGCTATTTAAGCTGATTCAAACACAGTCATCGCAGAAGCCAAGCAGCTAATGTCAATGAGGGTGTCTGGTCTGAGGGGAGCAGCCTCACCTAACCTTCAGTAAATGTAGCCCCAGATGTGGATCAGGGCTTGTCAAGGCTGCCATGCATATATAATTCTACATTTTAAAATGCTAGTTATTTCAAAAAGCCAGAAATGTGGATGTTCATATAAAATCTCCAGATACTATAAATGTTGGCAAAATAGTTGACATTTTAAAAAATACTGTGCAAGCCAAAGGAAACATTGACTTCAACGAGTTGCCATTTGCAAACTCTGCTTTAACACATCAATGAGTGACCCTCGAGATGAAGGGACTGTGAGTGGCCTTGGACAGAGGGTCTCAGCCCTATCAGATCCCAACAGCCCTCCTGTTTCACAACAAATATGTGGTAAAGCCACCTTTACTAACCGGAAGTAAAATGTATAGATAAGATGACCTATCTCCAAACGTAATTTTTTGGAATTCAATGTAATACCTTAAGTTTGATCCAAAGGGAAAATAAAAGTAATTTATAATGAAATAGTATGAATTTTGAAATGAATACAACTATACTGCCAGATTTCCAAAATACCCTTCAAGGCATGGCACAAACTCTGCGTAGATTCTTTCTTCTGGGATGAGTTGGGTCTGTCTCTAAAGGTATTTTCCCCCTGAACATTTGTCCCTAGTAGCAAGTGTTGCTACGTGGCAGTCACCTTCAATTTTGTAAGGGGTCCCCAAACCTCTTACTCATGGCTGAGAGACAAAAGCCCCACTCTGAGACCATGCAATCCCGTGGGATTCATACGCCCTCCCCAACCATTTCTCCCCATTTTCTGGCCCACTCTTTCTTGGGGATAAGATCCCTTTTCAAGTACAGATGAACGGCAGAGACATAGAATCAGCATACTTCCCTTCTCTTATTTAAGTTAAAGGCATAAACAGAGATAAGATTTTGTGAACATCACTAATTGCATTTTAGTATTCAATTTGTTCTTGGAGGATTAAATCCGCCCTCAATATAAATTCATTCTGAGTGTTTCTCTGCTGCTTATTATGTTCTTGTGTTTCTATGCTTTAGTAAGTAAAAAAAGATGTTTTGGTTCCTTTTTAATCCACAAATATTAATTTTCTAAAGTAGAATTTTTAATATAAATTATGGGTTTGAATAACAAAGAGTTGGCTGGCATTTTTCTGTTGCCTTCACAGTTTATAAATTGTTCTCACCTTCATAAAAATCATAGGTACACATTGTATGTCCAATGAGGGTTGGGAAGTTGGGGATTTCTTTGCTACAGTTGAACAGTTCTTCAGACAGTTCCTTGTCAAGTTCAGTATTTCGGGTGACGATGTTGTCCAAAATGACCTGTTCAAACCGGGGCTTAAAGAAGGAGTCTACAGCTATATCCGTTATTACAACAGTCCCTGGTGCAATCCCTGCAATATGAGAATAAGTGATTACAGAAATATCATTTGGAGTTTACTTTTGACACATAGTATATAACCTATTCTGCTAACATTAATGCTAGCTGCTAATGAGTCTTCCTGTTTTCAACCTTAAAATTATTTTCTTTTCCAAATGCAATTAAATAACATTCAGAAGAGGCATTTACATTTGTTGTCTTTCCAAATGCACATTTACAATGTGAGGGGGTTTAGATTTCAAGACAAACATGACTCTTGGACATGCAAATTAGTGCCAGCTTTTGGGCTCACATTTGAATAAGTTAGGTCATGAAAAACTCAATAAGCCTGCCAGCAAGTAGCTTTCATAAAGCAATGTGACTTCTTAGTATTTAATCTTCTCTGTAACTTCTTGATTACTGTAATTTCTTTGCATCTCTAGCCTCTTTTTCTTCTGATTCTTGTCACATTTGTTCCCTCCTTGACTCCATGTAAATCAGGCGTCTGGGCTGAACTTCCTTGGCTACAAAGTCTGAGCTGCTCGAGGGACTTGGGCTTACTTAAGAAACTGTTTTCTGCCAACTGTTAGTCTCCCTTCCTGGAATGCCCTCTGATCCTCCCCTGACCTTTTCATCACACTAACACCAAGTCACTCTTCAGGTGTCAGCTTAAGTAACTTCCTGAAAAAGATCTGAATCCACAGAAGGGAAACAAACAAATGAAAAAATTAAAAGGCAACACAGATAGGTTACATTGAATTTCCCCAGACTTAGCCTTGACCCAGTTTTGACCCTGTGTGGTTTCCATTTAGATCCTGAATAGAAGGCTCTCGGTAAATGCCTGAGACTCTCTGTCCTAACACTTTTTATAATTACTCATTTGTTTATCTTTTTCTCTGATAGGACATAAACTCTATAAAGGCAAGAACAACGTCTATTCATAGTTCTCCTGGTCTAGCTCTGTGCCTGCCACGTTATAGGTACTCAATAAAAATTTGTTGAATGAGTGAATGCTTTCCCAAAGATGCCATAGATTACAGCTCTACAAACCTATGGTTCATAAACCAAATCCTGTCTTTGTAAATAAAGTTTTATTATCACACAGACACACCCATTTATTTATATACCACCTATAGCTGCCTTCAAGTTATAGTGACTGAGTTGAGAATTTGCAATAGAAATCACACACAGTTAGCAAATCCTAAAATATTTACTATCTGTCCTTTACAGAAAAAGCTTTCTAATCCCTACTATAGAGTATAGCCTTATCCTTCTGGTGACATAAATTTTGATATTGATGAAAGTAGACTTACTTACAAAATCCTTTAGAAGATCCAACTAGAGACCCAAGGTGACCACTGATGATGGATCCTTGATGGGTGAAATACTCTGTATTTACTTATTTTTTTGAGATGGGGCCTTGCCCTGTAGTGTAGTGGCATGATCTTGGCACACTGCAGCCTCTCCCTCCTGGGTTCAAGTAATTCTGTTGCCTCAGCCTCCAGAGTAGCTAGGACTACAGGCGCACATCACCACACCTGACTAATTTTTTGTATTTGTAGTACAGATGGGTTTTCACCATGTTGGCCAGGCTGGTCTAAAACTCCTGACCTCATGTGATCCACTGTCTCAGCCTCCCAAAGTGCTGGGATTTATAGGTGTGAGCCACACCCCCAACCAGATACTTTTTAAATATGCCAAGTAAGTGGCTTCTTGAATTGTTCACAATGTCCTAAGAAAGTGATTGAGAGGGGAGTTGAAAACATATACATAAAAATGATGTTATTTATATGCTATCCTAATATTTAAATGTATTAGTGTATTATGTGATGGTTAAGATTTCTCAATGGTCAACCTACTATTTAACTGAGTACTTTATTCTTATCAAAGTGTGTTGGCTCATGTAGGAAGGGATCGTGTGAGCAACATAATACTCTGTACATCTTTCATCTTCAAATGCAATGCTGCTTAAAACAAAATAAGCAAATACATCTTATTGATAAGCTAAGAGTTCTTACTGAGGACAAAACTTCAAAATGAAAGTGTCCACACCAGCACAGAGGGTTAATTTGCCACCACGCATAGGCCTTCATTGTGATATTGGTACTGTCTATGTGCTGTGTGTATCATGTTGCGATGAAATAAAAGACCATTGCCAAGAGCTTGATGGTCATTGAAGCACCTTGCCCATGCTGGCGTTCATTAATATCAAGTGGTAACTGGAGCAGTCAGGACTTTATAGTGCATGAATATGGGCTATGGAGGCAGATCCTTGTGCCCCAGAACCCAAAATTATGAGCAACGGTAGTAGCTGTTTTATCTGAAATTCATGCCCAAATGAATTTGTTCCCTTCTACTGATTATTTGGGGTATTGTTGGATAAATGACAATCTAGAAGGATGCCTGATCTAACACGTATTGCTGGCACTCTACTTCTCTCTTTGGATGGACATCCACAAAGGTCCTACTTTCTCCCAGATGTAAGGGCCCTGGCTGGACTTCATTCCTGGAGCACAGCTGTGGAAAGGCTATTATCTTTTCCAACATGTCTAATTTCTGGTGAAGCATGGCTCAGCCATGGTGGCTTTGTGATGTTGAACGCCCCATGTCTCTAGCTCCTTGTGTGAGGATTTCCGACATCCCTTTTGCTCCAAAAATGTCTGATTCTACGACCATTTATCTTCCCAAATCTCAGCCCTTTTTCTAACGTCCATTCAGTTCTATCTCCCTGTCAGCCAAAACTTCTCAATTTATCATGTACAGTCTGTATTTGCATTTTGGTGACATGGTAAAATCATACCCTGACAAGATGTGCTCCTTCAGAAAAAGCTGAAGAAGAAGATGTTTCCTCTAAACTTCATCATAACACATTCTGGAAGCAAAAACAAGGCCTCTTTACAGCTGCCTGAAGAGCCAAAGAAGAAGGGAGGGCGGGAGGCTCTGTAAAAACTTTAGGAAGCATCACTTAAGCCTTTCCTAAAAGCCCAGCCTGGTTTCTTTCTGGTGTACTGATGAGGAAAAGATACAGCCGATAGAGGCAATGTAGTAACTGATGTGAGCACAAAGCAATGTTTTTCTAAGAGCTTTGCAGTTCGCTCACTTAGCTGATAAAACTGGGGAATTTTTGTGATTTTTCTTTACTTGAACACAATTATTTCTGTCACTTGAAAAAATTTCTAAGAATTAAATTTTACCCCTCCCCTCAAAACATATTTTCTAGCAAATTTTCTACACTTTATACACCTAAGACCATCCTGCAATAGGCAGTGAGATCTCTCCCTATGGGTTTCCATGAAGAAAAAAAAGGAGAAAAGAAAAAGGCATTGTGGGCGGATTTCCTTAAATTTTCTCCAGTCCAGCCTTCTGACAGTTTTTAGCCCATATGGGCTTCTGCTGGACTCTGAATATGATGGTATATTTTGGCAGCTTCTATGTATGTAGGGATCACTGAGTTCTAATAGTAGAAATCAATCTATCTTACCTATTCCCCCTGATGTACCAATTCTAATAATGGTGACATCGCAGCACCGTGCATGGTGGAGTAATTTGATGAGTTCATGAAGCATAATAGAAATAGAGGGGATGCCCATGCCATGCTGTTGAGAGAAAGAGAAAGTCATCATACATCTTGCAAAGTGATACATGAGCAGGACATATTTTCTTCCTTCATTACAAGTTAACAGCCCTCAGATAAATTTACATAATCATTAAGACTTTGCCAATGCTGAGGAAAATGTAAGTCATCCCTAACTGACGCCTACATGACATGCTGATGGATGTGTTCGTCTGTGAAGATCAGAGGGAGGTATCTCACTTCCATTTCTGTTGACTTCAGCCCTCATCATCAAGAGCAGAAGGTGAGGATGGCATGGTGTACAGGTGTACAGGTGTGTCAGGGTGGTGCCATTTCCTGTCTTCCCACTGGGCTCTTCATCATGAGCCTTTGAAAAAGAGCTTTTCACAAGATTGACTTGATTTCAAGGAAATATAATTTTGGCTGCCAAATCATTAGTCCTTTTCAACCATACTAAATGAAATAGTGAATCCATTTCATTTGCTGTTAAGTTTGTGTGCTCTGAAAGGTACTAGGGTGGAAACATGGGTTAGATTCCCCACCTAACAATTTTAAACGTATACTGAAAGTGGATGGGAGTTTAAATTACTGTAGATCGTGACCATAGCCCTGTTATTTTTTTCAGTATTTAGGACAGTAGAATCAATGTCAGCAGTAAAGGGATCAACTTAGGCTAGAGCATTTAGCAACTCCTGGTGGCTACACGATGTCCTAATAACTCTCCAGAAAGATCTTCCATTCTGTAATTTGTAGAAACTGGAACTGAGTTCCAAACTGGTAGTAACTTCATTCCTGACATAACAGCAGAGAGTCAAAAGTGTTCCTCAGTGTGTCCTACTCTTGGACACAAAGACTTTGGAAAACCACTGGAGCCGTGACCATGATGTTTTCACCTGAGCTTCCTCCTCCTATCAAGATTGTTGAGCTATGGAAACTTCAAACCTCTGGGTTCCCCATTTCTGGTTACCATTGAATATGCCCTGACTTCCAAATGCTTAGTAAGCCTCCTGGAGCAAGGAATTGAACTTGTATTGATTTGTATATTCAAGATTAACAAGTTTGGGACTTTGGAACTGACTCTGTGACTAACGAATAAACTCTCTAAGTATTATTTTTTCTTACCTATAAATTAAGAAGATGAATTATTATTTGATCTATTAGATTCCTTCTAACTCAGACATTTAATAGGTTAATGATTGTCACTTATTATGTGACGTGTTGATAAAATGACAGATAGACTTGTTGTGCTCTCTTTCACACACACACCCCACTCAACCACTACTGGAGAGGAAGAATTTTCAAAGAAGGAATCACAATTTGTCAATCCCCTGCCTGCCTAGTAAGGCCCGTTTCTAATTGGCTAACCTTGGCATGACACGTATTTCAGGTCTTTTTCCCAGACAGGACAGCAGGATTGGTCTACTGCTGCTTTATTTCTTACTCTGAAGTTTTACTGCCTATGTATGGTAGTGTCATATTTTTAAGAAACTTATTTTTTTTGTCCTCCATTTACTGAACAAAATAGAACAGTTGTAGTCTAAACCTGCAAATGTTGGTAAGAAAAGATTTGCCAAGATCAGTGGATATTCAGTAGATGAACATCTCCCTTCTAATGTAGATGTTCTGTAATGGTTTATTGAATGCCCAAGTGAATAAGTGAATGGATTCTCCCATTTGAGCAAGTTTCAGGCATTCTTGGCCCAGAGAGGAGATCAGTTGAGCTGCCTCATTGGTGTTGCATAATTTTCCCTTCTTTATTCCCAGGTTTTCATGATTGTCCACACTATAGGACAATCAACAGATGATGCCTATTCCCTGGGGTAGGAGCCACTTACAACTCAGTTCCTTAGAACTGCCACCCTGTGCCAGAGATTCTTCCCCTGTCCCCTGGCATGCCTGCCTGTGCCTCTTACAAGGGTTGTACTGCCCAGAAATGTGATGGCTTCAGAGTTTCTGCTTCAGAATACACATCTGTGCAGAGAGACAAGCATGGGAAGGCAAATTGGATACTTATGCACATATGCCCTCATAAGTGTGTGCCCAGCTGAGTCCAAGGGGGAAATAGTCTGCATGTTCCCCAGAACTGCAAATCATCCCCCTTTCATTTTGTCTTAGGACACTGCGTTCTTCCATAGCTGTTCACATATTCTAAATGCAGGAGAGTAATTCATAAGAGCTCAGTAGAAATGCATTAGCAGCTTTTCAGCAAGCTTATTATAGTGTTAAACAGCAGCACTTTAGCAGTCCTGAAAATAAGCCTCTGTGTACTAAAAGCTCGACATTCCCAAAGCAGGATAAGAGACAGAGGAAGGAAAATTGCGGTGGAGGGGTGAGGGGTGTTAATCAGCTACAAAGTAAAGAGAAAGGAGGGGTGCTTTGAGGATTTTTCCCCTAACTTGAATACGTAAGTGGTAACTAATAAACGAAAGTGATGCTGCATGCTATGTTCTGCCCTAGGGGCTTTTTCCAATAATGAACTCATACCTGGACACCCAGTTTAATTGTGTAAGAATGCAAAGCAGGAGGGAATAAGAACTTCTACGTGTAAAAGTTGCCACTTTTTTCTCTAGCCTGCAATGACTAGGTGAAATGCAACCATGGATACTTACACTGATGGCAAGCACAGGTCCGGTTTTGTACATACAATATCTGTCTGTCCCAGCACAGATGTCTTTTATGTCTTCTTCAGCTTCCTCCAACCTGAGCTCCTTCTGCACAAACAGTGCAAATGCTTTCATTCTGTTTGGGCTCCCACCAACGCAGACAAACTGTTAATAAAAATAAACAAGAGCCTGCCATAGTAACTGGGATAAGAACCACTGGTCAGCTTTCAACTCTAATGTTTCAATTTGCATTTTAGTTAATTTACTTAAAAGCGTGTGTAGACGTCGTGGTTTATGTTCCATGAATTAGCTAATTTGCGTCATCAACCTGTAGATAAGGCAACAGATGCAAAGTTTTATGCACTAAATTAGTAAAGAAAATCACAAAATCAAAATAAATGTTGATATTATTCGATGAAGTGTTTCCTGGTGCCTTTGTTTATAGTGAACACCAACCAGCGTCTTAAATTGACATAGACAGCCTAGTGCTGGGCATTAACATGATGTATGCTTAGGATGTAAGTGCTGAGGCCACAGAATGTATGTGATATGAGAGCAGAAGGAGAACTACCAGTTTTAGGTATTTTTTCTGATTTCCCATCCCCGAGCATAAATTTTTATTGTGAAATGGACTGTGTGAACTTAAAACTTTAAAGGAATCATGTCAAGACTTTTCAATTTCCTATTCAGAAGAAATTCTCATGGAATAAGCCTTATTATTGTAAATGTGGGATCTCTCTGTGGCATCAATTCCAGTGATTTATTTTTGTTTTTGTTTTATCCACATTTTACCTTCTCTGAAATTAGGATAGGTGTAGCAGTCAAGGGTGTCAAGTCTAATAGAAGATGGTAATACTCATCTGTTATATGGCAGTTACTCATATAACAGTCTGTTTAGGGGTACACTCGCCCCAGAGACCAGAAATGGGAGAAGTGGATGCCAGGGAGAGGAGCAGAGAAGCGCCAGGGGTCAGCAACAAGAAGGTGAGCAGTGGCAGACTCTCACACCCACGAGGAAGCACAGGCCACCGCAACGTGGCAAGAGCCAAGTCCTCTGGGATTCTGAAGTAAGTGGTGAAGAAAACGCGGAGACGAGGAAGACGACATAGTGAGGGGTCTGCCCTTCAAGGTTAGGTAAACCTGGCTTTGAACTCCAACCCCATCAGTGAGTAAGTAGCTTGCTCAGTGTCACACAAATAATCTATGCGCCCCAGATCTTGTCCAAATTGGAAAAACACAGTACACCTCAAAGAGTTTTGAAAGAGGAACGTGAGATTGCATATGGCAAAGGACATTGCACAAATCCAGATACCTTCTCAGTGTTGGACAAATGGTGATCATTATTTTTTATATCACATAGCAATTTCCTATCCCTGCTTTTGAGCTTGCTTACTGTTCCTGTATTATAGAATTTAGTACAAATGAAGCTGGTTTGAGTCCTCTAGTAAGGAAAAGGCAGTTGGTGATATCTGGCTTATGTGGACAGCATTGGACAGAGGATTGGGAGGGATGACAAGGTCCACCACAGGGATAAAGAGTATCTGTCTAACGAAATACCTAACTGAGGTTACAGAATGGAAGGCCTCATTCACAAATGATTTACTCTAACTATTGGGTGTTCCGATTACATGATGCATTCTATTTCCATTTGGCAATCACTCCTGAGCTACACTCATTCTCAATTACTGGGTGTAATTAGCCCTGTATCCAGGCCCTCTGCTTCTCTTCTACCCTTAACATTGTCTTTTCTCTGCCTTCTTATGAGTTTCCCTGATGGAACCTTAAGCTAATAATGGACTGAAATAGAAGTCAGCCATAAAGACTGGTAGAAAAGAGGCTAAAACCATGGATTCACCTGAGTTTTAAACTTTTTATTGAGAATTCATGGAATTTTCTACTTTGTTGGTATCAATAGTTAAGACTTGGCTCATGATCTAAGTCCAAGGAAATTTTTTTTAACACAATACAGTAGTTTGAAAATAACCTCATTGTGTGGTGCCAGTGAATGTAAATTACAACTATTCAGATTGACCATAAAACCAAAACAGATGTTAGAATAGCTTGTGGTTTGAATTCTCCTTTGAACTGTAGATATTGCTGTAATCAACAGGAATTTCTGAATATTTCTGGAGACATGAAGATGATATGAACAGACAGAAGCAGCTTGGTTTTTAAAGCTTTCCTTACTCCTAAACCAGACTCACTAAACATCACCTCTGGACACAATTTTCAGTCCGGCTGCTTTAATGAGAAGTAAAATATGGCTGAAGACCACCAACTAACATTGACCTTAAGTGACACTTACTGTGTTTATGTCTCAAACAAAATGATCATTTGTCCTGGTTTTATCAAAGAAGTTAGAAGCACACTGGCAAGGAGTCAGAGGCATTACAATAACATGTTAAGGACTTTGCCTAATGACTGCCAGAAAAAAACTCAACTTTAGATATCCCCAGTATCTCAAGTCTTAACTTTGCCATGTTGTATTAATCTGGTCTATTGCATTTTATGCATTTTCTATGTTAAAATGCATATTACATGGCCATATAAAGTAATAATTTTGCATATTACTAGAAATTTCTAGTGAGAAATTAAAGGATACCAGTTAGTGATTTTATAAAAGACACATTTGGATGTTGATATTGAATAGATAACTTCAAAGGATTCTCTACGATATGTATTAATTGTCTGATTCTTTCTAGCGAGTATGGCAGAGATTATCTGTTTACCTAAACTGTTTGCCCTTCTTTCTGGGCACCCAGCTAAACTTAACATCTCAGCCTCCTTTCCAGTTAGACAAGGTCATATGTCTAAGTTCCAGCGACTAGAATGTGAGCAGAAGTAATGAGTGCCATTTCTAGTCTTAGCCCACAGAAATCTCCCATCTTACAAAGAGGCCGTATTGGTGACCCTATATACTGTCACTCTTATGTGCTGGACAGGTGTTGACACACTGGGAAACTTAGCAATTTATGCCTTGAAGAAAGCAGAGTAACAATTATGGAAGGAACCTGGGTCCTTGAATTACCAGTTGTAGGAAAACTGTCCATCAACCAGGAATACCTACTTTGCACCTAATGTGAGTGAAAAGTAAACTTAAACTGTATTAAGTTACTGAGATTTCACAGTAGCAAGTAACAAAATTTTTTAGATATGATAAGAATATAAAGGAAATGGAAGTGATTGCTGGAGTCTCAAGTTTAAACTTATACTCAGAGTTCTCCTTTATTTGAAGATAATGCTGTTAATAATGATTATCATCTCTCTGAAGACAAGGCTGAGTTTTTAGGTACTGATGGATTACGTCCTCTTTTCTTAGCCAGGACTGCTGCCCTAGGATTTAAGGGAGTCAAGAAATTGAATGTAGAATGTTCTCATTCATAGAGAAGAACATGGCTGGAGGAAGGCAATTTTCTGAGGAAACCATCTATGAGAACAAATCAGACTTTACCTGCTGCCTTGAAAAAATTCTAGTTTAGGTTAAATGGCCAGTTTTGATCATTTGGATCTATGTTACCTGCTCCTCAATTTACAAACACACATACACACATACATACACACACACACACACACACACACACACTCACACTTTTGCCTCCTATTCAGCAAAATGGCTTAATCAGTAGAGTTGCTCTCTGATGGGACAAAACAGGTTTTACACAGAACATGTCTTTTTATCCAAACTTTACTGAAGGTTCCACAACCCGGTGGGTGGTGAATGTATAAGGTTGGATAGTGGTTATGACAGACAGTGTTTGAGAATAAGTGCTGAAGAAAATTTGGTCAGGCAGAGATATGAAGGTCTAGTTCCTGGGATTATAACTGAAATGAGACAACTGTGTGTGTACATGCATGTGTGTGTGCATGTGCACACGTGTGCATGCATGTGCATGAGAGAGAGAGAGAGAAAGAGAGAGAGACATGTGAGTTCCCTTATTTTTATCTCTAAAACAAAGTTTTCCATCCAAATGGTTTCCCAGAAACTAATACTTGGAGTACTAACAAATACTAAAACATAGTGCTTTGGGTTTTGTTTTTGTGTTGTTTTGTTTTGTTTGAACAGAGAAAGAGCCATTACATGTTCCATCAGAGAAACCTAAAGTTTAATCTCACCTGTTTCACTTACCAGCTGTGTTGTGCCTATTAGAGACAAACATATATTATATATGTGTTATAACACTATGTGTATGTTCAAGCCTGGGTTTTCTCATCTGTAAAGTGGAGATACTGACTATTTTTGTTGCTGTGGGGACTGAATGTACCATTTGCATGTGCCACACAGTCTGATATATAGAAAGCACTCCATAAATGGTAGAGGAGAGACAGACACCCAGATATGGAGAAAATAGATCATGTTCTGTCTTAAATACTTATCTCAAGTCTCTTAAATTTATTAACCAGCTATGTGCCTTAGTTCATTAATTATGAAAATTCTTTTAATTAACAAGGGTTCTGGGATAATTATTGTGAGGCATGAACCTCAACTCTAACATTTGAATTCTGGTACAATCTGATTATTGAGTATTAAAGACCACCTTGATGAATGACTCTTGGAGCATAAGTAACCAACACAGCAGGAGGGGAAGAGATTACACTGAGAAAATGAAGCACAAGGTAGAGATAGGTCACCCAAAGGCAAGGAGCATAGCCTAGAGAGGAGTGAAGAAAGGGTGGGTCACCTCGCTGCCAGGATACTCACGCACACCCTCACACCCTCCTTCTTAAAAGAGAGGGAGTCAGAGAAGGCTACGCAGCACCTACTGATAATAAACATCATAGATCTATTTCTTCTCATTTTCCCTTCTTTTCTTCTTTTCCTTCCTCCTTCCTTCCTTTCTTCTTCCCTTCTTTTTCCTCTACCTCCACCCTCTTCCTCCTCCTCCTTTTTAACCTCTCCTTCTTCTTCCTCCCCTTCCCTTACCTGCCTCTTGACCCACTGGGTAAGTGAAAAAGCTAAGATTAAATAATTACAGACTATCCTGAGTTACTGTGACTCAAAGGGTCCACCTAGCGCAGTGAGCAAAAAACCTGGAGATTGAACTTTGGAAAAACTTGGTCCAGGTCTCAGCTCTACGACTCTATAATGTAACTGTAAACTTCTACCTTTCTGAACGTAATTTCCTTGTTTTATGGAGAGAGTTAATATCTGCTAAACCCATGTAAAAGAGCTAAATGTGCAGATATTCGTGAAATAGTAGATGTGAAGCTTTTATTTTTGTTCTTGTAATTGCTAAAGGAATGAAAAAGTCAGATGAAAACTGCAAGATTCTCCATTAATGCAACCGTAAATAGATACAGTCTTTTGGAAAACAAAAGTTATTTAAAAGTTCAGTCTCTTTGACCGTTTCTGTGAATCACCCTAAGCAAATTGACCTAAATGTAAAAAAAAATAGGTACAAAAATGTTCATTTGAGTCCTGGTTACAGTGGAAAATATTTTAACATAAAAGTCAATAATAGTCATGGTAATATGTGGTATACCATTTGACATCCATAAATGTTTCAAAAGAAAGTAACATGGAGAAACGTTAATGACATAAAGTTAAATGATAAAGTGCAGAATGCAGTTATATAATTACAACCATTTTAAAGTCTATTCATTAAAAATGATAGAAAAAAATGAGTTGATCATGTCTATGTTTAGATGGCAGGACTATTGGGTGTTTTTTAAAAATCATATTCTTTTTTGTATTCCCTATTTTAAATAATGAACACAAATTGCTTATATAATTAAAATATATGTCAGATAAAATAATGCAGAAGTACAATTTTCTGGTAGTATTTGATAAATAATATGAAATATTTCTTATAAAACAAAAGAGTCTTAATATGAAATATTAGATAATGGTTATTTTCCAGAAGTGAAATAATATTATATTGATAGGATTAAATTATTTGTTGAGTTATTTCTATGATTTAATAAAATGAGAACTAGTGAGATTCAGCTATAAATGTAGATGTTAAGTAGTGAGCTGAATCTGTTAAAACATAATGAATTCTCAACACCTGGCAGTATTGTCAATAAAACTTTATTTATCTCCAGGGACCAGAGTAGCCAAATAACGTGTTTGCACTAGATTTCGTTAGGGAACCTTTATGCCTTGTTGAGGTGGAAATGATTGTTCATGATATACACATTCCAAATTGTTTCAGAGAATGAGTGTGGCTTCACTTCCTATTGGGACTTCACTAGCCAAAGGTATACAGATTATTTTGGGAAGGCAAGAAGAAACATTAGTAGAGAAAACTCGATCATTTTTCCTGAAATTAGAAATGTTTTTACCTTTACATCTCCAAACATTGCTGGTAGGTTGTGTGTTTTTGTCCCCAAATCCAAGTGATAGAGAATGTCTTCATCCATTGAATCCAAGTAAGGATTTTTAACATGAACAAACCTTTTTCTGAAAAAGAAAATTACACAAAGAATATATTTAAAAAATTTTAGAGAAAGTGCACAAGAAAGAAAGTCTGAACATAAGCCTTCTTTTAGGGTTAAATTATTTGTTGAGAAGCAATGTAGTATAATAACAACAATAATTATGGCTAATATTTGCTCACACTTACTTTCATGCTCTAAGCATGAAAATGACATGAAAACTGCATGTAACAAATTCATTAACTCATGTATCCCATAACTGCTCTATGGGATGGGTAAAGTTAACAATTTAATTTACAAAGAAGCCAAGGCTTACAGAAGTTGAGAAACTTGTGCAAGATTAACAACCAGTAAATTACAAAACAGCCGTTTCTGTTCAGTTCTGTCTGACTGTAATGGTCATCTGATTTCTTTGCATGGGAGGCTATGTAATATAAGTTACTGGTCTCTGCATTCAAATTGTTGGGCTTCCAGTGCAACTTCAACCATATATGTCCTAATTGTGCAACCTGGAGTAAGTTATTTGTATTTTATTTTACCTTCTCAAAGTTTAGCATGCACAAGAATCAGCCAGACACTTCATGGACTCCTCTTCTGGGAATTCTGATTCAGCAGGTTGCTGATATGTGTCCAAATTTGCATTTCTAGGAAGCTCCACATTGGTGCTGGTGTTGCTGGCCTGTGGACACTACTTTGAACAGCACTGCCATTAAGGACTCCACCAACCATGCTGAATACACCACTTTCTTTCCACCCCAGGGGCCACGGCCCTGGCCCAAACCCCCATCTCAACAGGGCTAGCTAGACCACTAGTCGTTCCTCTCTTTCTTTTTAAAATACCATAGAATGCAAGACAGTAAGCTGATGATGGCTGTATGAATGACCTTAATTCAAGGTTCATGATTATGAAGCATATCGTTTGTAGCTTTTGGTTATTTGGGTAGTAATTATATGCCACTTGAGTTATTAGTGATAACAAGGTATCTATACCCACACCACAGCCGATCAACATGTCTTTGCCAGGAACTGTCCGGCACTTCTTTGTTCTTTGTTCCTCCCATTTCTCTCCACATGCCTGCCTTTCTCTCTCTCCCTCCCTCTTTTCTTTTCTTTTCTTTTCTTTTCTTTTCTTTTCTTTTCTTTTCTTTTCTCCTCTCTTTCTTGACAGAGTTTCGCTCTGTCATTCAGGCTGGAGTGCAGTGACCCAATTTCAGTTTACCCCAACCTCTGCCTCTCAGGTTCAAGTGATTCTCCTGCCTCAGCCTCCTAACTGGGATTACAGGTGCCTGCCACCACACATGGCTAATTTTTGTCATTTTAGTAGAGACAGGGTTTTGGCCATGTTGACCAGGCTGATCTCAAACTTCTAACCTCAAGTGATCCACCTGCCTCGGCCGCCCAAAGTGCTGAATTACAGGTGTGATCCTGTAATCCTGGATGTGGCCTGGCCTTTCCACATACCTTTCATTCCACACACCTTAAAACGTTTTACCAAGCCTTGCCTCTCTATATCTTTATTGACTCTGACTTTGGTTGTGCATTAAAATCACCAGGGAGCTTTAAAGAAAACAACCACTGGTGACAAGTCACCAATTAACTTAGACACTCTGTATTTTAAATTTAAAGACTTAAAATATTTTAAAAATCTTCTCAAGTGATCTTTGCTGTAGCCAAAGTTAAGAACCCCTGCTTCAGGCCTTTGTCCTTTGAACACCCTTCCCCTCCCTTCCACGCTTCACCTATCAAAATTCCCATTTTTCTTCATGGTCCAATTCAAATATTACCTCTTCCATGAACGCTTTTCCAAGCATCGTCTCTCCTTGGTCAGTATTAATTTTTTTTTCTCACTGTTTTCCTAAAGCATTTGCTTCATGCTGATGCTGGTAGACAGCATTTCACATCATAATACAGCTAAGTTTCCATACCACTAGAAAGACTGATGCATCCCCTGATGCAAGCTATCTCAGATACCCTTCTTGAATCCCTAAGTTTTAACAAATTCTGTTGTTGAATTAAATTTAACTGTTCAGAAAGTGGAACAAAATGCTATTAATTTCCTTCTCAAAAACATCCAGAGTAACAAATTTTTAATTAGTTACTGGGTCATACACACCTAGTTTCAAAAATAAAGTATTCTGTAGTGTTAGTACACTTTACTACTTCAGAAAAAGCTTTAAAATCTCAAAGCAAAAGGACATGTCCTTATTTTTCTTGTGAGGCAAGAATGTACCCATAGTCCCTTGTTACAAAGTGTGTGGTCACTGAACCAGCAGCATCAGCAAACCTGGGGAGCTTGTTAGGAATGCAAAACCTTAGACTCCACCCCATACCTGCTGAATCAAACTCTGGATTTTAACAAACTGTGTGATTCACATGTACATTAAAGTTTGACAAACACTGCCATCCACCTTTTCTTCCAAATTCTATTACACTTTCTGTTTCACCCTGCCAAGACTGCTTTCACGACCTGGAAAATTTTCCTTTGGATTCCCAACTGAATCTATGAATCATTACTCTACAAAAGAGTCTTTTTCAACTACCCTAGTGATTCCAAACTCTAGCTACATATCAGAATCACCAGGGGCACTTTAAAAAGTACTGATCCCTAGACCCTATCTCTAGAAATTTGGGTCGAGTTGGTCAAGGAGACCTGGGCTTTGTTAAAATCACTGATCTATGCCACTTTTCTTATCTTCAAGGAGAAATTCTCCAACCAGCAGATCCACTAATTATTTTCACTTTTATTATACTACTCCTATTAATTCATTAGGAGATATTCTTTAGTTTTTGTTGTTGTTGTTTTTGTTTTTTGTTTTTTGTTTTTGTTTTTGTTATTGTTTTTGATGCCCTATCCTTATGTCTAACGATTTCTCAGTCAGAAAATTTGGGGGAATGTCTATAGAAGTTTCTCGTTTCATTGTACCCATCAAGAAGCAATTCTAAGATGATCACTCTATCAGTAACAAAGAAAAGTCTTGTTTGGGATTCCACACCAAATTTCTACCCAGTATGAATGTAGTTTTTGTAACACTTTGATTTTTCCAAAATATATAATTTTTACTAAATAGGCATGTTTGTGTTGTTTTCTCTTCAAACTTTTTTACTTTTCCTAACACACAGAATAGGCTTTTTAGCAAATTATCACAAATTATACTACATAGTGAGTATTAAATATTGGTAACCAAAAGAAAGTGCCGTCTGGGAAGAAGTCTTTCCATTTGCCATTACCTTCATCTTCATAATTGTTCCTTTTCTCTTTCTTCTGGGCTTCCCCAAAGAAGGGAACGTGCAGGAGGCTACCTCTGTTTGGGATGGGCAAATGGAGTGTTTTCTGAAATGCTCATAATGGAGGCTCTAAGCAAAACATTTCACACAACTCTCAGGGAGTCAGAGGGAACTAGCAGAATCTCCTTATGCCTCACGATGATTAATGCTCTGTTATGTTCTGTGAACCTGGGGCAGGAACTGGAGCTAAATTTGTAGACAGCTTCAGCAATTTTATGTCTACCCATGAGATGAATCACATAGACTGTGTTTTAGAAGTAAATTCTATGTCAGGTCCATCACAAAGCATATGAAATCACTCCACAATATCCTGCAACACAATTAAACCTTCCTCAGGCACTGGGAGGCCCTTTTTATGCAGCCCATGGTCTTGGAGTTAAGGGCTAAACTCTATAGTGAGTCCCAGGCTGAACCTTGCATTTGTTTACTACTGAAGGTTGGCTAAACTTTTGCATGTTTTTTGTGACTTATTTTGCTCCGTTTTCTTAGATGAGCCAATCCCTAACCCCCAAAACCAAGGAGTAAAAAATGTCATTGAAAAGACATTTTCATTGTTTTATGAGCTGTGTCCAATGATATAATCTCCACATTTAAGAAATTTGCTTAACTGTAGAGGCCCACTATCTAATCATTTAATACAAAATCCAAGGAACATCTGTCTGATCAAAACAAATTTAAAAAATCAAAATTACTCACCCAACATATGTATTCCTGTCAGATCTCACAGATCTTTTGGAGGCAGGTAAAACCGAAGCCATTCTCTCTACTATGTGAACAGTCACTCTTAAATTGATGTCAAGAAAGAGAAATATTGTGACTTGCTATCAAATTATAGATCTAGTCATAATAGTTCAGTTCCAAGTTAGAATGATACTCTCCCTTAAAACTGAGTTGTTTTTTTTTTTGTGAAATTAATAAGGAACCTTTTCCTTTAGCATTTTAAATTTTCCTATCAAACAAAAAAATGCCCTCCCTGGCATGCCTTTTATACCACAGCCCAGCTCTCAGAGCAGTGCTTCCTCAAGAAGATAGGTTCCCTTTGAAGGTGTGGCATCCTAGGTCTTTGACCAGGTTGGTTAGCTTGTTAGCTATTGGTGAGAACCTTTCCCTTACATCTGTCCTTGATCCCAACACAGGTTTGATGTTGCAAACAGACTTATTTGCTTTGAGACAACTGTACAGATGCAAGCCGCCTTTTGGTTTCTAAAACACGCCTACCAGGTTGTCTCAAAACCGTGTCCAGTACACATGAGAACTTCTGGTTCTCAAACATTTCAGTTTCCCATCTCCAGCCCCTTGCCAACTTGTTTTCATTCTTTGCCATCACAAGTTAGGAAAGCATTCAAAGTCAGGACCTCAGACTGTCCCTTTATCTGAACTTTGCTCATTCAGGTTCACATAGAAGGACTGACTGATAGCTAAACCAAACTTATTTCCCAGGGCCTTTTTCCTTAGTTAAACCCTAGGCTGTTGGTAAAATCTATTGAACCAGGGTTTAATCCCTATGAAATAATGAAATATAGCCTAGTATTTTCAGAAAACAGAGTCTCTGCTAAGAAAGGCATGAATTCACTACTTTTGCTAATGCTTCTCACTTTTCACTTTTGGGATGGAAAAATCTAGAAGACTAGATAACTCCATCCTGATTTTTTCCCCCTCTGCTCCCATAGCAATCAGCTGAAGTTTTATGTTGGTGAGAGTTTCAAGAACATAGTCTCATGGCTTTCAGGCAAGTCAGAACCTAAAATGTCTGTAAATGCCAAACAGCAGCAAATACAAGACACCTCTTAATATGCTTGGATTTCTCTCTCAGAATGTGCAATGCAGTCAAGAATCAAGTGCTCACATCCTAACTGAGTTCTCCATGTTAGAAGATACTTCTCCTCCTGGTGATAGTCATTCTTGGCAAACTCTTTGAATGCTACACTGGCCTCCTTTCATCCATCTTGGTCAGGCAGCAAAATTTACAGAATAGGAAGGTAAAAGAATAGGGGACTCAGTAATGGGGAATCCATGTAGCCTAAATTTTGCCACTGCTACCACCAACTAGACATTTGCCACTGTGCCTAGATATAAAAAAAAGTCCTGGGGACACTTCTCTTGGAAAAGATAATGACGGCTATGAGGCAAAATAGTCTTTAACATATGTGCTGCCTTTGTAACTTAGAACAGTAGTTCTTGTTGATAGCTTGTAGTAATACATCTGTCTCTTACATCCTGACTCATCTCAGGCTCATCTACCTGCTGCTCCTTCCTAGCAAGCACTGGCAGTTTTGAGACTCAACAGACTATCACTGGCACCTGCATACTTTTATTTGATATTCCATGCCATATCTCTCAGTTTGTTTTTAGGGTATGATGAGGAGAACCACCAATTTAAATCTGACATTTACCTCTGGCTTTGAGAAGTAAAAGTGTTAGCTAATTAGATAACTGTTCAGTAATTAACTACCCCAGCGAATTAACTAGGCTGATTAACATGTCTATTCCAGTGCACATTCAGTCAACCAGTGATCTTGATCACTAACAGTGCCAGGTAACGCCAGCTAAGATTTATGGACCCCATGTAACAACTCAGCCAGATATTAAGAAAAGTGATCGTCATTTGGGTGAAGTTCAGAATAATCTTGTGGAATCTATGAAAGTTGATGAAAATAGAATACTAGTTAATGCTTTCTGGGCGGTCTTAAATTATTCTTCCCACTTTTCAGTCTTCTCAATAATCGATCCTGCTCTTATGGTAGGTTGTTTCTCAGCAATGTTTTTTGATTGACTGTATTGCAAAAGGCCAGTCACCTGAAGAGCATGGGAAAAGCTTTCGTTTTTAAAAATTGTGCGCACAGGAGTGCACAAGGCAAACTCAGGCCTGGCCACTGGGTGATTTGCAAACAAAGGCTGTGTGCCAGGCACAGCCCATGACTCAGTCCAGCCTTGTGATCAGGAGGGTCTTGCATTAGATCTGCCAAATCCATGCTCCACAGTGTCTGGCCTGAGTCAAAACACTTCACTTCCTACTGTCTTGCTTTATGATGCCGGCACTATTCACGTTCTGACTTACATGGCAATTTTCTATCTGGCTTAATTTTGTCCCTGAATTGCTAGTATCAGAAAAAGAAAGCACAGTCTTGATGTACAATTGGATAGCATTTAGGCCTTCCTGAGACCATGCTTTTGTGCTCTTTCTCTGCCTCCTAAACCAACCCTGGGACTAGAGTCTCAATTCTTAGATGCCTCTCCAGTGGGTATTAGCAAAGGTTGTATTGGTTCACCTGAGGCTGTAGCAAGCACCCCTGCCTAGAAAACACTGCCTTATACATGCACACATACACACGCCAGCCTCACAGCCTATGGAAGTAGGGATGTCGTCGCACAGCAATATCCTCCTTCTTCTTTGGCAGGTCTCTCAGGTGGGGATGGGGTAACCAAGAGCCCTTACATCCTGCCACATCAGATTCCCCGGCTCTTCCAATCAGCCCATACCACCAGCAATGGCTTGAGAGAGCTCCAGAAATGTCCTAAGCTATCTATTCTGAGGCTAAGCAGTTTATATTTTCATTTATTCATTCAATAAATATTAGCATACACCATGCTCCAGGAAGTCTAGGAAATGCTGAAGATAAAGGCACAAAAAACAGTTCTTGCTGCTTTTCTTCCACAGAAATATTGACATTTCATGTATAAAGAAAACGCTTTATCACACTTCTCATACTAACCTTCTATATGTTAAAACACATATAATAAGTGTGTCTTCAGCATTCTCTCTTTCATGACAAATACCTAAAACTTATTAAAGATCTCTAGATCTTTCCTTGAGTGTTTATTTTCTAATACATAGGTTATAGCTGCCTCAAATCCTTTGTATAAAAGGGGAGCTATTAAAAATATACAATTCTTTTCTTGTTTGTATAGACATTTTATAGTTTAACATTATTACACATATGTGCAAAGAAGATGTGCATTATTTTCCAATAGCGATCCGGTATTTCTCACTATACTCACCCTCCTGGGGGAGAGGGCAGAGGATAGTGATTTTAAACTTGCGAATTAACAGTATCTCTGTCTTTGGTTTAAACCAGGCGTCCCCAAACTATGGCCCGCGGGCCGCATGCGGCCCCCTGAGGCCATTTATCCGGCCCCCACTGCACTTCAGGAAGGGGCACCTCTTTCATTGGTGGTCAGTCAGAGGAGCACAGTATGTGGTGGCCCTCCAACAGTCTGAGGGACAGTGAACTGGCCCCCTGTGTAAAAAGTTTGGGGATGCCTGGTTTAAACAGTCTCATTTCGATGATTTCTTTTCTTTTACATATGCATTAATCCAGTTTCTTCTTTGTGCCCACTGCTCTCATCTGAGGTGACATGTACTAAATGGAAAGGTGGGGAGGAGCAAGGAGGAAGAGAAGGGTTTCTGGATCCATGTGCTCAGTTCAATTACCATCCCTTGGCTCTACGTGATGTTGCAGCTCAGGTGTTGTCCGCTGTGTTCTCATGAGGGCTCTGTGGCTACTTAGGTGTAGTCGTCTATAGGTCCCTGAATGGGCTCACTGTGTGCTGGCCCCATCTGGCCCTAAGTGAGCATTATGCTGGCCCTCTGCCACACCATCTTGGATGCATGCCTAAGCTAAATATGGAACTTCTCGTAGAGAATCACAACCTTTCTTGCGCTGCATAGAAGGACGCAGGCCTCTGGCTCCAGTGCTCTCAGGCTATGTCTAGTTGGATAAGGATAACACCCTCCTCCTTTAATTTCACCCCCAAGGGTGGGTGGTCACTGCAGACCTTGGCCTGCCTCTTGCCCCATTTCTCCTGCCCTCTCACTGCCATAATAGAAGAGGAGATCCTCTTTGCACTTTTTCTCTCTGTCTTATGTGAATTTCCCTAATATCCTATCCTGAGTTCTCTCTGGTTTCTAGCAGTCTCCATGTTGAAGTCCAGATCTAGGTTTTGTTGTGTTAAAGCATAAACATATTTAAAATTCTTACTTTTCCTCACATTGCCTCATTAGGGACACAAAATTAGTATTGAAAGAATCCTAATTTCCTACTCTAACTCCCATTCCCCCAGCAGATAGATGGGAGTGTGGACTATGAAAAAGGCTATGTATACAGAAAAGAAAAAAAGAGATTGGTAATAGGTTTCAAAGTACTATACCCATTATCATTATCAGCAATGAAGAATTGTATCCCTAGGACAAATGCTACAACACTACAGTTTTTGTTTTGCTCTCTTTTGGAGGTGTTTCCCTCCACAATTCTGTCAAAATGCACTGCTCTTCTACGCAGGGGGCAGCAGCTGAATGTTTACACGGACACCTTCCCCAAGCCAGCCTTAGTCTAGTAGAGGCTGACCCCTGCTGAGGCCCTGGGGGTGACTGCAGCATCCCCCAATCCTTGCAAAGGATTGCAAACTCCTGTTTCCAGTCTCAGGAGATGTGGTTATATTGTAAAAGTTTTAATAATTGTGTACAAGATTTAGAAATACAAAACAATGACATATTTTCCAGGACCTACAGGGCACTGACATCTGGAATCTTTATAAAAGCTGAAATTTACATGAGGAAAATTTCTTGATTTACAACATTTATTTTTTTTACCAGAATTATGCTCCCTAATATTTAGAGTAGATAGGTAGGCAGGTAAGTAGATAAAGAATATATATAGAAAATATATATATATATATATATATACACACACACACATATACATATACATACATATACATATATATATATATATATATATATATATATCCAGGAATTTCTCTTTGGACAATGATAAAAGATAAACAAATTTCAAGTTGTGTGAATGTTTATTTACAGGCTTTTGTAGGGGTTTGGGTAAGGAGCACTTGGCTACTGTCAACCATTCCAGAAAGGGTCTATCTCCAGGTAAATGGAGGCTCCACCTAAGAAGGGTTATAATTATCACACAGTAAGTTATTATTAAGCACCTACTATGTGCTAAGTTTGTTAATGCTTGAAGATGAATAGTGATTTATTTCATTATTTTATAATAATGGTCTTTGTTCTCAGCCTGTTTCTTATGGCAACATCCAAATGAAAAGAACATTACTTAACAACTTCCCTGGCTTTGCTGGTGGCCTTTCTTGTCAGGAGCCTGACTCCCAAAGTGTGACCAAAACATAAATTCACTGTTTTCTAATGGCTGGTCTTAAGCCAACATAGAAGCCTCAGAGTCAACAGAAAACTCTGAGAAGCCAGCAAAGGTCATCAGTGCCTGTAGTGGCTTTGTCAACAGCGGGCCTTAAGACTGAAGACCCTTGACTTCTGCATGTACTTCACCTCAATATTTAGGATTTTTCTGTCCTTAATGATGTTTGAGAAAATATGGGGCACCGTGTGTCAAACAAAAATTCAAGAAAAGTTATTTCATTGGAAATAAAGCACATTTTAAATCAATACCAGTAGGGAGTAAAATATAAAAGCTTTTCTCTAAGTTCAAAACAACCACATTCAACTCAGAATAGAAATCTGAAGGACAAGGAAAAATAATTAAAAGAACAGGAAGAATGTCAGTAACAACAGTGGTTAATGGCATTTCTCCAGGCCAGGCTTTGGACTAAGCAGGTCCACTCTGTATCTCATTTCATCCTCACAACAACTCTATGAGACAGGTATTATTATTTCCCCAATTTTCAGATGGGGAAATTGAAGCCTAGAAAGGTTAAATGAAATACCTGAGATTCGACAGTGAGTAAATGGAGACTGGAGTTAGATCTAGGTCTGTGCAGCCACAAAACCGTGGAAACTCTTTCTACTTCACTGCTGTTACATGTTGGAGTCCATTAAAGAAGACGAGTCCAAGAAGAATGGCATCAACAAGGGAAGGAAATTTGATCTGGGTGTTGAAGGTGAAGTAGGATTGGGATGTAAACAGCATCTCTCTGCCACATTTTATCCTGCTAGTCATTGGGGTTGTTGATTTAACTCATTTATAGGAAAAGAGGGCACAGTTAAACCATAGCAGCTGTGTGTTCTGCGAATGCCGATAAACAAAATGGCCCCAACGAAATGATGGTCCAGTCCTAAAGCTGATTTTAAAGTCATCTCATTGCCAAATTTCAAATTGACCCTTAAAATGTGTCTCACACACACTTTACGATTAACTCATCTCAGGCTCAACACTTCCCTATGATTTTACCCAAATAGCAGGGCCCAACTCAGCACCCTGCCTGGAGCAATTTCTGGCTGCCTCTGAGCTGTCCCTGAAATGCGAGTGAAAGGGCATGGGGGCTGAGAAGCCCTGTTTCTGCTGGTCTCCTAGCCTGGCTTCCTCACTGCCTGAGACTGGCCGTTCTGGTGACTGCAGGCCTTGGAGATTCAAGCCCGTGTTTGCCTTTCACCATCTGATGAAAGTGTCTGACCAGAACATGAAGTACACTGGGAAATCAGCCTCCGCAGCTGGAGGAAGCTCTGTAAGTTTGACAAAGCTCACACTGTAGGGAGAGGGGGTGATTTTCCTGAGAACGCAAGGAAGGTTCAGTCCTAACCTCTTAACACACACCGCAGATTATTACTGCTGCTGCCCAAGAGGGCTCAGATGGGAAAATAATGCTAATACATTGTGAAGGTGGTGAATTCTAGGTCCCCAAAGTCATGAAATTTCAAAGCTGACTGATTTTAATTTAGGTTCAGCTGAGTGAGAGAACAGCGTGTTTCATGGTACTCTCTTAACACTACTAAGTGCAATATATTGAGTTAACCATTAATTTTTTTCTAAAGAAGTAGAAAAACTTGGTTGCATAATTATGATCACATTCACATTTCTGTAAGTGCTTCACCTTAGGCATGTCATGACTTTTCCAAAATGTTATTCTTTTGGCCACTTTACTTGGTTTTTTATTGAAAATACTGTGCTGTGATGATTGTTAGGTCTTTGTGACTACTTTATCTTAGTTACTATATTTTAAATTTTTAATTATGAAATAGTACAGATATAGTAGATGCCTATGTAGTCGCTACCCAAATTCGACGATTGTTAATATTTTGCCATATTTAATATAGTTTTTTAAAAGAAGGATTTCATTAAAGTCCTGTCCACATTCCTTAAGATTACCTTCACTTTCTTCCTGAAGGTAATCACTGTCCTAAAGTTGGAGAGTTGGTAGGTATGCTTTTGGGGTACATTTTAATACTTGTCCTTATATGTACTTATAACTACATGAACAGGTTTAAGGTGTGTGTGTGTATGTGTGTGTGTGTATACATAAATATAGTATATGTATATATGTATATAATATATATGGTATATGTATATATATGGTAGATGTGTATATATAAGAAATATATGTATATATCATATATGATGTATAATATGTAAATATAACATGTATGTATTCTTTTTGAACTGGCTTTTTAATGTTCCAGTTTTTTCCTATGAACACCCTTGTGGGTATCTTCTTGTGTATGCACATGAGAGTTTCTCTAATATGTGGTAGTAATATGTTCGCACGTATTCAATTTTATTAGATAGTATTACACTGCAAAATAGTTTTACCAAGTTACATTTGTGTCAACAGTGTATAATATACCCCATTTCCCCATATTCTTGCCAATAAATCTTTTGCTAATGTAATGACTGTAAAATGGTATCTCTTTGCATTATTTCATTTCCCTGATTACTAGTGAGATTAAACACCTTTATATATATTTGGTGGTTTTTCAGCTTTCTTCTTCCTTCTTATTTTTTCTTCTGAGTATTTTACTTTTGTCTTACTAATTTGTAGGAGATTTTTTTGATGAGTCAGATTTCTTTTTAGTATTTCTTTATATATACTTCAATTCTGGGGTATATGTAACAAACATGCAGGTTTGTTACATAGTTATACATGCTGGTTTGCTGCATCCATCACCCTGTCAGCTACATTAGGTATTTCTCCTTCCTCCTCTAGCTCCCCACCCTGACAGACCATGTTGTGTGATGTTCCCCTCCCTATGTTCATGTGTTCTCATTGTTCAACTCCCACTTATGAGTAAAAACATGTGGTGTTTGGTTTTCGGTTCTTGTGTCAGTTTGCTGAGAATGATGGCTTCCAGCTTAATCCATGTCCCTACAAAGGACAGGAACTCATTCTTTTTTATGGCTGCATAGAGAATTCCATGGTGTGTATATGCCACATTTTCTTTATCCAGTATATCATTAATGGGCATTTGAGTTGGTTCCAAGTCTTTGCCCTTGTGAACAGTGCCACAATAGACATGCGTGTGCGTGTGTCTTTATAATAGAATGATTTCTAATCCTTTTGGTATATAACCAGTAATGGGATTGCTGGGTCAAGTGATATTTCTTGTTCTAGATCCTTGAGGAATCACCACACTGTCTTCCACAGTGGTTGAACTAATTTACACTCCCACCAATAGTGTAAAAGCATTCCTATTTCTCCACATCCTCTCCAGCGTCTGTTGTTCCCTGATTTTTTAATGATTGCCATTCTAAGTGGCATGAGATGGTATCTCAATGTAGTTTTGATTTGCATTTCTGTAATGACCAGTGATAATGAGCATGTTTTCATATGCTTGTTGGCTGCATAAATGTCTCCTTTTGAGAAGTGTCTGTTCGTATCCTTTGCCCACTTTTTGATGGGGTTGTTTGTTTTTTTTTCTTTTAAATTTAAGTTTTTTGTAGATTCTGGCTATTAGCCCTTTGTCAGATGCATAGACTGCAAAAATTATCTCCCATTCTGTAGGTTGCCTGTTCACTCTAGTGATTGTTTGCTGTGCAGAAGCTCTTAAGTTTAATTAGATCTCCTTTGTCTATTTTGGCTTTTGTTGCCATTACTTTTGGTGTTTTAGTCATGAAGTCCTTGCCTATGCCTATGTCCTGAATGGTATTGCCTGGGTTTTCTTCTAGGGTTTTTATGATTTTGGGTCTTATGTTTAAATCTTTAATCTATCTTGAGTTAATTTTTGTGTCAGGTATAAGGAAAGGATCCAGTTTCACCTTTCTGCATATGGCTAGCCAGTCTTCTTAACACCATTTGTTAAACAGGGAATCCTTTCCCATTGCTTGTTTTTGTCAGGTTTGTCAAAGATCAGATGGTTGTAGATGTGTGTCATTGCTTCCGAGGCCTCTGTTCTGTTCCATTGGTCTATATATCTGTTTTGGTACCAGGACCATGCTGTTTTGATTGCTGTAGCCTTGTAGTATAGTAGAAGTCAGGTAGCCTGATGCCTCCGGCTTTGGTTTTTTGTTTTTGTTTTTGTTTTTGTTTTTGTTTTGCTTAGGATTGTCTTTGCTATGTGGGCTCTTTTTTGCTTCCACATGAAATTTAAGGTGGTTTTTTCCAATTCTGTGAAGAAAGTCAATGGCAGTTTGGTGGGTATAGCATGAATCTGTAAATTACTTTGGGCAGTATGGCTGTTTTCAGGTATTGATTTTTCCTATCCATGAGCATGGAATATTTTCCCATCTGTTTGTGTCCTCTCTCATTTCCTTGAGCAGTGGTTTGTAGTTCTCCTTGTAGAGGTTCTTCACATCCTTTGTAGTTGTATTTCTAAGTATTTTATTCTCTTCATAGCAATTGTGAATGGAAGTTCACTCATGACTTGGCTCTATATTTGTCTATTATTGGTGAATATAAATGCTTGTGATTTTTGCACGTTGATTTTGTATCCTGAGACTTTACTGAAGTTGCTTATCAGCTTAAGAAGATTTGGGGCTGAAACAATGGGATCTTCTAAATTACAATCATGTCATCTCCAAATAGAGACAATTTGACTCCCTCTTTTCCTAACTGAATACCCTTTATCTCTTTTTCTTGCCTGATTCTCCTGGCCAGAACTTCCAATACTATGCTGAATTGGAGTGGTGAGAGAGGGCATCCTTGTCTAGTGCCAGATTTCAAAGGTAATCCTTCTAGTTTTTGCCCAGTCAGTATGATATTGGCTGTGGGTTTGTCATAAATTGCTCTTATTATTTTGAGATACATTTCTTCAATACCTAGTTTATTCACAGTTTTTAGCATAAAGAGCTGTTGAAATTTGTTGAAGGCCTTTTCTGCATCTATTGAGATAATTGTGGTTTTGTCATTGGTTTGGTTTATGTGACAGATTACATTTATTGATTTGCATATGTTGAGCCAATCTTGCATCCCAGAGATAAACCTGACTTGATCATGATAGATAAGCTTTTTGATGTGCTACTGGATTAAGTTTGCCAGTATTTTATTGAGGCTTTTTGCATCAATGTTCATCAGGGATATTGGCCTGAAATTTTCTTTTTTAGTTGTGTCTCTGCCAGGTTTTGTTAGCAAAATGATGTTGGCCTTATAAAATGAGTTAGGGAGGATTCCCTCTTTTTCTGTTGCTTGGAATAATTTAAGAAGGAATGCTGCAATCTCCTCTTTGTACCTCTGGTAGAATTCAGCTGTGAACATGTCGGGTCCTGAACTTTTTTGGTTGGTACGCTGTTAATTGTGACCTCAATTTTAGACCTTGTTATTGGTCTATTCAGGGATTCATCTTCTTCCTGGTTTAGTCTTGGGAGGCATGTGTCCAGGAATTTTTTCCATTTCTTCTAGATTTACTAGTTTATTTGCATAGAATTATGTATAGTATTCTCTGATGGTAGTTTCTATTTCTGTGGGATCAGTGGTGATATCTCCTTTATCTTTTTTTTAATTGTACTTTAGGTTCTGGGGTACATGTGCAGATCCTGCAGGATTGTTGCATAGGTACATACATGGCAATGTGGTTTGCTGCTTCCATACCCCTGTCACCTAAATCTGGCATTTCTCCCCACGTTATTCCTCCCCAACCTCTCCACCCCCTGCTGTCCCTCTCCTAGCCCCACCCAACAAACCCCAGTGTATGATACTCCCCTCCCTGTGTCCATGTGTTCTCATTGTTCAACACCCACCTACGAGTGAGAACATGCAGTATTTGGTTTTCTGTTCTTGTGTCAGTTTGCTGAGAATGATGGTTTCCAGGTTCATCCATGTCCCTACAAGGACACAAACTCATTGTTTTTTTTATGACTGCATAGTATTCCACAGTGTATATGTGCCACATTTTCCCTATCCAGTCTATCGTCGATGGGCATTTGGGTTGGTTCCAGATCTTTGCCACAATGAACATACATGAGCATGTCTTTATAATAGAATAATTTATAATCCTTTGAGTGTATACCCAGTAATGGGATTGTCTGCTAGGTCAAATGGAATTTCTATTTCTAAGTCATTGAGGAATCACCACACTGTCTTCCACAATGGTTGAACTAATTTACACTCCCACCAGCAGTCTGAGTGTTCCAATTTCTCCACATCCTCTCCAGCATCTGCTGTCTCCATATTTTTTAACAATCGCCATTCTAAGTGGCATGAGATGGTATCTCAATGTGGTTTTGATTTGCATTTCTCTAATGACCAGTGATGATGAGCATTTTTTCATATGTTTGTTGGCCTCATATACATCTTGTTTTGAAAAGTGTTCATATCCTTTGCCAACTTTTGAATGAGTTTGTTTTTTTCTTGTAAATCAGTTTTAGTTCTTTGTAAATTCTAGATATTAGCCCTTTGTCAGATGGGTAGACTGAAAATGTTTTTCCCATTCTGTTGGTTGACAGTTGACTCTAATGATGTTTCTTTTGCTGTACAGAAGCTCTAGAGTTTAATTAGATCTCATTTGTCTATTTTGGCTTTTGTGGCTGATGCTTTTGGTGTTTTAGTCATGAAGACCTTGCCTGTGCCTATGTCCTGAATGGTTTGGCCTAGGTTTTCTTCTAGGGCTTTTATGGTGTTAGGCCTTGTGTTTAAGTCTTTAATCCATCTGGAATTAATCTTAGTGTAAGGTGTCAGGAAGGGGTCCAGTTTCTGCTTTCTGCATATGGCTAGCCAGTTTCCTCAACACCATTTATTAAACAGGGAATCCTTTCCCTGTTGCTTGTTTTTGTCAGGTTTGTCAAAGATCAGATGGTTGTAGATGTGTGGCATATCCTCTGAGGCCTCTGTTCTGTTTCATTGGTCTATATCTCTGTTTTGGTACCGGTACCATGCTGTTTTGATTACTGTAGCCTTGTAGTATAGTTTGATGTCAGGTAGCATGATGCCTCCAGCTTCGTTCTTTTTGCTTAGGATTGTCCTGGCTATGCAGGTTCTCTTTTGATTCCATATCAAGTTTGAAATGTTTTTCCCAATTCTGTGAAGAAGGTCAATGTTAGCTTGATGGGGATGGCATTGAACCTATAAATTACTTTGGACAGTATGGCCATTTTTATGATATTGATTCTTCCTAACCATGAGTATGGAATGTTTTTCCATCTGTTTGTGTCCTCTCTTATTCCCTTGAACAGTGATTTGTAGTTCTCCTTGAAGAGGTCCTTTACAAATTCTTTGTTAGTTGTATTCCTATGTATTTTATTCTCTTTTTAGCAATTGTGAATGGGAGCTCACTCTTGATTTGGCTCTTTGTTAGTCTGTTATTAGTATAGAGAAATGCTTGTGATTTCTGCATATTGATTTTATATCCTGAGACTTTGCTGAAGTTGCTTATCAGTTTCAGGAGATTTTGAGCTGAGATGATGGGGTCTTCTAGATATACAATCATGTCATCTGCAAATAGAGACAATTTGACTTCCTCCTTTCCTAACTGAATACCTTTTGTTTCTTTTTCTTGCCCAATTGCTCTGGCTAGAACTTCCAATACTATATTGAATAGGAGTGGTGAGAGAGGGCATTCTTGTCTAGTGCCAGATTTCAAAGGGAATGCTTCCAGTTTTTACCCATTGTGTATGATATTGGCTGTGGGTTTGTCACAAATAGCTTTTATTATTTTGAGATACATTCCATCGATACCTAGTTTACTGAGAGCTTTTAGCATAAAGCACTGCTGGATTTTCTTGAAGGCCTTCTGTGCATCTGTGTCTACTGAGATAATCATGTGGTTTTTGTCTTTGGTTCTGTTTACGTGGTGGATTATGTTTAGAGACTTGTGTATGTTGAACCAGCCTTGCATCTCCAGGATGAAGTCTACTTGATCATGATAGACAAGCTTTTCGATGTGCTGTTGCAATCGGTTTGCCAGTATTTTATTGAAGATTTTTGCATTTATGTTCATCATGGTTATTGGCCTGAAGTTTTCTTTTTTTGTTGAGTCTCTACCAGGTTTTGGTATCAGGATGATATTGGTCTCATAAAATGATTTGGGAAGGATTCCTTCTTTTTGGATTGTTTGGAATAGTTTCAGAAGGAATGGTACCAGCTCCTCTTTGTACGTCTGGTAGAATTTGGCTGTGAACCCATCTAGACCTGGGCTTTTTTTGGTTGGTAGGTTATTAATTGCTGCCTCAATTTCAGCCCTTGTTATTGGTCTATTCAGGGTTTTAACTTCTTCCTGGTTTAGGCTTGGGAGGGTACAAGTGTCCAGGAATTTATCCATTTCTTCCAGGTTTACTAGTTTATGTGCATGGAGTTGTTTGTAGAAATCTCTAATGGTAGTTTGTATTTCTGTGGAATTGATTGGTGATATCCCCTTTATCGTTTTTTATTGCATCTATTTGATTCTTCTTTCTCTCTCTCTTTTTTTCAATTAATCTGGCTAGTGGTGTGTCTGTTTTGTTGATCTTAGATCCTTTATCATTTTTATTGCATCTATTTGATTTTTCTCTCTTGTCTTTATTAGTCTGGCTAGCAGTCTATCTATTTTGTTGATCTTTAAAAAAAAAAACAAAAAAAAACAGCTCCTGGATTCATTGATTTTTTTGAAGGCTTTTTTGTGTCTCTATCTCCTTCAGTTCTGCTCTGATCTTAGTTATTTCTTGTCTTCTGCTAGCTTTTGCATTTTTTTGTTCTTGCTTCTCTAGTTCTTTTAATTGTGACATTAGGGTGTTGATTTTAGATCTTTCTTCATTTCTCTTGTGGGCATTTAGTGCTATAAATTTCCTTCTATGCACTGCTTTAAAATGTGTCCCAGAGATTATTGTACATTGTGTCTTTGTTCTCACTGGTTTCAAAGAACATCTTTATTTCTGCCTTCATTTCATTGTTTATTCAATAGTCATTTAGGAGCAGGTTGCTCAGTTTCCATATAGTTGTGTGGTTATGAGTGAGTTTCTTAATCTTGAGTTCTAATTTGATTGCACTGTGCTCTGAGACACTGTTTGTTATGATTTCCATTCTTTTGCATTTGTCGAGGAGTGTTTTACTTCCAATTATGTGGTAAATTTTAGAGTAGGAGTGATGTGGTGCTGATAAAAATGTATATTCTGTTGATGTGAGGTGGAGAGTTCTGTAGATGTCTATTAGGTCCACTTGGTCCAGAGCTGAGTTCAATTCCTGGATATCCTTGTTAATTTTCTGTCTTGTTAATCTGTCCAATATTGACAATGGGGTGTTAAAGTCTCCCATTATTATTGTGTGGGAGGCTAAGTCTCTTTGTATGTCTCTAAGAACTTGCTTTATGAATCTGTGTGCTCCCGCATTGGGTGTATGTATATTTAGAATAGTTAGTTCTTGTTGCATTGATCCCTTTACTATTATTGTAATGCCCTTCTTTGTCTCTTTTGACCTTTGTTGGTTTAAAGCCTGTTTTATCAGAGACTAGGATTGCAATGCCTGCTTTTATTTTGCTTTCCATTTGCTTAGTAAATCTTCCTCCCTCCCTTTATTTTGAGCCTATGTATGTCTTTGCATGTGATATGAGTCTCCTGATTACAGCATACTGTTGGGTCTTCACTCTTTATACAATTTGTCAGTCTGAATCTTTTAATTGAGGCATTTATCTCATTTACATTTAAGATAATATTGTTATGTATCAATTTCATCCTGCCATTATGATGCTGACTGGTTATTTTTCCCGTTAGTTGATGCAGTTTCTTTATAGCACTGATGGTCTTTACAATTTGTTATGGTTTTACAGTTGTTCCTTTCCGTGTTTAGTGCTTCCTTCAGGAGCTCTTGTAAGGCTGGTCTTGTAGTGACAGAATCTCTCAGCAGTTGCTTGTTCGTAAAGAATTTTATTTCTTCTTCACTTATGAAGCTTAGTTTGGCTGGATATGAAATTCTGGGTTGAAAATTCTTTCCTTTAAGGAGGTTGAATATTGGCCCCCACTCCCTTCTGGCTTATACGGTTTCTGCCAAGAGATCCACTGTGAGCCTATGGGCTTTCCTTTGTGGGTAACCTGACCTTTCTTTCTGGCTGTCCAGCATTTTTTCCTTCATTTCAACCCTGGTGAATCTGACAATTATGTGTCTTGGGGTTGCTCTTCTCGAGGAATATCTTTGTGGTGTTCTCTGTATTTCCTGAATTTGAATGTTGGCCTTCCTTGCTAGATTAGGGAAGTTCTCCTGGATAATATCCTGAAGATTGTTTTTCCAACTTGGTTTAATTTTCCCCGTCATTTTTAGGTACATCAATCAAATGTAAATTTGGCCTTTTCATTTCACATAATCTCATATTGCTTGGAGGCTGTGTTCATTTTTTTTCACTCTTTTTTTTTTTTTTTTAAATCTTGTCTTCTCACTTTATTTCATTGAGTTAATCTTCAGTCTCTGATATCTTTTTTTCCACTTGATCGATTTGGCTTTTAAAATTGTATATGCTAAGGCCGGGCGCGGTGGTTCAAGCCTGTAATCCCAGCACTTTGGGAGGCCGAGGCGGGTGGATCACGATGTCGAGAGATCAAGACCATCCTGGTCAACATGGTGAAACCCCGTCTCTACTAAAAATACAAAAAACTAGCTGGGCGTGGTGGCGCGTGCCTGTAATCCCAGCTACTTAGGAGGCTGAGGCAGGAGAATTGCCTGAGCCCAGGGGGCAGAGGTTGGGGTGAGCCGAGATCGCGCCATTGCACTCCAGCCTGGGTAACAAGAGCGAAACTCCGTCTCAAAAAAAAAAAAAAAATTGTATATGCTTCATGAACTTCTCATGCTGTGTTTTTCAGCTGCATCAGGTCATTTATGTTTTTCTCTAAACTGGTTTTTCTAGTTAGCATTTTGTCTAACCTTTTTTCAAGGTTCTTAGCTACCTTGCTTTGGGTTTGAACATGCTCCTTTAGCTCGGAGAAGTTGGTTATTTCCACCTTCTGAAGCCTGCTTCTGTCAAATCATCAAACGTGTTATTGTAGGAGATTTTTATATACGATGAATACTGATATTTTGTTGGTTTTATATATATTGTCCTTTCAAAATTTTTTGTCATTATGTTTTAGGAGTGCATTAGGTTAACAATACATCAATGAATTTCCAAAAAGTTATTTTTTATCTGCGTTTAATACATTTACAAATACTGTGATTCCTGATGTATTTTTACTCATTTCTTCTTATTTTGTCACGTGTGTGTGTGTGTGTATGTGTGTGTGTTTGTACTTTTTTTCATCTCCTTCCCACCTCCTTCCTACCTTCTACAGAATCATTAGGTTCTCTGTGCTGGGTGCAGTGGCTCACACCTGTAATCCCAGAATTTGGGGAGGCTGAGGTGGGCAAATAACTTGACATCAGGGGTTTGAGACCAGCCTAGCCAACATAGTGAAACCCCATTTCTATTAAAAATATAAAAATTAGCTGGGCATGGTGGCAGGCACCTGTAGTCCCTGCTACTCAGGAGGGCATGAGAATTGCTTGAACTCGGGAGGCAGAGGTTGCAGTGAGCCAAGATCATGGCACTGCACTCCAGCCTTGGTGAAAGTGATTAAAAAAAAAAAAAAAGATTACATGATTCTTCGTATACCCCATTTCCTTCTGTTGTTTTGGAAGTTATATATTTTATTTCTATTCTTTCAATAGTTACCTTTACATTTTAACAAGCATACTTAACAAAATTTAAGGTTAATAAATGCCTATATTCTTCTGCATAACAGAAGCAACTTGGAACACTTTAATTACTACTTCACATTTTTGGTATAAAGTGACTTAATTTGTCTTGTTTTCATTCCTCCTTCCCTGTTAGTCTTATGGTTACTGCTTTATAGACAGTTGATAATTTACATTATCCATGTCTGCCAATGTCTTTGATCACCATTGCTTCTCAGATCTCCTTCCTTCTGGGGTTCTTTCTTTCTAAAGCATGTTATATAATAGTTCTTCAGTATGGACTTTGAGCTGAAAACTATCCTTGTTTTACCCTCATTTTTGAGTGACTATTTAGCATGGTCTAGAATTCCAGATTGCCAGTGATTTTCCTTCAGCGCTCATAGGATATTCATTCATTGTCTTCTGGTACCCATTGTTGCTGATGAAAAGTTTGTTTTCCTTTGCTTGTGTTTGAGTAACTAATCTGTCTCTTCTTTCTGGTTGCTTCTAGATTTTCTCTTTATATCCTGAAGTTTTATTAAATATGTTTGATGTGACTTAAAAAAATATTCTCATGGCTCTTTGTGCTTTCAAATTATCAAAAAGTCTGTCTGTTATCAATTCCAGGAACTTCTCACTATTTCTTCCTTGAATATGTTATCTTCTTCTGGCACCCATCTTAGATGTATGTTAGACCATCTCAGCTTGACCTCTTAATGTATTAACTTCCCTTTCATGCATTCAGTTTGTCTCTGCAACTAAATGAGAAATTTTCTCAGATTTTTCTTCACACATTCTCTGGGTGTGTTTAACCAGCTCTTAACCTATCTGTGGTTAGTTGCAGTAATGTCCTCAATTATTTTCTCCTCTCTGTATCTACCCTATTCCATATAACTATGCAATGCCTTCTCATCATAAACCGGGTAACATTTACTGCCCCTTGACCATGGACTTGATCATGCCATTATTTTGATCAAGAAAATGAGGCAGAACTGACAATGTGCCAGTTGTTTATGCCCTCGTACCTCCTCATTGTCATACTAACATGCCTAGGCTGGTCTCCTGGAGGAAGAGAAACATATGAAACAGAGCCCAGGCACCTCATCACCCCAGTGAGGGCCAGCCTAGATCATCCAAAAGCCAGCCGAGCCCCAGAAGTGAGCAAGCCCACCAAGATCAGCAAGGTCACTTTGCCAGCCCAGCTGACCCCAGGTACATGAGTAGGAAATGCTTGCTGTGTGCCTTTCAGGACCTGTGGCGACAGCATTATTGTGGCAACAGATAACAAATATACATCCATTAAGATTTTTATTTTACTAAACTTTTTTTATTTGTAGGTATGCTAATTATTACTTTTTCAAATTTACCTGTTTTTTAAATGTATTCCCTTTTTCTACATTTTTCTGTTTCATCTTTTGTCTAATCATTTTAAACAGAGATATTATAACTTCTTTCAGGTTGTTGATCTATCTGAAATTCTTGAGTTACTCATCTTCCTGTTATATCTGATTTCTCTCATTAGTCTTTCTTCATTTTACCTATAATTTTAATTTTTTAGTCCATATCTATTTTACCATGGGAATTCAGTACACATAGATTTTTGCAAGTCTCCCCAGGCAGCAAGTGTCTATTTGCTTCTGCTAGAGACTGTAAGTGTATCCACAGTCCAGGACTAGTTTGACACTAACTTATTTTTTTAAGGACCTTGGCACCATGTAGGTAGCATAAATCAACATTCTACAAACACAAGTGATGCGTTACTGCAGTTTCTTACTGGAGACTGTTTTTGTACCCACATGTGCTGCAGAGACAAACTTTCTTTGCATTTCAAGACTAGTCATCGGGTTGTTAATCCTCTTTCACTGAAGGTACAGAGTTTCCTGGTCTTGGCTTAATGTAGAAGTTTCAGGTTCAACGGTAACCTCCTACAGACCAGGACCCAGTGTATGCATCCTGCAGAACCCCAGCACTTTGGCATGGCGGCCTATTCCAAGTTTGATCCTCTCTGGGCCACAGTGGTATCAGCTTGTGAGCTTACAGTCTTCATTTCTAAAACTTGGGGTTATCTTTTTTTATTCCTTAAAACTAACCCATGTTAACCTTTACACAATACTCCTTTTATGTCTGTTAGGAAAGCTGTCCATGTGGGTCAGTGTGCCATGCTGCTGGCACATGCTTTGTTTAACATGCAAAAATAATAGTGAAAAAAATTAGAAATGAATTTTTAAAAATTTTTTATTTTTATTTACTATGGGCAAATAATAAATGTATATACTAATTGGATACATTTGATGTTTTAATACAGGCATACCATGTGTAGTAATCACACCAGGATAATTAAGTTATCCATCACCTCAAGAAATTATTTATTTGTGTTAGGAACATTCCAGTTCCACTCTTTTAGTTATTTTTAAATATATAGTAAATGATTGTTGACTATAGTCACTCTGTTATGCTATCAAATACTAGATCTTGGGGGAAATGGTGGTTAGGAGGCAGGACTAACTTGCAGCTCCCACTTGGATGGACAGAGCAGCATGTGGGGACTCACATTGTAAACTTTTGCTCCAAGAGACTCACATTATAAACTTCTGCTCACATTGTAAACTTCTGTTCCTGTACCGCAGGAACAGCCAAGAGAGTCCACAGACCTTCTGAAGGAAGTGGATTGCTGCTGCAGGCCCCTGGAGACAGCCAAAAAACTGTGAGTGCCCAAAGCATAAAAGGGGGATTGTCCACCCCCAAACATACACTCTCACTGGGGAAACTGAAGGTCCAGATCCTAGATTACAGGAGAAGAATTTGACCTTACTTGGAGCTGAGAGGAATTTAGAGAGTTGAGTAAAATACAGGGATAGAAGCAGCAGCAAGAAGAGCCCTATGGGCCTTTCAGACCCCAGGGAAGCCATTTCTGACTTCGTTTCACAGGGTTTTGTGGGAGGGCTGCCAGAGGAACTGGGAAATGAGCAGAGAGAAGGAAACATCCAGCTAAATTTTATAACGATTTCAACCAAATGCAAAGCTTCCTGGACAGAACTTGGGGTGGGGGTGTTTGAATTGGGAGTGCAGACACAGCGCAGAAACCGTGGTAGGCAGAGAGGCATGAAATATGAAAGCCTTGCTTACTTTCTCAGCTGGGAGGCTGGTAGCCTAGGGCCGGTTCTCAGCCCTGCTTACCCTCTGCCTGAAAACAAATTCAGTGCTGTCAGAGGGACACGGTTGGAGTGAGCCCAGCCATTTGGGCTTCAGAGATGCTAGGTAAAGCCTGTAACTATGAGCTTTCCCTCACTTTCTTGGCAACCTACATGATGCACAGAGGCAGCCCTAATCTCCCTAGGAACATAACTCCATTGGCCTCAGAACCACACCCCTATCCCCCACAGCAGCCACTGCAAGCCCTTCCAAGGAGACTAAAAGCCCAGACATGCCTAAGCCTGTCCCCACCTGATGGACTTTCTCTGCCTGCCCCGGTAGCCAAAGACAAAGGATATAATCTCTTGGGAGCTATATGGCCCTGCCCACTGCCTGATCCTCCCTACACTATCACAGCTAACACTCTTTTGAAAGCACCACCCCCTAGCTGGAGGCCAACTAACATGAAACTAGCACAATAAGCAAAACAACTAAGGACCCTCATGGAGTCCACTTCACTCCCCTGCAACCTCCACTGGAACAGGTGCTGCTGTCTATGGCAGAGAGACTTGAAGACAGTTCACATCACAGGACTCTGTGCAGACACTCCCCAGTACCAGCCCAGGGTCCAGTAGTTCCACTGGGTGGCTAGATTCAGAAGAGAAATGACAATCACTGCAATTCAGCTCTCAGGAAGCCATATCCCTAGAGGAAGGGGGAGAGCACCACATCAAGGGGGCAGCCCATGGGACAAAAGAATCTGAACAGCATCCCTTGAGCCCAAGATCTTCCCTCTGACATAGTCTACCTGAATCAGAAGGAACCAGAAAAACAATTCTGGTAACACGACAAGGTTCTTTAACACCCCTAAAAGATCACACTGGCTCACCAGCAATGAGTCAAAACCAAAAGCAAATCACTGAATTGCCAGAAAAAGAATTCAGAAAGTCAATTGTTAAGCTAATCAAGGAGGCGCCAGAGAAAGGTGAAGTCCAACTTAATGAAATCAAAAAAGTGATACAACATATGAACGGAAAAAGCTTCAGTGAAATAAAAAACAGTCACAACTTCTGGAAATAAAGGACACACTTAGAAAATGCAAAACACACTGGAAAGTTTCAGCAATAGAATCAAGCAAGTAGAATAAAGAACTTCAGAGTCTGAAGACAAGGCTTTTGCATTAACTGTGACAAAGATAAAGAAAAAAAGAATTTTTAAAAATGAATAATGCCTCAAAGAAGTATGAGATTGTGTTAAATGGCAGAACCTATACATCCAAGTACAAGAAGCTCAAAGAATGTCTGGGAAATTTATTGCAAAAATATCATCACCTAGGCATAGTCATCAGGTTTTCTAAAATAAATACAAAGGAAGGAATCTTAAGAGCTGTGAGGGAGAAGCATCAAGTAGCCTATAAAGGAAAACCTATCAGATTAGTAGCAGGTTTTTCAGCAGAAACCCTGCAAGCTAGAAGGGATTGGGGCCCTATCTTTAGTCTCCTTAAACAAAACAATTATCAGCCAAGAATTTTGAATCTAGAGCAACTAAGCTTCATAGATGGAGGAAAGACAGTCTTTTATTATTATTATCATACTTTTAAGTTCTGGGGTACATGTGTAGATCATGCAGGTTTGTTACATAGGTATATACATGCCATCCGTGGTGGTTTGCTGCATCCATCCCCCTGTCACCTACATTAGGTATTTCTCTTAATGTTATCCCTCCCTGATACCCCCATCCCCTGCTGTCCTTCCCCTAGCACCCCCCATACCCCAACATGCCCCAGTGTGTGATGTTCCCCTCCCTGTGTCCATGTGTTCTCATTGTTCAACACCCACTTATGAATGAGAACATGTGGTGTTTGGTTTTCTATTCTTCTGTCGGTTTGCTGAGAATGATGGTTTCCAACTTCATCCATGTCCCTGTAAAGGACATGAACTCATCCCTTTTTATGGCTGCCTAGTATTCCATGGTGTATGCATGCCACGTTTTCTTTATCCAGTTATCATTGATGGGCATTTGGGTTGGTTATTGTGAACAGTGCTGCAATGAACATATGTGTACATGTGTCTTTATCATAGAATAATTTCTTATCCTTTCAGTATATATCCAGTAATGGGATTGCTGGGTCAAGTAGTATTTCTAGTTCTAGATCCTTGAGGAATCACCACACTATCTTCCACAATGGTTGAACTAATTTATACTCCCACCAACAGTGTAAAAGCATTCCTATTTCTCCACATCCCCTCCAGCATGAGAGTTGTCCCCTGACTTTTTTAATGATCACCATTCTAAGTGGCATGAGATGGTATCTCAATGTGGTTTTGATTTGCATTTCTCTAATGCCCAGTGATGATGAGCATTTTTTTTCATGTTTGTTGGCTGCATAAATGTCGTTTTTTGAAAAGTATCTATTCCTATCCTTCACCCACTTTTTGGTTGGGTTATTTTTTTCTTGTAAATTTGTTTTAGTTCAGAAAGATAGTCTTTTTCAGGCAAACAAAGGCTGAGAGAATTTGCAACTCCCAAGCCAGCTCTATGAGAACTTCCAAAAGGAGCTCCAGATCTTGAAACAAATACTCAAAAAGCTACCAAAGTAGAACCTCATTAAAGCATAAATCTCCCAGGACCTATATAACAAAAGCACGATGGAAAACAAAAATAAAAACAAGGTATTGAGGCAACAAATAGCATGACGAATAGAATAGTACCTCATATCTCAATACAAAAATTGAATGTAAGTGGTTGAAATGTTCCACTTAAAAGACACAGAATGGCAGAATGGATAAGAATTCACCAACCAAGTATCTGCTGTCTTCAAGAGACTCACCTAACACATAAGGACTTACATAAGCTTAAAATAAAAGGGTAGAAAAAGATATTTCATGCAAATGAGAACCAAAAATGAGCAGGAGTAGCTATTCTTATATCAGACAAAACAAACTTTAAAGCAACAGTAGTTTAAAAAACCAAAGAGGGACATTATATAATGATAAAACAACTTGTTCAACAGAAAAATGTCACGATCCTAAACATATATGCACCTAACATTGGAGCCCCCAGATTTATAAAACCATTATTACTAGACCTAAAAAATAAGATAGACGGCAACATATTAATAGTGGGGGACTTTAGTATTCCACTGACAGCAATAGACAGGTCATCATGACAGAAAGTCAATGTAGAAACAATGGATTTAAACTATACATTAGAACAAATGGACTTAGCAGTTATTTACAGAACATTCTACCCAACAACTGCATAATATACATTCTATTCATCAGCACGTGGAACACTTTTTAAGACAGACCATATGATAGGCCACAAAACAAGTCTCAATAAATTTAAGAAAACTGAAATTATATCAAGCACTCTCTCAGATCACAGTGTAATAAAATTGGTAATCAACTCAAAAAGGAACCTTCAAAACCATACAAGTACATGGAAATTAAATAACTTGCTCCTGAATTATCATTGGGTCAACAGTGAAATCAAGATGAAAATTTAAAAATTCTTTGAACTGAATGATAATAGTGATACAACCTGTCAAAACCTCTGTGATACAGCAAATGTGGTGATATGAAGAAAGTTCATAGGCTTAAATCAAAATATCTGAAAGAGCACAATAGACAATCTAAGGTCACACTTCAAGGAACTACAGAAACTAGAACAAACCAAACCCAAACTCAGCAGAAGAAAAAAAAATAACAATGATCAGAGTAGAGCCAAATGAAATTGAAGCAAAAAAAAAAAAAAAAAAAAAATACAAAAGATAAATGAAACAAAAAACTTGTTTTTTTGAAAAGATAAATAATTAGATTAACCAAGAAAAGAAGAGAGAAGATCCAAATAAGATCATTTAGAGACAAAATGGGAGATATTACAACAAATACCACATCAATACAAAAGATTATTCGAAGCTACTATGAACATCTTTATGTGCATAAACTAGGAAACCTAGACCAATGGAATAGAATACAGAACCCAGAAATAAACCCAAATACTTACAGCAAACTGATTTTCAACAAAGCAAACAAAAATATAAAGTGGGAAAAGTATACCCTATTCAAAAAATGGTGCTGGGATCATTGGCAAGCCACATGTAGGAGAATGAAACTGGATCATCTCTCACCTTATACAAAAATCAACTTGAGGTGGATCAGAGACTTAAATCTGAAACCTGAAACTGTAAAAATCCTAGAAGATAATATCAGAAAAACCTTTGTTGACATTGGTTTAGGCAAAGACTTCATGACCAAGAACCCAAAAGCAAATACAACAAAAACAAAAATAAATAGATGGGACTTGATTAAATGAAAAAGCTTCTGCACAGCAAAATAAACAATCAGCAGAGCAAACAGCCTACAGAGTGGGAAAAGTTTTGCAATTTATATATCCAACAAAAGACTAATATCCAGAATCTATAAAGAATTCAATTCAGCAAGAAAAAAAACAAACAAACAATCCCATCAAAAAGTGGGCTAAGGATATGTATAGACAGTTCTGAAAAGAAGATATACAAATGGCCGAGAAACATGAAAATACAGTAAACACTAATTATCAGGAAATGGAAATAGATATCACAATACGATACCACCTTACACCTTCAAGAATGGCCATAATCAAAAAATCATAGATGCTGCCATGGATGTGGTGAAAAGGGAACACATTTACACTGCTGGTGGGAATATAAACTAGTACCGTCACCATGGAAAACAGTGTGGAGATTCCTTAAAGAACTAAAAGTAGAGCTACTATTTATCCAGCAATCCCACTACTGAGTATCTACTCAGAAAAAAAAAAAAAAAAGAAGTCATTATATGAAAAAGATACCTGCACAGGCATGTTTATAGCGGCACAATTCTCAGTTGCAAAAAATATGAAACCAGCCCAAATGCCACTCAATCAAGTGGATAAAGAATTTGTGATGTGTGTCTGTGTGTGTGTGTGTGTGTGTGTGTGTGTGTGCGCGCGCGCACGCATGCGTGCACGTGCACGCACGTATACATGTATCCATCCATCCCATGAAATACTACTCAGCCATAAAAAGGATGAAATCATGGCTTTCACAGCAACCTAGATGGAATTGGAGACCATTATTCTAAGTAAAGTAACTCAGGAATGGAAAACCAAACTTGTATGTTATCACTCATAAGTGAAAGCTAAGCTATAAGGATGCAAAGGCATAAGAATCATACAACGGACTTTAGGGACTTGAGGAAAGAGTGGGAGGGGGTGACAGATAAAAGGCTACATATTGGGTACAGTGTACACTGCTCTGGAGATGAGTGCACCAAAATCTCACAAATCACTGCTAAAGAACTTATTTATGTAACCAGGCCAGGCTTGGTGGCTCATGCCTGTAATTTTAGCACTTTGGGAGGCCAAGGCAGGCAGATCACTTGAGGTCAGGAGTTCAAAACCAAATTGGCCAACATGGTGAAACCCCATCTCTACTAAAAATATAAAAATTACCTGGGCATGGTCCTGGGTGCCTGTAGTACCAGCTACTCAGGAGGCTGAGGCAGGAGAATTGCTTGAACCCAGGAGTCAGAGGTTGCAGTAAGATTGAGATAGAGCCACTGCATTCCAGCTTGGATGACAGAGTGAGACTCCATCTCAAAAAAAACAAAAAAATTATTTCTGTAACCAAACACCACCTGTCCCCAAAACCCTATTAAAATGAAAAATAAAAGAACTTATTCATGTAACCAAATACCACCTGTTTGCCAACAACCTATTGAAATAAAAATAAATACTAGATTTTATTAATTTTATCTAACTATATTTTTACATCCATTAATCATCTCCACTTTTTCCCCACTCCCCGCTACCCCTTTTAGCCTCTGGTAACAACATTCTACTCTCTATCTCCATGAGTTCAATTGTTTTAATTTTTAGCTCCCTGAAATAAGTGAGAACACGTGAAGTTTGTCTTTTTGTGTCTGACTTATTTTACTTAATGTGCTCCAGTTCCATCCGCGCTGTTGCAAATGATAGGATTTCATTCTTTTTATGGCTGAATATTAATTAATGTGTATATGACCACATTTCCTTTATCTATTCAGCCACTGACAGACACTTAGATTGCTTCCAAATCTTGGCTATTGTGAACAGTGCTGCAGTAAACATGGGAGTGCAGCTATCTCTTTGGCATACTGATTTTCTTTCTTGTGGATATATACTTCATGGTGAGATTGCTGCATTGTATGGTAGGTCTATTTTTAGTTTTTTGAGGAACTATCATACTATTCTCCATAATGACTACTAATTTACATTCCCATCAATAGAAAAAAATGTTTTAACTGCCCTAGTCCTCAAGCAAAATAAGAACATGGTGCAGTACAAAAATTATGGTCCAGGGCTCAAGCTTTTCGTTAAAGTGGACTTCATTTTTTTTTAAGCATTAGAAATATCCTCTATATTTGTTAAGCAATAAAAAGTGACAAAAGCAGTGTTTGGACTTATGGTCCTGTTTTTCCAAAGTCAGCATGTCATACAATTCCTCTATATTCTGTGATTTAATTTATGAGACTGTATCCATTCCTTTATTTTCCTAGTAACACTTGATTCTTATGTCTGTAACTCATTTGAGATGTAACAGCACTGCAAATCAACATTTAGAATAGTACACATGCATGACACACTACATTTTTTCATGTTAGATTTTATTTGAAAATATTTTAAAATAAATACCTTTAAATGAATACTTTTTAAATGCTACAGCGTAGTTTTCTAACAAATAACTGAGGTTTCTGGCCATCTTTCGTCTCTTCTCTCCAGTGCCTGTTGGGGTGAGACAAGGTCAGGGGATCAAGGAGCAGAGATGTTCCACACTAATTCTAATCCTCTCCTACTTTGCCTTAATTCCTTCTTGATTCCCACACTAATGAGGGCACAGTCTGACGGACAAAATAAGAGGCTGGCTTTTTGGTAAAAGTCATAATTTTGTTTCAAGGTAGAAAAAATATTTCCAACATTTGGCCAGTTTTTATTTGAGCTGGACTAGCTAGGAAAGATAACTATGCCTCCAATAAGTTGGAAGGGAGAAGCGCATCAAGATTTATAAAAATAGACCAACAATATACCAAATGATGCATTGTTTCTGAGTATAATCAGTGTGTGGATAAAGGGAAAGTAATTGTACTCAGAGAAAAGCTATTCTCCTGGCTGTGGAAGCAGGAAAAACAGTACAGCACAATTCTGTCACAGGATATAGATGCTGTTTTGTTTCAGAATGGTAGACTAACAAATCTCACCTAAAGAGGCAGTGTGATACACTGAAAGGATAATTCTCTGAAAGCCAAATGGACCCATGTATCATTGGGCCAGCAAACTCATAATCTTTTCAGAACTTAGTGTTTTCTTCTTGTAAAGTGGAAATAATAATTACCATGCAGGAATATTGGGAAGATAAAATGAGAAAATATATATTAAATACCTGGTTTATAAGTACATGGTAAAAGAATTATTGTTATTTGAATACCATTTATCTTTACATATACTTTTTAAATAAAAAAATGTGTGGAATATGGAATTAAACATGAAATGGTGTGTGGTTCATGGAACGCAAATCTGTTAATCAAATGAGAAGGCTCTGAAAGGGAAATTTCAGAGTGTCAAGGGGCTAAGTCCAGGGATGTTTATGTGGCTGTGTGACCTAAGCAAGGCTCTGTCCCAGGCAGTCAGACTTTAAACACAGAGGATGATTACATTGAATTGCTTGATTATCTCTGTGAAAAAAGTGCCTGAGACAGGAAAGTGATTCCCATGATACATTTCTCAGAATATACTTACCTTGATATTTGTTCACACTGATTATGTAAAAGAACAATGAATGAGACAGCCTGGAGCTTACCTTTCTCTCAACTCTGACTCACTTTAACTCATTCAACATTACTCTGCCAGAAACACACTCATTGTTGGAGAGTAGAAACAGTGACAAGTCAGGGAGAAAATATTGGAAAAGGCCTTTTTTTCCAGCCATTTGAAAAAAATGTATGCATGTACAAGAAATGTATGAGTGGGGAAAATAATTGAGTGAAGTGGAATGGGGTCAGCATGCCTTAATCACCTTTTTTCTAAATTTGCCTAATGATGACAGGTGCTACCTGTCTGTGATCTTGTTTTGTCATCACAAGCACCCTATAATGTAGATATTTCCATTTTAGAACAATGTTAGTTCATTTGTCCCAGGTCCTCCAGAAAGTGAATAGCCCAAGTCTTTCTGATCCTAAATTCCACACTCTTTTATTAACCCCTGGTCACCCAAGCCAAGGAGGATATCTAGGACCAAATTCTTATCATTTGAATATCTTATGGGGCCATATACAAGGAGGCCTTTTGTTCTTTTCTTTTCAAAAGAAATTATTTTTAATTTTCATGATTACATAGTATGTGTTTATATTATGGGGTATGTGTTAGTCTGTTCTCATGCTGCTATAAAGAAATATCTGAGACTGGGTAATTTATAAAGAAAAAAGATTTAATTGACTCACAGTTCTACATTGCTGGGGAGACCTCAGGAAACTTAAAATCATGGTAGAAGGCATCTCTTCACAAGGAGTCATGAGCACCAAGCAAAGGGGGAAGCCCCTTATAAAACCCTCAGATCTCTTGAGAACTCACTCACCATGATGAAAATACTGTAGGGGAAACTGACTCCATGATTCAGTTACCACCACCTGGTCCCACTTTTGACATGTGGGGATTATTACAATTTGAGGTGAGATTTGAGTGGAGTTACAGAGCCATACCATATCAGGATACATGAGATACTCTGGTACAGGCATGCAGTGTGTGCAATAATCACATCAGGGTAAATGGGGTACCCATCCCCTCAAGCATTTCTCATTTGTGTTATAAACAATCCAATTCTACTCTTTTCATTATTTTAAAATGTGCAGTTACTGATTATAGTCACCCTGTTGTGCTATAAAATACTAGGTCTTCTTTATTCTTTCTAACTACTTTTTGTACCCATTAATCATCCCCACATCCCCACTCCAATCCCCCTACTACTCTTCCCAGTCTCTGGTAACCATCTTCTACTGCTTATCTCCATGAATACAATTGTTTTCATTTGTATCTCCCACAAATAAATGAGAATGTACGATGTTTGTCTTTCTGTGCCTGGCTTACTTCAATTAACATAAGGACTGCCAGTTCCATCCATGTTGTTGCAAATGACAAGATCTTATTCTTTGTATGACTGAATAATACTCCATTGTGTCCGTGTATTACATTCATTCATCAATTCATCTGTTGATGGACACTTAGACTGCTTCCAAATCTTGGCTGTTGTGAATAAAGCTGCAACAAACATAGGAGTGCAGATATATCTTCAACATATACTGATTTCTTTTATTTTGAGAATATACCCAGCAGTGGGATTGCTGGATCATATGGTAACTCTATTTTACAGTTTTCTGAGGAAACACCAAACTTCTCCATAGTGGTTTTACTAATTTACATTCCCACCAATAGTGTACAAGGGTTTCCTTTTCTCCATATTCTCTCCAGCATTTGTTATTACCTGTCATTTGAATAAAAGCCATTTTTATTGGGGTGAGATGATACCTTATTGTAGTTTTGATTTGCATTTCTCTGATGATCAATGATGTTGAGTACCTTTTCATATGCCTGTTTGCTGTTTGTATCTCTTCTTTTGAGAAATGTCTATTTAAATCTTTTGCCCATGTTTTCATTGGATTATTAGATTTCTTCCTGTAGAGTTGTTTTGAGCTCCTTATACATTCTAGTTATTAGTACCTTGTCAGATAGGTAGTTTGCAGATATTTTCTCCCTCCCATTCTGTAGGTTGTTTCATGCACTTTGTTAATTGTTTCCTTTGTTGTGCAGAAATTTTAACTTGATGTGAGCCCATTTGTCCATTTTTGCTTTGGTTCCCTGTGCTTGTGGGTACTCAAGAAATGTTTGGCCAATCCGATGTCCTGGAGAGTTTCCTCAGGGTTTTCCTGTAGCAGTTTTATAGTTTGAGGCCTTTGATTTAAGCCTGTAATCCATTCTGATTTGATTTTTGTATATGATGAGTGATAAGGGTCTAGTTTTATTCTTCTGCATATAGATATCCAGTTTTCCCAGCACCCTATATTAAAGAGACCGTCTTTTCATCAATGTCTGTTCTTGGCACCTTTGTCAAAAATGAGTTCACTGTATGTGTATGGATTAGTTTCTGGGTTCCATTGGTCTATGTGTCTCTTTTTATGACAGTATCATGCTGTTTTGGTTATGATAGCTCTGTAGTATAATTTGAAGTCAGGTAATGTGATTTCTCCAGTTTTTTTCTTTTTGTTCAGAATAGCTTTGGCTGTTTTGAGTCTTTTGTGGTTTCATATAAGTTCTAGGATTTTTTTTCTATTGTGATAGGGATTGCTTTAGATAGTATGAACATTTAACAGTATTGACTCTTCCAATCCATGAAATGGAATATTTTTCCATTATTTGGGTGTGCTCTTCCATTCTTTCATCAATGTTTAGTTTTCATTATAGAGCTCTTTCACTCCTTTGATTCATTTCTAAGTATTTAATTTTATATGTGGCTATTGTAAATGAGATTACTTTTTTGTTTCTGTTTCGTATTGTTTACTGTTGGCATATAGAAATGCTACCGATTTTTGTATGTTGATTTTGTATCCTGCAACTTCACTGAATTTGCAAATCAGTTCTAATAGTTTTCTTGTGGAGGTTTTGGGTTTTTCCAAATATAAGATCAAATCAACTGCAAACAAGGAAAATTTGACTTCCTTCTTTTCAATTTGGATACCCTTTATATTTTTCTCTTCTCTCATCACTATAGCTAGGACTTCTAGTACTATGTTGAATAGCAATCATGAAATCAGGCATCTTTGACCTGTTTCAGATCTTAGAGGAAAGACTTTCAGTTTTTCCACATTCAGGATGATAGTAGCTGTGAATGTTTCACAGATGGCTTTTATTGTGTTAAAGTATGTTTCTCTTATACCCAGTTTTTTGAGAGTTTTTATCATAAAGCAATATTGAATTCTATCACCTGCGTTTTCAGCATCAATTGACATGATCATGTGATTTTCATCCTTCATTCTGTTGATATGATGTACTACTTTGACTGATTTGCATATGTTGAAACATCCTTCTATCCCTAGGTAAATCCCACTTGGTCATGATGAATAATCTCTTAATTGTATTGTTGAATTTGGTTTGCTAGTATTTTGTTGAAGATTTTTGCATCAATAGTCATCAGAGATATTGGTCTATAGTTTTCATTTTAGATGTGTCTTCATCTGGTTCTGGTATAAGGGTAATATACCAAGGGCTATAAGGCCTCGTGGAATAAGTTTGGAGGTATTCTCTACTCTTTTATTTTTTAGAATAGTTTGAATAAGGTTGGTATTAGTTCTTCATTAAATGTTTGGTATAATTCAGCAATGAAACTACCGGGTCCTGGGCTTTTCTTTACCAGAATAAATTCTATTTACAGCTTTGACCTTGTTAGTTGTTATTGGTCTGTTTGGGTTTTGGATTTCTTCATAGTTCAAACTTGTTAGCTTGTATATGCCTAGAAATTTATCTATTTCTTCCAGATTTTCCAATTTATTGGCATATGGTTAGTTGCAGTAGCCACTAGTGATCTTTTGAATTCCAGTAGAACCATTTTTCATATCTGATTTTATTTATTTTGTCTTTTTTTCTTAGATAGTCTTGCTAAAGTTTTCTCAATTTATCTTTTCAAAAAATGTTTTCATTTTGTTGATCTTTTTTATTATTTTCTTCATTTTTATTTATTTCTGCTTTGATCTTTATTTCTTCTAATCATTTTGGGTTTGATTTGTTCTGCTTTTCTAATTTTTTAAGATGCATCATTAGGTTGTTTATTTGAAGATTTTCTTCCTTTTTGAAGTAAGTGCTTATAGCTATAAATTCTCCTCTTCATACTACTTTCACTGTATCTCATAGGTTTTGGTATGTTGTATTTCCATTATTATTTATTTCAAGAAATTTTTCAGTTTCCTTTTTAATTTCTTCATTGACCCAATGGTCATTCAGGAGCATATTGTTTAATTTCCATGTATTTATGCAGTTGCTGAAATTCCACTTGATATAGATTTCTAGTTTTAGTCCACGGTCAGAGAAGATACTTGATATTATTTCAGGTTTTTTGAATATTTTAAGACTTATTTTGTAACCTAATAGATGGTCTATTCTCATCCATGTGCTGAGGAGAAAATGCGTATTCTGCAGCCATTGGATGAAATGTTCTCTTAAAATCTTCACATTTTTATTACATTAAAAATATTCTCTTAGAACATTTACATTTACATTGTTCTCTAATGTAAATATCTTTTAGGTCCTTTTGTTCTACAGTACAGAATAAATCCAATGTTTCTTTACTCATTTTCTTTCTGAAAGATCTGTCCAATGCTGAAAGTGGGGTGTCGAAGTCTTCAGCTATTGCTGCATTGGGGTCTATCTCCTTAGCTCAAATAATATTTGCTTTATATGTGGGTGCTCCAATGTTTGGTACATATATATGTATAATTGTTATTTCCTCTTGCTAAACTGGCCCCTTTATCATTATGTAATGACTTTCCTTGTCTCTTCTTACAGTTTTTGTCTTGAACTCTATTTTGTCTCATATAAGTGTAGCTACTCCTGCTCTTTTTTGGTTTCTCTATTTGCATCGAATGTCTTTTTCCAGCACTTTATTTGCAGTCTATGTGTGTGTTTATAGGTGAAGTGCCTTTTTTTGTAGGCAACAGGTCAATGGGTCTTAAAAAATTTTTTTCAGTTACCGTATGTCTTTTCATTAGAGAGTTTGGTCCATTTACAATCAATGCTATTATTGGTAAATAAGGACTTACTGCTGCCTCTTTGTTATTTGTTTTCTGGGTTTCTGTGTGTGTGCATGTATGGTCTTCTCTTCCTTTCTTCCTTCCTTCATGTCTTCCTTTGAGTAAAGGTAATTTTCTCCGGTGTATGATTTAATTTCTTGCTTTTTATCTTTTGTATATCTATAGTGTGTTTTTCAATTTGAGGTTATGAAGTATGTAAATACTGTCATATGACCCATTGTTTTAAAGTGATGTCAACTTAACATTGATTACATAAGCAAGCAAATGAACAAGCAACAACAACAAAAAAACTAACAAAAACTCTACACTTTATCCCCCAGCTTTTTAACTTTTTATTTTTTTCTCTTTATGTCTTATGGGAATGTTATGTCTTGAAAAGGTGTTATGGTTACTATTTTTCACTGGTTCACTATTTAGTCTTTCTGCTGTAGAGTAGTATACATACCATAATTACAGTTTTATAATGTTCTGTGCTTTTCTTTGTGCTTACTATTACCAGTAAGCAGTGAGTTTTCTACCTTCACATGCTGTCTTTTCTTTCTTTTCTGTTTTTGATTTTTTGTTTTGTTTTGTTTTGTTTTGAGACAAGATCTCACTCTGCCACCCTGGCTGGAGTGCAGTGGCACAATCTTGGCTCACTGAAACCTCTGCATCCCAGCTCAAGTGATTTTTCCACCTTAGCCTTCCAAGTAGCTGGGACTACCAGTGCACGCCACCACACCCAGCTAATTTTTAAATAAAAATTTGGAGAGACAAGGTCTTACTACATTGCCCAAGCCAGTCTCAAACTTCTAAGCTTAAGCTATCCACCTGCACTGGCCTCCCAAAATGCTAGAATTACAGATGTGAGTCACTGCACCTGGCCATTAAAGAATTTCTTCTTGCTTGTTACCATCTTTCTTTTCAGATTGAAGAACTTTCTTTAGCATTTCATAGAACATATCTGGTGTTGATAAAACCCCCTCAGCTTTCTTTTTGTATAGGAAAATCTTTTTTTGTCTTTCATGCTTGAAGCATGTTTTCATCAGATGAGCTCTAGGGTAAAAGTTTATTTCCTTAAGCACTTTAAATATGTCATGCCACTCTCTCCTGGCCTATAAGGTTTCCACTAAAAAGTCTGCTGCCAGAGGTATTGTAGCTCCTTTGTATGTTGTTTCTTTTCTCTTTATGTTTTTAGGATGCTTTCTTTATCATGATCTTTGAGAGTTTGATTATTAAATGCCTTGAGGTAGTCTTCCTTGAGTTAAATCTGCTTGGTGTTCTATCACTTTTTTGTATTTGAATGCTGATATCTTTCTCTACATTTTGGAAGTTCTTTGATATCATCTCTTTGAATAAATGTTCTACTCCTATCTCTTTCTCTACCTCCTCTTTAAGACCAATACTCTTAGATTTGCCCTTTTGAGGCTGTTTTCTAGATCTTGTAGGTATGCTTAATTTTTTAAAATTATTTTTTTCTTGTGTCTCTTTTGACTATGTAGTTTCAAATAACCTGTCTTCAAGCTCACAGTTTTTCTTCTGCTTGATTATGCTCTTAAGGAATTCTGATGCATCATTTTAGTATGTCAATTGCATTTTTCAGCTCCAGAATTTCAGCTCAATTCTTTTTAATTAGTTCAACCTCTTTGTTAAATTTCTCTGATGGAATTCTGAATTTCTTGCCTTTGTTACCTTTAATTTCTTTGAGCTTCCTCCAAACTACTATTTTTGAATTCTCTTTCTGAAAGATTACATATCTCTGTTTTTCCAGAATTGGTCTCTGGTACCTTATTTAGTTTGGTGAAGTCAGGTTTTCCTGGATGGTCTTGATGTTTCTGGGTGTTTGTTGGTGTCTGGGAATCGAAAATTTAGGTACTCGTTGTAGTCTTCACAGTCTGGGCTTCCTTGTGCCCATTTTTCTTGGGAAGGCTTTCCAGGTATTTGAAAGGACTTGTGCCTCATAATCAGTAATGCTGTGGTTCTTGTAGACTCATAGAGGTACCACCTTCGTGTTCTTGGATAAAATCTAGAAGAATTTTCTGGATTACCAGGCAGAGCTCTTGTTCTCTTCCCTTATTTTCTCCCAAACAGATGTAGTTGCTCTCTCTCTGTGCTGAGCTGGCCAGAGCTGGGGGTGGAGTGATGCCAGGACACATGCGGCTACCATCACTGGAACTGTGCTGGTTTGAACCTGAAGCCAGTACACCACTAGGTTTTGCCTAGGGCCTACTGTAACCACTCTGGCTACTGCCTGTGTTAACTCAAGGCCCAAGGGCTCTACAGTCAACAGATGGGAAGCTGGTCAGGTTTATATCTTTTCTGTTAGGGCAGCAAGTTCCCCAAGACCCTGGGCAGGTACAGAGATGCTGTCTAGAAGCCAGAGATCAGAGTAAAAAACCCTAGAAATCTACCTGATATTTTATTCTACTCTTATTAAGCTAGCCCTCAAACCACAAGACAAAAGTCCTTCCTGTTGTTGCCTCCCTTTTCCACTAGCATAGGAGCCTCTCCCAGTGGTTACTACCACCACTGGCCTGCAGGGAGTTCTGCCAGGCCACCACCAATGTTCATGTAAAGCCCAAGCACTCTTCAGTCAGCTTGTGGCAAATGCTGCCGGGCCTGTGACTCACACATCAGAGCAGTGGGCTCCCTTCTGTCCCAGGGCAGAAATGCTGTCCAAGAACCTAGGCCTAGACTCTGGGTCCCCAAGAGCCCAGTTGATGTTCTACTCTACTGTTGCCAAGTATGTACCTAAGGTGTAAGACAAAGTTCCTTTTACTTTTTCCTCTTCTTTTCTCTAACAGGAGTCTTTCTGTTAGAGTAGTCACTGCCGCTGGGAATGTGCTGGGTCTCACCTGTAACCAGCATATCTCAGACTCTTACTCAAGACCCACTGTACACTATCTTAAGTATCACTTCTTGTTATTTGGGGCTCAAGGGCTCTTTAGTCAGTAGCTGATGAATCCTGCCAGGGTTTGGTTCTTCTCAAAGCAGCAGGTTCCCTTCTAGCCCAGGATGTATATAGAAATGTTGTCTGGGGAACTCATGACTCTGTCCGGTGCCCTATCTTATTATCGCTAAACTGTATTCAAGATGCAAGCTACTTTTCTCTTGGTACTTTTTTGTTTGTTTTTTTGAGACAGAATCTCACTTCTTCATCCAGGTTGGAGTGCAATAGCACGATCTCAGCTCACTGTAACCTCAGACTCCCAGGTTCAAGCAGTTCTCCTGCCTCAGCCTCTCTGGTAGCTGGAATTACAGGCATGTACCACCATGCATGGCTAATTTTTGTATTTTTAGTAGAGACAGGGTTTCACCATGTTAGCCAGGCTGGTCTTGAACTCCTGACCTGAATTGATCTACCTGCCTCAACCTCCCAAATTGCTAGGATTACAGGTGTGAGCCACCACATTGGAAGGAGTCACTTTTGTTGCTGCAAGCTGCACTGCCTGGGGTTGTTGGAAGGATGATGCAGGCACTTCCTTGGCCATCCCAGCTGATGTGTTTCTAGGTCATGTAGCACCCCAGTCTACTGGCTCTAAGCCTAGCCCAGCACTAGGACTTGCCTAAGAACTGCAGTCTGTGTGTCCCTGACTGCCTTTTAATTTTACCTAGTACACCAGAGCCCTTTAGCCCTTGGTGGTGAGGCTTGAAGAGAAACTCAAGTCCCAGCCACTGGGATGAATGATTCTCCTCTGGCTAGGGCTGACCCAAATACTCCCTCTGTGGGCAGGGGCTGGCTGAGCCCGGCTCAGCTTTGCTCTCTTCTGTGACAGAACAGCACTGAATTCAATACCAAGTCCTACAGTCACTGTGCTCTCCCTCCCTGAAGTGCTCAGATTCTCTCTTCATGCCACACCGCTGTTGCTGGGGAATAGGAAAGAGGTAGCATCAGTGATTCAAGACTGTGTCCTTTCAGTGATATAAAGTTAAATCCAGGTACTGTGACTGCTCACCTGACTTTTGGTTCTTATGACAGTGCTTTTTTGTTTGTAGTTAGTTGTTAGAATTTTGTGTTCCTTTGGGGGCAGCCAATCAATGGAGGCTTCTATTTGGCCATCTTGCTCTGCCCCACCCCCCAAATAGAGGCATAATTAATATTTTTAGTGTAAAATGCCAGTGTGGCAGACAGGAAATAATATTAAATTGGGACTCAGCATACTAGGGTTCTGATCCCAGCTCCATAATTAACTGGCAATGTGATCATAAGGAAACCATACAACTTTTCTTGTACTCAGTTATCTATTAAATGAGCTTGGTTAATTAACACTTTACTCAAATCAAGAGACTTGTACATATATAGAAAGACATCTCTGATTTCTAGGTAGGGACAGGTAGCAATGGCTTGCCTGGAGTGGGTAGTGATGTCCTATCTGAATGACACCAACATAAATGGAAAAGATGCTGAACGCTTGGGGTTAGTTCAGTTTGGGTCCATTCATGAGACAGATTCCACACAGTAATTTGGACAAGGGACAATTTAATATAAGGAGTTGTTAATTATAGCAAGAGACTACAGTAACAAAAGATTGGCTGGTAAGAAGTAAAGAGAATGTTAAACAATATAAAAATAGCAGATACAAAGATCAGCTACTATCCCTAGAGCTGAGCTAGAACACCCAAGAAAAAGCTCCCTGCACTCAAGGTTGAGATCCAGACCTTGTTTGGGGAGGTCTTTGGGAGGTGATTAGGTGACAGGGTAAAGCCCTCATGATTGAGATTAAAGCGCTTATAAAATGGTCCCCGGAGAGTCCTCCATGTGAGGATACCACAAGAAGTCAGCAGTAGGCACCTGGAAGAAGGCCTTTACCAGGAATTGACCATACTGGCTCCCTGATCTCAAACTTCCAGGCTCCGGAACTTGATAAATAAATTTCTGTTGTTTATAAGCCATCCACTCTATGGTGTTTTGTTTTAATAACCTGAACAGATCAAGACATTGTCGAGGGCGTGGCTGTGGCTCACAGAGTGGCTGATAAACCACTGAGATGCCATACCAGTGGAACTTGCTGAAAATCCTGCCTCTAGGGTGCTTAAGGAGTCACCCATACTGTAGGAGCTGGGCACTAGAGAAGCTTTGCGCTCTGCGTAAGCCGGACACTGGAGAAGCTGCCCGCACTGCAGGACTGCCAGGAGAGCTCACTGGAATCAGGGAGCAAACCCCATCCTCCTGCATCGTTTCTTGAGCACATTCTACTAGTGTAGCTTAACCTTGTGTCAGCTAACAACTGAAAACTAAAGGGCCCAGTTTCATTCACAGAGCAAGCTAAAAGGATAACTTTGGATCAGATGCGCACTAAATCCATAGCTTGCACCGGCGGACATTGAAAGCAGTTTCCTAAAAGACAGAAGTTCATGAAATGTGTCTTATTGTACCTTGGCAATCATTTGTTCCAGAGGCAACCAACCAGAGGCTTGCTGACCAAACTGAGTCCCTATGCACAGTAAAGAGCCTTAAAAATTTGAGTTTGAATGCTTTAAGGAAGGCCAAACCTGTTCTAGTTTATCATAGTCCTCAGTAACTCTCTAGGATCTTAAGCTCAACAGGCAAACTTCATACAAATATATGTCAGGCCCACATAAGCATCTGAGCATGTGGTCCTGAACTATCTAACCACTTCATTTCACAGGTGAGGAAACAGGATGCTTAAATGGATACTTCTGCTCCTACTCCCATCTCTGTCATAGTCAAACAAAACAGGAGGGAGGTAATACATAAACCTTCCTTTAGTTCTGATTTTTCTCAAACATTTGCTTCGAATTTGGGCAGTTTGTATTGCACAGATTTTGCTCATTTACATAAAATAATGATCATTGGAAAAAATATGTTCAGGTAATTCTCTAAGGCAAGAAAATAACCAAACGCTTACCCAGACTTCTTTCTCCTTCGGTAACTAGCCTGGTATTAAGTATGCCTTAATGTAAAATCCCATCCAAAATATCCTAAAACAAAACCAGCACTTCACAATGTGTGATTAGTACTATAAGAACAATGTCATTGATTCTCCTATTCTCCCCTCTCTCGCATTTTCAGATCCATTACTTTCCATCTGATGAGGCTGTAGAGATTTCCATCACTTCACCAGTATGGGAAATCTATGCTATTTTCATTAAGTAACTAAATGTTAGGCCATTTCCAATTCTTAAATAATTTCACACTCTTGGCAAGGGGGGAAAAGGATTATTCAAAGTTATTTAAAAGTTTTTACAGGATTGCTGATAATTGCAACAGTAGCAATGCCCTACTAATGCAGATTACTTTATGGTTTATAAACATATATAATATGAAATGTTATGTAATATAATACATGTGACATAGATAAAATATACAGAATTTCATCTGAAATAACTCTTCAGAAATTTTACTTGCTAGAAAAATTAAAGATGCTAAGGTGAAAATAATTCAAAAACACATTAGTTAATTCCAAACAGAAACATAAGCCTATTTTATTTAAAAATAAAAGACACCTCCACACATTGATAACAACTGAAATTTTAGGTAAATAAGTGAGTTTCAGAAGTTATTCTGGGGCACAGTATTTGTAATCAAGAGAAAAAGAATGGGCATGGTAAAAACTTGGAATCTGGCAATCAGGGGACATGGATTTGTAAATCTTCTGTCCATAATGGATCATCATTCATCTTCTCAAAGTTTTGGTTTTTCAATCCATGTTGCAGGTGGGGGATTCCATATTCCTTTATAACTTTTGCCCTCCCTCTCCCCACAAAGGCAGTGAAGAATTCCTATCTCCTTCATCTCATTTGTCTTTCTTTGTCTTCACCCCTGATAAGGAAGGAATTTGGTTTGTTTTCTTTTTCTTAATAGCACAAAGTAAGATTTATAGAAACACATGAAACAATCACTGTAAGACTTGGTTAAAAAAAAAAAAGCAATGGTTAAGCAAACCTGATATATGCTGGTATGAATGTGGGAGATGTAAACATAAAGTGAGCAGGCGAATCACCATGTAGGCCCTTCTTCAACGTTTGAACTGATTGAAGGAATAAGCTACATAAGGTCTAGAGTGTTCATAGTTCCTGGGATTTTAGTTCTGTATGACTGCAAAAGTTGTTTCCGTGACCAGTTGTTACTGGAGTCTTTGCTGTGCAGCCACGTTTTAGGACGACACTTCTCCAAATGCAAAAGTTACTTGCTGTCAATAGCTCCACGCTGCTTTTGTCTTATAAATTGTTCTGCATCTTCATCTTTCATTCTGCCTTCAGTTAATGCTAGGGTAACAAGTACCGGAGCTCTCCCAAGGCCAGCAATGCAACAAACAGCAATACAACAACCTGGTTCTTCATGAAACTTATTTTTTACAAGACATAACCAGTCTTCAACAGTCTGATTGGTTGGTGGTGCATCATCATCAAAAGGCCAGTCAAAAACATCGATACCTTCTTTCTCCACAAGATTAGTGTCATAAGTTACTTCACATACTCTTACTATTGTGGTAACTCCATACTTCTTAAGTTCATCTATAAATTTGTTTAATGTTGCATTGGTTGGATTGTGTGTAGTAAGAAATCTCATGTTCTTGTATGTGACTTCCACAGGAGCTGGACAGCTCGTTCAAGTCATGTTAATATAGTTAAAAGATATTCGGCCGGGCGTGGTGGCTCACACTTGTAATCCCAGCACTTTGGGAGGCCGAGGCAGGTGGATCACAAGATCAAGAGACTGAGGCCGTCTTGGCCAACATGGTGAAACCCCGTCTTAGCTAGGCATGGTGGTGCACGTCTGTAGTCCCAGCTACTCAGAAGGCTGAGGCAGGGGAATGGCTTGAACTCCGGGGGCAGAGGTTGCAGTGAGTCAAAACCACGCCACTGCACTCCAGCCTGGCAACAAAGGGAGACTCTGTCTCAAAAAAAAAAAAAAAAAGAAAGAAAGAAAGAAAGAAAGAAAGAAAAAAAAAGACACTCTATAGGGTTTTAAAAGAATTTTGAAAATTGAATACAGAAATGATACAAAGAAACTGAAGTCTACTTCAATATACTCCACTTGAAATTATCAGTGCTTTGAGTATGAAGTTGTAAGTAATGATAAATGAAATGAACCTCCTAACAAGAAGCAGCAACTCTTTAATCCAGTAATGCCGAGGCAACAGAAAGGAAGCACACTGAGGTCTACCCCATCCAGGTCAGAACTCTTGTAAAATGCCCTGTGGCATATTGATTTCAATTCAACATCTCTGTGTCCGGGATAATCACTCTTATGGGTGCTTCCTGATGGAGTAGTAATAAATTTCTAGTTTCCTTGTCGGCATAGAGGCTGCGCTTTGCCTGGCAGTAATCACCACTGCCCTTCAGAAACTCCACAGATGTCTGACTGAGAATACCAGAGAACTGAGGAATTTGTTTATGCACTGAAAATGGTGGCCTAGTCCTACAGCTGGTCCCCAGGTGGCGGTGGTGGAGGCTGCAGGGCAGGAGGAGGCGGAGATGTCTCGGGTGGTGGTGGCCGCATTGCAGGCAGCGTGGGGGGCATCAGACTCTACCATGCAGTGAGAGGCTCCTGGTTTGTTTTCAGACATCAAAGTTATACTACAAGGCATAATCCTGATTCTTTTATTTATTGAAAAATATTTGAGTACCTACTTTCTGTCAGGCACTGCTCTGTGTATTAAGAATACAGCAATGAATCAAATAGAATTCCTGCTGTCATGTAGCCTATATTCTAAAGAGGGAGGCAGAAAATTAGTTCATCAGGTAATCACAGAGTTTGTCAGGTGATAAAGTGCTCTGGGGAAAAGTAAAGCCGGGAAAGACGACAGGTAAGTGATGTGGGTCTAAATGAGGTGAAGAATGGCGCTCTAGAAAAGGTAATTGTTCAGAAAAAAAGATAAATCATTCAAAAAAAAAAGGCTATGCTTATATTGCAAGTATTCCCTCTACAGCTGCTGAAATCAGACTCAAAGGGATGATTGTGAAACTGTATTTGTCAGTTTGGGGATGTGAGAGAAGAACAGAAAAGCGGGGCGGGGGAGCAGATTGGGTCCTTCCTAACAGAGGATTGAGTGCTTGAAATATATCAGATACTCAACAAATGTGCATTGAATCTGAGCATAGTCAAGCTTCACATCTCTCATAAATCGAGGTAATGTAGCAGTCCTATCAAGTACAGTATTTTGGAATGCCAGTATGATGGATCTCCCTCATAGTTCAGCCGGTTTCTGTCTCTGTACCTCATCCATTGGATAGTCCTCTGACGGGAAAAGAACCAATGTTATCTCGGAGGAAGATAGGGTATCCTATAAGGGAAGTCCCAGCCACACATAAGAAAGGAGGGAACACCTGCCCTCCTAGACCCAAGGGATAGTGTTAAAGGGAGAGTGCTACAGAGTTCCCTCTTTGCATCCTATCCTTGGGTCAAACATTGGGGATGGATAGATGGTTCTAGACACTAAACATTTGCTAGATATGGGAGAATCTGGAACATCAGAGATTAATAGCATACTTTCCCCACTGTGCCTGAGAAGATGCAAACCCCTGGTTAAAAACCTTGCACATAGATAAATGTCCCAGGAGCAGCAATAGAGAGACAGCCAGGGAGAAAACCCAAAGGTAGAAATCCTGGCTCCCCAAGACCCGTTCAGCATCTAGGCTACACTGTCCAATATGGTAGCCACTAGCCACACAGGCTTCTTAAATTAAAATTTAACCAAGATTAAATATAATTTAAATTTGTTTTTTTAGTTGCACTAGCCACATTTCAAGTGCTCAGTAACTATGTGTGGCTCAAGACTACTGCATTGTAGAGTACAAATAAAGAATGTTTCTATCACCGTAGAAAGTTCTATTAGACAGCAGTAGTCAGCAAACTTTTCTGTAAAGGGCTTAAGAGTAAATAATCTTAGCTTTATGGACAAGAAAGTCTCTATCACAATTATTTCAATACTATTGTTTTAGCATAAAAGCAGCTGTGGTCTACATGTAAATGAATAGGTATAGCCATCTTGCAACAAAACTTTACTTATAAAAACAGGCCTTAGCCTGAGGGATGCAATGTGCCTGTCCCTGGGATAGAGGAGCCAAAAGTTCCTATATGCCTCAGTAAAGGGACAGAAGCCACTGAAAGAATCAGTGAGCTAGTGGAGGCCTGGGCGAGGGCCAAATTACCTGATCTGTGTACCTGAAGGCAATACAGGTCCAGGTGCAATTCAGACACATAGCCCAAGGGCCAGACCACAAACCTGCACACAGATTGAAGGCCATCCTGAGAAGGACCAGGAAGAAAGGAAAGAAATTCAAAAGACCAACCCCAAATAATCCAAATGATCTAGAAGAAACTGTTTAAATGGAAGAGACAGTGATACTGTCTGTTGGCAGATGTAGGGGGCCCCACCCACTGCGGCAGTCCCACCACTCCCTACATCCCTAACCCCCTGAGGGAGTAGGAGCTCAGGAGGAAGTTTAAGTGTGCTTAAAAAAAATAATAATAATAAGCCATAATTTCCTTGGCCCTCTAAGTTACAGTGAAAATGAAAAGTCAATGCTCCTACACAATGTTTTCTCACATGTATATAAAGAAACTTTAGAAAGGAAATCTTTGCACTCTTTCTAGGAACTCTGCTTTGGGCTAATTCATCTCTACAGCCCCTCCAGACCTCCTTGTGACTGAGGATATACACTGAGGTCTTGTGTGAGGGGAACACTGGCCTGGAGAGAGAAAGTCTGGGCTCCAGCTGTGTGACTTATACTAAACCGGTAACCACTCTGGGCTTCAGTGACCCTACCTGTCACATGGGAAGACAGATCAAATGACTCCTAAATTCTTATCCAGTTTAGAGATAATAATTTTATGATTCATCTGAAAGAAATCTGGGGTCGTGGCCTGTGACTATAATTGACAAAGCCTGATCACATGTCAGTGGATTAAGTCTTAACTTTACTATTAAGATGAAACTGAACAAGCTAAGTTTCTACCAGTTCACTGAAAAGTCCTGATATTGAATACTTGCATAGTTTTAAGGACATGGTATCACTCAAACTATATTAGTCATCTCAGGCTGCCATACTAAAATACCAGAGACTGGGTGACTTAAAGGACATTTATTTCTCACGTTTCTGGAGGCTGGAAGTCAAAGATCACGGTGCCAGCATGGTTGTCTGATGAGGGCTCTCTTCCTGATTTGTAGACGTCCACCTTCTCACTGTGTCTTCACATAGCAGAGAGAGAGTGAGCTCTCTGGTGGTTCTTCTTTTAAGGGCACTAATCTCATTATAGGGCCTTACCCTCATGAATTCATCTAAATCTTATTACCTCCCAAAGGTTTTATCTCCAAATACCATCTCATTGGAAGTTAGGGCTTCAACATACAAATCTTGAGGGAATGCAATTTAGTCCATAGAATCAACCTTCAAATTACTGTAAGGTAAGATGCTGACTTCTTAGAATTTTGCTCTATTCATGAACAAAACAAAAGAAGATGTGTTTCTCATCAGCAAGAAATTTTTGAGAAAGGAATATCAAGTTGTGTCCCCCCTGTCTGACATTCAAAGCAGAGGTGAGATGGGAGGATTACTGACTCAATTATCCACTATCACAGTAACTAACATTTACTTGACAACTTACTGTGTACCAGACACTCCTTGAAGTGCTTTACATATATCATCTCATTTCACTCTACAATAACCTAAAGTGATAGCCTTTATTACTAGACCTGTTGTAGAGATGAAGACACAGGAATACTCGGAGAGCCTTAGTAGCTTTCATAAGATGTCACAAATAATATGAGACTGAGTCCAGATATAAAACTCAGTAGACTCATTCCAGAGCCTGCCCTTCTAATCACCATGATCTATGACCTTCAGGTTAGACACAAGTCAAGAGTACCTGTGTGCATGCACATGTGTGCACACGTGCACACACACACAAATCAGAGATGTGCTTGAAAAAGCATGTATTTAATTTATTCATAACATGCATTAATTAATGTATTAATGCCTATAAGTTATTCACAGTCTATGATGGACTTCTTTAACCAACTAAGCAAAATGCATTCTCCCAACATCTTGATGAGATTAGAATGTCAGAAAATGAGAGTTTTGATGAGTGGTGAAGACCAAGATCTTTTGAATTGGGGCCTTTGAAGGAGGAAGGGTCCAAGTAGAACATTGAACTTAGAACCGTGAACAGCTAGGGTATGAGACAAAGGCTCGAGTGCTTGAGAGGAAAAGGATGGAAAAAAAGAGGAAGCCGTATTGAGGTGAGAACTACAGCAAGTGAGGTGTTCCCACTGCAGAGCTCTGTGTGCCAGACACTGTACAAATTCTCCTTGCTACTGTCTGTAATCTGTACACAGCCTCCCTAGGACAAATCACTTTTACCCTTTTGCCCAAGATGACCAAAGTCAAGTCATTAAGCTCTCTTTTTGTGCCAGCAAGGTGCCCAACTTTGGTCATTCCTGGCTGCCAATATATGAGGTATGACTTGTGTTAAAATGTGGAACAACACTGCATGTGGAACAACATTCAGAGGAAGCTCAGAAAGTTCAATGGTTGAGTTTAAAGACAACAGCCCAGTTCAATGACAGAACGGATGTGCACCCAGTCATCCTAGCCATCAGTTTAAATCATCGCATAATTTGAAATGCTGATATGAACCTGTCTGAGACACTAGCTTGGTTACCTGATGGTCAAGTTCACTAGATGGCTAGAGCTGAGCAGCAAAGTCTGTAAGTGCAGAGATTTCCTACCATGTTTTCCCATCATACTAGGACTTCTTGAAGACATCTGTGATCTCACAGACTCTGAAGTCACAATCCACTAGACAGTTGTTCTTTGGAAGTGGGGCAGGCAATGGAACATGGATATTTTTCATCAGTTCTTGAAGACCTCCTCAATGGCTGATAATCAGTAGCTTAGGTTGTAACGAGGCCCTTTACCTTGAGCTCCTCAGCTGACTTTGGGACTTTCTGTGTCTGTCTTCTTCATATCCAAGCACTCATCTCTCTTCACCTTAACCGCTCACGTCTCTAACCAGGAAATCTTTGCCTGACCTGGGCAATTCTCTGCCTTTCTTTTTCATAGGCATTGTGCCTATGACTCTTTCTCCCTCTCAGCTTCCTGAACCATTCACTTTCCTTATTTAAACCCTTTTGGTTGCCCAGATCTTGGTGTCTAATGTCATTCTCTGATAAAGGGAACCAGGATTCCTTCAACAACAAAAAAAAAATGGCTGATTTTAGGACTGGGCAGGAAATATACAAGTCTGGAGAATTTTATGGTTCCAGAAAATATGGAAGTGCTTGGAAAAGAAATTGATGGGATGTATTAGTCTGCTAGGGCTGTTGTTAAATAAAAAATACCACAGACTGGGTGGCTTAAATAATAGGAATTTATTTTCTTATGGTTCAGGAGTCTAGAAGTCCAAGATTAAAGTAATGTCAGGGTTGGTTTCTGGAGAAGCCTCGCTTCCTAGCTCATAGGAGACCACCTTCTCAGTGTGTCCTCACACGTCCTTTCCTCTGTGCATGCACACACACACACACACACACACACACACACACACAGATAGAGAGAAAAAGAGAGAGAGAGAGATTGGGGAGAGACAGAGAGAGAAGAAAGCACATGAGCATGATCCCTTGCTTCCTTGTGTCTCTTATTCTTGTAAGAAGCACACGAGTCCTGTTGGATTAAGGCCCTTCCCTTATCATCTCATTTAACTTTTATTACCTTCTTATAGGCCCTGGCTTCTCAAAATGACACAGGTGCCAACTGAAAGAGCTTCCACTGGCAATGCTGGAACAATCTGAGCAACAAAATAGAGTAGTAATGGATTATAACCCAACATATAAAATATCCATGAGGTCATGCTGATATGAATACATGATTAAATAAATTAATAAAGGTGGGGAAGGGGACAAATCTCCCACACAGATGAATTGCAAATAATTTATGTAGATCTTTCACCCTGAAAAGCAGGAGCCTAACTCCCCACTCCCTAGGTGTGGGCTATGCATAGCAACTTCCTTCCAAAATGCACAATGTGGAAAGGGAGAAAAAAAAAAAAGTGACTTTACAGTAGAGAAACCTGACAAACACTACCTTGGCCAGGTGACCAAGGTCAACATCAACAGTGATAAATCTTGTTGACAGTGTGTACCCTTGATAAGGTGTGATGAAAATATCACTTTACCTCTGTGACCTTCCTGCCAGTAACACATAACCCTAGTGTTATCATAAGAAAAGCATCAGACACATTCCAAAAAACGGGACATCTTACAAAAACACCTATCTGGTATTCCTTAATGTGTTGAGTCATCAGAAAACAAGGAAATTCTGAAAAACTGCCACAGCCAAGCAGAGCCTGAGGAGACATGACATAACATGGTGTCTTGGATGAGATCTGTTATGGGTTGAATGGAATCTCTTCTCAAAAAAATTTTAAAAAAAGATACATTGACATCATAACCCCCAGTACTTCTGAATATAACCTTACTTGAAAATAGAGTCATTGTAGTGTAACTAGTTAAATTAGGATACAGTCTAGAGTAGGGTAGTTCTCGAATTCAGTACAACTGCTGTCCTTATAAGTAGATGGCCATGTGAAGATATATGGAGAAGGCCATTTGATGGTGAAGGCAGGGATTGGAATTATGCAGCTATAAGCCTCGGGACACCAAAGATTGCCAGCAGCCACCAGAAACCAGGTAGAGAAAAGGAAGGGCTCTCCTACAGGCTTCAGAGGGAGTGTAGCCTTACTGGCACCTTGATTTTAGGCTTCTAGCCTCTGCAGCTGTAAGTCAGTACATTTCTGGGTTGTTTGTTTGAGATGGAGTCTTGTTCTGTTACCCAGGCTGGAGTGTAGTGGGGTGATCTCAGTTTGCTGCAGTCTCCGCCTCCCGGGCTCAAGCAATTCTCCTGCCTCAGCCTCCTGAGTAGCTGGGACTACAGGCTCATGTCACCACACCTGGATAATTTTTGTATTTTTAATAGAGATGGGGGGTGGTTCACCATATTGGTCAGGCTGGTCTTGAACTCCTGACCTCATGATCCATCCATCTCAGCCTCCCAAAGTGCTGGGATTACAGGTGTGAGCCACCACACTTGGCCCATTTTGTTTTGTGTTGTTTTTTATTTTTAAGCCACCTAGTTTGTCAAAAATTTTTACAGTGGTCATAGGAAATGAATACAGGATCCTGGAAGAGAAAAAAGTAAGTAAACAAAATAAAGATATCAGAATCAACTATAGACTGTAGTTAATAATAATGTTTCATTACTGGATCATTAATTGTAACAAATGTGCCATAGTGTCATGTAAGATATTAATAATGGGGAATCTCAGTGTGGGGTAGATGGGAAGTCTGCACTGGCTTCTCAATTTTTTAACAATGTAAAACTTTTTAAAATAAAGTATATTTTAAAAGAACCTTTTTTCTTATTTCAGCAATTGTTGAAATAAGGTCTCAATTTCTCAAAGCTTTGATTTCGAAACCATCTGCCTTTGTGTAGTTTATATCAAATGCATTCTAATTTTAAAGAATCAGGAACTTCTCCATAGAACGCCATCATCCTAAAGGCATCATGCCTCCCAATTTAGTCCTGTCTCCTTCCTCTCCTCTCCTCACACATGAATCTTTTAGGCCTCGTCAACCTTCCATTCCTTTACTCTGTGTCAGGAAATGTGCCAGGGATGCAGGGTACAAAGTGACCTTACCATCCAGGGAAGAAGACAGACATTAGAAACACCATCACACATATAAATGACAAATCACCCTGTAACCTTTTAAGCTTGGAGTGCTAGCTGTGAGGACAACACAATCTCTGCCATGAGCAGAATGCTTAGCTTAGAAAGAAACCAACACAGGACACAGCAGAGAGGCCCTGGGACATTGCTGGAAATGCTGGAGTTGGTTATGCCTGAATTCCCTACCCTTCCTTGACATAATAGTTGCATGGCCTACTAAATACCCATTTTTAACTTAAAAGTCACAATTTTCACAAATTGTATAAAAAAGAAGTTCATTGTATTATGGGAATACTTTTAGAGGGATCTCATTTGGGGCATTAAGAAACACAAGGATGTATATCCTTGGGGACATTATTTGAAGTGAGCAAGCCAGTCACACACACACACACACACACACACACACACACACACAAAAGATACTGTATTATTTCACGTCTGTGAGGTACCTGCTATGATTTAAATGTCCCTTGAAAAATTCATGTTGAAAGTTAATCCGCAATGTAAAAATATTGAGAGGCGGGGCCTTTAAGAGATGATTGGATAGTGAGGGCTCTGTCCTTATGAATGGATTAATGCATTATCCTGGGAGGGAAACTGGTGGCTTTATAAAAGAGACCCAAGCTAGCACATTGGCATGCTCAGCCCCCTCGCCATGTGATACCCTGCACCGCCTTGGGACTCAGCAGAGAGAGTCACCACCAGCAATAAGGCTCTCACCAGATGCACCCCTTCAATGTTGGACTTCCCAGCCTCCAGAATTGTAAGAAATAAATTCCTATTCTTTATAAATTATCCAGTTTTGGGTATTCTGTTATAAGCAACAGAAATGAACTAAGACAGTGTCTGAGTAGTCAAACTGTTAGAGATAGGATGTAGCATGGTGGTTGTCAGGGGCTAGGGGGAAAGGGGAATGGGATGTTTAGTCTAATGGGTATGGAGTTTCGGTTTTGCAAGATTAAAAGAAGTTATGGAGATGAATGGTAGTGATAATTCACAACACTGATTTACTAAATGCCACTGAATTATATATACACTTAAAAATGTTTAAAATAGTAAGTTTTATATTTTATGTATTTTTGTGTAGTTGAAGACATTTTTAATGGGAAAAAAATTATTAGCTCAACATCATGTAGAAGTCATTGACTACTTGTGGGGATGAGAAGAACCAATTAAAATACTAGTGGTAGATGTTTCTGGAAAAGGCAGTGAAAAAGCTGCAAAGCCAGTCTCCCAACAAGCCCCTAGTACACACCAGATTCTCAAAAGTCACTGGCTTTGGAATGGTTTTCATGCTTTTTCTCAGCCTCACTCTTTCCCATGTCCCACTACAGGAATTTCAGCACAGTCTTGTATCATCAGAGGAAAATAACTTTCAATATGCAAAGCCCATGATTCTCCAAGGGAACATAGAGAAAGACATTAATTAGTTTTTCTCACTTTCTTCTTTCTCGACACATTGTAAGGATTTTGTTCTTAAAAAAAAGAAAAGAAAAGAAAGAAAAACTCAAAATGACCAACAAAACAAAACATGAAAAGGCAAACCAGGTGCTTTTTATTTATATGCTATATTTTTTCCTTTTGCACTTTTTCTTTGTTTCTTTCTTTTTTGTTTTTGAGACAGGGTCTTGCTTTGTCACCCAGGGTGGTGTGCAGTGGCACCATTTAAGCTAATTGCAACCTCCCCTGGTTCAAGCCATTCTGTGGCTCAGTAGCTGAAACTACAGATGTGTGCCACCACACCTGGCTAATTTTAAAAGAAGTTGTGGAGATGGATAGTGGTAATAACTCACATTTCCATGAGAGTGCTTGTGATAGATAGATACATTGTCCCATCAAACCTGGTAAAGAAAACCCCTTTTTTGGAATAACACTGCATTATTTTTTTCACTATTTATTTTTTCCAATTAAGAAGGCCTATATGTAATCTGTCTATGCCCATTCTCCACATTTGAATTGTAGAAGATATATCCCTCACACTTTGAGTAAATTATGCTAATGTGTGAAACATCCTGTGGGTGAAATGCTTCAAATTCCCTGGAAAACCTGATCTATAGCTTCATAAGATTGTAAACATTCTGCCAACTCTGCGTTAAGTATTATTATAAAAGTACATAAAGCCCAACCCTTGCCCTCCAGGTTTTGTTAGAAAGGCTACATCTTTCTTGCTTATTCTTCTAAGTTTGGGCTTCCCAAAAGGCTAGTATTCACCACACACAGTTGACACCCAAGTCTTCTACCACCTTCTTTTCTCTACACTTGGTGTGGGGGTTCCTACACCTCTCCTGCTAGAAATGTACTCCAGCTTATGCACCGGTTCCAGGGCCACCTCCTTCCTTCTTTCCCCATCCTTTCCCTATAGTCATGAGATTTGTGAGGTGATTGAGGAGCCCTGCTTTAAATCGGGGATTGGCATAGTACAGCCTTCAGGCCAAATCTGACCCAGTGCCTGATTTTGTAAGTAAGGTTTCATTGGAACACAGCCATGTTCATACTTGTATCTATTGTTTGTAGCTGTTTTCAGACTATAATGACAGAGTTGACATTATGGCTCCACAAACCTCAAATATTTACTATCTGGGACTTTACAGAAAATGCTTACCAGTTCCTACCCTAGATGATGATGATGATGATGATGACGATGATGATGATGATGATGATGATGGTGATGACAACAGTGAAGAAGACAAGCCACTTCTGCCATTTATTGAGCAAAAGGCAATAATATTAACTCTATTCTACAAAAAAAAAAGACATTGAAGCCCAAAGATGTGAAGTAACCTTATCAAAGTGACAAAGCTAATACATGGCAACTAACATCACTCCTAAGTTTGTGCTCCCAATTCAGTCATTCAATACCCATATAATGTGTGGCTACTATTGGCATCCAGGGCATTAGCCATTCCGGATAGAATGGTAGGTCTTACTCTAACTAATAATAACTGAGTCCTTTCTAGATAAAAGTCACTCTCGATACTGTCCCTGTTTATTGAAAGCTTATTCCAAGTATACTTCTTTCCAGTTCATCCACATCTTGATACCGCCACTATCATACCTTTGGCTACAGCTTCATACATCTTTTGTTCCTTAGGAACATTCCTCACTGTTTACTGGACCTTAGACTCATTGTTGGGTTCTAATTTCTTTCCTACTTTTTTCTTCAGGTGCCTTGTTCCCATTACTCTCTTACCTAGAGTTGCCAGATAAAACACAGGACAGCAGTCAAGTTTGATTGTCAGATACATAATAATTTTTTTTAATCTAAGTATGTCCTATATAATATTTAGGACATATGAAGGGTATTCTCTATTTTTATTTGCTAATTCTGGCAAACTTACCCCTACCTAAATATTTCTGTACCTAGAAGAATTATCCACTGTGGGTAGCAGGGTATTTACTGGGAAGGCCTCACGGGTTAGGACAGAGAGCACTGGATTTGCCAGCAAAGGATATGTGTGCCAGGCCATCTGGGCAGCATCCCTCCGCGGAATGGGAATGAGAGCCCCTACTGCCAAAGTCTGGGTGAAGACTCAGTGAAGAACGTTGTATATGAATAGCATTGTGTTTGACGAAGTGTGGTTGTTATTTATCTTCTCTCCAAGTAATAGTTGTTCATTCATTTTAGTCATTTCCTCCAGTAGTTCGGATTCTAAAAAACAGATATTCCTCAATATACCCTCAGCACAGCACTGCCAGAGTGGGTCCCACTAGCCTCTTCTTTTTCCAGGCTCTCACTGAAAGATTTAAATGGTCATCAAAGTTAATTTAATTATGAAGCATACAAAATGCTCCTCCCAATTTATTAATTCCATGGGAAAAAAAGGAAGTTTGACAGATTGGTTTGTTATAAAATGAAAGATATTATACACACTCTCTGTCTCTCTCTCTCTCTCTCTCTCTCTCTCTCTCTCTCTCTCTCTCTTCTCTCCTAGAGTAGCCCTCAATGATTTTTTAAATTTTTGTGAGTACATAGGCATATATTTTATTGGGTACATTAGATGTTTTGATTCAGGCATGCACTGTGAACTAGCCACATCATGGATAATGAAGTATCCATGCCCTCAAGCATTTAACCTTTGTGTTACAAACAGTTCAATTATACTCTTTTAGTTATTTTTAAATGTACAGTTATTATTGACTATAGTCACCCTGTTATGCTATCAAATAGTAGGTCCTTTTCATTCTTCCTAACTACCTCAGTGCATTTCAACAGTTCATATTCAGTTACATTATCTGCTTTCAAGTTCCACCCTTTTACAAATTCCATATTCACATTTGACAGCAGCAAATAACTCATTTTTTAAAAAATTCCTGGAATAATGGAATTTTTGTCTTCTTTGATCATTCACTAAATGCCAGATCCATCTTATTCTTTTTTTGAGACAGGGTCTTGCTATGCTGTCCATACTGGCCTCGAACTCCCAGGGTCAAGGGATCTTCCCGCCTCAGCCTCCTACATAGCTAGGACTACAGGTGCATACCATCACACCTGGCTGATCCTTCTTATTCTAAGGTCTCTTTCAGAAACTGAAATTTGATGGTTATAATTAATGCGCTTTTTTGTCTCTTACCTTGTTAGAAAATAAGGATAAGATAAAGTAGTAAACAAAACTAAAAGGAAACTAAAGTAATTCATGTGAACATGTTGGAGCCAAGCTGTTTACTTCTCAGTCCTCACTTAGAGTCTCTGCTTCTGTACTTTTAGCAAATAGTTGCTAATGCCTCTCACAGTTTCTTAAAAATGCAGAAAGAAGAGAATGGTATGTTACCTGTCTCCAGAAGATGGTCTATGTGGGAATGTGCTAATGGAAAACCTCAGTTCATAAAGGTGTCTATTTCTCCTGAAATTCTTTAGCCAAACACTGCTAAATTTCTGTGTCAGGTATTAAGCATAAAACACTCCACTTTCTGTTGCTGCCTGTGACTCTTAATATTTTGAGAAAAAACCAAAGGTAAATAAAATGGAAGGAATCAAGGAGATTATTAGAAATAAAAAAGGAACCACTGCAGTAAAGAAAAATGCTTAAATGGAAAGGGATTTTTATTTCAAATGGTAATGGGGCCCATTGGTTCAAGTGAAATCACGTAAGAGCTATTTTGCTCAACTCTTTTCCAAGTGAAAAATTGTCAACAGGATTAAAGAAATATATTTGAATTCTAATGTATGCTCATAAGAAACGAGTGTAAAACATTTACAAAATTCTTCTCCCTGGGTAATAGTCCCCAGTTCACCTTAAAATCCCAAATGAAAGCTGACAGACTGTTCTACTACAGACTGAAATCTTTTAAAATGGTCTCAGATCCCAAATGCATGAGTCAATTAAAGTGCCTGGCGCTCCTCCTCCCCGCAGAGTGTATTAGTCTGATTGCTGCTGCCTGTTCTCCCCGACTATGATTTCCATGCACCTGTTGTTCACAGTTGAGAACAAACACTAATGTATTACCCCTAACAAGAAAAAGAGGCTGAGAAACCATTCTCTCCTGCTATGCTGGGCTACAAGCAGATGAAGAGGTTTAAAAGGGAAAACAGGGAAAGAACATTTAACAAAACCTGATGTCCTCTGGTTTGTACTGTGCCTTAAAGTCACTCGGAACTTAACCAATGAGGTTAAAGGAAGAGAGGCCTGTGGCATGAATGGGAACTTCTTTTCCACGCACGTGCTGTGGTTTTGAGCGTGCTGCTGACAGATGCACACACCCCTAAATCTCTCTCCATCTGTCACAGAGCCCACCATGACAGATGTATGCCTTTGAAATAAACTACCCATCTCTCATGCTTTGCTTTTGAACTCTACGTCTCTATCTGGAGAAGTTAGACATGGATCCAAAGTCAACCATTATTTTAGAACACAGTACTTTAGCTTACCTAATAAGGCCCTAAGGGGACCAAACAGGTATCAATTAAACTGTGATGAGGGGTTGAGGGGTGAGCAAGCAGAATGTCTAGAACCACCATGGGGAACTCAAAATTGCCAGGGCTGACACTCACAGCACTGGGTGCCTGGAGCAGGGGAGAGGCTCTAGTGGAGAAAGGAGAGATGGCCAAAGACATATTGCCTCACATTACATTTTTCAAAAGCCTGCTCTGCTTTGCAGGCAGAAGGGCGGGGGTAGAAATTGGGTCGGAGTTCTCCTCTATTGCTAAACACCCTGCTAGCCCTCTTGTGGCTTTCTGCCTTCCTCCTTTTCAAGCCACACCAATAGTAGATCTCAGAGAAGCAAGAAGAATATGGTTAAACATGGAATCAGGCACCTTGTATAGCTAATTTGCAGTTTCTAATACTCTTTAGTCACTTGTTTGACCTAGAAGGGAGACTGTGCACTACAAGTGGGAAAAGCTGAGAGGGAAGTTATGTAGGGAGTTCTCAGTTTCTTTGTTGTTGTCATTGTTTGAGACAGAGTCTCATTCTGTCGTCCAGGCTGGAGTGCAGTAGTGCAATCACAGCTCACTGCAGCCTCCACTTCTTGGGCTTGAACAATCCTCCCACCTCCCAAGTAGCTAAGACCACAGGTGCATGCCACCATGCCTGAGAATTTTATTTTTCGGTAGAGATGGGTGTTACCATTTTGCCTAGGCTCGTCTTGAACTCCTGGACTCAAGTGATCCTCCTACCTTGGCGTCCTAAAGTGCTAGGATTACAGGCATGAGCCACCATATCCACCTTGAGTTTCTTTTCTTTTTCTGAGCAACTCAGTTTTTCCAGCTGAGCGTGGGAGCCCCACTCAGGAAATCAAAACATTCGTCTGCCCCGCCCCAATCCAACTGTCTTGTCCAAGTATTCCTTCCAACCACGCAGAATGCAATCCATGAGAAGAGTTCCTGTAAAAACCTGTGTCTTTTCTTTTCTATGTATAGTAGTGTCTAGTGCCACTTATAGATTAAGTGCTTGGAGAAATACCCAGAAACATCATCCCTTTGTCCTTCTCTGGTTGAACATCTGGCTTTGCAGTCTCAGATGCCCCCAGCCTTTCATCTACCCTCGACTGAGCTCTCTGCTCAAGACTGCTCACTGTCCATACTTCTCAAATTTTGAGTTGCGTTGGAAGAAAAAATCCCACAAACAAGCAAATACTCTAAGTCAGGGCTGAAGTAAGAGAGGCTCCAGCTAGAATTTAGAAAAACCAGTGGGGAAGACTTGCAACTTATAAAGAGGCTCGCATATAGTGTATGTTCACCAAGTACCTGTTGAACGAAAATTAATGAATGAATGAGCCACTGTGGCATAGGATAAAGGATGACATGCTGTCTTCTATCTGCAACTGTAACTGAAGCTACATTCATTTATAATTTGGCTCTATCATGATCTGTTTTTTTTTTAACAATTACAGATATTGATACTGAATTGCATTTTTTTGACATATGACACCAAGGAGTGGTGCTGCAAAAAAAGACTGTGCCTTCTCATTTCCACTGGTCTCTTGGTTTGGCCTTGGGTAAACCCATGTGATATTTCTGAGTAGAGAATAATGCCTGGGTTCAAACCGGATGCCAGCTATGAGATCCTCATGTCAGCATACTTCTCTTGTCACTGACACATAAGCTGGGAAAAAGGCAGGTTTAAACTCAGCTGATGGTAGACCCGCTGGTAAACCAATAGCCACCTCTTCTTTCCCAATACCCCTGACGGCATCATGTGGCTTTGCCAGCAGCTCACCAGCCTGTGCTCATGCTAAAGTCTACATCACCTGAAATGGGCTTTCCAACTGGTTCCCCTTAAATGAACCTCAATACCCCTGCTGTGTGAACATGTGGAGTTCCTGACAAAGATGTTTATGAGATAGGAAATGCACCACAGGACACCCTGAATTTGCTTTTGGATGGAATGAAACTTAGAACAAATGCAACATGAGAGACACATTATAAGCTGACTTCGACTAATAACCAAAACTCTCTTAGATACACGTAGAAAGAACAATGATAACTTATTTTTATGATTATAACCCAGAGAGACTGCAAAATTCTGAACTTTCTTCTGAATCTTCAAACAAGCATGGTATGGTTTTAGTTGATGCATTTTAATATATTTAAATTCTTTGGAAAATCATTCTATTCTATAATGACAACATCTTATTAACTATAATACCTGAGTAGTTATAATATAAACATAAAATTCTACCTAAGAAAGAATGGACTCATTCCCTGGTTCTCTATACGGGAAAAAAAGATGAAACTTGCAGAACTCCCTAAGCTGATTTCTGGTAGTAGAAAAACTCAATCACAATTACATAAGTGAAGAGGTTTGTAGGAATTACATAAGTGAAGAGGTTTATAGGAATTACGTAAGTGGAGAGGTTTAAAGGGAAGCAACTTATTGTCAAGACAGAACATTTTCAGTATCTTGACAAGGCACTTCTCCCAGTTCTCCTTTGGTCATGATGTTGATCACAGGTGAACTAGTAAAGAATTGACTATTAATTTATCTACATTTGGATGGTTTCTTGGAAATTCTTTTGTGTGTAGCTCTGTCTCCCTATTTCCTAACCCAAAATTCATATCTCAATCCATACAACCTGGCACAGAAAAACAACTTGGGCCAAGCAGATTCTCTGAGTTGGTGAGGGGGTCCTTGAAATAATAAGTAGTGAGCAAGCCAGATTCTTAAGAGTAAAAAATGAAGTAGGTAATGATTTAAAGAGCAATTGAGGAGTTGGCTGGGAAGTCATGTTGGATCCTATTCAAGTGATGGTGTGAGGGAGTGGGAACTCTGGGCAACATACGCTCTGGTGATGAGGTTACACATTTATTCAAACTACAATTCCACTGTGCAGACAAAATACAGCTTCTTTATTTGATTTAGAACTGCCTTAGTCTTGTTAATGAGCCCCACCCACTGGGTAACAAAAGGAACAAAACAAAATAAAGTGCTTTAGTTCAGTTCTTAGTTTGAAGCCGTAATTTTGACATTCTCAGGTATTACTCATTTTTTTAGAATCTTATTTCTTTTCCTTCTCTATGTCAATATGATGTCTGGGGCTTTAGGGCAGATTGGAGCTTGTACGATCATGTGGCTTTGAGGGGAAAGAGGCCTAAATCCTATTCAATATTCTTTGTCTCCTCTAGTCTCCACAGCCATGACCTTGAACGCCTGCTCATGGCTGGCCCCGCTGGTACTCGCAGCTACAATTGGCGGCTGGTACCATTTGTGATCTGGTCTCTCACAGCTTGGTCGGTGGCTGATGGCTTTCCCTGCTTCATGTGGCCTCACTACACTTGACTGATGTCAATAACCCTTCCTAAAGGGTTGTGTCTACCGTTCTTCTGTCACAGCATCCAAACAACCTGACTAAAAATAGAGCTCCCCAGACTGTTTCCTCTACATTGAATCCACATCACTGGAGCACCAAAAGCCAACCCCAGAACTAAAACATCAGGAAGTTTCTCTCTTCCACCACATGGCACCTCCAGGTAGATGACTTGATGAAGTTGTCCCAGAGGTACAGAGGGCAACATAGGAAGTGACTGCTTCCTAGAGTCCCAGGCATGGACTGGAGCAAAATGCTCATTCTACTCCAGTACCCCAGATTACCTGGATCTTCCTAAAGCCGCCCACTACCCTTGAAGTTTGGCCTTGAGGTGGTGTTGGGAGATAAGGGGAAGTTTGTCTTTCCTTCTCTGCCTCTCTTCTTTTTCCCACAGTGCTTCAGGCTAGAAAGGGTGGGGTTTTCCTTGTCTTCTCCTGCATCTTATCGCCCTTTCACCATCACTAGTTAACCCTGATGACTAAGCCATATTAGATAGAAAGCGTATCCTCTCTATGCCCCAGGAGGAATTCTATGGTCTGATTCATGCAAGTTAGTTCCTCGATTTTTAAAAGGGGTTTTTAAAATTCCCTCTGTCATCCACACCTGGTTTTCAAGTCCATTATTTTCTCACAGGACAAGGGGGTTTCCATGGCTTACCCTGCAAAGAATATGATTTGAGAGGGTAAAGAAAATACATTCAAGAAAAAGGTGAAAAGGTGGAAAGGTGGAAAATTGCAAAGAATAGGATTTTAGAGGGACAAAAAAAAATACATTCATTTAATATTTAATATTTGCAAAATATTCACTCATTACACTATTGAGAGTAGAAAATGTATTTATAAAGAGCAGGGAATTTGTAAGGGGAGAGGACTGCCATTCAGACACATGGAGTGGAGTTAAGGCTGTGATTGGTAGGGACTGAAATGAAACAGCAAACATCTTACTAGAGCCATTCAGGTTACAGAAGACTCTCTGGTTACTGTCTCTCTGGAGCCTCCTTTTGTTAGTTTATTTGGCTTTTCCTGGGCTCCCATGCTTGTGTACAAATCTTTAATTACTTGATTTAACTTAAGCGCATTTCTGTTCCTTTAAGCCAAAGTATCTGAACGAACGTAAGCATTCATTTAAGACTTTTATATTCCACAGTGTATACATTGTGCACATGAGTGTCACTAAATCCCACTTCCTGTTCTCTGTAAATGTTGTTATAGTCTCAGATTCTGGCTGCTACACCCCCAGGTCACCACTATGTCGCCCTAGCTAGCTGGCTTGACTCCAGGGTCTCTCTGTGGTTATCCTGCAATCCTTGCCCCTTTAGTCTCCCTGAAACTCCACTGTCACTGCATCCTCTCCTGCTCAGAGGCATTACACATTGCTCTTCACCCTCCTCCCAGTCATTGCAAGTTGGATTTGCCTCAGTGCAGTTTTCAGGTTCTCCCCATTTAAAAGAATCCAATTTCCCACTATGCTTAATGGAGGCAGGCCAACATTCACTCTAGGCAGGCCCACATCAACACTGGCCTGCAAAGAGGAGCACCCCTGTCTGGGCCTGCTCTCTCATTTTCCGCAAGTCCCCGATGATTTTTGCCCCTCTCTGCTGCTAGTCTATAACCCATTTTTCCAAGCCTCCTCAAATCCAACTTATTTTCTTTTCCCTGAGGTGTTACTCTAGGCCATGCTACTCTAGAGCTTAACAATATTCCATCTTTGGATAACAGGTATCTAAAACTAATATTTACGGAGCACCTTTTATGGGCCGCCAATTGCCTTCTTGAGATAGCTCATTTGATCTGCACTCCTCCCCTGTGAAGGGGGCACAGTGATGTACCTACTGGAGACGAGGAAATGGAGCCTCCAGAAGGCGGAGTGACTTTCCTAAAGTCATACAGCCGATAAGTGGCTGAAGCTAAAATTCACACCATGAAATCAGATTCCAGAGGCTACATTTGCCGTCGATGTTGGCATACTGCCCCCAGAGAATCACGGTTTCCAATTTCGAGTGTCTTCATCTTATCTCCCCAACTAGATGGTACCTATGCTGGCAGCAATGTGGGCAGGCTCATGAATTCTATGTTCTCTGCATCCTCCTAAGCAAGCACAGGCAAGACCCTCGAGTGATAATCTCCTCCTGACTGGCCTCTCCCATTGAATCACCATTATCTCGAGATAGAGCACCATGGTCTGTACATTTGAGGCTTACTCAGATTCTGTTAAGTTTGAATGCTGCACTTCTCTCTGTCCTCCCATGAGTACTCTGTGGGCCCCTGGATGGCTAACGTGCTGACTGCCAAAGGTAGGAGGCATCTGGATGCCTTCCCAGAGATTCTACTCCCTCTCTGCCCATCTGCCAGCCTTGTCTTCTGATGTCATGGGACTCTGGTCAACCCCTGATGCCCTTTTGCAATGCTGAGATTACACAATGTTCCTAAATCCACCTTCCAGACAAACCAATCCCAAAGGAGTTTATGAGGAGGCTTATAGCCTGCAGAGGATGTTCTCAGGCCAGCTCCCCTGAGGCTGGGCTTTTTATGCAGTGTTGAAAGGAGACCCCTGAAATCTCTCATTGAAATGCTCCCCAGCCCTGTGATTTATTTAGAGAGAAACCAGCTGCCCCAGTGAGAGCAGAGAAATCTATAGTTTGTGAACAGATTTTAAACATTAGAGCTTATGGCTTCAAAGGGTAGTTTCCCAAGGGGATTTCTCTTCCTGCTCCTAAATGAAAAGCTACAAGCGTTTAGGACTGCCTTAAGATGTGGTGGAATGAGGCTTTGAGACTGTCAACATTTGGCTTTGCTCTTTGTGGAAGGTGCTGGGGAGCTTCACAGACCCAGGCCTGGCAGGAAAAGGCTCCAGGGGCCTCTTTGTTGTGAGAGGACTTCGGGTGGAAATCACGCGTTTCCTCCGAAGGCCTCCTCCCCACCAGCACTGTGGCACCTCCCTTCCTCTCTCCCCTGTCCTCACTGGCCTCTCCAGTCTCTCAGCTTCCCCTCTCCCACCCACTATCCTCCTTGGGAAGAAGAAGAGAACAAAGTACATTCAAAAAGGCCCTCTTCTCGCTCCCTATAAGGTCACCCCAAAAAAGTCTCCCCAGTTTCTCAGAGTGCAAGTTTCTCATTATACTAAGGTTTGTCTGCAGAAACTAGAAGTAACTCAATCAGTGAGGACATGACAAGATCATTTAAGGATCCCCCTTAAGAGCCCTGTTGTTTGTCTACATTTCTGCCCACAGCTGTCTGTTTAAGAAGACTCACCAAAACACCGTAAAATCCTGTTTGTTCTCAACCCCTAATCAACCCTAATCCCACAGGATAGGAAGGTGGATCTTGTTGTAAGATGGGGGAAGGGTGGTGTCTGTGATCATGACACACATCAGACACTTCCCCTTCTAGACATGTCAGGGGATGTTACAGCTTATGGGAGGTGCTCAGGAAAAAAAGGGAGGGGGTTGTTCTTCCCTGGCCTGCTTTTATCTTTAATTGTCAACACTCCTGGCCTGCAGAGGATTGAAAAGAAAAAACTGTACAGGCCTGCATCAGAGTAGGAGGGAAGGGGTGAGACGCTCAGCACACAGGATTTAAGTCTCTTCCTGCAAGTGGGGAGGTTTTATCCTATGCTTGGCCCACCTGTGTCTACTTCAAAATGGTCCTGGACCTGGCCCCTGGGCTGCAAAGAATGAAGTGAGGCAACATTACTTGAGCCCTAACTCACTGAAGTAATGTGTGTATACCCAAGGAAATGTGATTCCTGGAAATCCAGGTTTATAAAGGTAAGATTAAGTCAGGGATTAGACAGGCTTTTTGTTTTCCTTGGGAAGCATCAAAGGATGCCTTAAAATGGTGTCTCCCAACCAAGGGCACTTGAAATATGGTCTGATTTTTAAGAACTTGGTCCCCAATCAAATTCTTGGGAACTGAATCATATTCAGTGTGGGGGAAGTGGGAGAGGGAACTCATTAACTCATTAACTACATCTACACAATTCCAACCTCAGATGGGAAAGCAAAAATTCTCAGGACAGAAAAAGATTCACTAATTAATTGACCACTTATGTAATTAGTTCTCATTTAGTCATAAGTTTCCACTTAGACTGTTGTCTACCCTCACACATGGCATCAAGATCTTTATTGGTCACTCCCATGAGGTCATTAATACAATGCAAATCAAATGCAAATTGATTGCAACAAAGTGGAATTGCATATCCTACAAAAGATGTAGGCTTTCATCCGACTTGGATGAGGACATAATTTGAGCTTCAAAAGAGAGTGATTTGAATATCAGAGAATTAAAAGAGACTCTTTGGGAATGAGTGAAGTCCTTTAATATTTTTGCAAAAATGACTCTCTCATGACTGTAGCAAAAGTCGACGTAAAATAAAGGAGGTCTTAAAATTTTGCCGGCAAAGTTAAGACAAAAAAAATCAACATTTAATTCATTTCCTAATTCTAAAATTAGCAATTGATTGTAACTCTCAAATTCTGGTAAATATAAAATAAATACTAAATTATTTTATATCTTTCATTTCTAAAAATAAAATTCAATCAATACTTTAAAAATACATTTATTGTAAAAAAAAATTTGCTTCTTGTTTCAAGTGATCAAATTTCTCTTTGCATTTTAAAAAATCAACTATCCTTGGATAATGAGGACCATCTGTGGTTCTTTATTATTTCCCTATATTATTTCATTTACTGCTCAGAGCCATCCTGTTAGGCTGAATGGCTATTAGCATTTATAGGTAAGAAAATTGAGGCCTTGGTAGGTGATTTGAACAGTATTACAAAGTTAGTAAATATTAACTTCAATTAGATAAGCAATGCAATTTTTCTTATTATGTAAAGAAGGAAATTTTGTCTCCAGCAGGTTCAAAAGACTAACCCCTGGTTACCTAACTAGTAATATTAGTCACATTCCAACCTAGATCTTCTGTCCCTAGATCAAGGCTTATCCTACTATAGCCACCAGATTTATTTACAAATAAAAATAGCCAAGCATGATGGAACCAATGTTTTGAGAGCTGAAGATGTCAAAGGGAACCTCTAGTGTATTCAGAAAGCAGGGTTCTGTTGCAACCTCCATTGAGAGGAAGGGAGAGGTAGTCACTCTTAGATTAAAGTGTATGTTTAATTCATTTTAGATTGAGTTAAATTGGCACTTCAGTCATGAGTACAGCAGGCTATATTCTTCTTCAGTGACCCATTTGCCAAAAGTATCACAGCGATTAAACACTAAGCAAATACATACATAGGTAAGATAAATATAGCACTCAGATGTTGAAAACCTAAATTTATCCAACACGTTTAAGCCTAGCATAGCAAGGCATATGTGGTATCTGTTTTTATTAATGGATTTTTATTTCTGGCTTCTTTTTCCCTTCCAGCTTTGGGAATGCTAGATGTATGTAATAAAAATTTAGATGTCTATCCAGAAATTGGTACTTTAGTACTCATGAGTTGATACAAACAATATAACTAGGGCCATTATAATGTTGAGTGAATTTTCAACAAAGAGAATTAGAAATCCAATTATCTTTCCATAGAAAGGTTTTGTGTGAAGTCATTGTTAAATAAAGGAGGGAAGCCAGTGGGAGAGTTAGAACAGCAATTTCTCCTGCCTGCAAAAGGACATTGGAGAATTTTGTACTGCACATACATTCATCCATACATAGTGGCCTCCCCACTGCAGTCAGCCCACAAAGATCATTTTTAACTTTTGTTCCACTTCCGGTGACCGGAGGCTACCTTTTGGCCACAAAGCAGCAAACTAGGAGCCGACAACTTGAGCAAAAAAACTAAAAGGTGAAACACACAGCCCTGCACACAAGCAAATGGCTTAAAACTAAGTTCCAGAAGGAAGGCACAACACCCCTCCCCTGGGGCCTCAGTCTAGGGCCCTCAGAGCTTACTGGAAACGAGAGAAAGCCGAAATTCCTTACCTTGGTTCCAATTTGACTAGACTTTGGTTGACCTTAGATTAATGCCTCTCAGGCTTTAATAGGTGCTTGAACCATGTCAGTATCTGGGTTAAAATGCGGATTCTGATTAGCAGATTTGGACTGGGATCTAAGATTCTACATTTTCAGAAAGATGGCAGGTGATTCCCATGTTATTAGTCCATGAACTTTGAGTAGCAAGAATCAAAACTAACCTAAGCCTTAGTTGGGACACTGAGTCTTATGCTTGACTCTCAGCAATAGGCATTAACATTGTAGTCAAGAGGGAACTTAAAGACCCTCTGGCCTTTGAAAATTACTAGCTGTGTAACCTTGAGCAAGTTGCTGAACTTTTCTGTACCTTGGTTTTCATAAAACATAGGTTATAAGGATTAAATGAAATAATGCTTACTATGGTGTTTGATATTCAGCATTTGCTTTGTAAATACTAATTGGTTTCACTGCTTCATTTTACAGAGGGACAGAAAAGTCATTCTGAGGTGAGCAATCTTGCTCAATGGGACACAGCTTGCTGGTGCCAGGGGTTGCACAGGAACACAATCTCCTGACTTTTAGCTGAAAGCCCTTCTACCACCTGTGGGTCTGCTGCTTAGTTAGAGCCCATTACTAATTGAGAACGCTGACCCCAGGGTACACCCAGGCCCTCTTCGCTGCCCCAGCCTCAGAAACCCACAGAGCAACTATGGCTTAAACCACACACCCAAATATTTTCGCCATAGCCAGTCCTGACAGCACAAGCCTTCTGCCTGCCATTAATTATGAAGATTACCCAGATAATTGATTTAATTGGGAACAGAGAGTATCTCAGTGCAACCAGCCAAAGTGGATTAGATCTCCTCAGTGCAGTGTGCAGATCCCTGCAGCTCTCAAGGGGAAAGCATTTCCTTCCTGGGGAAAATTATGGATGTCCCAATGGAATGTATTGTCTACTCTGTGCATAAGACTAGCCTTGGTGACCTGGTCCCCCGGGGATAAAATTAAAATTAGTCCAAGTGTTGGGCACATACAGCCCTTTATTCTTCCCTGCCATCTTTATAGAAACCCTCAATAGAGTTCTTAATGCCTTCACTTGACCATGATGTCTTTTGGGAGGTCAGGAAGCAGAGAGAGCAAAAAAAAAAATTCTCTCCCAGTGTGATTTTGCAAACGGGCATTAGCCACAGTCTGATCCAGCTCAAGGGTGAAGAGTAGCACAAACTCTTTTCTTTCTCTGCAGTAAAAAGAATGAAATTACTTCTTTCTACAGCAGGGCTAAGATATGAATAACTGAACTGGAAAAAATTATTAGCTGTCTGTCTACTGTTGCTGCATAATACAAAATATATATCATTCCAGCATCTTCCCAGTAAAAAATTACAAGAACACTAGCAAATATGTGCTACAAAGAATCTTTGCTTTGTTTGTCCTCATTATTGGTGCAATCGAAATGGGGTTATCAATCTGGTTCTTTGAAATCAACTATTTTAGTATCCATTTATTCTAAAGACACACCACTTTTAATGAATCAGCCTCGCATCACTTTAACCTCTGAGGAATATTTTCTTTTCTTTTTCTCCATGTAGTAAAGCCATTTAAAACATCTGGTAGACCGAAAACCCAAGAGAGAGGAGCCACCTGAATAAAATACAAAAAGCAGTGTTATTGGGCCGGGCGCGGTGGCTCAAGCCTGTAATCCCAGCACTTTGGGAGGCCGAGGTGGGTGGATCACGAGGTCAAGAGATTGAGACCATCTCAGTCCACATGGTGAAACCCCGTCTCTACTAAAAATACAAAAAACTAGCTGGGCATGGTGGCTCATGCCTGAAATCCCAGCTACTCAGGAGGCTGAGGCAGGAGAATTGCCTGAGCCCAGGAGGCGGAGGTTGCGGTGAGCCGAGACCACGCCATTGTACTCCAGCCTGAGTAACGAGAGTGAAACTCCGTCTCAAAAAAAAAAAAAAAAAAAAAAAAAAGCAGTGTTATTGATACAAATACTAAATTATGTGTTCTGGCATCCTTAAAGTTGGGAAACTGAAAATGAGGTGGTTCTGGAGACTGCTGATGGCATATAGAGCCTTTGTCTTTTGGGTGGCTGTTGACATTCTAATCAGAGTGCAGATGGGAAAACAACACAGCAGAAACAGTTCTACCCATTACACATGCGTTATTGGATGCCTTCGTTTCTTTCTAAGGCCCCATGAACCTGCCAACACAAATCAAAACCATCTAAGGTATTACTTTGCGTGCTTTGGCAACATTCACTATTTGATGGGATCTGATATTTCCTCATTCCCTGTTATGGATTAGATTGTATCTCCCCCCACCAAAAAAAAAAATATGTCAAAACCTTAACCTATTCCCCAGTTCCTCAGAACTGAACTTATTTGGAAATTGGGTCATTGTAGATGTAATAAATTAAGACCACATCATACTAGAGTGGGGTAGATCCTTTGTTCCATGTAACTGGTGTCCTGATAAAAGAGATGGTCATGTGAAGACAGGCACACACAGAGAACACCATGGAAGATGGAGCAGAGAGTGCAGTGATGCATCTACAAGCCAAGGAGCCCCAAGGACTGCTGGCCATCACCAGAAGCTAAAGAGTGGCATGGAACAGACTCTCCCTCGGAGCCGTCAGAAGAAATCAAACCCGCTGACACTTGGCTTTTGGACTTCTAGCCTTTAGAACAATCAGAGCATATATTTCTGTTGTTTTAAGCTACCCAGTTTGTGCTGCTTTATTACAATAGCCCTAGGAAACTACTATATCCCCCAAAAGGATTGCTACATTTCTATCCTTTATGTCAAGGCTGGTTAGCCCTCTGAGATAGGAATGAGCCTGAGATTCCAAAACATAAATGAGCTTGAAGATAGGAAACTTTCCTAGCCCCATGCAGACTTTCTACTGAGCCAATGTTCTGCTGCAGATGTGTCACTTTCTTTTAAGGAACATGCAGAAGACCTTGGGGTCTCCTTGACTGTGTGTCTGGTACCCTTCAGCGTGAAGCAGAACACATTTGGAAATGTGAAATTTTAACTGTGCCCCTTTCAGCTGTTCACCATGCTTTGATTTATTCAATGAATATTTATCTTCTGCCCACAGGGACAGAAAACTGATGTGTAGAGAACTTAAAAGTAACTGGTCTTCTCTTCACCTGCCTTTCCATAAACATTTATATTCATAGCATCAGAGTCACAATTTATCGTTGATTGATTTTGAAGTCGTGTGTTTCTCGGAGCCTTACTTACACCAGCTTACGAACAGATAAGAGCTAGCAAAATTTCTGCCCAGAGTCTGTACCTAAAATGGCACCATTGGCCATTTTATGCTGGAAAATAGCTTTCATCTTTCATGGCACACAATAGGCCAATACTAATGGATTGGTGATGAATGCTGATGCCGAGAGGTCTGTATCGAGGTCAATTACAAGACACACCTGGACTCCACAGAAATCGTGCTGGGATGCATCAGTGATGTCTCCGTCAAGCGCTTGGGGGTACAGTCATAGTGAAAGAGCTGAGTATTTGCCAAGTCTGCTCTTCAGGATCAAGACTTTAAAATTATACCTCAAAAAAAAAAAATCATGAAACATAAAATATAACATTCTGTTTAATAACAGAATGTGCGGCACCCTGAATCTTGGAGAATGGCTTAAACTCAGCAAGCATTTTTCTCTAGCTTTTCTCTAATGATAATGTATCTAATTTTACAGAATAAAGAAGTAAAGTTGAGTATTTTGCTTTTTAATTTATCACTGCTCCTTTCCAAACTTGTGAGCTTCTTTCCAAACTTGGTCTTTTAGGATCTACGTTCACGACCCTTCTACTGCGCAAGTGACTTACATGTCAGAGCAGCAACAGCGTCTCCAGGTGCTTGGTAAATTATGGCCAACTATTTGACACATTCCTTATCTTTTGGAAAACATGAATGTACTTTTAAGGTGAAAATCAACTTCCTAGAAATCCCCTATTCAAGTAGCTTGTAAGGATGACAGCTGTTTAACAAAGGAAAACTGGTTTCAACCCTTGTGTATTTGAACAACTGTGTACAATGTAAAATAAGAACATCTCTGGACCAGTTAATCCCATCCCTGCAGAATTATGTGGTGGATTTTATACAGTGTTCAACAGTTTGGCAGGTCTAGTGTCATCAATGTATGAATTAGTTTCACATCTCTGACTATAAGAAACTGATAACACCCATAAAGCAATTCCCACATAGCCTCTGATTAGCCAGCCCAGGCTACAAGCCCATGCCGTGGTAGTAGCGTATGGTGCCCAATTAATAACCCATCAAGATCCTGTAAAATGGAGGAGTTCCCTTGATTGTATCTAGCACAACAGGAATGGCATAATATGCTGATCAGTGACAGAATATCAGAGCCCACTTCAAGATTCTGATCCTCTTAAACTCAGGCGCCCCCTCTTATATCTCTATGTATCCTCTAGTTTCTAGCACTGTCTGTGAAAATGCAGTCTTTTAATAACTTCTGATCAACAGGAGAGGATGCAGCAAGGGAAAGAGCTCTTTACCACACTTCTGCTTCACATCTTCCAGAACCCCATTTGATGCCAGGTCAGAAACGGGGCTCTAATCCAAGCTACAGTGGCTCTGGGGCTTCTGATGTGCACTTTCTTTGGTGGAGGGCCATCTTAATACAGAATAGAGTTCCCAGGCTGGACTGACAGTGACCTTTCCACAGCGACCTCAGTTTAAGGCCTCATTTAATTTGAAGGAGAATCTTAAGGCTGGTTTGAACAGACTGCCCCTAAGATAAGGGAAATGGATCATGCCCTGTGGCAGAGGACTAGACATCATGAACTGCTGGCTGGTGCCAAACAATCTCTTCCTTTTCATTCATATGCGTTTTTAGTCCAGATTTATAGGACAGACTTCCTAGAATCCTCAGGCACACACACATGACAAATCGCAGTCCTTCTCTGGAAGGAAATGGACTTCAATTTCACCTTCCCCAGCTCTCCTCTTGGAAGCTCCGTTGCTCAAGGCCGTCCTGCCAGTCACATCTCCTCTGAGGTCCTTGAAGGCTGAGCTAATCCGGAAAAGAGCATGCTCGATTATGAAGCCAGGCACCTTACACGTCTTAGAACTTACTGACACCTGCTGGACGGTTTCCTTCTCCCTGAAAAGCGTCTGAGCAGAAGCTTTTGCCTCACACATGAGGTCAGAGGAAGACATTGGCTTCTGTACTGGAAGAGGAACAGAGAGCTTTACCACCTGCAGAGTGCTGTGCCTCCTCAGTGAAAACATGCTCCTTCCCCACAGAGAACAGACCTAGGAATCCCCAGGCAGCTTCAAGAACAAACGCCCTGATGGTAAAAATGCATGCAGGAAAGAACATCGGGAAGAGCAGGTCAAAGGTGGAAGGTTGGAATTCATGATCATGGCCAAACTCCTAGATACTTACGGTTTTTCCTCCTAGAGAGACGGAATATACAGCTAGCTTGAAAAGTATCCACTTCCAAGTGTGGAGCCTTACCCTGGGCTTTGAGCTTCCAGAGCCGAGATGCTACTTGACGGGGTCTGCGTTGGCCCAGAGCAAATCCTGAAGGAAGTAAAGGTGACCCTTGGTACTCTCTGCTCTCAAAACATCTGATTGTCTTTGGCTGCCTTCCCTGACTCCTGATGATTTCAGGGCAGTACATTCTTCTCAACAAGTTGGAATATGCCAATAAACGAATTCACTGCGCCCTTGCGAAACTGCATGTTTTAAAAGAACCTTCGGGTGAGATTTGTGCTGAAGTCCAGTGAATCTGTTCTAACAGTAGCATTTTAAAATGGAATGGAAACTACTTGGAAAAGCGGGCTTGTGGGACCCCTTTAATCATAACATGGAGGACAAGATCTGCCTGCAGGTAGATCTTGCATAGAACCAGTTAGTTATTGCTGCCATCTTGCCCAAGGAATTGCCCTACATGGAGACCAACTGCTGGACTGCCCATTCCCCAGCCTCTTTTGCTTCTTCCCAGGAAAGAGGAGGAACACTCACTAGCTGGCTGGCTGGCTGGCTGGCTCCCCTCAAGCTCCCTGGAAGATCCCTTCTGGAGAAGCTAATCTTCAGCATTCCCTGCTGGAACCACCCATCCCATAGGAGCATCCCTGAGTCTCGTCTCAGTTTTCCTTCCTAAGAGCCCAGCTAAATGCAGGAAGTGGAAGAGCAGGTGAGCGTGAGAGCATCTGTAAGCCTTTGTGCTGCCAGGGCTCTCGTGTTACAGAGAGGTCTCCCTGGGAGTGGAGCTACACCCCTCCCTATACAGGAACACAGCCTGCTCAGGCCAACCTCAGAAACTAAACACCTTCATTTCAAGCCAGAAACACCAAGCTCAAAGGTCCCCCACCTTTGGGGCCCCCCTCCCATCTTCAAAATGCTTCAGGCTGGAATTTAGATAGAGCTCTGAAGTTTGAGTTCTAATAGCTGGGTGTTGCCTATACTTGATGTTCTAAATGACCTCTGGCCTCCCAGGGGTAATTACACAGCGGGATTTGAGGGCTTAAGAATGGATAGGCCGAAACTGGTAAATACCACAAGGAATGTACAATTTCCCCCAAAAGCCTGCAAGGGCCAGAGCCTGCGGAGACGAAAGAGGTCGGGAAAATGCCATGATATTACTTGCTTCCTACCCTAACGTTTGGCCTCTCTGTGGCCCTGCACAAAGAACCCTGTGCTGCCTGTCATATATGAAAAGCATCGCTATTTAGCAACTCAAAAACCATTAGAGGATTTACTTCAATAACCTAGAACTCATGGATTTTCAGAATCCAGCGTTTGTGGTGCTCTCTAATTTTATGATCTGTATCCTCACAAATCCTCCTCTCTGTCTTAGACATCCTGTGTTCCAGCACAATCTTCTGTTCACAGTGCACCCCGTAGCCCCAAAGGCAGCCCTGAGTCTCCCTCTCCAGTGATCTCAGTCCAGCCATGTTTCAGCACCTCCCTCATGTCCCACCTCCTAATGAAGCCCTCCTCTGCCGCTGCCCTCACCACCCACCGCTCTTAATGTTTCCCCCGTCCTACGTCATGCACTTCCTTAGGTGGTTGCTTATATTTTCACATAGGCAGCCTTTGTTCTGGAAGATCATAAGCCCCTCAGAGGTAAGCTCTTTGTCATACATCTATTTGACTCCCCAGTTCAAACCCAGAACTTTTCACCGCAAGTTAGCCCATGGAGGGGGTCCCCTACAGGGGATCCCTGAAAGATGTTTGCCCAGTCTCGCCATGAACATTGCTGGTGATAGGATGTGCATGACTTCATCCCAACCCATTCCAATATTGAATAGCTCTAAGTTTTATTAAGTTCTTGTTTCTGCTAAGCAAAAATCAGCAATATCTGCTCCCAGTTCTACATTACAAGCAGCTGTTAGCTCTCAATTTTTGTCAGGATTCTCTTCTCCAGAGCAGAGATTCCCTAGTTCTTTTGATTTTCATTTATCATAGTTTCCGGACCCTGTCCCATCCCGGCAGCTCTCTCCTGGGCACTTTCTGGTTTCCAGTGTCTCTCATGAAAGGTGCCACCCAGAAGGGAACACAATATTCAGCTGTATGAAGATGCGTGCTCTGAATGATGAACGTACTCTAGGGAGGTGTTTTGTTGACAATTGTGATGATCATGATCACGATCAAATTCTAGCCATCTTTGTTTAAAACACAAAATTGCTAAAGAAAGCAAGCTAGTATTTTTACCCATCCAAGGGATTCCAGTTTTGAAGAAAACCAAAAATGTAGGAAGTGGAATCACCTGGGTTGTGGCAGACATGGAATCTACCTTCTTAATGTTATTTCATAGACTTCCGATGGTACAGTTGTGGTTTGAGTGAGTTGTACGAAGAAGTTTCTGTATCTGATTAACCAGTTTTATGTGTAACCAACTGCAAAGATAACTGTGGCATCCCAAACCGACACTGGCTGCCTCTGCAGATCCTTGTTAGAATAGAGCTGGCTTGGCCAAGGAACCTCCGTGGTCCTGGAGATGTTCCAGCGGCTCAGGATTCCCGGATCTCTGCCCTTCTCACCCAACCCTAAGCCCACTCCAGGGCCTCAAAATCTCTGAAGTCCCTTCCAAGAGCCAAATTAAGAGAATGAAATATCAAATGTAAGAAGAAGACCACCAGGAACAAACGATTTCCTTTTCTCCAAGCCCCTCAACATACCAAACAATGCCTTGCACAGGTTTAGGGTTTGGGAGGCCAGATTATGCTTAAGTTCTTGAGGGCCTTTGATGTAGCCACAGGACCTTGAGAGAGTGAATTCTTCTCCCTGGCCCTCACTTTACTTCCTACTCCCAAAATATGTGAACCTAAAGTCTACAGCTAATGAAGGGCAGAAGCCTGGTAAGAGATCAAAGGATTCCCCTAATCACTCCGGCTCAGGCTGACCTTTGGTTTTCCTTTTCATTCTGAGGCATTTATTTTCTATACCATTTATTTAATTTTAGTATTTTGCTGCCTTTTTTATTCTCATAAATAAAAGGATAGTAAGTTAAAATTACTATCCTTTTTTAATTTTATTTTTTTAATTAAAATTTAATTTTAATATTGTGCTGCCTTTTAATTTTTATTCTCATAAATAAAAGCTCTAGGAAAAAGAAAACTCATCTAAGGCCCTTGGAAAGTTGGAACTGACTGGCCTAAAGTTGCGAAGCTGGTTAGTACCAGAGTACAGTTAACCACCCCAGCTACACGCTGAGCTCCCAAGCGATCGGAAGAGACCAGGTTGACACTTCCTTCTTTGTAGATCCACCCAGCAGCTCACTTTTAATAAATGTACCCCAGGTCTCCTTAATAGCAAACTAGGTTAGGTCTCGTGTCTATGACTAAAGGCTTCTTAGAGAAGCAGGATGACAAGGAACTGCTCCCGGGACATTTAGTTACCCTGGCTGTCATCTGCAAAGCTGAAGGATCTTCTCATACTCATAATCTCTTACCTTACATGTTGTGGTATTTTGAAAGACAGTAGCTGGGCTTAGACATCAGCCCAAGCAAGACATAGCTCACAGCCTCAATGCCCTACCCTGTTATCTAGGGTCCTGATGAAGTTTCTGCCCAAATAGAAAGTTGTGGCACCTTTTATGCTCCAAGCTTTAACTTCAGGAGCCTCTTGCCACAAACTTACACAGAACAGAACTCTATATGGTGATGACAACGTATGCAATGACCACAAATACAAAGTGATTTCCCATAAGAATATCCAAAGGAAAAGTTTTTGGCCATTTTGAACATATAAACTTTTAGGGATATGGCTGAAATACTCAGTTGTCTACTCATAACATTTAATTTGTGAATTAAATTACTTATTGACATTTAAAATCACGTACTACCTAAAATAATGCTTAATTGAGAATGTTTTTGCCATCCTCATGTTTCAGAAAAATTTTGTACATTCTCAGAATGTATTTTCCATCTCCATTTTCTCTTTCATCATAATCGCCAATTTTTTATCTTCCGCCAGCTTGTCCAGAGCACGTTGTTTGACATACAGCACTTTCTGAAATCACGTGAGATGGTGTCTGTAAAATTTCTTTCAAACCATGAACTTTCCTAACAGTAGGGGTTCCGCTTCATCCTGTAAGTTGACAATATAACCACTTTCCTCTTTGCTATTTTAAGTGTCTGCAAAACCCAAATTTGAAAGTTTGAAGGACTACCCTAGGGAATAATTAGGAAATCTGTGTCAAATTTCTATGCCTGCTTTCTAAAACACGTTTTTGTAAGTTGTTTTCTATACAACTGTAAAACTAGCAGTGATTGAATCATTTCAGTGAATGTATCTTTTCGAAATAGTGTTTTGTTTTTTAAGGAAACGAGATGACCTAGAATATGAGAAACCTCATGAAGTCTTGAATAATACCTCTATTTACATCTGTATCTATTTTTACATCTCTGTCTTCCTCCCTTTGTAAAATAACTTTGAAGGAAAAATCTTGCTTGGTAAGGAGTACCCAGTTTATACCTGTTTTCTGGACGAATTATTAATAGTGCATTCTTTTGTGCTCAAAAGTGTCCCAGTTGGACAATATGTTCAGTTGCCACTCGGCTGATGGCAAGGAATACGCTATAGATTACAAATCTGTGGCCTTGTCCAGGCCTTCACCATATTGGCCATTTGGTAAGTTTCCTGTAAAGCTAATATCTGCATAGCAGCCAGGTGGAACTTAAAGGCATGGTGCTTGGAAATTAAAACAATGCAGCTGATTATCTAAAGTGATAGTAAAATGTGTAAGATACTGAAAATTTGACTACTAGTCAACACAGCATCTGCTTCAAAGAAAACACTTTTTTTTAAAAGAATCTTTATTTTTTAAAAATCTATTTATGAAGAACTCAGTTAAGAAGTGCTGCTTTGATCTGAGAACAGTGCATTTTATTATTAGTTTAAATATTTAGTTTACTATCTCTAAATATTTGGAGAGAAATTGTCCTTATTAACTTACTTTACTGTTGAACCATTCAGACTTACAATGATGTCTTGTTTAAGGCAAAATTTATTTCCAAAGGACTGTCTTGCAAATGAGTATGTTGTGTGGAATGAGGAGTGAGTGAGCAGATAGACCGGCTGCCGAGAGCTATGCGCTGATGAAGCTCAGATCAGAGCTCCAAGCCCTGGGCAAGCCTGCCGGCCTTCCTCGCTTTCTCCTGTGCTGGGGGAGAGGCCCGGTGGGAGATAATTCAAATCATGGGGGTGGTTCACTCCTACTGTTCTCATGGTAGTGAATACGTCTCACCAGATTCGGTGGTTTTATCAGGGGTTTCCACTTTTGCATCTCCCTCATTTTCTCTTGCTGTCGCCATGTAAGAGGTGCCTCTCCCCTCCTGCCATGATTCTGAGGCCTCCCCAGCCATGTGGAACTGTAAGTCCAGGTAAACCTCTTTTTCCAGAGCATTTCCGGAGCATTTTCACCCCCATGCCCCCATGCCCTGCCTTTTTATATTTTCTGATCCTTGTCTTTGAGACTGAGTCTTGCTCTGTCACCCAGGCTGGAGTGCAAAGTCACAAAGCCCACTAAGTGACCAGTCTCGGATATGTCTTTATCAGCAGTGTGACAATGAGCTGATATAGACTGCTTGCCTGTTATATTATACAAGGTCTGGTTGTCTCATGGCAGTCAGCAGGTTTGCGTTCTTTCTAAGTGACCAACTTTGGGCAGCCCCTCTCCTGGAGCCACTCTCCTGGAGTAATGGCATGGAAAAAGAGTCTTGCCGAAGGGGTGACTTATGAACTGTCTCCTCTCCTCAACCACAGAAGCCTCTCCTCCAACTACCCAGCAGCACAGAGAGGGTTCCCATGGGATACGGTCCTAGAGAGGCCCTCGTTCTTGCATCAGGAACATGAGTCCCGCTCTCTGTATATGCTGTCATCCAAGTTTGCCTGCAGTGAGCTGGCCTGATCAGAGAACCACCAAAGGACAGCTGTCCCTCAGAACAATCAGGACCTTCACTCAGGCCCCACACTGTCCTACTTTCTCCTTGAGAGCTAAAGGCATATTTCTAGAAAGAAGGCAGCCTAAGCACCAAGGGTAATGCCCGGGGAATTTTCAGCCCTCGATGCTGCTCTGTGAGGATAAGAGGCAGAAAGAGAAGCATCCCAGAATCCTCTCCCACACTCTCCAAATATCTAAGAAGCCGGCCCCTCAGGTCCCTTGTCGACAAGAGCTTTCCCTTCCCACCATTTCCTAACATCACAAAGAGCATGACAGGAGACACAATGAAGAAGGATGGAGAGGGAGGCCTCAGCCATGGAGGCTGCCATGCTTCATCACCACCTCTTATGTCCTGGTGGCCTTTTGTCCGTCTCAATTATGTCCTCTTGCTTTCCAGGGTTGCTTTTTCCAGACTAAGCTGAAATGAGAGGGTAGGATGTGAGACCAACTTTCCCATTGTCCTTGGAACATGAGGACGTGATCTTTATCCCTCCAGACTCTCTTCTACTGACTTCTCTAGGCACGTTGTTCTCAAATTCAGATGAGTCAGGGGATGTCTTCAGTGTGAGGCTCTGGCCAGGGGTTGCCCTTTGACAGATGTTTACACATATGGCCCAAAGCCCACTAAGTGACCAGCCTTGTCCCCAGCATTCTCTGCTGGTCTGAGGCCATTGCTATATTTTCCAACCTATCCCTGTAGAATGGTGACCCTGGCCTCACCATAAACCCCAATTACTGGTTGCTCTGTCCTTGAGGTCACAGGCTAGCAGCGACCTTGCCAGTGGCTTGGCCTCCCAGAGATTTGAGGCTGGGCTTCTTGGCTTGCAGTTGTGCCGTGGTGAGTCCTCTAGGCCTCCTGTAACCTGCTTTGAGCTCATTTGGCTTCCCTGCCTGTAGCTGCCCTTCCCTGCAGGCCTGCTGGCCTCCACACTCCAGGCCATTAGGATAACATCTAAAGCACACAGAGTTGCTGGGAAGAAAGGCTCAGGTCTGTATCAGCCAAGCCACAGCTCTGCTGTCATTTTTGGTCCATAATGGCCCTGAGGTTACTGCATTTATCCAGAGCATTTCCACACCCATGCCCCCCACGCCCCGCCTTTTTATATTTTCTGATCCTTTTTTTTGAGACTGAGTCTCGCTCTGTCACCCAGGCTAGAGCACAAAGGCACAATCTTGGCTTACTGCAATCTCTGCCTCCTGGGTTCAAGCAATTCTCCCACCTCAGCCTCCCGAGTAGCTGAGATTACAGGCACCCACCATCATGCCCAGCTAATTTTTGTATTTTTGTAGAGATGGAGTTTCACCACGTTGTCCAGGCTGGTCTTGAACTCCTGAACTCAGGTAATTCACCACCTCGGCCTCCCAAAGTGCTGTTATTACAGGTGTGAGCCAGAGCACTGGGCCCTATTTTCTGATCTTGATTAAATACCAATAAAAAGAAACTTTTACCAGATGATGCTTTTAAAAAAAAAATTTTATGACCAAATTGCACCTGCTAGTTCTTCAAAAAGCCAACTTTTCCGAATGCCTTAAAGAAACACTTCCTTTGAGTGACATTTTTCATTTTGCAAAGACTGGCTTTTTCTCAAACAGATTTTTATCTTTTTTCTGGGGTCTGAAAAAAACTCACTAAATCCCTCCATCTAGATCATGTCAATATTTGATTAAAATGCGAGTGTGAAGGCTCTCCTGTGAAGTCATTTCTTCTTGCATCCTTTTAAAATTAATGTTCACGTTAAAAACTAATGACATTTAATGTTGACAATAAGCTCAACCTGATGGTAACTCGCTGAGCTCTTCTAATTGATGCTGAAGGTGGCCACCTTGTGGCTATTGTGGAAACTGCCACTTACACCTGATATTTCCCAGGGGTAGGAGCCCTACTGCGAATTAAATTAAATGAGTTCTAAGATTGTCTTTTCCCAATCCTGCTCCTCTGCAGGTCCACTTGTAGTGATGTCCTGACAGTTTGGGGAGAAGAAAGCTATTCTAAATGACCTCAGTGGATTAGTTGAAAGAAGCCTTTTGATACTTAAACTAAGAGTAAGAAACAACCTCCCAGAAAGCCCAGGTCTGTGTCTTCCTCAAACCGTATATGCTCCAAGTCCCATATTTTTAGAAATATGCTCCAAGGATGCCTATATCAGCATTCCTGAGTAAGATCTTGAAAATGCAGGTTGCTGGGGTCCCTTCTCAAGACCTAAGAACTGGAATGTTAAGTTCAGGGATTTGCATTTTTAACAAGTTTCTCGGGTGAATTTTTAATGCACATTAAAGTTCTAAGAGAGCTGCATTTTAGTCTACTAAGGAAAGAAACTAGAGGCCTAATGCTTTTGACCTAAGCAATCTCCTTTGGGCCCTGGGAGAAAGGGGATCCAGAGCTGAAGAGAGCTCAAGAGACCCATGCAGGAGTTCTCAGAAACCCCTGCCAACCCGAATGTTTGCTGCTTGAACAAGGGAGGCTCCACCACAGTGACCTGGCAACTTTGGACAGACCCTCTAAACAAGAAGCCATGGGCCACCAGAAGAGTGCCCTGCTGGCATAGGGTGCCTCCCTCTGGCCTGCATAGGAAGCAGCAAATGGCAATTAAAGAGAGGAGAGGCTCCTTTGCAGGCTACTCCACCCGCTCCACCCAACTCCCACCATGTCCACCCTGCCCCAGAAGCTCCATGTCCCAACTTGATGCAAAAGGCAAGAGCCCAGCTTCCAGGCCAGGCTCTCCCGCTGACCAGCCATGTGAACTTGGACAGGTCGCTGGCTTCAGGTGGTATCGCTGTAAACAGAAGCAGTTGGATAACCATCACTTAGCTTCTTTCCAGTTCTAACATTCTGTGATCTCATTTTGAGCTTTCAGAGAAAGAAGAAGGACCTTGTGATTCACCAGCCTCAGCCTCCCAAAGTGCTGAGATTACAGGTGAGAGTCACCGTGCCCAGCCAAAACTTCTATTATATAATCATGGTGCAAAATATACTTCTTTACTTACATACAGTGATCAAAAAAGTTAGAAGCCACTCATCTAGGAAACACTTCCTAATACATCACTAAGTACTTTATTGACTCAAGTTAAATAAAATAACTTACTGACCTTATGGTATGGCTTCCATTTATATGGATTCCATGATGTTTTTGAGAGAGCTATTTATTTTCAAATTACTTGAAATGATAATGATTTGATCTCATCTAATTTCAATTATGTTCATAATAGGTAAAAATCTTTCATAGAGATAAATAATTTAAGAAATTTCTCTTAAAATAGGGACCTTCCCTCTGTTTTGTCTTTCCTGTTTTCCCAGGTAGAGCTTGTCTATGCTGGTAGTAGAATACTAGCTCTCTCTCTTTCCCACCAAGGTGAAAAAGCCATTTTCTAAAAGTTTGTAGAAAATAAGTGATAAAAGAAAATTTAAAATCTTAAATTTCAACGTTAAATTTTAACCAATCTATCTCAATATCTCCATGGGAAATCATAGTGACAGGTGAGATATTAAGATTAAAATTACAAATGAAGGACAACATCAACTAGCTTTGTTAAGAACATGAGTCCCCGCACACAGGATACAGCTTCTTCTCTGCTGTGTTTTTGTCTCTTCAGATGAACAGGCAGCCATGTGTTAGGCTTTCCCGGGTTTGGCCATCACTGTCCCCAGTCTCATCTGTTGACACCATATGGGATTGTCACGCTTCTTTGTTTATGAAGAGTCTCCTGGAATCTTAAAATTGAGTTTCAGTATCAGACCAGCATCCAAAAATCAATCCAGATATGTGCTTAGACTGGCTCGGTGTTTAAAAAGACTTCATGTTAACTGTCAAAAATCAGAAAATTTCTTTTCAAAATTAGGGTTCTTGACTTCTCTTGGCAACTCAAAATATTTAGTTTGTGCAAGGCCTATATTACTGCACAGAGACTATCGCTCTTAACCTACGTCCAGGGGACTTCTGTGTTTTAATACCATTTCCTCTGTAATCCTACGTATTTTCTTTTTTTTCTTTTTATCTAAAAGAATCATCTTGAGAAGAAATCCATGGGCTTCTCCAGACCGCCAGAAGGGTTCATGGCCCAATAAAGGCTGAGACCACCCTAGTGTAGAGCCACACAGCAGCTATCCCCTTGGTTCCTTTTCTTCTCATTCTTTACTTTCTCTGAGGCCGCCCATCTGCTTTCATTTTCCATTGCACTAACAATTTTCCTGGAGTCAAGAAATATTTTCCTGTAATCATGTCTCTATCAAAAATTGGAAAAAGAGAAATGAAGACTTTGGAATTCTTATGCTAAGCTGCTCCACTTATTTATGCCATCTCACTGGTCTCCGGTCCACAGGGATTGCATTTAACATCCTTGAACATCAGTGAAGCACAGCCACCAGCCAGTCAGAATGGTTGCCGTCTGTGCACAAACAGTGCCGGTGCATGAACCTCAGCCCTGTGCCTGGCGGGTATTCCTCCCTGCTTCAGCAGGCTTCTCTACCTCTCTGGGTTTCATTCCATGTCGCATCTGTTCTTCTTCCCCGAACATCAGGGAGTGTGACCAGTGGGCTATTTGGAGTGTGCTTGGGAGCATCCTGGGGAACTAGGAGAAGACGAATTTCTCCTTTTTGGCAAAGGAGCAGAGATGCCAGCTCCACCCTACCCTCCAGTCTCTGGACTTGAGGGAAAATTGAGCTGATCATCATAATGTCCACACTCCTCCTGCACAGTGCAGTTGACAGAGCTGTCTCCCTGGGACGTCAGCCGAGGGATCCTCATACCAAACCTGAGGAAAGAATCGGAATTAACTCCACTTTGCAAAGGAGGATCATGGGCAGTCGAAGAACAGGAGCAGCGAAGTCAGAAGGAGAATACAGACCTGCATTTTAGTCCATTCAAACTCTTCGAAAACACTCACTCCTCAAGGGAAGTGACTTTTTGAGATTTCCATAGCAAATGCTTAACAAGTCTTTTATTAAAAAAACAAGCATTTAACACATTAATATTTTAATAAAGCAAATCTAGGCCTTTCAGGCAAATCTAGACACTACTCAACAGTCACCTTAGCCTTTATGCTTAAGTACAAAGGGAGAGCTTTTGGATTTTATATGAAAGATGGGCTTTCTGTGGCAGTAAAATATTTTATTTTATTTTTAAAAATTATAATACAATAAAATTGATTTTTTTTTCTGTATACAATTTTAACCCCTGTATAAATTTATGTAACCACCTTCAGGATACAGATCTATCACTCCAAAAAACTCCTTCATGCTAGCTCTATCTTAAAAAAAATTATACTGATGGACACGTAGAATTAACTACAAGGATATTTGTAAAATAAAGTATGTATTTTATCCATATGAAATCAAGATAGATCTCTCTCTCTCTCTCTCTCTCTCTCTCTCTCTCGTGTGTGTGTGTTAAAGGATTGTATTTTCTTCCACTTTGGAGCATATAAATTCTTGAGAAATAACCAGTACAGGCTATCATTAAAGAGAATTTTCAATAGTTCTGTAAAGCAATATGATGATTTGACCGTTTTCGAATTGTGATGGAAGGCATTAGAAAAAGCAATGTGAATCATGTGGGTGGTGCCTAAAGAAAGTGGCCCAAGGAGGGAGGCTTCTGAACATTCTGCCTACCCCAACCCACAAGGTCTTCTGCCCTCCCCGCCCTCCTGAACCTATCCTCCTCCCTGGCTCCCTCCTCCAGCAATGGGTCTGGACATCTCTCCAGGTTTGTCCTCTCTTCTCTCTCCTGCCTCCTTTCATATCCCACCAACCTGCCTCTTTTTCACCTGTGGAGACAAAAGTGACTCCATCTTGGATGCTAATGTACCATGTTGGTTTTTGATCAGCCCCAGTTCTATGAAAGCCTCCTGATTCCTCCTTTCTGTCCCAAGGGTAAGAACATGTGCTTCTGATTTTAGATCAAAGCAATCTTGATGTTTTCACAGAAATTATAGGTTATGACACATATAGCATTCTCGCCTGTTCTGGATGGTTTAATTGTCTTGCTAGAGCACTTACACTCTTTCCCTATGGTGGATAAGCCTTGAGTTTGTGGAGTAACCGTGTGGACATCTACCTGCCTTGGGGTCACCAAGACCATGCTTCTGTCTGTAAGTTCCCTCAATAAATCACCCAATAGAGTGGATTTGTCTAATTCCTTCATTAGTTTCTTGGCTCCTTCAGTATCTGGGAGCCGTTAAGCATATATGGCCGTTTCACAGAACTCCTAGGAAAAGGAGATTAAAAGATCAGAGAAGAGTGGGAAAGAGAAGATGTTCTGAGAGATAGGAACGTAAGAGTGTATAGATAAAAGAGGAAAGATATCCTTTTTCTGACCCACTAAAATTTTACCTAGTTTGGACTCTTCCTGTTCACCTAATATGGCCTGAAGTAACAGGTAGCTGTCCTCACTCCCCACTGGCTTTCCAACTAGAGAGATTAAGAAGCCCCTTTCCCCCACTGACACGTGGAAAACAGCCATGCACCTGCCTTCCAGCCTTGTAGCCTGCTCTTCTGCACCCACGTGGTCGACCCTGCCCTTGGGCCCCTCCCTTAGAAGAAGGCTAGGAGCTGAGAGAAAAGAGAGGAGGAGAGAGAAGAGAAGGGAGGAACAGTGAGTACAGATGAAGAGGAAGCTAATGCTCACTTGCATTTGGTAAATTCCTAATGAGAAAAAAAGACACAGTGCCAAGTTGACTGCCCTCTATAAATATTGGAACACAGAATATCAGCATAATCCAAACTGTCTTAACAAGACTTCTGAATTCTGTAAACAAGTGCACCCTTACTAGATATTTTTGGAAGTAGCTATTTCTTGGGATTTCACAGGAAGCAGAATTTTTATTCAGTCACTAAAACTAGCGTACTTTGGATAATGCTTACTAGGGCACAACATACGAGAGGCTGTTTACTAAATGATTTTCATTGGTTATGATAGCTAGTTATTCTATATGTCTTCAGTGGGAGTAAGAAGAAATACCTTAGTCAGTGGTTTTCTCATTGTTAAAACACCATTAACTATCAATACATCCAAACGAGGCTTCATATACAGTGTTAAGCTGAAGACCAAACTCTGTATTCAATATGAATGCATATATGTAACATATAGAGTACAACTATACAACTATTTTCGAAGTATATAAGCTTAAAAAGGAGAAACAAAGAATGATAGAAAATTGTGCTTCATTGAAAAATGTACAAGAGCTTGACAGATTCGGAGAATTGCAACTGAGTGAAATTTTGGCCATAAGTAAAAAGCATTTGAGTATCTTAATTAGTTTTGGAGTTTAAATTTTGTTCCCCCTGTATGGGAATGAACTCATCCCACAGGCCCACATCAGTTTACAGAGTTGTATGTCCAAAACCTAATAATTACATAAACCAGATATTGAGAGTATAAACTTTTTCATTTCAACACTCAGCTGTGCAAAGATTTGACTGTAGGTTTCTATAATAGCCAGCTTTAATTTTTGAATCCTTATTTCAACTTGGTAGTAGAAATGTTAAGTGTGACCATTTGTGGTAAAACTTGGTTACTTCTAGAGTTGAAATCAGTACGTTTTAGGTAAGTAGCCATTTCAAGATGCATCCCTGCTCCCGCTTCCTTCCAGGAGAGATATAAGTACTAGGACGACTTCTGTATTGTCCACAGAGGTGAATTTATGGCTTAAATATGTTGTTCTATTATTCACAAGGTATTTCTGGGTCACCTTTACTATAAAAGAGGAGAATATTTTAAAAATAAAGTTAGGACACACTCCATAAAAGTTTTACAACTCACTTAAAATCATAGAAGAGCTGTATATTTCAAGATGAAGATTTAAGCTCTGGTTATTTAACAGGGTCTTAGGAGGCAGGAATTGCTGTGTCAACTAATGTTGTGCACTATATTTCATTACTGCCTTTATGTTTTCTTAAATACCTCAAGAATAAAGTTTATTTAAAATGTCACACTGTGCAAGCTGCACATTATATCCATGGAACAGACCAGTACCACCGCTATTCCTTTTATTTATTACAGTAGATTAGTTATGGACCCTCTGCCGTAATATCTGGGCTTATTAAGATACTGCATACTAAAAAGCATAATAGATGGTCCCATAATGAGCAGTTACAAAATCTAGTCACTCATTCTTCCTTGGCTCTCTTTTTTGTTCAGAGGGAAAGTTTAGGAGGATTTTGGACCTGTGCCTGAAACATTAACCATCTGATTCTACTTGTGGGGTGAGAAGAGAAAAGGACCATCTCAACATTTCATTATTAAGAAAGCCTCTTCCTCTCTCCAGAATTAGAGAAAAGGATTAACAATCATCAAGGTTGCTTGAACAAATCTCAAGTCCAAATTCCTGAGGAAGAGGTGATGGTCTAGGGTGACCAAGACCTAGACCCAGGGCTGGGCATGGTGGCCAACACCTGTAATCCCAGCATTTTGGGATGCCAAGACAGGTGGATCACTTGAGGTCAGGAGTTCAAGGCCAGCCTGGTCAACATGGTAAAACCCCATCTCCGTTAAAAATACAAAAATTACCTGGGTATGGTGTCAGGTGCCTGTAATCTCAGCCACATGGAAGGCTGAGGCAGGAGAATCACTTGAATCCAGGAGGCAGAGGTTGCAGTGAGCTAAGATCGCACCATTGTACTCCAGCCTGGGCAACAAGAGTGAAACTTCATCTCAAAAAAAAAAAAAAAAAAAAAAAAAAAGACCTAGACCCACAGCATTTGTTTTTTGAGCTCAGTTTTAAAATATAAATGGTAGAAATATGCCAACAGTATAAAACTCCATGACATCATCTAATTCACAAGAATATTTTTGCTAACACAAGTCATTCATAAACCTCTGTGTATGGTGAGCCCTTTATGAGACAACTTGATCCCTACAAAGTATTTAATAAATACAAAGGGCACTAAAAGAGAGTCTTAATGAAAATGAGTGACTTAAAAATCTTTTCTCAATTGATATCAAGAAAAAAAAGTAATTGTTTAAAAAATCTATTAGTTTAAAAAAAAACAAGTTTTGGTGAGGATGTGGAAAAACTGGAACCCTTGTGAACTGTTGGTGGCATATTGTAAAATGGTGCTACTGCCGTGGAAAATAGTATGGTGGTTCTCCAAAAAATTAAAAATGGAATTACCATATGATCCAGCAATTTCGCTTGTGGGTGTACGTATTATTCCTTTTTCATACCACTATAAAAAACTACCTGAGACTGGGTAATTTATGAACAACAGAGGTTTAATTGAGTCAGCTTCCTGGCTGTACAGGAAGCATGGCTGGGAAGCCTCAGGAAACTTACAGTCATGGCGGAAGGCAAAGGGGAAGCAGGCATATCTTCACATGGTGGAGCAGGAGAGAGAGACAGAGAACAAAGGGGCAAAGCTGTGCAGCAAAAGGAGCATTTATTATTAGAAACACATTTATTGTCAGAACTCCCCATCACAAGAACAGCAAGGGGGAAGTCTGCCCCCATGATTCAATCCCCTCCTACCAGGCTTCTCCCTTAACACGTGGGGATTACAATTCAAGATGAGATTTGGTGGGGACACAGAGCAAAACCACATCCTTATATAACCGAAGTCTCAAAGAGATATTTGCATATCCATGTTCACAGCAGCACTATTCACAATAGATAGGAAATGGAAGCAACTCAGATATCCAACAGATGAATGGATAAACAAAATGTGGCATATATATACAATGGAGTATTATTTAGCCTTAAAAAAGGAAGGAAATTCTATCACATGCTATAACATGGTTGAACCTTGAGGATATTATGTTAGGTGAAATAAGCCAGTCACAAAAAAAGATAAATACTATATGATTCCACATATGTGAAGTATCTAAAGTAGTTAAACTCATAGAAACAGAAAGTAGAGTGGTGGCTGCCAAGAGCTGGGAAAGGGGAAGTGGGAAGTTGTTGTTTAAGGGGTATAGAATTTTAGTTTTGCAAGATAAAAAGTTCTGGAGATCCGATGGCTGGGCACAGTGGCTTACACCTGTAATCCTAGCACTTTGGGAGGCTGAGGCAGGTGGATCACAAGGTCAGGAGATCGTTCTGGCCAACATGATGAAATCCCCATCTCTACTAAAAATACCAAAAAAAAAAAAAAAAAAAAAAAAAAATTAGTAGGGCGTGGTGGTCCATGCCTGTAATCCCAGGCTGAGACAGGAGAATTGCTTGAACCAAGAAGTTGGAGGTTGCTGTGAGCCGAGATCGCGCCACTGCACTCCTGCCTGGCAACAGAGCTAGACTACATCTCAAAAAAAAAAAAAAAAAAAAAAAAAGTTTTGGAGATCTGTTTAACAAGACTGTGAATATGCTTAACGTTACTAAACTGTATACTTTAAAAATGTTAAGCTGATAAATTTTACATCGTGCGTTTTTGTTTAACTATGATTTTGTAAAAATCCATTAGTTTTTCTAATAATCATAATGAAGATTAAATTATGCTCAAAAGGTGTCTTATGGGATAGGAATACAGGTAATTTTATCCTCTTTACTGTTGCTAGACCAAGCTTTCTGCCTTCTGCAAATCAGCATGGCTAGGTATTACAAGATAATCTATCACCACGCAATCTAAGGATTCTTTTGGAATATAAGTAACATTTTCAAAAGTAATTTGTGATCCAAGAGTTACTTAGAATCAAATTTCCCTAGGAACCCTCATGGCTTGGGTGTTTTGTTATGGGGTGGAGGGGGAGGAAGAAGAAGATGTGGAAGTAGGCATGATCTCTGTTTGGGTGGGGCTCTTTTTGTGTTTTTGATGAGAATAGTTGTATTAATCAGCATATTAGAGAAGGCATATGTCTTACATTTCATTGCTTAGTTTTATGTTGTGCAGCAGCAATTTGCCAACCACAGTCCTGATGAAATATAGATGTGCAGCAAAAGGAGCATTTATTATCAGAAACACATTTCTTTTCTGACATTATGGTTGGGAGGGAAGGTCCAGATTAACTGTAGTTTTTAATAAGAGATAGAGTGCTATTGGAAAACTATTAAGGAAACTGTGGCTTTAGCTCGGATTCGAGGAAGCTCATAACAAAAATTCACTACCTTCCAGCTTAATACTGCAGCAGAGCCCATTCTACAGACCCACTGCTGCCTGATAATTCTGGGGAGTATTTGCGAGCTGGGGTTGTTCTAGGAGAGGGAATCAGCCACTGATGGGCTCCCCTGCTTAACTTGCCTAATTGATCCCACCAGACCTCCTACCAGACTAGTTGCTAACCCTGCCCCATCCCAACTCTGGCCTGGCTCCTTCTGATGGCAAAGTCTTCAGAGACCATTTGCCAGTTTGGAGCTGGGCCTTGGAGCTGCAGAACAGGCTTGTAAAGCAGATGCGTAGTAAATGCTGCAGCCAAGTGCACAGCACATTTTCCTAAGTGGAAATCCTGTGTTACAGACAGAACATTACTTAACAGTAGGTGGGCAGTTCAATCCTAAACAGCTCAGTTCCTCCGCATCAGAGACCCTGCAGAAGCAGGCTTCTGCTGCAGCTGTGGGAGGAAGAGCAGTTCTTGTAACTGTCAGGAGCAGACAGTGGCTAACAGAAACAGTCTCTTGGGAAGTCCCTGTCTGTGATTTTCCTACGTAAACACAAGAAAACAAAACCCCTGGGCCTGCCGTTCGCACAAACGAGCTGCACAAAGCTCTCTTTCCTTCATCTGCATGTGCTACGGTGCCGTCGTTCCCTTAGGTTTTACTGCTGCTTAAAGGTGTTTTTGTCCGGATATGTAGAGGTGCCTCGCCCCTCTCCTTCTAAGGAAAAATAACTATTTATTGAGTGCCTGTCGCCATGCAGGAACTCTGTATCCATCATCTCACCTCTTCCTCATCAAACACATCTATTCCGAGTGAGTTGCCAAATTACACTGCTGGCTTCCCAAGCTGAGGTTTTGCTTCTGTTTACGTTCTACCAGAACGAGAGAGAAAAAGTCACAAATGATATGCTGTCTTCTCATCTTACTAATCCCCTCTTCCCCAGGCCTTTCCATATCTGGAATTAAATATCTGAGCCTTGGCAGCCAGGCCAACCCCTAACATCAGTAGAACCCAGGCAAGAGCACAAATGGATGCCCATATGCCTAAAGCTAAAAGAGTTATAATGTCCCTTTATAGCCGGGCGTGGTGGTGCATGCCTGTAATCATAGCTACTGGGGAGGCTGAGACAGGAGAATCACTTGAACCCAGGAGGAGGAGGTTGTGGTGAGCCAAGATGGCACCTCTGCAATCCAGCCTGGGCAACAGAGTAAGACTCTGCCTAAAAAAAAAAAAAAAAAAAAGTCATTTTTAATGCGTCCTCATGTCTGCATCAGATATGAGCATTGAGATTTATGAATAAGAATTATAGACTGGGTGTGGTGGCTCATACCTGTAATCCTAGCACTTTGGGAGGCTGAAGTGGGAGGATCACTTAAAGCCAGGAGTTTGAGACCAGCCTGTGCAACACAGTGAGACCCCATCTCTACAAAAATAAAATTAAAACCATCAAAAAATAGCCAGTTTTGGTGGCAATGCCTGTCGTTTTAGCTACTCGGGAGACTGAGATGGGAGGATTGTTTGAGGCCAGGAGTTCAAGGCTGCAGTGAGCTATGATCGCATCACTGCACTCCAGCCTGAGCAACAGAGCAAGAATCTGTCTCAAATAATACTTAATTATAATAGCATAAGGTGTGAAACAATCTAAATGTTCACCAATGGGGCATTGATTAATTTGATTATAATATCTCACCATATAATAGGGAATGATACCATTATTTAACATATTTAATATTTGTAAGTTATTTTGAGTTTATTAAGTGAATAAAGATTTTCAAAGTGTCTTTGTAATTATTGTTTTAAGTATATGTACACATAAAAAGATGATCCAAAAAAATAGCAAGTTACCATCTCCTTGTAGTGACTTCATAAGTTATATTTATTTTCTTCTATGTATTTTTTGGGGGGTGGAATCTGGAATTATATTTGCTATCCATTGATTTCAAATTACAGGAGACCCAGATAGCCACATGCCCCTTAACTAATTCTCTCTTCTAATGAAGGGTGGTTATGGGTTGCAAATTACATGCCACCCTGTTGCTTGTCAGGGATGGTAGCTGAGAAGGATTCAAGGCTGAGTCCAAGCTCAGTAAGGAAGAGAATTGTGTTTGACTGGCAATGTCTGCCATGATCAAGGCCAAGGATGGTAATGGCATGCATGCCACTCATTTGGTTTCCCTGTTTTGATTCCTGAAATTTGGTCCAAGCCTTATGACTGAGTTCTAGCCCAACTTTAAATTTCTCCAAGGCTGAGGATCTGCCCTGAACCCCATTCCCAGGCTGTAGTATAACATTTCACAAGTGCTACATTGACCCAGTTTTGAACTTATGGCTAAAAATTCTCAATTCCCCTTTACGGGCAGTTAAGCCAATCTTCTATGTATTTTTAATATTTTCTAAAAATTATTATAATGAGGGAAAATAAATTTATAATAAAAATATTTGTATGCTTTAATCGAATAATTCTGTTTCCAGGAATCTCTTTTAAGGATCAATGATGTGGTTAAATATCACAAGATAATTAATCACAATGTTATTCATAACTTAAAAATTATATCAGCAGGACCCAGTGGCTCATGCCTGTAATCCTAACACTTTGGGAGGCCAAACTGGGTGGATCCTGAGGTCAAGCCTGGCCAACATGGGGAAACCCCATCTCTACTGAAAAAATACAAAATTAGCCAGTTGTGGTGGTGTGCACCTGTAGTGGTGTTGCGCACCTGTTGTGGTGTTGCGCAACTGTCGTGGTGTTGCGCACCTGTTGTGGTGTTGCGCACCTGTAATCTCAGCTACTCAGGAGGCTGAGGTGTGAGAAGTGCTTGAACTTGGGAGGTGGAGGTTGCAGTGAATCGAGATTGTGCCACTGCACTCCAGCCTGGGCAACAGAGACTCTGTCCTCCCACCACACACACACACACACACACACACACACACACACACACACACACGTGTGTGTGTTGTTGAAACTAAAATTCCAATGACAGGGTAATAGTTACATAAGTTATGGGGAAAATACAATGAAATATAAAGACTCAAAAGCATATTTTCAAAATCTAAGAAAACAAAATGCTCAAAACAAAACGTTATGGAGAAAAGCAAAAAGTGCTTTTAGCACCCTAAGTTCCTTCAGTATTTAAATCAAATTAATGTAATGTCTTGAGGGGAGAAAGTTTCTTTTGATTGTATGTCTTTCAAATATCTTAAAAGTGGAAACAAGTCAGTAAGGTTGTTGTATCTTTGAAGCTTCCTCATGTTTATTCTGTTCTTATGATTTTCTCTTTTCTTCAGTGATTAGCAATCAAACTTTTTAAAAAAGGCTCACATGTACTGGTCTACATGGGCTCAGAGAGTGGGCAAGAAAACACTAAAGCCAGGACTGCAGAGTAGAAGGTACCCAAGGGACAAAGAGGATGCTCTCTGAGTCAAGCAAATGAAAACCAGCATTCTCGGTGTAAGCTCTAAAGCAAGAAGGGAGACCATACATGGCCAGAGCCAGGGAGTGGAAAACCCCCAGAATTTAAGAAGGAAAGGAACCTTGCGGTTTCTTCAGCTCCAGGAAATAGCAGACACACCCCTATCCCCACCCCACTACCATTTATACCTACCCTGGGATCTTCTATTTAATTAGAAAATCTTTTATTTATCAAGCAAATATTTGTTGAGTGATGTGCCAGGAACAGACAGGAGAGGAAAGGAGGAAGCCGGTTTGTTTCGGTTAGCCAAGTTGGTCTATTCATCTCTTCCTTCTTTAAACAAACAGCTCCTTCACTCCCTCCCTCCAGACCAGCGTTCTGTGTGAAAACTTTCATCTTTCCACATGACCCTACATCCTTGTTCACAGTGATTGGTTCTCTTCAGGGGTGGACAACTTACCCAAGCCAGCCGGTGTGCCTCACTCCCTTTACCACTGCAATTGGTCAAAGGGTGGTCATGTACCCCAAAACGAGTCAATCAGACTTCTTCCCTGGCTTTTTTTTTTTTTTAACTTTATGGGAAAGGAGGGCTCCTTCCCTCCAGTTCGAGAGCCATGAGCCCAGATGTGAGCCTGGAAACTGTAGAGAGCCAGAAAAGAAGCACAGGGGAAAATAAGACAATGAGCAAAACCCTCAGAGACGCAGGAGGGAGAAGAGTCCTGCTGGCATTCAGAACCCTGTGTCAGGTCTTTGTGAATCATCCATTTCCTCTGTCCTTCTGGCTGTCTGGTTATCTAAGCCATTACCTTTCCATTCTTCTGAAGCTATTTCCTATTGTATTTCTACCATTTGAAACCAAAGGGTGTTCCCTAGTACAGGGGTTTGGATTGCAGAGCTCTGTGAGCTCTGGTAAGCCTCCTGGGACTAGTGAAGCAGACAGGTGCCAGATCAGAAGCTTTATGAAGATAATGAGGGAAGAAGCCAGGCACGGTGGCTCACACCTATAATTCCAGCACTTTGGGAGGTCGAGGCAGGTAGATCAGTTGAGGTCAAGAGTTCGAGACCAGCCTGGCCAAAATGGAGAAACCCCGTCTCTAATAAACACAAAAATTAGCTGGGTGTGGTAGCACGCCTGTAATCCCAGCTATCGGGAGGCTAAGGCACCAGAATCACTTGAACCCAGGAGGTGGAGATTACAGTGAGCCCGGATGGTGTCACTGCACTCCAGCAAGACTCTGTCTCAAAAAAAAAAAAGAAAGAAAGAAAAAGAAAAAAGATAATGAGGGAACTAATGATGCTCTCATTACCTTTTACCTATTAATAGAGCTATGCCTTCACTTAACATTAATGCAAACAATACTTGTTGAATACCTGCCCTGTATTTCCCTCATCAGTTTTTGGCCTTTTAAATTGAATTCATGCATGCCCGTCCTTCTTTCTTTCTTCATTTCATCCAGCCTTTTGGGAAAGGTAAAAGGGAGGATTCCACTTATGCCCGTAACTGTGAAAATGCAACATATCTTTACTGGAAAATTTACAAATAACCACAAGATGGGGCTGTTATGCAAGGAAGTAAAAGCTAATGGTTTGGCGGGAAGAGGATGCAACATTTCCAGCACCCAGGGTAGGATATTTAAATCCTTCCTCACTAGAAAATAAGGAAAGGAAAATATTTTAAGAACATATATTCATAAAATCAAAGCACTACTTATAACAACTTCAGGGATTACTCTTTTTAACAATCTAGTGTTCCTTTTTGGGAAAGTGATACATAATTATTACAGTAGATATTTTCCCCTCCGAGATTCTGCCTACATCAAGGTTGATTGCTTGTCTTCCTGGTTTCCTTCATCCTCATTCTTCTGCCCCTTTCAATGAAAGGTCATAACATAAAGCTAAAATACATGCATTAATGTATTAATTTATTTACAAACTTCTGTGTACTCTGGTATTCAAGTTCAAAGACAAAGAAAGAGCATTTGATATATTTAATTAACATACTCTTTTCCTGGTGTCTTCCACGTCAACCTAAAGTAAATCACTTTGACCTCATTCCCCCCTTGGGTTTGCAGTTTGAAGATCTGGAAAACTCTTAACAGCAATAATGTAAGTAGACACATTTTTAGAAAATCCAAAAGAGGCAAGAGGAAGGTGAGTCCTGCATATGCCTTTGCCTTAGGAGAGACTACAGCATTTGCTGGGGCAGGGTGACCACAGAGGCAGCCAGCTGAGAATGCCCATTCACCCTGGAGCTGTGCAAAGCAGGAAGTCTGCACTTAGATGCAGGGGAAGCCACAGAGAGGAGGCATTCCTGTTCCTTCTAGGGCACAGTCCAATCTGCCTTGCGCTCGCTCACTCAAACTGGGAGCCTCCTGTTGAGAAATGGGAAACCTAAAAATAGACCTGCAGAAAGTACTTTGACCTTGGCTTGAAAGTCAGCCCAGTGCTATGACAAGAAAGGCCTTTTCCATGAAGATTGTGTTCTTAAAAGCCATATTTCATCCACACGCAGACTCCCAGTAAAACCACACTCAGAAAATGTGCGTCTTGGCTATCCTTCAACTGTAAAATCATTATGTTTGGCTCTGGTTATTCTGGACATTAGATGTCTATGTAAGGATTTCTTTCTGAAATTCATTGCACAAACTGTTAGTGGTTATAAACTGGATTGATAGTGACTTTAAGCAAATCTGCTATTATTGTATGTTTCTAATACTTTATGATTTCTGGAAAGAATTCAAGGACAAAGCAAAAAAAAAAATGTATTCAAGTAGTGTAGAATGCACATGCTTTAGAATTAACGAGAATAAACTAATAACTTTTCTGGAAGAAATCCAGCCAGAAAGTCAAGAGAATATATTTTGTTAAAGTTTTAGTAATTAAATCCAAAATTAAGGGGTACTATCCTATAATTTCTTGCATGTGTTAGGATTGTATTTAAAATTTTCAATATCAAAGCATTTCAGGCGACCTTCATATGTATTCTGCATGTATTTCAAGGATAACCCTTAAACGATGATAAAAAGCTATTAAAGAGGGGAGAAAAAGCACTTTTATATACTTAGGTAACTTTCTAAAGAACAGCTGCCACCAATTAAACAACAAATACCTTTCAAAGACTCTTGGGGGTTCAATGTTCTTTCAGTGGACTGAAAAATCTGGGAAAATGGACTTCATTAGCAACTACAAAATTATTGAAAGGGTATCTGAAATGGCGTTTAATACCTGCAAAGACAGAAACAATCAGTAGTTTAAAGTTTCACCATAAAGATTGGTAAATAACACTGATTACAGGTCTTATTCAAACAGAAAATAATGAATATGTAATGAAAGGAGAATAATGATCCAAATTGCTCTTAATCTTGGAGTTGTGCCTATTGATTGGCCTGGAAATAATAGTGCTAATCTTACAGTAGGAAAGTCAAGTGCTTTAGAAAGTCATTCGCTTTGGGGACACAGGATACCCATTTCATTGTACCAGTACAGTATTTTATTGAGTAAAGCCTCAAACAACTGTATAAGAAAAATTCCAAGGTTAACCTAAGTCAAATAGGTTGACTGTAACCTGTAACTCTGTAAGTCGTAAAAGCAATTTAGGTACTCTATAATTCATCCAACTAAACGCCTACTGTATTCCTGCAACACGAGATAATCAAATACAGTAAATAAGTCAGCATTCCAAAAGGTAATTATTGATCTCACACTGGCTTATTTCTAATAAGCTGAAGAAGTAGTAACCTTCTCAAAACAGTACATTTACATTTTAGACAGGCATTCCTGAGACACTCTGGCAAAGTTTCATGAACGAACATATTTATAAGCAAATATACATTACAAAGACACAAAGTCTTTTTAAAAGTCATAATTTCTCATCTCTAGGAAAAGCCTCAAAGGATTCTGAATTTGAAATATCTTTACTTCCCATTAACTTTCCATGTATCCAATTACAAGTTAAATTTACATTCTTTTCAATCCATTTTGAGACCTTAAATGTATTCTTAGATCCTGAGCTTGAAAAATGATTGCTTTTATTTTAATTTAAAGGATAACACGGAAGCATCTGGTTAATGAAAATAGAGATACGTGAAAAACCCGGGCTCCTTTTAGCAAGTAAGTGTGCATGGAACAGGGAACTGGCCGGTGTTAAAGGTTGCCAGGTGGGGGCAGCAGAGAGCGCTTCGCAATGACGTGGTTAGATGAGGTCCTCAAGACCAGCTGGTTGCCAGGGAACACGCAGGGCACCTGAGAAGTGGGCAAGATCAATTTGTTATGGGGAAGTCAGCTGAATGCAGAGTTGAAAACAAAGTGTAAGCCAGGGGGAACAAACAAAGACTGAAGTCAAAGTGGAAAGAGCTGGGGCCTGGAAGTCATGAAAACCTGACTTCTGACCCTTCCCAAATCTGTCACCTCAGGCAAAGGACTTCGTCTCTCCGACTTGGTGTTTTTTCTGCATCAGCTGAGTATAATGATAGCACTCCCTCGCGGAATTACCATAGCATTATAAGATGATGCCTGTTGAGCATTTAGCACAGGGCCTACGAGCACATGGAAAGGGCTAAGCAAACGATGAGTATGATTACTGACTGCTGCTGCCAGAGAAGCTGGCAAAGTGAAGCTGAGTGCCAGTCTCAGAGAAGGAAACAAATAGGTACCTCACAGAGTGAAAGTCAGGGAGGCGAGGGAAACAAGGCAAAGAGAACCAGCACAGCGTGCGATCTCCTCACTACGCTTTGCATTGAACCACGGGCCTTCTTGTACACGAAAGCTTGCACACTTCAATCTGTCCCTTGGAATGTTCACCTTTCCCCACCCTGTCTTAAAGATACCTTGCTCAGACTCCAGTCATTTGTAACAGCTGCTCTAGGAAACAAACCTGGTGTCATTTCAGACCTGGTGTCATTTCAGATCTGACAAGTGCCCTCGCCTAAGAGCAAGAAGGAAAAGCTCATCCCATGAAAAGGCTTCCTCTACTGTGCCTGGGAGGGCACCCACTGGAGACGGTCTGTTAGCTTGTTTGCCAAAACAGGTGATTCTTGGAAGTTGCTTTTATTTTTTTAATTCATGTGAATGGTCCCTGTATTTTTTAAAATGTGAAGTAAGTACCTCCCCCTGGTTCCTGGAATGGGTGGGGAAGTTTCTATGCACCTGAGAGGAGACGCTGCAGTACTGAGGTGTTGAGTGTTCTGCTTCATAATGGGAATTCCGGACATTCTTAACTACACTGTGCTCTTGAAGAATTCGAGAACTCTTTATTGGCCATAAATGGTGCTTGTAAACTGAACTCTCCCCTACTTACTGCACTTTAGGACTCAGAGCCCAGACTTGGGGAAAGGGAAATGTGCTTCGGGGCGTTTTGCTGATCCCTTTGGCTGCGCAGTGTCCTGAGACCATTCCCTCGGTGAGTGTGGGATGGGATGAACACATCTCAGAATAGAGAAGGAGAGGAGTTCTTTACTTTGAGGGGACTGATGGGTTGGGCACAGGACTGAGGCTTGCGGATGCCTAGAAGTCCTGTGTGTGGAGTGTGAGTTGGGCCTGGCCATGGAGAGACTTGCGGGTTTGTTAGGGTCAGCTCTGAGCCCGAGGAGCACCCTCTGGTCCCTGCAGTGTCAAGCACTCAACTTCATTCCATTGGCACTTAGTAAAGTTTTTATTAAGTATCATGTTACTTTTCCTCTTTAGTAAATGATACAGCCATATAAATTCACCCAGATGTTCAGACTGAAAACTTCCCTGTTCCTTCCCACTCCTCCACGGAATCCATCAACAAGTACTATCAGTTCTGCCTCCGAAGAGACTTAAGTTCAAGCTCGTGCTTTGTTTGCCTCTCCAGTCTCCCACCCCGATCCCGCTTCTGTTGTTTTCTACCTGGGTGATAACAGAATCCTCTTTCTCTCCTGGCTTTCTTCACCTTCTATCCCATTCTTTACAAGCAACTTGGGGATTCCCTTTGCAGTATAAATGAAGTCAAGTGACTCTCCCACTTAGCCATTGCAGTTTCCCGGTATTCTCAGGATACAGATGCAAATGCTTAGCATGGCTTCCAAGGTCAAGTCTGGGCTTGGTGAGCTTTGGAGAACTCAGTGAGAGCCCTGGCCTCTGGGAAGAGCTGCTTGGAAAAACACAATTACAGTCGGTGCAAAGGGATCATTTAAAGTGTGGGCTGCAGGGTAGGTGACAAGAGACCATGACAGATTTCTTGAGATTCCTTCTAGAAAGGAACCCAGTAGAAGAACAGGCTCCTCATTCCTTTTGGTGAGAGATTGTGATAGGGCAGTAAAGGGAAGATGACTAGTAGTGTAGGCACAGGTTGATAAGATTTGGGGATATATCAGTGACACACCCAACCTAAGGTCCTATAACTGTTAATCAATCTTTATTTTTGTCTTCAAAACAATAACCCAAAATTGTACAATTTAACATATAATAATGGCTTCTTTTTATCAAGCATCTGCTAAGGGGCTGACTTTCTGCCAGGCATTTTACATATTTGATTACAACCACCTTATAAGATGGCTATTATTATCTCCATTTTTGATATATGGGAACCAAGGCTCAAAAGGTTACTAAAAGTCAAATGAATAATAAGGTACAAACTTTTTTTAAAAAGTACCAAATTGCCTTTCGTTATGAAGGAAAGGGACAGATCTCGTATTAATTTGTCATTAACTGAAAGAGCACAGAAAGTTGGGTATTTATTTGTTTATCTGTCTCCCCCCACTAGGAGGAGAGAGCTTTGTGAGGGGAGAGCCTGTTTTGTTCACAGCTGCCTCCCGAGCACACTGAATAGTGTCTGGTCACAGCAGACCTGTAGGGATTTGTTCATGGACTGAAGCAATGAAGTTTGACAGCTGCTTTCATTACCCAGTGATTTTGATTCAAAGCTTTACAAAAGTAGGAAAAATTAGTGTGAATATCCATGTTACCAAAGATTTGGTGTTGGATAATTTTTTTCTTATTCTCTCCACTGAAGTACTGCTATTAAAATACAACTAAGCCTTATTCACCCAGAGGTTTCCACTAGCAACAAGAATTAATTAAATTATGAGTCATCAGCAGATGACATACGAAGGCAGATTATCCCTCTGCAATGATTGTTTTTGTTTTTCTAATTATAAAAGTAATATAGTAAAGAACACTAGCAAGATTTATTAATTTTGAAAAGGAAAGTATATAATGAAAAGATTTCTGAGATATATTTTTAGTGAAAAGAAGAACAGTATGTAGAATAGTGTTCATGGTAAGCTTTTCTCCCACGGGATGATAATAATAATAGTTATTGAGAGCTTACTGGGTGCCAGGCATTATATTATATCCACTGAATGAATTATCTCATTTAACACTTTAACAACACTATGTTGTTAGTACTATGACATTATTAGTTATATATCCCATTTAAAATAGTACTATTGCCCTCATATTATTTTTCTTGTTTTTATTTTCAAACAATCCAACACTTAGAGAAACATTGCAACATGCAAAGTATACATACACACATGCAAGCATATACATGTGTACATTTCTTATCTGTATTTACGTCTATATACCCATATATTAAAAGCCATGAGGTTGTACTAATATCTACAATTCCATTCCTATGCCACAGAGTTGTAGTTTTCTCTCTCCTTTTTATTTTTATTTATTTATTTATTTTTGAGGCAGAGTCTTACTCTGTTGCCCAGGCTGGAGTGCAATGGTGTGATCTTGGCTCACTACAACCTCTGCCTCCGAGTTCAAGTGATTCTCCCACCTCAGCCTCCCACATAGCTGGGGTTACAGGCACACACTACCACACCTGGCTAATTTTTGTATTTTTAGTAGAGACGGGGTGTCACCATTTTGTCCAGGCTGGTCTTGAACTCCTGACCTCAGGTGGTCCACCCACCTTGGCCCCCCAAAGTGCTGGGATTACAGGTGTGAGCCACCCCAGGCAGCTGGCTCTCTTTTTTTATGTATATTTATTCTCTCAAATAATGCAATGCCTGGCTCCAGTTGTTCTCTATTTATTCAATGAATCACTCTTCTGTTGCCACCACTGTCCCTATCCCTGGCAGTAATGTCTCTCTTCCCGCTGGTCTCCAGCACTCTGCATCAGACCCTTTCACCCCCAACAGCCCCCAAGACCTCATGCCCTGATACCTCCCACCAACACAGAAGTCCTTCTTCCTCTGTGTCAGGACCTCCCTGAGCCCCCTGGGTTGTGACATCCCACCTCCCCATACCTGACAAAGACAGCTCCCTTGCTTCTCAGGGATAGCCATGAGAAAGTAGCTCCAGGGGTTCTAGCAGTTTGAAACTGCATCAAACTTAGTACGTTAGCATCTCTGGTGGCTCCTTCTTAACCCAGACCAGCAGTTAGACCTAAAGCATAGATGGCCATTTAGCTAGTCATCTGCATGAGAATTAATCACGAGAGATGATAGAAAAAGAAAAGAAAAGAAATTGTACCAGGAAGGAAGATGTTTCATGAGCTGAATCCCAAGCAGCAAAGTCACCACTAATGTGACAACGGTGTTGTCAGCTAATAATGGGCTGCTTCTTAACTGTCGGGAAATGCAAACAGCACAACATTAAAATGGTTCTATTTTTTCCATCCTTATAATAGCAACATGGCAATAGAGTGCCGAACTCTTAAAGACAAAGGCTGTGAAAATAAACATGGCACTTAAGCCAGGGGGCGCTTGGGTTGTGATTTTTCTTTTGAATTTGGTAACAGATCCCAAATCCTCAAACCACTCCTGGGATCTTCCCTTGAAGTATAGTCTGAATCACCCACCTGTCTCAAATGGCCCAGCAAAGCTCTTGTTCTGTGCAGGCAGGCCTGCCAGATAGCTGGCTTTTTCCTCTCCTCTCGCCTTGGCTAAGTGACTTCCAAGGTGTTTCCGAAAGCAAGATGTAGGATTCAAAACAAAGAGCAGAGAGCTGGGCCAGGCCTGCGTTGTCCTCTGTCTGTGACAATGGGCAGCTGCTTGGCCCCTGGTTCATCTTCCACAGCAAAAGCTGGACCAAGGCTTGCTTTTTCTCTCCAATGGTGGGGTTGCCTCTGACTCCGAGTTGCACGTTTATTGTTAGTACTCATCACTTCGATTTTGTTTTTACTTCACCCTTCCCTTTGTCTTCGCTTTTATCTGTCTGTATATTTCTCAGCAACCTGTTTTTACCTCCTCTCTCTCTTTTATTATTACTATTAAGTTTCATTCCCCTGCTCTACATCCTTGGCTTCCCCTCTAAGCACTTTGAAAATTGAGGTGAATTTTGCATTGTTAAAAGATGCTGAAAGACGAATCTGTGAATTCGCCAGTGGCCTCCTCCCACGTGAGTCCCTGTAAGGTAACAGCTCTCTTTCTTTGGTGCCGGTTCTCTCCAGGCAACCAGGAAAGCTGTCCCCTTCAAGGAGTGGCTTGATCTAGGATCCATTCAAGGAACACAACTAAAGAACAAACCCTCCTGTTATCAGGTTGCAAATTTCCAGGCATTTGCAAGGAATATTTTGCTTTCTTAAATACCAGACGGTGGCTAGCAATCTTCCCCTGCTTCAGGTTATAGACATTCAGAGCTCCCTGTCTCAAGACCAGGAAAATCCAGAGCAAACACAGGTTCTGTGAATCTGACCAAGAATCAGCTATTTCATCTTGGGAAAAAGCAAGTCCAAGATCTAGGGCATGCTCGATGTTTCCCTCTTGTTCTTCTAGTCCACCCTATTCCATTCATCACTCTTCTCTGTGGCCCAAGTAGGAGGCTGACCTATTGGGCTGTGTAAACAGACTCTTTTACGCTATAGCTTCCTATTGCATTCACGCCACAGGGAGCACTGGAGATCAGAAAGAGGGTAGAATAATGAGAGCAGAAGGTCAGGGTGTTTATTCACTGGCTCCCTCTCCGTGGGTCACTACAGGCTGGCTGAATATCCCCGCTCCTGCCAGGTGACCCTTTCTCTCCAGCTCCAGTCACCATTCTGTCCTTTGTCCCATCAGGCCTTCTACTAGCCCAGGGTACTGCACCACCCCTGTGATTTCCCTATAACCTGCTAACGCCATTATAAATAATCTCCTTAATAAACTCTACTCAAAAGACCCAATTTGGGTGGACCGTTTGTTTCCTGATGCTGATGTGATGCTTACAAAAGATCTCTGCCTAGGCAAGGCAGAAAACAGGTACATTGGAGAAATGGCAATGGCAAATGATCAAGAACCCAGGTACCTGCAAACCGAGGCCCATGGTAGGAATTCAAGTGACTCTTGGCACAGAGAGACAAAGGAGAAACTTCTTCACTGAGGATTAGTGATACAGAGAAGTGGATGCAGTCGCTGACACGTGGAGGTACTAGGCTCAGATTATTAATAACAACACCACATTCACGTGCCCTTATGATAGGCCAAGCACCTCATAAATACGCTGTCACATTTTAGACTTTTTCATCCACTTTACTGATGAGGAAACTGGGTAAATTGATCATTGCTGGTTTGTCAACCCAAACTCCCTCCCTCAGCATCTTCTAGTAACAAAACTATTCTCTCCTGCAGGGAGTTCGTTTCACAGGTTTTAACTAGTGCTAACCCTGGCTTTGTCTGTCAGAACACACCTTCTACCATGCACAATGCTTGGCTCAGGAATGGGCATGTGACTCTAACAGGCCAGTACGTTTCTCTTGAGATTTGATACTTGGACCTCAGGAAAGACTAGGACGGTGATAGCAGCCGCCACTGCTTCAGGCCACCTTCCCCTCTGCTTGGAGGAGGCCATCTTCAGTAAGAAATCATTTAGCATCAGCAAAGAGGGCAGGAGAGAAAGGAATAAATGGAGGAAGAGCAACAGTAAGCACAGGAGACATGGCCTCATTTGCTGTTGCAACCACTCTCTCGAGTGAGCTTTACCCTTCAGTTTTCTAGTATTATGAGACAATGAATCCTTTGTTTTGCTTAATGTAATTTAGGTTGGGTCTTCCATTTACATTCCCAAAAAATCCTGTAAGTAGATTAAGGCTGTCTTGCAGAGATTCTTCAGCTGGGCAGTGATCAGCCCATGCAGTGAGAAAACTCCCTGAGGTTGGATAAAGAGCTACTCAAAAGAGGCAGTAGAGCAATCTCCAGAGCTTACAGACAAAAGAGGCAGTAGAGCAATCTCCAGAGCTTACGGAGATGCAGAAACAGTGATCTCTTCGGCCAGAGAGGAAAAGCCTTGTAACGCATGGGACACCTGATAAAATACTCCGAAGTATATTACATTTGTAGGAGGGAAAAACCATCAGTCCTCGACTTTGTTAGTCTGCATAACAAAGCTTAAAAGTGACCCTTGAAAGGATAAACTGTATCCAAGCAAATTAACTGTGCCCTAGAAAAAAGCTCAAGTTTATGTGGAGAAATACAAGCACATTCAGCTCCTAAAAATGTAAACTTTACAGCTGCTGCCCCTCAATCAAAAATTGCCAGGTATATGAAGAGGTAGAAAAATAAGGCCTATAGCAATGAAGAAAATTCAATTAAAGCAGACCCAAAAGGTTACAGATAACAAAACTACAGTCATGAGTAGCCTGACAACAGGGATACATTGTTAGAAATTTGTCACTAGGAAAATTTGTCATTGTGCTAACATCATGGTGTATTTAAAGAAGCCTACTACATGGCATGTTACTGTACTGAAACCCTAGGCAGTTGGAACACAATGGTATTTGTGTATCTAAACTTATCTCAACAGAAAAGATAAAGTAAAAATATAATGTAAAAGTTTTTTTATTTTTATTTATTTATGTTTGAAGTGGAGTTTCACTCTTGTTGCCCAGGCTGGAATGCAATAGCGTGATCTTAGCTCACTGCAATCACCGCCTCCTGGGTTCAAAAGATTCTCCTGCCTCAGCCTTCTGAGTAGCTGGAATTACAGGCATGCACCACTAAGCCCAGCTATTTTTTTGTATTTTTAGTAAAGACAGGGTTTCTCCATGTTGATCAGGCTGGTCTCGAACTCCCGACCTCAGGTGATCTGCCTGCCTCAGCCTCCCAAAGTGTTGGGATTACAGGCGTAAGCCACCATGCCCGGCAAAATATTTTTTTTAAATGGCATACCTGTGTAGGGCACTTACCATGAATGGAGCTTGCAGGACTGGAAGTTTCTCTGATGAGTGAGTGGTGAGTGGACATGAAGGCTTAGGACATTACTATCCACTACTGCAGTTTATGTAAACCCTGTACATTTCAAATTTGCTGAATTTATTTTAAAATTTCCCTTCCTTCATAATAAATTAACCTTAGCTTACTATAACTTTTACTTCATAAACTTTTTAATTTCTTTAAACCTCTTGACTCTTTTGTAATAACACTTAGCTTAAAACACAAACACATTGTGTAGCTGTATAAAAATATTTCATTCTTTATATCCTTATTCTGTAAGCTTTTTTCTATTTTATTTTTTCTCTTTTCTATTTCTATTTCTTTTTCCTATTTTAAACTTTATTCTATTTTATTGTCTATGTTCATCCTTGATGAACGTCAGTGCAGAAATTCTCAACAAAATACTGACAAACAGAATCCAGCAGTATATCAAAAAGGTTATCCACTACGATCAAGTAGGCTTTAATCCCTGGGATGCAAGGTTGGTTCAACATGTGCAAATTGATAAATGTAATTCATCACATAAACAGAACTAAAGACGAAAACCACATGATTATCTCAATATATGCACAAAAGGTTTTTGATAAAATTCAACATGCCTTCTTGATAAAAACTCTTGATAAAAGTAACTTCATTTTAAAAACTCTCCCAGGTATTGAAGAAAGGTACCTCAAAATAATAAGAGCCATATATGACAAACCCACAGCCAACATTGTACTAAATGGGCGAAAACCAGAAGCATTTCCCTTGAAACTGACAAAAGACAAGGGTGCTCTCTCTCATTACTCCTATTCAAAATAGCATTGGAAGTCCTGGCCAGGGCAAGCAGGCTAGAGAAAGAAGCAAAGGGCATCCAGATAGAAAGAGAGGAAGTCGAACTATCCCTGTTTGCAGACGGCATGACCCTATATCTAGAAAACCCCAGTCTCAGCCCAGAAGCTTCTTAAGCTGATAAACAACTTCAACAAAGTCTTAGGATACAAAATCAATGTGCGAAAGAACTAGTATTTCTATACACCAACAACAGTTAAGCTGAGAGCCAAATCAGGAATCGATTCCCATTCACAACTGCCACAAAAAGAATAAAATACGTACGACCACAGCTGACTAGGGAGGTGAAAGATCTCTACAAGAATTACAGACCACTTCTCAGAAAATCAGAGAAAGCAGGCCAAGTGTGGTGGCTCACGCCTGTAATTCCAGTACTTTGGGAAGCCAAGGTGGGCGGATCACATGAGGTCAGGATCAGCCTGGCCAACACGGTGAAACCCCGTCTCTACTAAAATACAAAAATTAGCCGGGTGTGGTGGCAAGCACCTGTAATCCTAGCTACTCAGGAGGCTGAAGCAGAAGAATTGCTTGAACCCAGGAAGCAGAGGTTGCAGTGAGCTGAGATCATACCACTGTACTCCAGCCTGAACAACAGAGTGAGACTGTCTCAAAAAAAAAAAAAAAGACCCAAATCAAACTTCTTGAGTTGAAAAACACAATTTATGAGATTAAAAAGAAACTAGATGGGATTGAAAATAGATTACACACTACAGATGAGGACATGTCCATAGAAACTACTCAAAATGAAACACGGATAAAAAAAATGACTGAAAAATATCAACAGAGCTTCAGTGAGCTGTGGAACAACCTCACACAACCTACTTTAAGTGTAAATGTGGTTTCCAAGATGAGGGAATAGGGGACAGGAACAAAGTTTGAAGAAATATGGCTGAAAATTTCCCAGATTTGTTGAAAAACATAAACATATAGATCCAAGAAGCTCAATAAACTTTATTTTTATTTTATTTTATTACTTTTGAGACAAGAGTCTTGCTCTGTCGCCCAAGCAGTGCAGTGGTGTGATCTCAGCTCACTGCAGCCTCCACCTCCCGGGTTCCAGCAATTTTCCTGCCTAGAACTCCCCAAGTAGCTGGGATTCCAGGCATGTGCCACCACGCCCAGCTAGTTTTTGTATTTTTAGTAAAGAGGGGATTTCACCATGTTATCCGTGCTTCTGACCTCAAGTGATTCACCCACCTGGGCCTCTCAAAATGCTGGGATTACAGGTATGAGCCACCACGCCCAGCCTCACTAAATGTTAATGAAAAGAAAGATGAAGACACGCATGAAGGCACATCATAATCAAATCAGGGAGCCCATCTCATTGAGCAGTATCCCCCACAGTCGTTTCTAACCTTCAAAGTAGAGCAATCACAGAGCATTTCAAGGATTCAGGTGTGTCCTCTACTAAAGTATTTCTCAATGTCTTAGTGAAGACAGTGTCTTCCAGTCCTTCTGGTGGAGCATTAGGTGCGAGGATGGGCATCAGGTTGCACATAATAAATCCACTCCAACCTTATCTCCTAAGCCTGTGGATTCCCTTCTCCACAGCATGCCGAGGAAGCTCTGGTATGGTATCGCCATTAAATGCAGTCCACCATTGAGTCCAAGTTTTAGTTAATCCACCAGGAAAGATGTTAAAGCCACCTCCAGTTGCATGAGCTAATACATTAAATCCAGAATCTCTAAGCACACCCATATCCATGAATTTAACCCAATGTAATGTTGTCTCTTCTTATGAAAAATACCCTTAGAATGCACTCTCACACATGTTCCCCAGGTTTCTGTTGCTATATATTGTCAGCAAAGTCTTGAAATGCTTGCAGCATGTATGCTATTTTTTCCCAGGTCATAGTGTGTACTTACCCACCTGCAACGTACTGAGATTTGGCCCTATCCAAATGTTTAGTGTTTAGAGGGGGTTATTGTGGTGAGTCTTAAGGAAAATGGATATTTCCTTTCAAAGCATCTTTCCCAGTTGAAGGTTTTCCTAGCAATGGTCTAAATGCCTTATCGCACACCCAATCTCTCAGAAATGGCTGGGCTATTTGAAAGCTGGAATAGCTCACTGAAGACTCCACTCTGGGGCCAACTGGGAGACGACCGCTTAAACGGATGCTCTTCTGTCTTACAAGATGCAGTACACACTTTGAATTAGAGACCATGGTGGCATCTTCCCCATAATCAAAATATATGCAACTGGGAATCAAGGCGTGGAAGTAAAGAAGCAATCTGTCCTCAAAAGTAAATTCAAAATTTTACGTCAAGGGACGCAAGAACTTGGTAACAATTTAAAAATAGCTATTTCCAGTTTCTTGTCCCAGTTTCTCCTTATCACTACCAGGCAACAGGTTTTCAAAAAATATTAATATCCAATTTTAGCTACCTAAAAATGTAAGGACCTTTGCAGATCTTCAATGGTATATTAAAAAATGGTAAACTTATAGTAGAAGAAATGAGCAAAGGTTCCCAAAATGAGCAGTAGAGTGACTGGCAGTATAATCTAAAGAAAAAAAAAAAAAATAGAAGATCCAACACAAAATATTATATAGTGTCCCAAATATGTTTTCCTGGTTTTTTAATAAGCTATCTAGTTTATCCTCTTATTTGATCTAATAATCAGACAAGCAGTTCCCCAGTGTTATAGGCAGATGAATTACCCCTAGAGTTTAGAGCACTATTCCAAAGAAACGTTTGAGAAAACTATAGGGAAGAACTGCAGCCATCTGCTACTGCAGTGACGTAAAGACGCAGTGTTGGGGTTAAAAGTCGAAGGTCAACTTGGTCTTTTTCTCTTGGTCCTCTTGTGGTTGATTAAACACTATTACTTGAGATGAAAGCAATTAGTGAAAAGAATTATGATTACTATTAGCATTACTGAATAAATGTCTTTTCAGAATCCAGCTTATCACTCAAAAACACGTCATATTGCCCTAAAATTACTTATTCAATTTCTGGCCAGAGAGGATTTTTAACTAAGAGTTTCCTGTTAAACTTCTCATTGAGGTTTAATCAATATGCTTGATCGATATGTGTCCTGTAAAGCAAACCTAGGATTTAGAAAAGAATCTAAGTGTGTGAGCTCCTATGAGTAATATCTGAGCTTACTCAAGAGGTTGGTTTTCAGGCTGTTTCTTCTCTGTCAAATTCTAGAAAGCTCTAGAAGGCTGTAATAAATCCTCACAGAATACAACTAAAGCATAGAAATAACTTTCAAAGATTTAGAATTAGCTGGAATAATTTTCTTTGGGATCTAATTCTAATTTACAAGTCATTTTAGAGACTCAAAATTAGGCAACAACATTGCAACATGAATAACACTGATTTCAGATTGGAGAAAGAAAAGCCACACATTTATTCAATAGGGGATAAAAAAAAGTTCTAGGACAATATGTGAGAGAATAATAATATCATTTGGAAAAAAAAAAAAAACGAGCTCAATAAATAAATAACCTACCTTAAAAAAGAAAACAAAAAGTATGTTTAGGCAATAGTCATATCTCCTTACTAAAGGTATGGTAAACAAAGATACAGCCAAAGCTGTAGTAAACCAAGAAAAGCTCTTCTCTGCAGTGGAGAGAGGCATGGCACGTCTACGACCATGTGGTCACAGTGTGTGGTAGAGTGGCGAGTTATCTTCTGTTCCCCTGAAGTCCAAAGTATGCACCTTGTTGATAAGCATTCAGAAGGAAAAAACCAAATAGATTTAGATCTGAACTTTTAAAAACAGGTTTATGCAAACAGGCATTCCCACATTGAGCTGGGACTGTATACTAGTAAAACAAATCTTGAGCACAATTTAGCAATATGTATCAAGGGTCTTATAAGTGTATATATCCTTTGAATAGGATATTTCACTTCAGCTTAAGAAAATAATCAGATTTTTTTTTACAACAATGGATTTCATAGAAAAAAAAAAAACAAAAAAAAAAAAAACAGGAAATCATTTAAATGACCAAAAGGGCTATTATAGGTTTTTTCAAAACTATTAATGCTCAATATAAGTAGAAAAAAATCCAGATTACAAAAAAGTATGCCCATCATTTTCTATTTTGTAAGTCTGTGTATGTGTATGTATGTGCATGTGAAAAAAAATATGGAAAAACTTGGAATAATTTTTCTAGGGTCTTTCTTTTTGTATTTTCAATATTTTTAATTTTTTTTTTTTTAAAGTTCTTTCTTAAAGGGATAGTTAGAGTGGCCAACTACCTTAAAGAGGAGATTGAAACCATCCCAGCCAGTATGGTGAAACCCTGTCTCTACTAAAAATTAGCCAGCCGTGGTGGTGTGCACCTATAATCCCAGCTATTCAGGAGGCTGAGACAGGACAATCACTTGAACCCAGAAGGTGGAGACAGCAGTGAGCCAAGATTGCGCCACTGCACTCCAGCCTGGTGACAGAGGGAGACTCCATCTCAAAAAGTGATTGAAGATAAGGCACCAATGTAGGGCTGTTCACATAGCATGTTTTTCTAAAATACCCTCCTCTGTCATCTGTAATAGCTACCTAATTTTCAGTGGGCCTGGCTCCAAAAAAGTTGTGAAATTGTACCAATACACATTGCATCATCCCTTCATTATTTGTGCCAATTGATGGAAGCTGAAATGTGGAAAACACCAACTAGATAATTCTAAATTAATTTGTACTGAGACTTGGAATATGACCAGACGCATGTGCTTAGACATAAATGTATTCCTCCTCTTCCCTCACTAACCTTCAGGCCTTGTCCTCACCACTTCTTGGTCTGGGTCCCACTCACATCATGGGGCCAGCATGGCAGCACTGGTGAAGTCCCTAGGAATAAAAAAAATGTTTGAGAAAAGATTGATTGGTGACAATGACTGAGCTCTGAATTGTGGACATTTGTATATGTAAATGCAGAAACACCCATATACAATCATCCACATACTAATATTCTACCTAGATTCATTAAGTTTTCCATAACTCTGATGAAAAGGGAGTTTTATTTGTGTAGAATCAGATTTAATGATAGTTGTGCCTGGAATAATAGGAAGAAAAGATATATTGGCAGGACTGGCTACATCATTTAAGGGACCCAAGGCAAAATGAAAATGCAGATCCCTTATTTTAAAATGATTAAGAATTTCAATACTGAGACAGCAGAGCATGAAACCAAGCACAGAGTCCTTTTAAATGCAGGGCTCTGTGTGACTGTATGGGTCACAGACCCATGAAACCAGTCCTGAGTCTTAGACTCAGGTAGATATGGGATCAAATTCTAGATTTTTCATTTATAAGCTGAGTATCTTAGGTAAATTATTTAAACTTTTAAAGTTTCAGTTCTGCCCTCTTAAAATGGGAGTAATGTGAGTATGGCATTATTCTCAAGATTGCTGTGAAGATTAAAAGAGAGAGCATTCTATTAGGTACATAGCATAGTGCCTGGTTCAGGGAGACTTTGTTCATCTTCTCTATCCTGTTTACTGCAGTTAGAGTTTGATATAGTCTGAGTATTTTTACCCTCCAAATCTCATGTTGAAATTTGACCCCCAATATTGGAAGTGGGTCCTAGAGGGAGGTGTTTGGGTCATGAGGACAGATCCTTCATGAATGGCTTGGTGCCATTCTTGTGGGATTGAGTGAGTTCTGACTCTTTGTTCCTGTTAGATGTGTTAAAGAGTCTGACACCTCTCTCCTCACCCCTCTTCCTCTCTCTCTCATCCTCTCTCTCTCTTTTTTTTCTCTCTCTTCTTTCCTGTTACCATGTGATGCCTACTCTCCTCTGCCTTCCACCATGAGTGGAAGCTCCATGCAGCCCTCGCCAGAAGCAGATGCTGGTGCCATGCTCATACAGCCTGCAGAGCCGTGAGCCAAATAAACATCTTACCTTTATAAATTACCCAGACTCAGGTATTCTTTTATAGCAACACAAAACTGTATAACAAAGAGTTCATATTCTAAAATGGAAACTTGAAAGTTTGGCATGGTTTGGCTCTGTGTCCCCATTCAAATCTCATGTTGAATTGTGACCCTGTGTGTTGGAGGTGGGGCCTGGTGGGAGCTGATTGGACCATAGAGATGGTTTCTGGTGGTTTAGCACCATCCCCCTAGTGCTGTCTCATGATAGAGTTCTCATGGGATCTGGTTGTTTGAAAGTGTGTAGTGCTTTCCCCTTTGCTCTCTCTCCATCTCCTGCTCCACCATGGTAAAAATGTGCTTGCTTCTCTTTCGCCTTCCACCATAACTGTAAGTTCCCTGAGGCCCCCAGCCATGCTGCCTGTACAGCCTGCAGAACTATGAGTATATTAAACCTCATTTCTTCATAACTTACCTGGTCTCAGGTAGTTCTTTATAACAGTATGAGAACAGTCAGATTATTTTTTGTTATCCATTATCTATAAAACAAAATGAAAATGTACATTATGACATATAAGAACCTTAACTACTCAGGTTTTATCAATCTCTCTAAAATTTGCCACTCACCACTCTCCCATATGTTCTAAGTATAACTTGTATTAATTTTAACTTTTTCTTAAGAATTGGTAATTATAATAGGCATAGATGACAAATAATGAATGCTTCTTTGTGCCAGGCACTGTGCTAGTCATTCTGTGGGAGGGAACACTCATTCTCCACTCCTGCTCTTTCCTCCCATGAGAGGGAGCCACATGAGCTGTAACATTCCTGGATACTTCCACCTCCTCATTTATCCTCCCCTGGCAAGGATCAGTTTTGGAGAATCTGGGTATTTGTATTCCAGCTTCTTTCTCTTTTGGTAGCAGATCTCACAGGGAGCGTGATTTTAGGCATGCTGTAAGCATAGTGGCAAAGACCTTTTCCCAGTGGAAAGACCCACTGTTCAGGACTACCTGATACCAGTTGGTGATCCTGTCTGTTTCTGGTATTCAGCATCAGGAAGCCTAAGCTCTCCATTGTCAGCTTTGTCAATGATAATGGTCTCCTGCCTGTGTTACTCTTGTCTATTTCTAAATTGGTTCAGAACTTGGGTGGGAAAAGTGGGTATTATTTACTGAGGCAACATAAGTATTCCAACAAAGTCTACATTCATTGTCTCCTTTACACCTCAGAGCTACCATATGAGGTAAGCATTTCTATCCAATTTTTGTAGATAAGAAAAGTAAGGATTAGCAATCAAGTAAGTGGCATAATCAACATCTAAACAGCTCTATCTGATGCCACAGATTATGCCCTTATATTGTCCCATTTTGTTTTTACGTGAAGGTTTAATAATAAACTGATAAGAACATTCAAAATTTGAGTTCGTGTTGGAAAAAAAAGCTAACACAGTATTATATGCAGTATACTTATATTCTATCTGGCAGAAAAGTTAGCCAAGCTAAACTTAAATTCAGCACATGCTGAATTTTATTTTAGGGAGAACAAGCTGCAATCATAATAAAGAACTGTATTTACAGCTAACAGCAATACCCACGTTTCTCTATAGGTCTTACACTACAGTCTGAAATTGCATTTCATGATTTACAAGGTCTGAGACATAAACGGTAAAAGGTACGTTTCTGGGAATTTTCTCATTAACAGCCACGAAACAAGCAATTTTGTGTGGAATTGCTTTGTTCACCTTTTCTCAACTATGTGCAAGATATCTCTTTGATGTTGAATCCATTCTGATTTGAACATCTCAATATTTTCAATGTTCTGTGAACTCTTCCACACCCCACCTATCACTGGGAAGGTCAGACCTCCCTACCCACTTGCTGAAAAGAGGGAAATTTAGAACATTTGAGGTCACAGGCTGCCTACTTACGACCACACGAAGAATGAGCTCTGCTTACCTCTGTTCCTTCGTAGGTACGTGAATGAGTCACCAAAAATTCACTAATATTTGATTAATGCAGTTGCGCTCGTATGAAAAACAACAAAAGGAACGCAGTGCTGAAGAAATTCTAGATCTTGCAGATTTAATGCATCCACTTATATCCATAACTCAATCCCTTTTCATATGAACCCGAGTTATTGTTGTTACTGTCTTCCACAATCATTCCTACCACGACTCATTCCGGTGCATACCTCCTTCTTGTCACAAGAACATCAACACTCTGCAGTCTTTTCTTCTTTATCATGTCTTCATCCCTCTGTACTTTGCTCACCAAGATGTGTTTTTCCATCTGTCATATTTGTCTAATCCTGTTGATTTAATGCGCTATATTTATACCAAGAAAACAGTACATACGAAATACTCCCAAGCACATAACTACTTTTAAAAATGTAGATCTTTCTACATTATGCATATATATTGCCTGACCTGACATCTCTCTCTATTTTCACACAATGCTCAGCACTCCTGATTAATTGTCTCTTTAATATTTTATCCAAAATTGCACCGGAAAACCAAGAAAACAGAATGAAGGAATGTCATTTGTACTTTTGGTGCTCTTCGTTATTTAGCAAATATGCTTTGAGTAATATTCATACAATACTTCTTATACTTCTACTTATAAGAAGTATTATACTGCATATAATACTTCTTATAACCACCTTTGTAGCACTTTGAGATATGTCTAACAAGCACTGTTAGCTCTCTTACAGGACTGTGGATAATGGAAAATATGGAGAATCCTGGCTTGGAAAGGCAGTAAATAAGCTTATTTTGACACTACACACTACTCTCTACTGGAGGAATTGTGATTGTTTTTGTTTTTGTTTTTGTTTTGAGGAAAGAAGCTTGCCTTGCCTACTGGCAATCCATAAGAGATTCTGGAGAACAGTTGTAGATTCAAAACATGAGTTTTAGTCTACTTGGATGTAGCACCTTGTTAACAAAAAGGCTTCACTTTTATTGCCTCACTGATATTCACATAACCTGCTGACATAGCGCTATGGTCTGAATGGGTGTATACCCCCCAAAATTCACATACGGAAACTTCGTTCTCAAGGTGATGGCGTTAAGAGGTAGGGCCTTTTTGAGATGATTAAATCATGAGGGCTCTGTCCTCAAGAACCATGTTAGGTACCCTCATAAAAGGCCTTGAGTAAATGAGTTTGGCTCTTCTACCTCCCGCCCCTTGAGATTGCAGATTTCACAACAAGGCACTATCTTGGGGGCACAGAGCAGCTCTCAACAGACATCAATGCCAACGCCTTGATCTTGGGCTTCTCAGCCTCCATAACTGTAAGAAATCAATTTCTTGTCTTTATAAGTTATCCAGCCTAAGGCATTTTGTTATGGCAGCGCAAACAGCCTGAGCCATATAGAGTTTATGTTGGCCACTTTTGAAAAAAAATGTACAAAGAACTTGAGGCACTGACAGCCAAATGACTGGCTCAAGAATATGCAAAGCATGATCAAGTAAGTTTTGAGGTATACATTTTTAATCCAAACTCCCTTGGTAATCTGATGGTGAAAAGAGCTTTCAATTTTCAAATTTCCTGGACTACATGTAGCAGAAAACTCAGGAGCATGACACCAACTTATTTTCTTTCATTGTGTAGAAGGATATCTGACTTGAGGTTGAGAATTCCACATCAGAATCTACAGGCCTTTTCCCCTGCCCAGTAGTGTTCAGTTACCTACCTTCAATCTCTGCCAATAGCAATTCTCTACCCCTCTGGTTTAAGCAGGCTGTTCTAAATAGTCGGTGGTGGTTACCGTGGTAACAGACGCTTAGGTTTCAGCTTCAAATGCCCCTTTTAATGAGGCAATTTCAAGAATATTTGTGATAAATTACCAGACCATAGACTTAACTGCAGGGAGTTTTGCTTTGGAAAATCTAATAAAAAGACAGCAGAAAGAATGAGCAGTAAATGCAATCGAGAAAATGGGGCCAGATTTGGAGGGGCAAATGGAAGAGATGCCAGATCTGACTACCAAAAGCCAAATCAGAATCAATTCAAACCAGAGCTTTTAAATTATAAATGGTCCCTGAAGAGCTTCCTGACGCGCTGAGCCAAGATTCCTTGGGAGGAGAAATGGTAAAGTGAGAGGCGGTGAGGGCAAGAATTGGGTATGTCCTGTAGAAGGCTGTGTATTTTAAAGCTTTCGTTTTCTATTTTATCATTAACTGTGGTGGCTAAATCAGAGTCTTCTTTCGTTTCTCCATTTCTCCATGTGTGAGACCGAGAGACTTGCCACTTGGGGAGGACATACTAAACTCAAACGTGGACTTTGACCTACGTGAATTTCACAGCAACCTCGGTTATCCACAGTTCCCAAAGACATCCCTGTCTTGATAATGGTCCAGGATTCTGTTATTAACCTCTTATCCACTGTACCTATTCAAAATTTCACAGAAGCATAAACGTACTTAAACACATTGCTACACTGTCGTGTGGAAAGAAACATCTCCTAATTACCCAGAGGAAGACATGTCATTCATCCTTGTTATGATAGAATATAAAAAGTAGGCCTCCTCTATATAAAAGAGCTTCAGTTTATACTTGGTTGAAGGCAAGAGGGCAGCCTAAAAGAGCTTTCACTTACACTGTAAGTGCCTTGCCAGGCTCCCTAGGTCCCTTCAGGAACGTCTTACTCTCGCTGCTCACGGAAAGCACCAGGGAACAGATGCATTACAGTTTGTGACAGGAGAACAGCCTGTGGATTCCGCCTACTCCCTCCAGTCCATCTGGGAGGTGGGTGAGATAGGGAGCCCACAGAGAGGGGGGCTCTCCTGGGAATCCCTCACGGTGCCATGGCTATTGGTGCTTTATTTTCAGTAGATGGCACTGTGTCTATTGAGATAAGAAAAGGGAGATTCTAGATAGGAATTTTGTTTCTAGAGAAAGCACAAGGCATGTGAGAATGCAAGGTATTTTTTTTTTTTTTTGGCCTTAGTTACATGATAACGCAAATACTATTCAGTATTCATGTTATATTCTTTTTAGAGCCCAGGGAACTTTGTGATTTATTATTTTGGCTCAGTCTCAGGTCTGTGATGAAGCCCAGGGCCATCCTATGCAAAATATTCTTGGGATAAGAATAAATCATTCTGAATGTTCACCTCTGTTACTTAACACATACCTCAGCACCTCTACTCCATCTGTACCCTGGATCCCCACCCTGTGCACTGAATTTCTCCCTTTTTCCCAGACAGGAAACTCTGACACTTCAGTTCTTCCTTGGAACCCAGGAGTTTTCACACCCCGAGAATGAGACAACCAGAACCGTTTCTTGCATACCGGTGCTCCCATGGAGCCGACATTCTCATTTGTCCATCCATCCTTTTTCTTTTCTTTTCTTTTCTTTTTCTTTTTTTTTTTTTTTTTTGAGATGGAGTTTCGCTCTTGTTACTCAGGCTGGAGTGCAATGGCGCGATCTCGGCTCACCGCAACCTCCGCCTCCTGGGTTCAGGCAATTCTCCTGCCTCAGCCTCCCGAGTAGCTGGGATTACAGGCACGCGCCACCACGCCCAGCTAATTTTTTGTATTTTTAGTAGAGACGGAGTTTCACCATGTTGACCAGGATGGTCTCGATCTCTTGACCTCGTGATCCACCCGCCTCGGCCTCCCAAAGTGCTGGGATTACAGGCTTGAGCCACCGCGCCCGGCCCATCCTTTTTCTTTTCTAACAGACATCCAGTTATTATTTTCTCTCTCCTGAATAGTTCCAGGAAAGTAAACTACAGCACCAGAAGATGCACCAATTGTATTTTTTAAATTATACTTCAAGTTCTGGGATACGTGTGCAGAATGTGCACGTTTGTTACATAGGTATACACAAGCCATGGTGGTTTGCTGCACCCATCAACCTGTCATCCACATTAGGTATTTCTCCTAATTCTATCCCTCCCTTAGTCCCACACTCCCTGAGAGGCCCCAGTGTATGATGTTCCCCTCTGTATCCATGTGTTCTCATGAATCAATTTTATTTTAAGCCAACTGTAGTCTTTTAAATGGGAGGAGAGAACCTCAAGTATGTTTCATTGGTAATGAACTGTAGACATAGGATGGAGGATGGAGTACATGTGGGCCAAACACTAGGCGATGCACTTAATATAAAACTCTCTCTTTTCCTCCTTATGGTAACCTTGAGATAGATGCTATACTACCCATCTTACAGATGAGAAAATGGAAGTTCAGAAAGTTTAAATAATCTACCTAAAATCACCCTTGATATTGGCTGGGCATACAGTGAGATTCTAAACTTCTGAGTAGTTTGCTAGAAGACTGCTGGGAAAGGGACTTGCATGGAGAGACTTCTTATTTCTGTCCCTTGACATTATCTTCTGAATACAACCCCTGGAACTGCAGCAGTCATCTTGAGACAATGACGGAAGTCCACCTAAGAGAACAAGATAAAAGTCCGAGGACAAAGAGCAGAATGATAGAAAGAACCGGGAACTTTGATGATACTGTTGAGCTGCTAAATTAATCAACCTTCAAACTTCAGATGTATGTTTTAGCCACTTTGAGAAATATCTTCTATTACATGTAGCCTGAAATAGCCTAAACAATACTACCTAAACACTCTACCCATAGATGACTAGAAAATGTATTAGTGCCTGAGCCAGAGGCAGCCATCCATAGGGTAATTGCCAAGGAGGTAGGACATGAGAGTTCACTCATCCAGGCATCCATATTGGATCATATCTAATGAAGCCAATCAGATCCTTTCTGGGGGTGTCTGAGTAAGACAGCATTTTCCCCCATTTCCTGAGGAGCCTTGCTCCATCACTCCACCTCTCTTGTATCTTCAGTGTTTTCTCCTTAAACTAATACTTTTTTTTCCTTTTCTTGAGACAGGGTCTCACTTTGTCACCCAGCCTGGAATGCAATGGTACAATCATGGCTCACTGCAGCCTTGACCTCCCAGGCTCATGTGATCCTCCCATCTTAATCTCCTAAATAGCTGAAACTATAGGCATGCACCACCCTGCCTGGCTAAGTTTTTGACTTTTTCTTGTAGAGATGAGGTCTCACTGTGTTTCCCAGTCTGGTCTTGAACTCCTGGCCTCAAACTGTCCTCCTGCCTCAGCCTGTCAAAGTGCTGAGATTACAGGCGTGAGGAACCACCTAACCCTTCTTAAATACCATTGAAGTTTTCCCTATTGAAAACAAATAAAAAATCCTTTGTCAAATACAGAAATTCTTCCAATACCATTCTAAAGAGCTCCTCGGGCCGGGCACGGTGGCTCACGCCTGTAATCCCAGCACTTTGGGAGGCTGAGGCGGGTGGATCACACGGTCAAGAGATCGAGACCATCCTGGTCAACATGGTGAAACCCCGTCTCTACTAAAAATACAAAAAATTAGCTGGGCATGGCAGTGCGTGCCTGTCATTCCAGCTACTCAGGAGGCTGAGGCAGGAGAATTGCCTGAACCCAGGAGGCAGAGGTTGCGGTGAGCCGAGATCGCGCCATTGCACTCCAGCCTGGGTAACAAGAGCGAAACTCTGTCTCAAAAAAAAAAAAAAAAAAAAAAAAAAAGAGCTCCTCTCTTTCATAGTCCACTTCTTAAAGCAGATGTCTCCAGTTTCTATCCTTCAAGTCACTCTTCAACCCATTGCAATTTACACCTGCAGTTCCCCAACAGGACAGCTGCTCTTACAGACATTATAAAATAGTAAGAAAATTGGTTGTCAATTGCTGAGTAACATACTACTTCAAAACTTAGTCATTTAAAACAACAGACACCACTGATTATCTGTCATGATTCTGCGGGTTGAAAAGACTCAGTTGGACAATTCCTCTGTTCTGCATGGAACTTCAGTCACCTGGAGGCTTGACTGAGCCGGAACATCCACTATGGCTCATTCACATGGCTGGCAGATGGTGTTGGCTCTTGGTTGGGAACTCAGCTAGAAGTTAGTCCTTCTCCTCCTGGCCTCACTACATGTGGGCTTCTCACGACATGATGGCTGAGTTTCAAGAGGAACAATTTCAACCTTGTGAAAATAGAAGCTGCTCAGCTTCAGAAATTAAAGAATCTCACTTCTGCCACATTGGTCAATATGAGTCCAATCCAGTTCAGATTCAACAGAAGGCAAATAGATTTCACTTCTTGATAGAGAGAACAGCAAATAATTTACAGCCATCTTTAATGTTATTTAAGATAGTTATTAATGAATGTCTTTATTGTTGAATCCAGTGAAAACATTTTAGTCCTTATTTTCTGTGGCATCTTGATTCTGGAAATACTTTCTTCCTTCAACTTTCATGAAAACACGCTCTCCTGCTTGCCCAGGTACATCTAGGCTTCTCTTTCTCTTTTTCGGGAGGAATCTTTTCCTGAAACTCAAATATGATTGTTCCTTAGAATTCCATCCTGCATCTTCTTCTATTATTACTATATTCACTCTTACTGGGCATTCTAATAAACTTATAAGGCTTACATCACTATCTACATACTAATCACTCAAATCTATACTATACGCACATCTCACTTTAGTTTCAAATCTAGATATCCCACTCTGTACTGATCTTCTCCAGTCTCCATTTGGATAGCCAACAAATATCACAAATTCAAAAGGTCTAAAATTGAGCTTGTTGCATTTTCTTCCAAAGCTCCTGTTTTAATGTTATCTACTTCTGTGAATAGAACCATAATTCCTTCAGTTACATGTGATGCAGAAAGCTAAACATTTTGTCCTTCTCTATTTTCCTCAACCCTATATTTAGTCACGATAGCTAGTTAATATTTTCTCTTTAATATCTTTCAAATTTGTTGTCAGCCTCTGTTCTCTAGCACTTCAGTATTGAGCTCTAGTTTAGACTACTCTCATCTTTTATCTATTTACTCCAACATTTTGTATCAGTCTTCTCACCTCACACTGGCCTCCTCTTTAATCCATTTTTCACACTGTCAGAGTGAAGTTTGTAATGGTAAAATCAGATCACATTGTGCTCAATTCAGTAACACGTATACCAAAATTAGAACAATTCAGAGAAGACTAGTATGGTCCTTGTGCAAGGATGACTTAAAATTTGCAAAGCGTTTCATATTTTTCCAGTACTCAGGGGCACACAATGTACTGGAGATGATCCGTGAAGAGTAGAATATCTAGATTTGGAATTATATATTATAATTTGCATGACAGTAACAAAAAGGAGGGAGAAGGGGATGAGCTATATAAGAACAAAGTTGTGTATATTATTATAATTAAGATGGCATTAACTTGAAATAGAGTGTTATAAATTATGATTTTTATATGTTGTTGTAATTCTAACAGCAACCTGTGATGATTAATTTTATATGTCAACTTGACTGGCCTAAGGAATACCCACATAGCTGGTAAAGTATTATTTATGGGTATGCCTGTGAAAGTGTTTCTTGACAAGGTTAGTATTTGAATTAATAGGCGGAGCAAACAAGATCCACCCTCATGAATGTGGGTAGACATAATCTAATCTGTTGAAGGCCTGAATCAAATAAAAAGGCAGAAGAAGGGTTAATTTTCTCTCTCTTCTTGAATTGGGACATTCGTCTTCTCCTGCCCTCAGATAGTAAAATGACTTTTTCTTGGGCCTTCAAACTCTAGGACTTCCAACCCCTCCACAACTCAAGTTCTCAGGAAATGGAGTTATACCAATGTACATCCCACCAGGATTAAAGTTTTCAGGGCTGGGAGTTATGTCATCAGGTACTCTTGTTCTCAGGCCTTTGAACTTGAATTAAATTATATCACTGGCTTTCCTGGTTTCCCAGGAAATATGCAGACAGCATTTCATTAGACTTCTTGGCCTCCATATTTTCATGAGTCAATCCCTATAATAAATATCCTCTTACATATCTCTATCCCACTGTTTCTGTTTATCTGGAGAACCCTGGCTAACATACACCCACTAAGAAAATAATTCAAAAGCAGCACAATAGAACACCAGGTAGACTTCTAAAGTGTTTTACTCTAGTTCTTGGTACCTGGATGGCACCCCTGACCCACACAGGGCCTGGGGGAATGTGTTGCCCTGAAGAGAAGGACATGGGCTTGGCTGGTTTTGCCAGCTGATGATTGTAGAGCCCTAGAGCATTGAGTGAATGTAGGTGGTAGCCAGGGAGCGGTTATAGCAGGCCTTGGGCCACACCGAGTACTGTTCTGGCTTTAGGTCTGACCTAGCCATTCTTAAGGGTGGCGGCCACAAGGGTGCTTGTGACACTCCATCCCCAGCTCCAAGTGGCTCAGAACAGAGAAAGAGAGACTCTATTTGTTTGGGAGAAAGTAAAGGAAGAGAAGAAGTATCTCTGCCTGGTAATACAGAGAATTCTTCTGGATCTTGTCCAAGAACATCAAGTTTGTACCTCCATGAGTCTGCAAAAACCACAGTGTTACTGCCTTCTAAAACAGATACAGCTTAGGTCACAAAACCCAAGTCCTTTCAAATATCTAAAAAGCCTTCCCGAGAAAGATGGGTACAAACAAGCCCAGACTGTGAAGATTACAATAAATACCTAACTCTTCAATACCCAGACTCAGAAGAAAATCTGCAAGTATTAAGTTGATCCAGGAAAATATGATCTCACCAAAAGAAGTAAATAAGGCATGTGGGACCAATCCTGGAGAAACAGAAACATGTGACCATTCAGACAGAATTCCAAATAGCTATATTGAAGAAACTCAGAGAAATTCAAGATAACTCAGAGAAGGAATTCAGAATTCTGTCAGTTAAATTTAACAAAGACATTGAAATAATTAGAAAAAATCAAGTAGAAATTCTGGAGTGATAAATGCAATTGACACACTGAAGAATGCATCAGAGTTTTTTTAATAGCAGAATTGATCAAACAGAAGAAAGAATTAGTGAGGCTAAAGATAGGCTATTTGAAAATACATAGTCAGAAGAGACAAAAGAAAAAAGAATAAAAAACAATTAAGCATGCCTACAGAATCTAGAAAATAGCTTCAAAAGAGAAAATCTGAGAGTTATTGGTCTTAAAGAGGAGGTAAAGAAAAAGATAGGGATAGAAAATTTATTTAAAGGGATAATAACAGAGAACTTTCAAAACCTAGAAAGATATCAATATCCAAGTACAAGAAAGTTATAGAGCACCGAGCAGATTTAACCCAAAGAAGACTACCTCAAGGCATTTAATAATCAAACTCCAAAGGTCAAAGATGAAGAAAGATCCTAAAAGCAGCAAGAACAAATAACATGTAATGAAGCTCTAGTACATCTGACAGCAGACTTTTTAGGGTAAAACCTTACATGCTAGAAAAGAGTGGTATGACATATTTAAAGTGCTGAAAAGAATGAACTTTTATCCTTGAATAGTATAACCAGCAAAATTGCACTTCAAACATGAAGGAGAAATAAAGACTTTCCCAGAGAGAGAAAATCTGAGTAATTTCATCAACAGTCAGACCTGTCCTATAAGAAATGGTAAAGGGAGTACTTCAATCAGAAAGAAAAGGATTTTAACGAGCAAGAAGAAAGCATCTAAAGGTACAAAACTCATTGATGATAATACACAGAAAAATACAGAACATAATAACACTTTAATTGTGGTGTGTAAACTACTTTTATCTTAAATAGAAAGATAAATAATTAACCAATCAAAAATAATAACTACAACCTTTTAAGACATAGGCAGTACAGTAAGGTATAAAAAGCAACAACAAAAAGCTAAAAAGGAGGGGAATTAAGACATTGTCTGGGCCTGGGCGCAGTGGCTCAAGCCTGTAATCCCAGCACTTTGGGAGGCCAAGGCGGGCGGATCACAAGGTCAAGAGATCGAGACCATCCTGGTCAACATGGTGAAACCCTGTCTCTACTAAAAATACAAAAAATTAGCTGGGCATGGTGGCACATGCCTGTAATCCCAGCTACTCAGGAGGCTGAGGCAGGAGAATTGCCTGAACCCAGGGGGTGGAGGTTGCGGTGAGCTGAGATCGCGCCATTGCACTCCAGCCTGGGTAACAAGAGTGAAACTCCGTCTCACAAAAAAAAAAAAAAAAAGACATTGTCTATTAGTTCTCTTTTGGCTTGTTTGTTTATGCAAACAGTGTTAAGTTGTTATCAGTTTTAAATAATAAGTTATAGGATAGTATTTGCAAGCCTCATGGTAAACTCAAATTGAAAAACATAACAATAAGTACACAAAAAATAAAAAGCAAAAAATGAAATAATATCACCAGAGAAAATCTTCACTGAAAGGAAGACAAGAAAGAAAGGAGGGAGAGAAGAACACAAAACAATCTGAAAACAAATAAGAAAATGGCAGGAATAAGTGTATTATTACTAATCAATAATAATACTGAATGTAAATGAACTAAACTCTCCAATCAGAAGACATAGAGTAGCTGAATGGATTAAAAATAAGTAAGTAAAACTAGGCTCATTAATCTGTTGCCTACAAGAAATGCACTTCACCTACAAACCCACACATAGACTGCAAATAAAGGGCTGGAAAAATATATTTCACGCCAATGGAAACCAAAAAAGAGCAAAAGTAGCTATACTTATATCAGATAAAATAGATTTCAAGACAAAAACTATAAGAAACAAAGAAGTTTACTATGTAGTGATAAATGGTTCAAATCAGCAAGAGAATATAACAATTTGAAATATATATGTGCCCAATACTGGAGCAAATATTATCAGAGCTAAAGAAAGAGATAGACTCCAATACAATAGTAACTGGAGATTTCACCACCCCACTTTCAGCACTGAACAGATCTTCCAGACAGAAAATCAACAAATGAACATTGGGCTTAATCTGTACTATATAACAAACAGATCTAGGAGATATTTACAAAGCATTTCATCCAATGGCTACAGAATACACATTGTTTTCCTATGCACATGGATTATTCTCAGGGATAGACTATATGTTAGGTCACAAAACAAGTCTTAAAATATTCAACATAATTAAAATAATATTAAGCATCCTCTCTGATCACAACAGAATCATACTAGAAATCAGTAACAAGAGGAATTTTGGAAACTATACAAATACATGTGTATTAGTCCATTTTCATGCTGATAAAGGCATAACCAAGATATGGCAATTTGCAAAAGAAAGAAGTTTAATGGACTTAAAGTTCCACATGGCTGGGAAAGCCTCACAATCATCATGGAGGGCAAGGAGGAGCAAGTCATGTCTTAAATGGATGGCAGCAGGCAAAAAGAGAGAGGTTGTGCACAGAAGCTCCCCCTTATAAAATTATCAGATCTCATGAGACTTATTCACTAACATGAGAACAGCATGGGAAAGACCTGCCCCCATGGTACAATTTCCTCCCACAGGGTCCCTTCCATAACACATGGGAATTCAAGATGAGATTTGGGTGGAGGCACAGCCAAACAATATCATTCCACCCCGGCCCCTCCAGGGATTTAATGTCCTCACATTGCAAAACCAGTCATGCCTTCCCAACAGTCCCCCAAGGTCTTAACTCATTTCAGGATTAACTCCGAAGTCCACAGTCTAAAGTGTCATCTGAGACAAGACAAGGTCTTCCACCTATGAGCCTGTAAAATCAGAAGTAACCTAGTTACTAGTTACTTCCTAGATACAATGGGGTACAGGCATTGGGTCAATACACCCATTTCAAATGAAAGAAATTGGCCAACACAATGGGGCTACAAGCCCCATGCAAGTCTGAAATCCAGCAGGGCAGTCAGACCTTAAAGTTCCAAAATGATCTCCTTTGACTCCATGTCTCACATCCAGGTCATGCTGATGTGAGAGGGGGGTTCCCATGGTCTTGGGCAGCTCCATTCCTGTGGTTTGGCAGGGTACAGCCTCCCTCCCAGCTGCTTTCATGGGCTGGCATTGAGTGTCTGTGTCTTTTCCAGGTGCATGGTGCAAGCTGTTGGTGGATCTACCATTCTGGGGTCTGGAGAATGGTGGCCCTCTTCTCACAGCTCCACTAGGTGGTACCCCAGTAGGAACTCTGTGTGGGGGCTCTCAACCCACATTTCCCTTCTGCACTGCCCTAGCTACTTGGGAGGCTGAGACAGAAGAATCACTTTAACACAAGAGGCAGAGGTTGCAGTGAGCCAAGATCATGCCATTGCACTCCAGACTGGGTGACAAGAACAAACTATGTCTCAGAAAAAAAAAAATTAGCTGATTTAAAAACAAGATCCAACTATATGCTGTCTATGAGAGACTTTAAAGACAAAAAGAGGTTGAAAATAAAAGTGTGAAAAAAGATGTACCAGTCGAACTGTAACCAAAAGATATTTAGAATGACTATATTATTAAAGTAGACATTAAGACAAAAAATTGTTACTAGAGACTAAGAAAGACATATTTTAATGATAAAAGAGTTAATCAGCCAGGCTTAATATCTCATGCCTGTAATCCCAGCACTTTGAGAGGCCAAGGCAGGTGGATCACTTGGGGTCAGGAGTTTGAGACCAGCTTGGCCAGTATGGACTAACCTTGTCTCTACTAAAAATACAAAAATTAGCTAGGTGTGGTGGCATGCACCTGCAATCCCAGCTACTCGGGAGGCTGAAACAAGAGAATCACTTGGACCCAGGAGGTGGATGTTGCAGTGAGCTGAGATCACACCACTGTACTACAGCCTAAGCAACAGAGTGAGACTCTGTCTCAAAAACAAAAACAAACAAACAAAAAAAACCAGTTAACTTATCAAAAAAATATAAGAATTATAAACATATATGCACCAAACAACCCCAAATTCACAAGCAAAACTAACAGAACTGAAGGGGGAAATAGTCAATTCAACAATAGTTGGCGATTAATTATCCCAATTTCAATGGTAGATAGAATAGCTAGACAGAACGTCTTCAAAAAAATGGAAAACTTGAACAAGGTATAATCCAGTTACCAGAGATCTAAAGAACGTATATTCATTAATAACAGAACAATAACATTCTTCTCAAGCACACGAGTAACCTTTGCTAGGATAAAACATATGTTAGACCATAAAACAAGTCTTAATAAAGGGTAAAAGACTGCAATGTTGCAAATAATATTATATGACCACAGTGGAATGAAATTAGAAATTAATAACATGAAAATTCGGAAATGTCACAAGTATATGAAAATTGAGCACATTTGTAAATAATTAAAGGTCTAAAAGGAGATCACAAAAGAAATTAGAAAATACTTTGAGATGAATGAAGATAAACACACAGTATACCAGATCTTATGAGATGCGGTAAAAATAGCACCTAGAGGGAAATGTATAATTAGAAATGCCATTAAAGAGAGAGAGAAAGAGAGAGAGAGAGAGAGAGATCTGAAATCAATAACCAAAACTTTATCTTAAAGAGCAAAAAAAAAAAAAAAAAAAAAAAAAGGTAAACCAAGCCCAAAGCAAACAGAAGAAATAATAAACATTACAGAGAAAATAAAGGAAATCAAAAATAGGAAAACCATAGGTAAAATCTGTAAAACCAAAAATCGGTCTTTGAAAAGACCAACAAAGTGGACAAACTTTAGCTAATCTTACCAGGCAAAGAAAAAAAAAAAAAAAAGAAAGAAAAAAAGACTTGGCCAGGCATGGTGTCTTATGTCTATAATCCCAATACTTTGGAAGGTTGAGGCAAGTGGATTACCTGAGGTCAGGAGTTCAAGACCAACCTGGTCAACATGGTGAAACCTTGTCTCTACTAAAACACAAAAATTAGCCTGGTGTGGTGGCACGTGCCTGTAATCCCAGCTACTAGGGAGGCTGAGGCAGGAGAATTGCTTGAGCCTAGGAGTCAGAGGTTGCAGTGAGCCAAGATTGCGCCACTGCATTCCAGCCTGGGTGACAGAGCAAGACTCTGTCTCCAAAAAAAGAAAAAAAGAAAGAAAAGAAAAAAGACTAAAATTGCTAAAATCAGCAATGAAAAATGGGATATTATTAACAACCTTACAAAACAAAAAAGATTATAAGTTGTTTTTGACCGAATATTCCCCCTCATTTTCTCTAAATCCACATGATGAAACCCCAACTCTCAATGTGATGGTATTTAAAGATGGGGCTAAGGTAATGTACATAGGGTTAGTGTTAAAACACACACTCTGAATGAAGAGACCCCCAAACAGGCTTTGTGTGAGCAACATGGTGTTTATTCACCCAGGTGTGGGCAGGCTATGTCTAAAAGAGAGTCAGCAGAGGGCACAGGGATGGGAGTTGGTTTTATAGGTTTGGGGTAGGCAGTGGGAAGTTAAAGAAGTTCAAGCTGGGAGGGGGGGGGTCATAGGGTCTAGGGTCACAAGGTTGACCAAGGTCAGTTACAAAGTCCAGTTGCCTTATCAGTTAAAGAAGGAATAAGGAACAATAGAAGAGTGTCTCAAAGTTAATTACATGCCACAAGGGGTGGTCATTCCTTCTCATTTTGTGGTTTTCCAGTTACTTCAGACTTTCCAGGAGCTCATCTGGAGTGTCTGTGAAGGTCACAGAGGTTACCATGGCATCCATGGCACTGTCAGTTAGCCTAAGAGACCTTACAGTTAGGTTAGGTCGTGAGGTTGGGCCCTCATGATGGGATTAGTGGACTTTGAAAAAGAGGGAGAGATGAGATCATGGCACTAGACAGGTCATTAAGACAGAAAGTCAACAACAACAAAAACAACAATGGATTTAAACAATACCCTAGAACAAATGGACTTAACAGATATATACAGAACATTCTGTGCAACAACCACAGAATATACATTCTATTCAATAGTGCATGGAACTTTCTCCAGGAGGACCATATGATAGGCCACAGAATGAGCCCCAGTAAATGTAAGAAAATTGAAATTACATCAAGTACTCTCTCAGATTACAGTAGAATACAACTGTAAACTCCAAAAGGAACCTTCAAAACCATGAAAATACATAAAAATTTAATAACCTGCTCCTGAATGATCATTGGGTCAAAAATGAAATCAAGATGAAAATTTAATAATTCTTCTAACTGAATGACAATAGTGACACAACCTACCAAAACCTCTGGGATACAGCAAAGGCAGTGCTAAGAAGAGAGTTCATCGCCCTAAAAGCCTACATCAAAAGACTGGAAGAGCACAGACAATCTAAGGTCACACCTCAGGGAAGTAGAGAAGCAAGAACAAACTAAATCCAAACCTAGCAGAAGAAAGGAAATCACCAAGATCAGAGCAGAACTAAATAAAACTGAAACAAACAAACAAAACACAAATGAAACAAAAAGTTGGTTCTTTGAAAAGATAAATAAACTTGATAGACCAATAGAAAGATTAACCAAGAAAAGAAGAGAAAAAATCCAAATAAGGTCAATTAGAAGCAAAATGGGAGATATTACAAGTGATACCACAGAAATACAAAAGATCATCAAGGCTACTATAAACACCTTTACATAAATAAACTAGAAAACCTAGAGGAGATGGAAAAAGTCCTGAAATGATACAACCTTCCTAGCTTTAATCAGGAAGAATTAAGACGCTCTGAACAGACCAATAACAAGCAGAGAGATTGAAATGGTAATAAAAACAATTACCAAAAACAAAAGGCCAGGACCAGACAAATTCACAGCAGAATTCTACCAGACATTCAAAGAAGAATTGGTACCAATCCTGTTGATGCTATTCCACAAGATAGAGAAAGAGGGAACCCTCCCTAAATTATTCTATGAAGCCAGTATCACTCTAATACAAAAACCAGGAAAGGACATAACAACAACAACAAAAAAAGAAAACTACCGACCAATAGTCCTGGTGAACATAGATGTCAAAATCCTTAACAAAATACTAGCTAACCAAATCAAAAAGTATATCAAAAGGATAATCCACCATGATCAAGTGGGTTTCATACCAGGGATGAAAGGATGGTTTAACATAGGCAAGTCATTAAATGCGATACATCACTTAAATAGAATAAAAAACAAGTACCACACCATCACCTCAATAGACGTAGAAATAGCATTCAACAAAACCTAGCATCCCTTTATGTTTAAAACTCTCAGCAAAATCAGCGTAAAAGGGACATACCTCAATGTAATAAAAGCTATCTATGACAGACCCACAGCCAACATAATACGGAATGGATAAAAGTGGAAAGCATTCCCTTTGAGAACTGGAACATGACAAGGATGGCCACTCTCACCACTCATCTTCAACACAGTACTGGACGTCCTAGCCAGAGCAATCAGACAAGAGAAAGAAAGGGCATCCAAGTTGGTAACAAGGAAGTCAAACTGTCACTGTTTGCTGATGATACGATCATTTACCTAGAAAACTGTAAAGACTCCTCAAGAAAGCTCCTAGAACTGATAAAAGAATCCATCAAAGTTTCTGAATACAAAATCAATGTATGCAAATCAACAGCTCTTCTACACATCAACAGCAACAAAGCTGAGAATCAAACCAAGAATGTAACCCCCTTTTACAATAGCTGGAAAAACAACGCTTAGAAATATACCTAATCAAGGAGGGGAAAGAATTCTACAAGAAAAACTACAAAACACTGCTGAAAGATATCAGAGATGACACAAACAAATGGAAACACATCTCATGCTCTTGGATAGATAGACTCAATATTGTAAAAAATAGTTTCATGGCCTGGGCCCATCCCCCCATCCCCTCCCCCACCCCCATCCTCTTGCCCTCCCCCTCCACTCTACGCAGCCTCTGGACATGATGCCTGGCATCCCAGATGCTTCAGCTCCAGCCATGGCTAAAATGAGCCAATGTACAGCTCAGGTCGTTGCTTCAGAAGGTGCAAGCCATTGGTGGCTCCCACATGGTGTTGGGCCTATGGGTGCACAGAAGTCAAGAACTGAAAATTGGGAACCTTCACCTAGATTTCAGAGGGTGTATGGAAATTCCTAGACGTACAGGAAGAACTTTGCTGCAGGGGCAGAACCCTCACAGAGAACCTCTGCTAGGGCAGTGTGGAAGGGAAATGTGGGGTCAGAGCCCCCACACAGAGCCCCCACTGGGGCACTGCCTAGTAGAGAAGTGAGAAGAGGTCCACTGTCCCCCAGACCCCAGAATGGTAGATCCACCAACAGCTACTCTGTGTAACTGGAAAAGCCACAGATACTCAATGCCAGCCCATGAAAGCAGCTGGGAGGGGAGCTGCACCCTGCAAAGCCACAAAGGTGAAGCTGCTTGAGGCTGTAGGAGCCCATCTATTGTATCAGCATGACTTGGATGTGAGACATGAAGTCATAGGAAATCATTTTGTAACCTTAAGGTTTAATGATAGCCCTATTGGATAGATTTCAGACTTGGGTGGGGCTTGTAACCCCTGTGTTTTGGCCAATTTTTCCCCTTTGGAATGAGTGTATTTGCCCAATGCCTATACCCTTATTTCAGGTGTCCCCAAACTACGGCCCACGGGCCGCATACGGCCCCCTGAGGCCATTTATCCAGCCCCCCACTGCACTTCAGGAAGGGGCACCTCTTTCACTGGTGGTCAGTGAGAGGAACACAGTATGTGGCGGCCCTCCAACGGTCTGAGGGACAGTGAACTGGCCCCCTGTGTAAAAAGTTTGGGGACGCCTGCCTCATTGTATCTAGAAAGTAACTAACTTGCTTTTGATTTTATAGGCTCATAGGCAGAAGGGACTTGCCTTGTCTCAGATATTACTTTGAACTTGGACTTTTGAGTTAATCCTGGAATGAGTTAAGACTCTGGGGGACTGTCAAGAAGGCATGGTTGTGTTTTGAAATGTGAGAACATGGGATTTGGAATGGGCAAGGACAGAATGCTATGGTTTGGCTGTGTTCCCACACAAATCTCATTTTGAATTGCAGTTACCATAATCCTGACGTGTCATGGGAGGGACCCATTTGGAGGTAATTGAATCATGGGGTGCTTGTCTCCATGCTGTTCTCACGATAGTGAGTTCTTATGAGATCTGGTGATTTTATATGGGGCTTTTTCCCGCTTCACTCTGCACTTCTCCTTGCTGCTGCCATGTGAAGAAGGATATGTTTGTTTCCCTTTCCATCATGATTGTAAGTTTCCTTAGGCCTCCCCAAACCTGCAGAACTGAGTCTGCAGTTTATTAAAAAAAAAAGATGGTTAGTCACTTCCCACTTATTTCTCTTCCAGCCCCTGACAGTCACTAACCATCTTTCTCTTTGTATGAGTTTACCCATTCTTGATACACAGAGTAATAAAAATATTCTGGAATTAGATAGTGGTCATGCTTGCATAACTGTACTGAAAACCATGGAACTGTACACTTTAAATGGGTGGACTGTATGTCCTCTTTCCTTTATAAATTACCACGATCTTGGTTCATGCAACCTCCACCTCCCTGTTTCAAGCAATTGTTCTGCCTCAGCCTCCCAAGTAGCAGGATTACAGGTGCATGCCACCACACCCAGCTAATTTTTGTGTTTTTAGTAGAGACAGGGTTTCACCATGTTGTCCAGACTGGTCTTGAACTCACCGCAGGTGATCCACCCACCTTGGCCTCCCAAAGTGCTGGGATTACAAGCATGAGCCACTGCACTCAGCCTTGAGTATGTCTTTCTTAACAGTGTGAGTATGAACTAAAACAATGGTGTTGTAATGAAACTCCATAATTGAGACAGTGAGGTCCATTCATATATAGATTCAACAGGTTTAAATAAAATTTACCCAGCCTGGCTAACACAGTGAAACCCCAACTCTACCAAAAAAAAAAATACAAAAATTATCCAGGTGTGGTGGTACATGCCCACAGTCTAAGCTACTTGGGGGGCTGAGATATGAGAATTGCTTGAGCCCAGGAGGTGGAGGTTGCAGTGAGCCAAGATTGCACCGCTGTACCACTGTACTCCAGCCTGAGCAACAGAGAGAGACCCTGTAATAAATAAATAAATAAATAAAAATTTGCCAATTTACACACACACACAAAAAAAAGGATTTTAAACCATAACCAAATGAGATTTATCACAGGAATGCAAGATTGGCTCAACATAAGGAAATCACTCAATAGGATATGGCATTAGTAAAGAGAAAAACCCACATGATCATCTCAATTAATGCAGAAAATGCATTTGACAAAAATGCAACACCATGTCATGATTAAAAAAAAAAAAAACACTTGGCAAATGAGGAGTAAGAAGAAACTTAACCTGATAAAGAGAATCTATGAAAACCCCAGAACTAATATCACATTTATTGATGAAAGACTGGCAGTTTCACTCCTAAAATCAGAACAAAGAAAATGGTCTTCCAGTCTGATACTACTTTATGATTATAAAGTCATGTGTGTTGTAATTTAAAATACTTTTTATAAAGTCTGGATGTGGTGGCACATGCCTGTAATCCCAATATTTTGGGAGACCGAGGAGGAGGATTGCTTGAGGCCAAGAGTTTGAGACCAGCCTGAGCAACATAGTGAGACTCTGTCTCTACAAAAAATTGAAGTATTACCTGGGTGTGGTGGAATGTACCTATAGTCCTACCTATTTAAGAAGCTGAGGCAGGAGAATTGAGAGGATCAATTGAGCTCAGGCATTTGAGGCTACAGTGAGCTATGATTGCACCACTGCATCCAGCCTGGGTAATAGAGTGAAGTTTTGTATATAAACACCACCACCACCACCACTTCTTAAAGGATATGTATGGTATAATCCAATTTTCATTCTTTAGCAACTACATATGATGCACAGAAATGAGTTTAGAAGGCTGTATGCCAAGATGTTGGCAGTGGTAATTGGGATGGTGGCAGTGCTGATGATGTATATAGTTTATATTTGTTTTTTTTTTTAAACAACAACTTTATTGAGATGTAACTCAGACGCCATACAATCCACCCATTTAAAGTGTACAATTCCATGGTTTTCAGTACAGTTATGCAAGCATGACCACTATCTAATTCCAGAATATTTTTATTACTCTGTGTATCAAGAATGGGCAAACTCATACAAAGAGAAAGATGGTTAGTGATTGTCAGGGGCTGGAAGAGAAATAAGTGGGGAGTGACTAACCCTCTTTCTCTTTGTATGAGTTTACCCATTCTTGATACCTTCTATATAAATGGTATCATATAATATGTGTTTTTGTGTGTGTGTGTGTCTGGCTCCTTTCATGTATCATAATGTTTTCAAGGTCTATCCATATTGTAGCATGTATCAGTACCATTTTATAGCTAAACAATATTCCATTGTATGGATATGCTACATTTTGTGTATGCTTTTATCAGTTGATGGACATTTGGGTTGTTTCTATTTCTTGACTATTATTATTAATGGAGCTATTAACATTCATGTACAAGCTTTTGCATAGACATATATTTTCATTTATCTTGGCTATATAGTAGGTATATGTTTAACATATTAAGAAATTGCCAGTTTCCAAAATGATTGCATATTTTATATTTCCATCAGCAATGTATGAAAGTCCTGCTTGCTCTATCTCCTCTCCAATATTTGGTTTGTTCCTGTTTAAAACTGGGTTGTTTTTATTTTTGATACCTATTTGTAGAAGTTTTTATATATTCTGAACACACATTTTCATGAACATTTTCTACAGTCTGTGGCTTGCCATTTCATTTTCCAACTTTAAGTCAAGGTCCACCGTTAGACTCCAAACACTGGGCAGACTGCAAGCTTTGTCTTCTGTTCTCCACCCCACTTCCTGTGCAACCATTATAAATGCAATGTTAAGATCACCAGAGTTTAGCATATGTCCTTAAGGCAGAAGTATTAGCACTTTCCTCACCTCTTAGGAGGTTCCATGTTCACTTTATTTTTAGCTTCTGGGAAGCTTTACTTTCTTGGCAACTTAGTAATGTATTTGAAAGTTTTTTTGGTTTATATTTTATATGGCAGCAGTATTACTTTGAGGGAGAGGTTGATAGCTTCCCTTGTAGCTAGCACTGATCATGTGACATAGTTCTGGCCAATAAGAGAAGAGGAAGTCTGCTGGCAAGAATCCTTTCCTCTTCCTTCCACTTTTCTGCTTTGAATATAGATGTGAGACCCAGAGATGAAGCACCCATATTTAATTCATTAGGAACTAACACATTTGCTAAGAATAGCAAAATCAAAATCAAACAGAAACCATAAACAATGATGACATCATGAGCTGTCAGACCAATCCTGGGTTGCCTAACTCCAATCTTCTTAGTGAAAAGTTATATATCCTAATTTGTCTAAACTACTGTTGGTTGGGTTCTCTAATACTTACAGTCAGATGTTAAAGTTATTTTTGAAGATTTAATATTTATATAATCATTCATTCTTTTAATCAATAAGCATGTATTAAATACATACCAAGTGCCAGATATTATTTATAGTAGAGTTTCTCAATAGGGGTGGTATTACTACTGGTTACCATTTTAAACATTTGTGAGAAAGTCTTTATAGTATTACAACGGGAAGCGACTAACATTTAGTGGGTTGGTACTGGGAATACAATATTGCTTAAAATGCATAAGAGTGTCCTACGTCTTGCATACTTTCCGGTGTCCACGAAAGACATATATCTAACTGAAAAAGGTGTTTTTAATTACCTGAACTTAGAACTTAACTCATTTTGCAAATAAATACCAAGTAGTTTCTGCACATGTTTAATAGATTTAAATTTTCCAGGATTTTTTTTTTTTTTTTTAATAGACAGGGCCTTGCTCTATTGCTGAGGCTGGAGGGCTATGGCATGATCATAGCCCACTGCATCCTCAAACTCCTAGACTCAAGCAATTCCCCAACTTCAGCTTCCTGAGTAGCTAGGACTATAGGTGTGTGCTACCATGCCCAGCTTTTTAAAAAAATTATTATTTTTTTTAGAGATGGGGATCTCCCTATGTTGCCCAGGCTGGTCTTATACTTTGACTTCAAGCGATCCTCCTTTCTTGGCCTCCTAAAGTGCTTGGATTACAGATATGAGCCACCATGCCCAGCCTGCAGGAATATTTTGTTAGAAATATGCCACAGGGTATTCAACATTTAGGAAAAGCACATCATCACAAGTAATGCTGCATATAGTCTTAAAGTTTCCAATATAACACACCTGTATCAGACTACATTTATAGCTGCCTCATTTACACTGATTCTACATATTGGTGTAAGCATCTGACTATGTTATTATGTCTAGAAGTCATACTTAGATATTTCACTATTGAAATACATACTACTTTATTATAAACAACTTTGCTTTTCTTACTCCTTTATATAATTAGGCATTATGCTGCTTTTTAAAAATTATGTTCACTTGTAAGTTATGTTGTCTATTAAGTTAATGACAGAATTGTAAGCAGGTCTTATAAAATATCTATTGTAAGAAGGGAGTTGCACTTGAATGGAGTTCAGAATCATTGGCTTTAATGATAATTCCTTATCTGTAAGAAATTGTTGGCCAGACACAGTAGCTCATGCCTGTAATCTCCGCACTTTGGGAGGCCAAGATGGGCAGATCACTTGAGCCCAAGTTCAAGACCAGCCTGGACAACATGGCGAAACTCCATCTCTACTAAAGATACAAAAAATTAGCCAGGCATGGTGGCGCATGCCTGTAGTCCCAGCTACCTGGGAGGATGAGGTGAGAGGACCACCTGAGCCTGGGAGGTTGAGGCCGCAGTGATCTGTGATCATGCCACTGCACTCAAGTCTGGGTGACAGAGTGAGACCTTGTCTCAAAGAAAAAAGAAATTGTTACATGGTATTTAATATTTTTCATTAAAGATGACAAGAAAATGCAAAAGCAAAGAAAATCCGTGGTTGCTTGGAAAACCTGACCCCGCCCCACCCCCAGCTAAAATTCCCTGCCTACAGATTTTTATTTTTATTTTATTTTATTTTATTTTATTTTATTTGTGTATTTATTTTTGACATGGAGTCTCACACTGTCATTTGGGCTGGAATACAATGGCATGATCTCAGCTCACTGCAACCTCCACCTCCCAGGTTCAAGTGATTCTCCTGCCTCAGCCTCCTGAGTAGCTGGGATTACAAGTGCCCACTACCACATCTGGCTAATTTTTTTGGTATTTTTAGTAGAGACAGGGTTTCACTCTGTTGGCCTGACTGGTCTAGAAATCCTGACCTTGTGATCCACCTGCCTCAGACTCCTAAAGTGCTGGGATTACAGGTGTGAACCACTGCACCCAGCCAGCCTACAGATTTTTAATATCTGAATTTATACTTCATGGCTCTTTGACTCAGATTGCATTTCACTCCTGTGGGCCGCGGAAATTCCTGCCACTCTCCCAGCTCCTGGTGACTACTGGGGAGGCTGGAGTGCAGTGGTGCAATCATTACCAGCAGCAAATGCATATGGGTCTGCAGCAACTTGATTCTTGCCTCCTCAGAGGAAAAAATTCAGCCACGGGGCACAAGGCAGGGTGAGAGACCGAGGCAAGTTTTACAGCAAGAGTGAAAGTTTATTTAAAGTTTTAGCACAGGAATGAAAGGAAGTAAAGTGCACTTGGAAAAGGACCAAGCAGACGACCTGAGAGATCCAAGTGCCCCATCTGACCCGTGACTTGGGGTTTTCTACGTTGGCATGGTCCTTGGGTTGGCATTTCTTCTCCCTTGATTTTGCCCTTGGAGTGGGCTGTCCATATTCTCAATGGCCTGCCAGCCCTTGGGAGGGGCCGCACGTGCAGTGTGTTTACTGAAGTTGTGTGCATGCTCACCTGAGGCATTTTTTTTTTTTTTTTTGAGACGGAGTTTCGCTCTCGTTACCCAGGCTGGAGTGCAATGGCGCGATCTCGGCTCACCGCAACCTCCGCCTCCTGGGTTCAGGCAATTCTCCTGCCTCAGCCTCCTGAGTAGCTAGGATTACCGGCACGCGCCACCATGCCCAGCTAATTTTTTGTATTTTTAGTAAAGACGGGGTTTCACCATGTTGACCAGGATGGTCTCGATCTCTTGACCTTGTGATCCACCCGCCTTGGCCTCCCAAAGTGCTGAGATTACAGGCTTGAGCCACAGCGCCCGGCCTAACCTGAGGCATTTTTTCCTTTCCAGTTGTGTGTTCCTAGAGGAAGATCATATGCAAGTTAAACGGCCATTTTGCCTCTTAGTGTGCATGTTTGAGCCCATTTGCCCAACTCCTGAGAATTTATCAGAAAACTACTGATCACCAGCTTCAGGTGTTTTCTGTCTATTGGGAGGCTTTTTCCTGGAGCCAGCTGTGACCAATTATTTTGGAGAGACAGTTTAACAATCAGCTGATCATCACCTGATGGTCACCTGACATTCCTGATGGGGGCCCTCTCCTGCCCTGCTTGTGTCTAACTACAACGCTAAAGACCTAAGAACATGGATGGATGTGTTTCTCTTGAAGTTTGACACTATTCCTCTGAAGGGGAGAGTACAATTAAGGAGGACTTACTGATTTACAGATGGAGAGTGAATGAAAGAAGAAGTGCAACTTGTCTAAGATTATGCGAAAGACAGCGAGTGTTCACAGGTAGGACCTAAATCTAATTTTCTGATTCCTGAAGCTAAATGAGGCTTAGCCCATTAGTGCATGTTTTCTTTTCTTTCTTTTATTTCTTTATCTTTTTTGAGACATAGTCTCACTCTATCACCCAAACTGGAGTACAGTGGTGCAGTCTTGGCTCACTGCAACCTCTGCCTCCTAGGTTCAAGCCTTTCTCCTGCTTCAGCCTTTTTGTTTTCTGTATTTTTAGTAGAGACGGGGTTTCACCATGTTGGCCAGGCTGGTTGAAACTCCTGACCTCAGATGCCTTGGCCTCCCAAAGTACATGAGCCACTGTGTCTGGCCTGTTTTATATTTTGGGGGAAAAAAAAGGACATGAGAATATCTGCGTATGGTCAGAAAGACTTCTCTCCTCTTGAAGTTTAATAACTTAAAAAAGGTAACTTACTGCAAGGCACAGTGGCTCACGTCCATAATTCCAGCATTTTGGGAGACCAAGGTGGGTGGATAACCTGAGGTCAGGAGATAGAAACCAGACTGACCAACACGGGGAAACTCCTTCTCTACGAAAAATACAAAATTAGCCGGGAGTAGTGGCAGGTGCCTGTAATCCCAGCTACTCGGGAGTCTGAGGCAGGAGAATCCTTTGAACCTGGGAAGCAGAGGTTGCAGTGAACTGAGATCATACCATTGCACTCCAGCCTGGGCAACAAGAGCAAAACTCTGACTCAAAAAAAAGAAAAAAAAAAAAAAAAAAAAAAGGTGGCTTACCACAGGCAACAAAAGGAAAAATAGATAAATGGATAAATGGGATTACATCAAACTAAAAAGTTTTGCACAACAAAAGAAACAATCAAAAGAGTGAAGAGACAACCTACAGAATGGGAGAAAATATTTGTAAAATTGTACAAAGAGGTCAAACAGGTTAACACGTAAAATATATAAGGAACTTGCACAACTCAGTATTAATAAAACAACCCAATTTTATTTTATTTCATTTTTTGGTGTTCCTTGCAGAGCATGGCTAATTCTTAGGCACTGAGCCCAGAGTCAGCCCCAATTTTAAAATGGACAAAAAACCTGAATAAACATTTTTTCAAAAAAGACATATGAATGGCCAACAGATATATGAAATGATACTTAATATCACTTACCATTAGGAAAATGCAAATTAAAATCACAATGATATATCACCTCATGCCTGTCAGAGTGGTTACTATAGAAAACACAAGTGTTGGTGAGGATGTGGAGAAAGAACACTTGTACACTGTTGGTGGAAATGTAAATTAGTGCAGCCATTATGGAAAAGAGTATGGAAGTTCCTGAAAAAAATTAAAAATAGAACTACCATATGATCCAGCAATCCCACTTCTGGGTATATATCCAAAGGATATGAAATTAGTATGTCAAAAAGATATCTGCATGTCCACGTTTATTGAAGTGTTACAATAACCAAGATACAGAATCAACCTCAGTGTTCATCAATGGATGAACAAAGAAAATGTGGTATGTACACAACAGAATGCTATTCAGCCTTTTAAAAAGAAGGAAATCTTGTATGTGACAACATGGATAAACGTGGAGGACATTATGTCAAGTGAAATATGCCAGGCACAGAAAGCCAATCTGAAAAAGTCAAACTCCTAGATGCAGAGAGTAGAATGGAGGTTATCAGGGCTCATGATTCCCCGTTGGTCGGGAAACTCATGACGTAAGACAGGGGGACTGAAGATACAGATGCTAGTCAAGAGATACAAACTTTGAGTTAAACATCAGAAATACATTCAAGAGATCTATTGTATGTCACAGTGACTATTAATAACATTGAATACTTGAAAATTGCTAAAACAGTCAATTTTAAGTGTTCTCAGCACACAAAAAAGTGAAGTAATGCATATGCTAATTAGGTTGATTTAGCCATTCCATGATGTATGCATATATCAAAACATCATGTTGTACACCATACATATATACAATTTTTAGTCAATTAAAAGAAAGGAAAAGGTGGCTCACATTTCTCCCATTTAATCTACTTTTTTTCTAAGTAAAATCATCCCTTGGTATCCTCAGGGGATTTGTTCCAGGACCCCTAAGGATACCAAAATCCACAGATGCTCAAGTCCGTGATATAAAGTGGTAGAGTATTTGCTTATTGGCTGAGCACATCCTCCTGAACACTTTAAATCATCTCTACATTACTTATAATACCGACACAATGTGAATGCTATGTAAAGCATTGTTAAATTGCATTATTTTAAATTGGTATTCTTTTTTTATTATTGTCTTACTATTTTTAATTGTTTTTTTCCAAATTTTTTTTTTTTTTTTTTTTTTTTTTTTTTTTTTTTTTTTTTGAGACGGAGTTTCGCCCTTGTTACCCAGGCTGGAGTGCAATGGCACGATCTCGGCTCACCGCAACCTCCGCCTCCTGGGTTCAGGCAAGTCTCCTGCCTCAGCCTCCTGAGTAGCTGGGATTACAGGCAAGCACCACCATGCCCAGCTAATTTTTTTGTATTTTTAGTAGAGACGGGGTTTCACCATGTTGACCAGGATGGTCTCGATCTCTCGACCTTGTGATCCACCCGCCTCGGCCTCCCAAAGTGCTGGGATTACAGGCTTGAGCCACCGTGCCCGGCCTTTTCCAAATATTTTTAACTGAGACTGGTTAAATCTATGGATGGGGAACTACAGATACAACAAAGGACCAACTATAATTTCACTTGTATAAGTTCCTTCCAGCTTCACAACAATCCCATTATTTCATTTATAAGTGAGGAGAGTGAAGGAAAGAAAATTTCAAAGGTCACAGAATTATTAATTGACAAGGTAGGAGCTCAGCTTCCTGAAGTTCTAGCCAAGCTTCTTTGATACAGTAAAGAATTTATAAAGGAGTCAATGTTCACCTCTTATTAATATTATGGGTTTAAAATGTTTTCATTATCTAATTATACTTGGTCTCTTATAATTTGGTCCACTCCCCACTCATGCATTGTCATGCTCTCTTACTGGGCTGATGGTTTCCTCCCTCTTATTCTGGGATCTTTCCATTTGGCTCTGCCAGACAAATGTCATTCAAGCAAATTATTAGAATCAGATGAGAAATTTTAAAGACAATGTGACACTTTTTGCCTAAGACTTGGACAAATGTCTGAAACTCTCTACCCCAGTTCACTTTAGCTTCATATCTGTGATTGTTTGCTCTTTATAAACACTCACAACAGGGTTATCATATCCCTGGCATTCACTGAGCCTGTAAAACTGCCTGTGATTTTAGGTAGAGGATAAAGGAAAAGAGACAGAGCTGATTCTACTGGGGATCCAGCAGAGCTTCGATGATGCGGACTGTTTCCTATTTTGCCTGTGAAGATTGTCCAGAGCTAAAGTAAGTAAACATGTGGAGAATATGGAGATAAAATACAAGACAAAAAGGTAGAAAACGGACAAAAGGAAAATAATATATGTATTACACATTTTGTAATTAAGAATATAAAGGATTAGCTGGATGTGGTGGTATGGGCCTGTAGCCTCAGCTACTCGGCAGGCTGATGTGGGAGAATAAGTTTTGAACCCAGAAGATGGAGACTGTAGTGAGCTGTGATTATATCATTGCACTTTAGCCTGGGCAACAGGTAGGACCCGGTCTCTAAATTAAATTAAATAATGTAAAGAGAAGCCAGCCACAGCAACACGCATCTGTAATCTCAGCTACTTGGGAGGCTGAGGCAGGAGGATTGCCTGAGACCAGCAGTTTGAGATCAGCCTGGCCAACACTGATGGTGAGACACCATCTTTACATAAAAGAAAAAGAAAGAATGTGAAGGGGAATGCCCCGGGGGTATTGCTATGAACTACACTGCCCTATATCCAACAGAGTAATTTTAGCTGTGATTGACAGAGAGCTGAACGAATGGTGACTTAACCATTAGGAAAGTTCTTCCTCAACATAAAGCAATCGGGAGGCAGGTGAGCTCCCCAGTTGGTTGGGGAGCTCATGACACAGCAAGGGCCCACACTTTTCCCACCTGTCTGGTAGACCATCCTCCTCATTTTGACCAAGTTTTCCATTTTGATCATAAGGTGGCTGCTGGAGCTCGCTCCCAGCATAAAATTCTCACACATCAGCTCCTATCAATTCCTAAGCAGGAAGGAAGTGGATATGGGTAAAGAGAGACTTTTCTTTTTCCATGCCTTTCTCTTAACTGAGAGGACAGCCTTTTTCTAAACTACTCCACAGAACAGAACTTGGTTGCATGCCCCTAGACCAATTAAAAACATAAATGGAATTATAATGTTTTAAACCAATCCTAATTCATTCTCTTAGGATTAGATATGTTACTATAAGCGAGAAGGTAGACTGGCCAATGGGTAGACAAGCATCAGAATCAGCCACACAAATACACACACACACACACACACACACACACACACACACACACAGAGAGAGAGAGAGAGAGAAACAGAATCAATCAACTATCAGAATTCATAAGGGAGTGCTCGCTTCGGCAGCACATATGCTAAAATTGGAACAATACAGAGAAGATTAGCATGGCCCCTGCGCAAGGATGACATGCAAATTTGTGAAGTGTTCCATATTTTTCTGGACAGGGAAAATGTGGCACATAAACACCATGGAATATTATGCAGCCATCAAAAACGATGAGTTCGTGCCCTTTGTAGGGACATGGATGAATCTGGAAACCATCATTCTCAGCAAACTGACACAAGAGCAGAAAATCAAACACCGCATGTTCTCACTCATAGGCAGGTGTTGAACAATGAGAACACATGGACACAGGGAGGAGAGCATCACACGCTGGGGTCTGTCGGGGGGAAATAGGGGAGGGACAGTGGGGGTGGGTAGTTGGGGAGAGATAGCATGGGGAGAAATGCAGATACAGGTGAAGGGGAGGAAGGCAGCAAACCACACTGCCATGTGTGTACCTATGCAACTATCTTGCATGTTCTTCAAATGTACCCCAAAACCTAAAATGCGATGAAAAAAAAGGAAAAAAAAAGAACTCATAAGGGATTTGGACAAAGTTGACAGACACAAGGCTATACTAAAATACTGATTGCTTTTAGCCTCAATAACCAAATAAGAATATTTTTTAAATAACTCCATTTTGTAACAAAAATTAAGTATCTTAATCAGTTAAAAAACTGGTTGCCCTTTGTTCTCACTCATAAGTGGGTGTTGAACAATGAGAACACATGGACACAGGGCGGGGAACATCACACACTGGTGTCTGTTGGGGGTGGGGGGCTAGGAGAGGGATAACATTAGGATAAATACCTAATGTAGGTGACAGGTTGATGGATGCAGCAAACCATCATGGCATGTGTATACCTGTGTAACAATCTTACATGATCTGCACATGTACCCCAGAACTTAAAGTAAAATAAATAAATTTAAAAAAATTAAAACCGGTTGCCTTGAGCTTCAATAACAAACTAAGAATATTTTGTTAAAAGAAAACTAGTTATTGACCAAGAATACGCAAGACATCTACAGAGGAAATTTTAAGATGTTCATAAAGGGCAGAGATATGATTTTAGTATATGAAAAGACTTTATGCTGTCAAACATAATATTTTAAATATCTAATTACACTAATTTAAAAAATCTATTAATTTGTATATTTAAAGCAATCAATTAAAATTCCAGTTAGATTTTGTGAGGAAATTTACACTCTAGAATTTATATGGCAACTAATTTCCTATAATAACTAAGTTGCCATTTTAAATGTAAACTACTACTTTGTAATATTAAAATATAAACAGTAGTAATAAGGAGCAGGATGGTGTTTGCATGATAAGAAATTGAAAAGAGAGGCAGAACTTCTATTCATAGAATAATGGATTTACCATAGTGTTAGACCTTAGGCAATGATGGGAGCTGGAGGAAGAGTCTATATAAGCTTTTGCATCTGCATCTAGTGTTGACCTCAAGTGTTCATAGGTCAGGCAGACTAGCAGAGGGAAAGGAAAGCTAGTTGTGGCTGAGAGGATGGGCAAACGAATCAGTGAAGACAAACTGAAACTGGAACTGGAACCCACAAGACAAAGCAGAACCAGTGTGTGTCTCTTGCCATTTCCAACATTAATGCTGTGAGTGATCAGTAGGAGAATGTGGGACCTTTCAACATGGAACTGTCCACACACTTGGGGCAGAACTTGGAGAATCTGGTGGAGATTTGACAGGAGCTGGAGGAGCTGGATGAGCCAGTTGATTCAACAAGATAAATCAGCAGATCAGTAACAATGCATGCAAGATGTTGCTATACCTGACACTTTCCACTGACCTTCAGAGCAGACAGATGATTGGTAGATAGACAGATAGACAGCTGCCCCTTCACTTACCACTTTCCTTTATTTATTTATCTATTTATTTATTTATTGAGATGGAGTCTTGCTCTGTTGCCCAGGCTGGAGGGCAGTGGCATGATCTTGGCTCACTGCAACCTCTGGCTCCCGGATTCAAGCAATTCTCCTGCCTCAGCCTCCTGATTAGGTGGGATTACAGGCATGTGCCACCACGTCCGGCTAATTTTTGTATTTTTTAAGTAGACACGGGGTTTCACTATGTTGGTCGAGCTGGTCTTGAACTCCTGACCGTACCTGGCTTCCCAAGGTACTGGTATTATAGGCGTGAGCCACTACGCCCAACACTTACCACATTTCAAGTATCACACAAAATTCCTCCTGTGGCCAACCCAAAAAATACAGAACTATACAGAAAAAATAATTATAGGAAACGTAATCCCAGCAGAACTAATCTGACACAGTTCAAAGCTACCACAATATTATATTGTTGGTTTGGTTCAAGAACAAACAGAGACAAAAAAGAACAGAAGTGAGTGCCAGGGACACGTTTAAACAGGAACTTAATAGACACTAAAAGAAAACTAGTTATATGTACACAAAGACTGGATCGTTATATAACACAATAAAAAATGGAATCCAGATAGATTTAAAAACAAAAATGAATGTTATAAATATAAATTAATAAAATATAGAACATTATTGTGACTTAGGAGTAGGGAAGGGTTACATACAAACTTCAGAAGCACAAGCTATAACCAAAGGAAAAAAAGTAAATTAATTTGATTACATCTAAATCGAGGCTTTCTGTTCAACAAAGAACACTGTGGACAAGATATTGTAGTTAGGGCTGGGTGTGGGGGCTGACACCTATAATTCCAACACTTTGGAAGGCTGAGGCAGGAGGATTGCTTGAGGCCAGGAATTTGAGACCAGTTTGGGCAACATGGTGAGATTCCATCTCTATTAAATTGAAAAATATACATTTTTAAAAATAAAAAATACTGAGCCAGGCGCAGTGGCTCACGCCTGTAATCCCAGCACTTTGGGAGGCCGAGGCAGGTGGATCATGAGCTCAAGAGATTGAGACCACCCTGGTCAACATGGTGAAACCCCATCCCTACTAAAAATACAAAAAATCAGCTGGGCATGGTGGTGTGTGCCTGTAATCCCAGCTACTCAGGAGGCTGAGGCAGGAGAATTGCCTGAACCCAGGAGGCGGAGGTTGCAGTGAGCCGAGATCGCGCCATTGCACTCCAGCCTGGGTAACAAAAGCGAAACTCCGTCTCAAAAAAAAAAAAAAAAAAAAAAAAAAAAGTAAATAAATAATAAAAAATAAAAATAAAAAAATATTTGAATGTACAAATAAAATCACAGTTGACAAAGGAATACAACAAGCCACTCAAGTGTCTTAGCTGGATGCAAACATTTTTATCCCCACCCCCACTGTGTAAGAGCAGCCCTACTCCTTCCTAAAGAACAAGGTCCATGATCCCTGCCAGGATGATAACTTCTCTTCTTGTCTGCCAGTCCCTGGGCACAAGGAGCATCGAATGTCTGGTGACAAGTATCATCTACATTTGCTGGATCTGCTAGCAAAACTGTACCTCCTTTAGTAACCAGGACCACTAACCCTTCAGAGCCTAGAGTTGTGGGAAGAGAAAGTTCAGGTCTCCACTAAGTCTTTGGGAGAGATGGCAAGTGGGGTCACTCCTGCTTCCATTTCTTAGTTCTTGGACCCCTGATTTGTTTTTTACGGGAGATACAGTATCATGTAAAATGTTTTGATTCAGTCTTCTGGGAGATAGAAGCCAATCTCTACTGATATCCAGTAGCTGGAGCTATTTCTGGCGAATAAAACCCTTTTCTTGTAAAGTATTGTCTCTAAGCTAGCATTTCAACTGTGTCTTCGGCATGATATTTCAATGCTCTCCCAGGCGGCCAGCCTCTGAGTGGTGTGGGATATGATATGACCAGTGGATCAAATTGTCATAGGCTTACTCCTATACGTTCTTTGCAGTAAAGTGAACTCCCTGCTCTGACACTGTCAGGAATCTTTCCTAAGGAGAAAACATTCCGTGATCCAGGAAAAGTAAACTCACTCCCAAAACGCGGGTTTATTCTTATTAGAACAAGCCTCTGGCCTTTCCAAGTTCGAATGGGCTTGTAGTTAACTTGCCACTAAATTGTCTTCTTGACAAACTACGTATCAGGTGCTCAGCATCAGTGTCTGCTTCTGGCAAGTTGGACATCTGAGGGCAGCAACAGCTAAGTTCACCTTGGTAAGTGGGAACCCATGCCCGTGCACAACATTTTTCTCTCCTACCATGCCCATTTCATTCATCTACCTATTGTGCCAACACTGGGGTAGCTGATGACAGACTGGTGGAGTAATGCTGTCTGCTTGGCTGTTTAGATCCATCGCCATATTAATGCTCTTTGGTGGGCATCAGTGTGTGATACAAAGACTTTCTTACTTCATTCCTACTCCCATGTGTTCAATCACCTCCTTATCTCATTCCTTCAATCTTACTCTTTCATGTGCTCCTGCCCATATGTCTGGATTTATTACATCAAGCCACTACTTCTTCCTTTTTTTTTTTTTTTTTTTTTTTAGACAAAGTCTTGCTCTGTTGCCCAGCTGGAGTGCAGTGGTAAGGTCTCTACTTACTGCAATCTTCGCCTCCCGAGTTCAAGCAATTCTCCTGCCTTGGCCTCCTGAGTAACAAGGAATACAGGCGCGTGCCACCATGCCTGGCTAATTTTTCTATTTTTAGTAGAGACGGGGTTTCACCATGTTGGTCAGGCTTTTCTCAAACTCCTGACCTCATGATCCTACTGCCTGGGCCTCCCAAAGCCCTGGGATTACAGGCATAAGTTACTGCAAGGCCCATTATAGTCTTTTAAAGCCCCTTCAGATGGAGACTACAGTTCAGTTGCTTCCATTTTTAAGAACCACATACGAAGCTGTTCCATTTCTAAATCAAGCTTTGGATTTTTGTTCTTCTATTAGCTGGTCATGAGAGATTCCTGTGATGATCATATTGAGGTGAGTGAGCGGTCCTAGTACGCAGTGGTGAAATTCATGGGGGTCTGGGCTGCATACTTACACTGCTTGTTTCTTGCTAGTCCTTCTTATGCTTGGAGTTCACGCTTATCTTTTTAGATAAGTGCTGCAGGGCTTAAGCAACCTTATAATTTGGAGGTCTTTGTGAATCAAGCTCATGATGGGCATTTCTTGGAGGCATGGCCATTGGTGTCTTTTGGTCAGGCACTTTTATCTCTATGAATGCCTAGCAATATGGCAGGAGTTTTGTTTTGTTTTTTTTTTTTTTCCAAGTATATAATTCTCTTTGCTCCAGAATCTCAGGAGCCAGCACTGTTATTCAACTGCTAGGGTTTCCTGTAGCCCCGTTGCCACTTTGTATCTTTTCTTGCTACTGGTATTTCTAATACCATAGGATCTGCAGGGTTTGTGGTCCAAGCAATAGAGCTGCTAACCTTACAGCTTGGATTTGGTATACAACTCATTTCTACACTAGGACCTTCTTAAAGATGGCAATATGGCCAGGCATGGTGGCTCACACCTATAATCCCAGCACTTTGGGAGGCTGAGGTGGCCGGATCACGAGGTCAGGAGTTCAAGGCCAGCCTGGCCAATATAGTGAGACCCCATCTCTACTAAAAATACAAAAATTAGCCGGGTGTGGTGGTGGGTGCCTGTAAGCCCAACTGCTCGGGAAGCTGAGGCAGGAGAATTGCCTGAACTGGGAAGGCAGAGGTTGCAGTGAGCCAAGACCACGCTGTTGCACTCCAGCCTGGGTGACAGAATGAAACTCCATCTCAAAAAAAATAAAGAAGGTGGCCAATATTTCTTTTTTCTTTTTCTTTCTTTCTTTCTTTTTTTTTTTTTTCTTTTGATAAGTTCTTGCTCCGTTGCCCAGGCTGGAGTGCCATCACAGCTCAGTGCAGCCTCAACTGCCCAGGCTCAAGTGATCCTCCCACCTCAGCCTCCTGAGTAGCTGGGACTACAGGCTCACGCCACCACGCCTGGCTAATTTTCTGTACAGATGAGGTTTTGTCATGTTGCTCAGACTAACGATGGCAATATTTCTTATCAGTTGGTGCATGGGCTGAAGAAGTATTCCCTAGTGTGGAATAGGCTGTCTCCAGAATTGAGGGAAAAGTATTATGCATAGAGGTTCCTTCTTTGTAGTGGGAGGTAAAAGATGTAACGATTTGTCTTTTACTTTGAAATATATGCCCTGGTATATTAACACTTCTGACTATAGGAGCCCTAAAATTTTGCTTACATGTCAGCCCCTGGTTCTCTCCAGGGTTTATCACATATCTTATGGAGCACATGTGCCTTACTAAGTACTCTACTGCGGCCAGTTTTTATTCATTAGCTCCAATTAACATTGATGTAGTAGGTCATTGTGAAGTTTTATGGGATGTCCAGATGGTCCAGATCTCTTTGGACTGTATTATTACAGAAAGCAGGAGAATTAGCATAGCTTTGGGACAAAACCATAAATACATCTTGCTACCCATTCCATGAGAATGCAAACTCTTTCTGACCAGAATATAAAAGAATGTTTTGCCAAGTCAGTGGCTATGTAGCATGCACCTGAAACCATGTTCATCTCCTGTATCAAAGATATTAATTATGTCTAGTACTGTGGCTGAACTTAGAGAAACAACTTATTTAAGTTTGCAGTAAACTGTCATTTTCTGGGAGCAATCTGGTTTCTGCTGGAGCCAAATTGCCAAATTAAATGGGAATATGAGAGTGTCTACCTCTGCATCCTTAAAAGTAGTACTAATTTTTGCCATCTACCCACCTGGGGTGGTTATATTGTTTGTTTATTTGTGCTGCTGCAACAAAATACCACAGATTGGATAATTTTTTTTTCTTTTTTTGAGATGGAGTCTCGCTCTGTCACCTAGGCTGGAGTGCGGTGGCATGATCTCGGCTTACTGCAACCTCCGCCTCCTGGGTTCAAGCCATTCTCCTGCCTCAGCCTCCTGAGTAACTGGGGTTACAGGTGTGTAATGTTGTATCTTTAATAGATACAGCTAATGTTTGTATCTTTAATAGAGACGGGGTTTTACCATGTTGGTCTGGAACTCCTGACCTCATGATCCGCCCACCTCGGCCTCCCAAAGTGCTGGGATTATGTAAGCCACTGCACCTGGCCAGCTTGGGTAAGTTTTAAAGAACACAAATTTATTTTCTTGCAGCTCTGGAGGCTGGGAAGTCTAGGATTAAGGTGCCAGAAAGTTTGATGTCTGTCAAGGGCCTGTTCCCTGTTTTCAGGCTGGCACTTTGTTTCTGCGTCCTCATATGGTAGAAGAGATGGAAGGGAATGAACCTGCTCCTTCAAATCCTTTTATAAGGTCCTAATCCTATCCAGGATGGCTCTGCCCTCATAACTTAATCACCTCCAAAACGCCCTCCATCTTGCAGATCACTTGAGGTCAGGACTTCAAGACAAGCCTAGACAAAATGACAAAACTCATATCTACTAAAAGTACAAAACTTAGCCAGGCATGGTGGCACATGCCTGTAATCCCAACTACTCGGGAGGCTGAGGCAGGAGAACTGCTTGAACCCAAGAGGCTGAAGTTGCAGTGAGCCAAGAATGCACCACTGCATTCCAGCATGAGTGACAGAGGGAGACTGTCTAAAAAAAAAAAAATTAAAAAAAACCACCTCTCTCTTAATACGATCACATTAAGTTTCAATACACGATTTTTGGGGGACACATTTAGACCATATCAGATAGGATTGAAGAGATGATGGGGTATTTTTAGAGGCTTCCACTTGGTTATTTCCCACTATGAGATCCCTTACTCTACAGGCCAAAGACCCAAAGTTAGGATTGTGCCAAGTACTGCATAGGGCAATCCCAATTATACATTTGTGAACCAGAGAAATGACAGCTAGTTGGGAAAACAAATCTAATAGCCCCACTATAAGCAAGACTTTGGTCATAACACTGTAAGGCCTCATTCTAACAGGGAGACCATGATGTTACCTTGGGTCTTCTGATATTGATGTCAACTCAAACCTTTGCATCCCACTAGTGTTCAAAATATTTGGGATACCTAAGTAAGTGGGCAGTGGTCCCTTTGGAGAAAGACTAGCAGGAATTATTAACATGTATATTTGGCATGAGGTTAGGGTCCATCCTTCTGGAAACTTGGCCCTCTTTTCAGTCAATGGGCTCTGTAGCTGAAAAACTAATTTAGATCCAGGAGCTAAGCAAGGAATCATAAAATTTAACTTAGGTAATTGCTCTCAATTTAGTGATCACCCGTATTCAGTTTCTTCTGATAGTGCAAGCCGAGTTATACTCTTACTGCCCATATATTTTGCCCCTGTGGATACTGTATTCCAACCGTCTCCTTTACTCTCTGCAGGTCAGGGGCTCTTGGTTATAACCCTATGACTCCGCCACTCATTTAGATAATTATATCAACCTGGCTTCTGGCAGTTCCATACCATTACACAAACTCTACTGTTTTGGAATCCTAACATCCCCATTGCTTTTACTGAGCCTACTCTGTAATGACCTCTCCTACTATTAATCCTGTCTAATAAAGGAGACCCAGTGCTAAATATTTTAGTGATGCTGGTACCCCTCTCCCCAGTGCATTACTATGGCCTTGGTAACGGTGTGCTCAACAGTCCTTCTCATGATACATAATCATCTGATGAGTCTTTCAGCATTACATAGGTATCTAATGCCCATTTCAGCATGCCTATTTCCCTGAGCTTTCAATCTCTTCCTCCACTGCCTACTATAGCAATTCTGACATTTAAACTTTAGTATGGGTCGTTATTTTTTGCATGCTTCTAGGATCCATACTAGTAGTGAGTTGCTAATGTCTCCTAAGATCCTTGACAGTGTTGAATCTTATATTTTTGCAGAGTACCTCAAGTAAATATAGTCTGTCTTATCCAACATATTGTTCCAGATTGCTTATGGTGCACCCTCAGAATCCAGTGCTAATAATGCCAACCAACACATTCTGTTTAGGTCTTGCAATTTTGGGGGGTAGAGCTTCTTTCTTTCCTTATCAAGCCCAGCAAGTCTGAAGCTGCATTATGTTCGAACTTAGTTGTAGATCTAGTAGCCAGGAAGGGAAATGGGAGCAACTCATGGGGTAGGCACGTGTGGCTACAGGGAAAGGTCTCTTCATTTTCTTCAAACAAGAAGGGTGTGCTAACTCTTGGTGATGGGCACTTCTGCAGACCAGAGGAATTCAAAGACTTTGAACTGTGGGTTCAAAATCTTAAATGACATTCACCCAAATTCACCTAGCTCAAGGGACAGTGTCCTGTTTTTCATAATCTTGGCCCTAATCTTGGCATGGTAGAATTGCTTTAATTCTGCATTCAGTCTCTTCCCATTATTGTTACTAATTAAGAAAAAAGGCCGAGCACAGTGGCTCACGCCTGTAATCCCAGCACTTTGGGAGGCCAAGGTGGGCGGATCACGAGGTCAGAAGTTCAAGACCAGCATGGCCAATATGATGAAACCCCATCTCTACTAAAAGTACAAAAATTAGCCAGGCATGGTGGCATGCACCTGTATTCCCAGCTACTCAGGAGGCTGAGGCAGGAGAATTGCTTGAACCTGGGAGTCGGAGTTTGCAGTGAACTGAGGTCTTGCCACCATCCAGCTTGGGTGACAGAGTGAGACTCCATCTCAAAAAAAAGAAAAAAAGCCCGATCTGTATATGTACAAGTCTACACACATGCATATACATCCAGTGAAGTACATGTGAATTTAAAGAAATCTCTAGAAGAAAATATCAAACTTTTAATACTGGTTAAATACATGGAGGGGAGTAAAATGAAAAGTTTTGGAGAAAGAAATTTGCACAATTTTCTATACATTCTGCCATATCTAGATATTTTCTATAAATATTTACAACATTTTAAAGTATTAGGAAAAGTAAAAGGATCAATCAACATAGGGGGAGAGAACCAGAAGCGGGAAGGAAACTTTAGCAATGTCCTTTTTTATCTCCTAAGAAGTTTGACTTCACTTCACCTAACCCAAGAGGAGAGAATGAATGGATGATGGCTATTGAGAGCTTGTGCCTGGAGAAGGTGGGAATGAGAAGGGAGTTGATGTCTTTAGCCAGCCATACTCTTTCATTCCTCCTTCAGAAAGGGCCCAAGGGCCTGGGGATTCCAGCTGTGATCCAGTGACCATGAGAAGCATATGAATCTGGGTGCATTACAGCAGGATGATTCAGCTAGGGACGGTTGCGAGTGACACCACAGGAGGTGTATCTGTGCAGAAACAGGTCTTCACAGCTTTTTGGAACATTAGCATGGTAGGAAAGAGCAAAACGATCTATATAAATAAAATGAAGCTTCAGTCTTTTAAAACAATTGATCAGGTAGATTTTCAATACATTTGACAAAGGTATTTAGAATCACATATTGGTTTTCTGTAGCTACTATGATAACAAATTACCACAAATCTGGTGGTTCCAGACAACAGAAATTTATTCTCTCACAGTTCTGGAGGCAGAACTCCAAAGTTGGTTTCACAAGGCAGAAGTCTGGGTGTTGGCAGGACCATGCTCTCTCTACAGGCTCTAGAGGCCTTGACTCTTGCAGTTTCTGGTGGTGGCAGTATTCCTTGACTTGTGGCCATGTCACCCCAATTCTCCTCCATCTTCATATCATCTCTCTGTATGGATAAAATTTCCCTCCTCCTCCCTTCCTCCTATAAAGGCACTTGGGATTCCATTTAAGGTCCACCTTTAATGTAATTCATATCTCCCCATCTCAAGATCTTTAATCAAAACCTGCAGAAACTCTTTATCCTTATAAACAAACACTTACAGGTTCCAAAGGTTGTAACCTGACATACTTCGGAGCCATTCAGCCTACTGGAGATGGATTGATTTACCATATGCAACACACATGAAATTAACATTGAGGATTCTGGCTGGGCACCGTGGCTCATACCTGTAATCCCAGGAATTTGGGAGGCTGAGGCAGGCAGATCAAGAGGTCAGGACTTCCACTCCTATTGACTTCAACTGTAGTTTTAGCTGAAATTTGAATTTTGAAGCTATGATGCAGTTTTGGAGAAAACATGGCCAAAAATGTATATGGTGGGTAGCAGTTTAGGAAATACTCTCACAAGACTGGATGTGGTGGCTCAGGCCTGTAATCCCAGCACTTTGAGAGGCTGAGGCAGGCGGATCAAGACGTCAGAAGTTTGAGACCATCCTGGCCAAATGGTGAAACCCCATCTCTACTAAAAATACAAAAATTAGCTGGGCATGGTGGCACGTGCCTGTAGTCCCAGCTACTCAGGAGGTTGAGGCAGGAGAATTGCTTGAACCCAGGAGGCAGAGGTTGCAGTGAGCCGAGATCATGGCACTGTACTCCAGCCGGGGCAACAGAGTGAAACTCCATCTCAAAAAAAAAAAAAAAAAAAAAAAAAAAAAAAAAAAAAAAAGAGCAGGCTGCTTCTAGAGAACCCAAAATTGAGAAACAATAGTAGTTTCATGTATCTGTCAATCAGAAGAGAGCTGTGGTATGTATTCAGACACCAATTAGAGAAAATAATTGGTGGCTTCAAAGTTGAGCTCTGCCTCCCCAATTCAACCTAGTGAGTAGAACTTCTACCTCTGATTCTTACCCCAACTAACGGCATAAGAGTAGACACTGATGTGTAGGCTTCAATTCACAGGCAGGCTGCTTCTCACATGAGCAACACCCTATAGCTGACTTCTCAGTAATAAGCAGGGACTTATTTGCATTACCATGTAGAATCCAAGTAGGAAGTTGACTTATAGTAATAATACTAGCTAACATTTATTGAGCATTTATTTTATCCCCTGTAATGTGCTGATTGCCTCTCATGTATTGTCTTATTTAATTTCAAAGCAAACTTTGAGGTAGCTTGACTCACTAAGGCTCTTTGATTATACGCAAGCAAACAAGATTAATTGGAAGACCTCTGGGCTGTCTCACAAATCAGGAGAGCTGCAAAAACAGGATTAGTAAGGACAGAAATAACAGCAGTTCAGTTGTAAGAACTTAGACACAGCTCTTAGTGCTTTTTTCAGTTCATGGCATTATCATTGGATAACTAAATGGCCTTTCACCTCTGTGGGTTTCCACTCACAGTTTGAATTCCAAGCAGAGTTAATCTCACCCTGATGGGACAAAGGCACAATTATTGGCTTTGCCTGGGACAAATGCCCACCCTGGGCCAGGGGAGCAGGTTCAGTCATGAAAAAAGAGTGAGGGGTCAGGCTCAATGGCTCATGCCTGTAGTCCTAGCACTTTGGGAAGCCAAGGCAGGTGGATCACCTGATGTCAGGGGTTCGAGACCAGCCTGGCCAACATGGTGAAACCCCATCTCTACTAAAAATACAGAAATGATCTGGGCATGGTGGCACACGCCTGTAATTCCAGATACTCAGGAGGCTGAGATAGGAGAATCGCTGGAACGCAGAAGGCAGAGGTTGTAGTTGACCAAGTTCGAGCCACTGCACTCCAGCCTGGGTGACAGAGCCAGACTACATCTCAAAAAAAAAAAAAAAAAAAAAAAGAATGTGTCTCAAACACTATTCTGCAAGTGTGAAAGAGGGAAGAGATAGAATTGTGAAAGTTCACTAAGCAAGCTGATAGTGAAACTGTATCTTTCAGTCTGTGACCTTTGGAACTCTGATAAGATACAGACTACTGTTTAGCCTGTCTACTACAGGTAATGTTTTCTCTAGACCAGGGCTGTGGATTAAACTGTGTCCTCTCAAAGTTCACATGTTGAAACCCTAACCCTGAAATGTGACAGTATATGGAGATAAGGCCCTTGGGAGATAATCAGATTTACATAAGGTCATCAGATTAGAGTCCTCTTGATGGAATTAATGCCCTTATAAAAAGAAGAAAAAAGTTACCAAAGCGCTGTCTCTGCCATGTGAGGACACAGTGAGATGACAGCTTTCTGCGAGCCAAGAGTGAGCCCTTACCAGAACGCAGCCATGCCAGCACCCTGATCTTGGTCTTCCAACCTCCAGAACTGTGTAAAGATTCTCTGTTATTTAAACTATCAGTCTATGGTATTTTCTTACAGTTGGCGCCCAAGCCAACCAAGACAACCAGCATCCTCACCCCTCATTTTGGAAGCAGCTTTCCAAATTTTTTCTGAAACAGAGTTTCACTCTTGTCACTCAGGCCAGAGTACAGTGGCGTGATCTTGGCTCACTGCAACCTCCACCTCCAGGGTTCAAGCAATTCTCCTGCCTCAGCCTACCGGGTAGCTGGGATTACAGGCGTCTGCCACGATGTCCAGCCAATTTTTTGTATTTTTAGCAGAGACGGAGTTTCACCATGTTGGCCAGGCTGGTCTTGAACTGCTGATCTCAGGTGATCTGCCTGCCTTGGTCTCCCAAAGTGCTAGGATTACAGGGATGAGCCACTGTGCCCAGCCCCCCACCTTTTTTTTTTTTTTTTTTTTTTGGAGACAGAGCAAGACTCTGTCACCCAGGCTGGAGTACAGTGGCACGATTTTTGCTCATTAGCACCTTCACCTCCCAGGTTCAAGCAATTCTCCTGCCTCAGCCTCTCCAGTAGCTAGGATTACAGGTGCCCACCACTACGCCCACCTAATTTTTGTATTCTTAGTAAAGATGGGATTTCACCATTTTGGCCAGGCTGGTCTGGAACTCCTGGTCTAGGCAGTCTTAATAAGAAAGTCAAGCACAGGGCCCTCTAGTAAACCAAGCCAATTAGACTCTCCAGGGATAATGACGGAGGGACTCTAGGTGGGTGAATTGAGTTTATTCCCATAGCATGATCTAAGGAAAGAAGGCATGTATATTTCTGACTAAGATTTGATAGCTTCCTGATCCTCTTTCTTCACAAGACCTGGCTCATCAGTGTTTCTTTTAATTCTGTGAGCTATAAAGTGTCTTCCAATAAATTCCTTTTTCCATCTAGGTGAGTCAAAGATTCTTTCAGTTTCTTGCGTAACTGATTCAGAAATGGTACCTGGGAGTGAAACTGCAAGCAACAGAACTCTGCTGTGCAAACAGCAGAATTAGGTGCAAGGCAATGAGAATTCCTCAATTTAGTTTAGAAAGTTAAAGGCAGTTATTTTTCCTGAGCTTCCAAATTCATATGTTCACCAATAAATTTCCCTTTTTGCCCAATCTAGTCCTGATTAATACAAGCTACTTATGCAAAATGCAAGGACTTAGGCTAGTGAGGTGCTTCTCTTCCTGTGGTCATTTGCTGAATTGATGTGGGCTCCCATTGTGTGTGTGCCTGGCAGCAATTTTTTTAACCCACTAGAGTAGCCTCAATGTACATCAATACCTGGCCCCAGACCAAGCCTTTTGCTTTTATAACCCTCAAGCTAATACATGAGAACTGGAAATTTAGGTGCATAGATAAGTACCCAACCACACTCCCCCTTCTTTCTAAGATTATCGTATTAGAAAGAGCCTATGGAAACCAAAAAGGCAGAGAACAGCCGGCAAGCATAGTAATAAAGATGACCACCATTTGTTAAAACTTCACTGTGTGCCAGACATTGGGCTATTATGTCACTTAATCCTGGAAGAGCAATACTATCATGTTTTGTTTTGTTTTGTATCTAAGGTTGAGCTGCAGAGGCTCAGAGCTGAATTGATTCAATCAGTCATTCTTTTCTGTTATGGGCATGATATAATCATCTGTCTAGACATGACCCCTATTTTTTCTTATCTTCTTTATCCTTCATCCCCAAGTGTATCTAATGTGTGTCTTTCCAATCTACTTTCCATAGACTTAGAGATTCGTAAAAATATGTAGTATAGTGTCTGCTTTTAAACTGTATATAAATGAATCATACTGTATGTCTCACTCTGCAATTTGCTTTTTTTACTCAGCATTATGTTTCTGAGATTCATCCACGTTGATATATATAGAGAGAGCTAGTTCATCTGTTTAAACTGCTCCATTATATACGATTATATCTATATACTGTACCTTACTTAGGTATTTTCTCCTGATGGATATCTAGACTGTTTCTAATTCTTTCCTAATACAACAACAACAAAATACCTCAATGAATAATCTTGCACACATCTCTCCATGCATTGTGTAAGAGTCTCTCTAAGACATACCTAGAAGTAGAATTGCCTCAGGCTATATATATTTTCAGTTTTAAGAAATCTTGCCAAATTACTTTTCAAAGTAGCTTTACTAATTTACACTCCCATCAACAGTACATGAGAGTTCTTGAGAGAGATACTATTAGCATCTCCATTTTACAGGTGAGGAAACTGAGGAAACACAAAAAAGTGTCCAAAGTGAAACACTGTCTATCTGAACCGGGTCTATCTAGCTCCAGAACTACACTATTCAATATCAGGATACGACATACACTAATTAACATAAAAAATACGTTCAGCTCTAAGTGACAGAACCATCTACCAGTAGCTAAGGCAGTATAGGCATTTTCCATCTCACTTAACAACAAGGACTCAAGAGAAGTAGTTCAGAGCAAGTCAGCAGCTCAGCTATGTCAACACAGGTACTCTTGAGGTTTTTTCTCCACCACCTTTAGCTGCTGAGTTTTCACCCTTATCTCCTCTCAGTCCTAGGATGTCTGACATTGTTCTGACATTGTGGTTGAGTTCAAAGCAGGAAGAAAAGGGTTGGGGTGGTGGTGCATGCGGGCAGTGGCACCATGAAGCTCTTTGCTTGTTCTCCTTTTTATAGGAAAGAAAAATGCCTTCCTTGAATTTTCACTCATCCAAGCCTACTTCCTTTATTTGTCTCATTGGTCAGAATTTGGTCAGAGCCCACTGTTGAACGAATTTCAGATAAAGTGGAATGAGATGATCATGTATGGTTTAAATAACTGTGACTCAGCTACTGAGGCTCCAGGAAGGATCTACTTTCCTGGATCTCAAGCCATCTTCAAGTCTAAAACCAGTCCTGTTAGCAAGAAAGAAAGGAAACAACTCTTGGATATTGACGTGGTTTTTCTTCCAACTTGGTATCTTCTTAGATTTCTTTGCTGACATCCTCATCCCACTGAGTTGTTAAATTCTTGCTCGGTCCTGGTCCTCTTCTCTTTCCAAGGTATTTTAAAAAAGGCCAACAGATGGCCAACAGGCCAAATTTGAGTTTTTAACCCCTGCTGTATGCTTCCTAGGCTGATAGTATCCATTTTTATAGTTTTAATTACCATTTACATACTGATGACTCCTAAATTTGTATCTCCAGCTTCCTCCTCTGCCTTGAGCTTCAGATCCATATGTACCATTGCCTCCTTGGATATTCCTAAGACACATCAAAGTCAGCGTATCCAAAACTGAGTTTTTCACCTCCCACCTAAACTTGCTCTTTCTTCTTTGGTGAATCCTGTCTCAGTGAATACCACCCCCTTCCACTCAGTTACCCAAGTTAGAGACCTGCAAGATATCTTGATATTTTCACTCACTTCCCACATAATAACTCTCAATTTTTATCTGCTTTTCTTCATCTCCATTGCAACCCTGACCTAAAATTTTGTGATTCAAGTGTTTGTGGTGTGGACCTGCAGCACAGCGCATGGATGCCCTTTTCTGTTTGTTTGAGACGGAGTCTCACCCTTTTGCCCAGGCTGGAGTGCAATGGCACGATCTTGGCTCACTACAACCTCCGCCACCTGGGTTCAAGGGATTCTCCTGCCTCAGCCTCCCAAGTAACTGGGATTACAGGCACGAGCCACCACACTCTGCTAATTTTTTTATGTCTTTAGTAGAGAAGGGGTTTCACCATGTTGGTTAGGCTGGTCTGGAACTCCTGACCTTGTGATCTGCCTCCTAAAGTGCTGGGATTATAGGCGTGAGCCACTGTACCCGGCCTGGAAGCTTCTTAAAAAATGCGGAATCTCAGGCTCTACCTGAGACCCACTAAATCAGAAATCTGCATTTTAACAAGGTCCCCCAGCAAAATTTTTTTAAATTTGAGAACTTCTTATCTTTTGCCATCATTTACTATGTCGAGGTAAATTTCTGGCCCCCTAAAACTCTTCCTTTACACTGCAAACCTCACAAGTCCCCTCCCTCATTAAAGCCAATAACTAGCTCCCCATTGCTTTAGAGACAGAATGCAAAAGCTCACGGAGTACAAAGCCCTGCGGAAGTTCCCCGGCTGCCTCGTCTCCAGCCCCATTCTGCCTTGGCCTGTGGAGGCCAGCCACATTAGTCTCTTTCCAATTCCTGTGCCAGGCTATATTTTTTTCCAACTCGGGGCCTTTTTGCCTGCTGCCCACCCCTATACCCAGCATGATCTCAACTGCCCTGGCACATAGCTAACTCCTACTCTTTTGCTTTCTCAAAAAAGCCCCCTCTCACAGCCCAGCTGAGATTAGCAGCTCTCCTGTTCAGCTCTCTTTGCACACCATGCTCTTTGAAACATTTATCACAGTTGTATTTAAATAATGAAGTGTGGTTTTCATCATTCAATGTCAGTCTTCCCAACCGAATCCAAGCTATAAAAACAACTGTATGGGCTCTGTGCATTGTTACATCCTTTCAGCGCCTAGTACAGTGCTGGATGCACAGGAGGGGCTCAATCAGTATCTGTTGACTTAATGGCCCTGGGAGTTGTCCTGGCTCAGGGTGGCCACACTTTCTTAGTTCAACTGGAATCGAGAAATCAGAAAAAGACCCAGAGGGCCAAGGAAGTATAATTTGACCACCAGCAGCTAATCAGGGATGAAAATGTCCAATTCTGACTGATGGACCCCATGCACGTGCTGAAAGGAAACCAGCAGCAGCTCGCCTGAGGGTGATGGTAAACATTTTGTTCCCCAGCCAGTGCCCTCCTCCTCAATAGACTCCCAAACTGACCTTTAGAAGCACTTTTGTATAGTGGGAGGTCTCTTTTAACCTCCAGTGAATAGGGGTATGAAGTGGTGTTTGCTTTTTGCCCTTTGTTCTCTGGCTGAGAAAAGTCTGGAGGCGGGCGGAGTGAGGCTTAGTAATACAGTTGCCTTGCCTTTCATATGCTAAAGAGGTTTTTCCTCCTGGTTTAGTATAATCTAAGAGTTGTGAAGGTCTGGAAGGGATCCACTCCCCTTCCTTTTGGCATCTCATTTCCTGCAGACTAGGGGTAACTTTGCAATTAATAGAAAAACCAGAGCTTTGAAAATATCATCTGCATTGCCCACCAAGCATCTCCGTGAGTTGAGCCAGTGTAGTAGGATCGTTAAATGCTAAGTTTACAGGAAGGACATCCAGGGGAAACACGGGAAAGTCCCGCCACCGAGAACCTGGCCAGAGATACTTGAGTTCCTGCCGTTCTCCACACCCCAAGGGGAAAAGCTGAGGTTGACTTGCTCAAGATAGCCTGTTATCACAGCCTTTGACTCCCATACAGGCATGGATCTGGGTTTGGGGGCATTACATTTATGCAGTTTGGAGGGTTCTCCAAATGAAGAAAGAGAATGTTATTAATAAAGTCAGGTTCAGGGCTTTAGAAAGAACGAGTGCAACTGAGGACAAGTTTGTTTTGTTTTGTTTTGTTTTTGAAACGGAGTTTCGCTCTTGTTGCCCAGGCTGGAGTGCAATGGTGCGATCTCGGCTCACCGCAACTTCAGCCTCCCGGGTTCAAGAAATTCTCCTGCCTCAGCCTCCCGAGTAGCTGGGATTACAGGCACGCGCCACCATGCCCAGCTATTTTTTATTTTTATTTTTTGTATGTTTAGTAGAGACAGGTTTCTCCATGTTGGTCAGGCACCCGACCGACATGAACTCCCAACCTCAGGTGATCCACCAGCCTCAGCTTCCCAAGGTGCTAGCGTTACAGGTGTGAGCCACCGCACCTGGCCAACAAGCTTTGTGACATATCCACATCTATCCCTGGCCACATATGCTGGAAAAGCTGAGGCTTCAAAGCCCTTGGGCAGGTGTCTCACTACCTAAAGCCTTTATCCAGTAATCTGTAAAATGGAACTCTCAATCTCTTCTCCACAGAGATAAGGTAAAGATGCGTAAGATAATGGCACAGAAAATAGCCAGTATTTGATAGGAAGGACTCAGTAAAAACAACCTGGTGGAGACCTCTTTGGGAATTTACAAATCCCTTCTGGGCTACCTTCTCCTTCCCTTTAGTATCTCCCTTGCCTTTAAGCTTTTGCAGGGACTGCTGGGATCAGTCTAGGATATATACTCTTACTGGTGTGGTGACTTAAGAAAGGCAATCCAATCAGGCAGCTGAAGTCAATACGTTTTTTTTGGACATTGAAAGATTTTTTAATAAATTTAATTTCCTTTACTTTTATTGTTTTATCCTTAGCTTTCTTTTTTGATATTTTTCTTTGTTTTACTTCATAAGGACCCAGTGCAAGGTTAATTGGTTTTTTTTTTTTCTTGTTTAATTTGATTTGTCGTTTAATTTTTTGCCACTGTGCAAAAGGCAATCCAAAGGTCAGCCTGGTGTGTGTGTGTGTACTGAATTAGGTCCTTATTGTTTACCATCCCTAATGTTTACCAGCCTTTACCAGCTCCATGTTTATAATCCCGAGGGCATCTATGTTTATAATAAATCAAAATCAGCTAGCAAACACACAGAAGAGTAGGAAAGGAATAAGGAAAATGCTGTGAACTAACATAGAGCAAGCAGGGAAATAGCAGCGGAGTTTGTGAGGGAGCCTCTGGCCTGGTACTACCTGGTTCAATTCCCAATTTAGCCACTTACCAGGTTTTAACCTATAGCTATATTCATTTGAACTTTCTAAATCTCACTTTGCTCATCTAGAGCACTGGGTTATTTATAGAGTTTTCCTTAGAGTTTTGCTGTGAGGATTAAATGAGAAAATCCTCTCGAAGTGCTAAGAATAGTCAGTGGAACAGGGTAAACCCTCAATAAATGTTAGTTATTATTAACAGCACCTCCTGTGTAGCCCGTAGTGAGCTTTATATATGTCACCTCATGTCACAGCACTGAGAGATTAAATGGCCTGCCCAAGATGGGGAAATGTAAGAGTTTAGACAAAGAAGCTATTTTTAATGAGTTTCCATTTACTGCTTTTTACCAAATCAAAGACTCATGGATTTGTAAGATTTGTAATGCCTATTTCCAAGCATTAAAATGTGGGGAAAAAAATATATGTCTCAGAAACAAAAGCTAACAGTGCTCTTTCTGCGACACTGCATCTTGTATCTTCCCTCCAAACTTCTCTCGTTAGCACATTGTCCAATGACGGACGTGCCCATTGCCAGCATTGTTTCTTAGCTAGATCAGGTACAGAAAGCTCAGTCTGGAGTCCTGTAGCATCTTTATTGTACCTTCCATTGTCATCATTTCAAGAAGTGATCCAGATATTTGGCTGATCAAGCTGGGAAGGTCACCCTTCTTCCAGCTAAAGAAAACCACTAGGCAACTGTATGGTAATGTTCGGTTTCTACCCTAATCCAAGTTTTGTGCTGACCTACTCTGCAGAATACCTTAGTAGAGGCCGGGGACACCTGATTATAGAAACCACCCTGTGGGAAATGGGGTGATGTAGAAAGTAAAATAAATGGTGTGAAGAACCTGAGTCTAGTGGCAACTTTTTCAACACAAGTAACTATGAGGCTTTGGGAAAGTGACTTCCTCTATAAAATGACACTAATAATCCCACCCCACTTTCTTCTGATCATCAGTGAGGATCTATGATATGCAGGTTGAGCATCCCTAATCTGAAAATCTGAAATCTGAAATGCTCCAAAATACCAAAATAAAAAACTGTTGGAGCACTAGCATGACACCACAAATGGAAACTCCACACCTGACCTCATGTGATTGGTCAGTGTCAAGACCCAGGCACATAACACACAGTTTTTCAGCATTCCCAATGGGAATGCCCAGATTTCCCCACACAAGCACACCCGCCCAGGTTAATAAAATGGCACATATGCAGACCAGGCATGCCCGTGGTAGGTTCCCCATGATGCCCTACATGAGACCCAAACCTACATGAATTACTCACTGTGGGTTTTTGCTTATTTTTCGCTCTGTGGTATAAAAATGTGTTGAACAAATCAGAAGTGCCTGCAGATACTCCTCTGGGTAACAGTGATAAGAAAAAGAGGAAGCTTTTATGTTTATCTAAAGCACACAGAAAGTCAAGCTGTTGGAGAAATTGGACAGCAGTGTCAGTGTAAAATGTCTTACACAAGAGTATGGCGTTGGCATGACCTCCGTGTGTGACCTGAAGAAACACAAGGATAAACTGTTTAAGTTCTATGCTGAAAGTGATGAAGAGAAGTTAATGAAAAATAGAAAAAACAATACATAAAGCTAAAAATGAAGATCTTGATGATGTGTTGAAAGATTAGGTCTGTCAGTATCACAGTGAACTTATGCCATTTAACAACATGCTGATCATGAAACAAGCGAAGATCTATCATGATAAACTAAAAATTAAAGGGAACTGGTGAATATTCAACAGGCTGCTACAAAATGTTTGTGAAACCAATCAAAAATGCTGTCCCTCGGGATCCTTGTCTTTTTGTTAGCATAATAATGGACTGGTAAAAAATTCACTCCAGGAATTTTTTTTTTTTTTTTTTTTTTTTTGAGACGGAGTTTCACTCTTGTTACCCAGGCTGTAGTGCAATGGCATGATCTCGGCTCACCGCAACCTCCACCTCCTGGGTTCAGGCAATTCTCTTGCCTCAGCCTCCTGAGTAGCTGGGATTACAGGCACGCGCCACCATGCTCAGCTAATTTTTTGTATTTTTAGTAGAGACAGGGTTTCACCACGTTGACCAGGATGGTCTCGATCTGTTGACCTCATGATTCACCCGCCTCGGCCTCCCAAAGTGCTGGGATTACAGGCTTGAGGCACTGTGCCCGGCCTCACTCCAGAAATTTAAGAAAAGACACAGCATTAAATTTTTAAAAATTTGTGGTGATATGCCAGGTGTGGTGGCTCTCACCTGTAATTCCAGAACTTTGGGAGGCTGGGCAGGCAGATTGCCTGAGGTCAGGAGTTCAAGACCAGCCTAACAGGGTGAAGCCTCATCTCTACTAAAAGTACAATTAGCTGGGCATGGTGGCACATGCCTGTAATCGCAGCTCCTCAGAAGGCTGAGGCAAGATAATCGCTTCAACCTGGGAGGCAGAGGTTGCAGTGAGCTGAGATTGTGCCACTGCACTCCAGCCTGCACAACAGAGCAAGTCTGTCTCAAAAAAACAAAAACAATAGGCCGGGCGCGGTGGCTCAAGCCTGTAATCCCGGCACTTTGGGAGGCCGAGGTGGGTGGATCACGAGGTCAAGAGATCGAGACCATCCTGGTCATCATGGTGAAACCCCGTCTCTACTAAAAATACAAAAGCTGAGGCAGGAGAATTGCTTGAACCCAGGAGGCAGAGGTTGCGGTGAGCCGAGATTGCGCCATTGCACTCCAGCCTGGGTAACAAGAGCGAAACTCCATCTCAAAAAAAAAAAAAAAAAAAAAAAAAACACAAAAACAAAAACACCCTGTGGTAGTAAAGCATCTGCTAATCACAAAGCAGTGGAGAAACTCATTGATGAGTTTGCTAAGGTCATTGGTTATGAAAATCTAATGCCAGAACGAGTCTATAGTGCTGATGAGACATCACTGCTCTGGCATTATTGTTCCAGGAAGACACTGACTACAGCTGATGAGACAGCACCTACAGGAATTAAGACTGCCAAAGACAGAGTAACTGTGCTGGGATGTGCTAATGTGGAAGGCATGCATGTTTAAGTGTAAACCTACTATGATAGACAAAAGCTTACATCCTCCCTGTTTTCAAGGAGTGAATTTCTTTTTTTTTTCTTTTTTTGAGATGACGTCTTGCCCTGTCATTAGGCTGAGTGCATTAGCACGATCTCTGCTCACTGTGACCTCCAACTCCCTGGTTCAAGCGATTCTCCTGCTTCAGTCTCCTGAGTAGCTGGGATTTCAGGCACACACCATCATGCCCAACTAATTTTTTTATTTTCAGGAAAAATGAGGTTTCACCATGTTGGCCAGGATGGTCTCGATCTCCTGACCTCATGATCCACCCACTTCAGCCCCCCAAAGTGCTGGGATTACAGGCATGAGCCACTGTGTCCGGCCTCAAGGAGTGAATTTCTTACTGGTTCATTACTATATTAACAAAAAGAGATGGATCACCAGGGACATCTTTTCTGATTGGGTTCACAAACATTGTGTTCCAGTGGCTTGTGTTTACTGTAGATGGCTTGTGCTGGACTAGATGATGACTACAAGATTTCGCTATTGCTTGATCACTGTTCTGCTCATCCTCGGTTGAAATTCTCACCAGAAATAAGGTTTATGCCATGTAGTTTCTCCAAATGTGACTTCAGTAATTTAGCTGTGTGACTTAGTATCTTTAGATCAGTGAAGAGTAAATATAAAAACATTTTCTTGAACAATATGCTAGCAGTAGTGAACAGGGGTGTGGGTGTGGAAGATTTGCAAGAAGAGTTTAGTGTGAAAGATGCCATATATGCTGTTGCCAATACTTGGAACACAATGACTAAAGACACAGTGTACATGCCTGATACAACCTCTGGCCTGCCACTGTGTTCAGAGTTGATGATGAACAACGTGGTGACTTTGAAGAATTCCACGTGTCAAGTGTGAAATAAAAGTCTCTGACCTTCTTATATATGCAAAAATATATATTTTCAGTGGTTGTTATAAGTAAGCTGGAAAAAGTGGATATTGAAGACATTTTTAACATGAATATTGAGCCTCCAGTTCTTCGTTTATAAACCAATGATGGAATAGCCGAAATGGCTCTGAATCAAGATGATGGTATTAGTCCAAGAGTGGTAGATTATGCCTGTAATCCCAGTGCTTTGGGAGGCCGAGGTGGAGGGTCACTTGAGCCCATGAGTTCAAGACTGGCCTGGGCAACATAGGAGACTCTCATGTCTACGAAAAATTTAAAATTTGCACGGTTGGTTGCTCATGCCTGCAATCCCAATATTTTGGGAGGCTGGGGTGGGTGGATCACAAGGTTAGGAGTTTGAGACCAGCCTGGCCAACATGGTGAAACCCCGACTCTAAAAGATACAAAAATTAGCCGGGCATGGTGGTGTGCACGTGTAATCCCAGCTACTCAGGAGGCTGAGGCAAGAGAATTGCTTGAACACGGAAGGCAGAGGTTGCAGTGAGCTGAGATCGTGCCACTGCACTCCAGCCTGGGTGACAGAGCAAGACTCCATCTCAAAAAAAAAAAAAATTGCTAGGCATGGAGGCACACACCTGTAGTCCTAGTTACTTGAGAGGCTGAGATGGGAGAATCACATGAGCCCATGAGTTCAAGTGTGCAGTGAGCTATGGTCTATGATCTTTGATCAAGCCACTATACTCCAGCCTGGATGACAGAGTGAGACCCCATTTCTACAAAGAAAATTTAAAGAAGCTACAAGAACAACAAGATGATAATGACAATGAAGGTGACTTTAACATTACAGGAAAAGTGCCTATAGGCAGCATGCTGAAAATGTGTGATGAAATTATTGAAGGATGAAAGCAGCATGTATTCATAACAGAACAAGAAGTCAAGTCAGTTAATAAAATCAGAGGCGGCCGGGCGCAGTGGCTCAAGCCTGTAATCCCAGCACTTTGGGAGGCCGAGGCGGGTGGATCATGAGGTCAAGAGATTGAGACCATCCTGGTCAACATGGTGAAACCCCGTCTCTACTAAAAATACAAAAGATTAGCTGGGCATGGTGGCGCGTGCCTATAATCCCAGCTACTCAGGAGGCTGAGGCAGGAGAATTGCCTGAACCCAGGAGGCGGAGGTTGCGGTGAGCCGAGATCGCGCCATTGCACTCCAGCCTGGGTAACAAGAGCGAAACTCTGTCTCAAAAAAAATAAATAAATAAAATTAAAAAAATAATAAAATAAAATCAGAGGCTTCTAAGACAAAAACTGTTGTCAATGAGGCAGATGACTCTGGAGGAAACACTTTAAAAAACCATGCAGGAGAATGTCTCCTCATTGCTAGAGGACCCACTTCCTGGCCCCTCCACTGCTTCTGATGTTTCTTCTCACCTGAAAAAAAATAAAACAGTACAGTATACAGTAACCTTTTAATCCAAACCTCTTAATTGTAGGTAGAGACAGAAAGCCCCCAATTGTTAGTTTTGCTGTTGTTTGACAGCTGATACAGATATCCTGATGATGTTACTACACTGCTCAGTTACCCCAAACACAGCATTTTTTCCCTGTATTAATTGTATGTCATACTTTTTCCTGTACGTATGTGTGAATAAGTATAAGAAAACAATTGCTTATCAGTAGCATATAAAGTCAAAGTCAAGAATTATGGTGATGCCAAAAAACCACACATTGTCCACATGGGTGCGTAAGATAGTGACACCTTTGCTTTCTGATGGTTCAATGTAACAAACTGTTAACATGCACAAAAATCAACAAACATGTTGTATAAAATTACCTTTGGGCTATGTGTATAAGGTATACATAAAACATAAATGAATTTTGCATTTAGACTTGGGTCTCATTTCCATGGTATCTTACCATGTACATACAAATATTCCAAAATTGGAAGAAAATTCCAAACCCCCAAAATTTCTGGTCTCGGCCATTTTGGATAAGGGGTACTCAACTTGTAATGCATGTGAAATATAGTATGTGTGGGAGTGCTGTACAAATGTAACCTTTCTTTTTTTTCTTTTTTCTTTTTTTTTTTTTGAAGCAGAGTCTAGCTCTGTCAACCAGGCTGGAGTGCAATGGTGCAATCTCGGCTCATAGCCACCTCAACCTCCCAGGTTCAAGCAATTCTCCTGCCTCAGCCTCCTGAGTAGCTGGGATTACAGGCACGTGCCACTGCACCTGGCTTATTTTTGTATTTTTAGTAGAGACTGAGTTCTTCCATGTTGGTCAGGCTGGTCTGGAACTCCTGACCTCATGATCCACCCACCTCGGCCTCCCAAAATGCTGGGATAATGGGCATGAGCCACCGCTCCTGGCCCAAATGTAACCTTTATTAATGTCGTCGTTAATTGCTGTAGCTTGGTACTTTTAGCAGGAAATAGGCAATAAGATGCTGGAAGTTGGGCAAATCACTTACAGAAAAGGTATATGCATGTATGATTGTGTACATATTCTGAAAAGTCTAAAAGGGTGTATTCCAAATTGTATACGGTAGTGGGGCTTTCATATTTGCTTCCATATTTGAGATTCTTTGTGGATTAAGTTGTTTTTACAACAAACTTTTTTTTTAACATTTTTTTCTCAATATTCAATATTCCATATTTGTGGATTAAGTTGTTTTTACAACAAACTTTTTTAAAAACATTTCTTTGTCAATATTCAATACAAATACGTAGTTTTAATATTTTTATTTCAATAGTTCTATAAAAACAACAAAGAACCCCATGCTAAAAAAAGATTTTTTTCCAAAAAGTGTGGTTTGGCCAAATTGAATCAATTCTTAATGCACCTTATTCCAGGCCACTACCCCAGTATGTTACAGATCATGTGAGAAAACAGCCCCTACTAACCAACTTTGTTTTAAATTCTGTGGCCTATTTATTTTATTTATTTATTTATTTGAGACCGAGTCTCATTCTTGTTGCCCAGGCTGGAGTGCAGTGGCACAATCTTGGCTCATTGCAACCTCCACCTCCTGGGTTCAAGCTATTCACCTGCCTGAGCCTCCTGAATAGCTGGGATTACAGGCGCCTACCACCACACCTGGCTAATTTTTGTACTTTTAGTAGAGATGGGGTTTCGCCATGTTGGCCAGGCTGGTCTCAAACTTTTGACCTGAGGTGATCCGCCCTCCTCTGCCTCCCAAAGTGCTGGGATCACAGGCACAAGCCACCATGGCTGGCTATGGCCTAATATTTGATAGTTGTTCATTTTTGTTTTTCTTTTCTTACAAAACTTTTAGTTAGATGTCTTCACTTAGGAAGGGAATACCTCTTTTTAAGGAAAAACAATAAATTTTCATACCACTAATTATTAAGATTTACAATCGGCCGGGCGCGGTGGCTCAAGTCTGTAATCCCAGCACTTTGGGAGGCCGAGGCGGGTGGATCACGAGGTCAAGAGATCGAGACCATCCTGGTCAACATGGTGAAACCCCGTCTCTATTAAAAATACAAAAAAATTAGATGGGCATGGTGGTGCGTGCCTGTAATCCCAGCTACTCAGGAAGCTGAGGCAGGAGAATTGCTTGAACTCAGGAGGCGGAGGTTGTGGTGAGCCAAGATCACGCCATTGCACTCCAGCCTGGGTAACAAGAGCGAAACTCCGTCTCAAAATAAAAACAAACAAACAAACAAACAAAAAGATGTACAATCAAAAGAATCTCAGTTTGAGCAGAGTATCAGCAGTTTCCTCAAATGAAAAGCACAACATCTCAGAAATTGGAAATTTGTCATAAAATTTTGAAGACCATAACAATTACCTTTTAAGAAAACTAAAAATTTCATCATTTCCCCTCCATGGCCAATCTGTGACAGCCTCTTTTGCTGATGGGACTGCCTCCTCTCCCCTTTGAGATTGATAACATCATGTTCATAGCTCTCTCCCCAGACCTGGTCTTTTAACAGGCTCTTCTTTAGACATCACACATCTGGTATCACCTCTTTGCATATAATTTCCAATTTTTTTTCTGGCCTGAAACACCCTTTTCATTTCTGTAAAACTTTCCACTTATCAGTTAGCCCAATTTACATTTATTGCTAGTATCTCATTTCAAACCTGCTCAGAACCAAATTCGTCTTTGCTTCTTTTTGTTTTGTTTTGTTTGTTTGGTTTTGGTACACCATAATTCTTCCCAGTCAACCAAGAGCAGCCAAGACTGCCATGTTTTTCTTTGACTTCTTTCCTCTCTATGCCCCACAATTCTTTGCTTAGATTTTTATTATGCCCTTTGCTTCTTCTCTCTGTTCTCACCTCCCTGGTTCAGGCTCTTGCTTTCAAAGCAAGCAACACAAGTGAAGAGAAATAAGCAATGGGAGGTCAGAGAAGCACTCACAATGGGTCTAGCACGTGATCGAGAGCTTCAAAGATATTCTCCTTAAGTGAAAAAGTTATTCCAAAATAATAAAACAGTGTCAATAGAGGCACCCCAGGCACAGATATGCTGGCCTCATGAAAGAAAACCAAGAAGCTGGTGGGGCTTTGGTGTTGGGGCTGTATAAAGATTCTCAGGGATTAGGTTGGACAGGTAGGTTCATTCCAGAAAGACTTTGAATTCTATTCCCTAAGCAATGGAAAAATACACTTATGTGGCAAGAACATCTGTTAAAAAGCTGGTGTGGGCCAGGTGTAGTGGCTCACACCTTTAATCCCAGCACTTTGAGAAGCTGAGGCAGGAGGATCACTTGAACCCAGGAGTTTGAGACCAGCCTGGGTAGCAAAGCAAGACCCTGTCTCTACAGAAAATTTTTTAAAAAACAACACAAAAACTGTTGTGATGGCCAAGGGAACAAATAAATGGAAATGTTAATTATGGCAATAGGAATTGACACACAACATATTTGACTCTTAGAATCCACTGTTTTGGTGACGAGTTGCTTGTGGGAGAGGGACAGGTGGGAGACAAAGACACTAGAGATAACTGAGTTTGGTAGCCTGGGTGCTTAAAAGCCTGATTCACCTTGAAGAGCAATGAAAATGGAGCTTTGCATTTCTGAATGACAGTCAAGTGCAGTTTTAGGCATGTAGAGTATGATGTGTCATTGGGATATACAGGTGGAGAGGTCCAAAACACTCTATTACCTCTGTGAGGATGATCTCCTGGGAAATCTATTCCTAACTCCCTGTTGGATATATGGCTTTTATTTATAAATCCCATCAAAACAAAGACAACCTGTCTAGCCCTGAGCCTCTCATGGTTCCTTTGCCACAAACCACCTTCACATTCCCACTGCTCCATTTTGGATAATGGTATCTTCATTTTCCAAAGTCCTTGTCTAGTACCTGCAGCTTGTTTTCATTTCCTTTCCCTTTAATGCTTATCTTTCCTTAGGCACCAAATCTTATTAATATTTTTTCCTTTACAGTGTTTCTCACAGCCACAAATCTTCTGCCTCATCTAACTGCTACTGCCTAACTCTGGCCCTTATTATTTTTTTTATAGCTTAGTAATCACTTCCTAACAGAACCCTTGCTGCCAGGCTGTTCCCTAACAACTCATTCTATCTTCCACAATAAGGTTACTCTTCCAAAAACCCGAAATTGATCTTGTCCCTCCCTTTCTCACAAACCTTCATTTCAAAGCAAGCAACATAAGTGAAGAGAAACAAACAATAGGAGGTCAGAGAAGCACCTAGAACTTGGAAGATAGTCTCCGTAAGTGGAAAAGCCTGGACAACAAAGCGAGACGCTGTCTCTACAGAAAATATAAACAAAACAGCACAAACCCTTTCTCACAAACCTTCATTGGCTTTCTATTATCAACAAGATAAAGTTCAAATTTCTTGATATGATTCCATTTATAATATACATATAGGCTAGCATTCTCTCCAGCCAAACTGATCGACTTATCATCCTAGGAAACTACTCAATTTTCCCCAAGTTTTGCTTCATTTTCTGCAATTTAATGAGAGTATATGGAGGGCAAAAAATAATTTTATAGAAATACCTTGAAATGTAAAAAACATGCTTGGTGACTTGGCATAGTCTCAGATGGGACATTGAACACATCTGGCTAACTTGCCATGCCAGGGGCTCCAATCACAGACCTTAAAGACTACATAAAAGAAGGGAAAGAGAAAAGAAGACAAAATAGGGAAGAAAGGAATAAAGAGGAGATCAAAGAAAGAGATGCATAGGAGTTGGCCATAAATGACACACATCAGATTTCTCATCCCTGTTCTAAATAACCAGTCTTCATAAACTTGAAAGGGATTATCCTGTTGCCTTGGAGTGTCTTAAGGGTAGAAATCAAGTCTTGGGTTTTTTTTGTCCCCAGCACCCAGCACAAAGGCTGGCACATAGAAGGTGCTCAGTAAATGATTCTCAAATGAATTGCCAGCAACTGACTCATCGTCAATTAAAGGATGTCGGTGACTTCACCATCCTCCCAGATTACATTCTGCACTTGTAAAGACTTCTTTTGCTTTCGATGTGCCTTTCTCAAGATGTCCAGAACAACACTGAGGAAAAAAACAGCACTTGAAAAGGAATTTTTAAAATACAGTATATATTGGGAAAATGGATTTACCCCAACATATTCCTATTTGTCGGCCCTTTTTCTAGAGTCGTATTTGACTTTCTGTCTCATTTCCAGTTCTGAGTAACTTCCACCATTAACCCTTTCAGGCAGTAATCATTAATTGCTAGTCATTGTTCTTGCTATGTTGGTATAATCTGCTTTTCCTCTTAATAAGCGTATTACTCTTGTGATAGTTGCTAATGAAGTTCATTCTTTCTGCCTCCACCTCTTCCCCATCTTGCCAGACCATTTGGAATTCTAATCCTGTCCTGGATGCTCGCCTTCCTAACTGACGATGGGTGTCATCTGCTAACAGCATGCTATCATCTGTCAGCTCTAGGAGCTTATTTTCTGTTCTTTCCATGTAAATCATTGATGAAATATTAAAGAATCAGCCCCAGAATGGAGGCCTGTGGGACATGATTTCTAATATCCCTGAGTTTGACATGAGTACCACCGATAATAAATTTGTTGTAAAACTACCTACCACAGAGCCACACTTCCCCCGGTATATTGGCGGAACACATAGTCTTGGGGAAGGTACCCAAAAGTCTTCCTGGGGCCAGATAGCTATGGAAATGTTTAGGGAGAAAACTAACCTACAGACTGCCCACATTTCTGCTAAGCAGGCACTTCATGTTTGTTAATTTACTGAATCCTTCCACCACTCTATAAGGCACTATGTACAGTGGTTTATATCATGGATCCTAAGGTTAACGTGTCTGAGGTTGAATTTTTCCTCTACCACTCTCTAGCTGCATGAACTTGGCAAAATATTGCCATTCTCTGTGCTTAATTTTTATCATGTGAAAAATAACAATAGAATTCACCTCAAAGGATTGTGTTGAGAATCCCATTGCATGCAGTAAAGCACTTAAACAGTGCCTGGCACACACTAAATTTTATACAAATCTTAGCTGTTATTATCATCACATATTAAAGTTGGGGAAACTAAGGCTGGTATGTGGCAGAGCCAAAATTTGAGAACTAAGTGTCTGACTCCAAGTCTCAGCTCTTTCTACTCTATTATACAGACATTTAGATTTATATTCAACATACTTCCAAAAGAGATTTCAGATGAAAATGGCTCTAGCAGTCGGAAATGCATTAAGTTGTACCTAAGCCTCATAATTTAAGCCACTATTTATTTGTTGGGGAGGTATTTATGTTTGGTTGACTTCTGTTTGACAAGTTATTTTATAAGAGAAAAAAAAATGACCTAAGTATAAAATGAAAATCATAGAATACTAGGTTTGAAAAACTTCAGGGACCAACTCATTAAAACTATAGAGCAATGACTAATGAAGGGTTCTTCTGGGATTTTTGTTAAAATTTTTTCCCAATAAATGGCAAGTGCTCAAAGTAGAAACCTTGGAAAACTCTGACAAGCCCTGAGGAGAAAAATCACCCATAATTCAAATACTTCTGATAAACACTATTAATGATTTCATGTGTGTACTCTCTTTAATATTATCTTTCTTTTAAAATGAAAAAAAAAATAACAAAATGGAAAAAATGTGTCTTTGTTTACAAAACTTTTCTTTATAAAGTTGTATCACAATACGTATGCTATTTTAGTAGGCTGCTTTTTTCACTTAGCAAAAGATCATCAGCTTTTTTCTGTCACTGTTTTACTGATTGTTAATATTTGTAAAATCTATAAAAAACAAATCATAGGAAAGTACCATAAATAACGAATCCCCTTTGGTTGGACATTTAGGTTGATTCTATTTTTTCCCTCACTATTATAAATAAAACTGTCATGATGAGCCTTGTATTATGTTGTTGCATAATTCTCTCATTATGCACAAATCCTTCTTATCCTTAACAGATGGTTAGCCAGCCTCTGTTTGATCACTTCCAGTAACAGGGAGCTCACTTCTTTGCCAGACAGCTCATTCCATTTATGGACAACTCTAATTGTTAGAAAGTTCTTTATTTTTAACCCAAATCTGTTCCCCTTAACTTACACTCATTGATTCTAGTTTTGTGGTCTGGAATTACCCAAAGCAATCTTTTTTTTTTTTTTTTTTTTATACTTGGAAGCCCATCAAATACTTGAGGAAGGCCATAATGAAACTCCCTAAGTATTCTCTTCTTGAAGATAAATATCCACGTTTATAAGTCTTATGATAAAAAAGGATGAGAAATTGGTTGTGGTGAAGGGGTTCCTCAAGAAAGATATAAATTTGTGACAGATCATATTTCCCTTTTTGCTTTGGCCTTCTGGAAGCTCAGAGCCCACTTGGCTGCCCTGTTTTTGTAACAGTAGAACCTTGTCACCTGTTTATATGTGCAGTACCTTTTCTCTTAGACATAATCATCCTATTTTGCCTATATTTTTTCTATCTATAAGTTTTCCTTAAAAAGAAAAAACTTGGCCGGGCGCGGTGGCTCAAGCCTGTAATCCCAGCACTTTGGGAGGCCGAGGCGGGTGGATCACGAGGTCAAGAGATCGAGACCATCCTGGTCAACATGGTGAAACCCCGTCTCTACTAAAAATACGAAAAATTAGCTGGGCATGGTGGCGCGTGCCTGTAATCCCAGCTACTCAGGAGGCTGAGGCAGGAGAATTGCCGGAACGCAGGAGGCGGAGGTTGCGGTGAGCCGAGATCGCGCCATTGCACTCCAGCCTGGGTAACAAGAGCGAAACTCCGTCTCAAAAAAAAAAAAAAAAAGAAAAAACTTACTGGTAAATCTCATGAAGATAGAGAGTAGATTGGTGGTTACTGGAGGCCAGGAAGGATAGGGGGGTAAGGTGATAAAGGGAGGGTAATTACTGAATACAAACACACAGTACAATAGAAGAAATCAGACCTGGTGTTTTGTAGATCAGTAGGGTGACTGCGGTTAACATTAATCTTTTGTATATTTCCAAACAGCTAGAAGAGAATAATTAGGATGTTCCTAGCATGAAGAAAAATAGTTAAGGTGATAAATATCCCAGTTATCCTGATTTGATTATAGGAATGCATCAAATGATCACATGTAACTCTAAAGTATGTACATCTATTATGTATCAATTAAAAACATAAAAATAAATACATAATAAAAATTTTAAAATGTACTGCAAGCTCTCATAAATCCTCTGTAGTACAAGCTATAGTATAATCAAGTAGGTTTCCCTATGATCTTTAGCCACTCCGCACAAAATTAGTTGATCCTTTTGGTTCCCTCTTAGCATTTTAGTATGCATCCATGTCCTTTACTTCCAAAAGCTATCAGAGCAAAGGCATAGTTTAAGTGCCCTGCCCCTTTTCTCTGGTGGAGGAACTGAATGGAATGGGAGGATAGAAAACAATCTCATTCCTCCTGAATCATTAGTAGTTTCTATCAAATTTTCAGTATCTCTGCTGTCATCCAATGGCATCATTTCCTGTCCTTAAAAGACGTTATAACACATATCTCACTGACCCTCAGAGCAATGATCACCACCCATGACACTTCAGGGTCCACAGCCTATCCATACACCTGTGAGGATGGGTCATCCTCCCTGCAGCACCTCTGATAGCAAAGTACTATTATCCTCATTGTAGCCCCAGAGAATGGAGTCTCAGAGAGGTGAGACTTGAATCCAGGTCCTTTAACTCTGAATCTGAGACCCTAACCATGCCCCTACAGTGCACAGCCTTCGGAAGAGCTCCGGACAGACCCAAGCCAAGAGGATTTCACTCCTGTTGGCCAGGAGGCAGGCAACTCTGCATGTTCCTCCTTTCAGTCAGGAATCCAGCTCTGATGATCCTCTTCCCACAGAGAGAAGCGTGCTAGCTGCCAGTTGCATATGGCTTGACGAAGATAGGAGAGGACATAAAGACACCCCCCTCCTCCCTGTGCCCCAGGAGGAGAATCAAGCAGATTGTTTCCTACATAGAGGAAGTGGATGTGAGAAACCTAAGGCAGCAGGCAGACCTCAAATGGGTGAGAATCACACTGACTCCCCCAACCCCCTTGCAAGCTCTGTCTTGAGGATCCAGGTTTGAAGGCACCAGGGCTGTCTGTGGGCCAAAGAGCTAGACCATTTCAGCCCCAGGAGCTTCCTCCCTGAGATGCCCACCCGAAGAGAAGCTCCACTTGCCTTTGGCCTCCCTGGAAGACCTCCACTGCCGGCAGGCTGGCCGATGTAACAGCTCAGAGTTGAAACCCTCTTAAAAATAGCTCTGTTCCCTTCTGGGTTTAGCAACTCACACTTGAAAAGCTCTTTATTCTTTACAATGAATAGAGAGCAGGAACTTTTCATTGACAAAGAGGAGCTAAAATACAAAATAAAGGCAGACTGATGGTAGTTATTCTTTTGAAGCGGTGGACAGAGAGAGCTTCAGTACTCAGTTTTCACAGATATCAACCCTTTCCTTGGGTTATTCCTGGAATAGAGGCATGAAGAGGCTTTTGAGCGGCTCTTGCTGTCAAAAGCTCATGTGTGGTGGGCAGTATTTCAGGCGACAGCATTAGCTAGAGACCAGCAGAGCAGCTTGAAGTTGAAATTTCAATCTAATTAATCGACTGAAGGAGAAAAAGACCCGAAAGAAAGGCTTAACTCTTTGCTATCCAGACATCCAAGACTCCTGACCATAGCAAGGAAGGGCTGCGCAGGTCTGACAGCACAGGATAGGAGTGAAGAGGCCAAGAAGCCAATACTTATTGTGGTGGGAAGGACCACCAGTAGGTATGTGTTGGGGAACCTTGTCTGACAGGCCAGAATTACTCAATTTATGTCTTGCCCATAAATCAAAAGTAATTCAGATGGAGAAATAATGTCAAGTCTAGTTTCAAAGTAATTTATTTTCTTTAAATCAAATGAAATGTATCTCTCAGAGTCCCAATGAGTTGGTGGTAAGAAATTTGACCTCAGTTATTACTTGGGTCTCCTTCCCTCCTTCCAAATACAAACATCTGGGAGGCAAATGAGTTGCCTGGGAAAGAGGGAGAAGACATGTAAATTATGCAGGGTAATTGAAGCTGGTCATGTGCCAAAAACTCCAAATCACATTATCTTAAGATAGGGTATTTATTCCTTGCTCAGGCGAAGTCCAGTGTGGATGTTCATGATCAGGTAGCCATCCCAGGCGGCACTCCCCTAAGCAGTGACTCAGGGAATCCAAGCCCCTTTCATGATGGGGATCTGTCATCAACTGGGTTTTGAAATCCTTTGATTTCTGTCACTCTGACTAGAAAGGAATTAGAGGTAGAGATAGAGAGAGCATGAGGATATATTTATGAGTCAGTGGTATATATGACTTTAGCCCACGTTCAATCAGTCAGATGCAACCACTTAACTGTAAGTTGATACAAGGAGGCTGGCAGAGAAATAGAATTGAACTGTGTGCCCAGAGAAGAGGAATATCTATTGATAAAATGCAGCAATCTGTACCAATGTCTTTAATCTTCAGGTGACATGGATTATTTTTCTGTTATTCTTCCTGTTCATTCCACATTGTCCATAGAAGCTTGGTGCTCTCTCTTTGTCAGTAGAATTCAGTGAGGCTAGAAACCACACCTGCTGCAGTCTTGCTGCTTCTCCTGGAGAGGGGTGTCACGGACCCATCGAATTCTAACTCTTCTTTTTCTCTTTCCTCTAAAGATCCCTTTTCTCTTCCCTAGGATGTCTAGTATAACCTTTTCTCTTTTTTTTTTTTTTTTTTTTGAGGCAAAGTCTTGCTCTGTTGCCCAGGCTAAAGTGTAGTGGTGCGATCTTGGCTCACTGCAACCTCCGCCTTTGGGGTTCAAGTGATTTTCCTGCCTCAGCCTCCTGAGCAGCTGGGATTGTAGACACGTGCCACCATGCCTGGCTAATTTTTTTTTTTTTTTTTTTTTTTTGAGATGGAGTCTCTCTCTGTCGCCCGGAGTGCAGTGGCCCGATTTCAGCTCACTGCAGTCCTTGCCTCCTGGGTTCAAGCAATTCTCCTGCCTCAGCCTCCTGAGTAGCTGGGACTACAGGCGTGTGCCACCATGCTCAGTGAATTTGTGTATTCTTAGTAGAGACGGTGTTTCACTATGTTGGCCCAGCTGGTCTCGAACTCCTGACCTCATGATCCACCCTCCTCGGCCTCACAAAGTGTTGGAATTACAAGCGTGAGCCACAGAGCCCAGCCCTAATTTTTGTAGTTTTAGTAGAGACGACGTTTCACCATGTTGGCCAGGCGAATCTCGAACTCTTGACTTCAGGTGATTCACCTGCCTCAGCCTCCCAAAGTGCTGGGATTGTAGGCATGAGCCACCAAGCCCAGCTGTTCAGCATCATTTTCATACAGACAGAAAAGATATAATCACTGTGAAAAGAGTAAGAACATGAAGGACACAGTTGAGATGGGCATGTGAGGCAGTTGGCTGGGCTCAATGAGGCAAGCTGATGTCACTTAAAATTATGACAGTAGGCCAGAGTCCAATGCCTCAGCAAAATAACAAATTACTTCCTACCACGTATTTGAGTCTATCATAGATAGTTGAAAACTATGAATGATAGTTGCTATAGTTTTAGTTTGCCCAAGAGAGACAAGATTTCACCTGATGGTTTTTTTGTTTGTTTTGTTTTTGAGATAGAGTCTCACTCTGTTGCCCAGGCTGGAGTGCAATGGTGTGATCTCAGCTCACTGCAACCTCTGCCTCCCGGGTTCAAGTGATTCTCCTGCCTCAGCCTCCCGGTTAGCTGGGATTACAGGCATCTGCCACTATGCCCAGATAATTTTTGCATTTTTAATAGAGATAGGGTTTCACCATGTTGGTCAGACTGGTCTCAAACTCCCTACCTCAGGTGATCCACCTGCCTCGGCCTCCCAAAGTGCTGGGATTACAGACGTGAGCCACCATGCCCAGCCTACCTGGGTTTTTATGAGTTCAAGTGTCTAGACCTCGAGAATTACACTCCATGGGACTGAAGGAAATTCAAGTACCATTCAACTACCATGATGGGCAATCTCAGAGGAAGTGTGGCTCGTGGGAGTGGCTTAGGAAGACAAGAAATGGTTACGTAGTCTGATTTTCAGAAAGGAGAAAAAGTGGGAATCACAGAAAGTACAAATGTGTAAGTCTGAGGTTTGAAGTCAATTCTATTTATTTATTTTTTTTTTTGGAGACAGAGTTCTCACTCTGTCACCCAGTCTGGAGTGCAGTGGTACAATCATAGCTCACTGCAGCCTCAGCCTCCTGGGCTCAAAGGATCCTCCCACCTCAGTCTCCTGAGTAACTGGGACTACAGATGTGCAATCATGCCTGGCTAATTATTTTAAATTTTTTGCAAAGACAGGGTTTTTTCATGTTGCCCAGGCTGGTCTTGAGCTCCTGGGTTCAAGTGATCTTCCAAAGTGCTGGGATTACAGGCATCAGACACTGTGCCTGGCACCCAGTTCTTTTTACTACTTATCTAGATTTTACTAATCAACAGTTGATTTGTAACTTTTTTTTTTTTGAGGTGGAGTCTTGCTCTGTCACCCGGCTGGAACGCAGTGACACAGTCTTGGCTTACCACAACCTCCGCCTCCTGGGTTGAAGTGATCCTTCCCCCTCAGCCTCCTGAGTAGCTGGGACTACAGACACCAGCCACCATGCCCAGCTAGTTTTTCTGTTTTTAGTTGAGATGGTGTTTCACCATGTTGGCCAGGATGGTCTCAATGTTTTGACCTCGTGCTCCACCCACCTCCATCCACCCAGTGCTGGGATTATAGGCATGAGCCACCATGCCCAGCCCACTTTTTACAAGTTTTAAAAGGAACATAATAATCACTTCAAATTATGATGAATTTGCTCAAAATAGTCATACTTTTGGACCAAAATGAATCAAACATTGTTTTTCCTTTTTCGGTTTCGACTATTAAGTTGTCAGGTTAAGGAACTATGATAGACCTACTTTTTCTGGAATTTGTAGTAATAATATATTATAATAAATTTTATTATTATAAGAATGTATTTTTATAGATTTGAAGCTATTGGACAATCAATCTTGGGTGTTGATTAAGATTGAGCTTTGGGAACAGTTCATTACTAACAAGTTGCTCTTACCCGTCTAAGTTCTGAAGCCATGAATGAATAAACACAGGTGTCAACCAGATGGGGAAAAGGCCCTCACCTCTGTTTTTGGTTAAACTGACAAGAGAATGTGGCTGGTTATGTGTCCACAAGCTGGCCCCTAATCCTTGCTAATATTCCGGGCCTAACACAGTTAAACCACCTCCCTTTCCAGTCATAGGCACAGCTGAACCACCTCTGGCCTTCCATTTAGGGGCAGCTCAGTGATTGGTGGAATAGGAGAATGTATGGTTCCTGCACAGAGACAACTTCAAAGAATTCGGAGAGGGCCTGTTCAAGCAGCTTCAGTTCCTTCTCCAAAATTCACCAAGCATGGTTGGAGGTAGAAGGAATGAACTAGACGCAGTAGAAGTTATGATCCTGACATTTCTGCAAGGTCAGAAGGTCTTATTTCATGGGTCAAGTTAGGAATGCATAGAGGGGAATAATTCCTTTTAGCAAGCAACAGGGTAACCTAGAGTTCTTTCCCCTTGTGCTGTTACAGTCAACATTTTGCTGTTTGATGCATATGAAGGTATAGAAAGAACGTATAGCTTCCTTGAGGTTCTTACCAAAATAGCAAGAATAACTGACATGACAAATGGTGGACAATTAAAAATCACCTCAGCTGGCCTGGCCCGGTGGCTAATGCTTATAATCTCAGCACTTTGGGAAGCCGAGGTGGGTGGATCGCTTAAGCCCAGGAGTTTGAGATCAGACTGAACAACATAGCAAGACCTCGTCTCAAAAAAAAAAAAAAAAAAAAAAGTAGAAAAAAAATCACCTGGGCTGAGTGCAACTTAGGATATAGTCTCTTAAATGCAATCATTTATGTTAAAAGAAAATTTTAAAGGAAAACTCCATACACTATGAAATTGCTCGGATACATAGTGAAGAACAACAGTATTGGCATCAATTTATATTAAAATGTGGCTGGAAATGGTGGCTTATACCTGTAATCCCAGTACTTTGGGAGGCCAAGGCAGGCAGATCATTTGAGCTCAGGAGTTTGAGACCAGCCTGGCCAACATGGTGAAACCCTGTCTCTACTAAAAATACAAAAATTAGCCAGGCGTGGTGGCACATGCCTGTAATCCCAGCTACATGCCTGTAATCCTAGCTACTCAGGAGGCTGAGGCAGGAGAATCACTTGAATCCAGGAGGCAGAGGTTGCAGTGAGCTGAGATTGCACCACTCTACTCCAGCCTGGGCAACAAGAGCGAAACTCTGTCTCAAACAAACAAACAAACTTGTATTACAATGTTCTAGGAGCTTTTAGTTCACCTGAACTGAATATATTTATTATGTGTCTGCTAAAAATGTTAGTGCAGTCACCAGCTGCATTTGTTCCACAAATACTTGTTTAGCATGTATTCCATGGCAGGCACTGTGTTGGGTAGGAGTTAATGGTACCACAGTGTCTGGAGTAATCTGCCCATTTAGGGGCACGTACTTTAAGAGCAACATTAATGAATTAAGTTGGAAGATTGGTGGGAGGAGACCTGGTCCTATTTCTTCAGGTTTCCATGAGGCAATTTCTTTTTTTTGTTTGTTTGTTTGTTTTTGAGACAGTCTTGCTCTGTCGTGCAAGTGCAGTGTCGTGCAAGGCTGGAGTGCAGTGGTGCATCTCAGCTCACTGCAACCTCTGCCTCCCAGGTTCAAGCGATTCTCATGCCTCACCTTCCCAAGTAGCTGGGATTACAGGCGTGCACCACCACATCTGGCTAATTACTGTATTTTTAGTAGAAACGGGCTTTCGCTGTGTTGGCCAGGCTGGTCTTGAACTCCTTATCTCAGGTGATCTGCCCGCCTTGGCCTCTCAAAGTACTGGGATTACAGGCATGAACCACTGTGCCCGGCCCCATGAGGCAATTTCTACTAACTCACAGAAACAATATTGAGTATTTTATTGGTAGAAATTATTTTAGCTGGAAATGACAGAGACATTGACGTAACCAGCTTAAACAATAAAAAAAATTAGTATTCTTTTAAATTACAACAAGGGCCAAAGGTAGAGCAAGAGTTATAATTGGGGCTGGGGATTTGTTGTTTTGCTGTTCTTTGTGTTCTTTCATCCTCCAGATAGGGGCTTTTTCTTCAAGTTGGTTCCTCCTGGTGACTCTTACCAGCTCCTGGAACAACATGCTTCGTCATTCGAAAAATCTTTCCAAGCTGTGTATGGTGGTTCACGCATGTAATCCCAGCACTTTGGGAGGCCAAAGTGGGCAGATCCCCTGAGGTCAGGAGTTCACGACCAGCCTGACCAACATGGTGAAACCCTGCCTCTACTTTTAAAAAATATTTAAAAATTAGCTGTGTGTGGTGGTGCATGTCTGTAATCCCAACTACTTGGGAGGCCGAGGCAGGAGAATCACTTGAACTTGGGAGGCAGTGGTTGCAGTGAGCCAAGATTGTGCCATTGCACTCCAGCCTGGACAACAGAGTGAGACTCCATCTCAAAAAAAAAAAAAAAAAAAGAGAGAGAGAGAAATATTTTCTCCTATCTTTGCACAAAAGTAGTCTGATTAGGCTCATCTGTATCACTTGCCCATCTCTGATCCAATAGCAGTCTCTAGGAGTCATGCCATGCACTGATTGGCTGAAGCCTAAATTCTGAAACCAATCACTTGCAAGGAGATTGGAGTTACTAGGATTGGTTTCAGTTGAGGACAGGGCTGGCTTCCTGAGATACTTGGGCACCATGAAAGGCGGTGTGGTGGCGCTTTGGTAAATAACATTAGGGTTCTGTTTGAAAGGAGGGAAATAGTGGGAAGGATGCTAAATAGGCAACCCTGGGAGAAGGAAGCTCTCTTTGGATAGATGGATTTGATGGAAGAGAAGGTAGGCATATTTCCTTCCTTTCTTCCAGAAAAAACTGATCCTTCCTAATGTGGCAATAGTTATAACTCATACCCTTAAAACCTTGCACAGAGGTGTGGATTCAATTGTCCTGCTTCTTTGTATGTGACTATATGACATAAATTCAATTAGATGGGGGTTAGTAGGAAGGCTGATTGTGGTCAAGGTCCAAATTCTACCCTCCCATCTATGTTTACAGGAAATATAGTTCATCTTTTGATTTTCATCTGTTGGATTCCTATGTCTGTTTCTACGTAACTCATAACCAATGTGGGGGGCATGAATATCACTCCTGCAAACCTCAAGTGTGTCCTTGGAGCAAACCAAAATCCAAAGGATTTGGAGAACTGTCACAAAGAGGAAATGTAAAATTCAACATTGAGACTTTGTGCAGCTGTCCAAAAAAAATACTGAGACTTCCTGCTGCCATACATCAGCTAAATGTATCAGATATTCAGAAAGTTCAAAGAGCACAAATTTCAGGAGCAAAGCTGTCAAGAAAGCTGCACTGCTAGTAATGGGAGCCCTGTCTTTGGAAGTATTTATGCGCTGACTGGATGACCATATCCCAGGTATGTTTAAACATGGAATTCTGCACATTTGGGAAGTGGAACACAGTTACTTCTATGGTACAATCCAAGTTTTTGTTCCAGGTAATCCTGTTCTGTTGATTGACCTGTGGTTTCAAAGTGTAGTCCTTGCATCAGCTCGGGAACTTGTTGGAAATGCAGATTAGGGCCTGTGTGGTGGCTCATGCCTATAATCCCAGCACTTTGGGAGGCTGAGGCGGGTGGATCACGAGGTCAAGAGATCGAGACCATCCTGGTCAACATGATGAAACCCTGTCTCTACTAAAAATACAAATATTAGCTGGACATGGTGGCACATGCCTGTAATCCCAGCTACTCGGGAGGCTGAGGCAGGAGAATTGCTTGAACCCAGGAGGCGGAGGTTGCGGTGAACCGAGATCACGCCATTGCACTCCAACCTGGGTAACAAGAGCGAAACTCCGTCTCAAAAAAAAAAAAAAAAAAAAAAGGAAAGGAAAGAAAGAAAGAAAATGCAGATTAACAGGTCACAACCTAGCCCTCCTGTTATGGGTCGAATTGTGTCCCCCAGAAAGGCATGCTGAAGTCCTAACACCCAGTACCTCAGAATGTCACCTTATTTGGAAATAGGGTCATTGTAGATAAAATTAGATAAGCCAAGGTGAGACCATACTAGAGTAGGGTGGGTCCTTAATCCGGTATGACTGATGTCCTTATAAGAAGAGACAGAGACACAGATACAGAAAGGGAGAACTCCGTAAGATGATGGAGGCAGAAACCAAAGTTATAAACCTGTAAATCAAGGAATACCAAAGATTGCCAGCAAACTACCAGAAGCTAAGAAGAGGCAAAGAAGGATCTTCCCTATTGATTTCAGAGGACGTGTGGCCCTGCTGACCCTTTGTTTTCAGACTTTGAGCGTCCAGAAATAGGAGCTTGTTTTAAACCATCTATTTGTGGTAGTTCATTATGGCAGCCCCAGAAAAGTAACACACCTACTGAATAAGAACTCATATATTGGGGCCCAGCAATATGTGCTTGTAGTATCCCAGGTGATTCTGAAACATACTAAAATTAGACAATCACTGATTTATTTATTTATTTATTTTTAAATAATTTCAACTTTTATTTTAGATTCAGGGGTACATGTACAGTGTGTTACATGGTATATTGCCTGATGCTGAGGTTTGGGGTACAAATGATCCCATCACCCAAGTGGTGAGCAAAGGGTTTTCCAATACTTTCCCCTCTTCTCCCTCCCTGCTCTGGTAGTCCCCAGTGTCTGTTGTTGCCATCTTTATGTCCATGAGGACCCAATGTTTAGCTCCCACTTATAAGTGAGAACATGTATTTGGTTTTCTGTTCCTATGTTAATTTGCCTAGGATAATGGCCTCCAGCTGCATCCATGTTGCTGCAAAGAACATAATTTTGTTGTTTATGACTGTGGAGTATTCTACGGTGTATATGTACCATATTTTCCTTATCCAATCCACTATTGATGGGCACGTAGGTTGATTTCATGTCTTTGCTATAGTGAACAGCGCTGCGATGAGGATGTGTATCTTTTTGGTAGAATGATTTGTTTTCTGTATTTTTTCTTTTTTTAAGACAAGGTCTCACTCTGTTTTCCAGGGTGGAGTATAGTGTTGTGATCGTGGCTCACTGTAGCCTCAACCTCCCAGGCTCAAGCTGTCTTCCACCTACCTCTACCTCCCAAGTAGATGGGACTGCAGGCATGCCCACCATGCCTGGCTATTTTTTTTTTTTAAGACAGGGTCTCACTATATTGCCCAGCCTGGTCTCAAACTCCTAGGATCAACCAATCCTCTCATCTCAGCCTCTCAAAGTTTTGACATTATGGACGTGAACCATGATAGCTGACCCTTCTTTTGGATATATACCCAGTGATGGGATTGCTGGGTAAAATCATCATTTTGCTTTTAATTCTTTGAGAACTCTCCAAACTGCTTTCCATAGTGCTAATTTACATTCCCACCAACAATGTATAAACATTCTCTTTCCTCTGCAGCCTCACCAGCATCTGTTTTTTTTTTTTTTTTGACGTTTTAGTAATAGCCATTCTGATTGGTGTGAGATGGTATCTCGTTGTGGTTTTGATTTGCATTCCTCTGATAATTAATATCAAGCATTTTTTATATGTTTGTTGGCTGCTTGTATAAATTCTTTTGAGAAGTGTTTGTTCATGTCATTTGTCCACTTTTAATAGGGCTATTGTTTTTTGCGTGTTCAATTGTTTAAGTTACTTATAGATTTTGGATATTAGAGCTTTGTTGGGTGCAGTTTGTGAATATTTTCTCCCATTTTGTAAGCTGTCTGTTTACTCTGTTGATAGTTTCTTTTGCTATGCAGAAGCTCTTTTTGACACAGAGTCTCACTCTGTCTCCCAGGCTGAAGTGCAGTGGCACAATCTTGGCTCACGGCAACCTCCGCCTCCCAGGTTCAAGCAATTCTCCTTCCTCAGCCTCCCAAGTAGTTGGGATTACAGGTGCATGCCACCATGCCCAACTAATTTTTTGTATTTTTCGTAGAGATGGGTTTTCACCGTGTTAGCCAGGATGGTCTCGATCTCCTGACCTCGTGATTTGCCCGCCTTGGCCTCCCAAAGTGCTGGGATTACAGGTGTGAGCCACTGTGCTTGGCCCAGAAGCTCTTTAGTTAATTGGTCCCACTTGTCAATTTTTGTTTTTGTTGCAACTGCTTTTGAGGATTTAATAATAAATTCTTTCCCAATGCTGATGTCCAGAATGATGTTTACTACATTTTCTTCTAGGATTGTTATAGGCTGACATCTTACATTTCAATCTTTAATCATCCTGAGTTAATTTTTATATATGGTAAAAGGTAGGGGTCTAGTTTTATTCTTCTGCATCTAGCTAGTCAGCTGTTCCAGCACCATTTATTGAACACGGAGTCCTTTCCCCATTACTTATTTTTGTTGACTTTGTCAAAGATCAGATGGCTGTAGATGTGTGGCTTTATTTCTGGGGAGAGCCACTGTTGCCTTTCTTCAAAGTTTTTTAATGGAACCCTTCATGAATTTGCATGTCATCTTTGCACAGGGGCCTTGCAAATCTTCTTAATATATATGCTGCTGAAGTGAGCACAGAACCACTCTTTCCTGTTCTAGATCTAGACCAATGCCTCTCTCACATTTATGTACATGTGAATGAATTGGGGATTTTGTTAAAATGCAGATTCTGATTCAGCAGATCTGAAGTAGGACCTGAGCTTTTGCATTTCCAGTATGCTCTCCGTGCACTCCCAGTATGCTCTCCAAGGACTGGACTTTGAGTACAAAGTGTCTAAATCAGTGCTGTCTGGTATAACTTTTTTTTTTTTTTTTTTGAAACGGAGTTTCACTCTTGTTGCCCAGGCTGGAGTGCAATGGCACGATCTTGGCTCACTGCAACCTCCACCTCCCAGGTTCAAGCAATTCACCTGCCTCAGCCTCCCATATAGCTGGGATTACAAGCATGTGCCACTACGCCTGGCTAATTTTTTTATATTTTTAGTAGAAAGGGCTTCTTCATTTTGGTCAGCCTGGTCTCAAACTCCCAACCTCAGGTGATCCTCTGGTCTCAGCCTCCCAAAGTGCTGGGATTATAGGCATGAGCCACCGTGCCTGGCCAAACTTTTTATGATAATGGAAATGTTCTATACCTCTACTGCCCAATATGAAAGTCACTAGCCACATCTAGTTACTAAACACTTGAAATGTGGCTTGTCTGAGGAGAATTAAATTTTAAATTGTTATTTCCTTTTATTTTATTTTTTTAAAATAGAGACAGGGTTTCCCTATGTTGCCCAGGCTGGTCTCAAACTCCTGGGCTCAAGGGATCCACCTGCCTTGGTCTCCCAAAGGGCTAGAATTACAGGCATGAGCCACCACACTCAGCCAAGAACTAAATTTTTAAATGCTATTTAATTTAAATAAATAAATAGCTACATGTATTATATAGCACAGGTCATTAATTTCCTGTTTCTAGTCTTAAGTGCCATGTTTTGCAAAGCTTTTAGGGCTTTCAATTTTTGTTCATCTTGAAATATCCATAATTTGATAGGACTGGTGGTGTTCCCTATGCAAGACTGTATGTGCTCAGCAGTATATTAGGAGCCACTGGAGAGCATAAAATAAATAGATTGCAGGGTCTTTGCCCCTGAGAAACTTCCTGTTTATTAACCAGCTTTCATTGTGTTTTCTTCCAGTTTCTGCCAAGCCTGAAAGTGTTCAATGTTAAAGGGTGGGGGGAGGAGGAAATTAAGCAATAATTAGGAGAGATGATGCTTGGCAGGGGCTTTTTTATCTCAAGGCTACCAGATTTTGTTCATGGAATTTGAGAACATGAGTGATTTGCATATGTTGCATAAATTTGCATCTTGTATTCAAGAGACCTGACTCCAAGTCTATGAAGTACAATTTAATTAATTAGTGGAACCTACTGTAGTTGTATTCAGAACAGAATTCAGGGCCTAACACACATGAAATTGCTAGCTGTTGATAGCAATTCAGGAGATCCCAGACCAGGTCAGGAGACAAAACAAAAAACAAAAAACAAAAAACAGAGCAGAAGATTCTTCTGATAGTTAACGGGGAAGAAAAGGTACCAGGACCTTTGTTATCATCCCTGACCTCTGCCATCTGTGCACTTCCAGCCTTTGTATATAGGGTCATTCATTTCTCACAAATGGCACTATGTAAAATGAAGTTGCACCAAAAAGTGGAATTAGACATTTTGTGTGCATTATTGTCAATTTCCTTATCTTTGGCATACCCCATGCTTCCTGCCTTGTTTCTCTGCCTGCAGCTGAACTCTGCATGAGTGTTAGCAGATAGTTTAAAAAAGGAAAGATAGAGTGAAAAAGAGGATGTCTAAAGAGAAGTGAAGAGTCAGGTCAGTTTTTCTGTCCTCTCTTTCATTCTCTTTCTTCTCCGTTCTACTAAGCACCTACTCAATGTCTGTGCCAGGTCTGTGCTAGGTCTGGGGGATACAAAGTTAAAGCAACACAGGCTCCTTGTCTCAAAGGAGCTCCGCACTGCAGCAGGGAAGATGGACATATGAGCAGCAACTACCATGCTGTGCATAAAAACGAAACGATAAAGGTATGTTCTAGGAAGGAGGCCCAGAGGAGAGAGAGATGCCTCTGCTCATGTGGAGGGGTAGAGGGAAAGTTTTCACAGAGGAAAAAAGGGAAAGGACTTGAAGAAAGAGAAAGGACTTGAAGAAAGAGAAGGACTGTGGTGGGGCAGAGAGAACAGCATGTGCAGAAAGAGCAAGACGTGGTTAGCGCACAGTTAAGTATCACTAAGTGTGAAGGGGAGGAGGGAGGTCAGGGAGAGGTACGAAATCCAGACCAGCCTATAAATGCCTTATTCACTTGCTTTCAAGAGCCAAGGGAATGAAACTAAAGTAGAGTCCTTTAGAACACCTTACCTAGGAATGAAAACACGGCACCGACCGCAGCAGCAGGGCTGAAGAATCTTTCCCTTAGGAGCTAAGTCATTCCCTCCTAGCTCCTCTTGAGCAATGTCAGCTGTAGACCTGCCCTTAACATTTCCTACTTGTGCCCCTTTCTAGGAGAACTTGAGTACTATTATGACTTAAGTTGACTAGAAATAGGCACCTATATAATATATGCTGTTTGTTGTCTGTAACCAAATATATCCCCTGACTGCTGGGCAGTCTGCAGAGGCCCGGTGGAGCTGAAGCGTCCATCCTGAAATGGTCGTGTTCACCACATGAATGATTCCGCTGGTTCTCTTGCCTCCCCCTTGTGTTGGTATTTATTCCTTCTTTCTTTCTTTTCTTTTCTTTTTCTTCTTTCTTTCTTTTTCTTTTTCTTTTCTTTTTTTTTTTTTTGAGACAGAGTCTTCCTCTGTTGCCAGCCTGGAGTTCAATGGTGCAATCCCAGCTCACTGCAATGTCCGCCTCCCGGGTTCAAGCAATCCTCCTGCCTCAGCCTCCCAAGTAGCTGGGACTACAAATGTGGCCACCACACCCAGCTAATTTTTGTATTTTTAGTAGAGGTAGGGTTTCACCATGTTGGCCAGGATGGTCTCAATCTCCTGACCTTGTGATTCGCCTGCCTCAGCCTCTCAAAGCACTGGGATTACAGGCGTGACTCATCCCGCCTGGACTTACTCTTTCTTTCTTTTCAGAAACTCAGAGCCAAATATGGCAACTGCCTGTATCCCCGGAGATACCAAAAACTCACCTGCTCCCCTAGCACCTCCATGGCCAAATCTGGGAGCCTCTCACTGCAGAGCTAGTGGGATGGTATAAGGATAGAGACTGTGTCTCGTGCTTCCTCCTACCTCACCCATGCAACTCTATACTCCGTGGGAGAACTGGCTGCCATATTTCATTGATCTACTACCAAATGTTTTAGAAAAATAAAAAGCACAGAGTATACAGTCACGAATTTGTACCCGCTCCTCAGCTTCAGAAATGCAACATTTCAAATTCAACTGACGCGCCTTTGTTTCCCTCATTAATTACCTTCCTTTCCTTCCTCTCAAGAAGTGATCATTCTGAATGTGGTATTTATCATACCAAATACTTGTCTTTATATGATACTGTGGTATATTGTGTTAAGTATTTTAGTATTTATAAAAAAGTTATGCCTCAAAATGCCATCAGCAGCCAACCCTGTTAGTTTTGTGTGTGAAAAAGCTTTGGAATTGTGTGGTCTTGCCCCTCTGGACCCTATAGCTGTATCATAATGAAAAGACAGCTTTTGGCAGGACTTTCTTACGCTGTTGTCTCATATTTTTTATTTATTCTTGTATAGTCTATGAATATGGTGCTATCCTGGCATTTGGTTGTTGTAATGTATGTAACTGTGGGAGAGAGACTGATTTGTGGCGTTTAAGGTATTAGGAACAGCCCTACAAACGGGTTGATTGTACTGAATATTCTTCCTGCTGAGCCTGCCTTGTGATGGTGGTTGCTTAGGGATCTTGGAGCAAAAGGAATGGCTAATAGTTCAATAATAGTCCTGTAATATTCATCACCCATGAGCAGTTAGTAAAGAATGGCTGCAAAGCCAGAGTTAGGCTACTAACAAGGAATTTATGTAGATGTGCCATGTCTAGCCTGTGTTCTGGAACTATAGAGATGAATAAGGTATGGTCCATTCTCTCTGGAGGCTTATAATTGAATAGGGAGTATTAATAAGTGAATGATTGCAATTCAGCGTGGCAAATGCTAAAATATATGCATGTAGCAGCTATAAGAGGAAGAGATTAATAGGGAGAGTCAGCAAGTATGGTCAAAACCCAAAGAAAGTCAGGTATGTAATATGTGTATATTTGGTATACGCATGTAAACTTAAACTATGAGGTAATAGCGCCGGGCGCGGTGGCTCAAGCCTGTAATTCCAGCACTTTGGGAGGCCGAGGCGGGTGGATCACGAGGTCGAGAGATCGAGACCATCCTGGTCAACATGGTGAAACCCCGTCTCTACTAAAAGTACAAAAAATTAGCTGGGCGTGATGGCACGTGCCTGTAATCCCAGCTACTCAGGAGGCTGAGGCAGGAGAATTGCCTCAACCCAGGAGGCGGAGGTTGCAGTGAGCCGAGATCGTGCCATTGTACTCCAGCCTGGGTAACAAGAGCGAAACTCCGTCTCAAAAAAAAAAAAAAAAAAAAAAAAAAAAAAAAAAAAACAACAACACACACACACACAAAACTATGAGGTAATAATCTCTGGTCTGTCCTTATTATGTGTGTGGATTGGGCAAGTTACTTAAAATACTCAGCCTGTTCTGTGAAATGGTGATACTATCTAGCATGTTGATATATGGATGAAACGAGATAACCTAAAAAAATGTTATCCAGTGATATCATGGTAAACGTTTAACAACAGGTTCCCTGGGGGAAAAAAACCTTGATTTAAAGCATCTGCTAATTTCCATGCTATACATACTCCCACCATGGCCAAATTCAAATGACCACATTGTGTCAGTGAACAAGAAGTTAGGAAGAGATGACCCTAATACATGTGAGCCAGCTTTGGCACCCCACTGATTTATTATGTTCTATGTTCTTCATTAATTTTTTTCTCAATATTATTATATTTGAAATTTATTCATGTTGATACACGTAGGTCTAGGTTTTTTTTTGTCTTTTAACTTCTACTGCTATGTAGGGTTGATTGTATGAACACACTAAAATTTATTTTTCCTGCCAGGCACAGAGGCTCATGCCTGTAATCTCAGTGCTTTGGGAGGCTGCAGGAGAAGGATCACTTGCACCCAGGAGTGTAAGACTAGTTTGGGCAATGTAGCAAGACCCCTTCTTTCCAAAAAAAAGTTTAATAATGAGTGGGGTATGGTGGTACACACCTGGAGTCCTAGCTACTCTGGAGGCTAGCCAGGAGGATCACTGGGACCTAGAAGTTTGAAGCTGCAGTGAGCTAAAATCACACCACTGCACTCCAGCCTGGGCAACACAGCGAGGTCCTGTCTTAGAAAAAAAATAATTAAATAATTTGTTCCCCGCCTTTTTTTGGATGGATATTTAGGTTGCTTTCGATCTGGGGGCTCTTGAAAATAATGCTGTAAAAATCATTTTGAACGTACTTCATGGTGCACCAGTGCTAAAGATTTCACAAAATCAGGGTAGAATTCATGGGTTTTGGACATACATGTTCCAACATGAGTAGATTTTGCCAGATTTTCCTCCTAGGGAGCTGTGATGATGGATTTTCCCACTAATTGTGTTTAAGTGTTTCCATTACCTTCATTTTCTCCTGTTTTTAGTTTTGACAGATGTTATAAACTGAATTGTGTCTTTCCAAAATTTATATATTAAGTCCCAATCCCCAATGTGACTGTATCTGGAGATACAGCCTTTATGGAGGTAATTAAATTTAAATGAGGCCATAAGGGTGGGGCTTTAATCCTATATAATTGGCATCATTATAAAAAGAGGAAGAGACACCAAAGCTCCCCCAACTCCACCCACCTCCCCCCACTTCCCCACTGTGTGTGCATAAAGGAAAGGCCATATGAGGACACAGTGAGAAGCCAGCCATCTACAAGCCAAGAAGGGAGCACTTACTAGAACCCGAATTTGCCAGAACCTTGATCTTGGACTTCTAGCTGCCAGAACTGTGAGAAAATAAATGTCTCTCGTTTAAGCCACCCAGTCTATGAGATTTTTGTCATGGCAGCCTGAGCAGATTAATGCAGCAGACTTTTAAAATTTTGCCTTTAAACGGATGTAGTTTTTATTTTAATTTTAGAAACTTTGTTTCCTCTTAAGCCTCAACTTATCTAGTTTAAAGAAACTCCCAAACTGACCTCTTCCTTTACACCCCACCTAATTTACTTATTCCCAATTTAAATTTACTTCTTTTGAAATTGCTCCATTCAGGCTGATTTTCTCAGATTCCCCAAATGCTCATTCTTATCTCTGGACCTTCATTAAAGCAGCTCTACTTGCCCAGAATACCCTACCATTTTCCCTGAGCATATCAAAATCCTACCCATTTTTAAAATACAGAACTCAAATCCCATTCCCTAAGAGTTAGGGCTCCTTCTGGGTCAAATGAAAGAAAATCCAAGCCAAACTTCTGATGGCACAAAAAAGAAATCTGCTTTCATGAAAAACAGAACAGCTTGCTTCAGAGATGCTGGGGACCCAGACAGTGCTATTTGGTCCCTCTTCTCACGTCCAGTCTCACTTTACCCTGCACTGGATTTATTCTCTCCTTCTATAGACATCATGCCTCCATACTGAAGGACCAGCACAAGGCCACAGAAAGCTCCATACTTACAATACCTTATGCAATACCCACAAAAGACTTCCTCTCTCCCATCCTCCATTTGTAATATCCTGGCTCTGGGGTGGGGGTGGGGCAGTTTTCATTGGCCTGATTTGGATCAAATGCCATTTATTGTTCATCTAGAATGGTGGGGTACAGCTAAGCCCAGGGCATATGCCTCCATCTGTAGCCAGGCAGGTACAGTATTATGACTGTCAAACCCATTAAAACCACATGGAGTGTGGACAATCAAATCCCCTTGCTATGATCTGAATGTTTCTGTCTTCCTAAAATCCCTTTTTTTTTTTTTTTGAGACTAGCTCTGTCTAGCTAGTCTCTGTCACCCAGGCTGGAGTGCAGTGGCGCAATCTCGGCTCATTACAACCTCTGCCTCCCGGGTTCAAGTGATTCTCGATGCCTCAACCTCCCGAGCAGCTGGGACTACAGGCGCATGCTACCATGCCCAGCTATTTTTTTTTTATTAGTAGTAGAGATGGGGTTTCATCATGTTGGCCAGGATTGTCTCAATCTCCTGACCTTGTGATCAGCCCGCCTTGGCCTCCCCAAAGTGCTAGGGTTACAGGTGTGAGCTACTGCCCAGCCCCCTAAAATTCTTATGTTGAAACCTAATCCAGGCCCAGGCTCAGTGGTGGCTCACACCTCTAATCCCAGCACTTTGGGAGGATGAGGTGGGAGGATCACTTGAGGTCAGGAGTTCAACACCAGCCTGGCCAACATGGCAAAATCCCATCTCTACTAAAAATACAAAAATTAGCCAGGCTTGGTGTCGGCCACCTGTAATCCCAGCTACTCAGGATGCTGAGGCAGGAGAATTGCTTGAACCCAGGAGGCAGAGGTTGCAGTGAGCCAAGATCCTGCCTCTGCAATCCAGCCTGGGCAACAGAGCAAGCCTCCATCTCTAAAGAAAAAAAAAAAAAAAAAAAAAGAGAGAGAGAAATTTAAAAAAGAAAGAAAGAAAGAAAGAAACCGAATCCTCAACATGGTAGTATTAAGAGGCAGGGCATTTAAGAAAGGGTGCAGGTGAATCATCATCTTGAGCCTTGGAGTTTGAGACCAGCCCAACACTGCAAAACCCTGTTTCTTTTTTTGTTTGTTTCTTTTTCTTTTTCTTTTTTTTGAGACAGAGTCTCACTCTGTTGCTCAGGCTGGAGTACAGAGGCACCGTCTTGGCTCACTGCAACCTCCACCTCCTGGGTTCAAGTGATTCTCGTGCCTCCACCTACTGAGTAGTTTGGATTACAGACATGTGCCATCATGCCTGGCTAATTTTTGTGTTTTTAGTAGAGCTGGGGTTTCATTATATTGGCCAGTCTTGAACTCCTGGCCTCAAGTGATCAACGTGCCTTGGCCTTCCAAAGTGCTGGGATTATAGGTGTGACACACTGTGCCTGGCCGCAAAACCCCATTTCTACAGAAAATTCAGAAATTAGCTAGGCATAGTGGTTTGTGCCTATAGTCTCAGCTACTGGGGAGGCTGAGGAAGGAAGATTGTTTGAGCCCGGGAGGTCAGGGCTGCAGTGATCTGTGATTGTGCCACTGCACTTAAGCAGAGAGGAAGCCCTCACCAGGCACCAAATCTACCGGTGCCTTAATCTGAGACTTCCCAGCCTCTAAAACTGTAAGAAATAAATTTCTGTTGATTATCCATTGTCCTATCCAAAGTGTTTTGTTATCGCCGAATGGACTAAGACATCCCTAAAGAAGGGATCCTTGACAGACACAAACAACAGAATCTATAACATGCATTATTTATGAAGCTACCCCTATTTCTCCAGCCTTCACAGCTCCTCTTTACTTTTGAATTGTTATTGTATCTAGAACATCTTTCACTTAATTATCAAAGTATCTTTTGCTTTGTGCTAAATCATCATCTTAATATTAGGAATTAATATTAATACACTTATCATGTATCTTTCACAGTTTTGTTTTTTGAGACAGAATCTCACTTTGTTGCCCAGGCTGGAGCGCAGTGGCGCGATCTCAGCTCAGTGCAAGCTCTGCCTCCCAGGTTCAAGCGATTCTCGTGCCCCAGCCTCCTGAGTAGTTGGGACTGCAGTCGCCGGCCACCATGCCTGGCTGATTTTTTATTTTTTAGTAGAGATGGTGTTTCGCCATGTCAGCCAGGCTGGTTTTGAACTCCTGACCTCAAGTAATCTGCCTGCATTGGCCTCCCAAAGTGTTGGGATTACAGACGTAAACCACTGTGCCTGACCATCTTCACAGTCCTTAACAGAGAACTGAGTATGTATCAGGCATCCAATAAACACTAATTCTCAGAACCTGTGGCCTGCTATTTTTAATGAAAACAGGTCTTTAAAATTGTCTTCTATTGACTTCAACTGTAGTTTTAGCTGAAATTTGAATTTTGAAGCTATGATGCAGTTTTGGAGATAACATGGCCAAAAATGCATATGGTGCATAACAGTTTAGAAAATACTCTCGGGCCGGGCGCGGTGGCTCACGCCTGTAATCCCAGCACTTTGGGAGGCCGAGGCGGGTGGATCACGAGGTCAAGAGATCGAGACCATCTCAGTCCACATGATGAAACCCCGTCTCTACTAAAAATACCAAAAATTAGCTGGGCATGGTGGCGCGTGCCTGTAGTCCCAGCTACTCAGGAGGCTGAGGCAGGAGAATTGCCTGAACCCAGGAGGCGGAGGTTGCAGTGAGCCGAGACCACGCCATTGCACTCCAGCCTGGGCAACAAGAGTGAAAATCCGTCTCAAAAACAAAAACAAAAACAAAAAAAAACAAAAAAAAAACAAAAAAAAAGAAAATACTCTCACAAGGCCGGGCACGGTTCAGGCCTGTAATCCCAGCATTTTGGGAGGCCGAGGAGGGCAGATCAAGAGTTCAGGAGTTTGAGACCCGCCTGGTCAGTATGATGAAACCCCGTCTCTGCTAAAAATACAAAAATTAGCCAGGTGTGGTGGCAGGTACCTATAGTTCCAGCTATTTAGGAGGCTGAGGCAGGAGAATTGCTTCAACCTGGAAGGCAGGGGTTGCAGTGAGACAAGATCACACTACTGCACTCCAGCCTGGGCAACAGAGCAAGACTCTGTCTCAAAAAAAAAAAAAAAAAAAAAAAAAAAAAAAAAAAAAAAAAAAAAATGCTCTCACATTCTATGATCTTCACAAGCAAACAGAAGGCAGGTTCTGCCCCGCAGGAAGCTGATATTTAGCCATCAATGTGGGTAATTGTTTTGCCCAAAGTAGACTGGCTAGTGAGTGGCAGAAACAGATAAGCCACAGTTTGGCTGGACCTTGGGAAAAATTTGCCTTTTGTCACAGCCCTGGTGTTCTGGGAGGTGTGATGAGAGACTCTTCCAGAAACATTGCTCTGGGAGGCTGTCTTCAAGAAGCTCTGATTGCCTCTCTATCCTGTGAGGGTTCCATGAATGAATCAGCCCATGGAAACTCTACCTACATTTGGACATTCACTGTCTGGAACATGTGTTTGGAGCCTGGAACCAAAGCATCTCTGTGGCCCCGAATGTTACTGAGGAGAGATTCAGCCCACATCTAAATGCCAGATGATAGAAGCAAGTGGCCAAGCAGAGCAGGCATTTTTGCCAAGTTGGAATGGGAGTGAGTGTGACTAAGCCAATGGGACTAGAGGTGGCAAACAATTCGTGTCTGGTTGGAATCAAGCACTGTGTTGGTGATAACACTTCCAGAACAAGCAAGGGTGACCATAAACTTGCGTTCCAAGGCACCCTGTAAAGGAATGAGCTGTATACGCTCATGCTATTTAACATAGATTCATCAATGAGGCCCATCTTTTACCGTCAGCTAGAACAGCAGTGTTGACAGTGGCATTACCAGGCTTCCCCTGCCTGCTGCTAGCCCAGCAGAAGCTTGTAAAGGCAGAACTTTCGGGCCCAGACGTCTTGTTTCTGTTGCTTTTGCCAGAGAGCTGCTCCAGAGGGGGTTTGCATTGTGTTATAATCACATGGTTTGCAAAATGATAGTTAAGAGTCTGTTAGCATTTCCACCCCAAACCTCATATTTTCAGCTGCTCAGAGTGACTCAAATATAAGAATTCTCTTTAGGCTGAAATTTGGCACACAGGGTCTCAGGCCCAGCTGGGGAGCAATTTCAACCTTTCTTGGGACCGGATTTCAATAACATCCATTTGGCTGTTTTTGAATAACAGCAGAAGTACAACAGAAGAGAAGTTAGCATTTTTATAGCAAAATGTTGCCATTGTGTGACTCAAGAATTGGTGGTGAGAGGTGGGGGGGGACCCACCCTAGCAACTCCCAATAAACCCTGGCAGGTGATCAGCTTTTGAGTGGACTAAGCATGTATACTTTTCTTAAGTATATATTTAAAAACCCAACTGCTAGTCTGTTGTTCAGAACAGAGAAGAGATTTTGTTTAATAACATATTGTGTTTTTGAAAAGCAAAGTTGACTCAGGAACAATGATACATACCAGTGGATACTGAATCTACTACACCCACTCCTTCGTGCAGCTGGGGCAGTGGCAAATTGTAGGATGCAACTGCGTTCCCGAATGTAAAGGAAAAAACTTCAAGGGGGCAGGAGGAGGGGAGGGGAGGGTAGTACCTTGACTGCAAAGATGATAAGAGGACTATTCTTGATGACCTAAGATCTCAGGTCTGGTCCTTCCTTTTGGAAGGAAGACGACATCAGAACTCAGTTCCTCTTCCGCACCTCCCTACTCACTAATGACAATTCATCAAATTACAAATGACAGATTCCAAAAAGGCAAAATGATAGCAAGCTTGTTTTTTTTAAATGAAATATTCCAGGGAAAAAAAGCCTAGAAAATAATAAAACACACACATATGTTCCCCCACTCAGTTTATGAAGTAAAACATTGCAAACATAGGCCAGGCACAGTGGCTCACACCTGTAATCCCAGCACTTTGGGAGGCCAAGGCAGGTGGATCTGTTGAGCCCAGGTGTTTGAGACCAGCCTGGGCAACATGGTAAAACTCTGTCTCTACTAAAAAATAAAAAAATTAGCCAACTGGCAGCATGCACTTCTAATCCCAGTTACTTAGGAGCCGAAGGTGGGAGGATTGCTTGAGCCTGGGAGGCAGAGGTTGCAGTGAGCTGAGATCGATCCACTGCACTCCAGCCTGGGTGACAAAGTGAGACCTTGTCTCAAAAAAAAAAAAAAAAAAAAAAAAAAAAAAAAGCAAATACAATCAAAGCCCTCTCTGTGTATTTACCAGCATTCTTGATGACTTCCTTGTTTGTTTGTTTGTTTGTTTTGAGACAGAGTCTTGCTCTGTCACCCAGACTGGAGTGCAGTGGTGTGATCTTGGCTCACTGCAACCTCTGCCTCCCAGGTTCGAGTGATTCTCCTGCCTCAACCTTCTGAGTAGCTGGGATTACAGGCGTGTGCTACCATATCAGATAATTTTTGTATTTTTAGTAGAGGTGGGGTTTCACCATGATGGCCAGGCTGGTCTTGAACTCCTCACCTCAGGTGATTCCCTCGCCTCCACCTCTCAAAGGGATTATAGGCCTGAGTCACCATTCCCAGCAATTTCCTTGTTTCTTAATATGAAAATTGATTATTGTTCTCTTTATATAGGATGTTAAATCTCTAGCTTGTATTTCATGGGAGTAATTATCTATGACTCCTCCTCTTCTTCTTTCTACATTATTCAGATTTATAAAAATTCTGTTTAAATGTATGCCTTTTCTTTCCAGAAGGTCCTGGGTTCCACTGAATGGTGATCTGCTTTAGTAGGGTTGGCAATGTGAGACTCAAAACACCTTTCCTGGTTAAAGTCAAATGAAGACAATCTGCCTCAACCCCTGCTAAAATGGTACCCCAACATACCTTAAGAATTTTTCTGGCTGTTTCATTATAGGGATTGATACCCACAGTCTCTAAATTCTAGACTTCATATACTTTCTGCTACATCAAAGTGGCTTTTCTGCAGTTTAGGAGACTGCCCTCCCGCCCGTCCCACCCCGCCCCATAGAACCATCCACCTCCATCCCTTCTGTGCTGATCACCATCTTAGCAAATAGAAACCTTGATTTCTACTTGCATATAGTTAGATATATAGTTGAGATATATCTAACTATAAATAAAGTGGTTTTTATCAACTCAGCCAGGTCTCAGTTTGGAGATACATTGGTTCCAGTGCAGCAAGCTGTAGAAGTCATGGTAGTTTCCTCTCTAGAAGCCATCCCCACCTGTTCTTAGTTCATAGACCCCCTGATTTTGTTCAGGCATCAGGTAGCCAGGTGCATCATCAAGGCTTGGCCCTTCTCCAGCCCCAGAGTCAAAAAGCCAGCACTGTATCTCAGTTAAGAGTCTGGTCTCATGATTCCTTCACAGGTACTTGTGTGATCTTAGATAAGTGACTAAAACTTTATGTGTCTTGGTTCAATTCCTCTTATCAGAGATTGTTAAAGCCGACTTGCTAGGGTTGGCAGAATTAAACAAACAAAAAATCTGGGAACTTGTTAATGCCGCTGAGTCACTGAATTAACCAACCATAAAATATAAGCTCCCTGAAGGCAGAGATTATTGCCTGCTTTATTCACTCATATCACCAGCACCAAAAACAGTGTGTGGCACTTAGTAGGTGCTCAACAAGTACTAGTTAAATTGCATTGACTTGTATTTCAGACTCACTAAATTTCAGGCAAGACTTTTTGTGATGTAACATGATAAATACCCAGCCCAAAGCATCTTGATACATAAATACCATTTGTCTAGACAGTACCATTCTTTCCTAGGAATTGTCCCCTCCACACGTTTACAAATACAGAAGTGATGGGAGCTTAGTTAATACATTGTGACCCAGTGGCTACCATTAATTCATCCGAGGTGGCTAACTGACCAAAATGGGATCAGTTTTAGCCCTTTCCCAGGAGTTTGGAATTAGACTAAGACTCCTATCAGTCTTGTTGCTGTTTGAAAAGGAAGAATAAAGATGTGGCCTGTCAGCAGTTGTGTTTCTCAGGTGCGCTCACGAGCAGTACAACAGGTGAGCTGACAGCAAGCACAGAAGGAAGCGTACTGGCAAAACAAAGGCAAAAGATGGACGGAGAGTGCTTGTGATATTTAAGTGTGGTTAAGTGCGACCCACCTACATTCCAGTTCTCAGAGTCTAGGAAACACCTGGATTTTCTTAGGATAGTCTCTTTTCTCCTTAGGCTATTTTGAGTTAGGCTCCTGTTAATTGCAGAGAAAAAATCCTAAGAGGTTTTTTGTTGTTGTTGTTTTAATTATAGCTATGAATTCTGAGCAAACCACACCTTACTTCCTGTAACTAGTATATGCACCCATGAAAAGTAAACACTTAAAAAAACCGGGTTCACGCCTGTAATTCCAGTACTTTGGGAGGCCGAGGCCGGTGGATCACCAGGTCAAGAGATCGAGACCAGCCTGGCCAACATGGCAAAATGCTGTCTCTGCTAAAAATACAAAAATTAACCGGCCCCGTTTGGAAATGGAGCAGGTCAAAACTCCCATGCTGATCGGTAGTGGGATCGTGCCTGTGAATAGCCACTGCACTCCAGCCTGGACAACATAGCAAGACCCTGTCTCTTAAAAAAAAAATACAAAAATTATCTGGGTGTAGTGGTCTGCACCTGTGGTCCCAGCTACTCAGGAGGCTGAGGCAGGAGAATTGCTTGAACCTGGGAGGCAGTGGTTGTAGTGAGCTGAGATTATGCCACTGTACTCCAACCTGGTGACAGAACCAGACTCCACCTCAAAAAAAAAAAAAAAAAAAAAAACACTGAGGGACAAATGTAACCCAACACATAACCATAAAACCTTTGGAAACTTAAATGAGAAACAAACTCTGATTACAGGTGTCTCAAGTCTACCTTTAAGCCATCCTCTACAACCCTTCCAATCCGTCCTCTTCTGTTGTCATGCAGACGTGGTGACCAGTGAGATTCTTCAATGTTTACAGCGGTGTGCTCCACTACCATCCTCTGGTTTATCCATGTTGCAAACTCAATAACTGGAAACCCTTTCTATTCTAGCTGTTCAGTGCATAACGCCTCCTCAAGTTCTCTCTTCTCATCAGATTTAAATGACTTCACGGTGTTGCTTTCATTTTTCTCTGACGTTTCAATGCACAATTCCAAGAACCAGCTATCTCTATCAACCTGAAATGGTGACTGGGTTCTGTGTTGATAATTTTTTACTAAACCACAGGGACCATCTGGTCTAAGGTCATGAGTCTGTTTGCCATTTATGCAGCTGCCTGCACATCTGTAGGTTCTGATGCATTCTTTTATTATTGCCTGCTTTCTATTGCATGTTGTCAAAGGCCTGGGGAACGCATCTGTTTGAATTTTGTCTGTAGGGCTCTGAACATAGAGCAGTGTGTGGTTGGGAATGCAGAAAACATTACTTTCAGCAAACTGGATTCATAAAGAGTCATGATGAATGGAAATGATGAGAGAGATTTGAGCCCAGGAATAGGGGACTGGATTTCATATTTACCTCCTCGCTAACAATGATGATTTTAAATGTTCTCACTCTGAACAACCTTATCCATGCTTTGAGCTGAGACCCACTCACATAATGATTATTTCCTTGTAAGTACTTATTATTTAGTTGAGTTAGCTGTTTCAAAATGAAGTTTTTATACTGGTTTTTAGAATTGTTAACCATACATTTCTAACTCTTACACATGTATTCTCTTAGTCTCTCTCTCTCTCTACACACAAACACACACACACACACACATTCATTTAAAAACTCAGGTTTTAAGGCTGGGTCTATACTTGGCCAACATCTTCAAGGTCACTAATGTTACTTCTTGCCTCTGCTGTGTGGGAGCCAGAGCATGAGTCATCAGGGTGAATAATGCCTCTGTAATACTACCAGATTGTGTTTGTCTCCACTTCAAAGCTCTTAGTTTTAACAGAATAGTATTTCTCCATCCCGCCCACCCAAACAGAAGTCTAGATGGCTGAGCGGCAACAGTTATATGAACAGTAAGTACCATCGTTTCCATAGGATGGGCTACTCCCCACCCCACCCACACCCCTCAAAACACCTGGAGGACCCTTTATAGACGTTCTCAGGCAACATTCTAGTCAGGTTTTGTTGACTAGAGATGACAGCTCATTACCTCTGTTTTTCTTCTTTCCTTCCTTCCCTTTCCTTCCCTCCCTCCCTCCCTCCCTTTTCTTTCTGTCCTTTTTTGGCCTCACATAGGACTATGAATCTGCCATTTCTGATCTGTCTTCAGTGACTTTTTTTTCATAGCTCACTGCAACCTCAAACGCCTGGGCCCAAGCAATCCTCCCATCTCAGCCTCCCAAGTAGCTTGGACTACAGGTGTGCAGCATGGCACCTGTGTTTCAGTTACTGCTCACCCCTTTAGTCCTTCACTTTCTTTTTCATTCACCAAAGACTTAATGACAGAGTTTGTCAAAGAAAGAAAGCGAGGCAGTGAAAGGAGGAATGGAAGCAAGCAAGCAAGCAAGCAAGCAAGAGAAACACCAGATGTGGTGGCTTATGCCTGCAAGCCCAGCACTTTGAGAGGCTTAGGCAGGCAGATTGCTTGAGCCCAGGAGTTCAAGACCAGCCTGAGTAATGTGGTGAAACCCCATCCCTACAAAAATACAAAAATTAGGTGGGTGTGGTGTGCATGTAGTCCCAGCTACTCAGAAGGCTGAGGTGGGAGGACTGCTAGAGCCTGGGAGGTTGAGGCTGCAGTGGGCTATCATCATACCACTGCCCTCCAGCCTAGGGGAAACAGCAAGACCTTCTCTCAAAATAAAAAGAAGAATTTAGACCCAACAATCGATTCCCATTTCCATAGCCTCCCCATGGCTCCTCTCACAAGAACACTTTATTTTAAAAGTCATGTGACTCTGGTGAAACCCTAGCGCAGAGTGGCCACCAAGGGAAAAATAATGGTGGACCTGCCATCGTGGAGCACCTAATCACAGTGCCCGCTGGTTTACACACATATTTTATTAACTTCCCAGGACTGAAGTAAGCCTTATTATCTTTTTTACACATGATTAAAGTGAGGTTCAGAGATATTGAGTAACTTGTGCAAGATCACAGCCATTAAGCAGAAAGGAGGAAAATAACTCTGTATGGTGCCAAGATCCATGCTTTTTTAAGTGAGGGGAGGGGGGCTCAGTTGCTTGGTGAGAGAGAAGATAGTAACCTGTCTAGACTTCCTAGTTTTTCCATGTCCTGCCTTTCTTGCTGCCAATTTATGGGATAACTTGACAGTATAATTTTCTCTCATCATTCCTATGTCACTTCCTAAAACATCTTCTATCTCTTTTTTTTAATTTTAATTTTTTTTTTTTTTTTTTTTTTTGAGACAGAGTGTTGCTCTTGTTACCCAGGCTGGAGTGCAATGGCGCGATCTCGGCTCACCGCAACCTCCGCCTCCCGGGTTCAGGCAGTTCTCCTGCCTCAGCCTCCTGAGTAGCTGGGACTACAGGCACGCGCCACCATGCCCAGCTAATTTTTTTTGTATTTTTAGTAGAGACGGGGTTTCACCACGTTGACCAGGATGGTCTCGATCTCTCGACCTCGTGATCCACCCGCCTCGGCCTCCCAAAGTGCTGGGATTACAGGCTTGAGCCACCGCGCCTGGCCTAAAAAATTTTTTAATAGAGACTGGCTTTTGCTGTGTTGGCCAGGCTGGTTTTGAACTCTTGGCCTCAAGTGATCCGCCCACCTCAGCCTCCCAGAGTGCTGAGATTACAGGCATGAGCCTCTGCGCCTGTCCGCATCTTCTCCTTGTTGTCAGTGGTATCTGGGTATATTTCCCTCCACTCATAAATAACATATCTTAGAAATTTTGCCAGTCGTCATTTACATTCTATATGTGTTAATCAAATGTCTTCTAGGCCTAGGGTAGTGGTATAGAATCTATTATCCAAACCAGGACTTTTTGTTGTTGTTGTTGTTGAGGTGGATCTTGCTCTGTCCCCTAGGCTGGAGTGCAGTGGTGCGAGCTGGCTCACTGCAGCCTTTGCCTCCAGGGCTCTGGCCTAAGCCTCCAGAGTAGCTGGGATTACAGGCACCTGCCATCATGCCTGGTTAAGTTTTGTATTTTTAGTAGAGACATGGTTTCACCATGTTGGCCAGGCTGGTCTTGAACTCCTGACCTAACGTGATCTGTCCACCTCGGCCTCCCAAAATGTTGGGATTACAGGCATGAGCCACCATGCCCGGCCTACTGGGACATTTTTGAGATGAAAAAGAGTGCTATTAATAATTGTGCTGGGCATACTGGGATGTATGGCCACCCATTTAGAACAAACAATTATCAAGCTAATGTCTCCTATGGACAAGGAGGGTATGAATAGAATAGTCCAGCCTTAACTAGATACTATTCAAACCACGAGAACAGAGGTTGTCGGGGAGAGAGGCTAAATCTACAGATTCCAACCTTTTTGTCTCACTAGTAGTTGTTGTATTTCTGGTCCTGAGTGTGTGTGGTGTAAGAAGGAGGTAGCAGAAAACCACTCAGAATTAAAATGATCATTATCCCCATTCCTTAAGGAAGTAGTGGTCCAACTTCAGTGTGCTTAAGAATTACCAGTGGTTTTTAAATAAAACGCAGATCCCTGAACTATATGCCTTACAGATGCTGTAAATACAGTCTGAGATGGGCCCTGGAAACTGCATTTTAACATGCTCCTGTGAAGGTTTTGATCTAGGTAATTTATTGATTATCCTGGGAAGGAAAACAGTATTCTATGATAGAAAAATCCCTGCATACTCGCTCTACAAAGACAGGCACAATTTCAGAGGATGTCCCTGTGGGACCCAATAACACAACTGTTTACAACACTGGTATTTGTTCAAAGATACTGTCTATATGACCTGAATCACTATTTGAATCAAATAACTTAAACCACATTAACCTTACGATTACTTTCAGCATAGATGCTTAGGGATTCCCAGACAAATATATATAATTTATCTTTACAGATATGGTATTTTATATATTCTTAGTATCTTTATGTTATATTCAAAGAAAAGAGAACAATATTTTCTGTGCTTTCTGATAATCACAGTAATAATAGTTTTTGTATATTAAACATTGCTCTGTGTCAGGCATTTATATACATTATCTTGAACATAAAAAGCCTTGAAGGTAAGTCAGTCAAGTGGGCTCTGTTTTACACAGGATGTACTACAGGCTCAGAGAAGCTAGGTGACTTGCTTGAAGCTTCACAGCTAGTAACCGGCAGAGGTGCCATTTAAAACCGGGTCACCTGCCTCACACTTGAAATATTTAGTGAACTCATAAGCGCCCTGTGAATACTAAAAAATACTGGTTGGAAGGCCACATTATGCATGTAGGCTAGTATGACCTTTCTAGAATAATAATTCCTAGACAGAGAGAAGAACTGAATGGTGACTTTGAGACATGAAAAGGCATCTCTCTGAAATAAAAAGGCTGAAGAAAGCTCATGATCAGTTAACATTTCGGAAACTCTGAAGTACAGCTAACCATTTCCCAGGCTAGCCTTTGGATTTATTTCTCTTTTGTTGGCTGTGCTGCTGCTACGCTCTTTATTCATATTTTCAAGGCAACACAAGTAAAGCGAATGTTCTCTAATTGCGCTCCCTCCTGCAGTAAGCCCGCTCCTCTCGAGCACCCAGGCTGCTTCCATACGCAGCTCGTTGTGGAAGGGCTGGTGGCAGCTGCAAGTTGGTGTGTGACACACTGAGTAGTCATATTTCTCTTCTCTGTGGCCCTCCAAAGCCCTTTCCAACATAACTTTTCCCCATCTGTTCTCGTTTGCACTGCATAATAGGGGACAGGTTTTGGAACTTGGGATTCAAAAAAACATTAAGAGAAAATAAAAATGAGATGGAATTTGAGTAGAAAGAAACTCACTGGCTTCCCCCTCCCCGCCCCCACAATCCCCTTTCTTAGTTGCTGGGATCATTACCAGAATATTAAATCGATCAAGTTTTTACTCTCGTCTAGTTGGTTCTCTTTATGGGGTAGTGGGGAAACGTGAGAACATTAAAAAATCTCTTTAAACTGTCTGCAATAAGATAAGCAGCAGGGCTGAGTCATTAGTAGGAACAGCGTTGCCCAATACCTGACAAAGTTTTTCCACATTTGCTTAGAATCGCTAATAAGTTACATTAATTGTCGCCTGCCTCAGGTTCCTTCTCTATGAAAGGGATGTCTGAAGTGAATTTTAGGAATATTTAGAGACAGCGTTTTCCCAAGAGCCGTAAGCCCATCTCTGCTGCGTACACGGAATAATTTTGGAAATGATACAAACATTTAAAAATTGTAATAGTAATAACTTTCTTCTAATATATATTAGGAAGAAAACTGGCAATAGCAAAATATACCCCTGATTTCACAATTATTTTTGTTTAGGAAGAGACTACACTGGGCATGTCAGTTTAAAAAGTGAACATATTTAAAGAAGAATATTCAGTAAATAATACAAGTGAATACAGCAAAACAGAGAGTTCAAACATGGCTGCTTAAAAAGCAACTCTACCAAGGCAGTGGTTCTTTTATTCTTCCTTTAGGTTTTGTGGAAAGCTTTATTGCAGGGCATGGGCCTCTGGTTCGCAGGGTTGGATTCATCATCACCTGCGAGTCATGGTCAGCAGTGTATATACCATCATTGTTGGTCCAGCAGTAGCAGCCCTCTTTGAGAATCTGATGAAAGTTATGGGTTTCCCTGGAAAAATGTATATTCCCATATACGGACAAACAAATAGAATTTTTGGGTTTTCAGGACTGTGTGGAGTGTATCTGTGCACTTCTGGAAGTTTCAGGTGCATTCGAGGTTGTGTCCACTTGCTTCTCTGCTTCCTTTTCTTTCTTTCTTTCTTTCTTTTTTTTTTTTTTTTATTTGAGACAGAGTTTTGCTCTTATTGTCCAGGCTGGAGTGCAATGGCACAATCTTGGCTGAGTGCAATGGCTCAATCTTGGCTCACTGCAACCTCCACCTCCCAGGTTCAAGTGATTCTCCTGCCTCAGCCTCTTGAGTAACTGGTATTACAGGTATGTGCCACCATACCCAGCTACTTTTTGTATTTTTAGTAGAGCGGGGTTTCACCATGTTGGTCAGGCTGGTCTTGAACTTTGTGATCAATCTGCCTTGACCTCCCAAAGTGTTGGGATTACAGGCGTGAGCCACCACGCCTGGCCTGCTTCTCTGCTTTCTTAAGCTGACAGACCAGCCAGCAGCTGAGGCTTTAAGCCACACCTACTACATTTCTGCTAGGAACAGCATCTTCCCTCACTGCAGGCACGGCCCCAGCCTGCTGCCTGAGATCATGCAGATAGTACAGAAAATATCCATCCCCCAACCCACCTCTCCACTTTCACCTTTTCAAAAACAGAAACACTACAAAAGTGTCAGTAGCTGGGACCAGTTGCTGTCTTTGCCCAGTTCACCTCCTTAACCATTGGGATCTGCTCCTCTTCACTCCAACAGCTTGCACCTGTGAGCAATGCAATTTCTTTCTCACTTTTCCAGAGACAGGCACCTGTCCCAAGCCAGACCAATCAGCAACTTTCCAATACCCACATCAGAACTTGGAAAGAGAAGTACATGACATGAAACTCAGTAGGGGTGCTTGTTTGTTAATTCTGCAGAGAAGAGTACTAGGTACAGACGGGGGGTTCTATACATGCTTCTGATGACATTGATTTCTTCAGCATATGTCTTTGGAGGTGAAAATTTTTAAGTAATCATTTCCATAACTCCCACCATGATACTGCGCCCTGTTCTTCAAGTATCCAGTTATTTATGAGAAGGGTGGTGATAATATTAATCAGAAAGATCATAGTAATGCCTGGCATCTAGTGAACTTATCCCAGGCACTGTGCCACCTCCACTGCATGCTATATGTATGGCTTGTCACTCATGAGGCAGGTAACATTATCTACTCCACTTTACAGAAAAGGACTCTGGGGTTATGATGTCAGAAAGTGCTAGAACCAGATGGGCATGATGGCATGTGCCTGTGAGTCCCAGCTACTCACAAGGCTGAAGTGGGTGGATTGATTGAGCCTAGGAGTTCGAGCTATGCCTGGGAAACAGCGAGGCTCCATCTCTAAATAATTATGTATAAATAAAGTGCTAGAACTACTATACAGAACCAGGACTGCCTTGCTCCAGACCCTACAACTTTTTCGTCTCAAATTTTGAATAGGTAATTTGTTGCTTTTTTTTTTTTTTTTCCTGCTCAAAATAGTGAAACATCTCACCCTGTCCTTTCTTTCCTTCTTGTTGTTCAAAGCACCATCCATCTCTGAGGATTTGTGTCCAATCATACTACCCAACATAGATGTATATCTCTTTTATTTAAATGATAGCATATGGTAGCATACAATCTATTTTCCTGAAACTTGCAGGGTTTTTTCCCACTTACTGCTAATTGAGAAGCTCAGTTCATATCGATACACTGAAAACATCCTTATTATTTTTAAAAAGCAGCTTCATAATGTTCCATTGTAAGAACATTTCATAATTTACTGACTCAAAATCCTATTGATAGGCAGGTTGTTTTCAATCTTTTGCTTTTATATATAGTGCTGCAAAGAAAACCTTCTACATCTGTCATTCAGAATTGGGTGAGGATATGTGTAGGAAATATTCCTAGAATGAAATTCCAAGGTCAAAGTGTATATGCATTTATAATTTTGCAAGAGAATGTCAAATTGCCTTCCATGGACCTTGTATCAACTTCCACTTTGGCCACAGCATAGGAGCATAACTTGCAGTATTCTTGTTGTGTTCAAGGTCAGCTTCTACTCTCACATTTAAAAGTTTCATCCTCTCTAAAATGTCTTAAATTGCTTTACTAAAAAGAAAAATCAAAGAGCTGGGAATGGTGGCTTGTGCCTGTAATCCAGTACTTGGGAGGCTGAGATGAGAGGATCACTTGAGGCCAGGAGTTAAAGACCAGCCTGGGCAACACAGCAATGCCCTTCTCCAACTGTCTCTATAAAAAAACTCTAAAAAATAACAATAAAAAACCAATAGTCTTACAATCAATTTTTCCCCTGGCCCCATCCGGCAAGCACACACATACAGAATTTTTTCTGTTGTACATTTTTACATACTTTGCTTAGAGCTCCTCCAACTTTGAAAGGAAGCTACGAGGATAAATGATTTAAGGGCTTGGGATTCTATCAGCAAGCCAGTCCTGCTTAACCACTCAAGGAGCAGATACTTGATCTTTAAACTATTACCACGAAGTCCTTCCGAGGGACCATCTCCCTGTTCCCCATCACCAACCTTCCCTCCATCGGCTCACTGTCAGGCATCTCCACCGCAAAGCCTCCAGCATTCCTGATAGTTTGGATCAATTACATCTTTGGGGCCCTGCCACTCCACTTATTATTCTTATTCTTTGGGAGGTTAATGACTTCGTGGAAATCTGAAACAGCCCCTCCTCAGGAAGTGGTAAAAGTCTCTTAGAATAACAGAAACAAGTCTTGAAAGAGCTCTTGAGTTCATCTGCATTTTAGGCCAATTAAAATCTCTAAAGAAATAATGATATGCATAAAAATTCAAGATTATGTAATTGGCAGTGGCCAAAATCTCATAAATTTATATAGATACTGTCCTTTACAAACAATGAAAACATATCTAAAGGGGGAATGGAAGCATTCTCCACTGTCTCTCTCTTCTTCACAAATTCATGACCCTTTCTCTTCTTTAAGTCATTTTAGGTATCAATTATTTAGCCAAGAAAAACCAGAAGCAGTAACTTTTTTGTAGTAATGAGGCTTTGTCTTCACAGGAACTCAAGTTCAGTTCAGAAACTTTCAAACATGGTTTTAAAGGCTTTTGTGAGTCAACTGTTAGTGAATCACACAAAGGGGGCCTTTATTAATAAACATATTCTGTTCATTATAGAGAAATGAAAGCCTCAGAATAATTGGCCAAATGTTTAAAGAGAAAACAAAAAACAATGTGGTAAACATATCAGGCCTTGATGAGCTGTCTAGGTAATTGGTTGTTTCTGTGCACCTGGTTCCAAAGACAATATTTAATGTGTAATCTGTTTCATTTGCTTGGAGAAGTAAGTGTAACTCTACCCCCTGGATCACATCTGCATTAAAATGAGGGGAGGCAGAGTCTTGTTTCTGCGAGTGGAAATTTATGCACATGAGTTGTCTTTTACATGGAGACAGCAATTATACCCCTAGAAATGCAGTCTGTGGGAGAAAATGACATATTCAATACTGGGGAACAAAAGCCTAATGCTAAGAGGACATTAACAAGGTTGGGAACCCCCACCCAACAATTAACATGATCATTTACAAAATCTGCAATCTATAAAATTATTTTTAAAACATGTTTTTCAAAACAATGTGGTTTTTCTCCCTTCTTTCTCAAAGAAGTAAAAAGATTCAGCAGCAACCATATAGAGTCTATTAGCTACTCCACAATAACAAGTAATGTTTTAAAATCTCTTAAAATATATCTGAGGATTGAAACAAACACACACCAGGGAGTGGTAGGTGATCCCTGGTTTAACAGCCTTATAATGATGGAGAGGAAAAGTATGGCCAAGAATTTTTCATTTTTACGTGAGGAAGTTATGGCGTTTGAAAGCAACAATCAGAATTCTAGAACACACACACACAAAAACAAACAAACAGCATACGCAAATAAAAGTTGTTAGTTAAAATTTAAAAAAAAGTAATTTGTTGATTTTTTTTTTAAGGTCAAAAAGGGCAAAGCTGGAACCACTTAAATGAATTTAAGTTTGCGCTTCTCCCTGTCTTCTCTGTAGACTTCAAGAAATGGAGGAGGAAGGATTTGCTCTCTCTCCTCAATGCCTTTGTGCCCTTTCCACTTTTGTGCTTCCTGGGCACACAGAAAGGCTTTATTTCACACACCATACTTTATTTCATGTACTAATAGTATCACCCACAGAAAACCACGTGCCCTGCTTAACCAAGACAGAATACAGTAAGACAATGAAAACTCCCATTTGTTTTTGAATGTTTCCAAGTTGATAATGTTTCATCTTGATTTTACGTGCATGGGTATGAACATACTCTTTGATTAGTCTTGCTACAAAATCTAAGTGACAGCACTATTACTTTTTATTGATTTACTCTGAGATTATTTATTTGGGTTCTCGGAAAACTTCAGTTTTTCTATCAATGTTGGTATATTTTCAGAAAGTAACATTGAAGGAGTGACTTCAATGGGTCAGGCTTTGGGGAAAAGCATGCTGCAAATTCTAAATCCCAACTATCTTTTGGAGATTACTAGGTGTAAAGGTAAACAAACATGGAAGAAAGAGAGTTTAAAATATTTTTAATATATTCTGAACCACCATAGCACTAAAATCATAGATACTGTAATAATATGTCATGGCAATATGATATAGAAAAGAACATGATAGAATGGAATTAGAAAACCCGAATTCTACTCTACATTGGGTAACTAGCTCTTTTGGAGAAATTCATTCAAACTTTAAGCCTCTATTTCTTCAGCAATTGAAAAAAAAGTAAAATGGAGGTGGAGTCCACTGACTTCGTTTTATCAAGTCGTTGGTATTGCCACCATCATCATCAACAAGAACAAAAATAGACACGGTTAGGGAAATAGGAAGGACTAACTGATCTCAAAGTTAAAAGACCAAACATTTAAATGCAGTAAGTGGTCATTATCTTGTATTACGATTTGACAAAGGAGTTTTCTGAGAAAATTCAGGCAATTAGAATCTGAACTGGGGATTAGAGGATACCAAAGAATCATTAATTTCATTAGATGTGATAATAGCATTACGATGGTATAAGAAAATGTTCATATGCTTGTTTATTTACTTATGTATTTATTATTTATTTATTTATTGAGACATGGTCTCACTCTGTCGCCCAGGCTGGAGTGCAGTGGCCCTATCTCAGTTCACTGCAACCTTCACCTTTCAGGTTTAAGCAATTCTCGTGCCTTGGCCTTCCAAGTAGCTGGGACTATCGGCGTATACCACCACACTCAGCTAATTTTTTGTATTTTTAGTAGAGACGGGATTTCGCTATGTTGGCCAGGGTGGTCTTGAACTCCTGGTCTCAAGGGATCCATCCATCTTGGCCTCCCAAAGTGCTGGGATTACAGGTGTGAGCCACGGTGCTCAGGCGTCCATATGTTTTAGAGATGCTATTGAAAGATGTTGGGATGGAATCACATGATGGCTGAAGTTTACATTAAGATACTTAAAAAAAAAAAAAAAAAAAAGAAAGTGGGAAATAGACAAATCAAGTAAATCAAGTCTGGCTTAATTTACTTCTGATGAACACTTAATTTGTCAACAAATCCACACTTGATTTGCCAGCAGGGAACTTCTGACCTTTAGCAGCAACACAGTAAGCTTTTCCAATTGAAAGCTCATCTCAGCTTTATGAGAGGTTGTACAGAACATGTTCATCCAGATCAATAGATGGCCTTTTTGTTCTTCTTTTTCGCCAAATAGATTATGTGGCCATTTTCTATCCAGGAAAAATCAAATTTTTCCTTCTTGTATTCATATTCTTTTTCCATTTCCAAGTCCTTTCCATTATGAAGAGATTCAAATGTTTTCACAATTCACATTCTGAAACTCCAAATTCTTAGATGTGATCAGTAACATCTTTAGCTGTTAAAGAGTGGGACGTTTATTTCCTTCATTCCAAATTGGATTTCTGTGTTAGTAACTGGAGGATTTGGTAACCTTTTGTACTCTGTGGTAGAGCACTAGGAGGAACTGAGTCATAGTCAAACTTTAGACTGTTCATTGGTTTAAAAGAGAAAAGTACAGCAAGATTTGATGCACTTTATACTCTAGTACTATTTGGCTTGCTGTTGATGTTAACCTTGATAGGGATAGATGAATTTGGCTGACACAATTTTTCTGGTTACTTAGGAAAATCAAACATTACTTATTGCAGTTTTTATATTATTGATAGTATATACGGTATTATTTTGGGAGTTTTAGAATAAATTGTCAAACAGCCATTTTGTAAAAATAAAACAAACTTTTCAGACTGTTCCCTCCCTCATCACTGGTGACTTCTTTGGTATAATAGAAATGAAAAGAGTTCCCATGAGAAAGGCAGCCAGCCCCACCGCAAAGATGTGAAAAATAGTAAGTGGAAACTAAGTTAATCTTTAAAAATTGTTTGCAAATTAGAATTTTACCTGCTCAGTCCTCAGCAGGAAAATAACCTAAACCTCTTTATACTATTTTCAATAAAAACAACACTAAAGTGCTAGTGGAAGAGTAGGCAAAGGGCTTTAATGAAAAAAAAATTAGAAAAATGTACAACTGACATATTTATCAACAAGGTACAACATCATTAGTAATCAAATACACAGACTGAAGTAGCTAACTTTCAAAATTTCCAAATTGGCCGGGCGCGGTGGCTCAAGCCTGTAATCCCAGCACTTTGGGAGGCTGAGGCGGGTGGATCACAAGGTCGAGAGATCAAGACCATCCTGGTCAACATGGTGAAACCCCACCTCTACTAAAAATACAAAAAATTAGCTGGGCATGGTGGCGCGTGTCTATAATCCCAGCTACTCAGGAGGCTGAGGCAGGAGAATTGCCTGAACCCAGGAGGTGGAGGTTGCAGTGAGCTGAGATCGCGCCATTGCACTCCAGCCTGGGTAACAAGAGCGAAACTCCGTCTCATAAAAAATAAAATAAAATAAAATAAAATAAAATAAAATAAAATAAAATAAAATTTCCAAACTGGTAAAGATAATAGAAGGTGTGGTGACAAAGATGGTGTGATAAGATGGACAAGCCACTGGAAAGAGTTCCTATTACTGGACAATTGGAAATATAATCTTGATTCCTAGTTTTAAGAATAGGCCGGGCATGGTGGCTCACACCTATAATCCCAGCACTTTGGGAGGCTGAGGAGGGTAGATTACTTGAGGTCAGGAGTTCAAGACTAGCCTGGCCCACATAGTGAAACTCTGTCTCTACTAAAAATACAAAATTAACCAGATGTGATGGCACATGCCTATTATCTCAGTTACTCGGGAGGCTGAGGCAGGAGAATCACTTGACCCTGGGAAGCAGAGATCGCAGTGAGCCAAGATCATGCCACTGCATACCAGCCTGGGCAACAGAGCAAGACTCTGTCTCAAAAAAAAAAAAAAAAAAAAAGATTCTAACCTACGAAAATAATGAGATTTCCCATCATCATCTCATAGACTATCTAACGACCTGGGAAAATGCTCATAATAAAACTAAGAAGAGTCAGAGAAAACCATGTGTATTTATATTTGTATATAATACGTGAATAATGAAAAGGACAAGATAAATTTATCGAAAATATTGTATCTGTTTACATTGGACAATAAAATCAGCTTTACCTTCATTGAAATACTGCTTTATTTTGAGAGACAAGGTCTCACTCTGTTGCTCAGACTGGAAGCTAGTGGCATGATTTTGGTTTACTGCAGGCTTGAACTCCTGGGCTCAAGCAATCCTGCCTCAGCCTCTCAGCCTCTCAGCATCCCATGTAGCTAAGACTACAGGTATGTGCCACCATACCTGGCTAATTTCTTTTTATTTTTTCCAAGATACAGGGGTCTCACTGCATTGCCCAGGCGGGTCTTGAACTCCTGACCTCAAACAGTCCTCCCTTTTCAGCCTCCCTAAGTGTTGGGTTACAGGTGTGCGCCACTGTGCACAGCCTATGTTTATTTTTTATAGTGTATGTTGCATTATTTTATTTCTTTTCTTTTTTTTTTTTTTGAGACGGAGTTTCGCTCTTGTTACCCAGGCTGGAGTGCAATGGCGCGATCTCGGCTCACCGCAACCTCCGCCTCCTGGGTTCAGGCAATTCTCCTGCCTCAGCCTCCTGAGTAGCTGGGATTACAGGCAAGTGCCACCATGCCCAGCTAATTTTTTGTATTTTTAGTAGAGACGGGGTTTCACCATGTTGACCAGGATGGTCTCGATCTCTCGACCTTGTGATCCACCTGCCTCGGCCTCCCAAAGTGCTGGGATTACAGGCTTGAGCCACCGCGCCCGGCCCGCATTATTTTATTTCTAACATGTTTACTTTTATTATAAAAGTAACAATTATTGCAAGATTTTTAAGGAAATATACGAATAAAATGTATATGACTACTCAATATATCCATGTAACAAAATTGTACTTGTACCCATTAAATTTATACAAATAAAAAAATTAAACTGTGGAAAAATGTATAAATATGTTGGTAAACTGCTAATGGGTGTAGGGATACTTTTGGGGGGTAATGAAAATGTTTTAAAATTGATTGCAGTGATGGTTGCACAACTATTTGATATGTGAAAACCACTGAATTGTATACTTTTAAATAGGTGAATTGTGTGGTATGTATGTATCAATAAAGTTGCCATCAAGCTGGGCATGGTGGCTCATGCCTGTAATCCCAGCACTGTGGGAGGCCAAAGCAGGCAGATCATTAGGTCAGGAGTTCGAGACCAGCCTGGCCAACATGGTAAAACCCCGTCTCTACCAAAAATACAAAAATTAGCCAAACGTGGTGGCATATGTCTGTAATCCTAGCTACTTGGGAGGCTGAGGCAGGAGAACTGCTTGAACCTGGGAGTTGGAGGTTGCAGGAAGCTGAGAACCTACCACTACACTCCAGCCTGGGTGACAGAGCAAGACTCTGTCTTGGAAAACAAACAAAAAAAGTTGCTGTCAAAACCCAAAAAAGGGGTTGGGTGTGGTGGCTCACACCTGTAATCCCAGCATTTTGGGAGGTTGAGGTGGGTAGATCACTTGAGGTCAGGAGTTGGAGACCAGCCTGGCCAATATGGTGAAACTCTGTCTCTCCTAAAAGAAAAAAAAAAAAAAAAAAAAAAAAATTAGCCAGGCATTACGGTGCATACCTGTAATCCTAGCTACTCCGGAGGCTAAGGCAGAAGAATTGCTTGAACCCGGGAAGTGGAGGGTGCTGTGAGCTAACATTGCAACACTGCGTTCTAGTCTGGGCAACAGAGCGAGACTCCGTCAAAAAAAAAAAAAAAAAAAAAACCCAAAAAAGTATAAGATCACCAACACTGCGGTCATCCCAAGATTACCACTGTCAGCATCTGGGCAAATAGCCCACCAAGCTCATTCGTGTGCATATGTGGTTGTTTAAAGAATGAAAATGGAATCTTACCAGGCATACCATTTAAAAACTATTTTTAGCCCAGACACAGTGGCTTGTGCCTATAATCCCAGGGCTTTGGGATGCTGAGTTGGGAGGATAACTTCAGGTCAGGGGTTCGAGGCTACAGTGAGCTATGATAGCACCACTGCCCTCCAGTCTGGGCTACAGAGCGAGATTCTGTCTCTAAAACAACAAGAACGTATTTTTTATTACAACATGTATAACTCCACAATCAGAAAGTAAAAATGAACTGGAGAATGATTAGAAGAACCAAGTTCTAGTTCTTGCCTTGCCTCAACTAGCTATGGAACCTGAAGAGTCACATGGATTTTCAGGGACAAACTTTGCCTGTGTAAAAGGCAGGCTGGGACTAAATGAGATCTGTCCCTTCCAAGTGTAGAGTTCTGTGCTTCTTTGAGAGAGACGGCACTGTTAACAACAGTACACACTTGGATGTAACAACTGTGTTGAAATGAAGACTTTATCAACAGAGAACTACTAATCTTCAAGATAAACCTTTAGGTTAATTTTAAAAAGAAAACAAAGGATAGAAGGGTGTGGACAGCATGTTACCTACCATCTGTTTTTTTTTTTTTTTTTTTTTTTTGAGACGGAGTTTCGCTCTTGTTACCCAGGCTGGAGTGCAATGGCGCGATCTCGGCTCACCGCAACCTCCGCCTCCTGGGTTCAGGCAATTCTCCTGCCTCAGCCTCCTGAGTAGCTGGGATTACAGGCACGTGCCACCATGCCCAGCTAATTTTTTTGTATTTTTAGTAGAGACGGGGTTTCACCATGTTGACCAGGATGGTCTCGATCTCTTGACCTCGTGATCCACCCGCCTCGGCCTCCCAAAGTGCTGGGATTACAGGCTTGAGCCACCGCGCCCGGCCAACCTACCATCTGTTTTAAGACAAAGAGAATACATGCGTACTTTCATGTGTCTAGAACATTTAAGGATACATGGAAGCTGGCATTATTGAGAGGGAAATGAGTACTTGGGAAACAATGGTGGTTCTGGAATTTACTTTTCACTATATAATATATCCTTTTGTGGGTTCCATGGTGTAATGGTTAGTACTGTGGACTCTGAATCCAATATATCCTTTTGTACTTGTGTCTTTTCCTTTTTTTTTTTTTTTGAGATAGGGTCTCACTCTGTTGCCAAGGCTAGAGTACATTGATACAATCTTGGCTTACTGCAGTCTTGACCTCCAGGACTCAAGCAATCCTCCCACCTCAGCCTCCCAAGTAGCTGGGACTACAGGCCTGTACCACTGCACTTGGCTAAATTTTGTATTTTTTGTAGATACGGGATTTTGCCATGTTGCCCAAGTGCTGGGCTCAAGCAATCCTCCCACCTCGGCCTCCCAAAGTGCTGAGATTACAGGCATCTGCCACTGCGTCTGGCATATTTGCATATTTTCTTTCTTTCTCTCTATCTCTCTCTCTTTTGAGATAGCATCTTGCTTTGTCACCCAGGCTGGAGTGCAATGGTGCAATCTTGGCTCACTGCAACCTCCACCTCCTCCTAGGTTCAAACAATTCTGCCTCAGCCTCCCAAGTAGCTGGGATTACAAGTGCCCACCATCACATCCAGCTAATTTTTTGTAGAGATGGGGTTTCGCCATGTTGGCCAGGCTGGTTTTGAACTCCTAACCTCAGGTGATCCACCCGCCTCGGTCTCCCAAAATGCTGGGATTATAGGCACGAGCCACCAAGCCTAGCCTTTCTTTTCTTTTCTTTCTTTTTTTTTTTTTTTAACAGTTAATTATTAGGAAAAACATGATTAACAAAGACATGGATGTATTGGGTATAGTGACAAGTGATGTAAAGCAAATTTGTCAATCGTTTCCTTGCTTCAACCCTTTTAATCACTTCCCTTGCTGGTGATTTGTGAAACTATATAATTTGGCCAGGGCACCTCATCCTCCTCCATGGCCATTTGACCACATACTTCACTCTAGTAACACTGGCCTTTTGTAAGTCCCTAGATATCTGAAGCTCTTCTTCCTCAAAAATGTCAAATGCAGTATCAGCAACTTCGAACAATTAACTTCCTAGGAATTCCAACTTAGCTTGAGGAATTTCAAAATGCAGAGACCTCCAAGGTGCAACCCATTCCCTCACTCTACACCTGAGGAAAAACTAGGCTCTGAAATCTGAAGTTACTTGCCTAGGGTCACACAGCTAGTTCTCCGCTACATATATGTAATTAACCTTAGCAGTTGCTCTCTGGAGTTTCACTGAACAAAAGTAGGTTAATAAAAAGGAAGCCTTTGGATTTTAGATACTGGTAGAATGGGGCTACATTCGGATTGAGAAAATTAATCTGATTTCTTTTCTTTTTTTTTTTTTTTTTTTTTGAGACGGAGTTTCGCTCTTGTTACCCAGGCTGGAGTGCAATGGCGCGATCTCGGCTCACCGCAACCTCCGCCTCCTGGGCTCAGGCAATTCTCCTGCCTCAGCCTCCTGAGTAGCTGGGATTACAGGCACGCGCCACCATGCCCAGCTAGTTTTTTGTATTTTTAGTAGAGACGGGGTTTCACCATGTTGACCAGGATGGTCTCGATCTCTCGACCTTGTGATCCACCCGCCTCGGCCTCCCAAAGTGCTGGGATTACAGGCTTGAGCCACCGCGCCCGGCCTAATCTGATTTCTTATCCATGAAAACATCTTCATGATGCCAGTGTTCAGAGAAGCATCAGGAAAAAGAATGCTTCCTAAAACTGAAAAGCCACGGTAGTGCTGGATTCTACCAAGAGCCACACAGTTGTATTTGAAATGCATTTGTCTAATTTGGGGAAGAAATTAATTTGATCTTCCGGCCATGGGACTAGCTTTTAAAATCCACATCTCAACAATGTAGCTAAATTAACAGTAGTTAAGTAAATTAGAAACTCAAGGAGCTTCAGAATGTGAGCAAGACCATGGACAGTCCTGATGGGCCTCTATCCCTTGAGGCTGCAAAGTTGTCGCAAAGAGCCTGAGATGCAGGCAAACGAGGCAGATCAAAGCTCCACTTTAAGTTCTCTGAAAAAAATTTCTTCTGAAGGAGATGGACCTACTAGCAGAGAACAAAAACGTCAAATTTGAATTCTATTTTCAATATACCTCACCTCCCATTTCACAAATAAAAATTCATATGTATTCCTCACCAGTTAGGTCTTGTCCTATGACTGTCAGACCCTTAAAAAAAACGTGCATTTCTATTTTTATAATGTTTATTCCTGCTTATAAAAGTAGTATGTTATAGAAAAATTGGAACACATAGATGGTAAAGAAGAAAATAAAAGTCAGTTATAATTCATATAAGTATTACACATCCCTGGAATAGTTCCTTTTAGTCTTTTTTTCTTTGTGTATACATTTGATGGATGAATGTGTTTATAAGGGTTACGGGATTGGAATATTACCTTTGTGTTTTATTTTTTTTCAACTTAAGCTTTACTGTTGGAATTTCAGAAGTTATTAGATGGTAATTATTCATTTACACAAATTTTTGTGCAATTAATTATTTTCATAGCATAAATTTCTGAAATGGGATTAAAATGTCAAAGAATATAAATATTTTATATATATCACCTAATTATCTTCCAGAAATTGTTTTCTAGTTTCACTCTCCATAGTAACTATGTCCTTTATAAAGTGAATCTTACCAAAAGACTATGCTTAATTGCTGACAAAATTGTGTGAAATAATATTAAATATTATATCTCAGCTTTTGTTTTTATGTATTATCTTTTCTTCGAATTTTAGAGGGTAAACTTTTTTCCGAAATCTCGTATGTAATAATTTAAATTTTCCTTGTCTAGTCATATTTGCTTAACGCTCTATTAGATGGAACATTTTATTTGAAGGAGTTTTTTTTTTTTATAATTAAAGATTTTAACCCTTTGAATATGTGTTGAAAATAGTATTGCTTCTTGTTTTATTACTTATTTTTACCTTCGTTTGTTTGATTGTTCCCTAAAAACTTTTAGGGAACATTATGGACAAAAGTCAAAATGTCAGGGAAATTTTTTTCTGTAGTCAAGCCAATCAACCTTTATTTCTGTTGTGACTTTTATTTTATTTTAAGACAGAGTCTCACTTTGTTGCCCAGGCTGGAGTGCAGTGGCGCGATCTCCATTCACTGAAACCTCCCTCCGCCAGATACATGCGATTTTCCTGCCTCAGCCTCCCAAGTAGCTGGGACTACAGGCGTGCACCACTACTGCCTAATTTTTTTGTATTTTCAGTAGAGACAGGTTTTCACTGGATGGTCTAGATCTCCTGACCTCATGATGCACCCACGTCGGCCTCCCAAAGTGCTGGATTACAGACGTGAGCCACGACGCCCAATTTCTTCCGTGGCTTTTATTTAGAAAGTTCTTTCCCCATATAAAGATAAATATTTACCAATATTTGCTTTAATTTTATGATTAAATATATATATATATATATTTACTTTTTATTCCTTTTAGAAATATTTTCAGGAATGGTTTGAGGGGAGGCACTAACAATTTTTTTCCAAGTATCTCAATATTGTTTAATAAATAATTGGCATGATTTTGTAATGGCTCTTAGTCACACTGTTGGCCCATAGTCACACAGTGGTTTGTATGTAGCCTGCTATGCCAGGGGTGACTGCAGTGACATCCCATTTCAACTACAGGCAGCTTGAGGACTCTGTGTGTAACTCTCACAGTTCCCTGAATATGGTAGATGGCCAGTGAACTCTTGTATAAAATGCACAATTAATGAGTCATTGATACACCTGGGAAAGTTTAACTTGGAAGATAAACAAATGTCTGTCCTGACTGGTTTAAATGTTTACCTTTTGGGAACAAGGGTGCCGAGCCAGACAGGACTTTTAGTGATCCTTTCCACTTATGATTTTATCTTCTACCCCCTACTATTTTGATTGAGTTGCTTAGATCTTTAGAATATAATATTGGTTTCTTAGGGCCTCAGGATTAGGACTAAATTTCAGATCTCAAGGCCTTTTTAATTCATTACTCTCCAAGAACAGTTATGATGCAGCTGGGCTAGTATTTCTCACACTTGAGTGATACACGTAGCTTTAAAATGTAGGTACCTTTTAAAAAACATTAGTATGAACCTTGAGTAAAGCCTTATTTTTATTAAAACATCATTTAAATAAGGTGCATGTCCTTTTAGGTACATAGCAAAAAAGGCAGGGGTCCTGATTGCCTGGTAGACACTCATATGATCCACAATATACACAATATTAACTTAATATATTGTTTTACAAACATTGTGATTGAAGCAAAAGCACAAATTTCAAGAATTCATCGAGAACTTGGAGACCGCCCTCCCCAAGGAGTGTATGTCATTATTCTTATTCTAACAAAACAGACATTGGAGAATTATCTTACCATATACCACATTCAACCCTCAACCTTTGCCATTTTTCTAGGCTGTGTGGACGTCTACCCAGTCTTCAATGCTTAATTTAAATGTGAACAATCACTAACCTAGATATAAACTCATCTGCATATACTGTAACCATTATGCAACTATGAAACTAAAGCTAAATATAAACAAAACGATAAAACCAACACTTCAAATAACCTTATTTAATGAGATGGACGATACTGTTTGCTGACAAAAATGTCTGTTCATATCACAAATATGGTTTTTTTTTTTTGGTTCTACATGCCTATTACTTAGTGAATGGACTTATCTGAATTTGTTTGTTCCTTCCTTCCACTGTTAATCTTTATTTTTTTTTAAGAAAGCTTTATTAGTAGAACAGCACATTAATCCAACAGGATTTTCATGAATCACCACCAACTCTCAAATATCCCACCAATATTCTGAAGAATTTGCTTCTAGAAGTTGATAACTGAGCTGAATTTTGCTTTATAGATTTTAAGAAAACTTGTTTTTTTTTTTTTTTTTTGAGACAGAGTCTTGCTCTGTCGCCTAGGTTGGAGTGCAGTGGCATGATGTTGGTTCACTGCAACCTCTGCCTCCTGGGTTCAAGCCATTCTCCTGCCCCAGCCTCCTGAGTAGCTGGGATCACTGGCACATGCCACCATGCCTGGATAATTTTTGTATTTTTAGTAGGGACAGGGCTTCCCCACATTGGCCAGGCTGGTCTTGAACTCCTGTCCTCAAGTTATCCACCCGCCTTGGCCTCCCAAAATGCTGGGATTACAGGCATGAGCCACTGTACCCGGTGAAGAAAACATGTTCTTTTTTCCCATTATGAAATAAAACCTCTCTCTGAAACCAAAAAGAAATGGTTCTAAGATGAAAGAAAAGTACTCAATGTGGTTAACTATGTTAATTTTTTAAAATTATGACTTATATACTTATTGTATCACAATCTGAGTCCAGAGAGGATCTGATTATTGTTTGTAAGTCTAAAAGCTTAACAGACTGTAACAGAGAAGCTGTCTGCAAAATTTTATAAAACAAATTCCAATTTTATAGAAAAATATCATACAGGACTCTTAGGTTGCTCAAGACCCTGTTTCCTAAGAGTTTTTGAAAGCTGTTGACTTTTAGAAATGAACATGTTGATCTGGGCGTAAAGAAGGAGGATATGTAGAAAACAGAAGAGATGCCAATTCACAATGCAGCAGGCAATTAATTAGCAAGAGTCGTGCTCCTTGAAACATACGATTGAAGAGATCTGAAAATCTTAGAATAACAGAAGATACCTTCCAAGTAACTTTACTGGTGTGATTTTCCACCAGAGTTCAATCAATGGATTAGATCTTAGAGTAAGGTTGTGGTTCTCAACAGGAGGTAGTTTTGTACCCCCTCCCAGGAGATATTTGGCACTGTCTGGAGACATTTTTGGTTGTCACATCTGTGGGGGGAGGGTGTCCTGGCAGTTAGTGAGGAGAGGTCAAGGACGCTGCCAAACATCTTATAATGCACAGGACAGCACTCACAACAATTACCCAGTGCAAATGTCAATAGTGCCAATCTTGGACACCCGTATTAAGGTGTCCAAGCCAAAGTACTGAATCCTGTGTGCACAGGGCTTGTGTGGAGGCTCCTCCACAGGATACAGCCTAGTGGAGGAGCCTCTTGCTTTACACACACACACACACACACACACACACACACACACACACTCTCTTTATGTTAAAAGGTAACAAGTGCTGTTACAGTTGCCAACAGTACAGTCCCAACCAACCCAAAGGTAGCTGTTGGGTCAGGGTTTCTGCACTATAGTCCCATCTGGGTCATGAGAAATATGTTACAGGACCCCAACACTTACCGAAAGGTAGCCGCCGAGTCAGTGTTTCTGCACTATAGTCCCTTCTGTGGTCACCAGAAATATGTTATAGGGCAGGGGCCCCGATCCAGACCCCAAGAGAGGGTTCTTGGATCTCACGCAAGAAAGAATTGAGGGCGAGTCCGCAGTGCAAAGGAAAAGCAAGTTTATTAAGAAAGTAAGGTGATGAAAGGACAAAGGACAGCTACTCCATCGACAGAGTAGGACATTCCCAAAAGTAAGACAAGGAACAAATCCACCTTAGGTGCAACACTTGTTTATATGGGGAGTTGTGCTCTGCTACCAGAGTTTGTGATAAAGAATTAATTTGCTTAACTAATTTAAATATTTTGCAAGAATCCATATTATTATCTTTAAAGCAAAATTACAAACACCTTCGGTTTCCAGTTATGGGGATATATGGACACTTCCATGTCTGGGTTTGTTGGGTAAACACGATTAATTTGTTCCCATACTGTAAACATCCAGAGGCTAGGAATGCTTAACGTTCTGAGAACGCAGTCCAGCAAGTCTCAGCCTCATTTTCCTAGCCCTCATTCAAAATGGAGTCGCTCTGGTTTGAATGCCTCTGACAGTACCACCCAGAATTCTCCCAGTCTCCTGGCACACAAGTGAGTCACAGGAGGATTGAGTTAGAGGGCTTTCACTGAGCCAGCCATACAATAAGACCACTATTGAAGGAACTGCTTAAGGAACAAGTAATAGGAACTGTTCAAAGCATAACAGGATTCATTAATTCATTTATTTACCTATTCAGCAAAACTTTATTGAACGCTCCCATGAACCCTTCTGCTAGGCATAGTGATACATGGTGAATACAACCAGACCTGGTCCCTGCCCTCTTGGAGCTTACAGCCTAGGAGGGAACTCTAAAGGTTACCAAGAAGGGGCCAGTTTGTACAATGAGGACTCCATGAATGTACATGATTGAGCTTGACAAGCTTTCACGTTTGTAATCTCATTTGAACTGCACAACCGCCTCAGGAGACAACCTTTATTCCCTTTTTAGGTTAAAAATGTGCCCAAGGTCAAAACAGTTTGTAAGTGGCAGAGCTGACCAAGTGACAGTGAGGGCCCTGTTAGAGCATTCTATAGAGCAGGGATACACATAGGTGCTATTGCCTTGATTTGTATTGAACTTGCCTCTCCTAATTCTCACCGATCATATAGGGACATAGCTCTTCTCCTTATGAAAAAAATGCCCCCACCTACTTCATCCTTTTCCTTACAGTTGGGGATTCTAGTTGTTTCACGTACATTCGCCTTGTGTTTCTAATTAGATTGTAAACTCTCAACCTGCAGGGACCAGATCTTCCATTTCCTTTGCAACCTTTTGCAGTACTGCAGTCACCCAATAAATGCCCTCTGTATGAATGAACCTGTAGAGATAAAAATACTTTATGGCATTCCCATTTATAGGTTTCATGTTTTTATTTTGCTCTGTGATAGGCCTGTACATCGTAAGCTTCTAGAGGGCAGAGAAAATGGCTTGGTGCTTTCCTTTACACTCAGCAGGAACCACGCAAAATTTGATCCTTGCATGCCTTTTTGATGCTCTGGGTAGTATTAGCACGCTGGGGTGTTTTTGTGTATCTACGGACCGAGGTTGTCAGCCTCTCTGCGGCGAATGTTGCTGCCTTTCTACTGTAAGCTCCCATGGCGCCTAGGACAGGGCTAAATCACCGCAGAAGCTCCTCCATGCTTATTTCTAGTACTAAGGAAGCCAACTGCGAAAATGGCAAGCTCTTGCATAACCCTAGACCTCGAAAGGAAATGAGCAAAGTGGAAGGTGGAAGAGGATTTGAAGGCAGGTCAGAGATGGCCTGGATGAGAATGCCGAGGCTTCTCTCTGAGAATCCAGCTCAAGTCTGACCAGCAGGGCTCGAGTAAGTGGCCGCCCGCAGTCCCTGGTCCCCGGAGGCAGCCCGCCCGCTCGCCCGCCGGCCCCGCGCGCCCCCGGGAGCTGTCCAGACGGCCCCGCCCGCGCCTACCTGGGCACTCACTCGTGCCGCCGCGCGGCCTCTTCTCCTCCCACCCTGGCCACGGGAGCCCGGCTCCGGCCTGCCTCGCCGCTTGCGAGCAACCCCGCGGGCGGCGCGCTCGCAGCTTCCCCCCGGCGGCCAGAGCGACCGGCCAGACAGCGCCAGGCGCGCCGGGGGCGGCGCGGTCAGGCTCGGCGGGGCTCGGCGGGCTCGCCCTCGGCCGGGCGCCTGCAGGGGGCGCGGGGACGGCCCCGCCCCGCCGCCTCCCCTCTCCCTCCCGGCTCCCTGGATCCGCGCCGGGAGGAAATGATGTGTTGCTGCCTGGTTAATCACAGCTCCAGACACTCATTGGCCGAGCGCTCCGCAGCCACTTCCTCCTCCTCCTCCTCCCGCTCCTCCCGCTCCGGCTCCTGCTCTTTGCAGCCGCCGCCGCCGCCGCCGCAGCCTCCCCCTCGGCGCTGGGGGAACTTTTCTACTCTCTGTGACCGTCTCCCCCACCGCTCCCGGGGGCAAGCCCCCGCCCGCCTGCCCGCCCCGCCCGCAGCGGTGCTCCCAGCCCGAGCCTCTGCGCCTTGGGAAGTTTATTCCGCCCGCCCTCCTCCCCTTCCTCCTCCTCTTCACCCCGCCTCCCCGCCCTCCCCCGGCTCTTTCCCCGGGTGGCTGCCGCTGCCGCCGCTGCCGCTGCCAGCCTGCTCCTCGGCCAGCCGCGCCGGCCCCAGCGCTGGGAAGCCCCCGGCCCCACGCACCGCTCCGCCGCAGCCGCCGCAGCCGCCGCCGCTCGGGGCCGGCCCTCTTCCCCCAGCCCCCGGCCCCGCAGAGTTCCGGGCTCCCTCGCCGGCTGCACCGCCCCGCCCCGCCCCGCGCCGCGCCGCGCCGCGGCGACCTGCAGCGCCCGGCTGCCTCGCACTCCGCCTCCCCCGGCTCAGCCCCCGGCCGCGGCGGGACCCGAGGTGAGCGCAGGTCGCCGGCCGCGCCTGCTGGAGCCGGGCGGACCGAGGGAGGAGGTAGCCTAGCCGGAGAAGAGGCAGGGATCGGGGGTGGCTGGGTGGGCGTCTGCGGTGCCTCCCCCTCGCTTTCATTCCTTTCTCCCCCAAGCTTGATCCCCTCTCCGTGGGGGAAGCAGCCGCGGAACAAAACTGTCTTGCTTTGGGCCTGAACTGCTGGTGGGGTAAGGGATTGGGAGCAGAGGCGTGGAGCGGGGGTCTCAGGTTTGCGCTGGGGTGTGTGCGTGTGTGTGTGCGCGTGTGGTGTGTGTGTGTGTGTTGTGAACTCCTTCAGGGTGTGCGACTCTGACTTGTAAATCGATCTGGCCGCGGGGCCACGGGGCTCACCTTCCTAGCTGAGCTTGATAGAGAGTAAGGAGATAGATAGGCGAATCTCCCCCACCCTCAAAATATCCGTCTCTTCCAAGAGGAATTTTCTGCTGGAGAGACAGCCAATAAACTCTGCTCAACTCCCTCCCTCCCTCGCTTCTTCCTAGCTGCAGTTTCAAAAAGCTTCAAAGCCAGGAATGTGGGATTCATCTTCCGATCCCCAGAAGGCAAATGTGGTTACAGATGTTGCACGGTACTTTGCCAAGTTTAAAACCCTTCCTTCAACACTGTAACCAAAACAGTGAGGCTAGAACCTCGGGCGCTCTAAGAAGAGATGTGGGCCTCTGGGGCCGCTGGATTCAGTAACTTCCGTCGGGTTCTAAACCGGCTCAGCTCTGTCCAGTTTGTGCCAGATAGTCTTCCATCCCCTCCCCACCCCTCCTTTCCCCTGGAGATTTGAACGCTGCTTGCATGGGAGAGAAGCTACTTACGTTCCACTTAGTAGCAGAAGAAAAGTCTTGGTTAAAAAGTTGTCATGAATTTGGCTTCTGGAGAGAGGCAGCAAGGTAAATACAATGGACTTGTCAATTTTGTTGGGCTTTTCTTTCTTTTTTGAGGGGTGTATGATAAGAGTTAGATGGTGGGCAAAAGGGCCGGTTCCATACATGTTTGTACATATTTTTGAAAAGCGGCCCATGAATTGAGACTTAACCCAGTGGTTTTAAAGAATCCTGTCCCGGAGATGCAGATTGCTCTGACAGCCCAAGGGAAGGCGGTGGCAAAAAATAGACACCACCTCCCTTTTCCCCAAAAAAATTCTTCCTGGAAAGGTGGTGTTAAGAAATTTCAGAGATGGGCTGATCCAAGTGGCGGGCCTTAAATGGAAACACTATAGTATGTCCTGGCACTTGTCTCTGGAGGTGGGTTGCTGGCCAGGGGCCCAGGCTTGGGCAGCCATCAGACACTAGACTTGTGCTGACCTCAGACTTCGGCCTCGCCATGCAGCTTTATAGTGTGCAGACCGCTTAAGTTTGAAATAATGGTTCTCATCCACTCCACTGTTGGGGACGGTGGGGTCAGGAGGTTATTTTATGCCTGGATGGGACTTGGATCACTTGTTTTATGATTTGCTTGTTTTTGTTTTCTGTCTTGGAATTTTACAAAATGGAATTCTTTTGAAGCTGAAATGTAGGCTTTCAGTTGATGTACCTGCCTGTTGGATAATAGTATTTCTACTATTACCCTTCATGCAGGTACTCACAGGTGGTGAGTGATACAGAGATAAATTCTAGATAGGTGACAAAGACCAAGGATTGATATGGTTGTGGATTGGGTTCACACCCTCCCTTTTCAGCTGTGTTGTTGAGTTTTACTTGAAATGGAGAGGATGGTTTTAAATAAAACTTGATTTAGGCAGTAGTCTTACAACTTTTGTACCTTAGAAGAGAGTGATCATTTGAATCCAAGTAAGTTTCTTGTTATCTCTAAGTAATTTTAAGGAATATTAAGGATAGAGTAAAGTTGCCGTATTCAGGAATGTAATGTATTAATTTCAGAAGTGAGGAACTTAATTTGATTAATAGCATTGTAATGAATTTTTTTCAAAGCAGTGGTTTACTAGATTTTCTTCATGTGTCTAAGGAAGGTTTAACAGAGATTGAGTCAGGAGATAGAGGTTATGCCTCTATCTTGCCCTAGTTTGGACTGAACTAGTCCTGTAATGGTCATGATCGGCTTCTAGGTAATTTTCAGGCTTGGATTGAGTAGTCCAGTCTTCTCGGGGAGGGGGGAACAGGACAGAAATGGATTTGAAAAATGATCCTGCTCTTCAAGGTCATGAGGTGTAGAAGGAATCAATGCTGGGACTGGGAGCTGTCGTCTGTGGCTTGTTCTGCTCTTGGATCCCTGCATCTTGATTTATTTTTGTGTGAAGAGATCTCATGCCCAACTCAGTAGGAACTCTGGAGAAGCAAACCACTGATGGTGGCAAAACTCTTTGCTATGTTTGGGTTACTTTAATGACAGGATAGTTTAGGGGTGCTGGATATGTGCCAGGCACTGTGCTCAGCTCTTTCTTTACATGTACTTTTTCGTGACATTTCCACAAACACCGGATGTCTTCTTATTATTTTACCCTTCTACAGTAAGAAATTGAGGCTTGGCAAATTTCAATGGTGAAGTGGGGATTTGAATCAGGGATCTGTAGAACTTCAGAACTCATGTTCTTGGTGACTTTTGCCAGTGATTGTCAAACTTCATTCACTCACATACTGTCTTCCTGAGTTTACCATGGCTGAGTCCCCCTTTATTAATGTTTTTCTTTAAAGCAAGATCCACTTAAATAAAAGAACCTAAAGACATCATTTTTGTTTGTTTGTTTGTTTGTTTGTTTGTTGTTTTGTTTTTTTTTTTTTTTTTTTTTTTTTTTTTTTTTTTTGACACGGAGTTTCGCTCTTGTTGCCCAGGCTGGAGTGCAATGGCGCGATCTCGGCTCACCGCAACCTCCGCCTCCTGGGTTCAGGCAATTCTCCTGCCTCAGCCTCCTGAGTAGCTGGGATTACAGGCACACGCCACCATGCCCAGCTGATTTTTAGTATTTTTAGTAGAGACGGGGTTTCACCATGTTGACCAGGATGGTCTCGATCTCTTGACCTTGTGATCCACCCGCCTCGGCCTCCCAAAGTGCTGGGATTACAGGCTTGAGCCACCGCGCCCAGCAAGACATCATTTTTAAAGAGGAAACTATGTATTACTTCCATATTTGGAAAGCCAACTCAACTTGTTAGGAATAGGAGGTAGTCTTAAATATGCATTTATACTTGCATCGAAACCCTGAGTTCAGAATAATGATTATGTGGAGTGTGTGTATGTTGCAGAGACCTGTAATAAAAATGGAGGAGGTAGGTTGATGGTGCAGTATTGGTGATGTTCTGGTTTTTGGATTGGGTGATGGGTTCATAGGTGCTGATTTTATTTTTAGACTTTATTACCTACATACACGATACATACTTTTTTTGTGTGAAATGGTAAAGAAAATTAAACACATAACCATTAACATAATGATTACTTAGGGACTATTTTATTGCACTGTGTTGACTGTAGACTTAGTTTGGTGCCTTGTATGCAGTAGGCACACAAGAACTATTGGCTGATCGACAAGACCCCAGGAAATCATTGTAAAGCAAGCTTATTGTTTGTTATATTTGAATAAGGTTGAGGTATGTCCCCCTCACTTCTCTCATTTTCAATAATGCAACTAAGTGGCCTGGGCAGCAGTGAGGTTTCACCTGGCTGCAGTTATAGGAGACCCAGGCTGGGCTGAAGCTGGCACTTTTCAGCATCACCTTGTCTTAGATACCTAGCACTTGGGATGGGGCAAAGAATGCTGTTGTGAAGTGTTAAGACTCTTTCCTTTTTACCCAGTAGTAAGGTGTGACCATTCAGAGCTGGAAGCTGTATTTAAGTTTAAAGGAGGGCTTGGCTGAAATGTTAACAACATTAAACTGGTGAGGCTGGGAAATAAAGCCATCAGAAATTTTAATTGGAATCCACAGAATCTCCTGTGTTATTTTCCCAAGCAAGCACTGGGCACTGTGGCTTTATTCCTGGAAATGAGGATTTGGAATTGGGTTTCCTGGTACAGAATGCCTTCTTTGATCTTTTGGAGTGAAAACTTTGTGTTTCTTTCTGTGGCCAATTCCAGCTCTTAGAAGAACCAAATGGAAGATTTACCTCTTCGTTTTTAGCATTTGGCCATAGACTGCTCTTGCTTGCCATGTTAAGTTTAAGAATCAGAAGTTCCAAACTAGGATTTGTCTATTGGAAGGACATTCAAATGAAAGACTCCTTCTGAAAGAGCCTCATCAATTTGGTGTGGTTGGCATATCACAGCCTTTGGTTCAGATGGGAGGTAGTTTTGCTTGAACTCACTCTCTCAAAATTAACTGCTAAGAGATTTGACGGCTTCTTTTTCTGAGTTAACACAAATACACCCTCTGCCCCTAATATTCAAACTGACTGCACATTTGAATAATATTCCTGTGCTCTTCTAGGCAGTTCTGGAAATGTGGGATTGTTTATATGTATAAAGAGTCTTATGTGATCCATGAGAGCCTTGTTTTCCAGAGCCACTGCTATTGAGTTGTTTGATTTTTGGGTTTCACACTCTGACCAACATTCCACTTTGCCCACTGGAGTTGCTTCATTGTTGACTCTGGGTATTTGGCCTTTATTTCTGTGACTGGGAAAGTAACTTTGAATTTCAATCTTCCTGATTTTGTGGAGGTTTGTGCAGTAGGTGAAGGTTGATTTGAAGAGGGGGAGGGGGTGGGACCACATTTAGCATACATGTCCTGAGGGATCTCCCAAGGTCAGTTCTCATTTATCTTGAGTCCAAACCTTGGCTGTTCTGGTCTCTGCAGTGGCCCCCACCCCATCCTTTTTGGGGGAGCCAAAATTCTTCAAGGCTTAGAGTAATCTCATTGCAAGCAAGAATGCTTTCTGGATTTTGCCGTTTTGCTTTTTGACAGTCTCCTAGGTTGTATCATCCCCATTTCTTATTCGGGGATGTGATTGATCTCTTTGAGGGCAAAGGCTTCAAGTTGTTCATTCCTCCATTGATTCTTTCTACACAAGTCATTCCCCTTCAGCAATTAAATACCTTACAGATTCTCTCCCTGGGCTCCTTGAGGGTAGGGTTGGTCCTATTCATCTTCTGTGTAACTTTTGCACCTAACACAATGCCTGGCCTAGACCACACGTGAATAAATAGTTTTTTAATTGCCGAGAGAATGAATGGATGATTTCATGTTAAGGGAGGAAAGGGACTCAGTCCTCTAGGGAATTAGACAAATCTTGGACAAGATGATACCAGTCACTGTAAGGATGAGTTTGGAAAGTGGCGACAAAAGACACTACATAGAAGGAACTGCTTTCGTTACCTCTTCTTAGAACTTAATGTTGTAACCCATGCTTAGTCAATGCTGCAAACATTTATTGTGTTTGTTTCAGCATATGTTTCTTTCTTTGTTTTTATGTTTAAGGGTGATGCTTCCATTTTTGGGAAGATTATCTCACTAATTTTTTTATATCCCGCAGTTAGGACCCAAACACTCAGTGAATTGATTACTTGACTCCGACTTTTTCCTGTTGTATATGTTTCCAAACACTTGATAGTGAAAATATAGTGGTGGGCAGTGCTTATGTGAGAGGGGGAAGAATGTGGATGACCTCTTTGGAAAATGGATGGACTCCAAAGTAAACTCCTCTTTTGATAGGTTTTAAGGGCTGTGAATACTTGATGGCTGTGTGTTTTTGCCCATCTATGAAAACCAAGATTGGCTATTAACATCACCATGCCATTGAAAAGTAAGATTTCTCTGGTTTGGGGGATTCTTTTTTAGTCAGTTATGGAAGAATATTGATAGACACTCCAAAAATGTAATCTTGACCTTGAGAAATGTGCAGAGGGGAGAACAAAGGTGGGGTGACCTTGGACAAAGTTGGATGTTGGAAGTGGGATGATACTTGGAGTTGGGAAAATGGGTACTGAGGAAGATGTGCAATAAGAAGAACTTGAGAAAAAGCATTCTGGAATAGAATGAATGGGGTTGAGGTGATGTTTTAAACCAAGTTGCAGAACTTCCACTATTGCAGCTATTGATGAGTGTTGGCTATGCTTGGGGTGAAAATAACATGTGCTTGATTTACTCCTGTGATTAGTAGGTTTATGCATATAAGCAAACATGACCATAAAGGCTGGAGCTTAGGGATGAATATCACTTGTCTTGATGTCATTTCTATCTTACACAAGACAGAAATATGCATAGGAGGGAAAGTGTAGGTGGTTGTCTAGAGCGACACTTACCTTCCTTTTCAGGAGTAAGGAAGATGGTAAGGGACACATGTGCCCCATGCTATTTTTCATACAGTTTTCATATGCTTATTTTGAACTTGAAGAACCCGAGTTGTTATGAACAATAGATGGCAAGAACAAATACCTTACAGGGATGGCCTTGTAAAAAACAGAAAAGCTCAGTCAGCAGAGATTACTTTATATAAACATAAATGTTCTATTTCAGTATTTTTAAAACGTTTTAACACTCAACAGTACATTTTATGTCATAACCTGGTACACAAACACACATGCACATGTGTTAAAGTGAATTACAAATGTACAAAAATATGCTTTTAAATTAATATTCCATTTTTATTAAAAAAATTCTAGTCTTTATTCTAAACTGATTTTACAACTTGCTAATGGGTCCTGAAAAGCAGACAGAAAAAAACTGTTCTAGGTATTGTGGAAATTAGGCTTAATTTGTGTATTGAGTAGTTGCTAGTCTGGATGGGGCTGCTGCTTTTCTTTTTGTGTGGACTTCTGTCTTTCTATAGAAAGTTCATACCCCTATGCCCCTCTCCCTTGCCAGATTATTTTCTCTGTGTAAGGGTCTTTACATATTTCCAAATAGGATTAAAGTGAGTAATACGTGATTTGGACCCGTTCCAAGTGTGCATCATCGTCATCATCTTGATCCCAGTCAGCATCAAAGGTGGGGCTGATTCCTTTAGAATGGTGGCAGGAGCCACTTAACTCCCTGTTTATTTAGATTATACTTGAGGATGTTGACTTTCAGGAATAAGGGGAAGCTCAGGTTACACACACCCGAAGGATGAGAGGGAGGTGAGGAAGATGACCCCCATATATTGTTCAGAAATAGAGAATGAAAGCAAATGGTTAGTAGGGACAGCTCTTTGCATTCAAAGACATAGCTTAATGGTTGTCATAGTCCTTATCATTAAAATCTTGCTTTCCTGTTCCTTCATCTTTTCCCCTCCTCGTTGTCCCTTATATATTGAGCATTTATCGAGTCTTCCTGTAGGTAAGGCTGGGCATGGAAGGCTCAGTTTATATCAAGTTAATATTAAGGTGCACTTGAGTAAGGGAGTGAATAATTGCACATCTAAGTATTCACCGCAGAACTTTTTTTTTTTTTTTTTTTTTTTTTGAGACGGAGTTTCGCTCTTGTTACCCAGGCTGGAGTGCAATGGCCCGATCTCGGCTCACCGCAACCTCCGCCTCCTGGGTTCAGGCAATTCTCCTGCCTCAGCCTCCTGAGTAGCTGGGATTACAGGCACGCACTACCATGCCCAGCTAATTTTTTGTATTTTTAGTAGAGACGGGGTTTCACCATGTTGACCAGGATGGTCTCGATCTCTCGACCTTGTGATCCACCCGCCTCGGCCTCCCAAAGTGCTGGGATTACAGGCTTGAGCCACCGCACCCGGCCTGTCACCGCAGAACTTTGACTGTCTTGGTCACAAGATGTAGAGGGATAAGGATCAACCAACAGCTTTAAGGAAGTGGCTGTTCGGCTGGCCTCTGAAAAAGGTACCAGTTGGATGCTATCATTTTGAGAAGTAACTATGTGTGTATAGGTTGTAGAATAGGCGACATTCCAAAAAGAGGGAATGGGGCAAGTAAATATAAGGTGGTTTTTATTTAGAGGCCAAGTTGTAGAAAAGATAGTTGCACAATTTTTTTTTTTTTTTTTTTTTTGAAACTGTCTCACACTGTTGCCTGGACTGGAGTGCAGTGGAGCAATCTTGGCTCACTGCAACCTCCACCTCCTGAGTTCAAGCTATTCTCCTGCCTCAGCCTCCTGAGTAGCTGGCATTATAGGTGCCTGTCACCACGCCCACCAATTTTTTTTTTTTTTTTGTATTTTTAGTACAGACAAGTTATCACTGTGTTGGCCAGGCTGGTCTCGAACTCCTGACGTTGTGATTCACCCACCTCAGCTTCCCAAAGTACTGGGATTACAGGCGTGCTCATAATCCCATCGTGCCCCTCAGTTGCGAGTATTTTTAATCAGTAGTCTCAGACTCTGTGTCCTGGGATGCAGCATCTCAGGATGGCATGCAAAACCTTAGACAACCGAAAAGAACAGCACGTTCATAGTTACAAATGCTTTGTGGGCCAGGCACGGTGGCTCACACCTGTATTCCCAGCACTTTGGGAGGCCAAGGTGGATGGTTTACTTGAGGTCAGAAGTTTGAGAACAGCCTGCCCAACATGATGAAACCTTGTCTCTACTGAAAATACAAAAAATTAGCTGGATGTGTTGGCGCGGGCCTGTAGTCCCAGCTACTTGGAAGACTGAGGCAGGAGAATCTCTTGGACCCGGGAGGCAGAGGTTGCAGTGAGCTGAGATCGTGCCACTGCACTCCAGCCTGGGCGACGAGAGCGAAACTCCATCTCAAAAGCAACTCGACTCTATAGAGCACATCAAGGTGAGCACCATAGGCGCAAACTTAGAAAGGGAAATTTGGAGGCACATTATGGTTTACTTTGAATGCCAGGCTGAAAGTTGAGATAAGGTATGAAAGCAGGTATTGGTCTAGCCCCTTAACGGCCATCATCTCATTTAATGCTCACTCATACTCCATGAAGTACCTACTCTTATTATGCCCATTTTATAGAAGGAGTAACTGAGACCTAGACTGATGATATAAATGTGTAAGCTTGCATATCTGAACTTGAACTCAGGCTGTATATTCCCACATCACCATCAGTGCACCAGAACAGAGGCTGAAAACTGGTGTTCTCTGAGCTGTGTACACCTCAGTGTTCTGTCCTGTTTGATACTGTATTTAAACAGTTTTAAAAATCTTGGTTGCTAACATGTAAAAATGGGAGACATTTTCATTAAAAAAAAAAAAAAATCAGGCTGAGCGCGGTGGCTCACGCCTGTAATCCCCGCACTTTGGGAGGCTAAGGTGGGCAGATCACCTGAGGTCTGGAGTTTGAGACCAGCCTCACCAACATGGAGAAACCCCATCTCTACTAAAAATACAAAAATTAGCTGGGTATGATGGCGCACGCCTGTAATCCCAGCTATTCAGGAGGTTGAGGCAGGAGAATTGCTCGAACCCGGGAAGTGGAGGTTACAATGAGCTAAGATCACAACATTTTACTCCAGACTGGGCAACGTGAACAAAACTCCATCTCAGAAAAAAAAAAAAAAATCATAATGTCCAGCTGCTCCTGCAGCACTGAAATCTCTGGCAGCCCCAGGGCCATATTCCTTACTGCAAGAAATTGCCAGATCTTCTTTTGGCCATGTCTGTCGGAGGGGGACATGTGTACTATGCCTGCTACTGTCTCAGTTCATTCTGTTTTCTCCCAGACACCGAGGCTCAGTGTTAGTTGCTGTTTATTGTTCTTGCACTGGCAGGTTTGTTTGCTTGTTTCAAACTCCTGGCCTGCTTCATTCCTGTAGGCTAACTGGATTGACCCTATAGGTGTATGAGTTTGAGGCCCTGGCACTTAGCCTTCTGTTAGCCAAGGATGATTAGTTTTGTGGTGGGGTGGGATGCCCAGAAGCTACGAAGAAATGAGAATAGATGGAACCAGGGTTTTGGCCTTGGGCTGGAGAAGCCATAAGGCTTGGTGAATAAATTACTTTTGGGATGAGAGGGAGAGTAGGGGTTGGGCAAACATATTTGACTTTTGAAAGCTGGATGACTGGGAGAATGTGTTGATCTTAAAGGGAATGGAAAGTTGCCAAGAGGACCTGGCTTGGGATGGGTTGTGGTATAGGGTTTGAGATTCTGGTAGAGCAAGAACCTGGAAGAATCCTTACTTGAGCCGTGTGAGAAGCTGGGAATATGGTACTGGAACTCTGGAGATTAGGGTTTGGGGCTTTGGCTTTGTTTTGGCTATTGGATCTGTACTGGTGATTCGTGAGAGGATGAGAATGCCCTGGGGAGAGCTTCCTTTTGGAAATGGGAAGAAGTGGGTTGAGTCTGAATGATAAAATGAACCAGCTACAAACAGTTCAAAGTCTCTTACTGACTTTTTGGGGTCAAGTGCCTTATTTTGCAAATAATCAAATGTTTATCCGAATAAAGGAGTAAAGTAACAGTCTTGAACTTTTGAACATGGGAACTGATAAAACATCTGCTCATAGAATCAAAGGCAGATATGCTGTTTGATGGGTGACACCTGTAACTTACGTCTGTGCCTATTTCACTGAGCCTTATTAAGGTAAAACTGATTCGAACAGTGACCTTTTCTTGGTATTATAGATGGTACAAAATGTGAAAAACAAGTTGCTAGAGCCCTGAGGTGGGGAAAAAAAATGCCAGAGGAAAATGCTCTCTGCTTGAGATTTATCCTTGCTTTTAACCAGTTTAGAATGGAATGTCCTTTTCAAATTCAGAGGAGCGTTTTTTTTTTTTTTCCTCCCTTGGCTGGTTTGCTTAGGATTTCCTCCAACTCATTGTTTCTTAATCAGCTAGGTCCACCTCGGCTCCTTTCTCTTCTGCTTGGTTCCCTTTTGATCCCTAAAGGTCTTATTGTTTTAGGACATTCTAAGCACAAGTGGGGTGAATCTATCTCAGATGTGGGTGTTGTACGTGGAAGTCTACCAGAAGGGCATTTCTTTTGTTTTCATAGAGAGACTTGTCTCCTTTTGGGGCCATACAACCTGACATTATTGTTTTAATTCAAATTGGTGTTTTTATTGTTAGTTCATGTATCACTTTATTATCACTACATGTGCACAGTAATATGAGTTCCTATACATTTTTTCCTAGAAATAATTTTATTACATTATTTTATGTTTTTGATACTATTTATATTATGACATGAATATGTGTGCACAATACAAGATTTGAAGTACAGGAAGGGTATACAGTGAACCATCTTAATTCAGGGACTTTCCATAGAGTTTAGTATTACCTGAGGTTTCAGGCGTCCACTGTGGTTCTTGAAATATATTCCCATGTCTATAGACATCAATCATTCTGTCTGTCTGTCTGTCTATCTATCTTATCTATCTATTCTGTTCTATTCTATTCTATTCTTTCTTTCTCTGTCTCCTGTGTATCTGGAGATAAGTACCAAGGATTGGGCTTGCTGAATCAAGGAATATTTGCATTTTAAATTTCAGTATAGGTTGTGCCATGAATTGGGTTTTTGCTTTGTATTTGTGAAGCAATGTGTTATGGTGATAATGAGAGGACTATCCATAGGACTCAAATGCTAGTCTGTTCTCTGATGTAAACCAATTGTGTGGCCCAAGAAAGTCGTTTTCGTAACCTTTGTCTTTGTGGTGCTTTCCTTTCTTCATTGTTAAGAAGAACGCAGACTTAGGTATTTCTAAAGTTTAGCAATTGGTTGATTCTCTCAGTCTCTCTCTGTTGGCCCTTCAGTAAATGGAGCTTTATGGTTTTTTTTTTCTGTGTAAGTTTGAGTCTGTAAAGAACTCTGGGCTTTGGAAGCCTTGCTAACCACAGCTTTACTTTGATTGTTTTAAAGCACTATGTCTTGTGTGTGCTTTATGTTAAAAGCAGAACTTATATGGCTGATTACCTTTAAAAAAAAAAAAAATACAACGAGTGGTAAGTAGGCATTTAGTGACCAGGAAACTCATATAGTCAGCTTTTTATTATTGATCAAGAATAGAGGCAATGGATTTTTAGACTTAAGGAAAAATTGTATTTTTATAATAGCTGTAAAAAAAGCAGTAGGGCTATGATAGACAGTTTTTAAGAAACAGCAAAATTTTATTTATGACTTTGGAACAGACCATACATAAGAGGTAGCTTTGATCTTTTGAATTGATCTTTCGAACTTTTGATATTTTGCAATATGAAGGTAAAATAGGAATTTTTGGAAATTTTGAGGTATTTAGCCAGTATTGTTTAAAAAGATGATTAGATTTCCTGGTGATTATCAAACTAGATTTATTTAAAAACTGAAACCCAAGTGAACAAAATTTAATGGGAATTGGCCGAGTGTGGTGGCTTACACCTATAATCACGGCACTTTGGGAGGCCAAGGTGAGAGGCTTATTTGAGTGCAGGAATTTCAGATTAACGTGGGCAACATAGTAAGACCTTTTGCTGCAAACATTTTTTTTTTTTTTTTTTTTTAAATTAATGAGGTCTGATGGTTCGTGCCTGTAGTGGCAGCTACTCTGGAGGCTGAGGTGGGAGGATTACTTGGGCCAGGAGGTCACGGCTACAGTGAACTGTGATTGTGCCACTGCATCCCATACAGCCTGAGTGACAAAGAGAGACCCCAGTCTCAAAAAAAAATTAATATAGATTTATGTTTATTTCCCATACCGCATTTTTCCTTTAGAATTTGCTCCTGCAACATTAAGCAATGTATTTGGATTCCAACTTAAAAGACTCGAAATTTTGGTTGTTAATATAAATGCATTTCTTCTGGAAAATTCTGAGACTTGTTTTAGAAAAACCACTTACTAAATCTCTTTATTTCTTTCTTATTTTTTCTTGAGATGAGAGTCTCCTTCTGTCACCAGGCTGGATTGCAGTGGCACAATTTTGGCTCACTGCAACCTCTGCCTCCTGGATTCAAGTGATTATCGTGCCTCAGCCTCTTAAGTAGCTGGTATTACAGGCCCACACCACCACACCCAGCTAAGTTTTGTATTTTTAGTAGAGACAGGGTTCCACCATGTTGACCAGGCTGTTCTAGAACTCCTGACCTCGAGATCCGCTCGCCTTGGCCTCTGAAAGTGCAGGGATTACAGGCGTGAGCCTCTGCGCCTGGCCCTCAATCTCTTTAAGTATACAAATGTGTTCAGCTAGGTGTAGAGTAGCCAAAGAAAAAAGGAAACAATTTAAATGTTTACACAAAATATTACATGAAAAAAGCAGGACCGTAAAAACATAGTATACTTCCCTTCCTATAAATTTTGTACAGTTCCATAGTATAGTTCCATAAACATAAAACATAGTATACTTTCAGATTTGTAGTTAACATATATATAGATGTAGAGAAAAAAAGATTGGTAGGAAATAATCTGAAATCTTAGCAGTTATCTCTGTGCTGCGGGTCATGCATAATTTTGAAGAGACAATCTTTAAATACAAACGAGTGAAGTAAATATTGAAGATTATGTCACCTTGATAATGTATTTTACCCTTTCCACATTAAAGGTGGTCACCTTACCTAAAATGATGCATTACAATATCGTGGCCTTTTCTCCTCTTGAGTAAAATGTACTGTATCTCTGTAGTGTGACAGGTTTTATATCTGCTTTAGGATTAAATTATGATCTAAGAGTTCCACTTTTAAGAAACTGGTTTTAATTTCATGTCAGTTGAAGTGAAAGGGTAGTGAAAGTATATTAGATCTGGTACAAGTATGTAATTATAATTATTGACACATTTTCAAATGCTCTCTTAAATATGATGCATTGCCCATAATTTTGACAGCTGGGACTACATTAAACCTGCTGGAATACTCTTTTCACAAAGATTTGTTTAAACTTAGAATTGTCAGAATGATTCTCCATAAAGTGGTTGAATAGAGATTTAGAGGTGAAATGGTGGTTTATTTCCCACTGTGCCTGTTGATTTTTAGTCTGTTAAATGTTAAACAGAAGATTATCTGGATTTAGTTTTTATGTCAAGAAACCTGGGAATTTTATTTTATTTTTGTATAGTATAACAAATACGTGATGCTATTCCTTTGTGATAGGACTCTCTGCAGTGATAGCGTAGAATCTCATTCTGTCTCCTGCTGAAGGTCCCCAACCACATTACTTCAAGCTGACAGACTTGATGTTGCGTAACAGCCTTGTTTTCTGAACATCTCCTTCAACAAAGTTCACATATTATCTCCTTTTCATGGCCATTCTAGCCTTCTGTATGGATTTATTAAGTAGCTACTATGTGCCAGGCACTGAGAATATATATAGACAGAAAGGCTGTCAGAGAACTCAGCTTGGCAGAGGCAGAAAAAGAAAGAGCCAGTATACAGTAGAGTGAAGCACCAGATTAGAGGTCCAAACATAAAATTGGGATGTACAGGTCTGTTTGGGGGCACTGGAGGTCATCTCAGGGAATGATGTTCTTGAGTTTCTTCAAGGTTAATTAGGATGTTATCAGGTGAGGAAGGGGCCTTCCAGGGACAGAGGCTTTCAGTAGAGACAGCAGCCTTTAAAACTGAATATGGCTAGAACCTTGCTACTCAGTGTGTGGTCCTTGGGTCAGCAGTGACGGCATCAATAGAAATACAGAGTCTCAGGCCTACCCCAAATCCTGCTGGATCAGAATCAGCTTTGCAACAGTATCTTCCAGTGATTCGAATGCTGGAGAAACACTGGAGTTGAGCATAGGAAAGGGTAAAAGATGGGAGAGCTGGGAAAGTAAACCACCTGCAAAGGAATTTTTTTTTTTTTTTTTTTTTTTTTAGCAAAAAGTTCACAATGGAGAAGTGACATTATTAGATTTATGTTTCCTAAAAATTGTCTGGAAGTACATGGAGAGCAGCATCTGCCAAAAATGTTTCTTGAAACCTTCACTGCATATAAGGTGCCTCACCAAAAAAGGTCCTCAAATAAGTTTGAAAATTGCAGGACATTATAGTCTTGTCTTCTCAGACAATGTAAAATATCATAGTAAATTGAAAGTTTTGGGAAGTTGTCTTTGAAGAAAACCATTAACTTAACAGGGTATCCTGGAATATCCCTGGGGTGTTCCACATTTATTCTACGGTGGAACTCTATGTAGCCTCACAGCTGTTAATGCCCTAGGGATGGTGGATAGCATTCTGCTGGACACAGTTTGGAAAATATTAATGCTGCTTCCTAAACCTTAGACACTTTGCCTTATCTGAGTAGGGTGACTGACTCTCCGGGTTTACCTGAGACTGAGGGGTATCTTGGTATGCTAGACTTCACTGCTAAAATGGGCAAATTGGAGTTGGGTACCCTTTCTAGCAGTTTACCACTTATATTAGGATTTATTTTTTTTTGGGTGGGCTCAGCCTCCTTTCCTTCAGTTCCTGTTTCAGTGTCATTTTCATGGACTGGTCCCCAAACTTGTCTGTATTGGAAGCACCTGGGGAGTTTCCAGACCTGAGCCTGTGCCACCGCATAAGGTTGTGATTTAATTGGTCTGGGTGCATGGCCCATGAGGTATGGGGTAGACTTTTCAAAAGATCCTCAGGTTATTCTAACATGCATGGAAGTTTGTTTAAAGCAATTATGCCTGTGGAAATACAGTCTTGATATGCTACTTATGAATTTATTTTAATATATAATAGAAAAAATGACTATTAAAAAGAAAAATAAAAAGAGGCCGGGCGTGGTGGCTCATGCCTGTAATCCCAGCACTTTGGGAGGCCGATGCGGGTGGATCATGAGGTCAGGAGTTTGAGACCAGCCTGGCCAACATAGTGAAACCCCGTCTCTACTAAAATTACAAAAAGTAGCTGGGTGTGGTGGCACGTGCCTGTAGTCCCAGCTACTGAGGACGCTGAGGCAGAAGAATTGTTTGAACCTGGGAGGTGGAGGTTGCAGTGAGGCAAGATCATGCCACTACATTCCAGCCTAGGCGACAGAGTGAGGCTCCATCTCAAAAAAAAAAAAAAAAAAAAAAAAAGAAAAGTTGAAGAATCACCTAGCAGCATGTGAGGGGACCACCAGTTGTACATATTCTACACTTTGGGACACACTTAGGGGAATAGAAGTCTGGGCAAAAATTAGGGGGCCCGGAGCTTATTTGGTGAGTGATGTGTCTGGGAAGGACGTTGCAGATTACAGGGCTATGTGGGAGGCTGTTGAGCCCCTGAGATGTGGTGACTGATCTGATCTGTGGGGTGGAGTAGAGTAGGAAAAGGAGTCTGATAACTGCAGGCAGCTGGGGGTACATGATGATCATGTATGTTACCGGAAAGGGGTCCCAACCCAGACCCCAAGAGAGGGTTCTCGGACTCGCGCAAGAAGGAATTGGAGGCTTAGTACAAGGAGTAAAGTGAAAGCAAGTTTATTAAGAAAGTAGAGTGACTACTCCGTAGGCATAGCCCCCCAAGGGCTGCTGGTTGCCTATTGTTATGGTTATTTCTCAATTACATGCTAAACAATGGGTGGATTATTCATGTCTTCCTTTTTTAGGCCAGCAGCCCTTGGGCTATGCCTGTGGAGTAGCCACTCTTCCTTTACTTTCTTAATAAACTTGTTTTCACTTTACTCCTTGGACTGGCTTCCAGTTCTTCCTTGTGCAAGTCCAAGAACCCTCTCTTGGGATCTGGATTGGGACCCCTTTCCAGTAACATGCTCATCAGGTACCCCCAGGTGGCCTGATACTGCTATGGCATTTGTAAACTGTCATGGCGCCCATAGGAGTGCAGCAGTGAGGATGACCAGAGGTCACTCTTGTCGCCATCTTGGTTTCGGTGGGATTTGGCTGGCTTCTTTACTGCAACATGTTTTATCAGCAAGGTTTTTATGTCCTGTATCTTGTGCAGACCTCTTATTTTAATCCTGTGACTTCAAATGCCTAACTGTCTGGGAATGCAGCCCAGGAGGTCTCAGCCTTACTTTACCCAGCCCCTATTCAAGATGGAGTTGCTCTGATTCGGATGCCTCTGACAATCACAGAACAGGAAGGTGTGGGGAACACAGTAAGGTGACAAGCTCAATTTGAAAGGACTTGGGATGTCCAAGGAGAGCTGTCTGGTAAGTTGTCAGGTTGTCAGAAGAAAAACAGGCGGGGCATGCTGGCTCGTGCTTGCAATTTTAGCACTTTGGGAGGCTGAGGCAGGAGGATTGCTTTAGGCCAGGAGTTGGAAACCAGCTGGGCAACATAGCAAGACCCTGTCTCTGTTAAAAATATTAAAAATAGGCTGGGTGCAGTGGCTCATGCCTGTAATCTCTGCGCTTTGAGAGTCTGAGGCAGGTGGATCACCTGAGGTCAGGACCTGGCCAACATGGTGAAACCCCATCTCAACAAAAATACAAAAATTAGGGCATGGTGGTGAGCACCTGTAATCCCAGCAACTCGGGAGGCTGAGGCAGGAGAATCTCTTGAACCTGCAAGATGGAGGTTGTAGTGAGCTGAGGTTGCACCACTACCCTCCAGCTTGGGTAACAGAGCGAGACTCTGTCTCAAAAAATTAAAATTAAAAAAAAAAAAGGAAAAAATAAATATGTAATAGCTTAGAGAGGAAAGGGCTAGATACAGATGAGAGCCTCTGCCTCCTGGTACAGGAGGCATTAAAGTTCAAGTGGGGATCAGAATCTCCCAGGAGAAAGTGGGGAGAGTGGATCTGTCCCCTTGCTCCAAGGGATGAGTTCTTGGAGAAGGACCTTGAGAGAAGAGTCTGGGAATAGCCTGAGAGGTAAAAAGAACACTGAAGAGAGGCTCCTGTCACTGTGGAGAGGAAGGGAACGCTCCTCCCAGTAGCCCTGAGAACCCAGTAAGAGCAGAGCTCAAGAGGGCATTTTGTTGGGAAGTTAGTCATCATTAGTGGGGTTTATAAGTTTAGCATCAAGGAGGAAACCAACTTTTAGTGGGTTGAGAGGGAGGAGACCACTAGATCAAGTGACCTTTTCTAAAAGTTTTTACTGAAGAAAAGCCTGGCAGAGTGTGGGCCCTTAGGGAGTAAATATGGGTTGGTTTGGGGAGTAGTCATCTTCTGGTTACTCATGGAAGTTATGTCAACAAGGAAGAAAAATTATAAGGAACGTTCACATATTCACAGAAAAAGTACCAGAGTTACTTGGGGCTCCATAAAATCCTTTTATTTTCAAATCATAACCACTCATCTTTTCTCTCCATCTTCCATGAAGTTTGCCCTGGTATTTTCTAGATACAACAATCTCAATTCCTGAATTGATAGTCTTATAAATGTCATTAGGATTTCTTATGGTGCTGATAAGCCTGCTTGTGATTAAGTATTCAACCTTTGTCTATATGTGCTGCACATTTCTGGAGGGCTTTGTAGTTTACCAAAGTAACACTGCATCTTGCATGATCCTCTTAATAACCTTGCACAGGAGGCAGGGCAAGAAATGATATTATTTTATTTTACAGGGAGAAAAAAGCCTTCGAGGTTTAAATATATTAAGAAGGACTTGCTGATGATTAACGATTTAGTGATGGATCCAGGGTGCAATTCTGGTCTTTCTGGTTCAGTGTTTCTTCCTTACATTGGAGGAGGATGAGGAAGGGTGTCTTCATTTGTTTTTTTTCCAATTAGTTTATAAATTCCTTGAGGATGGACACCATGTGTTCATTGTTGAGACCTTCAGTGGTGGAGATGGGTAGGAGAGCCCTTGAGTCCAAACTTTACCACTCACAAGGACTTCACAATGTCTTGACATTACCTTTGTATGAGTCCCAGAAACATCCAGCATTGTATATTTTCTTTTTCTTTCTTTCTTTTTTTTTTTTCCCCCTTTGAGACAGGGTCTTACCCTGTTATGCAGCTGGAGTGCAGTGGCACAATCATGGCTCACTGCAGCCTCAACCTCCTGGGCTCAGGTGAACCTCCTCTTTCATCCTCCTGAATAGCTGGGACTATAGGTGTGTACCACCACACCTGACTAATTCTTGTAGTTTTTTGTAGAGGCAGGGTTTCACCGTGTTGCCCAGACTGGTCTCGAACTCCTGGCCTCAAGCAATCTGCCTGCTTCAGCCTCCCAAAATGCTGGGATTATAGGCACGAACCACTGTGCCTGGCCTAGGATTGTATATTTTCAACATGGATTGAAAGAAGGTAGCATGGATCATATAACTTTGGACTTGCATCTCAGTACTGGACCATGTAATTATCTTGAGGCCAGCCCAGTACTATTGCTTGGGATGTTTTGTAAATATTTAAAACATACAGTTTTTGTCACCCTGTTTTTACATTTAAAAAATTTTTGTTGATACCAGAAATCATCTGTAGTGGAAGCGGCCCAAATCTCTCTGGACTTCTAAGGATCCCTTCTCTGTATGTGCAGGAAAGGTCCTGAAAATGAACCAGCCCCTCTGACAAAGCTCAAGTTTAGTAAAGATGATGTTTTACAACCACCACGGAGCACACCACGGGCCCTCAATAAACGCTGGTTAGTTCGAATGGAGGGAGGTGTTGTTTTGTGTTAAACATTCTCCACATTGATCACAATGGACCACTGACAATTTTAATTTTTTTGTAGTGATCTTTCCCATGAGTCATTAAAGATACGGCGCTAGGATTTGGGGAAGGAGAATGATGAAAGAGAATACAGAAATGGGATCAGCAAGTTCAGGAGAAGAGACGAGAAGTTTCGAGTGAGTGAACAGTTGAAAGCAGGAAAGAGTTGCTTGGGGGAAACTGGGAATATGTGGAGGCAGTTTTAAAACGGCAGACCACAGGGATGCAAGGATGAGATGGGAGTAATGCAGAGTTGATGATATCTTAGCGGGGAAATGGAAGGCTTTTTTTTAACTTTAATTATAGCCACAGGACAAAAGCACATTATGGCACTTTTTTCCTACCTCTACTAAGGGCTGTGAGGATATAATCTGTCTCGTAGAGTCTTGTCAAAGAATCTGTACATCAGACTACATTGAAATAATTGTTTTTAAGTTTTTGGGATGTCATAGGTTGAGGAAGAGGAATAAACACTTGATTCCTTTTCTTGTGTTTATATTAAAATTTCAAGCTATTTCATGAAGTGAGGAACTTTTTAGTCATTGAAGAGATTTAGGCGGATGAGTTAATGTTTGGTCATCAGAAAATGTAGCATGAGGAGCATGTTTCTCTTGGGAGGAGAAAAAAACAAAATATGAGTCACAAAACATCCAGTCATTTTCCTCCACTCGACGCCGCCACCGCTTGCTGAAGGACCATCGAGCCTGCAAGTGTAATTCAGACAGTAATGACCACATTTGAGGCCGCCTTTACAGTTTATAAAGCTCTTCCCCCTTAAGACCACTCACAGTTGCTGATTATATAATATTGGCACTTCTGATGGGGGGGCACAAGTAAGTTGTTCTCCTAGGGAAGGTGGTTTGATTTAAAACCTAAAAATGCCATCTGTAATCCAAATGGGACAGAGTTTTCTTTTGTGAGGGCCCATCAGTTGTTCATTGGCACTTTTCTTTCTTTCTTTTTTTTTTTTTTTTTTGAGACTGAGTTTTGCTCTGTCGCCCAGACTGGAGTACAGTGGCGTGATCTTGGCTTACAACCTCAGCTTTTTGGGCTCAAGTGATCCTCCCATGTCGGACTCCTGAATAGCTAGGACCACAGGTGCAGGCCACCATGCCTGGCTAAGTTTTGTAATTTTTTTTTTTTTTTTTTTTTTTTTTCCAGAGATGAGATTTCACCATGTTGCCCAGGCTGGTTTCAAACTCCTAAACTCAAAGCAATCTGCCCTCCTTGGTCTCCCAAAGTGCTGAGATTACAGGTGTGAGCCATCACACCTAGCCAGTTTATTGGCATTTTTGAAAAATGCTAAAACTAGCCTGTAACATTGGGAGAGTTTAAGGTGTTTGTCTTATGGAAAAAGATACACTCTTTTTATTTTATTTTGTTTTTTGAGATGGAGTCTTGCTCTGTCGTCAGGCTGGAGTGCAGTGGTGACCTCTTCTGCCTCCCAGGTTCGAGTGATTCTTCTGCCTCAGCCTCCTGAGTAGCTGAGACTACAGGCATGCACCACCATGTGCAGCTAATTTTTGCATTTTTAGTGGAGATGGGGTTTCACCACATTAGCCAGGATGGTCTCAATCTCCTGACCTCGTGATCCGCCTCCCTCAACCTGCCAAAGTGCTGGGATTACAGGCATGAGCCAGGGCACCTAGCCTGAAAAAGATACACTCTTTTGTGCATTTTAGATTTGCTAATATGATGGCAGAACACTGTGATTGTCTCCCTCTATCTCTGTTCTTTATCTTTCAGTGATTTTTTAATGTTGTGTTCCATTTTGCTGGGTATTCAAATGATCACCAAGTCTTTGTGCAAATCAAGAGAGATAACTAACTAGAAATATGGGTGTGGGAGATAGGTATGAAATGTTAGGAAGAAAAGAATGCCCCCCCCCCCCCCCCGCCTCCTTTTAAGCTCCTTTAGGGTCTGTTTGATTCATGCTTTTATCTGTTGAATTTTTCTGAATACTAACTATCTGCTAGGGTCTGTGTTGATTATGTGTTGGTGACACTGAGACCAAAGGTGCTATTTCTGGCTTCAAGAGAATTCATGGCTTACTAAAAGGAACACGTGAATCAGTGGGTACGGTACAGCTTGGCAAAGGCAGGTATGCACAATGTACAGCAGTGATCCAGAGGGAAACCTAACCCATGTTGGGGGAAGGATGTAGGGAAGGTTCTGACCCTGGAAGATGTTAAGTGAGGACCTTAAGAATAAGTAGAAGTTAGCCTGGTAATGTAGAGGAAGGGCATTTTAGCATAGGGAGACTTCATTATAAAGATAGAAGGCATAAGAAGAGCATGGTACAAGCTGGGAATGCAGGTAGTTTAGCTGAACTGTAGCTCAGGGTGCCTGTGGGAATTGATGTGATATAAGGCTGAAGAGGTGGGAAAGGGCTATGTCATGAAGATTACTTATTGGGTCCTAAACAGTTCAGGTCTTATCCCTGAAATATGCTAGCTATTGGATTTTAGGCAGGAAAAGGATCTGATTAGATTTGGATTTTGGAACAGTTTTGAGCAGCAATTTTAAGAATGTTCTTTTTCTTTCTTTCTTTCTTTCTTTTTTCTTTTTCTTTTTTTTTTCTTTTTTTTTTTTTTTTTTGAGACAGAGTCTTGCTCTGTTACCCAGGCTGGAGTGCAGTTGCACAATCTCAGCTCACTGCAACCTCCGCCTCCTGGGTTCAAGCGACTCCTGCCTCAGCCTCCTGAGTAGCTGGGATTACAGGCACCTGCCACCACTCCCGACTAATTTTTTTGTATTTTTCTAGAAACAAGGTTTCACCATATTGTCCCCGCTGGCCTCGAACTCCTGACCTTGTGATCCACCAACCACAGCTTCCCAAAGTGTTGGGATTACAGGCGTGAGCCACCACTGGCCAGAATGCCCTTTTTCTTTTCTTTTCTCTTTTTCTTTTTTCTTTCCCTTTCCCTTTCCCTTTTCCTTTCCCTTTTTCCCTTTTTTTCTTTTTCCCTTTCCATCTTGCTCTGTTGCCCAGGCTGGAGTGCAGTGGCATGATCTTGGCTCACTGCAACCTCCACCTTCTGGGTTCAAGTGATTCTCCTGCCTCGGCCTCTTGAGTAGCTGGGATTATAGGTGCCCGCCACCACACCCAGCTAATTTTTGTATTTTTAGTAGAGATGGGGTTTCACCATGTTGGTCAGGCTGGTCTCGAACTCCTGACCTTGTGCTCCGTCCACCTTGGCCTTTCAAAGTGCTGGGATTGCAGGTGTAAGCCATCGTGCCTGGCCAAGAATGTTCTTTTTCAGTGGTATCTGTCCATCTGTGCCTTAGACTGAATTGTATCCTTCCCAATTCATGTGCTGAAGCCCTGACCCTTGTGTGATGGTATTTGGAGATGAGGTCTTTGGGAGGTAATTAGGTTTAGGTGAGGTCATGAAGGCAGGACCTTCTTGATGGGATTAGTGAACTTGTAAGAAGAGATACCAGAGAACTTGCTGTCTCTTTCCACATGAGGACACAGCAAGAAGGCTGCCCCTGTTAGCTAGGAAGAGGGCCCTCACAAGACCCTGACCATGGCATCCTGATCTTGGACTTCTAGCCTCTAGAACTGTGGGAAAATAAATTTCTGTTTGAGCCACCCAATCTATGATGTTTTGTTATGACAGCTCGAGTAGACTAATACAATCTATTTGTTATTTGGGTAATTGTGAAACTGGGAACAGGAAGGATATTACAGTAATTGAATTAAGTAGCAATCATTTGGCTACTCTGTTTTAAAAATATTTGGGCATGGAACAAATCATTATAACTGAATATCTAGTTTCTAGATCTTATTGTTAGGATATCAGTAGCTGCATTAAATTTTATGAGAGAACTTTCTCCCTTGAACATCTCTACATCCTACCTTTTATTAAAGTAATCCACTGATGCCCTTAACTATAGAGGCTTTGGATCTTTTCGTTGTCTTTGAGTCACCAGGTTGGTACAGCTTAACTCTCAGTACTTGGTGCCTGAGAGTTAAATCTGTTAGACAGCTCTCTGCTTTATCTAATTTTGATACTATGACATTTATACTGTTTTAAAGGAATCTTCTGTGTATGGTTTTAGGAGTTCCGTGGGAATTAATACCATTTAGAGGATCATGAAACTATGGCAGATGATGTTTGTGATAAAATTGATACCTATCTTGTGTATGTTTGAGTAACTATTTAAAAGAGAATATTTTTCATAGTTTTGTTGTTTTTATTTCTAAAGATCTGGTCTTAAACATTTTGTCCAGCACTTGACTTGTGCCTGATATTTGAGTCTAGTTTCCCTTTCTGTTTCCAAGGTCTTGCTTTTTTTTTTTTTTTTTTTTTTTGAGATAGGCTCTCGCTCTGTCATCCAGGCTGCGGTACAGTGACATGACCTCTGTTCACTGTAGTCTCCACCTCCCAAGTTCAAGCGATTCTTGATTCTCCCACCTCAGCCTTCCCAGTAGCTGGGACCACAGCCATGCACCACCAGGCCTAGCTAATTTTTGTATTTTTTATAGAGATGGAGTTTTACCATGTTGCCCTGGCTGGTCTTGAATTCCTGAGTTCAAGTGATCCACCTACCTTGGCCTCCCAAAGTGCTGGGGTTATAGGTATGAGCCACTGCACCTAGCCTATTCTTTATTTTTAAAAACCTGTCCTTTCTCCCTAATTTCCTCTAATTTATCTTTTTTTCTTTGAGTGAGAGTCTCACTCTGCTGCCCAGGCTGGAGTGCAGTGGTGCAATTTCAGTTCGTTGCAACCTCTGACTCCCAGGTTCAAGCAATTATCCTGCTTCAGCCTCCTGAGTAGCTGGGATTACAGGCAGGGGCCCCTATGCCCGCCTAATTTTTTGTATTTTTGGTAGAGACAGTGTTTCACCATATTGACCAGGCTGGTCTTGAACTCCTGACCTCAGGTGATCCATCCGCTTTGGCCTCCCAAAGTGCCGAGATTACATGTTTGAGCCACCGCTCCTGGCCTAATTTGTCTTCTTTATTGGCTTTTTCTCTTGAGTTTAGAGATGGGCTTAAGTCTTCTGTCCTTTTTTTAAAAAAGTATTTTGACACCTATACCTCTCATAAATTCCTTCCTGAAGAAGCATTTAAAAAAGTGAATCCATATTCAATGCTGTTGCCTCTTCAGCCTGTAGTCTTCAGAACATAATGGTCTGTCTTTCCTAACAGCCTTACGTTGCTCCCATTCATGAAATGTTTCAGAAGTGCCTACCAAATTCCAGGACTAGATGTGTGCGTGCGTGCGTGCGTGCGTCTGTCTGTGTGTCTTTCTCTGTCTCCCTCGCAGGAGGCCTTTTTTTAGAGGAGTTATTTAGTCCATCTATCCAGTCCATCTATCCAGTCCATCGCCCAACAAGATTGGGAGGAGTTATTTAGTCCATCTATCCAGTGCCTGCAGTTGCTCTGCATTATACCCTCGGAGTGAAATTTCAGCCTTTGCTGAAATTCTACCAAGTTAGGGGATGCAGTATCTACTAGAAGCCCACTCTGCCTTTGGACTGATCTGATTGTCAGAGGGTTTTTTGGCCTATAATAAATGCAACTTCTGTTATTCTTTGATCACAGTCCTTTTTACCTATATGGAATATAGAATATAATAGTATTTTTCTGTGATTAGAGCTGTCATATTCACCTCTAAGATCTTCTTTCTAAGAATGTCTCCAGAGCTTCCATTGGTCATCACCATCCTGCCTGCCTTGTCACGCATACTTCTGTTTGATTGAGTCTTTCAAAATTGGTGTCTAGAGCTGATTGCAATATTCCTGACTGGGTTTTCTCTCCTCTGATTTTTTGACTTCCTTGCTTGTGTTAGGCTGCACAGACTGCTGTATTTCAGATGTCCACATGGTTCTACTTGAAGAGTTGCTTGCCAGCAGAAATCTGTTTTTTTTCTATAGATGGTACTGCTAGGTCCTGTTTTCCTCAGCCTCTCTTTTTCTGCTTATACCCTTGTCTTTTGTTCCCTTTACTGCATATGGGACCTTAAATTTACCTTAACTTTCAGTTTGCTAGGTCCTGCCCACAGCAATAGATAATTTGCATTGGATTCCATTTCCATCATTTTAGGGAAGATCTGGTTTTTCTGAAATAGCACCCTTTGAATATAGTAACTTAACAGATACATTTGTTAACTTTTCCATTTTTTTGATAGTGAGTCTTGGTCTGTCACCCATGCTGGAGCACAGTGGTATGATCTCAGCTCACTGCAGCCTCCGCCTCCCTGGTTCAAGAAACTCTCCTGCCTCAGCATCCTGAGTAGCTGGGACTGCAGGTGTGCACCGCCACACCTAGCTAATTTTTGTGTTTTTAACAGAGACGAGGTTTCTCCATGTTGGCCAGGTTAATCTCTAACTCCAGACCTCAAGTGATCCACCCACCTCGGCCTCCCAAAGTGCTGGGATTATAGGTATGAGTCACTGTACCTGGCCTTCTTATTTTAATTTTTCTGAAGCATCTAGTGATTACTTAGTTTTGGAATTTTCTGAGATTGCTTTTCCTCTCTTTTTCTTTCTTTCTTTCTTTTTTTTTTTTTTTTTTTTGAGATGGAGTTTCGCTCTTGTTGCCCAGGCTGGATTATTCCAATGGCTTGATCTTGACTCACTGCAACCTCCACCTCCCAGGTTCAAGCAATTCTCCTGCCTCAGCCTCTCGAGTAGCAGGGATTACAGGCATGTGCCACCATGCCTGGCTAATTTTTATATTTCGTTAGAGATGGGGTTTCTCCATGTTGGTCAGGCTGGTCTTGAACTCCCAGCCTCAGGTGATCTGCCCACCTCGGCCTCCCAAAGTGCTGAGATTATAGGCATGAGCCAGTGCCTGGCCTTCCTCTCTTTTTTTTTTTTCATTCTGTATCTTGTAAGATTCTCTATGCTTGCATTGTCCAGTAAGGCAGCTACTAGCTACAGTCAACATGGAAATGTTACTGGCTTAAAGGAATCTACTGATTTCAAGTTGAAAGCTAGAGCAGGAAATGCTGACGCCTGGGTAGAAGGTTAAGATTGACTATTCAAGAAATCGAGAGAGGAGCAGGAAAGAGAGAAGTGGTCACAATTTAACTAGTTTACACTTGCCTGTGGGCTGTTGCCAGATTATCCGTGTATGTTCCTGGTCCTTGTCTCCTGCTAACAATGAGTCACTACTGCAAATAAAGCAAATATTAATAAATCTATGTGTATTTTTAATGAAAGCCTACGTGTAGTGTGCCAAAAGATAACGAGTTTTGGAAGCAAAGTAAGTTCTTAAATTGGCAGTTTTGATGTGTGATTTGTACAGTACTGCTAAACTTGCTAGGTTATTCAAATACTGTACAATAATGTTTGTAGGCATTTCCTAGTGTTTGGATAATTTCTGAAAGCTACAATTTTGATAAATATTACTATACTTCATACTTCATATTAAACAATTTAACAATATGTTTATAATAGTGGCTAAACAGTATTGGAAGTATTTTTAAAAATGTATGATTTCAGAAATTCTAGTTTTTCCTTTCAGATTTTGAAGATTGATATCAATAGAGAATCTGAAACAATAGTACATGGCACTTTTTCAAAGAACTGTTTCTTTCTTGTTTTTAATTTGATAGGTACAGAAATTGAGATAGTGTTTAGAGACTGTTATGGTAATCAGACATTGCTATCAGTAAACCTGTGATCAGTGGATTCAACCCACTGGACAAGGAGTTTTACAAAAGTATTGGTCAATTACGGATGGCAATTTTTTGTCTAAGTACTGGTCTAGGTGAGAGGTAGTGATTTCTTAGACCAGAGATGGAAGTATGACAAGAGTTTGGTTGGAATCAGGATATACTTTGAAGATAGAGCCAATGGGATTTGCTACTAGATTAGATGACAGATTATTCTAGATTATCTTTCCCTCTAAACTGTCTTTTGTAAAATGGGTGTAGTTATGATAGCAACACTCGTTTTTATTGTCGCTTTGTCAGATGTTTCTTCGAGCTTGCTGGAAATCCCTTATGTACATTGCTTTTAATATCATCTTTCTAATTCAATCATGTAATTCCCTTGACTTTCAACCATCAACTGCTCACCATTATACATACAAGAAGTTTTAAACTCCTTAGGTTGACTTTTAAGATACAAGGCACATCTTCTATCAAACTCTTTTCCATGTCCTCTTTTGCTCCTGACAAGAGCCCAGCTAGACTACCTGCTGGTCCAGTCCATCTTTTTCTGCATAATAAACTATCCCAAACTTGATGGCCTAAAACGACAACCATTTTATTGTGCTCACAGTTTAGTGAGTCAGGGATTTGGAATATGCACAGCAAGGACAGCTTGTCTCTGTTCCACAATGTCTGGGGCCTCAGCTGGGAATTCTTGGAAGATTGGGGGCTGGAATCATCTGAAGGCTCATTCATTCGCATGTCTGGCGGTTGATGCTGGCTGTTGGCTGGGAGCTCAGCTGGGGCTGTCAGCTGAAACACCTACATGTGGTCTCTCTTCATGGGCTATTTTGAGCTTCCCCAGAGCATGGCGGCTGGGTTCCAAGAGCAAGTGTCTCAAGAGACAGGAAGTGGAAGCTTCCAGTTTTTTAAGATCTGGTTCTGGAAGCTGTTAGAGTGTCACTTCCACCATATTCTGTTGGTCAAGCTGTCAAAGAGCCCCGTTAAAGAGAAGGAGATATGGATCTCACCTCTTGATGGGAAGAGAGCCGACGAATTTGGGGGCCATTTAAAAAAAATCAAAGCTGTACTTTATTCAGATTTCCTTAGTTTTTCCAGTGTCCTTTTTTAGTTCCAGGATCTCACCCAGGTTACCACATTACATTGACTTGTTATGTCCTCTAGGGTTCTTGGCTGTAATCGTTTCTCGAACTCTCCTTGTTTTTGAAAACCACGACAGTTTTAAGAATGCTAGTCAGGTATTTTATAGAATGGGCTGGTGGGGGGATATTTGTAAATGGTCACATCCTACTGTTCACAAGACTTTCTCTGTATTCCTCTTTCTGAGTCTGTCTCTCCACTCCCCGCCCCCTCCCCAGTTCAAATGCTATCTCTCTCCATGCAGTCTTTGTCATGTCTCATCCTCTGGCTAAAATCAGTTTTTCCCTCTTTTGTGTTCCCATAACATTACTGTTTGTAATTCTTTTGCAGTCATTTTTCAATATTTTTCTTTCTTGATAGATTATAAACTCTTTGAAGGTAAGAACCATGTCTTGCTTACCTTTACATATCTCATAGCAGGGAGGTTTTTTTTGCATGGAACATTCAATATCTAAGTGAGTCCAAGATGTGAGACCCAGATGGGTTGGGAGTTAACAGTGGTTAAATAGAAAATATAACGAGAAAATTTAAAACTTTCCTTAAAAACATCATTTCTGATATTGTATTTTAAAACTTTTAAAATGGACTTTCTTTTGTAGAGTAAAACTTCTAAATTTTTTCTTCCTTAGCCATAACATTAGAAGAGAGTAGCTTTTTTGGTATTATCAACAGCTTCCTGCTCATGTCAATCCCTGATAGGCCTGCCTTAGTGTTTTTTTTTGCCAACTTTAGATCTCAATCCATTACTGGCTCAATTTAGGGAGTCACACCCAAGATTAGAAATAAAAGGAAATTGAAGTTTTGAATAAAGCTCATGAATTGCAAGGGTAAGAACTGTTTCATGAAATTTTTGTTTCAGTTTTATATATGCATATGTATAATGAGTTCAAATGTAAAATAGGGATCAAACGTTTTTGAAAACTATTCTCCTATGCAACCTTGTTCTAAACTGTTGATGTTCTGGTTCATTTCTTTGGTTTTTGCTTTTTTAGCTTATTTCTTCTGATCTCCTTTCTGAGGGCTTCTCTTCTGGGGACCATGCACACATGTTCCTTTAATCTTTTCTTTACTTGCCCAGCCTCTTTTAATGATAAACCTCAGTTTCCCAGAGTAACATATGTTGCTTTTTCTCTTCTCCTTTGGAGACTATACACCCACTCTACTGCCCTTAAGAGGCCAGGAGGTAGAATCAGCTTATTCTTTTTTTTTTCTTTTATGTTTTTATTGAAATATACAATTTATACAGTAAAGTGTACAGATCTAAAGTACACAGCTCAATGAGTTTTTGCATCTGTATTTATCCCTGTAAGAAGCATTACAGATGAAGATGTAAAAACAGTTTCATCAATCTAGAGGAAGTCAGTTTATTCTTACATTATTTCTGGAACAAGGTGGTGGCGTGAGTAAATTAGTATATTCTCTCTGACTCCGTCGTATGGCATATGTAGGTTATGACATTTAATTTTGAAGGTCGCAAAGGTCTGAAGCAACCGAGTTAGGAAGTGTTAAAACAGGGAGACGGGATGTTGAATGTGAGCTTTGGCAGAATTAAACAGGACCAGCTTGAGTGAGCCAAGGGGAAAAGCAAAGAAGAGTCATTTCATGAAGAATTCAGGAAAAGCAAGGTTTATTTGAATTTCTGAAGGGAAAACATAAAGTGTAGTTTGCCATTGCTGCTGTAACAAATCATGACAAATTTAGTATCTTGAAACAGCACAAATTTACTTTCTTCCACTTTTGGAGGCTCCCAGGGGAGAATCCACTTCCTTTGGCTTGTGGCTCTTCCTCCATCTTCAAAGTACATTTTTTCCATCCCTGTTTCCATCATCACACCACCTTCTCCTCTCTGAAGTTAAATCTCCTTGTCTCTTTCTTAAATGGACACTGGTGATTATATTTAGGGCCTACCCGGATAATCCAGGATAATCGCCTCATCTCAAAACTCTTACTTTAATCACATCTGCAGAGTCCCTTTGTCGCATAAGGTAGCATTCACAGGTTCTGTGGATCAGGTCATGGATGCTTGGTTTTGTTTTTCAAGGATCTTTCTTCATAAAGGGAAGGTCTGCTGTGTATTTCCTGCTAGTTCATTCTCCTTTTTAATGCTAGATTAATTTTTCTAAAAAGCACATTGTACATTTTATTTCTTTGCTCAAACATCTTTGGTGACTCCCCATTGACTAATAAAATTAATAGGGCCTGGATTGACATTCAGGTGGCTATTTAACCCGAAGTCACATTTCAAGCATTTCTTCTCCTCTCTCGTCACAGTTGCAGCGGCATGCATTTTCGCACGGTTGCCTCCGTGACCGGCTTGTCTTTCCTTGCTCTGACTGTCTCTCCTGCCTGTGGGGCCCTTGCTCTCCCTTCAGGGTCTTCCCAGCAGCATTCCCCTCACCATCTGTATTAGTGTCCCAGGGCTGCCATAAGAAATCGGCACAAGCAACAGCAGTGGATCTCCCAAAGTTGTGGAGGCCCGAGCTCTGCAATCAGGGTGCTAGTAGGACCATGTTCTAACTGATGGCTCTAGGGGAGACTCTTTCCTTGCTCCTTTCAGCTTCTGGTGCCTCCAGGTGGTTCCTGGTTTGTGGCAGCATGACCCCAGTGCCTGTCTCCATCTTCACATGACCCTCTCTCTGTGCCTCTCCATGCATCTCTCATAAGGACGCTTGCCATTGGATTTAAGTACCACCTACAGAATCCAGGATGATCTCATCTCAAGATTCTTAAGTTATTTACGTTTGCAAAGACCCTTTTTCTGAATAAGGTCACATTCACAGGTTCCAAGGTTAGAACGCAAACTGTTTGGCAGGCCCACTACACTACCTTAAACTTTAATGGGGTTAGAATGCCAGCATCCATTCAAAGACAGAAAAGAAAAAACCCACTACAATACCTCAGTCAGTAGCCACAGCTTATTTCTTTGACCTCTTGACATGACTGTCATGCCTACACAACTTATTGGGACCCCCATCATATCTGTCTTATTATTTTTGCGTAAGTCTCGCCTCTTTCACTAAACCGTAAGTGCTTGTCTTAGTCCATTTATGCTGCTATAACGAAATCCCTTAGTCTGGGTAATTTATAAACAATAGAAACTTATTGCTACAGTTCTGGATGCTCTAAGATCAAGGTGCAGACAGGATTTGGTGTCTGGTGAAGGCTCACTCAGTTTCAAAGATGGCACCTTGTTTGCTGTGTTCTCATGTGGTGGAAGAGGGCCCAGGGAGCTCCCTCTTTTATAAGAACATGAGTCTCCCTTTGTCTTAATCACACACTGAAGGCTCCCCTTCTTTTTTTTTTTTTTTTGAGACGGAGTTTCGCTCTTGTTACCCAGGCTGGAGTGCAATGGTGCGATCTCGGCTCACCGCAACCTCTGCCTCCTGGGTTCAGGCAATTCTCCTGCCTCAGCCTCCTGAGTAGCTGGGATTACAGGAACACACCACCATGCCCAGCTGATTTTTTGTATTTTTAGAAGAGATGGGGTTTCACCATGTTGACCAAGATGGTCTCGATCTCTTGACCTCTTGATCCACCCACCTCGGCCTCCCAAAGTGCTGGGATTACAGGCTTGAGCCACCGCGCCCGGCCGAAGGCTCCCCTTCTTAATACTACCTCATTGAGTATTAGGTTCCAATGTATGAATTCTTGGGGGGACACCAACATTCAGACCACAGCAGCCCTTCAGGTCAAAGGGTTTCTTTTGTTCTGAAACCCTCAGTTCCTAGCAGGAACTGTGCTACTTAAGAGAAAACATCTATCAGATGATCAACTTTTGTTGTTGTCGAATAAAATGATAGGTGTCAAGTAAAAATCCTGGTGTGCAAAATCCTGGTGTGATTATCAGAGTTTTATTTTGAAATATCACAGGTGATTTTTCTCATGGCAAGTTTTTCTCATTTGTTAATTTCTGGTACTCTGCTTTTGATGTGGAGTAACTAACTACTGCTTTTGATTTCTCTGGAACCTTAAGTGAGTAGGGAGCAGAGCTCACGGTGGAGTAGCCGAGCTGAGAAAAGCCTCTGCAGGGAAGGGCAAACCTAGTGGGGACAGTGCGGGTTTGGAGATCTGCCAGATATAGGTTGGAAGGCCTGGGGGCAGAGCTGTCACTGTTACTTGGGGATTTGTCTTACCTGGTCTCTTGATCTTCACTGGAATCCTTTCTGCTGGGTTTTACAAACCTGGAAGGCACTCTTGGGAGCACCTAAACTTGATCTCCCACAGCACAATTGGAGGGCCATGCTCAGAGCGGCCCCCAGCCTTGCTTTCTATAGGAGATGATGGTTTCACAGTGTCTTCTGCATAACAGGGCCCCCTTTGCCTGCCCTGTAAGCACAGCGGCTGTTTGAAGCATGGGTCTTAGGCTGTTTTCCCAATGATTCTCTTTTCTTTATTTGGCTTAATTTCAAGGTTGTCATCGAATAGTTCCTTTTTTCTTTTCTGTCTTTGAATGGATGCTGGCAGTCTAACCCCATTAAAGTTTAAGTAGTGCTCTCATGTTTTTTGTCCTAAGCATTTGAAGGTGACTGATTTTCAGCCTTTGGTACGTTCAGGCTAATATTCAATGGTTATCTTCATTTGGAGTTTTACTGTATCCATGAATCCTAATGTAACTGCTCAGGTCTGTGCAACGTAACCATTACTTACAGTGCCAGTATTCTATTGCAAGGTTGGCCTAGAAGGTATGTGTTAATCCTTTCCCATGATATCATGGGAGAAAATAAAGGCTGGAAAAGAATGCAGAGACTATGACATAATGGGTAAGAATGGCCTGTGGTGTCAGTCAGGTGTGGGTTTGAATCTCATTCTGTCACATCCCAGCTTTGTGACATTATGGAAGTTACTTTTCCTCTCTGTGCTTCAGTTTTATCATCTGCAAAATGGAGATGATAATTGCTATTATGTCATTATGCGTGTTGGAAAGATTAACTGTGGTAATATGCATGCAAATGTCTGTCACTATAATGTCTGGTACCTTGGAAGTGTTTAAAAAACTGTGGCTGCTATTATTACTCATTTTTTAGGGAAAACCAAGGCACTAGTGATAATTATGGAATGTTTCCAAGTCACCCACAGTAAAAGTCTAACTTGTGGGATTTAGAAAACAGATCATTAGTGTGTTGAGTAATGCAGTATTGAATATGTCAGTTATTACAGTCTGGCTCTATGGTATTTATTTGGTTAGTTTGCAGAAAGATAGACAAATGACATGAATAAAAGCACACTTATTGACTTTCTTACTGATCTGAAGCATTTATCATGCTAGCTGTGTAAAGCTGCACTTCCTCTAGTTCAAGGCCTTTACCTCCAAACTCAATGGGACGATAGAATTTAGAGTATGGTTTAATTATTAGTGTTAAATTTGTATTTTTAAGAGTAATTTTATGACTGTTAAAGTCTGAGAGGTTTATTCTGTATCACTGGCTTTTATAATAGAGATGTGATTAAATACGTTGTTCTATGTGCTAGGAAATCTGGAATCTGAACACTGCCTCACTAGTTTTCAGATCAAAGAAAAAAATCATGGTAGATGAACCTTAGAGCCCAGAGTTAATATTTTAGATTAAAATTACATTCCTTAAATTCCTCTATGTATCAGATTATTTCTGAATTTTTCAGGGGGTAGGGGAAGCAGGAACCTAAAATGCTAGAAATTGAGTAAATTGCATCATCTTTGAACCTTAAATATTGATGTTGTGACTGAATGTTGAAGACTTTGCTAGAGTTCATTGATTCATGAGTTGAAGAATTCCTTATGTAAGGTCGTGTGTTCATACATGGAGGAAATCTAAGATTTGGAGGCTTACAACAGGAGACACAGGGTTAGATGCATGAAAGAACTTCTATGTGGAGGATTCTACCTGAATGTAACTCTGAGGGCAGGAACTTGATTGCATTTACTGTCATACCTCCAGTGCCTAAATCAGGGCCTGGCTCATTACTTCCTGGTGCTCAGTACCTCCTGGCTGAGGGCATGAATGAATATGGGAAGGAAAGGCAGTGAACTCGCTGTGGTTTTGAACACTTTTCTGTACTCTGTACTTTGTGTAGTTTATTTCTGGCTTGGCCTTTGTTAAGGGTCAGGAAGTTGTTTGGAAGAGAGATCCATCCACATGCTGGAACATCAGCTGTGTGCCAGCACTGTGCCAGGTCCTGGAGATGACATGGTATAAAGACCTTCCCCAAGGTCTTCAGTATCAGACTGTTGGGGGTTCTGCTTTTTCTTTTGACAGTGGTTGTAACAAGGGATGTTTCCCTAGAATGACTCCCTCTAAAGTAGAAGAGTGGGTTCAGGGGATTGGATGAATTTTCTTTCTTTATAAAGAGATGGGGTCTTGCCATGTTGTCCAGGCTGGAATGCAGTGGCTATTCACAGGCAAGGTCATGGTACCTTGAACTCCTGGGTTCAAGCGATCCTCTTGCCTTAGTCTTTCTAATAGCTGGCTCTTCAAATGTGTGCCGCCGAACGCAGCTCTGGGTGGATCTTTAACTGGAAGTTTAAGTCAGTCCTGACAATTTTGGTTCATTTTATTTTCCCTGAGAAGCAGCTAAGAAAGTGTGGTCATTTAAGTACATGATTTCCCAGTCTAAGCAGTCTTAGTGGCCTTCTTGGGCTTCCTTTTGCTCCTTTCAAGTCAGAAGTCAGGGCAGGTCTTCCCCTCTGCTCCATCTAATCCCCTTATAACTTCAGATAAAATAATGACTCTAAGGATTTGAAATCCCTACAATTGTCTTGAAGGAGAAGGGTTGAGAGGAGTGGGTCTTATTTTCCTCCCTACTTTACGATGTCAATTTTGAGCCTGTGTATTCTATAGTTTATTCGTTTCTCAGCATCAAACTGAAATCTTATTTATATTTTTTTCAACTTTGACATCCCCTCTTTTTGATTTCTGGGGATTAGAAGCCAAGTATGGACAAGAGGAGAGTGGAACGCAAACCTTGCCAGGGCATTGAGTAAACATGTATGTACATTTCATAATTGTTGCCATACCTGGCGGGTTGTGCTGAATTTCTTGGGGAAAAGGCCTGAAGTTCTGTTACCACCAGGGAAACAGGAACTGTGGTTGCCGTTGGGACTACAGCCAGGAGGCTATTTATAGTCTCTAGTGAGTGGCTGCGAGCCCACCATGGTTCTGAATATGCCTCCTGCCTTAAAGTTCCCCGTGTTCTTGAAGCGGACCCTGCCCTTGCTGGCCAGACAGTAGTTAATGATAAAGTGGATGGCTGCAGGATGTGGCGCGTGATGGCCTTGGCGGCTCACAGCCTGCAGGTGCTTGTGCTTTGGCTGACCTGAACCCAGCAGGAGAGCAGGTGTTCCCTGCCCCCATGCCGGCTTCCTGGCCTTTCTCTGAGCTGGCTTCACTGACATAGAGCTGATGGACCACTCGCCAACCAGAGTCCACTTTCTTAATTCCACATGCGCTATGTCAGGTTAAGATTTATAACAGATCATGACGTTAGCTTCGTCGTCTCTCTGAGTTCAGGCTGAATATCTAGATTTGCCTTGCAAAAATGGTCAAGATCCAGTGACACTTGGCACCTTTTTAGCTCCCATTGAGGTACATGGACTGGAAGCAAAAGGTGAAAAAGTAAGTTCTTACAAGAAACAACCAAGAATGTAAAACTTTCTTCTTGCTTTCATAGCAATGTATGATACGTATTTATGTTGATTGTTGGATGCTCTAGTGGTGGAATGATGGTTTATGTGTTCATTTGCATTTGCAGGTGATGGAAAACTCCAGCCCAGATGAGCCTTAGTAAGATGAACATGGAATGGCTGCCATTCTGTGAAGTCCAGGGTAAAACAGGTTTCAGATCTGGGCTGACTCAGGGCCCAAGCAGTGTCCCTGGAACCCTGTTAATTCCCCACCAGCTTTTCCTTCATTGGTTCCATTCTCAGCAGGTTCTCCTTTCATGGTAGCAAAATGGCTATGGCATATCCCACATTCAAGTATAATGAGACAATCACACTTTCTTTTCTAGTAGTTCCTGTAAACTTCTCAGAGTCCCTCTGATTGGGCTGGCTCAGGTCACGTCACACCCTAGAATCCAGTGCAGTGTGGTGATTGGTTTCCACTCACACCTTAGCATGGACGCAGAATAGGAGAGGGCCTATCCCAGACCCAGTTCAGAGGTTGTTGCTGGAAAGGAGAGCAGAGGAACTGAGGAAGCGCAGGGTTTCAACAGAATGATTCCATGAAGCACGTATTGGAGACTTTCATTTCATAAAAGAGCACTGTTTTTGGAACCTTATACAGTGTTGCTCGGTTCTCAAAAAGTACTAAGTTCTTGTGTGGTTTCTGGGTAACTCTGGTGTTCCGCAGAAGCAGGGAGTCCAGTGCTTTTGCTGATGCCCTTGGGACATTCACTGCAGGGTATCAAATTACAGTAGGTCATGATGGAGTCACGCTAGGTAGTTGTGTGGTGTGACATTAGATCAGTTAGCTTTCCCTGTATGCCATTACATCAAAAAGTGTAGCTGGACAGCTATTCTCCACATATGTTTTGTTTGTCTCTGAAAACACGTGTTCCATTTCTCTGTGGCCATTCAGATTCATTTTGGGTGACTGTCTTGTCAGCCTGGGGCTGGGGAGAGGGGAGGACAGGCTTCATTTTGGCAGTACGTCAAGCCTGGAGCAGCATCCTGCAGCCAGCGCCGTAAGCTGTATAATTTGTCCATGGAGGCCTATGCATTATAGAAATGAAAATTCCTTCTCTGACAGCATTCATTGCTTAGCACACAGCAATTTGGCTGTCAGAAACAGCTGGCCCTGCAGGGTGGGACAATAGAAAGGCGAGACCCCAGAGAGGCCAGTGCTTACTCAAGTCTCCCACTGTGAGAGGATCAGGTTACTGAGACTGTCATTAACAACTGACTGCTAGGGGCTCTGGGTGCAGCTTTCAGTGAGCAGGAGCCTGTGGCTCAGACAGTTAGTGATTTCCCCTTGTTTTGCTCAATGGAACAAAAATAAATAAATTAAAAATAAACTATTAACCTTTGCTGACACTCAGATGTTCAGTTCTGATTGTGTCTTCTCCTGGGTGATGAGCATTTCTCGGGAAGTAAATCCCTTCTAACCTAAGTATAGTTATTGGTGCATTGCAGAAAACTCAGAAAGGAGTGGCGATGGGGTGAGGGGCAGGATAGATTGCTTGACACCTGCATGTTGGAGGGCTGTAATTTTTAGGTTCTACTTGCCTAGAAACAATGCTGGAAGGACCAGCATTGGAGACTTTACGAGGCAGGTTTAAACATGAAGCAGAAATGGGGTTGTGTATTCTCCCCAGATGTACATACTTGGAAGAGCCATGCAGCAGCAAATGGATGAGAGGAACAGAAGAGCTGTGTGGCTTGACCCTCCTCGGAATCTGCAGTGTGGCTGGCTCTGTGTGTTTCCTGTATTGATTCCATGACTCACGGAGCATGAGCTAAGCAGAAAGCACACTTAAACTACAGAGGAGACAGCTGTCTGTTACAGGAGGACAGATTTTCTGGGTTGAATGGCGCCACATTTTTCCTAATAGTTTGAACACTAGAGATGTACTTACTAGTAATGTCTGCTAAAGTGTCTTTATTATTTTTTCCTTGTTGGGGGAAAAAAAAAAGACATTCTTTAAAACAATCACCTTCTAAATATTATTGTTGACTTTTATTTCACAATAGGACTTCCCATCTAGGCAAACAGTACCAACATTTTGTTTTTCTTTTTGTAAAAGAAGCAACATGTCACTATGTTTTGTTTTGTTTTCCCTCCTCTTGATAGCAAGGGTCTATCGGAAGTTTAAAGCAGTGCAGCGGGAAGTACCTTGCCCTTCTGAAGGGGATAGCATTTCAGAGCTATTGGGTGGCTCAAGGTTAGTTCGCCTATTGGAATTCGGTGGTTGTTCAGTGTGGCTGGAACTGTACTTTCTCCTGCTCTCCCTCTGAATCTGTTTTGCTTTTACATGATAGGGGCTGAAGTTCCCAGATGTTGTTTGGATTAAAGAGTGTGTGTAGGGAGGGGAAAAAAAAAAAGCTTTCTTGATGATAATAACAGAGTCAGACTGGCTGGTTCTGTACTGACAGGAAAACGGAGAGATAAAAACTCCATTAATGGTGTGTGCATTGCCTAAGTAGCCAATAAAACAATGCTGTCCTCACTGGAAGCCGGTCCCAGACTGGCAACGCTTTGTGCCAACTGCAGGAGACAACAGCTGCAAAGAGGGGCAGAGAATTCGAGTCAAGAGTCCACGTTCAATGACTGGCTGGGGGAGCAGTTCTTTTGTTCTCTTCCTCCTCCTCCTTCTCCTCCTACTTTTGCCCATTTTCTTTGACTGAGCCCCTCTTAATGCTCACTGTTCCAGAAATTGAACCACATCTGATTAAAACTTAATAGTTACTCACAGAATGAAGTTGGCTGGTAGTTTCTAAGCCCGTTTGTCTGGGTTCCTTTGAGTTTGTGACAGTAGAAATTGTTATTTTGTATAAAATGTATCTAAGGGTTCCAGTCCTTAAAGTTTGACGGAACAGTCACTTGTCACGGATGTACTGCTCTATTTTCCCTCAAATATCTTTGAATTTCTATGCTCAAAATTAAATTAGTACATTTAAAACAAATTTTTTAAAAAAGCATCTCATTTTAGAAGATAATGGAAAGTGGCAAAGGCTTCCTTTAGTCAGCTTTCATTCTATGTGTCCTTCCTGAACCGGTTCTCTGAGTAAAGTCCTCTTCTGTGATCTGGGCCTGGCAAGGCTGTGTGCAGAAGAGATGGCGCTTTGGGAACTTACTGTCTCATGATCAGGTAAATCCTTTGGTCTCCAAAGGGAGAGAAAGACATGCTGTTTGGTTTGAAAAAGCATCGCTGTAAATTCAAAAGAGAGGTGGACTGATTACATAGCTCCGCCTCTGTTAAACGTGAGTGTAAAATTTAAATGACTTTGACTTTCATTCATAGTATACATGGAAAAGGGAAAAGACATTTGAGTGTTTATCTTTGTGCCACATCCTGTGCTACAAACTTTATATTAGGAAGCTGGTATCCATAGCCTCATTTTACAGGTGAAAGAAACGTAAAGGTTAAGAAGCTCATTTACTCAAGGCTGCAAAGTGTGTTCTTCCTGTTCATGGGTGCAGATGTAATGAAGCACATGATATGAACCAATTCATCTGGTATTTATTGCACCGAATTACAGTGGACATCCAGAAGAGGAGATGGAGTGTTCTTTATCTAGGCCCTTTAGAATGCTGGTGTCATGGAGTAAGGGCGCACACTACTTTTAAATTCTGGAAGCCTTAAATCCTGGAAGGCTTCATAGAGGAGGAGAGACATTGGCTTATCTTGTAGCACATTCCCTTGAGTGTGCCCACTGTGTTAGGCACTCCGGCAGGGACAGTGCTAAAGAGGACAAAGTCCTTCTGTTGTCAGAAGGTGGTGATGATTTCCTGGTGGGTAAAGCCATGGGAGGGGAGAGCTGGGTGGGTATCCAAGCACCCTTGAGGTCATGAATCTTGAGAAAAGTACCTGGCAAAGAGCTTAGCTGGGAGTGACGCTTGGCCAGGTTTTCCTTCCTGAACTAGAGGACTTTGTGCACAGATATAAGGTGGTGGATCAAATGCGTAGGGAGCAACAGTAAGGAGTGCTTTTAGGTACAATGTGTGTTTTGTTACTGGAAATCCCCATGTGGATTGTGAGGTGTCTCAAGGTTCCAGGCTGCAGAACTCTCACTGTCAGGCCACACCAAGTGGCCAGTGGCCACAGTATCTCAAGCCTGGTTTCTTCTCTCATCACTAAAGATGGCAGAGTAAGGTCATGGGCAAACCGTGTGCTTATAGATAAAGCCTTTACATTAGGCATTTCCAAAAACGTATTTACCTCTTCTGACACAGTTTTTATTTACATGGCAAAGCAGGGAGCCTGCTCTGAGGAAATACGACTCCTCATGATGAATATTAGATACTGAATGGCCTTTAACATGTCATGCATGCATTACTGTGCCAGCTTGTCTTTTTCTAAATGTCAGATCATCACTGTTAATTTTATATGTTTAAAAGATTTGGGTGAATTCCAGGTATAACACTTTGGTTTTCATTTTTACATTTCATAGTAGTAGAAAAGCTCCATAGTGTTCTTGATAGATGCTTGTCTGCGTCCATATTGATGAAGAAGAGTAGAGTATATTAAATTAAAAGATTGTTGGCTGGTTCATTGGCAGTGGCTTGCTTTCTGTTTTCTGTTCACTGGATGATGCGTGGCAGATGTAATCTGCAGACTGGTTATCGATGTGAAGATTTCCCTTCATTCTGTCAATAAACCTTACTGGTTAAGAGATCCTTGTTTATAACCACTGGTTTTCAGCCCTGCTGTGGGGCAGAGCTATGTTGCAGTCCATTGTGAGTATTGCTGAGTAATTTATTATTTATTATTGAGGTAAAGAAATTTTGACATACGTTGGAGCTGATTCAGCACAATACTCTCCCTTGTGTTCCATTATGTCTTTGAGAGTGAGAAAGAAATGGAACTCAAAGACAAGTCAAAGAACTGTATGTTTTAGTTAGTAAAAGGTACTATTAAGAAAAGGAAAGAAATGAGTATCAAAGAAGTCAACATTATGGCTATAAAAGCATCAATAGTAATAACTTACCTTTTAATGGTGCTTACATCATGTTCTGCTCTGAGTGCTTTACGTATATTAACTAATTTAATTCTTATGGTAATTCTGTAAGCCAGGTATAATTTTTAATCTACATTTTTCAGATGAAGGAAATGAGGCACATTAAATTAGCTCCCGAGGCCTTAAAGGTAGCACATGGCAGGACCGCAGTTCTAACTGGCTCAGTTCTGGGTTTTAACCAATGTAGGGGAGAAAGGGGGCATAGTGGTTGAGGACATGTGGGGTGTGTTGGGGTGTAGAGTGCTGACAGTTTTCTAAAAAGGAAACATCAAGGCCCTCACTAAAGGTTTTAGTTGCGTTTTTTTCGTATAGATGGATTGTTTTAGTCCATCTGGGCTGCTCTAACAAAATTCCAGAGGCTGTATAGCCTACAAAGACCCAATGTTTATTTTACACAGTTCTGGAGGCTGGGAAGCCCAGGATCAAGGCACTGGCGGGTTCAGTGTCTGGCAAGGGCTTCTTAGTTCATAGCTGGCATCTTTATGCTCTGTCTTCACATGGTGGAAGGGATAAGGTAGCTCCCTGGGGTGTCTCTTATAAGGGCACTAAATCCACAGACGCACTCGTCCCATGAGACCCGGCTGTTATGATTTAATGACCCCAAAGCCGCACTTCCTAATGTTATCGCATTGGTAATTAGGTTGCAACATACGAATTTGAGAGGATACAAACATTTAGACTATAGCATGGATTGAATAAATGTCATGTACTATATGTTTTTATATATATGTGTGTATGTGAATATGTTTATTTATTTGATATATGTCTGCATGAATGGGCAGTATGAATGGCACATGTATATGTGAGAGATACAGCTCCCTATTCTTGCCGTCTGATGTGTTAAAATACAATAAACTCCACAGTTGGGACCCACCCATCTACCTCTAAAAAGAGAGCATATTCACATATGGAAGCTTTTTTTTAAACCCTGGAATGCCCCTACTTCCGTGGAGCATTCACATTTATTTGCCTCAAAAATTACCAGGCTGAGCATGGTGGCTCACGCCTGTAATCCCAGCACTTTGGGAGGCTGAGGTGGTTGGATCACGAGGTCAGGAGATGGAGACTATCCTGGCTAACACGGTGAAACCCCTCCTTTACTAAAAATACAAAAAATTAGCTGGGCATGGTGGCGCAGGCCTGTAGTCCCAGCTAATTGGAAGGCTGAGGCAGGAGAACTGCTTGAACCCAGGAGGCGGAGGTTGCAGTGAGCCGAGATTGCGCCATTGCACTCCAGCCTGGGTGACAGAGCAAGATTCCACCTAAAAAAATAAAAATTACCTTACATTTTGAATCTTGTCTTTGCCAAAGGTATTAGGAGTTGACTGCAACTCAAAATTAGCAGTTAAAGCATTTTTTGTTGTTGTGTGTATGTGCTAGGGAAGTTCATCCAAAATTATATTTAAAAGAAAATAACTTCTAGACATGTATGTGACCTGTCTTTCATATGTCCGAAGTATTAATAAAAAACAGTGGAAGGACACCTGATGGTTGTGTTAAACCAGTCTAAATTTGGTTAGAAGTTCTAAGAGACTCAGTTGAATTTATGCTAGCATATATTGTCTTAAGCCTGAGTGCACAGCAATGCTGGCAGAACCAGCAAAAATGCTGCATGTGAAACAAGTAAAATGGATTTTTAACAAAGCTGTTATCTGAGAGTCACCTCCACCGATACTTAATGCATTCAAAATGAAAACTATCAGGAGCTCGCTTTTTCCTTCCTGACAGTTTTAGAAAGTAAGCCATTCTAAAACTTATAAAAGATCATTTCCTTCTTGGATTTAAAAAGTGAAAAAGCAACATCAGGGAGTCAAATGTTTATGAAATGGACTAGGGTTTAGTGACCCAACACTCAGTGGAATCTTTCTCACAATTGTTGATGGTGTGAATGGTAAACATAGACAATTGCTAATTTTTATTTCCTTTTCATATGCATGTTGTACTTTCACGTCCTGTCGTAGCGAAGCAATCTGGAAAGTACTAACTGTTTCTTACCATGTATCTCAGTGATACTCAACTCCCAGCTGCTCATTTGAGTCACCTGGAGAGTTGGGATAGTGGCCATCCTCCATTTCTACCAGAGAGCACTCTTGAGGCACTTTTATTGTACAGCCAGTGCTGAAAACAACTGGGCTTATTTAGTCCTTAACCCTGGAGTTTTGGGTAATGCTTGTCTGCCCTTCTTCTTCATTCTATCGAGCTCAAGTATATGCTGGATATCAGGGTTGCAAAGATTCAGGAAGCCAGCCTGTGCAGTAAGGAGACTAGTTTGTTAACTTACTGGTCTCTGGAGGAACTTTTACTGAGAGAATTCGGCTGGTTGTAGTATCGCCTCTGCCTGAGGGAGGATAGGGCTCACAATTCGCTAGTCTCTAGCTCTTCTTGAATTGCTTTTGAAGGGTAGAAATGTGTGGCAGAAGGCTTACATATATGTGTGTCTATACACACATGTATAAACATACACACACATATAAAATAGATGTTTTAAAGTTTTTCCCTCTTTTCATTGTTGTGCAGATAAATAGAGCACATTTTAAATGAGAATGGTGTTAAAATGGCTAGGAAGAATTAATTTCACATTAGATATTCTGGCCCAAATTCTGGGAATTTGGGTTATTGATGATAAATATAGATTGTTTGTATTAATTGTCAGGTAAGTTGCTTCTTAAGAGTTGCAATATCACAAATGATCAAAAAGCTGATGTTTCAGCTTGTGCTTATTTAAATTAATCACAGGTGTGGAATCTTGAGGCTTGTGATGAAAAGGCTCCTAACATATTCAGCTTCAGGCATGTTTTATGTTATAGAATTGATCTATAAAAAATGAATCCTGATGCAAAACTATGTGTTCTAATTAATAGTAACCCAAATCAAGAGGCTACAATTCCATTAGTGGACCAAATGCTAAGGGACACTTGAGGAGAGTAAAGTATAGAAAATATCTCTGTTGTGTGGTTACTCATATAAAATGTCTTGAGTTAAAGAGTCCAGAGATTTATGTGTCACAGACAAGGTAGTCTTGATAATAGCATATAATTCTGGGAGCAGGCCCATCCCCATCTTCCCACAGTGCCACTGGAATCCGAAAGAGGATTCCAGGTAGGCAGGCTTCAGTCCTGACTCTTGACTTGTCATCATCCTTCCTCATTTTTGTCTTTCCTCTTATTTTCTTCTGATACCTCATGTGTCCTTTGTTAGAGGCCGTTTCATTTTAATTATCTGCCATTTCCTGAGTATTAGCCTGAGATTGGTGGTGACTTGGAGATTCTCAGTAGTTCTCATCTGACTGGGGGGTGGTGTCTGCCTATTTTATAGATGAGACACAGGCAGAGAGTAATGTGCTACAGATACCAGTGCCTGGGAGGTAACACGCCTGGGTTCATTTTTCAAGCTGTGTGATTCCATAGCTCTTGCTCGTTTCACAAAAATTAACTGGGAGACAAGCTTTGTTCAGGTGGTGAGGAGGCACAGCCCAGCATGTACTCAAGGTCTAAGTTGTACAGAAAAGGCTGTAAGACCTTTCAAACTGATTTTTAAAATAACAGTTTTGTTGAGTTGTTCATATACCAAAAACATTCACCTTTTTATAGTGTGCGATTCAGTGGTTTTTAGTGTAGCCACAGAACTGTTCAACTGACACTACTATCTAATGACATTTTCACCATCCTGACAGAGAAACTATTAGCATGTAAGGTTGATTTGTTTTTGTTTTTTTTTTTTTTTGAGATGGAGTTTTGCTCTTGTTGCCCAGGCTAGAGTGCAATGGTATGATCTTGGCTCATCACAACCTCCGCCTCCCAGATTCAAGTGATTCTCCTGCCTCAACCTTCCGAGTAGCTGGAATTACAGATATGCACCACCATGCCTGGCTAATGTTTTGTATTTTTAGTAGAGATGGGGTTTCTCCATGTTGGTAAGGCTGGTCTCGAACTTCTGACCTCAGGTGATCCACCTTCTTCGTCCTCCCAAAGTGTTGGGATTACAGGCGTGAGCCACTGTACCTGGCAACACTGATTTTAAAGCTAACATTATTGGAGTAGAAGCCACTGGGCTCTCCTGATCATCCTGTGAACTGAGTGAGTTCACAGGATGAACTCACAGGGTAGAAACCCCGTTCCTGGTCCAACCCCACAGTGGGCAGAGGGTAGACACCAGTGTTGACTCTCATAGAACCCTCCAGAACAGTGAATTCTCAACCTTTGAAATTGTAACCCAGTCTCAATTTCGATAAACTAAAAAAAATCTCACATTACTCTGCCCACTTGTTTTATGAAAATGACAGGATTAAACACTGTTTTTTCTAAGCACGTATTTGTGTTTTTTGCTTTTTCTGGGGTAGATCTGCCACCCTCATTATTTTGAATGGAGAGTCATTGGCATTTCAGGACTTCTGGGTTATTTTCATTGCAGGTTTTCTTGAACACATGAAACGATTCAGTGCAGTCGTGAGTTCAAATGACTCATGTATTAAGCGATTTCATGTGAAAAAGGGATCCCAGCCAGCAAATCCTCATAACAGGCATTTATTAGTCCTTGGATCTTCCTACTTTTAACATTTGCCTTTGGCCATTGCCTCCTTTATGTTACCTGTTTCATGCTTATTAAAGTAAGTTGAATAACATTATATAGTAATGTGTGTTATTTGTCTTTTCTTCCCAGTGTAATATAAACAGGTTGGGGGCTGAGAAAATGGATAGCGGGGTGGGAAAAAAACCTTTAAGAAGGTAAAGCCCGGGCTAGGCACGGTAGCTCACGCCTGTAATCCCAGTACTTTGCGGGGCCGAGGCACATGGATCACAAGGTCAGGAGTTCGAGACCAGCCTGGCCACTATGGTAAAACCCTGTCTCTACTAAAAGTACAAAAATTAGCTGGCCATGGTGATGCGCGCCTGTAGTCCCAGCTACTCGGGAGGCTGAGGCAGAAAAATCACTTGAAGCCGGGAGGCGGAGGTTGCAGTGAGCTGAGATTATGCCATTGCACTCCCGCCTGGGCAACAGAGCAAGACTTCATCTCAAAAAAAAAAAAAAAAGCAAAAAGGAGAAAGGCCAAGTGTAGCATCTCATTCCTGTAATCCTAGTGCTTTGGGAGGCCAAGGTGAGAGGATTGTTTGAGATCAGGAATTCAAGGCTACAGTGAGTTATGATTCTGCTACTGTACTACAACTTGAGCAACAGAGTGAGACCCTGTGTCTGAGACAAAAAATGTAGCAAATGTAGTATTGTCATGATGCGAGGAAGAACGCTTCTTTTTCCTGCTTCAGCTCCCTCAGTCACCTTGACTGACAACATCTGGAAGGAGGCCAGCCAGTGAGAGCTTAGCAAGGGAAGTGTATGGGGGTGTGAGTCCAAGTGACCGTCTTGAGAATAATTCTCTGGGAAAAAAATTACTTTTTTTTTTTTTTAGTGAAACAAAGCATCTCCCTTCTTACATTTTACTGATAGCAATTTAGTTTCTGGTAATATTACATTGTTTGCATGGTATTTAAGTATTTTCTCAAGTTTTTTTCTTTCCGTGTGTGTATAAAATTTAGAAACAAGATTATGTTCTAAAATGTTAGAGTAGGGAATACTTTGTTTTCAAATGTAAGTCAGTAGGAAGCTGTGGTTGGGTATATACATGTAGTTTACACATTGTCTTTTTGTATGAACTCAGAAACACTTTGTAGTTCTCTCAGTGTCTATAACTTAGGGTTTGGGGAAGTTTGTTTTGTTTTTTGCTTTGAGTTAAAAGCCATGACAACACTAAAAATGTTCCAGTAAGTCTACCTCCTTTTTTTGCCATTAGCATAATTCTCTTTGATTTTTTAAATTGTTCGTATTTCTCCTGGATGGTCCGTCTTATGCTTTGAATCCATTATCATGGTACACCATTTATTAACATTTATTAAAGGCCTATTTATTTTATTTTATTTTATTTTTGAGATGGGAGTTTTGCTCGTGTCACCCGGGCTGGTGTATAATGATGTGATCTCGGCTCACTGCAACCTCTGTCTCCCGGGTGCCAGCAGTTCTCCTGTCTCAGCCTCCTGAGTAGCTGAGATGATGGGAGCCCGCCACCACACCCAGCTAGTTTTTGTAGTTTTAGTAGAGATGGGGGTTTCACCATGTTGGCCAGGCTGGTCTCGAACTCCTGACCTCAAGTGATCTGCCCACCTTGGCCTCCCAAAATGCTGGGATTACCAGCATGAGCCACCATGCCTGGCTGAAATGCACTTTTAAGGGCCATAATAGTTAAGTTTGGGAACAACAGATGAGGGGGCATGTATGAATATTTCAGACAGGATGTAGACATGGGGGCTTTGGGAGGTGGTGCTGGGGCTGATCCTGAAGCATAGGAGTCTGCCAGATGGAAGAAGACATTTTAGGCAGACGAGTGCAAAGGCAGAAGGTGAACAAGATCATGGTGTCCCCAGGGAGCTGTAAGATACAGTTAGGGTGAGGATACCTGTGAGTTGATAACTCGATGATGTCGGAGATGTCTGGGGCCAGATCATGAAAATCAGGAAATCTACACATGCTAGGAGAACCACTGATGGCTTTAAGCAGAGGAGAGGCACTAGGGAGCCTCACTCAGTGAACGATTTACTACACTCATGGCAGGGACATAGAGGAGACCATAGAGTCAGTTGGAGCACTGCTGGTAAGAGATGTCCTGGACTGGGATGAAGGCAGTGGTGGGGTTTGTAAGGCCAGCTTGGTTTCTGGCTTTGTCTACAGGATTCAACAGTGGGTCCATTACAAAAGATAGGACATTAAAGAAAGAATAGTAGATTTGGGATGGTGAGTAAGATGGACATGATGCCTTTAGTCTTGGGAACCTGTATGTATTCTTTTGCCCCCTTGAGAGATTGTTCTTGATAGACTCCCACTGTTACTCTACTTCTGTTTGTGCATTTTCTTACTCAGTTATCCCTCAGTTGGCAAGCAAATGATTGGTGAGCAAATTAAATTAAAAGCAAACCTCAGTCAGGAACAGTGGCTCACGCCTGTAATCCCAGCACTTTGGGGGCTGAGGCAAGTGGATCACTTGAAGTCAGGAGTTCGAGACCAGCCTGGCAACATGGTGAAACCCTATCTCTACTAAACATAAAACAATTAAAAATTATCCAGGGATGGTGGCGAGTGCCTATGGTCCCAGCTACTCAGGAGGCTGAGGCACAAAAATTGCTTGAGTCCGGGAAGTGGAGGTTGCAGTGAGTCACTCCAGCCTGGGAGATAGAGTGAGACTCTGTCTCAAAAAAAAAAAAAAAAAAAAAAAAAAAAAAAAGGCAGCTAAATTCTGTGAGTTACGAACGAAACTGCTAAATTAAATTTAAAATGTTATTTTTACTTTTTTTCTTTAATTAGTGGGTGCTATCTCAGTACAGAGGTAGATTGGAAAGCCATCTTTTTTTTTTTTTTTTTTTTTTTGGAAACAGAGTTCTGCTATTGCTCTGTTGCCCAGGCTGGAGTGCGGTGACATGATCTCAGTCTGAGCAAGCCTTGAGCCTCCGCTTCCTGAGTAGCTGGGACCCACTACGATGCCCACCTAATTTTATTTTTATTTTTATTTTTTTGAGACACAGTCTTACTCTGTTGCCCAGGCAATGGCACAATCTTGGCTCAGTGCAACCTCCACCTCCCGGGTTCAAGCGATTTTCCCACTTTAGCCTCCTGAGTAGTTGGGATTACAGGCATCTGCCATCATGCCCAACTAATTGTTTTTGTATTTTTGTAGAGATGGGGTTTCACCATGTTGGCCAGGCTGGCCTCAAACTCCTGACCTTAGGTGATCCACCCACCTTGGTCTCTGAAAGTGTTGGGATTATAGGCGTGAGCCACTACACCCGGCTTTTGTATTTTTTTGTAGAAACGAGGTTTTGCCATGTTCCCCAGCAGGATAAGAGGTAGAAGGAAAACATCTCCACTAAGAGGACTTCCTGGTATAGAAATGGCAAGTATGTACTATTTACCAATTTGCTACCAGCACCAGCATTACCTATTTCCATGCCCTTTGCATTTGCAGCCAATTATTACTGCATTGTGCCTTAGTGTACTCAAGACACCTGGAATTGGCACTTGAGATGATTATTTGCCATCCCCAACCTAGAGATGATCTTTTACTGAGTACCTTCTGTATGAGAGGAGAGTTAAAGTCAGAGGGCCACAGCCGGCAGTGTGACTATCTCAGAGGAGATGCTGAGATCAGCAAAGTCATTCTGAGTCCTAAATCGGGTTCTGAGATCCTTCTCCCAGGTGTTTATAATATCCCTCAGGCCTGGGAACAAGCTCTCTGGGACACTAAAGGAATAGAGCAGGATTGGGGGTTGACCTAGCAACCATGAGATCCGGGCAGTGAATACTCGTAGTGGAGTCAGAGCTAAGCAGTTGTCATCTCCCTGGTTCGGGTGAAACGTATAGGGGACAGGATAGCCCAGGAGGATCCCAAATACAGTACAGAGATTCCAGTCTGAGGAATGGAGCCTGCTGTGGGAAACTGCTAGAGATAAGTCCCTCTGCGGCCCCTGCAAATGTGTGATGATCTCAGCCACGAGGGCCTTCAAGTCCTGAAGCTGGTCCAGAGAGCAGACACAAGGGTGAGGCTGGCAGCCGGAAACATCCACAAAGGCTATGGTACCAAGCAGCACCTGCTCCAAGTGCTGGCATACATGCTCAGGACTGACAATCAGGCTGTTTTCTCCAATCTCAAGGATGTGAAGTCCAGAGGTCAGGAAACCAAGCCCCTGTAGCTCCTCCAGATAGCTCTGGAGCTCTGATGCCCCCGCACAGTTGCAATCATAGAGCACAGCTGGCTTCAGTCCCCGGGCCACAGCCAGCACCTCTCCAGCTAAGTGAAGGCAGGATGGCTTGGGGTGGACTACCAAATTCCTGGAGTCAAGCAATCTGCCTACCTCAGCCTCTCAAAGTGCTGGGATTACAGGTGTGAGCCACTACACCTGGCCCAAAAAACTTATCTTTAATTAAAGACTACCCCTTGCTGTTAGCATAATTCTTGGGGAATCCTGCTAACCATCATGAAACAAATGTCTAAGCAGAATCTTTGAGCTAGAAGGAAACTTAGTGACTTGGGCCACTGCTCTCTGTTTATAGTTAGGATAAAAGGATAACAGAGAAGGTGAGTGAGAAGGTTAGTGACTTCTGAGTGTCACACAGCAGTGGTGCGGGGGCATGTCTAGCTCATCAGTTCAGTGTTGTCTCCGTCGGACCTGGAAGACTCTGCTCGGTCCCATAGAGACGATAGAGCAGAATTGAAAGACACTAATGCTCAAGCCCACCAAGTCAGCGGTAGACCCAGAGCTACCTAAATTCTTGACTTAAATCTTATTTTAAATTAACTCACTGTTCATAGGCCAACAAGTATTTGTTGACTAGTTAGTATGGAAGGGATACTATCGCAATTGTTACACATGCAAAGATAAATAAAAGGCTATTTTTCTCTCCAAGAAGCGTATAGGTTAATGTTTCAGATTAACTCATTACAGGACTGACAAATACTGACATAATTATGGGTATGTAGTATATACACACACATAAAACCGATGAGGCCACACAAAACATTGTTCATTTCATTTTTCTTTTCTTTTTTTCCTTCCTTCCTTCCTTCCCTCCTTCCTTCCTTCCTTCCCTTCTTCCCTCCCTCCCTCCTCCCTCCCTCCCTCCCTCCCTCCATCAAAGACCAAAACACTGTCTTTCAATTAGTGTCTTTCAGACACTTTCCTGGGAAGAACAACTAGAAATATAAAACTGGTTAAAAATAAGTTCTGAAAAGTTTACATCTCACATTGAACTAAAATCCACTGTCCCATAAGTTCATGAAATGAAATGACATTCTGCCTCCATTTTAATTATGCAAAAAATGAATTAGATGGTTTTGAGTGGATTTTCACAATGGCTCAAGACTATATGAAATTATAAAAAAGGAATAATGGTTGTTCTGGAGTTTCTGCATCAATTAGAATATAATTAATTTCTTTGTAACCAAGTGAAAAACTATACCTTTTGGAAAATATTAATTTGTCCTAGGTTTGTTTGAGATTATAGATCATGTTTCTCATTTTTAAAACTATGTTCTTTAACAACTGGAAACTCTGTATTATATACAAGTGTAATACATGCATACAATAGAAAAAAATACATGGAATTTCAAATATACTAACTAGATTATCCCCAGTAGAGTAATGTTGTGACTATTCAGAAAATAGTCACAACTCCCTCCCTCCCTCCCTTCCTTTCTTCCCCTCCCCTTCCCTCCCCTCCTCCCTCCTTGCTTCCTCCCTCCTTGCCTCCCTTCCTTCCTTACCATATTCTCTCTGCACAGTGGGCAAGCAGTTTCTAGACTAGCTTTAGAAATGCCTATATGCGGCCGGGCGCGATGGCTCACGCCTGTAATCCCAGCACTTTGGGAGGCCGAGGCGGGTGGAACACCAGGTCAGGAGATCGAGACCATCCTGGTCAACATGGTGAAACCCCGTTTCTACTAAAAACACAAAAAATTAGCTGGGCATGGTGGCGCGTGCCTGTAATCCCAGCTACTCAGGAGGCTGAGGCAGGAGAATTGCCTGAACCCAGGAGGCGGAGGTTGCGGTGCGTCATTGCAGTCCAGCCTGGGTAACAAGGGCGAAACTCCGTCTCAAAAAAAAAAAAAAAAAAAAAAAAAAAAAGAAATGCCTATATGCTGGTGGGCAATAATAATTGAACCAAACAATTAGAAAAGTTGATTGTCTTTTGTTCAGTTTATTCTTGTTCAGTTTTTTTTTTTGAGACGGAGTTTCACTCTTGTTACCCAGGCTGGAGTACAATGGCGCGATCTCGGCTCACCGCAACCTCCGCCTCCTGGGTTCAGGCAATTCTCCTGACTCAGCCTCCTGAGTAGCTGGGATTACAGGCACGCGCCACCATGCCCAGCTAATTTTTTGTTTTGTTTTGTTTTTTCTTTAGTAGAGACGGGATTTCACCATGTTGACCAGGATGATCTCGATCTCTTGACCTCGTGATCCACCCACCTCGGCCTCCCAAAGTGCTGGGATTACAGGCTTGAGCCACCGCGCCCGGCCTCTTAGTTTTAATTAGGAATTGTGATCTGGTGAAAATTTTCTTAGCTTGGTAATGACATAAATACTTGGAGGAAGGTATGAGCTTGTTTGGTCCTTCTTGCTACTGCTTCAAATTTAAGCCTAGGGTAGAAATTTAGCCATAGTGATAGAGAAGTTTATTTTTCTTTGCCAAGTTTATGAGCTTGAAATTATTAATGCTTTTCGGTTTTCTCTTCCTTCCTTTCCTTCCTTTCTTCCACAGGGTCTTACTGTGTCACCCAGGCTGGAGTGCCATGCTGTGACCATAGCCCACTGCAGCCTCTACTTCCCAGGCTCAAGCAGTCCTCCCGCCTCACCCTCCTGAATAGCTGGGACTATAGTTACATGCCACCATGCTTGGCTAAGTTTTTAAATTTTTTGTAGAGATTAAGTCTCACTGTATTGCCCAGGCTGATCACAAACTCCTGGGCTTGAGCAGTCCTCCTGCCTTGGCCACTCAAATTGCTGAGAGTATAGGAATGAGCCACTGCGCCCAGTCTTTTTCTATAATTTTAAACTTAATTCACTCCATAGATATTTAAATAGTCTGTCATGGTGCTAGACTAGGCATTGGAGATAGAGCAGCACATTGAATACACAAGAGTCCCTACTTTCTAGAGGCTCCTCGTTGAAGTTTTGCTAAATATCTGTCTAGTGAAGGTGAATAGTACAGCTTAGGAGAAACAAAATGCCAGACACCTCCATTAGAAAACCAGAAAATCTGGTCCTGGCCTGGTGGGTGGCAGTCTTGCGAACTCTCGTAAAAGCGCCTGAGATCATGAGCTGATGAAAGCCTGTACAGTCTTACGTGTGAGTGTAATCACCAAGGATTACCACATTCCTGCCAGACAACAGTTACAACACGGATGTCTCATGGTAATGAGCAGAGCTGGAGCGCTGCTGCAGTGGGGTGTAGACACACGAAAACTGAGCCAAACAGACAGAAAGGCTAGCTAATTACCAGAGAAGTCTGATTCTGTTTAGGGAGTCGTGTGTTGGGGGAATGAATGGAAGAAGTGGCTGGTTCCTCCTTCCCTTCCGCTTGTTCTCAGTCCCTCTCCACTCAAGATGCTCACTCAGGATGCTCTCATTCTTTGCTGAGAACCATCTGGAGATGCACATACAGCTGGAATAGAGCTACTTGGGGTTAGCTTAGGACAGCAGACCAGTTTCATGGAAGACATTTTTTCTGTGGATGGAGTAGTGGAGAGGAAGAGGGATGGTTTCAGGATGAAACTGTTCACCTCAAATCACCAGGCCTTAGGTAGAATCTCATGAGTGTGTAACCTAGATCCCTCACGTGCGCAGTTCATGATAGGGTTCACTGCTGTGAGAGTCTAATGCTACCACTGATCTGATCTAACAGGAGGTGGAGCTCAGGCTTAATGCTCGTTTGCCAGCCGCTCACCTGCTATGTGGCCCAGTTCCTAACAGGCCATGGACCAGTACCCATCCACAGCCTGGAGTTTGGGGATCCCTGGCCTAGGGGTTGTCATGAAACTCATTTCTCACTCAGGAATTGATCTGACTCCATGGAACCGCCACAGACGTGTTAACTGGCTGAGGGCTAACAGGACTTGAAAAAAATGAAGGATAATTAGAAAAATAGGGGGAAAGTGTGATGGATCCATTGGAATGTCTGCATTGAGCTACTAGCTACTCTAAAAGGCTTATAGAAAGGCCTCCTTTCTAAAAGGAGGTAACATAAGTTGACCAGAAAGGCTGTGTTTCTTTCTTTCCTAAACTGGTTAATCAAAGATTTCAGTGGGCCTTGCATAGGGAAAGAAATCAGGATAGAAAAGGGAGGACGCAGGAATAAAGAAAAGAGTGAGAAACGGGTAGCTGGATGCGATAATCTCTCAGTCCTCTAATCCCAGCACTTTGAGAGTGAGGCAGGCAGATCAGTTGAGGCCAGGAGTTTCAGACCAGCCTGGCCAACATGGCAGAACCGTGTCTCCACCAAAAATTAGCCAGGTGTGGTGGCATACGCCTGTAATCCCAGATAATCAGGAGGCTAAGGCAGAACAGTCACTTGAACCTGGCAGGCAGAGGTTGCAGTGAGTGGAGATTGTGCCACTGCACTCCAGCCTGGGTGACAGAGTGAGACTCCTTCTCAAAAAAAATAAAAAAGAGAAAGGAGTGAGTGATATGGGCTACTTATAAGTGAGGAGTGCATGCGTGTCTGTCTCTTGTGGAATCTGATCTTCTCTGAAGTCACACCTCCTATCTAGTGAGGAGTTGACTTAAGGGGGTATTCTGTTTTAGTCTGTAGCCTTCCTGTTTGGTGTCTGGGTTTTTTCTAAGTCACCACCAGTGGAAGAATAAGTATTGGTCTATTTGTCTTTCATGTTCTCTCTTTCCAGGCTTCCTGCAGAGCCCTTTATAATATTTATTTCAAAGTTGCTTATTATTATTATTTTTTGACAGGGTCTTGCTCTGTTGCCCAGGCTGGAGTACAGTGGCGTGAACATGGCTCACTGTAGCCTCAGCCTCCGGTGCTGAAGCAGTCCTCCCATCTCAGCCTCCTGAGTAGTTGGGACTACAGGTGTATGCCATCATGCCTGGCTAATTTTAAAATTATTTGTAGAGCTGGGATTTTGCCACGTTGCCTAGGCTTGTCTCTAACTCCTGGGCTCGAGCCGTCCTCCACCTTGGCCTTCCAACGTGCTGGGATTACAGGCATGGACCACCGTGCCTGGCCCAAAATGGCTATTTTGATGAATCAAAATGGTCAAAACTCAGCAATTGCATAGGATTCAACCTAGTAAATCAACCACAGTCATTATCACCGTCTCTTTTTGTAGCTGCTTCTTAAATATTGAGTTTACAACCTTAGCTGCCATTTATTAGTATCCACTGAGTGCCATGTACTTCATATGTGGCAACTCCGCACGGAAGTCATGATGCCTGTTTTGCCAGAGAAGATTACATGGGCTGGGGCTGGGATCCAACTCAGAACCCTTTGGTTCAAGCCTGGAACCTTCTTTATGCTACTGTAGCCCACTCACTGCCTTTGTTGCATCAAATTTTCTCCTTGATTCCCTTCCTTTATATTTCTGGCAGGAGCAAATGAGTCGTTGGCTGGACAGATGAAAGGGATTTTGATGGACCACCAAACCACTTCACTTGAGGGTTTACAGGTTACAGAGTGAAGGCAGATTATCTTTACAAGTGTTTTCTGGTACTTAATTACTGTCTGTAATTAAGTCATCCACGGCAGGCCCCTTTTGTCTTAGCCAAATTATATTTCTTTAAATTCTGGAGGAGAAAGGTGCTCTAATATTTGGGCCAAAACATTAGGAAAACCCATCTTTACTGTATTTCCACTTTGGCCTGGTCTTCTTTCTAGGCTGTAAGGCAGACCTGAATGTTTTCCTAAAACTTCTTGGAGCTTTTGTTTTTTCTTATGCTCTGCCCTCCCTCCCCAGCTTTTTTTTCTTCATTCTCTAGAAGTCTAACATGTTTGATTCCTACTCTCTCTACACGTACACCTGGAGAGAATAATGTTTCCTTCACAGAATTCCTTCTCAGGATTTCTTGGGAAGTATACGTGTTTTTCCAGATCTCTAGAAAAATCACTTATGAGATAAATGGGAAAAGTGTTATAATTCTCCTGTGAGAATTGTATGAGTCAATGCAAAGACAGTAGAAAGAATCCAGTGATGTCAGGTTGAAAGCAAGAACAGGAAAAGCTGACTTGGAGAGGTGAAGGGTAAGATCCACCGTTTTCAGAGCCAGCACAGGATAGGAGCCTGTGGGAGAGAATGGGTCATGATTTCTTCTCGCCGTTGCCATGTTAAAAATGTGTCTTTGTGGCCCAGTCTGCTACTACCCTCAATGTGTCATCCTTGCAAATAAAATAAGCCTATATGCATAGCATACTGTGTACATATCCTATGCTTGTTATTACAAGAAATAAGTTTTAGAAGTAAACTGAGTCTTTAAATTGGCAACTTCAACATAATGATTCTGTGTAGTACTGTTAATTTGCTTGTAGATTCAAATGTAGGTTATTGTAGTGGTCAACAAAGTCTCTTTCTAAAGGGGCAGACAGTAAATATTTTAGGTTTTGCAAGCCATACGGACTCTGTTATAACTATCACTTCTACCATTTCAGTGTGAAAGCAGCCATAGACTATACATAAAATGAACAAGTATGCTGTTCCAATAAAACTTTTATTTACAAAACCAGACTGTGTGCTGGATTTTGCTTGCTACTGGTGTAACATCCAATAATGTTCACTGGCATTTTCCAGGATCTTAGTGTTTGCTATAGGCTACAATGTATTGTAACTACTGCTAAGTGTGATATTTCCTATTTAACAATGTTTTTAGATATCCATAATAATGAGCAAACAATGGAAGTATTTTAAGAACAATATATTCTGGAGAAATTCCTGGAAATTCCCATTTCTCATGGTCATTCACATTTTTTTAATGTATAATTTGGAAATAGAATAACCTCAATTTTGTTGTTAGGATTATGTCAGACAATGCAAGTAATGTGGTTAGCACAGTTTTAGAACCAAAAACTCACTAAATGATAGCTGCTATAATTAGTAACTCTCAAAGATGAAGAGTATTTACCCCATTTCATGGAAAAGGAAACTGAAACTCAGAGTTTAAATGAGTTGTGGAGGTCACATTTAATAGGCTGGAAAACTGAGTTGGGCTGCGGAAGTCCGTGTTCTTGCCACCGTAGCCTGCTTTCTGAAGTAGTTCTGGTTAATGGCAATTCCACAGCAAGATACACCATAGTTTATTTGGTTTATGGGCTGGGTGAACAGACAGAGAGAGTATGGAATGGTTCTTGAAAGGGCAAGGACTTGCAGTGTTTAGAAGCCACAATTTCTAGAAGCAAAGGATATGATTATAACTAAAGAGCTGAGAAAACTTCTCTTGACTTTTTTTTTTTTTCTTCCTGTGTGGACTGCCAAGAGCTTGTTTGCTTTTAAGTGCTTTTTATGCTTGCCTGTTACTCAGGTCTCATCATAGTGCAACAACTTTTAAGAAACTGTGCCTGTTCTTTTAAGCTGGATTACCGAAAACTGTACTGTAATGTTAAATGCTCCAAATTAGAGTCAGAAAATTTGATTGGATTTTTCTTCCTCTTCATAGTCATCCTCCAACCCCCTGCACGGGAATGTGCTTTTGACCCTTATGAGTCAGACTTTTACAGAGTTTGATTAGCTGCCAAGAATTGAAACTCCATCGCCAGATAAGTTGGCTAAATTTTTGGGAAAAACTCAGCTCAATGAATGGTTTTTGAAAAGCTGCTAGAGTTTATGATATACATATTTATTTTATAACACTGATTTTTTATTACTTTTTTTTTTTTTTTTTTTTTTGAGGCAGAGTCTCCCTCTGTTGCACTGGCTAGCGTGCAGTGGTGCTGCTCTTGGCTCACTGCAACCTCCACCTTCCAGGTTCAAGTGATTCTCGTGCCCCAGACTCCTGAGTAGTTGGGGTTACGTATGCCTGCCACCACGGCCGGTGAATTTTTTATTTTTAGTAGAGACAGGGTTTCACCATGTCAGCCAGGCTGGTCTTGAACTCCTGACCTTAGGTGATCTGCCCACCTCAGCCTCCCAAAGTGTTGGGATTGCAGGCGTGAGCCACTGCGCCTGAACAATAGCACTGAATTTAATTAGTGTGTGTATCTTTTTAGGGAGATTGTTTTTATATTTGCAATCTCTCTTGGGGTTTTGAACACAACAGTTTTTTGTTACCTTTTAGGTCTGCCGAACTTGCCTATTGATATGAAGGGTATTTGTGGGGAGATGGGTGCCAAGTAGAACATTTGAAGCATTAAGTATCTAGCTCAACATGTTATTTCCCATTTTACCAACCTGGTCTTTCTTGTAATACACCACAGTTTTGATTGCAGTCCATGGTTTAATTGAGAGCCCAGTGAATTTTAAAACAAATGTTAAATTATATTTAACTTGGAGATTTAATTTTTAATCCAGTTAACTCTTGTGCACCAAGTATATGCTAAGTATTGTGAAAGAGAGCTAAAAACTGTAGAATAGTATGCGATTTTTACCTAGTTTTAAATTGGTTTTGACAAGCCCTGCGCATGGCAGAGAATTAAGTGCCAGGTTAAGTCATATAGAATATAAATACCAGAGGAATTAGAAAGATCTGGGAAATATAAGAATCTTTAGAGAAGATGGACAGAGGCAGGAGAACCCAAACACTGTCTTAAAGGATGAGAAGGAATTTTGTGCAGTGAAGATGACGGGGCTGGGATATTGGATGGCAAATTAGAAGCATCTTCATAATGAGAAGAAAAAAGTCTCTGATTTTCAAAAAGAGAATCAGAAATATATTGTACCAGTGTTTATTTTTTGGCTTATCTAAATCTCTTCCTTCCCGTCAATACAGTAACTCTCATTTATAAAGACATGGTTGACCGTAGGCAGGACAGCTGAACACTGGCCTCTTACAATGCAGTTAGTTTTTGACAGAGGGGAGAGCAGCTTTACTGTGAATCTGCCCAATTTCCCTGGCCCTAGCATCTTGGAAAATACCAGTATTTCAACAGTTTGTTCTGAAACTCAAAGGTTTGTGGGTGCCGCTCAGCTGATGAGTTTGTTTTTAAGGATGCCCACTTTTGAAATCCATTTTTGCTCTTTAACTTTGCTAAGTGATTGCTGAAAAAGACAAATTTCTGGTTAACCTCTCTATGGAGGATAGTTGTACATGTCTTATTCTTACTGTACCTATTATATGTCTAGATTTTCTTTTCAAATAGATTGTGAACCCTGATTTAAGCTGAAGTGAGAAACACTTTGATAGTATCTGCAAAACATTTCCCTTGAATTCCAAGGTGGATGGAAAGATGTTTCCTCATAATTATTGCAGAACGCTGCATTTGGGGTTTATTGTCTGCTTAGATTTATTTACATGAAGGTTTTCTTGGCAAAATGTTCTTTGAGGGTTAAAAAAAGGTGCTGTTTTCTGAAGGCAGTAAGTTCTTCAGTATTTGTGTTACTTAACGATTTGAATGGGAAAGTTTGGTTCTAATAAAAATTTCCTCTTCCTTTCGCAAATGTTGATGTTTTTCAAGTCTTCCTAAAGGAAAAGAGAGCCTGGGTGGGTTTTTGTTTTATATTAGTTATCTAGAGCTCCCCTCCTCTTCCCTTCTTGCTTTGTGCTCTTCCCCTACCATTGTTTTATGAGCCTTTGAACCAGCTCTGTCTATGCCAGAGACTGTTGCTTGAAAATAGACCAAAATCAGATTGAGTGGATGTACAAGCAATTGGTTACTCTGGTATGCCGGATGCCTCTAAGAGGGGCCAGGGATCTTGGAAAGGGAGGAAAACTTTTCATTCTATAGTTTGTACTGCTCAGACTTTAAAACAAACAAACAAACAAACAAACAAACTAAATGCACATAATAGTACATGCAGAGTCAAATTTTTATTTGACTTTGTGTGTGGCAAGGGAAAGAGAAGAAAGGTCTGTAGTACATAGTGTATAGGCTTTAAAGGAACTTGATTTTGAAAAGTGCCGGCTGCAAATCTTACTGGTTTTTGTGTTATTTGGAAAAATATTTAAAGACCGTTACAGATCCCTGACCTCTGCACTCTTCTTATCAGTGTTTTCAAACTTTTCTGTACATGCTGCATTTGTAGATAGGCTTTGTTTTGTGGTCCTAATTGAAAGGCGTGCCAAACGTGGCGCTTCCTTTAGCCACCGCATTCACAACTGCAGAATTTTCTTCTGCTTAGCTGGTTTTCTTTCTTCTTTCCCCCTGCAGCCTGGAGCGTTGTTAAGCGTCGCATTGCCAAAGTGAGAGCCACTGGAGAATTCATAATCCCAACAGCGGCTCTTCGACTCCCCAAGTATCCCAGTGACCAGAGTGAGAGAAGCTCTGAAGGAGGGCACGGGGCTTGAAGGACGGTGGGCAGATGTGACCGGGAGCCTGCGTGAAGGTAGCTGAGTCAGCGTTACCCGGGAGCTCTCAGAGCGGCGTTGCCAGAACCAGCAGTGCAGCCACATCAACAAATCACTTCTTTTAATACTCTTTGGCAGAGATCAAATCTACAGGGTAAATTCTTTGCCACGAATGATTATTTATTTTTTTAATATGAATTCAGTATAAGAAAGCTAGGACTGGCCTCATAGTTCTTAGTTCTGGCATTGCTTTCATAGTAGGCTTTGTTGGGTGGATCTGCATAGCTATTCTTTAAATTTGGCTAAGTTTTTTCATATAAATACTGCCAACGTTTCCCTACCTGTAAAATGCCTCTGCCATCCTTTTCACCTTACAGGGCCACTACATTAATTTTTTCTTTTAAAATAGACCTTATTTCTTTCAGAGGAGCTTTAGGTTCACAGCAAAATTGAGCAGAAAGTAGAGAGAGTTCTCATCTATCTCCCCAACACCTCCCCTCCTGTCAATATCCCACAGCAGAGTAGTACATTTACTACAATCAATGAACTTACATTGACACATCATTATCACCCAAAGGCAGTAGTTTACATTAGGCTCAATCTTGGTGTTGTACATTCTGTGAGTTTGGACAAATGAATAATGACATGCATCTGCCATTATAGTATTCTACGGAGTAGTTTCAGCGCCCTAAATATCTCTGTGCTCTACCTATTCATTTCCTGTTTCCACTAGCCCTTGGCAATCACACTGGGCTTTTTACTGTGTCCGTACATTTACCTTTTCCAGAACTACATTTTAATAATATATTTTCTGTGGAGTGCTTTAAAAGAATAAAGAAGCCTTGAGCCAGGCATGGTGGCTCATGCCTGTAATCCCAGTGCTTTGGGAGGCCAAAGTCGAAGGATTGCTTGAGCCCAGGAGTTTGAGACCAGCCTGGAAAACATAGTAAGACCCCCATCTCTTAAAAAAAAAAAAAAAAAAAAAAAAATTAGCCAAGCGTGTTGACGAGTGCCTGTATCTTCAGCTACTTGAGAGGCTGAGACACATGGATTACTTCAACCTGGGAAGTTGAGGCTTCAGTGAGCTGTGATCACACCACTGCAGCCCAGACTGGGCAACAGAACAACACTTTGTCTCAAAAAAAAAAAAAAATGTTTTGCTATCCAGGATGAAATGCTATTAAGGCTGCAATAAGTTATGGGAGTAATAGGAATACCTACTTGGAATAGAGTCAGTAAGATGTTTCTGTGAGGGAGACCTGAAGTGCAAAATGTTGATGTGTGTGTCTTTCTGAATTTAGCATTGAGGTTGCTTAGATAGTGATTTGAACCATGTATATGGAGACATAAGCAAGGAACTCAGGATTAAATTCTGCCAGGATTGGTCTATGCAGCCTTCTTAGATTTCATACTTTTGAGGAAAGTCTCTGATATAGCTGTTAGGTGCATTCTTTTCAAACAAAAGTCTAATGTATTATTATAAAGCAGTCATTATTATTATTATTGTTACTATTTTGAGTCAGGGTCTCACTCTGTTGCCTAGGCTGGAGAGCTGTGATGCAGTCATAGCACACTGCAGCCTCAAACTCATGGACTCAAGGGATCCTCCTACCCCAGCCTCCCAAGTACCTAGGACTATGTATTCACACCACCACACCTGGTGGTGGTGGTTATTTTTTTTATGGACAGGGTCTCACTATGTTGCCCAGGCTGGTGTTGAACTCCTGGCCTCAAGTGATCCTCCTGCCTTAGCACCCCTATAGCCTTATATTTTATGTGAAAGTTAATTTTGATTATTTCATGTTAGATAATACAAAACAATATGAAGCGTAGTCATATATAAAGATAAAAGTTCTTCCCTTTTCTCTTTCACGTTTGGCTAAAATCTTGTAATACAAACTTTCCTGATTACAAACCTTTTCATATGCAGATATTTTTATATACAAACAAAATTTGCCTATTAATCATGTTAAAAATTGGTGGAACATGACCACACATCCTATTTCACTACTTGCTTTTTGACTTGACTTGGTATATTGCAGATATTTTTCCTTTTAAGCGGAATTTAATGTCAGGGTGAGTAATCCCTGCCTAGTGTCTCTTATATGGCTGTAACGTAATAATCACTAGTCCTCAAGTGAGAAGTTAGTCCATAATTTAAAGGGGGTAGGTGGGAGAACTTTCACATTAAGGACAAAACCAAGGCCATGAGTATTGACATTGGACTCTTGGTCACTAAGAATGTTTTTATTTTCCAAGGCAGACGATGCACTGTTTGGGGCTGTTGCCAAGGCGTCAGTTGTGTCAAATTTTTATTTTTTGGAGGCTGTGTTAATGTATTAGCATAGTTGTTAGTTCTGGCTACCATCCTTTGAGCATTTTGAGATACTTTTTATGCCCATTTAAGGTGGTGTGAGGTTGAATTCGTTTGAAGAGAAAGTAATGAATAACAGAGATGGAATTAAGAGACAGACTTTATTTTGTATACATATTTATTTGAGGGAGAAGAAGATGATGGCTGTAGTTAATTGCTACTCCTGTGATTCTTAATTATGAAACAGGGTTAAAATTGTTGAGCTCGGTAGTTTTCTAATGTGGTTAACGGTAAGAGTCACTAGAGAAGTTTTCAGGTATCTGGTGTTGGCAATGAATATTTGTATTTTTGTTATTTTTTAAAGTATTTATTTTTAGAAAGGTAGTATTATCAGTGCATACAAGATTTAAAAAGGCACAAAAGAGTGTAGAGTGAAAACGAAGTCTCCCTCCTCTGTCTCCCAAGTACCCAGTAACCCTTCTAGAAACAACTACTGTTACCATTTTCTTGTGTATTCTTCCAGATATTTCAGAGTATATATAATATACATGCATATAACCTATATTACAGTTTTTCTTTTTTTTTTTGTACACATGGTAGCAATATCCACAGTTTCGTACCTTTTTTCGTTGAAATAATATTTCTTGGACGTTCTTCCATAATAGCACTGCATTCCTTTTTAGTAGATACTTGGTATTCCATTTTAGAGATGTGCTATCATGTATTTAACGATATTGATGGGCATATAGATCATTTCCAGTTTTTATTATCATGAACAAAGCTATAGGGAATAACCTTGTATATATATCGTTTCAAACGTGTGAGTGTATCTTTAGGATCCATTTCTAGTAGAATTGCTAGGTCAAAGGTTACACGCATTTTAATTTTGGTAGAAATTTATTGCCAAATTGGTCCATTTATAGACCTTGACAAATTTTAGATTTAACAGCAATGAGTGAGAACACTGATTTCTCCTGCCCTTGCCTGTCAAATATGACTGCCAAACTGATCATTTTATTTCTTGGCCAAAGCAATAGGTAAAAAATGGCAGTTTAATGTGCTTTCATTTGCATTTTTCATAGTTTGATTGAGATTGAGCATTTTTTCGTAAGTTTAAAAGCCACTTTTATTTCTAGTTATCTTCTTTCTATGTTTGTGTTCTTTGTCTGTTTTGCTATTGGGTTATGATTTTTATTATCAAAATATCACATCAAAATTACCAGTTCCCCTTTTTTATCCTTGTGATATATGCTATTTATATTTTCCTCAGTTGGCCATTTGTATAGAAATAATTATTATTTTGTTGTGCAGGTTATTAAAAATGTTGTATAGTTAAAATTGCCAATTTATTTACTCAACGATTATTTATTAAATGCCTCTTGTGTGTGAGAACTTGTTCTAGGGACCAGGCTGTAAAATAGTTAAAAAAAACAAAACAAAACAAGACAGACCCCAATTCTTGCTCCACAGCAGAACTTACATTCTTACTTACATTGGAGGAAATACTCAATATCATAGTATCATATTTAAAAGACCCTGCTTTTCCATTTTTAGATTTAAAAACTTACTATCTCCTGGTTCATTCTAGTGTCATGTGGGCTTTTTTTTTTAGATTTAAGTCTTCAATCCATCTGAAATTTTAGGTATGAATTCAACTTAATTTTTCTCTAGATGCTCTATTAATTAGGGTTAGGTTGAATTGCTGTAACCAAAGGACTGAAATATGCTATGGTTCAAAGAACACAAAGTTTCTTGCAGGCCAAGAAACAGTATATTATATAGTATTATACTATAGTAATTGCCTCCTTGCCTTTCTTTATGAGTCCATCAACCAAGTATTCAGACTTACAGATTGATCTTGCATTGTCTTTGTCTTGTAAGTCTCTTAAAACTGGCGTTTCCCCCTCTAGCCCATTCTTTCCCTTATAGTTTCTCTGTTGAAGAACCTGTTTTTTTTTTTTTTTTTTTTTCTTCACTTAACAGTCCCACTGTAAGCAAAACAGGTCAGCGGAACAGCCCATATCCACTGATCATTCAGAGGCTTGAGTTCCTTCTGTCTTGTGGCTCTAGTATTTGTGGCTGTGATTATCTGCATGGCCATATCTGAGTTGCTGCCATAGCTGGGTTCCCACCGTGGGAAGGGCAAAGGAGAAAGTCCAGGGCTAGTGATCAGAAACTACAGACATCACTACAGATGAGAACTATAGTGATGAGAACTTCATTATAGGGGTATGTCTAGCTGCACTGGAGACTGAAAAGTGAAGTCTGTGTGGGCCGGGCCGCCTTGCAGCCAAGAAGAAGAAAAGAAGGAATTTTAGTGGAAAAGGAGCAGTCTCTGCCATATTGGCTAGTCATTCCAATTTTACTGAACAGTCCCAACTTTTCTCCTTTGGTTTCTTTTATACTGTAAATTCCTATATAGATTTTGGTTTATTTCTGGGATAACTGTTTAGTTTCATTAATCTGTCTGCCTACTGATGCAGCAGAATTGCATTGTTATAACTTTTGAAGCTCAGTTTTTTTTTTTTTTTTCTTTTTCATAGGGGTAAGTCTCCCCATTTTAAGTACTATTTCACAGAATTCTAATACTTTGTGTGTGTGTGTGTGTGTGTGTGTGTGTGTGTGTGTGTGTGTTTAAAATAAAAACTTTAAAGAACCATACCTAGTTACCACCCTCTCCCCTCCATGAAGAAAACCTATTATTATTGGGATTTTGTTAAATACAAAGACTTCATTAGTGAAGGTTCACATCTTTATGATGTGAATTTTTGGTATTTGACAATAGCGTTGTACAGTTCCTTTGAAAAACACTGATCTGAACCCTAGACTTTCTATATTCTTTGACCTGTGGCACTTACTGAAGTTTGTGGGAGGAATGATCACTTTATATGATGTGTTAATTTTATTTCAATGCACGATTTATGATTATGAACAGAAAACATACTTTTTTCACTATTCTATTAAAAATAAACTTGGAACTTGTAAAAAAACAACTTCTTCAGGTTGAAGATAAGAAAGAGTTGATATTTCAGAGGTTTTTTGCATAAACTTATCTGTAATATATAAACCTGGGCTCATTGTTTGCATATATATGATGCAGTGCTTGTTACTTGCTTAGTGTATGTGTATGCATGTATATACTTGTAACAACATGTATTCAGCTTTTGTCCTTTCTTTTTTACCTTTTTAAATATGAAATAAAGCACAAATTTACAAAAGAAGTATACATAATTTAGTTAATTACAAGGTGAATGTTTCTGGTGCTCACCATGCAGGCCAAGAAACAGTATATTATATAGTATATGCACTATAGTAATTGCCTCCTTGCTTTTCTTTATGGGTCCATCAACCAGGTGTTCAGACCTGCAGGTTGGTGTTAAATTATCTTTTTATGTCTTGTAAGTATCTTAAAACTGGGGTTTCCCCCTGCAGCCCATTCTTTCCCTTATAGTTTCTCTGTTGAAGGACCTGGCCATTTGACCTCCACGTTCTTATTTGCTCGGTTTTGGTGACATGGTTAATTCATTTTTTTTTTTTAGTGGCATATGTTACATGAACACCTCAATCTGGGCACCAGGGATGCTCACTGCTACTGAGTGGGTCTTTATATCTAGGCCCACTTAGTGGACAGAACCAGGAATTAAATACTTATAAAATACTTCATGAGTTCATTCTGATACTTACGATTCAAATTTGGTTTATAAGGTTTTAACTTAACCTTTTCTATATAACATCCTTATCTCCTTCATTTGACACAGAATTCTAGTCCTCAAAAACAGCAGAGGATGATAGTCAGAATACTCCATAGACACTCATTTGCTTTCTTCTACATCATACACGCAGCATTCTCAGTAGTGCCACGATACTAACACTACACCGCTAGTTATGAAAACTGAAAACAATTTCTTTTCTGTATGCTATTTCCGTTCTCCTTGTGATTTTGTTTTTTTTGTTGTTGTTGGAGGGTGTTTGTAGTTGTTGAAAATTGGGCAGATTTAAACACTGATTAGCTCTTAGATGATATTTGAAGGAGGAATAATTTTAACTCTGTTGGGTGAGATGTTGGGTTTTAGTTATGTTTAGAAAAAGCCCTTATTTTTCAGAGAATTTGTGGGTGAAACGATATGACATATGTGATTCTCATTAAAATACCTCAGGAAGAAAATGGGGATGGAGGAAATAAGGCTGCTTATTTTTGAAACTAGAAGGTTTTAAAAGAAGACATATGCTTTCTGTTTCTATGTAACTTGAACTATCTGTAATATAAAATATAAGTATTAATTTTATAAACAGTGAAAATTAAAGAACACATGGGAGGAGGGCAATAAGGAAGGAACAGATAGGGAGGGAGGAAATGCCTAAAGAATGGGTGATTTTATTCTCAACCTGGTGGTCCAGCCTGGTGACTACAATGGTTCCTGAGTCTAAGAAAATGATAACATCTTGAGTGAAAAGAAAAGGCTGAGCTGTCGGGCCTAAACGAAGATTTAAGGCATGAATGACAGAAGAGGAAGCCTCTATCCAAGGAAACTGAGAAGGATCAAAGCATGAAAAGCAGAGATATCAGAGAATGGGGCCTACAAATCCCAGCTAGGGAAGAAGCCAAGGGAAGAAGGTGGTCACAACACCACATCCTGCACAATCAGGGAGTGAGACCTCCTCCTCATTCTCAGCATCACCCAATTTGCTGGGGTGTGGGGGAGTCCTAGGCCCCATCATGGACCACAACCTCTAGTGGGTGAGGCTTGGGAATCCATAGTTTGAAGAAGCTCCCCTGCGAATCTGAAGGATAAGGTAAGGACTCAAACGAGGTAGAACCTTAGCAAGGGGTATTTTAGTGGATTGTCTAGGGCAGAACACTATGGACCGAAGACTGGCTGGAGGGTGTGGAGGATGCCTATGTAGATTGCTCTTCTAGAAAGTGTTCGGTGAAAGGGTGAAGAGGATGGATACTGGAGACCTCGGGGTTGAGGAGGTGGTGGTAGTCGAAGCTGCTGCTTATGACGATGTAAGAGAGATTGCCTATAAATGGGAAGGGCGTGGATGGTTTTCAGTGCAGGATAACTGAGTAATTGCGCTACATATGTCCTTAGGCCCTCCATTGCCAGAGAGATTATTTTTTGGAAAGAGATTTTTGATGGTTCAGGGAAAGCTTGGAAATACTCATGCCGGATTAGATGTTTCTTTCACTTGTTAGCATTTTGAATTACATATTAAGGGGAGGAGAGGCATCAAAGTCTTCTCAGTGCCTTTGCTTGTCAAGTTCTCATTGGGCTGTTCTGGCCCATCCTTGAGAACGAAGGAAGGAATGGAGCCTGGCACAATGGATACGGGGACCCCCTCCCTGCTGCCGTCATGCTCTTACAGTTTTCTCTTTTGCCTGTTTCCTTGTCTTTTGTTCAATGGCAGTCTTGTACATGCAGAACCTCCTAAAGGGGTTGCCTGGTACAGAATAGTGTTTTTCAGTCGTTACACTTTTGGAGTATTGGAAGGATTCCCATGTTTCCACAATGATTTCATAACCACAGTGTTTGAAGGTTGTGGACAAGGACTGAGGTGAGAATACTGTTCTGTTTTCCACTGCCTTGGGGTCTTTGTTTTAGTTTTAGTTTTAATTTTACATGTTTTTTAGAGATAGGGTCTCGCTCTGTTACCTAGTCTGGAGTGCAGTGGCATGATGGTAGCGCACTGTAACCTTGAACTCCTGGGCTCAAGTAATCCTGTCGTGTCAGCCTCCAGAGCAGCTGGGACTGCAGGCCCCCACCACCACGCCTGGCCAATTTTCTTTCTTTCTTTTTTTTTTTTTTGTAGAGATGGGGTCTCACTCTTTTGCCCAGTCTGGTCTTGAACTCCTGGGCTCAAGCAATCCTCCTGCCTCAGCCTCCCAAAGTGCTGGGATTACAAGCATGAATCACTGTGCCTGACTACATTTTACTTTTAATAACATCACATTCATCATTTTCAACTCTTACTGGCTTTCTACCTTTATGTTCTTGGGCACATCACCTATTTTTAAGACTTCATTCTTTCTCCCTGCTTCATAGAGTGCATTTATTTTTACTTTTAACATTGTTTTCTTATTTAGGTCAGTGAGTGTTTCTGGTTAGGTGGGTGGTTTTTTGGTTACATCCGCTCTCTGGTCTCTCTCCACCTGGTATCCATCCAGAACCTCTCCCTGCCTCCCCTCCCCGTCGCCTCCTTGTTTCTGTTGTGGTTACTTGGATGCTAACCCATTCAACTTGTGCACTGACCCTGGTACATGGCTCTTTTTCTTTCTCATGATCATATTTATACTTTTGATGGATATATTTAAATGAACAGCTGTGTGTTTGTTGAGTCATACCACAATTATCTGATTCTGCTTTAGCTGCTTGACTGGCAAAAGCATATTTCAAGCTAAATTGTGAGAGAATTCCATTAATCACATTCCATTCGGGGGAGGGGAGAGGAGAAAGACCACTAAGAGAATTCTTTTCCAAGATTAATGTTAATTAGTGATTCCATTATTTAGAGTAGGTTGATCTGGTTGCTATTTAATGTGTCACTTGGAGAAACTTTACAAAGTTTAAATAACTATAAAAATAACTATAAAAGGTTTAATGATATCAGCCGTGTAGGCAAAATTCCCTGGAATAATTGAAGTGCAGATAAAGTTAGTTGCTGCTGTTGGTCTATTTAAATAGATAAGGGGTCTTTCAAAGAGTTCCTTTATGTAACGACCAGTGTTCTTGCTGTAATTAATTGGCTAAGTATTTTGTTTTAAGCCTCCTGGAAAGGTAACATCCAATTCAGAAATGTTACAACTTTCCTTTTTTTTTTTCTTCTTTAAATGTATTAATTACTAACTGTAACCTCTGGTCGAGTCTTTGGCTTCCATCAGCTGGATCTATTTTTCTTCTGACACTTCCTTGGGGTTCTTTCTAAAGGTTATTAATAGGCATGGAAGCATGGCTTTCCAAATAGCGTCAATAACTGTTAGAAGCCTTCAGGGGAGATAATATGTCAATTTCTGACTTGTAGGAGATATATTTTCAAGATACAGATGCTGTCTCAGAGGTCACTAAGGATGGCTCTGGGCCTGTCAGCTGGTGTCTGCAACTAGAGATCCAAGTAGTCCTTTCCAACTGGGATATTGTCCACCAGGGAGTTGTCTGGTACACTCAAGGTCTGCCAGCCGTCTTTTTGTTTGGCTGCTTCTCTTGGATGACACCCTTGAAAACTGGAATCCACATTACAAATGATATCTTTTAATTTATCTCAAATATCTGCTTGCTACTATGTTAAATCAAGGACATACAAACCTACCCCATCCCCCCATTTCTTTGCTAGGCGGTATAAAGCTCAAACTTTACTTCCTCTCTTCACACCGAAGTGTAGCCTAGGCTAAGATGCTAAAATGAATGTGCTTTAATTTATATTGCGCACCTAGTCGGTGCCAAGGTTGAGGATGTAGCCATGAGCCAGGCAGAGTTCTTACTCTCATGTTGCTTACATGTTGGTATGTGGAGGAGGGAGAAACACAGTAAAAATAAATTATACTAATAAGTAAATGACAAATTTCACCTAGTTGTTAAGTTATATGAAGAAGATATGATGGGGTGATAGAGTTCATGGGGGTGGAGTGAGAACATCTGAGACAGGAATGGGTTTGGAGTGTGGGAGTGAGACGCAAGGCTTTGGTTAGGCCAGTGTATAAAGGGTGGTGTTTCCCACTGTCACAGAAAATTGCTGCAGTGCCTGTCATTAACGACAGAGAGAGAGAGAGAGAGAGAGGGAGAGGGAGAGAGAGAGAGAGAAAGAGAGAGAGAGAGAGAAAGAAATGTATCTTTCTGGCCTTGACATTCCTTTCATCTTATACTCACCCCTCCTCCCAAGTATTATAGATTAATCACATTAGCCTTAGAATTGGGACAGTTGTGTCAGATGGGCAGTGCTTCTAACATCATTTGTCTAGTCATGGGATGGATAGAAAGGTCTACACTGTTAGGTTAGAGGGGAAACTTCAGGTCAGGCACAGCTAGAAATGAGAAAGAGGATTGAGACAGTGTCTACCTGAGGACTTTGGGAAGAAGTGGGATTTTAAATTAACTTCAGAGTTATATCTAGAAGAGCTTTATGGGAAAGAATAATGGGGCTTTTCCTGCCAATAGGTAAAAAGAAATTGTTCCAGTCACAGTTTGCAAAGGAGGGACAGGGAGTGAGCTGTGAGCTACATTAGGGAATGTAACAAAATAGCTGGGTGATGTTGGAGTCCTATCAGTTGAAACAAAGCAGGAAGACCATGGCTATTTGAAACAAAGGAATGAAGTGGAAAATGAGGGACAGTCTCCATGTAGTCAAGCCTGGTAAAATGAAACCTAGTTTTGAGGTACCAGTAAGGCGTGCAGGAGGTGGTCAAAACACTGGATTCTCAGAAGTTTAGCCTAAGTATTCTATGTATATCTGGCAGGGGTGTAGCAAAGTCAGTTTCATTCTGTGTACAGTTAAAATAAATTTACTGGGAAGTCTTTGCTTCTTACGTAGTAGCCTAAGCTAAACCTTTCACTTTATTTCAATTAAGCCTATCTTCTTTCATTTTATGGATCTTATTGTTTGCTTCCCTTCCTTCCCAAACCCTATCTAGGGTCCATCTGTTACAGCTGGAATGTTTATAGTGTAACTCAGTCAAAACCCATTCTTTCCTGAAATAATCCATAATTATTTCCTCTAACTACAGGATAAACCGATCCAGGGCCTGGTTTTCAGTTCTATAGGACTTGTCCAAGAAGCTATTTGTATTCATCTATCATGAAAGATCAAATTACATGCTAATATTCTGAAAGTAACACCCCGCCAGAAACCCTCCAGCAGCAATGAAGTCTATATAAAACCAAGCCTTGGCAATTTACACATTGCCAGTTCAGACAGATTGTGGTGGTAAAAATATTTAACAGGTCATTTTTGAACCATAGAAAAGACCCTGACTTAACTTACATGGTATGATAGCTTCAGTTTAACCTTTCTGTGCAACTATTACTGATAGCTCATGTCTCATTTCACTCTTCCCAAAGGCCCAGGTAGTTTGGCACCAGCTGCGTTTGGGTTAGCTCATTGCCTTTAGAGTATAGAAGAGATATGACTGTTCTTGTATTATCTAATCAGCTACAGTGGCTGGTATGGGCCCTGCTTGGTGGCGGTTGATGTAAGTCTATTTTCCTTCATAGTTTCATATCTAGAATTTGACTTGCTGAGCCTAACTCTGCCCCGACATGTGCCTTTCCGTTTTTATTTTGGGGGTGAGTTTATGAGATAACCAAAGAGTAGGGATGGAAGATGGGAACTAGAAATCAATGATGCGTTATCAAAGAGGCTTGTTTTTTTCCTATGATAATCAGTGTCTTTTCTAGGGGCAGAGGGAGGGAGGAGATAATTGGAGGTCACAGAGAAATATGAAATTGTTTAAAGTTACAGAAATGGAAAGAAGACATGATTGAATGGTGTACTAAATAATCATGAGTAACTGTTGTTTAAGATGAAAATCAAGATTGTTGAAGTTCAGAAGAGTTGAGGCTTGATAACATGTTAAGGATGGCAGAGTATGATGCCTCACACCTGTAATCCCTGTACTTTGGGAGGCCGAGGCACGTAGATTAATTGAACCCAGGGGTTTGAGACCAGCCTGGGAACATGGTGAAACCCCACCTCTACCAGAAAATATGGAAAGAATTCGTCAGACATGGTGCCATGTGTCTGTAAGTCCCTGCTGCTTGAGGGGCTGAGGCAGTAGGGTCATTTGAGCCCAGGAGTTTGAGGCTGCAGTAAGCTGAGGTCGTGCCATTGCACTCCAGCCTGGGCCATGGAACGAGACCCTGTCTCAAAAAAATACCAAACAAACAAACAAACAAAAACTGTTATGGATGACAGAACAAGATTGCTAAACTGTGGCTGCCTAGTTAAGTGAAGGTTGTATAGAGTGGTGGTTGATTAAGGCCTTTTGACCTGTGTCCTTAGGCAAGTTTCTTCTACCTTCCTAGATGGTTAAGAAAAAGCAGGATTCCACAAATTATTTTTCTGCCTTTGCCTCTGCCTTTTATATTAAAGAGAATTATTTTTCCCTCATGGAAGGCATCATACAGAATACATAAATATATATAAAGAAAAAAACTGTCCTGGAATTGTAGTGAGAGCCCTTACCAATGGTGAGCAAGCATAGGTTAGAAAATGTCTTCACATGGCTGATGTAAAAGTCATTCAAAATAGGGGTGGGGGATTGTATGGCCTGTCTTCCAAGATTCTTCCTTTTCTTTCTTTCTTTTTTTTTTTTGGAGACAGAGTTTCGCTCTTGTTGCCCAAGCTGGAGTGCAGTGGCACAATCTCGCCTCACTGCAACCTCCACCTCCTGGGTTCAAACAATTTTCCTGCCTCAGCCTCCTGAGTAGCTGGAATTACAGGCATGCCCCACTATGCCCCACTAATTGTTTATATTTGTAATAGAAATGGGGTTTCACCATGTTAGCCAGGCTGGTCTCGAACTCCTGACCTCAGGTGATCTGCCCACCTCGGCCTCCCAAAGTGCTGGGATTACAGGCGTGAGCCACTGCGCCCAGCCCCCAAGATTCTTTCTAATTTAAAGATTGTTAGAAATTGAATTGAGAAGAGTATCAAGAATGTCCTTATTGAATGAATAGGTACTCAGTAAAGTATGTATTAAAGAATGAGATTAGGCCACCAGGCAGGATAAATGAACATTTTGTCAAATTTTCCAGTGGGAAAATTTTAGGGTTCATCTTCTAACTTTCCCCTCATCCTCAATATTATAGATAATGAAGTATATGCTACTCATAAGTCTAGTTTTCAGAAACATCCTTTATTGCTTAATTATAGATTAGAATTAGATTGCCTAATATGGGTTCTGAAAGTGGTATATGGAAGTATATTATATTCTCAGTTATTCTGTGACCAGTATCAGAATAATTTTTGGGGTGGTACATTGTGGGGTGTCTGTAGCTTTATCCAGCTGTAAAATTGTGATGAACAAAAAAAGTGCCAAACTTCATCTCAAGCCCACACACATTAGAAATTGAGCTAAACGCTAGCTCCTTAACTATATGCAGTTTGATCTATAAGTGGAATTTGAAAAGTACCATGGGATTTGGAAAGTCGTTCTGTACTGCCCTGGTGATGTGTCTGTTTTTAGTAGAATATCATGGGAATGTTCTGTCTTCTAAGAAGGTAGGCCTGAGACATTGTAAGAGACAGTATTGATTTAAAGAGAGTACCTTAGTTAAGGCAGGAGGTCTCTAACCATTTTCTGAATAGCGATTTTTCTTGTGTCTGAAATACTAAGATCAGTTACCAGGGATAGAGGATCTCATCCAAGAACAGAAGGGAGATGCATGTACACAAGAGGCAGAGATTCATACTCTGAACCCTTCAGATAATATTTTGCAGTCCCCAGTAGCCTGTGATTTTTCAGTTAGAGATTTTGGCATTGCAGCCTTGCACAAGGATTTAGTTGAACCCAAACAAGATAAGCAGTGTGAGTACCTTCATACAAGTTTATATCCCATTTCCAAAATATTTAGATGCATACATAAAATATTATTCCAACATTAAAAGAAAATGATGCTTTCTTCCTTGACTGTTAGACTTGCTGACTTTTGTGACGTTAGAGAGGTTAGTGAGATTTCTAAAACCGTAGAACGGTGTCATTTTTATCAGGTATCCGGTTAGTGCTTAGTCTAAAATATCTGGTACCATCTGGTTATCTGATACAGTACACAGACTGAGCATTTACGGACTAAGGCAGTTACTCAGAGTGTTGTCCAAGAAGTCTTAAGGCGCCCGAGACTTTCTCAGGGGTTTCACAAGGTCCTTCTTCTTCCAGTGGTATGTGTGATACTGGATTTCCTATATATACTGCAGCCAGTACAACATATTGTAACAGAATGAATATAGATCATATGTGAGAATCCAGCTGTCTTTTATTAAGTCAAACAGAGATTTTTTAAAAAGTGGGAGAACAATGCCACTTTTCTCACTACATGGTTCAAAAAAACACGTCATAGCTCTTCTAAAATAAAAAAAAGGTAGTATGTTTATTGTTATTTTATTATGAATAGAATATTTTTAAAATTCTGTTTAAATTTTTAACACTGTAAATATCAAGGGATGTAGCTTGCATACACACACTTCTCAGTAATGTTCAAGAGTCTAAAGAAATTCTGAGGCCAAAAAGTTTAAAAAATACTGGAGTAAGGTAATCCCAGAACTATTGCATTATTGCCACTCCCATTTTCCACTACTAGTCTCTCTTTCTTGCCAGCTTACATATGAAAACTCCTTAGCCAAAAATATTTGAGAGCAGGAAAGTTGAAATTTTACTTTAAAAAAAAAAAAACGATATTTTCTTTTTAGTATATTTTAAAATTAAAAATAGATCCTCGGGACTTCAGGGTGAGGTTTTAGCATATTGATGTTTCTTATAATTGAAATATGGTCAAGAGATAGCAGAACATTCCCTTTTCTGCATGCTTTTTTTCTTTCCTTTTGGGGGTGCTGTTTTTAATAGCTGAGTTGGCGGGTCAGGAGAAGCGCTGCAGACCCTGAACAAAATGGCAACCAGTAAGTAATGTTGACTTTTTTCCCAAAGATTTTTGGCAGATTTTGAGCTGTCTTTAAACAGTAGAGACCGAATTAGTCCCTACTGTTTGAGGGTCTGAATTTATAATTCTTTTTCTGTCTTCTATTTATGAGCCTAAATTATTGTTTTAATTTTGTTCACACAGTGATAATCTGTTAATAGGTATTTGGGACGTGGGCTTTTGCTGGCTTTGTGACATGGAAAATATGCCAGGGGTGATTGTTTCTTAGTTTTTTTTTTTTTGTATAGTAAAAGGAGTCTTGATTTTGAAGCTTATTAACTGTTGGCTTTTACTATTACTTGAGCTGAATTCTACAGATTAAAGTTATAGAGATGATAAATCTCTTAATCTTGCCATTCCTTTGCAGGTCTGTGTGTGTGTGGTGGGGAAGGGGTGCTACTAATTCTTTAGAATTTAATCTTAATTGAGCTGATTAATTCAGGAAAAATTCTAATTAAACTCATTAAATGTGCACCTACTTGGCTCTGGCAGTGATGAACAACATGGAGTATAGATTTTGCTCCTATGGAGTTTAGAGTCTAGTGAGAGAGACAGGTGTTCAAAAGCACACCCAGGTATGAATGCACAATGATTAATTAGGATGATTTCTATGAGTGAAACTTAGCGTGGTCTATGAGAATGAGCAGAGAGTATTTAAGGGTTTCGGCAGGCTTCTAGCAGGCGGTTGCCTTTAGAGAAGCCACTGAGACTTAGAGGATGAGTAGGAATTCAGGGGATCACGTGCAAACGTCCAGAGATAGGCAGAAAGCAGCCTGGTGGTGGTGACAAGAATGGATAGCGGGGGCCGAGGAACTGAGGAATGCTGGTGCGGGCCAAGGGGGCAGTGAAGACAGGTGAGTAGAAGGCTTAGAGTGCCTTACCTCTGCTCTGACCCTTGCCCTCCTCTTTGGCCTTGTTGGGTGTGCTCCAGCTTTTTTATAACTCTTCCAGACCCTTTGTGTCCTGGCCAGTCTTGCGTTTTTTCAGTCCTGAGGTTTGCTTTAAGTCCTCAGGACACGCCATGCTTGCTCTGGCCACAGGCACCTCCATAGAAGTGCTTTTTCCCGTAAGTATTACCCTATCTGTATCCTGTGTCACCCTCTCCCACCACACCCCCACCACACTCACCTTTTTCCTCGTACCTCTACTCATCCTTCTGGTTCCTGGTTCCTTTTCAGATGTTGCCTCCCCAGGGAACCTCTCCAACCTCCAGAAGGTCTCAAGTTGTTTTGTTAGCAGCGTTATTTTAACTATGTTTCTTCACAACTCTTAATTCAGTTTTTAATGATGATAATCATCTTTTGGATGATTATTTGATTACCACCAGAGACATATTTTGTAAGTGCCACGATAGCAAGGACCGCATTTGTATTTGTCATTTTAGGTTTCCAATATGTAGCACATAGTAGCTTTTGAGTAGTTTTTGAATACACGAAGGACTGGGAATTCAGAAAGACCGAGATAAGAAATAATTTAGTTCAGCAGTGTTCAATCGTTTGTGATGACATATCCCATAAAAAGTTTTTTGATAGGCTGGGCGCAGTGGCTCAAGCCTGTAATCCCAGCACTTTGGGAGGCCGAGGCGGGTGGATCACGAGGTCAAGAGATCGAGACCATCCTGGTCAACATGGTGAAACTCCATCTCTACTAAAAATACAAAAAAAAAAAAAAAAAAGTAGCTGGGCATGGTGGCACATGCCTGTAATCCCAGCTACTCAGGAGGCTGAGGCAGGAGAATTGCCTGAACCCAGGAGGCGTACGTTGTGGTGAGCCAAGATTGCACCATTGCACTCCAGCCTGGGTAACGAGCAAAACTCCGTCTCAAAAAAAAAAAAAAAAAAAAAAGTTTTTTGATGTAACCTCAATATGTAAATTGGCTACACGTTTTATATAAAATAAATAAGTACATATTATAAAGCATATGTAAAATAGAAATTAAATAATTAAGGATAAAATACTTAAGGTGTTGCTAATGACAGTGGAATCATATTATCATCAATGAAAGTCTCAGGCCACTCTGGATAATGGTCTTTTTTTTTTTTTTTTTGAGACAGAGTCTCACTCTGATGCCCAGGCTGGAGTGCAGTGGCTCGATCTTGGCTCCCTGCAACCTCCACCTTCCAGGTTCAAGCTGTTCTCCTGCCTCAGCCTCCTGAGTAGCTGGGACTACAGGCGCATGCCGCCACGCTTGGCCAATTTTTGTGTTTTTAGTGGAGACGGGGTTTCACCATGTTAGTCAGGCTGATCTGGAACTCCTGACCTCATGTTCCACCCGCCTCAGCCTCCCGCAGTGCTGGGATTACAGGCATGAGCCACCACACCTGGCCGATAACGTTTATTATATAGGACAGTGGTTGCAAATCCATTTTTGAAATATTTTCAGATTTTGGATTTGGGGAGACTGTTTCATATCAGATTAAACTGAGTATTACTACTTTAGTAAAGTAGTTAAGGAAGAACCAATAGAAATGAGCGATTTTAAGTTCATTGTTTTCTTGTTCTTCTCTGGTGCTTACATTAATAATATGTGGTATCTCTGGTTTCTTTAATGGTTTTAGAACACTTGTCATTTGGAAAGGCTCATTTCACTGTAAGTAGCCAATATAACCTGTAATTCCACTTAAACGGACCTTCAGAACTACAAGTATACTGCTATACTCTAACAAATCATGTCCACTCTTTATTATGTAACTCCTAGTTTTTCTGAAAGTTACCTCCTGTACTAGACTGTCACATAGAACTGAGACAGAGACCAGATTAAGTCTCAAGTTATTTTCTATTTTATTAGATTAAAACATTCTTATGAAAAACCAGCTTAATATTTTCATTCCATAACTCAATGCATGACTCTTGCTTGGTCCTTGGATGCCCATACCTGTTTTGGAGATGAGTGAACCAGTGCTGGAGACTGCTCTAGACAGATGATTATGATTCCATGCCAGAGGCTGAAATTACTGCAGAAGGAGAGATGTTTCACAAAGCTCTTAACTTTGAGCTGGTATCATCTATGACAGGAGGTGGCAGTGGGGTAGGAGAAGGGTAGAGGAAAGGGCTCAGGGCAGTTCAAGCAGAGGAGAGCAAAAAGCACATTCATGTCCAAAGGTATAGAGATGTGTTGGAGGAGTCACATTCTGGTTGTGAGGGGCCAAGACGAAGGATTTGTATGTCCCCAAGAGGACCCACTATAGGATAGATCTATGTGAACATGGAAATAACAAAAACAACAGTAGTAGGGTCTTGCTCAAGTTTCATGTGCTTTTAAAAATAGAAAAGGAAGGTACATAAAAATCCCCTTTACCTCTTCCCTTACCTTGCTTTTAGGAAAGGAATTGACTGAAATATAATTACGGAACCAAAGAGAAATAAATTTAAATGGAGGGTGGTAAGATATGATGGAAGTATGGTTTGTAAACAGACCACCAGCCAAAAAAATTGATGAAAAAAAATTTTTTTAACTAATTAAAAACAAATAGAGATGAGGTCTCACTATGTTGCCAGGCTGGTCTCAAACTCCTGGGCTCAAGTGATCCTCCCACCTTGGCCTCTGAAAGTACTGAGATTACAGGTGTGAGCCCCTGCACCAAGGCTAAATAATTTTATTTTAAAGGTCAACACTTCAGACATGCTAGAAAGCAATGGGCTTTCTCTCTTTGCTTTAAAGCTGAAAGAGTTCAAGCACACTAACCTATCATTAAAGAACTTTACCAGCCTTTTCTTTATTTTGCCATCCAGAATATTGCAACTGACCAAACTCTCATCACATTTCTGATATTTCATATTATTCAAATGGAAAAGTTTTTAAAAAATGTTTACATGATTTTAGTTATCGTCTATCCTTGTGAAGTTTCTTTAAAGCAGAAGTGCATTGCTTTGCCACAGATGGGGTATTTTGTTGTTGTTTTCTTTGCTTTAGGTCTGTATGTTGATGTAGGTTGCTCCACCTCCAGCTCTTTTAAAGGAGAACTAAGGCTCTAGCGTAGTAATTTGACTTGAATTATTCAGTTGCTTAATCTTTAACATCATTTTAAAATAGTCTCTTTATGCTTCTCAGGGTTTTTAATCTAGTGCCAATTGTGCATTCAATGGGGTAAGATAACATTCAAACCTAAGATCTTTTGGGACTGCCTCGCTTTGTAGCTGAAAATGTTTTTTTTTCTTACTGAGTTCTTTGTAAGAGAGTAAACTTTGAGAAAGTACCCCTGGAGTGACTTCTAGTTGGAAGTGAATATGAATGACTCTTTAAGGTGATATGTTTCAGTCCATGTAAAAGGTATGTGTTTAAATGTTGTAAGAAATAAGGCAATATATCTGAGGGTGATTAGTAGGAAGGGCCTTGAGTGGCAGTTTGAAGGTGGTGTGCTTAGTTTGTCGTCCTACAGTCAGATATTTATGTTTTACTTACATCTCTTCTTTTCTCTCCACAGTTGTACAATGGTAGATGGAGTGATGATTCTTCCTGTGCTTATAATGATTGCTTTCCCCTCCCCTAGTATGGAAGGTAAGTGACACCATCTTTTTGGGTTAAGATATGTATACTGTGATTTTTTTGACTACTGTAAACTATGTCTTAATCCTATCAAATTTAACACACTTTTTATAATAAATATTTGGTGATTATTGACTATTTTGAAGTAAAATTCTTATATACATTGTATCTGAATTTTTACATACACCTTTTTTTTTTTTTTTAAACATAACTTTCTACTTAAAATAAATATAGGGCCAGGTATGGTGACTCACACCTGTAGTCCCAGCATTTTGGGAGGTTGAGGCAGGTGGATCACCTGAGGTCAGGAGTTTGAGACCAGCCTGGGCAACATGATGAAACCCCATCTCCACTAGAATATAAAAACTAGCCGGGTGTGGTGGTGGTCACCTGTAATCCCAGCTACTTGGGAGGCTGAGGCAGGAGAATTGCCTGAACCCAAAAGATGAAGGTTGCATTGAGCCAAGGTCATGCCATTGCACTCCAGCCTGGGTGACAGAGCAAGTCTCTGTCTCAAAAATAAGTAAATAAGCAAATAATAAATATAAAGGAGAAATAAGAGAAAATTCTGTAATTAACAATAAAACATTTGTTTAAACAAACACGAGGCCAGGTGCAGTGGCTCGTGCCTGTAATCCCAGCACTTTGGGAGGCCGAGGCAGGCAAATCACTCCAGGTCAAGAGTTCAAGAACAACCTGGCCAACATGGTGAAACTCCATCTCTACTAAAAATATGAAAATTAGCTGGCCATAGTTGTGTGGACCTGTAATCCCAGATACTTGGGAGGCTGAGGTGGGAGGATCACTTGAACCTGAGAGGTGGAGGTTGTAGTGAGCCAAGATTGTGCCACTGCACTCCAGCCTGGGCAACAGAGGAAGACTCTCAAAAAAAAAACCGAAACAAAACCAAAACCAGCCCCAATGTATATATTACAGTGTAGTTGGGCATGAGTCTGCAAGAAGACATGATGAAGTCGTACATGCTTGCACCTATATAGGTAATAATCTTCAACATCTTTGAAAACAGATAGGTACTGGTGTGTTGTATTGGTGGCTTAGTTGTCACACATGGTCTCTTACCTTCAATGATTGAATTTTCTGAATTGATGAACAAATTTTGGTCGAATTAAAAAAAAAACATTGGCCCTTGATTTATATGGTATTTATGTTTTTGGAATATTTAGTATCCATTAAGACAGTGTAAATTGAAACTTTGTAAATGAAACCAGTACCTAACTCTGTCATACATAAAAACACAATACATACATGTATGACAGAATTAGGTACTGGTTTCAGTTCTACAAAGATTATTCATGAAAATGAATGCTCAGTGGGAGAGTTGATACTTGTGGGGCATAGGCTATGTCTTGGCCTATTTGGGATGGCATAACAAAAAGTACCAGAAACTGGGTGGATCAAAAACTTAACATTTATTGCTCCCAGTTCTGGAGGCTGGGAAGTCAGAGTTTGAGGTGCTGGCAGATTCGGTCTCTGGTGAGGGCCCATTCCTCATAGACTGGCTTCGCTGTGTTGTCCCGTGGTGGAAGGGTCTGGGTCGCGCTCTGGGATCTGTTTTGTGACAGCACAAGTCCCAATCATGATGGGTCTGCCCTCATGATCTAGTCACCCCAAAGGCCCTTCTTCCTAATACCCTAACCTTGAGTTACGATACTGGCATGAATTTTGGGGTGACAAACATTCAGGCCATAAAAGGCTAATTCTTAGTTGTGTGACACCACCCAGGCATTTCAGGGCCTTTGGCGTCTCTGACCCTTGGTTATGTACTTTCATTACTCACCTTCTCATTCCCTGATTTCCAAAAAGTTGCTCAGGGATGGTCCTGCCCTTCTTGAAAACGACAAAATAGATAAAAACGACAAAATAGATAATCAAGAGAGAAAGGTAGTAAAAGTTACTCATAATTCCCTTCACTTACATGTAATTGTTTTAACACGTTGGTGTATATTTTTCTAGATACAGAAAGTCTAAACTCTACTTCATTGTGCACCGAGCAGTCCCCACTTTATTTTACAAGTGTTCCTCTATGAAGAGTGGTGCTTATTGTAGGAATCTCAGCCTCCTTATGATTGGATGGGACAGTAAGACTAATGCCCATTACAGGCTCTTTGGGGTATAGTTGTCTTTTTACATAATTGATGAATTTCCAAGGAGGCATACAATTTGACAAGTAGCTATAGCCAACACTGTGAAAACATCAGTACTTAAAATACTGTATGCCTATTTCATTATATATTAGGTTCATAATATTTGATCTCCTTCCCATACTTAATGACATATATTATACTTCTCCATTGTCCTACATCGTAGTTGCTCATTACATACAGCATTTGAAATGTGGCAAATGAACGGAAATATTCTGTAAATATAAAATACAAGCTGGAGTTTGAAGACAATAAAAATGTAAATTCAGCTGTTTTTTCCTACTGCTCTGAGAAAACTCAGAATTACATTGGGTGGCTCACATTTTGCTTCTGTTGGACAGTGCTGTTATAGACCATTTTAGACATCTAGCCTATACTCTAAGCAGGGTTGTTAAAGATATTCCCATAATATGGGACTTGTGTCAGTTAGTGCCAAGAAGGTATGGAAAAGGACCCTGAGTGGTAGTGTTGAAGGAATTAAGAGGAAATGGGCTTGTATTAAAGCTGGGAGGATTTGATGAGTTAACAGTGGTTTTCAGTTGGGGGTATTTTTATCCCCCAGGGAATACTTGAAAATTACTGGAGACATTTCTAACAGCCAAGTTTCTAGGATTTTTAAAATCTCTTTTAAATTGCTAAATAATATGATTATTATTTAAAAATCTAAGGAGTGTTGAGAATTAAAGTCCCTCCAAATTTCACACTCTTCCATAGTTACCATATCAATTCTGTATGATATTTTTGTTGTTGCTATTTTGGTGGTGTTGTTTGAGACAGGGTCTCACTCTGTCACCCATGTTGGGGTGCAGTGGCGCGATCTCAGCTCACTGCAGTCTTCACCTCTCAGGCTCAAGCGATCCTCCCGCATTATCCTCTTCAGTATCTGGGACCACAGGATTGTGCCACCACAGCTAGCTAGTTTTTTTGTATTGTTGGTAGAGACGGGGTTTTGCCATGTTGCCCAGGCTGATCTCCAACTCCTGAGCTCAAGTGATCCACCCACCTCAGCCTCCCAAATTGCTGGTATTACAGACTTGAGCCACCTTGGCTGGCCATCAGTTCTGTATGATATTCTCTGCCTTTTAATTTTATTTATTTATTTATTTATTTATTCATTCATTCATTCATTCATTCATTCTGAGGCAGAGTCTCACCGTGTCATCTGGGCTGGAGTGCAGTGGCATGATCATGGCTTACTGTGGTCTCAACCTCTTGGGCTCAAGCAGTCCTCCTGCCTCAGCCTCTCAAGTAGCTGGGACCACAGGCAGGGCACCATGCCCGGCTGATTTTTGTGTTTTCTGTAGAGACAGGGTCTCTCTGTATTGCCCAGGCTGGTCTCCAACTCCTGGGCTTAAGCAGTCCTCATACCTCTGTGTCCCAATGTGCAGGGATTACAGGTGTGAGCCACCTCACCCTACCTCTGTGGTATTTAGCAGTTCACATGATATCATAGGTGGACCTGCAGGGTAGGCAGGGTATAAAAAAAGAGAGAGGAAGAGACAGAGAAGTGGAAATGTAGTGTAAGGAGAGAAGGAGAGGTGGAGAGAGAATGGGGAAAAGTCAGGGTGGAAAAGGGCAGTTACGGAGGAGTGTTAATAACTATGCCATTACTGTTTTTTTCCCTGCTTTCAGCTCTTAAGCTGTCCAAGAATTTGGCAGCTAACCTCTTAATACCACAGTGAACACATGTAATAGTAATAGCTATAACAAGTTAGTTCAGGCTGAAATGGAAATGGAAATAGATTGACACTCAGGTTTTGCTATTTAATATACCCTTACCACTAGGATGTTTACAAGTATGGTAAAGAGCATATCATCCTTTAATTGCAATTGCTGTTTTTTTTTTGTTGTTGTTGTTTATCCAGTGAGTGCTATCGCCTGCCATACTCTAATCATAATAGCAGTGCCATCTTTCCTCTGACTCAGCTCCCTATTGTGTGTGTGTGTGTGTTTTCTACAGAAGGCTTTTTTTTTTTTTTTTTTTTTTTTAAAGACATATTTTGGCTCTTTTGCCCAGGCTGCAGTGCAATGGCACAATCTTGGCTCACTGCAGCCTCTGCCTCCCGGTTTTAAGTGATTTGCCTGCCTCAGCCTCCTGAGTAGCTGGGATTACAGGCGCCCACCACTACACCTGGCTGTTTTTTTAATTTTTAGTAGTGATGGGATTTTACCAAGTTGGCCAGTCTGGTCTTGGACTCCTGACCTCGTGATCCATTCACCTTGGCCTCCCAAAGTGCTGGGATTACAGGAGTGAGCCACCACGCCCAGCCAGCATTTTGTTTTTATATATTTCGTAGGAAAATTTTAAAGACCAAAGAGAAACCCTATTTATAATACACTCTAGTATCCTCAACATTGGTTCAAAAGCAAATGTTAAGTACAAATACTTAACCAAAACAGGTAAATGGTGGGGCTGATAACAAAAATCTGTATAGCACTGGAGCTTGTCTACTACTAAGTGAGCTTTAGGCTACTAGGTTCAAAAGGAAATAAATCCATCTTTGATATTCATAGAAAAGTTAAGGCATCTTATTATCTGTGCTTTCATGAAGCTAAATCACATTCTTGGGGCATAAATAAGTGAGTTGTAGAGATTTTGTTCTAATACATTTCATTGGATAGTGTACTTCTCTTAGTCCATTAAAAAAAATAACTTTTACTCCTTTGTTTCCCAAATGTCTCATAAATATTGATTAGAAATAGTAGTAACATTTTAAAGATTAGTTCCAAAACAGCAACATTTTTTTGTAGAGTTTGAGTGTACTTCAGAACATTTCTCAAGTTCTATGGAATCCTAAATGCTCTGGGCAAAAATTTTTTCAGCACTTATATTTGGAAAATGCTTTCCAGTATAGCTACCTGTTTGATGATGATAGGCATTATTTAATGAGTGCTTAATATGCACCAGATGTTGGGCTGGCTTTCATGCATTATTTCCTGTAATCCTTGCAAGTGTCCTCAGAAGATAGTTTTTTGGATATGCTTTTGGATGGGTTAAAGCTCCTGCTTAAAGTTACACAGCCAACAAAAGGCATCATATACTTTGAGGAATGGTGTTTAAGAGCTTCAGTCATTATCAGTCCTCTTCAAAATTTTGCAATTTTTTTGTGCCCTAAATTAGCTACCTCCACATTCATATTACGTCTGGTGCATGCTAGAATCCAGCTCAATCCAGTTTGTTTGAGAGGGTGAGAAGAGAGTTTGTAATAGCAAATGATGAGGCCCCTTCACCTGGGGTTGTGTTTCTTACTTCTCTTGTCTCTCCTACCAGTAATCATTTTTCATATTCATTATATATACAACTCTAGCTGCAGGAAGAGTTTTATTTGCTCTCACAGAGAAGAGCACTTGAGTCCTAATTACCTGTATATCCTTCCCTTTCCTTCCCATTAATAAGACTAATCATGCTCTAATACTACTATTATGCCACCAGGGTGAAGGCAGAGCCTCCATGTTTGGCATTTCTTTTGTCTCTGTACACATTTGCCGGTGAAGACAATGACACAATTACTTTAAAGGGAATATTGCTCCTTTGGAAATATTTCAAAGCCGAGACGACCCACATTTTATTAAACTTGTAAGCCACTGTTAGATTTTATTAGCAAGGAACACCAGACTTAGGCAGAGTTTTTTCACAAGAGATTTTGGCCTGTCCTAGAGGAGACTGCTAGGTACTAAGTCATTTTCTGAGTTAACTTAATTTTAGTGTTTCCAAAACCATCACTACTCAGACTTTCCAGCCCCACTACCCAATGAGGGAAGGAAGGAGATAATTTCAATGGACTTTTTGTTAGGGTTACAAAGGTGCCCTCTTTGCTACTGGGGAGAATAGAATAAGCCTTTCTTTGATTTTCTCATTATTAAAGATTCAGGAAGTTCTTGAAAGGGTGAATGAATGTAAGAGAAATATGTTAGTATTAAATTTGTTGCTCTTATTTCTTGTTACTGTCATTTATCTCTTGTTCAGAATAAAATCTTTTTCTTTGGCATAACATCAGTTGGAAGATGTTTTTAGGAAGAGAGAGATGACATATACTAAGCCATTTGCTACTTCTGGGACCTAGAATGTAAATATCTGCTGAAGCATCATACTTTTTAAGACACTGCTTTTTCATTATCCAATTTCCTTTTGTTGCAAAATGATCCTATATTAGTTGATGCAAGGTGAGCTGTGACAAAGCTTCCTTTTAGCCTTTCCTTCCTGAAAAGTGTTTGTTTCAGCCATAGGTAGTTAAACTAGCGCCACATTCTTTTTTTTTTTTTTTGGACAGTATAAGAAGGATATGGATAGCAGTAGGGTGTGGAGGGATGGTAAAAATCCATTCAAAGAAAGTCAAATATTGAACAGATGAGAAAACAAATTCAACAGCCAAGATTTCCTTGTCGTCAACAGTGTGCAGTGCAGTCACTTCTAAGTGTTCTCTTTTATAAAGACAGGTCTCCAGCGTGAGAGGATGAATGCCATCTCCTCTTTATGGAAAATCTTGTAAAGCAGAAGGTTTGTAGGCATGTCGTATATGCCACTTTCACTCTTGAGAAAGGAGAACAAGGAAAATAAAATACACACTTAAAAATTAATTTGCAACTCTTAAAAAAACTGCCCTCTGGAACTTTCCTCCACAGCCTGGGATGACCTCAGGCAAGCTTCCGTAGATAATGGTTATTCCTAATGGCCATAATGACTCAGAACTCATGTCATTCCAAGATAGTGTAAGACACAGGTGAGGTGGCTTTCAAACTTTTGACGGTGACTCACAGCAAGAAACATTTTGGAGTAAGACCCACTGCATAGAGAGTGCCCACACACATCTGAAATGAAAATTTCATGAAACAGTAGTCACTCTTACTGTGTTTAATGTGCACCTATTTCTTGTCTTTTTAAATTTAATTCAGTTTTATTTCACTTAAAAAGACAGAAAGAAACCTTGTCTTAAACTACGAAGTTGATTTTGCTAGCCGGTAGTGGGTCATACCCCATATAGAAATTAAGAAAGACAACACCAGTCTGCTTCCAGGGTTCACTACATAGAAGTTCCTGCTGCCCTCATGTGATAGCTCTGACACCTGACTGTAGGTTATTGGTGTGTTCCCAACAAAGCTGGCCTAGAACCTTTTATTTTTGTCACAACTCCGTGTAGCCTGACCATCCTTTCTCTCCAAGCCAGTGGTGATTTGGCAGGAAGAGGGAAGTCTGCATTTGCACCTTCTCAGCCTGTGTCATAACACGGGAGCAGCTGCGGCCTGATTCTCATCAGCTGAATCTGAGCTCTGCAAGCAGGGCGTTTCTTAGAGCCGTGGTTAATGCTACATCTAATTCTTTGTTATGGGCTAGAATAGAACATGGACGTTCCTGAGAATGTGTATGTGGAATGTGGGCAGGAGAGATGCGGGAAGGAGAGAAACAATAAAAGGAAGAATGAGAAATTTCTCTTGGGCACATGGTGGTGCATTCACCTTAAAAAAAAACCCTCAGCACTTTGGGAGGCCGAGGCGGGTGGATCACGAGGTCGAGAGATCGAGACCATCCTGGTCAACATGGTGAAACCCCGTCTCTACTAAAAATACAAAAAACTAGCTGGGCGTGGTGGCGCGTGCCTGTAATCCCAGCTACTCAGGAAGCTGAGGCAGGAGAATTGCCTGAACCCAGGAGGCGGAGGTTGCGGTGAGCCGAGATGGCGCCATTGCACTCCAGCCTGGGTAACAAGAGCGAAACTCCGTCTCAAAAAAAAAAAAAAAAAAACCCTGCCAGTATTTTTTGAAATTGGTGATTTGGGGACTTGGGGTGGGGCTGGCCCCTTCCTTTTATGTTTTGCTGCATTTGTTTTGTCTTCTGAATTATGGTACCTACACCAAAATAGTTTCAATTGAAAAACAACAAGAGTAAAACAGAGATTCATTCAGAAAAGTTAGAAAGAATGGATAGGAAAAAAATTACAGTGCAGTTTAGAATTTGACTCTTCTGATACATATAACACTGCAGTGTACCATGTAGACTTACAGTCACGATTTCTTTTCATCCTTAACTTCACATCCTAGTTCATATGCTTCACAATTTCAGTTTTGCAAAGGGTTAGGATAATGTTTGACATAGTATTGATGGTCAGAGTGAAAGAGTATGTTCTGAAAGGAAGGTTTTGGCCATGCATAGGAATCAAGCCTTTCTCAGGAAAGAGACGAGGCTAAAACACCATCATTAGTCATACTCTGTTTCACTGTGTCTCTGTGTATCTTCTGCCTCACCTCTCTGTGCTTGTCACCACCTGGTACTATGGAGACAATAATGGTCCCACCATAATTGCTGTGAGGAGTCATAAGACTACACACAGAGTGCGCAGCACATAGTGAGCCCTAGAGCGTGAGAGGCCAGAACATGGAGGTGCCCATTGTTTTATCCGTGGCATCTAGGACACTGCCTGATATGCAGTTGGTGCTCAATAAGTATTTGACAACTGAACACATAATGTTGGCTAGGATAATAATTACGGTAATAGAAAAAAGATAATATAAGAGACAGAGGGACTGATCTGGGCTAATCACATGCACTCTTTCAAATAATTATGAGTTTGGGGAAAGACGAACTTACATTCTTTTAATCAATTTAAATTAACAGAAGTATCAGTTGACAACGCTGGTGATAAAAGGAAGAAGTGGTTCCTGCTTCAAGAAGTCACGGTCCAGTTAGATAAAGCAGAGGTCACAGCATAGCATGAGGGGTATGGACAGAAGAGGCATTCATCCCACATGGAGCTGGGTTTGGGGCTGGTGTTGCAGGGAAGCTGAGTTTTGAAGGATACGTAGCCATTAGACTAGCAGAGGAGGGACTAAGAGGGATGTTGCAGGCAGGGGAAGGGTGAAGTCCAGAGACGTGAGACCATGAGGGATCACCAAGTCATGAGATGGAATTAAGGTTGAGAGTTGAGCTGGCAGAACCTTGTGCGAAGGTGTTTGTCTTCTATCCCGAAGGCAGTGAAAAACTGTGGAGAGATGAAGTAGGTGGTGCAGTTTTTGTGTTTTGAAAGAGTGGTGTGTGATCAAAGTGGAACATAGAGTGTGGCAAGATGAGAAGTGAAGGGATGGGGAAGCCTCATCCTCCTGCAGTTTAGGTGCAGGCAGGCACACATGCTCCATTTTCAAAGGCATCCCAACTGTAGCAACTGAATGGTGGCACACAAAACAAAACAAAAACAAAGCCTTAGTGCGAAAGTAGAACTGTTACAGGTGGCTCACAAATGATAATTACAACAGTGACAAAATAACAATCATCTAATAATGCTGTTGCCAGTTTTGTTATGAAAGCAGAAGCCAGAGCTGCTGACTTCTCTAGCAACTTTTGCACGACATTTAAATCCCTCTAGCTGGCCCTTTGTTCCTGTGTTGCCATGGAGTGTCAATAAGCCCCGCTCAGAATAACCCAGGCAGTGAAATGAGAGGTGCAGCTTGCTCACTGGCATGTTGGCTGGCCAGGTTACACTGTTTTCATTGCTCCCGTCTTGGGAGGAGCACGGGGCAGCTGGTTGCCCTGGCAGCTGTGAAGGTGTATGTCTCTTGGCTGCCCAGAGTTTGAAACGGAACCAAAACTTGGCTGCCTACTACTGAGCATGTGCAGCTCCTGACCGAGCTGATAGCAACTGAAAATAGCCCACTGAGCACCTGTCCCTTGTACACCAGCCCCTGGCCGACTGCCATTTAGGACAATGTGGACTTACTCAGTAGACAGGTGAGGTGCTGAGCAGAGTTTAATGGCTCTTAGGAAGATCTTGGGAAGTGGCCTTACTTAAAAGGAAGAAAAAAAAGCAGCAGGCTTCTGATTAGCTCCATTTGGTGTTTGGGGTTAATGGGTGGCCGTACTGGCTCTGTAGGTACAGTATGTGCCTAAAGACTTCATAGCCTTACTCAGCCAAACAGCAGTCCGGTAAACTAAGTAAGTTTTCTCTTGGAGGGAAGGGCTTTCCTAAAAGTCTCCTAGTGGTAGCCATCCATGGTTTATACAGCCTCAGCTTTAGAAAGTTTTCGAGTTAAACTGTTTAGTTTCATTTTATACCTGCTGTTTAATCCCCAGTGATTATTAGTCGGTCATTTCTACAAGGTGTCTCTTTGCTAGATTGTTATTTCTCAGTAGTCCAAATGTGGGCAGAAGCAGAACCACAGAATAGAATCCCAGCATGTCAGGAGCTGTCTGTTCCCTTTTGGGATTTCTTCCATTTCCTTCCGGACTTTCATCTCTTCGGTGGGCTTGCCATTATTGGACAGACTTGGTGGCCAGTGTGGATGGAAGCAGGCTCTGGAAGGAAATGCTTCTGAAATGACTGGTGGCATTAAAGCTGCTATTTAAAAGTGACCCTTTGTAGATACTTGGGTTATCTTTAGGTTGTCAGTGATCTGCAGCTACAGGAGCCAGAGGGAATCTGCGGAAACTCTTGCTTGTTGCCCTCGCCTGGATTTGTGTTTAGATATTCTTGCTCCCCAGCCAGTGGCCTCGTGACACATCTCAGATTTAGCTGGCTTTCTTCTGCCAAGGTCCAAGATTATTGTGGAAGCTGGGAATGGTTTGCCATGGCACCGATCGAAGGGGAGGAATTGTGTGTTTGAAAAGCCAGTTCTGGTTCACAGCACTCAAATGAGATGGTTTCTGTTTCTACCTGGAGTGTAGACACCTGGAGCCTTTCTGTGGGCTCGGAGGTAAAAAAGAACTAGCTCAACATGACTCACATTTAACTGTAGGATCTTTATTCTATGACCGATAAGCCAGTCTTGTTCAATATGTTGAACCGGAGAATTCATGAATTATTTTGGACTGTATTAATTAGACTGATGGGGAAAGAAGATACATAAAACAAAGATCAAGTCATAAAGGCTGTCATACAGAGGCACAAGCATGTCTTCCTGAGACTGAAGAGTTGGGATTCCTTTCTTCCTTAACCTTTCATGGAGTTCTACACTTGGTAGGGCCTTGGGAAATGAGTGGGGAAATTGGAGGATAGGGAAGTAGCATTATCAGAGGCTTGGGCTCTGCCCCGTTTTTACCCTTTTTACTTTTATTTTAAAATCTCTTTGGCTTCATCTAGGATGACAGGTAAGTGCAGTAGCCCCCTACTTATCCATGGGGAATATGTTCCAAGACCTCTGGTGGATGCCTGAAATTACAGATAGTATTGAATGCTATATATACTATATCTTTTCCTTTGTCTAGGATAAAGTTTAATTTATAAATTAAGCACAGGAAGAGATTAACAACAATAACTTAAAGTAAAATAGAACAATTATAACAATATGCCAGCATCACCACTCTTGTGCTGTGGCCAGTTATTAAGTAAAGGACGGGTTCCTTGACTGCAAACTGCAATACCATGGCAGTGGATCTGGCAGCTGAGACAGCTGCTCAGTGACTAGCAGGAGGGTAGCATCTACAATGTGGGTACGCTGGACAAAGCGCTGATTCACGAACTGGGCAGGACGGAGCCGGACAATGTGAGATTCCGTCATGCTGCTCAATCAGCACACAACTGAAAACTTAGGAAATGTTCATTTCTGGAATTTTTCGCTTAATATTTTTGGACTGTGGTTGACGGCAGGTAACGGAAATAGTGGCAAGTGAAACGGGGGTGAGGGAGGACTACTGTAGTCTGGAAGTTCCTTTGTTCCCTCTGTGCTTATCTCTGGGGTAGGACAGGTTGTGGAACGAGGGAAGGGGAGTTTAACTAATGGAGGACGTTTTCACCTTTAGCTGTGGGTGCCACAGCGCCTAAAGGCTGCATTTCAAGACTTGTTGAACACATTGAAACCCTGTACAACTTTTGAAGGGTTTGTCTCTGTGGTTTGAAAGCTTCCAGAAAGGCTGTAGGGGTGTGGTGGAGGCTTGCCGATGGTAACCAGAGCCAAGCTTGGCAACCTTGGAGGAGGCGCAGTCCCTGAATCCCAGAGAAAGAGGTAGAGTAGGACGCAAGAAACGAGAAATTGAAGCGGAGGACTAAGCGCAGAAACCATCGGTTTGTTCTTTCTCCGCTGTCCTGTCTCATCTAGAGCCCGTTGTTAAGTGTTTCCTGTAAAACCAAAATTCCCGGTGGAGAGCCCAGGTAGGAAAGCCTCACTGAAATGCCATACACTGTCTGGTTGGCCCGAGGAGAGGGGAGAAACAAGGAAAAATGAGCCTGCAGAATCAGTATGTCTTCCTGTCGTGGGAACAAGAGTTTCCAGCCAGAGACATTCAAGAGATGGAACCACATTCCTGGCTCTCTCCTAAGACTAAACAAGGAATGACTTCTGAAATGTTTACAGTTCACTGGGACGTTCTTCCCTCGTCCTCCAGAGTTCGCTACTGTCTCTGACTCTCCCTGTAACGGGAGCTTCACTTAGACATGGGCACTGACACATATGCTGAGGAGACAGTATTTTTTAGTTTCTAAAGTATTCCGCAGCAGGCAGTTCCCGGTAGGCCTTGTAATCCTGTTTCTCTGAAGCAGAGATTCAAGAAGTTGAAAGACAACATGAAGAAAGGGGTCATTATTTTCTCCCATATTAAAGAGTTGTTTTACAGACATGCTGTATTTGTTAAAGCCAAGTCTTTGCTACATTCAGAGAATCATAAAAAGCATGGAAAAGACAGACCAATATTGTCTTAGGTCATTACCCCACAGCGTTCTTTAATTTGTTAGTCACTTGAACACAGGCTGAGTTTTTTGGCTTCTAAATAGAAGGTGTGGCTGCTGCAATAGGCTTAATTTACAGGGATTATTTCAGAGACAAGGAGTCAGCCCAGACACAAAATAAACAGATGGCACTTTTTTTTTTTTTTTTTTTTCTCAGCTTCAGCAGTTCAAATGCAGGATGACTTAGGACTCCTTATCACCTTCAGCAGAGCAAGAAGGGGAAAATGATGTAATTCACTCTTCCCCACTCCCTACTGAAGGTGCCATTATTTCACTGATAGGGAAAAAATATGGCAGCAAAGACCAAGGAAAAAATGACAGCCAAGAGCAGGGGCAGCTTTTATCTCTACTAAGCAGCCAAGTCCTGCACTGACCCCTCCAAGCTGATGAGTTGCAGGCATGTGTTGTGTTTTGATGATTCTAATCACCGAAGCCCAAAGTCCTCAAATCAACCATTCAGAGACGGACCACCCACAGAGCCCGGCTGTCCTATTAATGTATTAAATAGTTCCTCATTTTTTAAGGAACATTTGTATTTTACCTGTTTCTTTTAACAAACTAACATGCAAACAAAAAACCGACCACACCACAAAAAGTACTAATTTTCTTTATTCGTGAGCCCAAGTAGGTGAACAGATGTGACGGTATGGCAAGCTCCTCTAGGAAGAAATGGTTTGCACAGGCACGCCGGCTTGGTGACTAAGCCTTGCCTTAAGATCTGTGCTGACATTTAAAGACTTCATGGGCTAAGCCTGCTCTGAAAACCAGCATCAGGTCTCTTCCCATCTCTAAATCCTTTCTCTGAAGGGAAAATTCATTCCGAAGCAAATAATCATCAGGCTTGGACTCCTGCCAACCACTGAGGTTGTTGTGAAGTATGTAATGAATGGTGAGCAAAGTGTTAATGGATGCAGCTCACCCTCATGGAACTTACAGTCTATAGGAAAGGTGATGTTCAATGGCCATGCAGACACAAATATGGCTGTAGCTAATAGGGGTTCCTACTTTAAATCTAGGTGTGTGAACAAAGGCTTCTCTGAGCAAGTAACATGTAAGGTGAGATCTGCACTGTAGATTGGCACTAAGTAGGTGGAGAAGTGTTGGCTGGAGGGAGACAAGCTTTCAACACGGAAGGAATTCCATACTTACAAGGACCTGAGATCCCTAAGCAGAAAGAAGAGGCCGTTTAAGAACTTTCAGTAACTGAAGAGGAGGCTGAAGAGCCTGCAGGGATCAGGTCAGCCAGCACTTGTAGGCCAGGTTAATGACTGATCTCCATTTTGAGCGTGATGGAAGCCCAAGAGAGTCAGGCTTGTGCACCTGAATGAATGGGAATGCCGTTTCCTGAGGCAGGGAACACTGGAGGAAGAACACATCTGGAGTTCAAAATCTTGGAACTTTTTGTTGTTGTTGTTGATAATCAGTTTATGTGCAATCTCATTTGAATGACTCTATTTGCTCTCATAACTGCTGAAATACATTTTCTTCTTGGCTTTACAACTTAACTGTCAGTTTCTCAGATAAGGGAAGAAAATGATTTGAGTTCCCTAAATGAATGTTTTATAATGAGAGATTATTTAGGCACTGGGTATATTTTATCCCTGAGCGTGTAGCCTGTCCTCTTGTCAGAGGATCAAATGCCCTTCACTAGGCATTCCGGATGGACCGTTGTGTTTCTGTCTTAGGAGCAGGCTTGCTGGCAGTGATACCTAGCATTGCAAAATCCTTCCTAAAGCCTTTGTTTAATGCCAGAGATCTCAAATGCTTTCAGATTCTGGAGAGGTGCCAAACCGTGCTCCCGGATTAGGAGACGATGGAAGGACTCCCATAATCTATAAACCTCATATAAGCTTGCCATTTCAAATGAATGAATTGTTTAGAGTTATTGGAAGGAGTCCAGGGATACTTGAGTTCCTTTTTTAGCGATACAAATTCTGAGCTATTGGACTTTTATAATTACAGTCTAATTTCTGCATTATGATTTGTACTGTTTGAGAGGTGAACTTGTAAAAATTCAGCCTGTTCCCTTTTGCTGCCCTGTAGAACAGATCATGGCCATGGGCCGGTTTACTCGTACCATTTTCTTACTTGTCTTTTATGTCAAAGACATCAGTGGAACATGTTGGTTTTTGTGCATCGTTTAGAGTGAGACTCAGTTTCAGTGCCTTAAAGCATTGCAGCGTGCATGACTGGGCAGGCGTGAATAGGTAAATCCATAGGGTTGTGATTGCTAAAGTCCCACTGAAACAGACATGTGAATACTTTTACCGTAAAGTACAAGATGAAACCAGACTGTGGACAGTGTCTAAAAGTCTGTGATGCTCTTTGCTCTGCCTGTCTCTCGGCCAGTCTGGCATTAGACTTGGAGGAGGTGTGCCCAGATGGTGAACTAAGTATTGTTCAGAGCAGGAAAAATCTTTTTAATGAGGTGGCCATGGTGAACTCCTGGGATTCCCAGCCTGCACCGCTGGTTTGCAGAGCCAGCCCCGTATTCTCCCTGGTGGCACTCAGGCAGTCTCTGTTTGTGGTCAGAATTCCCTGCTGTTTCCAGCCAGCCCAGGCTGTGAGTGTTTTCACACGGCTCTGGCTCTGGTGATACAAAGGGCACACAGTGCCAGCCATAACACTGAGTAATGCCGGGAGGTGCCTTCTAGAACAAACAATGTGGGTGAGCTCTGCAGAGAGGGAATACCTCTGGCTTGACATTTAAATTACTGAATTATTCAAATGAATGTCAATTCGGTAGAGTAGACTTTCTGCCTTCTGCCAGGGCACTTCCTGGATATTCGCACAGGCAAGTGTAAAATACTTTACATCAGATATGGTGCTTCCTGTCAGGACTGTTGAAAATCAGTCACAGAATGTGATTATCTGTTCCTTAGTGTTTCTTGATGTCTGCTGTATTTATATCACAGTCTGAAAGATTGGGAATCCGCACACCCATACCTGTGGCCCTGAAAGTGGTTTTGGGATCATTGTTGAACCCCACCCCCACTCCCACACCAAATAAAACATCACAGGCCCACACATGTCATGCTTATTCCTAAATTTGACAAGACTAAAAAAGTGAGTCATGGGCATTTTGAGTCTTGCTGTCTTCCTTAGAATTGTGGATATTAATATCTGAGAATGTCCTGACTACCTTGCTTTTAACCTTGTTAACTTAGTAAGTGTAGTTCAGAAAATCCTTCTGTCTACTCCACTCTGTCAGATGAAATTGCGAAAGTGGCATGTAGCGAATGTGAGTGTGTGCATGCATGTGTGTGCACTTGTGTGGTCATTCTGTCATTCTTAGGAATTTAGGGTCTTCATTTATATTTGGGTACATAGAAAAAATAAATACATGAAGGACTTTTCTAATGAGTCATATGGGAATATACAAAGTAAGAAGATTGAATGGTAGATGAGGAACAAAATAGGAAAGAGAAGTTAGTGAAGGTTTTATACTTCCCCGTTAGCTAACTGTTGGACTCAGCTCAGGGTTCTTTCATATCAGAGATTGAGTTAATTATTACATATCATTAACTGTTGTCTTTCCTTGCCTTTTTCTCGATTGCGGAGGGTAGGGTAGATCAAAACCCTGGTATTTGATATCTTACTGAAAAGAATCACCAACTTAGAGGTAATTAACCCCTGGTTGTCTACATACAACTACAGGAAGTATAGAAAGAGTTTGAGTAGAGTGCTTAATAACCGAATGAATCCCTTTGACTTAGTTTGCGACCCTGAAGGATTAAAGCCTAGGTACCCCACAGAGTTAGGTACAGTGAGCTGAATTTTACTGACGGTGAAAACTCTTTAGGTTATAGTCCAAACATTTGTCAGGTTGCCTGCATAGCCTGTCAAAAACTAGAGACCCTGGAAAAGCAGTGCCTCTTCCTGCATCTGTGGACTTACTTAGTTTGGGATGAAACTTTAAAAACAGAGTTAATTTTGAGAGCACATTAGAGAAATGATTGTTGTTGTTACTTTATTTATTTATTTTTAATTTGGCATTTTAAAATTACAACCACAGGTGTCCTTAATCCTTTGGTTCCCTGGACTGTCCATTTCTGGAGGACCAATGAGCGGGCTCTCTCTAGTCTAGAGTTGCTGGTTTATTGTTATTCTTAGCAGCCCATACATGCAGCGGGCTGAGTAAATCATACTCGTCAATTCATTATTAGTCCATGAACAGCTCTCTCCTACTTTATTTTTATTTTGCTCCTTTGTCCCAGCACTAACGCCTTACTCCCCAAACCAGCGTCAACAGGCACATACTCTTAAATGGGTTAGGTATCTGTCCTGGGGTATCTATGATCTTTGAAAAATACTCAGGATTTTAAAATCCATATTTGTGTTTCAAATTTACATAAATTGCATTATTTCAGTTTTTAGCGTAGTCTTTTCAGTTCCCTGCTGTAGATCACAAGTGAATTAGTCTGACACCATGAACTCTCCCCCTCACCCTACCCATCCACTTCCCTCCAAAGAATCATCACCTGTTGGGCAGCATAGTTGGCACCCCTCAGCGTGCTTTGTGCCATTCAAGAGTGGCAAGCATGTCTAGACTCCCTGGAAATATTATCTTTCAGCTCTCTTTTGGCAAGTGTAAACTTTTTGCTGGATTATGTCAACAGATATATATGTTTCTCATCCTCATAGAAATAGATTGGTGCTGGAATTTCCTTCGGATTTCTCCAGGCAAAGAACATAAAGACTATCTCTTTGCTCATTAAAACTTTCGCTCATTAAAAATGTTTGAGGGCTCTTGATTCTCAGGGGTGAGACTGGTGACATACATAGACTGTCAGCGGCTATTTTGGATTTTCTGCTTTCAGGCATGTCTTTGCTCTTGGATGAGCCCCTTGTGGTTTTCAAAAGAACTAGCAAGTCAATTATAAATAGAAGGCTGTGTCTGTGTGTCTGCATGCACTTACTCTGTGGGCTGAGGCACCCACATTATAGTGGGCAGTGAACTATTTTTCCACTTCTTTGAAGAGGGAAGAAAAAAGATTAAGAATGCTTTTCTCTTTTTGAGATAACCCACATCTCTACACACACCCACACAAATCTGTGTAAATGAACTTGACATTTTCAAAGACCTTACCTTAACGTCTCCTCTGGAAAGCACAGCCACCCGACCTGTTATTTTAAGAAAGAAGCATTTATCTCACAGACTCACTACTGAGGGTTCAGGGATTAAGGCAGCTTCTATATGCCATAGACTTTTGAAGGGAGCTCTGAAAGCTGAATTTCCTTATATGAACAGTGCTTCGGCAAAAGTGGCCTCAGCTAACTAATCAGTGGCCTCTAGGACTCGGCCGTTTACATTTTATCCACACTTTACTTCCCGACTAGTAGAAACTGTGAGACCAGCAAATCTAAACTAATCATACTGACAAGGGAAGAGGAAAGAGTAATGTGAAAATGAAACTGCAAATTCGTATTCTCAGAAAGAGGCAATTAAGCGGAGTGATGAGGTGTGCTTCCCTCTTCATCCGTTTCTGCAGCTCTTGCCATTTGTACTCTGAGTGCACCAGGTGTGGATTCTTCCTGTGGTCCTACTTGGCACCTTATTTGTCAAACATTGTTCTATTCCCTTTGTCTCCTTGTGCCCTTGTTCTCCATATTTGGCACCAGTTTTTTTGTTCCTGCCAGCCAAAAATTCAGAAGCAGCTATTAATTCCCACTATCATCTATGTAAACTTCAGTGTTACCACTATTGCAAAAGTTAGTCTAGGCTTCTAGCTGGAAATATTGGTACCGTGGATTGTAATTATAGATTGTGAATTCTTGCAAACTCTTTTTTTTTTTTTTTTTTTTAAAGACAGTCTTGCTCTGTAGCCCAGGCTGGAGTGCAGTGGCATAATCTTGGCTCACCACCACCTCCACCTCATGGGTTCAAGTGATTCTCCTGCCTCAGCCTCCTGAGTAGCTGGGCTTACAGGTGCGCACCACCACATCCAGCTAGTTTTTGTATTTTTAGTAGAGATGAGGTTTCACCATGTGGGTCAGACTGGACTTGAACTCCTGACTTCGTGATCTGTCCGCCTTGGCCTCCCAAAGTGCTGGGATCGCAGGCGTGAGCCACTGCGCACAGCACAAACTCTTATTATATTATACGTTGAACATCCCAGATCCCAAAACCTGACATTTGAACTGCTCCAAAATCCAGACCCTTTGAGCATTGACCCAATGCTCAGTAGAAATGCTCATTGGAGCATTTTGAATTTTGGAGTTTTGGAAATGAGGTGCTCAGCCGGTATAAATACAAATATTCCCCAATCCAGAAAAATTTTAAATAAGAAACATTTCTAGTCCTAAACATCTTGAGTAAGGGATACTCAGCTTGTTGTAGATTTCTGTCATGTGGCTTCAAGAATGTCAGCCTTCCTCATTTTACTAGTTGGTGGGGATTTGTACAGAGCTAGCAAGAATTGATATTAATAGCTGCCATATATTTAGGAGCGTTTTTTTGGAATAGAATAAAGGTGATAAACATTATTTTCCAGTAAAACATTTTATTTTGATGCAGTAATTGGGATCTGAGAGCCAATCAAGCTGAAGGTTATATGAACACCATAGGGGAGAAGCTCATTTTCAGAAGTCTGTGGACAGATGATAGCCAATCTTTTTCTTAATATGATCTAAAAGGGTGCACAGCTTATATAAATGAATTGCTACATTGAGAGGCAAGTATTATTTGTTGGTTGGTTAAGCGACAATCACAGAATGTGGACCTCTTGGTCAATAGTGATGCTTAGCTTGACTTTCTGTTTGATAGAGGTGTTTGGAATGACCATTCTCTCAATGAAGGTGAAACTCACACAGTAATTCTTTTTTTCCCTACCTTTCTCTCCTTTGCAGATGAGAAGCCCAAGGTCAATCCCAAACTCTACATGTGTGTGTGTGAAGGCCTATCCTGCGGTAATGAGGACCACTGTGAAGGCCAGCAGTGCTTTTCCTCACTGAGCATCAACGATGGCTTCCACGTCTACCAGAAAGGCTGCTTCCAGGTTTATGAGCAGGGAAAGATGACCTGTAAGACCCCACCGTCCCCTGGCCAAGCTGTGGAGTGCTGCCAAGGGGACTGGTGTAACAGGAACATCACAGCACAGCTGCCCACGAAAGGTTCTTGTGGACTTTTCTATTTTGAGATCAAGGGGTTTTGTTAGTGTGCTCCTGAGTCTGTGTGGGTTAAAGATCTAAGTAGCTACGAGGCGTTCCACCTACATTTGGAGCCAGAGGCGAAGAGCTACAAGGAAGGTAGCCCTGGGTGAAGAAGAGAAAGGACCAGCCTTTTGGCATCTAAAAGAAGGATGGGCATTTTGGGGAACGTAAGCAAGGTGACGTCCATCTTGGGGACAGCTTGGCTGACCAGTTAGCTCTCTCTTGGTTACTGTGACTCAGGTGAACAGCTCCCAATACCTTTTTATGTTGCAGAGTCATGATGTTATTCATAATTTCTGAAACAATTCTGCTCGCAAATACTCATCTCTGTGAAGTATGTAGGGAGGAAATGGAACGGACTGGTGACTGAGTGGAATGCCTTTCCTGTTTTATGAGGAAGGAGACAAAAAAGGCTCACTGACCTTTTCTCCCATATCTGATGCCCAGTGACCTATCACTGACACTAGAAGCAGGATGAGATTTCACACAAATCCTGTAGTTTATGTGGAATCTTCTCTCTACCATATTCAATACAGATTGCATATGTTATAGAAACCAATCCTCCTTTTAAACTGTTGCCCTATTAAATGAGCCCTAAATTGCATAAATAGTCTGCAACTATTAATGTAGACTCATTCTAAGGCAAATTTATTCTCTTACGACGTAGTACCTTTTTAATAGGTTTAATTATTTAGTTTTGTACTCAGAAAAAAGAAACAAACCAAAAAGTGGAGGAGTGGTAACAAGCAGCATCTAAACCAGAAATGTCAGCCAGCAAGGAAGGAGACAGAAGAACAAAAAAGCCAATGCAAGATCATGTTCTAGGAATTTTGAAGTTTTGGTGATGACTTTAAGGCATATAGAAAAGGTTAAATTCTGACAAGCAAAGAGGATTGAATAATCAAAAAAAGGATTTTAAAATAGATCAAGTATTGCTTCTTGGCCTTTTGGCTAAGATCAAGTGTAAAATAGATCATGTATTTACATGGTTAAAACTAAAAGCGTCCTTGATGGAATAAAATTTACTGTTATACTTTGTGAGTTAAATTTTTATTAATTGAGTTGATAGACATGAAGAAATGTCTGAATTCATACAAAAATTATTATGCCAACAGTGTGAAGTTTCTAATCTGCAGATCACTCTGCTAGACCTTGAGTTTTAATAGAAGATTTTTTTTTTTTTGAGATGGAGTTTCACTCTTGTGCCCAGGCTCCATGGAGTCCAATGGCATGATCTCAGCTCACTGTAGTCTCCACCTCCCTGGTTCAAGTGATTCTCCTGCGTCAGCTTCCCTAGTAGCTGGGATTACAGGCTCGCGCCACCATGCCTGACTAATTTTGTATTTTTAGTAGAGACGGAGTTACTCCATGTTGGTCATGCTGGTCTTGAACTCCCGACCTCAGGTGATATGCCTGCCTCGGCCTCCAAAAGTGCTGGGATTGCAGGCTTGAGCCACGGCACCTGACTGATTTTTTAATTTAAAGACATTCTCATTTGATTAGGGATGCCACAGTATATATAATTCAATGTTGCATTTTGTTAGTTTTCTACGTTCTCATACAAATGACATATGCCATGGAGTATGAGGTATGCCAAGCTGTTGATTAGTTGGGCTTGGAAAGTTAAATACGTAAAGGAATTTAGGCTTGTGATTGGGTGACTGAAGAGACCAGTAATATGGAAATGAGTAAGGCATATGTAGGGAGGAAAAGGGCCTGAGGACATAATCTTATGAAGAGGTCTGAACCCAGGGAGTGAATCAGTGAATTAATGTCTGAATAAGTAAGTAAATGAAGAGAAGAATGAATACGTTCCTAGGCAGAAATTGTGATGTAAAAAAAAATCAATGAGAGATCAGCAGTAGACACCCAGGATATACTGAAGACAGAGACCACAGATGGGTAATTTGGTTTTAGCTCAGATAGCTCTTTCTCCTAAGGCTATTACAGTGTAGTGTCTGTAAGGGCTTGATGGTGAAACATACCATACCAAATCCAAGTTGCTAAGACTGATATCAATTTCAGATTCATGTATTAATACCATTGATTCTCAGTGGAATTTAAAAAAATTCCTAGTTGTGTCGAATTGAATGATGGTTAAATGGCTGGGCCATTGGCCAAGTATTAGGAAGTGTTTTAGTTTTAATACTTTGTGAGTTATGACACTGTGTGGTTGGGATCAGGAGCTACTTGTTAGGATATTGGTTACGCTAATAATAAGTAAGCAGTGATCCTTACAACCAATTCCCCCTTTTCCCCGCAACTGCAGGCAAATCCTTCCCTGGAACACAGAATTTCCACTTGGAGATCGGCCTCATTATTCTTTCTGTAGTGTTCGCAGTATGTCTTTTAGCCTGCTTGCTGGGAGTGGCTCTCCGAAAATTTAAAAGGCGCAATCAAGAACGTCTCAATCCCCGAGACGTGGAGTATGGCACCATTGAAGGGCTTATCACCACCAATGTTGGAGACAGCACTTTGGCAGTAAGTCATGACCCCACAGGGAATCCCAAGCATAAGGAAGATGTCTGGAGACACATTCTTATTTCGAGCATGAAACGCTAACCAGTAATGAGTGACTGAACAGTGTACACACATGCTGTTGGTTACTTATGTCCTAAACAAGCACATGCTGGCACCTGTGTAGTCTTCCCATATCAGAACAGCCATTTTCGACAGACATTTAAATAAAGGATGGGATTTATTTTAGTAGTGTTGGTAGTTAGTTACTTTTCTTTGAAGAGTAAAGCAAAAGAGACAGGAGAATGGTTGCCTGCAATTTTGGAGAGTTGGAATTTGTGGTCTTCAGTTACTCTATTTTTAGCCACGAAAGTGCTCTTTTAAAAAGGCACCTTTTGCTTACTATTAAAGATGAATTTCCTTTCTAGATTATCTCAGCACCCTGTAATTTAAGGCTTAAAAACTTGACATCCAAAAAAGCAGCTTTGAAATTTTGTATGCTCCTGTGGTGCCCCCTTGTGGAGTGCAGTCATTTGGTTAAACCCTTGTTGTCCAATAGAAACGTGTGCATCACATAGGTAATTTTACATTTTCAAGTAGGCACCTTAAAAATAAACAAATGAAAAAACCCCAAAAGTTTCTTAAAAGTAGAATTAATTTTAACAAATATTTAACCAAATGCGTCTCATTTTTGTCATTTCAACGTATAACTGATTAAAAAATTATTAATATACATTTTACATTCTTTTTGCTTTTGAAGTAAGTTTTCAAAATCTTGTGTATTTTACACCTATAGCATATATCAGTCACACTAGCCACAGTTTACTTGTTCATGGCAACGTGTCTAGTCACTAACCCGTTGGATTGCACAGTGTTAGAAACTATTGTATTTATACATTAAATTCTTTTGTGTATTTTTAATGATGAAATCACATTAAAAAGTGACTTTCACCTTTTATTTACCATTTAAAATTGCTTACCAAGTGTTCATTTTAAAGAAACTTTGAACTTTAAATGGGGAAGGTATATCACTTGCTGTAAATAGAAGGTTATCATAAAGTGCAAAAGAAAAAAATAACAACATTCTGCATGGATGTTATACTGAGTCTGATGCTTACTCTGAAAAAAATTTGAGATCTGTGGGTGTTAAGCGAGTGTAAGAGACATGCAAAACCAATTTGAGACTCTCCTTGTGACAATCTGATGAATTGAAAGGCAGTCAAAGTGATAACTTTCTAATGTGATTCACTGTTACTTAATGCTGTTGCCCATGTGTATTTGAAATCATTTCGCAGTAAGACTTGTTCTGCTATAAAACAAGTTTCCAAGTGCCAAATAGTTCTATGGTTACACTTGCCCTGCAGCTCCGCTGATGCTGGAGACTTCCCCTCACCAGTGGCCGTCTGGGTAGCTCAGATGCTACACCTGGACAATTGCAGGATCCGCCTGTGACACGTTGTCACAACATTTGGTGGTGCCTGATATGGGCTGGGAAACATCCCATTCTACTGCCTGCCCTATCACTGGGCCACTTTTTGGTATGTAAAAGGGGGAAGTAACCTTCTGTAGCTTCCACTTACCTACTGTTTAAACTGTGGTACAGTGGAACTGGGGAAAGCGAATGCAGTATAAGGACATTTCATTTCAAAAAGTAGAGAAATACAATTTTTTTGTTAGATATATACTTAGAAGTCTATTTCAAGCTTTAAGGAAAATTAAATGAGTTTATTGAGTTAGTAGCAAGAAGATGTGAGGATGAATCCTGACAAAGCTTTAGCAAAGCAAGATTCTAAAATAAGTTTGTTAGAACTTCATTCTTCAGAGCTGCTAACGTAACTAATTACCAAGGGCAATAATAGGAATATTTGGTACAAATTACCATTTAAATAGCTTTTAGAATTTTGAAAGAGGAATAGAGCATATGCCAAAATAGTCTTTTAAACTCAACCATGTCATATGACAGTATATCATGATATAATAACACAGTAAAGAACACTATTTAAAACACGTTATCATTGTTGGTCTGCATACTTACTTGCTTATTTAAGCAATATGCTCATTTGTGTATTTCAACAAAGCATACCCTTACTAAACTGCACATCTACATTGAAAAACAAGCCTTGGCCATGCATAGTGGCTCACACTTATAGTCCTAGCACTTTGGGAGGCCAAGGGGGAAGATCACTTGAGGCCAGGAGTTCGAGACCAGCCTCGGTAATATCGTGAGACGTTGTCTTTAATTTAAAAAAAGAAAAGAGAAGAACAAAAAGAAGACTTGGTATCTGGGAGTTGAGATACATGCTTATTACATGCTTGGGTTGATGTTTTTTTTCCCTTCCTTAGGTCTATGAACTGCATTTAGAAGCAGGATTATACATTATGAAAAAAACAAAACAGTTTAATTTTCAGAATTATTCTTCTTGAAGAAAGACTGAATGAATAAGGAGAAAAAAGAACCGCAAGAGAGAAAATGGTTAGGGAGATATGAAACTCTGCTTCATCTACACTCATTTTCTTGTTGATTATCCCTTTTGTGGTTTTTAAGGGTTCTAAATTTCTTCCGTTGGATGTTCAGCTTTTGGTAATTTTGCCGATCAACAGTACTTGACAGTGGTGCTCAGAGGAAGTGAAAGAAGATGAAATTCACACAAATCAATGTATTGCTTTAGTAGGCCAGCCACATGTTTGGGAAAGGATGAGCTTTGACAAATATTAACTGAATATTACTGCAATCCTACCTCTGTCATCCATGGACACAGTATTGTTTATTATCGATAACCTATGCCTGATACCAAAAGACATTCTGGTTCTTGGCTTATGCTGAGAGTAGGAAGGAAAACTTTTATCAATGAACTAACTGGGAATCTTTTTGCCAACACCTTCTTTTGTAGACGTTAACTTGGGATACTGGCTTTATGTTTTCAATGAAGGCTTTATTTGTTTCCTTCTCAGATTTGTGAGTGATTCATATTAAGAAATGACAAGTAGGTGTTAATATAATTTTGCTTCTCACCTGCCTAAAAGGAAACCTCCATCCAGGCAGCCCATTTCTCCCTGAGCGTACCAATTTAATGATCCACATGGTCGTTGGAGTCTTTTGTTACAAACCACATTAGAGTTGTTTGTTCCTTATTTCTAGTTTGTTTGTTCCTAATTAGAGTTCCTTAGTTGGTATGGCAACTAAAGTGAATCATTTGACAGATACTTAGTGAGCATAGCAGAATATGGTAAATTACACCCAGTTCTTGAAGTTGAAAGGACATCTCCCCCTTTCTGTTCCACCTGCTATTCTCTACTGTTTCCCTTGTGCTCGGCTCTGCTTCTTGGACTTCCTGATTTACACCTTCAACTTTGTCTGCTCAGCTTCTTTCATTAGATATTTTATTTTGAAACTCTGCATATAGGAAAGGACTGCTTCTCCTTCAGGAAAACTTATCATATATTAGGTAAGGTGCTAGCTTCTAGTATTCCAAAGAAATAAAACCAGTCCTTCTTCCTTCTTCCAGAGGAGCTTTACATGCACACTAACAGGCCATGCGTCCCGGGTTGCTGCCCCTCATGTGAGTTATAATGTCATGCATGCTAGTACTCCAAAGTGGGGGCTGTATTGCTCAATAGTTTCTTTTCCCCTTTGTCTTAAACTACAGGATTTATTGGATCATTCATGTACGTCAGGAAGTGGCTCTGGTCTTCCCTTTCTGGTACAAAGAACAGTGGCTCGCCAGATTACACTGTTGGAGTGTGTTGGTAATTCATTTTTTTCCTTTCTTTGTGGGTAATATGCAGTGTTGTGGTTTTCAAAGTAAGATGGAACTTGGAAAATCTGCTTTTTGTTGCCTGTTGTTTTCTTATTAAACTTAGGGGATGTGGTCACTATTCCGTCTGACTCAACGCTGGAGCACCTGAACTTGTTGAAGCTCTTATCAAAGGAGTCTGCTAATTAGTACAGAGAATGCCTAGTCAAAAGCTTTCAGTTGCAAGTGGACCCTTTGGGAGGATGAGAGAATGATTTCATATGATTGCTTTAAAATACCTATAGTAAGGAGCAACCATATCAATTCATTCTAAAAAAGCCCCAAATGTGCTCATTAATTTCAACTACAATTGTTCTCTTCTTAAAAAATGAATTGAAAGGGTTGCTCCTTACCATAGATATTGGGTACAAATTTATGTCCTTACCATAGATACTGGATATAAACTTATATCCTTTTTTTCAGTTTTAAGCTCATGAACATTTCATGTGTTTGTACACATCACAAATATTTTTAAAGATTATGGAGCAGTCCATGGCATGGTAGTGTAACTATACCCATACTGCTTGAGAAAGACTTTGCACACATTGCTTCTTTCTTTTGAGTTCTTAGAAAAAATTTCCAGGAATTGGGGGTTCCTGGATCAAAATTTGTGAAAATTTTTTATAGCTTGTTTCATATGCTGCCGATTCGCTCTCTAGGAAGATGGTACAAAGTGCCTATTCCCTGATTTTTGTTAGCTTTACTTTTACGTGGTGGGTATTTGCAAGCTGCATAACCATTTTCATAAGTTTCTCTTTAAGATGGCTTGCAAGGATGGCTGCAGTAGTAATAATGGGTTGGCAGCGTCTCTACACCTTCCTCCTAGTGCTCCTGATTTCTAAGGATGGACTCTGCAGCTCCTGCCATTGCATCTTTTGCTTTTGGGAAGTGACTCGTAAGCTGCCCCCACCACTTAGCTGCTGTTCTCCAGATTTTTTCTTGTTTTCATGGAAAGAGGGACACCCCAAGCTGAGTAGTAGAAAGGGGGATGGGCAGAGGTAGGAAGAGCAGTGGCTGCCACCCCAAGGCACAGGAATACCTGGCAGGAGCTTGGTTGTTCTTTCTCTAGGTCTACAACTATTGCCACTGTTTCCCCCTTCTCGCTTCTCCACAGCAGACTGTGAATAGAGAAAGATGGAAAAGCCCCAAATGTGCTCATTAATTTTAATCAGAGTTGTCCTCTTATATCAACTAGAATCTTATTTGATTATGAACAAGATTATCTGGGTAGTGGTGGGAAGACACTGAGGGGATCCATTTCCCTGTCTCACCCCCTAGCTCTCCTATCTCGTGCATGCTATCTCAAGACTAATCTTCAGAGATTGGCTCCAGAGTCCAAAGGGCAAATAGTGATGCACCTTTAAAATGTAGAACCACCTTTCTGGTTTGTAGATATTCTTCAGCATTTTTTTGAAACAGTATAAATATAATTACTGCATTTTCTTGAGTTAGGACTAAAGATTTTACTAAAAGCAATGCCTTTCAGTAGCTTGTAATTTGTTCATGTGGTTTAGCTTTTAGTAAAAATACATATGATAAACTGCATGGATGCTATGTTACCATTTTTGGTTTGAAAACTTGGGAAGTTGGGTTAGGGGAGTCATTTCTGGATGATGATCAGTGAAACTACAAATTTCAGGTGCCTTACGGGAGCCATTTGGTGGGGCTCCATGACCAGGGCCTTTGGGCAGCTCTGCTTTTGTTTTAGGGGCTTCCGCATCATGATGCATTTGCAGAAAGCATTTAACAACTTAAAAGCATTTAAAAACTATTGAAAAAATTTCTATTTCAATTTACCTACCTCAGCATCTCCTGCTTTCTTTGAAACAACAACTAAAAGGATTTGATGTAATTTTATGTCTACAATTCCCTGGGTTATTTTGCTCTCATTCCTAATGAGAAAATGAGGACAAAGGGAAAATAAAGATACAAAATAGAACCAAAGGCAGGAAAAGATGAGCATATCATTTGCTGGCAGCCAGTATTTGTAGTGTATCAGCACTAGCCCTCACCTTGAGCTATAAATGCTGGGCAAATTGCTATGACTTTATTAAAAGGAATCCCGTACTAAATTATATTTGTGTGACCTAACAGTGGCCCACAAGGAGCACTTGTTAGCCACATTCAACATCCTTTTGGGTTAGTTGTTGGTATTTAATAGGGACATGATTTTCTTGTCCCGTAGTGTAGATTTAGTGGTTGTGGTTATGATTCAGGTGTGTTTCCTGGACAGACCTGCTTCTCTCTCCATGTTTGGGTTTTCAGTGGCTTAGTGTTCCAGCAAAAAACTGTATTCCTGTAGCTGCAGGTGGTGCTGCAGCTGCTAAGTAGAAGCTGTGTGATTCCAGCAGCCACTTGCCTGGGTAAAAAGCCCCACTCCCCTGCAAGTTGTATGTCTTGCTTTGTTATCCAGGCTGATTATACCCCTTGTTGATCCTCATAGTCTTGTGGTAATTACCTCCTCCTCCAACCTCCCTGATCACAACTACCTATAATTAAAAAGAAGAATGGAAGAGGGAGCATGTAGTTCGACGAGCTGACAAGTGTGTTGCTGCTGCAACAGGGGGCCATGCACCAGAAAGATGAGATCACAAGTGGCGTTGCCACATTTTCCAAAATGTATTCTCCAAGTGACATTTTCAGTGTAGACCACTGGTAGCATCACGGGAGCCGTCTCACAAACAAATACCCATGACCAGTGTCAGAAGAAGTCAGAGCTGTCCTGGGATTATGTGTGTATTTAAGACTTTGCATATCCTCTTTTGAAATACATCTTCCGCCAAGAGATCTTTGTGGATAGCAGTGGCTGCTTGTCGATCCCCTACACAGTATCACAGCATTATGTTTTGTTTTGTTTTTGTTTTTTAATCCTTTAAAAACATTTTATACTTAATTGTTCTCCTTTGTGGAAAAAAAATGCATATCTAAATTCACCAATTTGAACTTAGAAAGTGCCTATGTTGAACCTGTGTGGAGGGAAGGAACCAAGGAGGGAATTCAATTTACTGATGTAAACTTTTTTGGCTTTTAGAACACAATTGAAATCTAATAATCTGTACCATTTCCTAAGTTTTACTTTCATGTGTTTTAAAAATCATATGCATTTTATACCTTTCAACAGAGGAATTTAAATGTAAACTGAGTAATTAGCAGCTAATTATACAATGCGGATACAGAAGGCAGTTTGTTACCACAATGTGGTAGATGAGAGGGGCAGCTTCTACCTTATTTTTGTATGTCTTTATAGACCAAAAAAAAAACTAAACTAAAAATTAAAGGTTGTGCTATTTATATTCCCAAGCTGAGTTTCTCCAGTAAGGAATGGAAGGGAGTAAGAGTTGCCTGCACTAAATTAATTGGCTTATTCTTAATGATAGGCTGGCTACCTACAAAACGCCTACTGTTCCGTGTCACCTATGTTTTGTTTTCCATAGGGAAAGGCAGGTATGGTGAAGTGTGGAGGGGCAGTTGGCAAGGGGAAAATGTTGCTGTGAAGATCTTCTCCTCCCGTGATGAGAAGTCATGGTTCAGGGAAACAGAATTGTACAACACTGTGATGCTGAGGCATGAAAATATCTTAGGTAAGTACAAGGATAACTCCCTCATTAATTCTATCTAGAGAGAAATAATTCTCTGCCTTTGCTCTCTCTGTTTTGGTGAATGTGAATTTGAGAGTGTCTCCTAAAAAGCAATATAGGGATCCTTAGCATTTATATGCTGTTTAATTTTCTCAAACACAAGTTTCTTATTTAAATCTGCAAATAAGTTTTAAGACTCTCTGGATGATGAAAAAGAAATCCACTATTGCTAATTCTTATTCCTACATCTGCAGATCGTTATTTAAATAACAAAAATTTGCCCCATATTGTTCACTTCAAGGCTCATTGGTTGTTCTACTTACCCCACCCTTTTTGAATATTTATTACTTGAATCAAACTAAGAAAGATCTTTGGACTATTTCCTAGAGATTCACAGCTCCCAGGGATATCGTAATTAAATGCACATTCCCTCAAACTAGGCATCATTTTTAAAACCCAGATTTGCAGAGGGATTCAGGATACATTTTAATTTAGAAACTAAAGCTTAGCAACATTTGTGAAATATGTAAAGTGCCTGTTGAAATACTGCTATGGCAGTATAAAGGGTGAGCATACTCCTTAGGCCCATTGACTTCTGTAGTTTTGAAAGTTTCCCTAAATGTGTTTATACTGGTATGTGTATGGTGAATGCTGCCTGGAGTACTTCTTCTATAGTGGATATAAAGTTTGGATAGAATTTAACTCTGTATAGGATAGTGTTGGCCACTTTAGGCTATTGGATTAGGTCTGGCTCATAGGAAGGCCATTGCCAGAATTTATTTCTATTTTAGCACTGCCAATTTAGTATTTAAATGAGTCAAGTTGTCTGCAAATAATGATTTGACAGTTGTCCAAAGCTTCAAAGCTTTGCTTCCGTAGTGTGGTGGTGATGTTCCATCTCAGAATTGTTTCAGTTTCTGTAGTTGATTTCTCACTTTTGCTTATCCATCGGGTCCTAGTCATCACTTAATCCTCCTCACCTCAGCTGTCAGCTTTCCCTTTCCAATTCATCTCTCCACTTGGAGTTGTCTTTCATTGGGGAGCAGAGATCTTCCTGCTCAGTGTCTTTGATGACTCCCAAATTAGCCTTCGACACTTGTGACTGCTATTCAAGACTCCCTGTTTTGGGGCTCCAAGGAATCACTTAACCATCCTTTACAAGTATGCCCCGTTCAGCTACTACAATACTGGCCATTCCTGGGGCTTACCACAAACATTTGGGTCTCATTGTCCTTCCTCTGGTCACTCTTGATCACTCACTCTCCCTTTCACATCCTCCAACCATTCCTTCCTCCGTCAAAACCTCTCGGCCCATTTTAGTTTTGCCCAGTGGCATTAATTGTGCTTTTCTGCACTCCCTCACTTTTTACCTGTGCTCTAACTCTTAATCTCACCGCCTTGTGTTGCAGTTAAATGTCTGTGTGTAACAAGAATCGTGACAGCAGTAACAACAAACGTGTAGTGGATGGTTACTATGCAGTAACCACGGCTTTAGGTGCATTATGTGCCTTTTTTCATGGAACTTTCACCGCAACCATAAGAGAATAGGTACTCTTATTTTCCCAGTTTTAGATGTTGTGGTAACCAATATACAGAGAGGTTAAATAGTGGAGGTGGGAATCCCACCAGGCAGCCTAACTCTTAACCACAGTGTTGTACTCAAAACGCAAACATTCTTTAAAAGTGCCTTTGCATTGTAGCTATATAATTCACACTTAAGCAATAAACAGTTGGAAAAAAAAACCCTGCTTATTTAAAAGTAATTTTTTTCCTGATGATCTAGAGCATAATTAAAGTGACAGATAAAATTCTTCCCTAAGACCTAAGGGGCTTAGCAAAGGTGAGAGAATAAAAATGTGTTTGTTATTATTTATTTGTTTAATCAGAAGCTTCTCTTTCTTGGGGGAAGAAATCAGTAGAGGCCACACACATGTAGAACCATAACTTAATTTCTTTTTGAGTGGTGCTTTTAGAATTTGGAGTATTTTTGAAAAAATCATTAAAGATTAGTATTATTTGGTTTAAACGATTAAAGCAGAAATATTTTCTATATTAAGAATACCTGATGTTCAACAACACATTTTGATTCATATTGTGGCCAGCTAAGGGCCCCAAGAGAAACAGCTTCAAGGGGAAAAAGCAGATTGGAGAATAGAGAAGGAGTGGGAGGCTCAGGGCTGGCCATGGGGATAGGCTCATAGGAAGAGAGAGAAAGAGGTAGAGGGTGAAGGTGCTGAAATATTATTCAGTTGGCTTTCCATATGTCCCATAGGTGAAAATATCACATTATTTTTTCCTCTGAGTAGAAATCAGTTTGTCTGGGGACACTATGGCATAGTTGGTAAGATCCTGGGTTTCTTAGAATCAGACCTACAGGGACCATTACTGACCTACTACCGGTGATGTGATATACCTACTTTGTGTGGTTTTTGGAGGATTGCATATAAAGTTCCAGGCACTTAGTACTCAATAATTATTGGGGGCTTCTGTTGTGGTTGCCGATGATGAAGGTGATGATCGAATCGGGGACCTTTCTTGGCTTACAGAGCCTTCCTGTGCAAGGTGTCAGAAGAGCTAGTACCAAATTCAGAGTTGATAGCAACTTAAATAGCTGTGTGATCCTTGGCATCTCCCAGCAGCAACTTTATTATCTGTAAAATGAGCATAATGATGTCTATCTTACCAGCTTGTTGAGAAAAATCTCATGAGAAAATATATGTGAAAGTGACATAAATTTTATATAAAGTACTATGCAAGTATAAAGCATTTTAATGTATTTTCTTTTACATTTTCATAAGTCATTTAATTTTTCTTCAAGCCATATCTGTCTTAAAAAATTCTTTTTTTCTCACCTCTTTTTAAGTCCCAAGCTTCACTGTCTACCAGCGTGGTACATATATGTGAGAATAATCCTAGAAAGGCACCTCTGTAGCAGAAAAGGCAAGCACACGTCACAATTTATTTCATAAGATAGGAAGTGCTCCTAACTTCCAGACAATCTTGTGCATGCTGAAAAGTTTCTTCCAGATGTCTAGAAAGAAATCTCTTCCTGGTTGGGCACGGTGGCTCATGCCTGTAATCCCAGCACTTTGGGAGGCCAACGTCAGGAGTTTGAGACCAGCCTGGCCAACATGGTGAAACCCCATCTCTACTTAAAATATGAAAAATTAGCCAGGTGTGGGTGGCGGGTACCTGTAATCCCAGCTGCTCAAGAGGCTGAGGCAGAAGAATTGCTTGAACCCAGGAAGTGTAGGTTGCAGTGAACTGAGATTGCACCACTGCTCTCCAGCCTGGGCAGCAAGAGTGAAAAGTCTCAAAACAAAGAAAGAGAAATATCTTCCAACCTCTTCATCCACATATGTCAGTCTCTTACTTCACTTCAAGATCAGTTTAGTTGCTACTTCCTGATGGAAGCCTCTTGTAACATCTAGTCTGAAGTACTATAATTTCCTGCTCTGGCTCACATTGCCCTTTATTATAGTACTATAATATATATTATAGTACTTTTCACATTTTTTGGTAATTTTTTCATTTTTATGTCTGTCTTCTTTAGCCAACAAACACTATCATCTTGTTTTTTGTGTGTGTGATTGACAAAGAGCATCATAAATGCTCATTATATTTGGTTGGTTACTTTTTGTATTTGGTGAATCAATCATTTAATGTAAACTCACCCCCTTTATTTCACATCTGAGCAGACATAGGCTAGGGAGCCTAATTGAGTTGCCCAGTATTACACAAGTAAATCACAGGCAGTGTCAGGACTAGAATACAGTATTGAGGTTTTAGGTTTCATGTTCTTTTAGGATAGCTGATGAATGGTCTGTTCCTGAAATATCAACTTGCTGAAGGGCTTGGCACTATCATTATGAGTGAGCACAGAGAGATTATTGCTATCTGACTCTTAAGGAATGTGAAATATTTTTTAAAATGTTACTTACAATGAAATGGATATGAAATTTTCCCTTTTATTAGCAGTGCCCTTGTAAGGAATAAGTGCTATTATTTTTCTCTGTTGATGCTTCTATAAACCCCCTCTTATTGGAAATTACTCAGTTTAATTACTTTTTGTTACAGATGGCATTTACTCTGCTAGGTCAGTTTGTAAATACTTAAAAGTTATAATGTGGAATTCTCACGTGTATTAATTTTGTTCTTGCTCTCTCCAGGTTTTATTGCTTCAGACATGACATCAAGACACTCCAGTACCCAGCTGTGGTTAATTACACATTATCATGAAATGGGATCTTTGTACGACTATCTTCAGCTTACTACTCTGGATACAGTTAGCTGCCTTCGAATAGTGCTGTCCATAGCTAGTGGTCTTGCACATTTGCACATAGAGATATTTGGGACACAAGGGAAACCAGCCATTGCCCATCGAGATTTAAAGAGCAAAAATATTCTGGTTAAGAAGAACGGACAGTGTTGCATAGCAGATTTGGGTAAATTTCTAAAAAATATTTTTTTCATTACCAGTTTTACTTTTATTTCAATGTTTAGCTGAGTTGTGTTTCTCCCCCACAACATGTTATGAAAAATTTAAACATGCAGAAAAGTTGAAAGTTTACAATGAACACCATTATACCCACCACATAGATTCTCACATTAACATTTTATATCCTTAAACATTATTATGTATTTATCCATCTATTCACCTCCCCATCCATCAGTCCATCTCAACCTTTGATAGAGTTCAAAGTAAATTGCAGACAGAGGAATCCTTGCTTCTAATGATTTCAACATGCACACTAGTATATTATTGGCAAGAGTGCATTATTTGCTTTTTCTTTTTCAGGCAAAATTTGTATACTGTGAGATATACAAATCTTAAGTACCTTCTGAGAGTTTTGACAAATGCTGTAAAACCCAAACCCCTGTTGAGATACAGTTTCCCATTACTGTTGACAGTTACCTCAAGCTCATTCAGTCAGTCCCTGCCACACTCCACCTCAGAGGTAACCAATACTGTTGCATTCTGATTTTGCAAACCTTCACATGATGTAGGTGCACAATAAATACTCTGTAGAATTAGTTTGTCTTAAAAGTGGTCTCTAAAGTCATTCTGTAACCAAGGGAAAAGAATCCAGTTAAGAAATAGGACAATAATCCCCAAACTGACTCACTCTGTTCCCTGTTAGGATGGTTCATTCTTATGGTGTTAGAATGGTACTCAATGTAGCTTTAATTGCATTATAAAGAAGAGTATTTTCATTTATAGTGGCATTTTATATAAAACCATGTTCATCCTGGATTCCTAGAATATTGGCTGAATAATTGTGCTAATGAGAACTGAATTGTAATAACTATATTCAATTCAGTGGACTATTCAGAGCCTTCTACGTGATTAAATGTAGTTTATATGATATTCATATTATCGAAATTATTGTTAGACTGATAAAGATTTAGACAAAAATAGCTTTAATTATGTAAATAACAAAATTTATTTGTGTTCGTTTTTAAACATAAGGGATTTCACGTGTTAGGAAAATTTACTTCCTTTGGATCCCTTTAAAGTCTTTGCTTTTATATTGAGAAATTACAGTGTTTCTTAAGTAGGAGAAGAAAGATTTTAGGTTAAGCATCGAAAGAGCATGGCCCTAAAATTTTTTGCAGGCATTCTTAGTTGTGGTGGAGAGGTCTTTTATGGCTTATTCCATGGCTCTTAGAGCCAGGGTGATTTCTTTTTAAATTCTGGCTTTCTCAATTATTAACCCTGTATTTTTGTGCAAGTCTATTTATCTATTTACCTGGCCCAAGTGCTGGCACTGCTTACACTCAGTGAGACAGGGACAGTGAGGGCAAAGGAGGGTGGGGCTGGGAGGTGGCCAAGAAGAACTCCAGGGCTTGACATTGTGCCCTGTACTTCTGCGTTGTTAGAAACTTTCATAACAGTGTGATCATATATTATTCATATAACGAAAAAATAATGAAGCCCAACTCACAGGATTCTGGTAAGGCTTCGAAATATTATAAATGTCTGGCAAATTATAAGGATTCAAGTTGTAGCTGCTGTTATAATCCAGTGGTCTGGGGAGGGTGGATAAATTGAGGCAGCTCTTGGTTTTGGTTTATGGGACTTGGTGGGGAAGGAGTTGAGGGGAGCTTTGTGGTAAGTCCAGCTAATTAATTCTTCAACTGCATTTCTTTTGGCTTGTAACCTTCCAATTAGATATATTGGTTTGTATAAAAATCTGTTAAGGAGTTATTTTTCAGGATATGGTAAACAATGCAGTACAGGAAACAACTCCAAGATCATAATTTGTATATAATTTTTCAGTGTATACCTAGCAATTAAGCATCACTTATTAGAAATAGTACTCAATGATTAATCCTGCAGAAAGGTCAGTATTCTATTGATTGATTGATTGATTGATTGAGAGAGGGTTTTACCCTGTTGCCCAGGCTGATCATAGGTCACTGCAACCTTGATCTACTGGGCTTAAGCAATCTTCCTGCCTCAGTGTCCCGAAATAGCTGGGACTACAGATGTGCACCACCGCACCTGGGTAACTTTTTTTGGTTCTTGGTAGAAGTGAGGTCTCATTATGTTGCCTAGGATGATCTTGAACACCTGAGCTCAAGTGACTATCCCATCTTGGCCTTCCAAAATGCTGAGATTACAGATGTGAGCCATTGTGCCTTGCCTATTTTTCTAACTAATTATTAAAAAATGCAAATGTTATAATGATCACTTAAATCCTGAACACCTAAATCCAAAAATTATTAAAACGTTGCCAGGTTTGCTTTATCAGTCTGTGGTGGTGTGTATAGTTTTGCCAGTCCATTTGAAAATAAAGTGTTTCAGGCATCACAACACTATACTCCTTAGTACTTCCAAACACATCCCTTGAAAATACTTTAAAATCTGTGTTCTGCATAATCAGTTCATCATATCTACAGATTCTTGATAATTCTGTAGTATCATTTGATGTTCATTTTCAAATATTTCCAGTTTTTTCAAAAAAGAACTCAGGCACAGTTTACAAATTGCATCTGGTTTTTTGTCATCTTTAGTGTAAAAATTATTTATTACTAAGAACAAATTACTTGTATTAATTTAGCAGCTTACAACAACACAGATTTGTTATCTCACACAGTCCCTTGAAGGTCAGGAATCTTAGAATGACTTAGCAGTGTGGTTCTGGCTCAGGGTCTCATGAAGGTTATAGTCATCTGAAGGCTCAACCGGAGCTGTAGGATCCAACTCTCTGATGACACACTTACAGCCATGATTGGCAGCAGGCCTCAGTTCCTTGCAGTGGGATCTCCCGACAGGGCTTCTTGAGTGTCTTTATATATAGTGCATGATGAGTGAGCTGAGAGGGACAAACAGTAAGTCTTTTATAATTTTATAATGACTTTTATGTCCTAATTGTGAAGATACCCACTGTCACTTCTGCCGTATTCTATTCAATAGTCCAGCATACACTCAAGGGATGGGGAATTATGCTTCACCTGGAGAATCTAGCTGTGTTGGCTTTAAAATGTGTCCACAAGTTCTTTGAAGCTTCTCCCATCTTCAGAATATCTCCATGTTCTATTTAACCTGCACCTTTTACATATTCTGGTATTTAGACTCTTTGGTTCTGGAAATGGTGGAGGGATATACTGTAGTCTCCTCTTATCCGTGGGGAATACCTTCCAATATTCCCAGTGGATTCCTGAAACCCAGGATAGTATCAGATTCTATATATACTATGTTTTTTTCTATTACATATCTATTATAGTTTAATTTATAAATTAGGCACAGTAAAAGATGAACAATAAGTAATAATAAAATGGAACAATGATAGCAATATGCTATAATAAAATTTATGTGAGTGTGGCCTCTCTGTCTCAAAGTGTCTTAATTGTACAGTACTCGCCTATTTTTGGACCGCAGTTGACTGTGGGTAACTGAAGCATAAGGGGGTCTATTGCATTGGATTTGGGAGGTGTTCATAGTATCCATAGAATCTTGGGGTTGATTATAAAAGTAGAGGAAAGAGGAACCCGTTTTAGTTGAATGCAGTTCCAGTATATTTGCTAATGATGAAGGATGAGATGAGGTGTGCTAGCTTCCTGATGTTATATGAAATTGTCATGCCCTACATTCAAAGCCATGGAGTGGAAGATGAAGCATTCTCAGATACGGCTTGAGAGATCCCCAAGGGATACTGGGATCGCAATGGTTTACAGGGACTGCCTGCTCCAGTTCAGCACTTTTCATTACAACAAATGTTATAGGAATCGTTTTCAGTCAGTCTGCATATACATCAATAACATAAAATCATCCTCAAATAAAGCATGCATGTATCTGTCTGTCCCCGCTGGCCAGTGAAGAAGGCCCATTCCCTAGTTGACAGGAATTCTGGAATGAGTCATGCTTGACCGGGCGCGGTGGCTCAAGCCTGTAATCCCAGCACTTTGGGAGGCCGAGGCGGGTGGATCACGAGGTCAAGAGATCGAGACCTTCCTGGTCAACATGGTGAAACCCCGTCTCTACTAAAAATACAAAAAATTAGCTGGGCATGGTGGCGTGTGCCTGTAATCCCAGCTACTCAGGAGGTTGAGGCAGGAGAATTGCCTGAACCCGGGAGGTGGAGGTTGCGGTGAGCCATGATGGCGCCATTGCACTCCAGCTTGGGTAACAAGAGTGAAACTCGGTCTCAGGAAAAAAAAAAAAAAAAAAAAAAGCATTTGAAAGCCATTTAACCCGAGAGTTGTGCTTTCAATTGAGATCCAGTTAAATGCCCTCTGTTTCGGTGATTCTAGAGAAAGGCCTGTGGGTTTGGTCAGCATTATTGCTTAGATAAGCAGCTCTTCCTTTAGGAATAAAGCAGTGCTTATAACACTCTGCCCTTTATGTGGTGATAAATTACTTCAAATACTCTATCTCACACTGTTGGAAATTTGTGTTTGGAGACTAGTGAGAGCAGTGGTGGAACTCGAGAGCTTAATTTGCTTCTTGTTAAGCCAGTTTGAGGCTCACATTTAATATGTGAGCCTGTTTTCCTGTGGACTTCAAACACTGGCCACATATTGGCTTAGTGCATTGGTCTACCATTTACCCAAAACTTTTTGTCTCTTAGAGGTTCATATATTAACCTAATAGCCTCAGAATGTTTCTGCCAGTCGCTTTTCTGCTCTCACCCCAGAAATAATCACAAAGGGCATTCTAGGGATTATTCTGAGTATAATGCAGCAGTGACCCTGGGTCCACAAGAGGGCACTTTTGATTGGGGTTAGTTAAAAATCCTTCAGCAGCCTGTTATGAGAAAGGAAGTGAGTTGGTTACATTGTTATCTTCTTCCTTTCAGGCTTGGCAGTCATGCATTCACAGAGCACCAATCAGCTTGATGTGGGGAACAATCCCCGTGTGGGCACGAAGCGCTACATGGCCCCGGAAGTTCTAGATGAAACCATCCAGGTGGATTGTTTCGATTCTTATAAAAGGGTCGATATTTGGGCCTTTGGACTTGTTTTGTGGGAAGTGGCCAGGCGGATGGTGAGCAATGGTAGGTATCTGATCTAATATAATATTGTCTTAATCCAGGTTCTCTTGATCTAGCTACCTTTACAACAGCAGAAGGGACTATTGAAGTTCACATTGTTCTTTGAATCATGCTTGTCAAGTTACAGGCTTTCATATTTGATTTATGGCTGGTAGATGGCATGTAACAGCTTTTATGTTTGAAATACACAACAGCAAGTGATGGTTGAAAAACAGTATTTCTGGAAGAGACTAGCCATTCCTTGGTTTTTCTTTGGATTTGCTCCATATATCTTTTCTTTTAAATTTTCAAATTGATACATAATACTTGCATTTATGGGGTATATGTGATATTTTGATAAATATATATAATATGTAGTGCTCAAATCAGTGTATTTAGGCTGTACGTCACCCTGAACGTTTATCTTTGTGTTGGGGACATTTCAAATAGTCTCTTCTAGGTATTTTGAAATATATAGTATATTATGTTAACTATAGTCACACTACTGTGCTATTGAACATTAGAACCTATTTTTTCCATCCAGCTCTATATTTGTATCCATTAACCAACGTCTCTTATAACCTTATTTGTCTGTTTTTGTTTTTGTTGCCTATGTTTTAGAGGTCTTAGCCATAAAATTTTTGCTTAGATGAATTCAAGTGCTTCTCCTGTGCTTTCTTCTAGTATTTTTATAGTTTGGGGTTTCAAATTTAAGTATTTAGTTTGTTTTGAGTTGATTTTCTTATCTGGTATGAGATAGGAGTCTGGCTTCATTCTTCTGCATATGACTGGCTATTCAATTTTCCCACCACCATTTATTGAAGAGGGTATCCTTTCCCCAAATTATGTTCTTAGCACCGTTGTGGAAAATCATTTGGCTGTAAATATGTGGATTTATTTCTGGTTTCTCTATTCCGTTCCATTAGTCTATGTGTCTTGTTATATCAATACCATGCTGTTTTGACTACTATGGTTTCATCAATTTGGAAGTCAGGTAATGTGATGCCTCCAGCTTTGCTCATTTTGCTCAGTATTGCTTTACTATTTGGAGTCTGTTGTGAATTCATACAAATTTTAGGATTGTTTTCTCTGTTTCCATGAAGAATGTCATTTGTATTTTGATAGAGTTTGCAGTGAATTTGTAGACTGCTTTGAGTAGTATGGTCATTTTAACAATATTAATTCTTCTAGTTCATAAGCATGGGATGTCTTTCCATTTGTTTGTGTCCTCTTCAACTTTTTTTCATCAGTGTTTTGTAGTTTTCCTTGTAGAAGTGTTAATTCTTAGATTTTTGTTATTTTTATTTTTTTGGTGGCCATTGTAAATGGGACTGCTTTCTCGATTTCTTTTTCAGTCAGTTTGTTGCTGGTATATAGAAACAGTACTGATTTTTGTAACCTGTATTTTTAGTTTTTGAGAAATCTCTACAACTGTTTTCTGTAATGACCCTATTCATTTACAGCTCTTGTCAGTTCTAAGAGATTTTGGTGAGTTTTAGTTTTTTTTAGATAAAAGATCGTGTCATCTGCAAAGAGGGACAATTTGACTTCCCTTTTTCCATGTTGGATGCCTTTTATTTCTTTGTCTTGCCTGATTGCTCTGGCTAGGACTTTTAGTAATATTTTGAATAAGAATGGTGAAAATAGGGATTCTTGTCTTGTTCCACTTCTTAGAGAAAAGGCTTTCAGCTTTTTCCCATTTAGTACAAATTTACCAGTGAGTTTGTTGCATATGGCCCTTATTATGTTGAAATGTGTGTATTCCTTCTATAACTACTTTGTTAAGTTTATATCATGAAGAGATGTTGAATTTTATCAAATACTTTTTCTGTGTCTATCGAGATGATTGTAAGATTTCGTAAGGTTTTTGTCTTTGATTTTGTTGATGTGATGTATCACATCAATTGATTTGCATCACTGGAATAAATCCCACTTGCTCATGATGTGTTATCTTTATGTGTTGTAGGATTCAGCTTGCTAGTATTGTGTTTAGGATTTTTGCATCTATGTTCATTAGGGATATTGGCCTATAGTTTTCTTTCTTTGTTGTGCCATTGTCTGGTGCTGGCCTCATAGAATCAGTTAGGGACAGTTCAGTCCTCTTCAATTTTTTGGAATAGTTTGAGAAGGATTGCTGTTAGTTCTTCTTTTTAAGTGTGGAAGAATTCAGCAGTAAAGCCAGCCAGTCTTGAGATTTTCTTTGTGGGGATACTTTTTATTACTGATTCAATCTTGTTACTCATGGTCTGTTCAGTTTTTAATTTCCTTTTGGTTCCATCTAGGTAGATTATATCCATTCCCTCTAGGTTTTCCAATTTGTTTCTAATAATTTCTGATGATTCTTTGTATTCCTGTGGTATCAGTCATAATGTCTTCTTTTTTGTTTCTGATTTTATTTACTTGGGTCTTCTCTCGTTTTTTTCTTGGTTAGTGTAGTTAACGGTTTATCAGTTTTGTTTACCTTTCCAAAAAACTAACTTTTTATTTCATTAATCCTTTGTATTATTATTACCTTTTGGTTTCTATTTTGTTTAGTTTTGCTGTGATCTTTCTTATTCTATTAATTTTGGGTTTGGTTTCTTTTTGCTTTTCTAGTTCCTGGAGGCCTCTCTTTAGATTCTTTATTTGAAATCTTTCAACTTTTCTGATGTGGGTGTTTATTGCTACAAATTTCCCTGTTATCACTTCTTCTGTTATTGTTTTTGTTATTGTTGTGTTTCCATTTTATTTGTTTCAAGAATTTTTTTTATTTCCTTCTTAATTTTTTCACTGACCCAGTGGTTGTTCAGGAGCATATATATATATATATATATATATATATATATATATATATATTTTTTTTTTTTTTTTTTTTTTTTTTTCATTTCCACGTGTTTCTACAGTTTCCAGAGTTTCTCTTGTTACTGATTTCTAGCTTTATTCCATTTGCTGAGATTTGTTTTGTGGCCTAACATATGGTCTATTCATATGATGATGAGAATAATGTATATTCTGTAGCTGTTGGATAAAATGTTCTGTAAATGCCTGTTAGGTCCATTTGGTCTGAAGTACATTTTAAATCTAATGTTTCTCGGTTTTTTTTGTCTACGTGACCTGTTCAGTGCTGAGAGTAGGATGTTGAAGTCCCCAGCTATTGCTGTGTTGGACTCTTATTTATCCCTTTAGGTGTAATAATAATTGATTTGTATAAAAATGTTCCAGGCTAGTTGGGGTTGCCTCACTCCTGTAATCCCAGCACTTTGGGAGGCCAAGGCAAGCAGATCACGAGGTCAGGAGTTTGAGACCAGCCTGGCCAACTCTACTAAAAATACAAAAAAAAAAAAAAGAGCCAGGCATGGTGGTAGGCACCTGTAGTCCTAGCTACTTGGGAGACTGAGACTGGAGAATCACTTGAACCTGGGATGTGGAGGTTGCAGTAAGCTGAGATTGCGCCACTGCACTCCAGGCTGGGTAACAGTGAGACTCCATCTCAAAAGAAAAAAAAAAAAGCTCCATTGTTGGGTGCATATATATCTAGAATCATGATATTCTCTCTCCCTTTATCATTATACAGTTGACCTTGAACATCACAGGTGTGAACTGCATGATTTTTTTTTAGCCACATGTGAACAACAACAACAAAAAATACACTATTCATGAGCTACAAAGCTGAGTATACAGAAGGCCTGCTTTTTATATCTGTGGGTTTCATTGACTGTGTATGGATTTTGGTATAGATTGGGGGTCCTGGAACCAATCCTTCATGTAGATGGGGTATAGATTTGGTATAGATTGGGGGTCCTGGAACCAATCTATACCAAATCTATATACCCCCAATCTATACCCATTTTGGTATAGATTGGGTGTCCTAGAACCAATCCTCCACTGTACTGAGGGACCACAGTACAGTGACCTTTTCTGTCTCTTTTTACAGTTTTTGACTTAATGTCTGTTTTATTTGATAGAAGTATAGCGACTTCTGCTTGCTTTTAGTTTTCATTTGCGTGGAATATCTTTTTTTATTCCTTTACTTTCAGTCTATATGTGCCTTAACAGGTGAAGTGGGTTTCCTGTAGACATCATATGGCTGGGTCTTGTTTTTAATCTATTTAATCAGTCTATATCTTTTAATTGGGAGATTTAATCTGTTTATGTTCAAAATTATTATTTATAGGAGAGGACTTATTTCTGCCTTTTTCTTAGTTGTGTTCTGCTTGTTTTGTATATCCTTTGTTTCTTCTTCTGTTTTTTTTTTTTTGTTTGTTTGTTTGTTTGTTTTGGTGTGTGGTTTGTATATTTTCCTCTTTAAATTTTAATTTTTTCTCTTTCTCATTTTTGTACCTGCTCTACCAGTGCTTTATGCTTTTATGTGTTTTCATGATGGCATATATCATCCAGATACAGTATTTCCTAATGTGTTTCTTGTAGGGCCAGTCTAGTGATGATAAATTCCCTCAGTTTTTGCTTATCTGGGAAATACCTCATTTTTCCTTCATTTAAATGGATAGCTTTGTTGAATGTAGTATTTTTGGCTGACAGTTTTGTTTGTTCTTTCAGCATTTAAATATGTCATTTCATTCTCTCTTGGCCTGTGAGATTTCCGCTTAGAAATACTGTCAGTCTGGTAGAAGTCTTGTATATGTGATTTGATGCTTTTATCTTGCTGTTTTTAGAATTTTCTCTTTGTCATTGACTTTAAAAGTTTGTAATGTGCACTGGACAATACCATTTGGGGATGAATCTTTTTGGGAATCTTTGAGCTACCTCTATGTGGATGTCTATATACCTCTTGAAAGAGGTGGGAAGTTTTCAGCTTTTTTAATGAGGATAGGGATACATTTTCTATGCATTTGCCCATTTCTTTTCCTTCTGGAAATCCCAAAATTTGAATATTTGGTTGTATAATGATGTCCCATATTTCACATAGGCTTTGTTTGTTCCTTTTTGGTTGTGTGTTTGTTTGTTAGGCTGGTTATTTCAAAAGATGTGTTTTCAGGTTCAGAAATCTTCCTTCTGCTTGATTTAGTCTCTTGATTGCATTTTAAAATTTCATACATTGAAAACCTCAGTAGTAAGATTTCTGTTTTATTCTTTTTTAAAAATATATATTTATCTTTTAATTTTTTAAAAATTATTTTCATCGTTTTTTTGGGAAACATGGTATTTGGTTACATGAGTAAGTTCTTTAGTGTTATTTGTGAGATTTTGGTGCACTGATCACCTGAGCAGTATACACTGAACCTAATTGGTAGTCTTTTTTCTCTGACCCGCCTCCCACCCTTTCCCCCAAGTCCCCAAAGTCTGTTGTATCAATCTTAGTTGCTCTGCATCCTCATAGCTTAGGTCCCATTTATGAGTGAGAACATAAAATGTTTGGTTTTCATTTCTGAGTTACTTCATGCAGAATAATAGTTTCCAGTTCCATTCAGGTTGCTGTGAATGCCATTAACTCATTCTTTTTTATGGCTGAGTAGTATTCCTATGTGTATACACACACACACACACACACACACACGTGTACACACACATATATAATTTCATATATATCTCATTGTATGTATCTCTCAAATATATCATAATTTCTTTATTCACCTGTTGATTCATGCACATTTGGACTGGTTCTATGTTTTGGCAATTGCAAATTGTGCTGCTATAAATGTATGAGCAAATATCTTCTTTGTATATTGACTTCTTTCCCTCTGGATAGATACCCAGTAGTGGAATTGGTGAATCAAATTGTAGTTCTACCTTTAGTTCTTTAAGGAATCTCTACACTGTTTTCCATGGTGGTTGTACTAGTTTACATTCCCACCAGCAGTGTAGAAGTGTTCTCTTTGCACTGCATCCATGACAACATTTGTTATTTTTTGATTTTTTGATTATGGTCATTCTTGTGGAAGTAAGTTGGTATCACATTGTGGTTTTGATTTGCATTTCTCTGATCATTAGATATGTTGAGTATTTTAAAAATATGTTTGTTGGCCATTTGTATATCTTCTTTTGAGAATTGTCTATGCATGTCCTTAGCCCACTTTTTGATGGAATTGTTTGTTTTATTTTCATGTTAATTTGTTTAAGTTCTTTGTAGATTCTGGATTATAGTCCTTTGTCAGATGTATAGATTGTGAAGATTTTCTCCCAGTCTGTGGATTGTCTGTTTCCTGTGCTGGCTATTCCTTTTGCTGTGCAGAAGCTCTTTAGTTTAATTAAGTTTCACCTATTTATCTTTGTCTTTATTGCATTTGCTTTTGAGTGTTCGGTCATGAAGTTTTTTTTCTAAGCTGATGGCTAAAGAATTTTTCCACTGTTATTTTCTAGAATTTTTATGTTCCAGATCTTGAATTTAAGTCCTTGATCCATCTTAAGTTGATTTTTATATAAGGTGAAAGACGAGAATCCAGTTTTATTCCCCTACATGTGGTTTGCCAGTTATCCCAGCACCATTTGTTGAATAGGGCATCCTTTCCTCACTTTATGTTTTTGTTTGCTGTGTCAAAGATCAGTTGGCTCTAAGTATTTGGGTTTATTTCTGGTCTCTCTATTCTCTTCCATTGGTCTTTTTGCCTGTTTTTATACCAGTACCATGCTGTTTTGGTGACTATGGCCTTAGAGTATAGTTTGAAGTCAGGTAATGTGATATTTACAGATTGGTTCCTTTTGCTTAGTCTTGCTTTGGCTATCTGGGCTCTTTACTGGTTCCATATGAATTTTGGGTTGGTTTTTTCTAGTTCTGTCAAGAATGATGGTGGTGTTTTATGGGAATTTCACTGAATCTGTAGATTGCTTTTGGCATTATGGTCACTTTCATGATATTAATTCTATTCATCCATGAGCATAGGATGTGTTCCCATTTGTTTGTTTATCTATGATTTCTTTCAGCAGTGTTTTATAGTTTTTCTTGTAGAGGTCTTTCCCTTCCTTGGTTAGGTATATTCCAAAGTATTTTATTTTATTTTTACAGCTATTGTAAAAGGGATTGAGTTGTTGGTTTGATTCTCAGCTTGGTTGCTGTTGGCGTATAGCAGAGCTATTGAACTGTGTACGTTAATTTTGCATCTGGAAACTTTACTAAGTTCTTTTATCAGTTATAGGAGCTTTCTGGAGGAGTCTTTAGAGTTTTCCAGGTATACGTTTATGTCATCAGCAAACAGTGACAGTATGACTTCCTCTTTACTGATTTATATGCCCTTTATTTCTTTGTCTTGTCTGATAGCTCTGGCTAGGACTTCTAGTATTATGTTGAATAGAAGTGGTGAGAGTGGACAGCCTTGTCTTGTTACAATTCTCAGAGGGAATGCTTTCAACTTTTTCCCCATTAAGTGTAATGTTGTCATAGATGACTTTTGTTACACTGAGGCATGTCCTTTGTATGCCAGTTTTGCTGAGGATTTTATTCATAAAGGGATGCTGGATTTTGTCAAATGCTTTTTCTGCGTCTATTGAGATGATCATGCGATTTTTGTTTTTAATTCTGTTTATATGGCATACCACATTTATTGACTTGCATATATTAAACCATTCCCCCATGTCTGGTATGAAACCCACTTGATCATGGTGGATTGTCTTTTTGATATGCTGTAGGATTTGATTAGCTAGTATTTTGTTAAGGATGTTTGCATCTATGTTCATCAGGGATATTGGTCTGTACTTTTCTTTTTTTGTTACGTTCTTTCCTGGTTTTGATATTAGGGTGATACTGGCTTTATAGAATGATTTAGGGAAGATTCTTCATCTTGTGGAATAGTGTCAATAAGATGTTTTTTGAATGTCTGATAGGATTCAGCTGTGAATTCACCTGGTCCTGGACTTTTTTCCATTAGTAATTTTTAAATTACCGTTTCAATCTCGCTACTTGTTATTATTCTGTTCAGCGTTTCTAATTCTTCTTGTTTTGAGCCAAGAGGGTTGTATATTCCCAGGAATTTGTCTCTGTCCTCTAGGTTTTCTAGTTTATGCACGTAAAGGTGTTTATAGTAGCCTTGAATGATCTTTTATATTTCTGTGGTGTTGGTTGTAATATTTCCTGATTCGTTTCTAATTGAGCTTATTTGGATCTTCACTCTTTTTTTCTTGGTTAATCTCACTAATGGTTTATCAATTTTATTTATCTTTTCAAAGAACCAGCTTTTTGCTTATTTACATTTCGTATTTTTTGTTTGTCTCAATTTTATTTAGCTCTGCTCTGATCTTGGTTATTTCTTTTCTTTCACTGGGTTAGAGTTTGGTTTGTTCTTGTTTCTCTAGCTTCTTGAGGTGTGGCCTTAGATTGTCAGTTGGCTCTTTCAGATGTTTTTGATGTATGCATTTAAGGCTATGAATTTTCCTCTTAGCATGATCTTTGCTATATTCCAGAGGTTTCATTAGGTTGTATCACTATTATCGTTCATTTCAAAGAAATTTTTAATTTCCATATTGCTTTTATTGTTGACCCAATGATCATTCAGGAACAGGCTATTTAATTTCCATGTATTTGCATGGTTTTGAAGGTTCCTTTTGGAGTTGATTTTCAATTTTATTCCACTGTGGTCTGAGAGAATACTTGATGTAACTTCAGTTTTCTTAAATTTATTGAGACTTGTTTTGTGGCCTATCATATATTCTATCTTGGAGAAAGTTCCCTGCATTGATGAATAGAATGTATATTCTGTGGTTGTTGGGTAGAATGTTCTGTAAATATCTGTTAAGTCCATTTATTCTAGGGTATAGTTTAAATCCATTGTTTCTTTGTTGACTTTCTGTTTTGACCTGAATAGTGCTGTCAATGGAGTACTGAAGTCCCCCACTATTATTGTGTTGCTCTCTATCTCATTTCTTAGGTCTAGTAGTAATTGTTTTATAAATTTGTTAGCTCCAGTGTTGGATGCATATATATTTACAATTGTGGTATTTTCCTGCTGGACAAGGCTTTTTATCATTTTGTAGTGTTTCTCTTGTCTTCTTTAACTGCTGTTGCTTTAAAGTTTGTTTTTTTCTGATCTAGGAGTGGGTACCCCTGCTCACTATTGGTGTCCATTTGCATGGAATGTCTTTTTCCACCCCTTTACCTTAAGTTTATGTGAGTCCTTATGTGTTAGGTGAGTCTCTGGAAGGCAGCAGATAGTTGCTTGGTGAATTTTTATCTCTTCTACAATTCTGTATCTTTTTGGTGGAGCATTTAGGCCGTTTACATTCAATGCTAGTATTGAAATAGGAGGTGCTATTCCATTCATTGTGCTATTTGTTGCCTGAGTATCTTAGTTTTTTTAAAAAAATTTTTATTGTATTTTTTGTTTTATAGGTCCTGTGATATTCGTGCTTTAAAGAGGTTCTGTTTTGATGTGTTTCCAGGATTTGTTTCAAGATTTAGAGCTCCTTTTAGCAGTTCTTGTAGTGCTGGCTTAGTAGTGGCAAATTCTGTCAGCATTTGTTTATCTGAAAAAGACTCATTCTTTCCTTCATTTATGAATCTTAGTTTCAGGGAATACAAAATTCTTGGCTCATAATTGTTTTGTTTAAGGAGGCTGAAGATGGGGCCCAATCCCTTCTAGCTTGTGGAGTCTCTGCTAGAAATCTGCTGTTAATCTGATAGATTTTCCTTTATAGGTTACCTGGTGCTTTTGCCTCACAGCTCCTAAGATTCTTTCCTTTGTCTTGACTTTGGATAACCTGATGACTATGTGCCTAGGAAATGATCTTTTTGCAATGAATTTCCCAGGTGTTCTTTGAGCTTCTTGTGTTTGGATGTCTAGATCTCTAGCAAGGCCAGGGAATTTTTTTCGATTATTTCCTCGAATATACTTTCCAAACTTTTAGATTTCTCTTCTTCCTCAGGAAAGCCAATTATTCTTTGGTTTGTTTGTTTAACATAATCCGAAACTTCTTGGAGACTTTGTTCTTTTTTTTTTTAATTCTTTTTTTTTTTTGTCTTTGTGGGATTGGATTATTTCAAGAACCTCGTCTTTGAGCTCTGAAGTTCTTTCTTCTGCTTGTTCGATTCTATTGCTGAGACTTTCCTGTACAGTTTGCATTTCTCTAAGTGTGTCCTGTATTTCCTGAAGTTGTGATTTTTTAAATTTATGCTATCTATTTCACTGTATATTTCTTCTCTAATATCTTTTATCATTTTTTTTGATTTCCTTAAGTTGGACTTCACTTTTCTCTGGTGCCTCCTTGATTAGCTTAATAATCGACCTTCTGAATTCTTTTTCTGGCATTTCAGGGATTTCTTCTTCTTAGTTTAGATCCAGTGCCAGTAGGCTTGTGTGATTTTTGGAGGTTGTTAAAGAACCTTGTTTTGTCATATTACTAGAATTGTTTTTCTAGTTCCTTCTCATTTGGATAGGCTATGTCAGAAGGAAGGTCTAGGGCTTAAGGCTGCTGTTCAGATTCTTTTGTCTCACAGGGTGCTCCCTATGTGTAGTACTCTCCCTTTTTTCCTAGGGATGTGGCTTTCTGAGAGACGAACTGTAGCGATTATTATTTCTCTTCTGGATCTAGCCACCCAGCAGGGCTACCAGGCGTCAGGGTGGTACTGGGGGGTGTCTGCACAGAGTCCTGTGATGTGAACTGTCTTCAGGTCTCTCATCCATGGATACTGGCACCTGCTCTGGTGGATGTGGCAGGGGAGTGAAGTGGACTCTGTGAGGGTCTTTAGTTGTAGTGATTAATACACTAGTTTTGTGCTGGTTGGCCTCCTGCCAGGAGGTGGTGCTTTCAAGAGGGCATCAGCTATGGTAGTATAGGGGAGGATCAGGTAGTGGGCAGGGCCATAGAACTCCAAAAAGAACATGACTTTTGTCTTCAGTTACCAGGATCGGTAGAGAAGGACCATCAGTTAGGGGCAAGATTAGGCGTGTCTGAGCTCAGACTGTCTTTGGGTGGGGCTTGCTGCAGCTGCTGTGGGAAATGGGGTTGTGTTTCCCATGTCAATGGAGTTATGTTCCCAGGAGGATTATGGCTGCCTCTTCTGTGTCATGGCAGGTTGTCAGGGAAGTAAGGGAAAGCCAGCAGTTAGAGGCCTTACCCAGCTCCCACACAACATGAAAGGTCTGTCTCACTCCCACCATGTTCTCCACCCCTTCAACAGCACCAAGTTTGTTTCCAGGCAGTGGGCCAGCATGGCTGAGAACTTGCTCCAGGCTACCAGCTTCCCAGCTGAGAGAGCAACAGGGCTTTCACACCTTCCCGCTTGTGGAGTCTGGACACTGGATTCACGCCCTCCCCTGAGTTTGGGCCAGGAAACTGCATTTGGTTGGGATTTTTACAGAGTTCAGCTGGAGATTTTCTTCTCTCTGCAGTCTTTTCTCAGTTTCTCCAGCAGTCTTCCCCAAGGATCTCTGTAAGAAAGTCAGACATGGCTTTCCCAGGGACCAAGAGAGCCCATAGGGCATTTCCCACTGCTTCCCCTACACCTGTATTTTACTCAGCTCTCTACATTGTCTTAGCTTGAGGTAAGGTCAAATCCTTCTACTGTCATCTGGACCTTCAGGTTCCCCAGTGAGGGTGTGTGTTTGGGGGCAGACAGTCCTTCATTCTCACTTTCACAGTTTGGGCACTTAACAGTATTTGAGCTGTCTCCTAGGTCCTGCAGGAGCAATACGATTCCTGTTGATTCTTTTGTCTTTCCTGGTATATTCCTGGGGTAGTTTTTGGAGCAAAGGTTTATGATGCGAGTCTCCACACATTGCTGTGTTCATCTGAATGGGAGCTACAATTTAGTCATGCCTCCTATCCACTATCTTTTCCTCAACCACTGTTTGATTTTTTTTAATGACACCTATTTCTTTGTTGTATTTGTCACCGATCATGAATTGTTTTTCCAGTTTCTTTGTGTATTTTTAACCTGTGTTCTCTTATATCTCATTGAGCTTCTTTAATACTATTTTGAATTTTTTTCAGGCATTTTATATATTTTTTTTCTTCATTGGAATCTGTTGCTGGAGACTTACTGTGTTCTTATACTATGTCATGTTTCTTTGTTTTTTTTCATGTTCCTTGTGTTTTTACATTGATAATCTGCACACCTCGTATAACCTTTGCTTATTCCAATTTTATGGTTTGGTTTTTATAGGGAAAGACTGTTTCCTGTGTTGGTTTGGTAGGGTGCTTCGGTTTTGATTCTGGGTAGGCTCACTAGTGTAGTATCCATATGATTATTTCAGCTTTAATCGGCATCAGTCGTGTCTGTTGAGTCCTTCTTTGGTTCAGTTTGATGGAGGCTGTGGTAAGGCTTTTCTTGGGATGAGGATGCCAAGAAGACTGGTCCTTGGGCACAAGTGGTTGTGGCAGCAAGCCAGGCATGCTGGTCCTTTGCTCCTGGGTGGCATATGTGAGCGTCAATGAAATTGAGTCCAGTGGACTGAACCTTGTGTCTCCAGGCATCTTGCTCAGGGACCAGCAGTGGCAGCAGTGGGTAGACAGGCTGGTCATCAGGCTTCTGGGTGGCATGTTTGGCATTGATGGTAGCAGTAGTGGGATCGGCCAATCATTGGGCTTCCAGAAAGTAAGCTTGGGTACCAGCCAACTGGGAAGGCAAGTCCCCAGGTCCTCAGGAGGCATGTGCAGGCTCCAGTGGTGACCAGCAGGGCAGGCCATTCCCTAGGCTGTCAGATGATGTGTGTGTGGGTTCTAGCAAGCTGGGCGGGCTCGTCCTCAATCCCCCAGAAGATGTGCACACACACCAGTGGTGGCAGTGGGTGAGCAGACAATCTCTAGGCCCCCAGATGATGCACATGAGCCCTGATGGGGGCACCACTGGGTGGGATGAACCTGTCCTCAGGCCTCCCATTGGTGCACATGGGTGCAGGCTCTGGTGGTTGGAACAAGTCGATCCCTGAAGCCTTAGAAGTTGTGCTTAGGCACTGCAAATGGTGGCTCTTGGTGGAGGAAATCTTTCTGCAGACCTCCAGATGGTATGCTTGGGCCCTAGTGGTGGGTGGGGCAGGCCTGTTTTAAGACCCCCATGATTGTGCCTATAGACACCAGGGATAGTGGGTAGACTGGTCTGTATTTCATTCTTGTCTTCCTCCATCTTCCTATTTTACCTTTCTTCCTACCCTCCTTCCTTTTTTGCTCTTCTCACAAGGGAGTTTAAACTTGAGGAGAATGATCAAGTAAATATAAGGGTGAATTCTGCCATTTTTAAAGGTATTTTTACTTGTTAAGTTTGGATTGTTGAGAAAAGGCTTAGTTTTTGCACTCAGAAGTCACTTATTTATAATGAGCAGACTGTACCTACTGAATGAGTCAAATTTAAATGCAGGAAGCCCTGGATGGATAGCCTATGTTGATCTGTTTATAAGTAATTTTATTAAATGGTGATGCCTCAGCAGTAAAGGAAGCATTTGTCAGTCATTTTTAATCTGTGTCTTCTGCAGTGAGCTCTCACCCTTGCCTTTCATGTACCCAAATCTGCCACAAATATATTGTTGAACTTTACTTTAAGTACATTGTATTCTGAAAGCACTAAGTATACTCTTTCAAATTGGGCATGCCCCAACTACCCACAAAGTGGTTTTTATAGCAGAATCCCTTGAATTAACTAGATGAACCTCTTCATATCTTCACAACTGAAAATCTTATTTCACAGAGCATGTGTCTGAAACTATTCCAGGAAAACAGAAGAAAATGCCATATATTTAGATTAATGTTCATTTCCAAAAGATACTTTACATTTTAACCTCCTGTGACCCATTGGAATCCTAGATTTGAAGAAATAATGCGTGAAGTCTTTAATATCTATCTGTTTTCCATTCCATGTTCCACTGATGTTTTCTTCTAAGGTTTTAGATTTGTGGGGCAATCATAATTTTCATGAATAGCACAGCCAGAGATTAGGACTTTCTGTGAGGTAGTGGAAGTGGGGTAATTTATGAAGTTTTAGTGTACAATAATTAAAATTGACACCCCTAAAGGTAGCTTTTTTCCCTCATAGCAGAGTATATCTGCTTTGAAGAAACCATCTGAAGATATCAAAGTATTTCAGATTAAACATACATGGAGTGTAAATTGACAGTTCTTTTTAAAGTACTTTATTTTTTTAATGGAATCATGAATGTTTTCTTGGTAATTGTTTCTCAACCAATGGGAGCTACTGCCTTGCAGTTTGTGCCCTTGATGCCCCTTGAGAATTGTTTGCAACAGAGATTGTTTTGCAGATTTATAAAGTTCTGAACTTTGCCTGAAATTGCACATCAGCTTCATTTCCTCACCCCCTCCCCAATCACTCTTGAACACCTTCGAACTGAAAACTGTAATCCTGATTAGTTTATCCTAACAGACAATTTAGAGAAGGATTGGTGTCCAGATAAACTGTGTGATGTGGAACTTGCCCCAAATGAAAAGGAAGTTGGCATTCCATAGCTGGACAGTAGCACGTGCAGCTGTGGGGGCGCTGGAGCTGAGCCAAGCAGGCCTGCTCAGAAGAGACTTGGGATTTGGGCTTTTTAAGAACTCATGTTACAAACCTGCTCCCTGTGTTGAGACATAAACCCAAGTGGCTTTTAAAGATCAGCTGTGATTAGTAGTATAGTCAGTTTGAAGGCAGAGTCACCAGTTTACGATTTAGCTCAACAAATAGTGGCTTGCTTGGTAGTGCCTGTGTTTAACATTATTTTTGAAAAAAAAATAATAATAATGGAATGTAGAGGAAAGGAGAACGTTTTGATTGTTTTCTGATTTATTGATCTCTCCCTTGGATCATCACCAAGACTGTCAACTAGTTCCCAGAATGTTGTGGGTTGAGCTTCTGTGCTGTGATGTGGTTTTATTTTTTTAGTGGGGAGATAAGGGTATTTCGTGTCTCATTTAAAATCAGCTACTGTCCTTTGTCAATGACTAATTTGATATTTTCTCTTTTTGTTCTCTGTTCCCTCTTCTATGAACATTCACGTGTGTACACACACAGTATACACCCCCCCACACACACAAATCAGTTTATCTAAACTTAAACTTGAAAGTATTCAATGCTGCTTGCAAACCTGTTTTACTACTGTTAATATTTTAATTATTAGTCTCCCAAAGCAGAAAATAAAAACAAGTAGAAAGAGAAATTTTGCCTTCAAATTTCAACATTCACATATTTTTCTACCTCTGTATGCACTCATTTTTAAAACTTAGCTGTAATCATAAATATAATTCTGTATCATCCTTTTTATTCATTTTTTAAAAATGTTGCTTAATAATGTGTTTTTATTTTAAATGGTCACATGACATCTTATTAGCTTAACCATTTTCATATTGTTACATATCCTATTTCTACCATTTGGGGCCTATAGTAGACATTTGGGGGGCATATGATGATTTCATTTGGGGAAATGATTCTTAATCTGAAAAGAAGTAGGCTTAATAGGTCAGAGAATATGGATGTTTTTATGGCTTGACACATATTGCCAAGTTGCTTTCCATAAAAGCTGTGCTAATTTACAATATCCCCCATACCCTGGGGTATGATGTACCTGTTTCATTTTCTTACCAGCTTTAGGAACTGTCATTAAAAGAATATATGTTTTTGAAATTATTGCATATAAAATATATCTCATTTAAATATATGAATATCTTCTGTGAGGAAGGTCATTATAATTATATATCCTTTGAGTTTCTGAATCCATTATAAAAATTGATGACCAGATAGTTCTTTTGGAGTAATATGATCCTCAAGTGAACCATGAGCATAAAAATATGTTGCATTTTATCTTTTTTATTGGAATTTTACATTTATTTGCTACTAATAATAAACCTTATGCTGTTTCTTTACAGGAAATGAGAGTTAAGTCCATTTTTGCATATGAACATTTCTCAATAGTGTCCTTTGGAATTTACTTTTGGTGTTTAATTTGACACTGAATTTGGAATTGATCAGAAAGAAAACTTTTTTTTTTTTACTTTTCCTGTATGAATTTTCTATATTAACTTAAGGCGGGGGTTCACTTGGATCAATAGTTTTTAAACCGGAATGTATATCCCAGTCACCTGGAGTGCTTGAGACACAGATTCCTGGGGCCCCGCCCTAGCATTTCTGATTTGGTAGTTCTAGGGATAGAAAATGTGATGCTGAGGCTCCCATCCAAATACGCACTAGGGTTTTTGTTTTTTTTTTTTTAAAAAAAGGCAGTGTACCCAGATTGAATAGACAAACACCAATTTGGCTGGACACCTTAGTGTGATGTGCTTCTGTCTTCCTTGCTGTGGTTCTCCTAGGGCCATTGTACTGCACACAGAAGACAGCTATGTGAAGAGTGCCCTCCGGAGCTGTGTGGGGGCCTGTGCTGGGTCTGTGGGAGGCAGTGAAATGGAATCGCTAGCAATCCAGGGTCTGACGTCATTCTCTCTGACTCGATGACATACATCAGTTTCATTATTTAAAAAAAGAAATGATAATAAATGCTACTTTAAAGGGTTATGGTGATTAAACAAGGTTGTATATGTAAAGCACCTCGTGTGTGTCTGGCATATGGGAAGTGCTTTGGTGTGGGTTCCTTTCCATGGAACATGGGTGATGAAGGTCACTCAGGAGCTTGTAGATCTCAGTGACCATCTTCTGCCTCTTGTTATGCTACCTCTTGGCCCCGGTACATTTGTTTCCCCTCTTTACTGGCCACAGGAAGGCTCCCTGGGCATTCTCTTGTTTCACTGTGACTAGCTTTGATTATTTTTTGATGGAATCCGGTGTTAAAATATGTCAAAAACCATTTGTATCTCATAGAAAAATCCTTGCTGGCCAAACTGTGCCTCTTCTGGGTGGGGACTAGGACTTATTTGTTAGAATAAGCTTATATTTGGTGCACTTACTTTGAAAAAAGAACCTCTTTTAATGAAGCTTTGAGCCAGCCAGAGAGCTGTTTGTGCTTCTGCTCCTCAGTGCAATGGGGCTTGTATATGGAAACCATGACAACTCTTATTTTTGTCAGCAACTCAATACCAACATGTTTCATGATGTTAATTATCTGCTTTTGTATGTATTAAGGTTTGAATAAGAGGATGAATCATATTAGGGCCAATTTTTCATATTCATTAAAGTAATCTCAGTTTAAAAAAAATACTTACAATAGTGACTGGGGGCAGGATCATGGAAGTGGGGTGGGAGGGAAGAATTATTTTCCCCCTGACTTCCTGGAACTTTATGTCCCTGATTTAGAGATCCAGAACAGAGGAGAGTAGTCAATTAACCTCATGAAAAAATAAATCGAATACTGCAAACTTTACTGACTGCTGTTCACTGACTAATAGTCTCTTTTCCTTGACACACCTCTAAAAGCAGTCCTCCACCAAGACAAAAATCTGTATCTTAACTAAGCCTTATAACAGCCGCAACATTCAGTGACTGACATACTTTTCTCAAGAAGCCTTCCTTCATAGCTACCAAATGTTTGGAACTCTTGTGATGCTCCTCTCTTTCTCAGTTTTGGAGGTAGACAGGCTCTAAGGCTATCTTGTTCATAGTTTAACTCGGAATAGCCATGCAGCATCTCTAGGCTTTTTGCCCTCTCCTTTGCCAACTTACTGTAATGCTGACATATGTTTTTAATAGGTTCCAACTACACAGTAATCTGTAAACCATTTACTTTTGCTGTGTTACATCAATGAGAATTCCAGCAATAGAAATTAATTTCATAATTTTAACAGATTCCTGAGAATGCAGTTAGTTTGGACATTGAGTAATGTACATGGTTCCGTATGCTCATGAATTACAGTGAGGTAGAGGGGCAGGACACAGCCGTCACAGCATGTACTTTACCCAGCATGGGACAAGGCTGGCTTTCCCACTCCTGCTTTCAGGAAGGAGTGCTTGCCTTGAGTTACAGGAATGCCGGAGGTACTGATTCTCATAACCCTCTGGCAGTGAGGCAGGGCCAAGGGGCCAGAACTCGGGCTGTCATTCCCTCTGCCATGAGCAGCCTCACTGATTTATCCACTAGTCATGTTTTATCTGTGCCATGGCATGAGAAATATCTCAAAGCCCTCTTGCAAAGTATGTTAGGTGAAGTAACACAAATATTGGATATACCTTTTTGAATCCTGTCTCACCAGGAAGAATGATGCCCTTCTGTAAACTCAGTGTTTCCTAAAATTGATTGATTGATTGTTTCATACATTCATTCTACCCTCATCATTTTTTCCATATCCAAATGCTACTTCATGCCATCGTTTGCAGACTCTTTTCCTTCAAATTGGCTGTTTTCCAACTTAATTTTGTTTTGAAAGGAAATTATCATCACTGCTGGAAATGGGAAACATAAAATGGAAGGTAACTATGAAAATAAATATGTAATTAATGAGATGAAAAAGTTTAGTCCATGAACCACATCAAATTTTCTCATATGCCACACCTTAAGGAAACACTGTATTCACTTTTAGTCCTCTCAGATGCCAAATATGGGCCATTTTTCCCCCCTCTCTAAAATAGCTTTACTTCTAATGTTCTGTTCTCTGAAGGATTTCAGCACTTCTGTAGGAGTTAATTGTTAAAAATAGCTCTCTGTATGGATATTCATGCCAGAGACTCTGTCCTCATTACCTGGATATCTGATGTGACTACCCAAGTTGGAGGATTATGAAGAGAGTTTTTAAGGAGAAGCAGGCACACTGTGGCATGAAATGCAAGGAGAGAGAGAAATGTCTTTCATTATCCCATGGGTGGCTGGTTGGGGAGAATTCTAGAATATAAACAGGGAATTGGATTCTGGTTTAACTTTACCGTTAATTAGCTGTGAACCTGAAAAGTACTTTTTCCAATGTGCCTCAGTTTCTTTTGAAGGAACAGAAGGATGGAATTCTCATGACTCCAGCATCCCATTATTTTCTCTTGACCTTACCTTTGGATAATTCAAAGCATAGCCAGGTCCATAGTTCCTTATCTACAACTGAGAAGTCCCCAAAACTTTGAAACCGAAAAGCTTTTTCCTAACTTATTTGACAGAACATCTAACCTGAACTCATGTGATAGTCAAATGTGACCTGAATGGACATGAGTTAGTGTATAACGTTTATTCATTCTATCTAGTGTGACTGGTCATATATTTTGCTGAAGAAATATATTTGGTCATGGGGGTAATCCTCAGATTTTGCTGGGGATGTCACATAAAATATAGGGTATGCTTCTTATGACCTTTATAAAATGTGAAAAGTTTCAAATTTGGCAAAGCATCTAACCTTGAGACTTTGAAAAAGGATTGTGGACATACATAATCAACATTTATTTGTGTATTTAGTGTCTGTAAGACGCACTAGGCTCTGGGGAAGCACTGGAGCAAAACAACCCCCAGAAAATTGAGTTAAAAGGTGCTCACATTCTTGTTGAAGAGTCAAATTATGATAAATAAATGGACCAAGTCACGGTAGTTGAGGTATATAGGAAGGTGACTGAGTGTGGGGGCTAGGGCACTGAACTTCGTCTAGGCCCCTGTGTTGTGGTAGCAGGATGGGACAGTCTTCTCAGAAAATGAGAACCATGAACTTGAGTCAGCCATGGGTTAGTAAGAGCATAGTTGGACAAGCTTGGGAGGATCTGAGTTGCAGGTGGGAATGAGAAATTGGTGTGCCAGACAAAAGGCAGAGCTGAAGGATGCCATAAAGGTGCCCTACTGATGAAACTACAAGTAATTCTGTTATGGCTGATGTCCAGGTGTGTGAAGGACAGTGGCGGAGATTGGACTTTAGTGGGGAAGGGTGTGCTCCCATGGATAGCACTGATGGAATATATGCATCAGGAGGGGCGTGGTGAGCTCTTTTCTCAGCTTTCTCCTACAGATCCCACTGAGGGTAGTGGGATAGGGTGGAGCTTGGCAGGTGGAGGCCTGAAGCAGAGAGACCTGTGGGTCCCGCTTGCTGCTGTCAGACGGAAAGAAGGTGGGTGTCTAGTTCACGACCTTGGGGCAATATCTTGAGGAAGGACTTTTTTCTGGACATTTGAGAGGCAACTGGCATTTCATGCTTTTCCAAGTGCATGTCTAGGACATATTTGATCTGTATGTCAGCTTTGTGGTATGTACTTTAAAGGTATTAGAAAACTAAGGCCTGTCAGCTAAGGGGTTGACTTAGAGCCATATGGCAAACTAATGGGAGGAATATTGTTGATGAAGATAGGCTTACCCCCAAAAAGAGAAAACTTTCAAATAGACACATGCCCAGGAAAAACTATTGTATAAATCAGACACCCCTGCCAAAAGTTGTGGGGGAGTGGGTTATGAATAATGTTTCTGATTTCTTTCTCATGGCCCTTTGAGTCATGCTGGCCGCCTCACATGGGAGGCGAGGCCTGGCTCAGTCTGTTCCGTCCCCGGCCACCATCTAAGGGCGCCTCTCCCGCTGCCTTCCTGTGTCGTTTGTTGTTTGTACTGCTCATCTGGCACTTGAAGTGCTTTGTATTTTTAGTTACTTGCCTGAATTTATGCTGTGCTCTTTGCTGGCTCACGATTTGGCAGTTGCTTCTTGGGTGCTGCCTCTAAAGGACTTAGAGTTCACTTTTTTGCCTGACTACCCTGATTGTCTCTTTCTGGCATAAATGAGGCACTGTTGTAAGTCAGTCACTTCCTAAGTTGACAACATGCGTCACGTCGCAGCCTGGCCTCACCTCCTGCCTGTCCTCTTCTTCTCCCCTGGCTCTCCTGCCACCACATGGACCCATTTCAGCCCCAGAGAACTTCTCTCTGTCTCTCCAGCATCAGAGGATGGTTTGTCAGTTCTTGTCCTTGCCCCATAGCCTCCCTCTGCCTGGAATGTACCCACTCAGTGGGGGTTTCTCTTCGCTGTCATCTTTTCTGCCTTGCAAACTCTTGCTCTTTCTATTCTGCCCATGCCCCACTTGCCTCCTGGGAAGCTTACCTGTGCTTCCATGGCACGCAGTTTATGTAGGGGACTTGGGATATACCATGGAGGTGTTTTCTCCTCTGAACACTGCTAAGTCCCTCTGTCCCTCCCACTCTCTTCTCTGTGCTCTTCCCTCTAACGCTAGTCTGTTACTTTTTTTTCCTTCCACTTTTCTCATTATTCTGCGCTTCATCCCCAACACTGCGTCTTTTTTGATTTTTTTTTTAATCCCTCCTACCAAGCAGTCTCGGGCACTCACAGCTAGTCAAAATAGTCATTGAGTCAATTGAGGATCTCACAAGTGAAAGTAGAATGAGATTTTCTGATATCGTTTTACCTTTCAAGATATAAACTCAATGGGTGAAAAAAGATTTTGAGGTTCTTTTTGACAAGATTTCCATTTTCTAAGAGAAAAAGAGGCTTGTCCTGCTCCTACACAAGATTTTGATTTCCTTGGAAAACAAGAGCGTGCCTTATACTTTTGTCACTCGCAGCATTTAATATGGTATCCCACCACAGTAGTAATGCACTTGCAACTGATTTATTGCTTTCCTTGATCAGAGGGAGTTCCAAGTGACTATTGGACCTTAATCCCAGGTTTATTTTATTTTGGAGAAGTATGGCCAGCATCAGGCCAATCAACAGTTGGCCAATGGTTGAAGTAAAAGAGACTTGACTAAATCCCAGGTATAATCAATTAAATGGTCTTTTAAAAAAAACTTGACTCCTTTCGTTAAAACATGGAGGCATTTAATAACATTAAAACATGGGAAATGGAAACACAAGGGCAAACTTCAGCTTTGTCTAGTGAAATTCATTGATTATCACCAGATCTTATGTTTTAAAAATCCAGCCATGCTTTGTTTTCTTTTGCATTTATAGAAAACTTCAACATTGCGTTACTGTTCACATTCACGTAACCCTTTCTAAGCTCAACAGGTAAATTACTCCAAGCAGATGGCTAGATTTTTAATTATTAAGCCAGGCTGTTAAATATATTCTCTTTCAGAAAAATTGAGAGATGGTGAAGGGCACATGTCTTACTGTTTTCTATAAGTTCCTGTGACCCTAGAAAACATATAAAATAACTCTTCAGGTTCATGTTCACCTGTATTTTAGGGGGTGTTTGTTAGTACTAAAAATAATTAAAAGATTTTTGTTTGAATGCTTCCTGGGATCTTTACAGGAGAAGAAGGGCCTTTCAGATGAGGTGTTCTAAGACTTGTGAGAGCAGCAGTTTATACCCAATATTATCTCTTTATGATTTGCCAGGAAAGGTTTCAATCCACTGACTGATATGCATTACAAATGCAGTTACACAATGTTGGGTAAGTTATTTGGAATTAATTTGGAATTAACTTTTTTTTTTCTTTTTTTTTTTTTTGGAGACAGAATCTTACTCTGTCTCCCAGGCTGGAGTGCAGTGGTACGATCTTGGCTCATTGCAGCATCTGCCTCCGGGGTTCAAGTGAATCTCGTGTCTTAGCCTCCTGAGTAACTGGGACTACAGGCACACTGTACCACACCCAGCTAATTTTTGTATTTTTAGTAGAGATGGGGTCTTGCCATGTTGCTCAGGCTGGTCTCAAACTCCCAACCTCAAGTGATCCGCCCACCTTGGCCTCCCAAAGTGCTGGGATTACAGTGTGAGCCACTGCACCCAGCCTAGATTAAAAAAAAAAAAAATACAATTTAGACCAATTTCCAGTCAAATACAAACCTTTATTTAGTCAAATTTGTAAAGTTTTAAAAAGATCTATAGTATTTCTTGAACAGATGCTCCTTATCATATCTAATATTTGGTATAAATGGTTTGTATTTGTATGGAATTTGTGAGAATGGATTCCCACTGTTGAGTAATTTCTATAATAAATGAAAAGGGGATTGAAGCTTTCAGGTGGCTTGTAGGAACTAGAACAACTGAATTACAACTTTTATTGCTGTCTCCTTCTGTCCCCAACAACTTCTTAGGTATTTAGGAATAGAAGAAAGTCACATGGAGGAAGAAAAGAGAGCAGTAAACCAAGTTATCTAATGACCTCATTGTTTGAAACCTTTGTTCAGGGAAAGGAAATAATAGATATCTTGGTTTTATTTCTATGAAGGAGAAGAATCCATTTTCTAATTCCATATAATGAAGTTTAAAATTTGTCTGTTTAAAGTAAGGAATTGATGCAATTTTGCTGGAAAAGAAAAGGTTTCAGGACATTGAAAATTATGCAGGGGCAGAAGCTGAAATTAGCTACTTTTCATATTTGCTTTCGGGCAAAGGAAGAGTTCATTATTTATCCTTCTTCTCCTCTGCCTTCCTACATGGCTATCCTCTTTACATTTTATTTTGTGCCTTCAATATGATAGTAAACAATAGAGCCATCAGTCAGACAGCTGTGCCTGGCAGTTAGAGGGTACTCAGTACGTGTAGAATGAATGAATGAGGAAATGAGTATTTTTTGTTATATTATTTGCATCCCTCCTAATGGAAGAGATAAATTTATAACAGTGTTTTTCTTAACAAAATACTTTTATAACCAAAAAAAAGAGTATTTTGATGATGCTTTTAGTTTATTTATCCCTAGCTCTAGTTTGTGAACAACTTTTTATTTCTATTTATGGTTTGGAACCACTAGATTCATGTATTTTCCATAGGTGGCTTGGGTGTTTTTGATCACCGAAGGAATTTTTGTCATATGTCTCTGGTGCCCTGTTGGGCAATTCAGAGCTATTAATATACACTGTTGGATAATTTTGCTAATAGTTATGATTACGTGAGAAGTTTTCACGTATTTTCTTCTAACAATTATCCTTCTTCTAATACCCTGCAGGGTGTCTATTTATTGCCTTTTTCTTCGCCTATTTTAGGACCTACTTATAGCATCCAGGACTGCCCTGAGGTATGAGGAAGGTGATTAGTGTTTTCTTCTGCCACATTATAACCTGTGACACCCACAATGAAACCTTGAGGGAAACTGTACTCTCTTGCTAACTCAACACAATTCTTGTCTTTGTGTGCAGGTATAGTGGAGGATTACAAGCCACCATTCTACGATGTGGTTCCCAATGATCCAAGTTTTGAAGACATGAGGAAAGTAGTCTGTGTGGATCAACAGAGGCCAAACATACCCAACAGATGGTTCTCAGACCCGGTGAGAGTGCCAGTTTCTCACTTTCAGAGCTCTTTTCCATTATTTGCTCTTTGCTTCCCTTTGAGTTTTAACTGCGATAGCACCTGAGTGATCTGCCCTGTGTATCTGTTGTTTTCTCTTCTTATTTTATGTGGAAGGATTTAGATCTACTAGAGTAAGTTCAGAAAAATACTGTCATTCTTGAAGAAGCCATATCTGATAAGGGTTGCTAGTGAATGACAATTTTTGTAAGAATTTCTGTGAATGCACAGCTCCAGGAATCCGGAGACTCATGACTATTGTTACTAGCTTTAAAACTGAAGTTTCATATGTAAACCAAGAGACTTTAAGTGAAGCTTTTAACCTCCCTTCCATCTCTACATATCTGAAATCCCAAACACAAGCTGCTGACTGCTGAAGATCCTGTATTGCTGTTCGTAAGTAGTAGCAGATATAAAACAATGAGGCATTGTCCTGTTTGGAAATTTCAGGATTATCTCTAATCCTAACGTACTACTTCTCTTAGCACCCATAAAATCATTAAGGGGTCCAATCTGGCCTAGGTCGTTCACCTGGTAAAGTAAATTGGTAGCATTAAAAGTCCAAAGGACAGAGTTTCTGAAACTCCAAGAGTGGCTTCTTTATCAGGAGTTAAAACTTGAATATTCATTTAAAGAAGATGACAGTAACATAACTCTCACTTCACAAGACCTCTGAGTTCTTAAAAAGAGTTGACATGATTATCAGTCCAGCTTCCAGGGCCACTAAAAAGCCAGTTTGTTATTGTGGTGTTTCTTCTTTCTCTTCTCAGACATTAACCTCTCTGGCCAAGCTAATGAAAGAATGCTGGTATCAGAATCCATCTGCAAGACTCACAGCGCTGCGCATCAAAAAGACTCTGACCAAAATTGATAATTCCCTGGACAAATTGAAAACTGACTGTTGACATTTTCATAGTGTCAAGAAGGAAGATTTGACGTTGCTGTCATTGTCCAGCTGGGACCTAATGCTGGCCTGACTGGTTGTCAGAACAGAATCCATCTGTCTCCCTCCCCAAAAGGCTGCTTTCACAAGGCAGACATCATACCCAGCCATGTGTTGGGGAGACATCAAAACCACCCTAACCTCTCTCGATGACTGTGAACTGGGCATTTCACGAACTGTTCACACTGCAGAGACTAATGTTGGACAGACACTGTTGGAAAGGTAGGGACTGGAGGAACACAGAGAAATCCTAAAAGAGATCTGGGCATTAAGACAGTGGCTTTGCATAGCTTTCACAAGTCTCCTAGACACTCCCCACGGGAAACTCAAGGAGGTGGTGAATTTTTAATCAGCAATATTGCCTGTGCTTCTCTTCTTTATTGCACTAGGAATTCTTTGCATTCCTTACTTGCACTGTTACTCTTAATTTTAAAGACCCAACTTGCCAAAACGTTGGCTGCGTACTCCACTGGTCTGTCTTTGGATAATAGGAATTCAATTTGGCAAAACAAAATGTAATGTCAGACTTTGCTGCATTTTACACATGTGCTGATGTTTACAATGATGCCGAACATTAGGAATTGTTTATACACAACTTTGCAAATTATTTATTACTTGTGCACTTAGTAGTTTTTACAAAACTGCTTCGTGCATATGTTAAAGCTTATTTTTATGTGGTCTTATGATTTTGTTACCGAAATGTTTTTAACACTATACTCTAAAATGGACATTTTCTTTTATTATCAGTTAAATTCACATTTTAAGTGCTTCACATTTGTATGTGTGTAGACTGTAACTTTTTTTCAGTTCATATGCAGAACGTATTTAGCCATTACCCACATGACACCACCGAATATATTACTGATTTAGAAGCAAAGATTTCAGTAGAATTTTAGTCCTGAACGCTACGGGGAAAATGCATTTTCTTCAGAATTATCCATTATGTGCATTTAAACTCTGCCAGAAAAAAAATAACTATTTTGTTTTAATCTACTTTTTGTATTTAGTAGTTATTTGTATAAATTAAATAAACTGTTTTCAAGTCAAACAGTGAAATTGTTTTTCAAAATGTAAAAAAGATCTGTGTAACATTATGCATTTTCTTACGGGAGCAATAGAAGCACAAAACTAATTTGTAAATTGAATTTGCTTTTTAAGTCTACTAATGAACTTCCATAAGACATCATAAGGATGCCTTACAGCTTGAATTTGGTATAAGAAAACTTGTTCTTTCCCTTGGCTGTGAGTATTTTTTTTCAGTCAGTTTCTCCAGCCGTGAGGTGAGGGAAACAGATCTCTCTGACCTGGCTTACTCACAAGGGTTTGTGAGTGTACATGGGAAGGAGGATGTTAGAGCAGTTTGTTTCGTGTGAGGTTCCATGTGAGTGTAAAGTGGTCTTCTGCATCCCTCCTTGCTACTTGGGAGAGTCCATCCTTGGTTTTTTCACTTCTTGTACAGAAGATTAAAAAGGTAGAGTTAACAGTAGCCCAATAAGAGAAGAGGGGTAAACATGCTGGAATGTCCTCCAGAGGTAAGTTAGTAACTTCATTAGGATGCATTTACTTGGAGGGTATATATTAGAATCACATTTTTTAAAATTAAAAATTAAAATTTTAATTTACATTACAGATAACATAAAATTTACTAATTTTTAAGTGTACATTCAATACATTCACCTTGTTGTGCTACTGTCACCATCACCTATCCACAGAGCTCATGTGAAACTGAAACTATAACTGTCAAACAATAACTCCCCATTCCTCCTTCCTTGGTCCCTGGCAACCATTATTCTACTCTGTGTCTCTATGAGTTTGATTACTCTAAGCACCTCATGGAATCATGGAATCATTTGTCCTTTTGTGAGACTGGCTTATTTTACTTAACATTATATCTTTAAGGTTCATGCTACATGTTGTAGCATGTGTTCGAATTTCCTTCCTTTTTCAGGCTGAATATTATATATAAAAACTGTTCATCATCCACTGAGGGACACTTGAGTTGCTTCCGTCTTTTGGCTTTTGTGAATAATGCAGCCATGAACATGAGTGTGCAAATGTCTCTTTGAGTTCCTACTTTCTCTGCTTTTGGGTATGTGCTCAGACGTGGAATGGCACTAGGTTTAACTTTTATTAAAATAGTACATGCTTACATCAAAGTATACATATATGTACAACCAGATGAGTTTTTATGAATTTGTTACATCCATGGAAACAGCACCCAGATGAAGAAGCAGAGCATGCCAGAAGTCTCCCTCTTGCTGCCATCTCACTCTCCAGCCCGAAGGGTAACCACCTTCCTGACTGCTAAGAACGTCGATCATATTCATTTCTTGCTGAACACTTTATAAATGGATTCATACGGGTTGTGTGCATGCAGGAGTATACCCTCTGGGTGATAGGACCAAGTGTATGTTAGGCTTTAGTAGATGTTACCAAACTGTCTTCACAAAGGGTTATTCAGTGTTTATTCTCATTAGCTGCCTGCAAGAGTTCTGGTTCTCCATCTTCAACAGTACTTAGTATGTTCTTCTTTTTCATTTTAGTCATTCTGTTGTGTATTCTGTTGAGTATGCGTATTTCAGCAAAATAAAGACACAAAGGGGAGAGAGTGAATAACTGATTCTATTTAAAGAGCTCTTGCCATTCCCCTCAAGTGAGTCTTTATGAAGAGACTTGCCTCTTCCATCCTGCTTCCTATTCTGTCAGCCTCACCCTAGCCTCCCTCTTAACCCCAGCAGCAGATGATTTTGGCAGTAGCAGTAGGTGAATCTAGTTTGCAGTTGTTCTAAAATTTGCAGAAGCAGCTTTCTTGTGCCCTTAACTCAGAGATGCCAGTATCGACTGACCAGGGTTCACACCTCAGAGGGCTGCCCTGCCCCCAAACTTAGAGACACTTATACCAGCTCAACAGTACCTCCTCCTCAGAGGGCCAAGGGTCAGCTCTCTGGGTGCGCCCCCTTTAAACCTCAAAGTTCTGATAATTCCAACCACTTCCCTTTTTTTCCTTTAGCCTTGGTGTAGCAGTATATTAGTCCATTCTCTTGCTGCTATAAGGATACACCCAAGACTTGGTAATTTATAAAGGAAAGAGGTTTAATTGACTCGCAGTTCGGCATGGCTAGGGCGGCCTCAAGAAACTTACAATCATGGCAGAAGGGGAAGCAAACACATCCTTCTTCACATGGTGGCAGGGAGAAGAATGAGAACTGAGCAAAGCAGGAAACCGCTTATAAAACTATCAGATCTCCTGAGAACTTACCGTCATGAGAATAGCATGGGGGAAACCACTCTCGTGATTCAATTACCTCCCACCGGGTCCTTCCCATGACACATGGGGATTATAATTGTTAGGGAAACTACAATTGAAGATGAGATTTGGGTGGGCACACAGCCACATCATACCAAGTTGCTGTCAGTAGTTGATTCCTCTATGGTACTTTTTGTTTTTGTGAGGGGGTCTTACTCTTTTGCTCAGGCTGGAGTGCAGTGCTGTGATCACAGCTCACTGCAGCTTCAAGCTGGGTTCAAGTGATCCTCCCATCTCAGCCTCCCAAGTAGCTGGCACTGTAGGTATGCACCTCTGTGCCCAGCTATCTCCATGCTACTTTAGTGTTGTCTTTTTGGCCTTTTTATTTACCTAATTAATAATTTGTTATTCCTAGTCAACTATTCTCTCTACTAAAAAATAACAAAAAACTGATGTAGCATCTGTCACCTGACTGGACTTGGGCTGATGGAAGCATTATCCCATTTTCTCTTTTGTGATACTTTTTTAGGTAGGTAGAACAGATGTTACATCCCCAATTTACACACCAGAAAACCAAGGCAGTGATGAAGTGTGATTGTTCAGCTAATTAGTAGCAGAACTAAAATTGGATCATTATTTTTAGGCTAGAGCTCTCTCAGTTACCTGTGACTCCTTCACCCCTTTCCGCACCCTTGCCTTTCAGTTGATACATCTCCCTAGGATAAAGACTAAAAAAGAAAGGACAGTTGGCCCGACGTTTGTTGTTTTATTTCTTAATATGTTTATATTTCACAGGAAGATCAAGTAACACAAGTCCTGGACAAATCTCTTATTTTCCAGAATATTTGCTCCTCGACAAGAAGGGATGATCTTCCTGTCTCCTCTCGCCCCATCCCAAGATAATTTCTTCACTGAAAATGGAATGCCCTCTGAAGGACTCTCAGTTGCTACAGGACTATGTTATATGTTAGCACTTCTTTGGCCATCAAGCATTCTTTTCAAAATGTTCTGACTCTTACTCTCCTTCTGCCAGGGACTCAGGATACAGTAGAGTTGTCCCTCAGCGGAGCTTGGTCCCAGGACACCAATTCATGCATACTCAAGTCCCACAGTTGGCCTTGCAGAACCCTTGCATAGGAAATGTTGGCCCTCCCTATACGCAGGTTTTGCATCCTGCAAATACTGTGTTTTTGATTGAATTTGTGAATATAAGTGGACGTGTATAGTTAAACTTGTTCTGTTTAAGGGTCAACTGTATCTCAAAACCTAATTAATTCACATTTTTAGGAGTATCCTATTGTGCAAGACCTATTCTCTAGAGTGTGACCTGCTGTAATGACATTTTGACAGTTTCCATTACTGAATCACCCTGAATAACTCTTTCCCTCCCTACGCAACCCTCTCTTAGCAGATCAGGTCACTAAAGTTGCTCCGAAACTCCTCAGCTTGGAATTTAAAGTGCATCCATGATTCACTTATTTGACAAATAAATGTTAGTGTCAAATACCAGAGAGGAGAGGCTTTTGTCCTGTCCTACATCTCACGCTGGTGACCCTTTGTGCTTGGCTTTGTTAAATCCCTTTGTTTATTCTGCTGGTCTTATATATTTTTGTTGTGTCTAACCCATTAGATGGTTATTAATCATAATACTTATAATGCTAATAGTTAATGTTTACTGAGCATTTACTACATGCTGGATTTTTTGCTAACTGTTGGACAGGCACTCCTCACAGAAACATTAGGAGGTAGGTACTATCATTTTTATTTTACATTCAGAGAAACTGAGGCTTGTGGATGTTACAATAGTGTCCATCACACAACCAATAAAACAGTTGAGTTTGGATTTGAGCCCATGTAGACTATTCAAGCACCTGGACTCTTAATTAATATGCTATAAGCTGTTGCTTGTTAAAAGAGATTACATTTTTTTTTTCTGCTTTTTTTGCGAAAAATGTTGTTATTGACTTCTTTTCAATAGAATATGCATACTGAATTGCTGTGTTATGAGTTGGGAGAGGTTGGGTTTCTTTTTCCAGCAAATGATCTTTTCCTCTTATTTAGTTTCAGTTATTTTAGAAATGAATTCAGGATACCAATTTACATGCCAGATATGAAGTCAGTTGTTGAAAAAATGCCTAGAAAAAAGTATCCAGTTATACCAAAATATTTAACATGATTATCTTTGAGTGGTGTTGCTCTGTGTTATTTCTTCCTATCTTCTGTAGTTTTCATCTTTCTAAAATGAAAATGTATTTTGGAATGTTGAAGGAATGGCTGGCAGTTTTGTGCTGATCCGGGAGGTCAAGTGGTCTGCTAATTACCAGGTGACTTGAGTGGCTAGTAATTATTCTAGTGGATTGGTAATTTTCACTTTTTTCTAAGTTATACATGTCATTCTTTAAAAAGGGAAAGCGTTCTACAGTGTTTATAATAAACGGTGATCCTGTGCTATTTTTCACTTTCATTTTCCCCCTCCCAGTAGCAACCATTTTCTTTCTTTCTTTTTTTAAATTATACTTTAAGTTCTGGGATATATGTGCAGAACATGCAAGTTTGTTACATAGGTATACACATACCATGCTGGTTTGCTGCTCTTATCAACCCATTATCTATATTAGGCATTTATCCTAATACTATCCTTCCTCTAATCCCCCACTCCCTCACTGGCCCTGTTGTGTGATATTCCCCTCCCTGTGTTCATGTGTTCACATCATTCAACTCCCACTTATGAGTGAGAACATAATGGTGTTTGTTTTTCTGTCCTTGTGTTAGTTTGCTGAGAATGATGGCTTCCAGCTTCATCCATTCCCTGCAAAGGACATGAACTCATCCTTTTTTATGGCTGCATAGTATTCCATGGTGTATATGTGCCACATTTTCTTTATCCAGTCTATCATTGGTGGGCATTTGGGTTGATTCCAAGTCTTTGCTATTGTGAATAGTGCCACAATAAACATATGTGTGCATGTGTCTTTATAGTAGAATGATTTATAATCCTTTGGGTATGTATCCAGTAATTGATCTCTGGGTCAGTTGATACTTCTGGTTCTAGATCCTTGAGGAATCACCATACTGTCTTCCACAATGGTTGAACTAATTTACACTCCCACCAACAATGTAAAAGTGTACCTATTTTTCCACACGCTTTCCAGCATCTGTTGTTTCCTGACTTTTTAATGATCACCATTCTAACTGGCATGAGATGGTATCTCACTGTGGTTTTGATTTGCATTTCTCTAATGACGAGTGATGATGAGCTTTTTTTCATATGTTTGTTGGCTGCATAAATGTCTTCTTTTGAGAAGTGTCTGTTCATATCCTTTGCCCACTTTTTGATGGGGTTGTTTGTTTTTTCTTGTGAATTCGTTTTTGTTTTTGTTTTTTAATATATGTATACATATTATTGCACTTTAGGTTCTGGTGTACATATGTGGAACATGCAGGATTTTGCATAGGTACATATATGGCATTGTGGTTTGCTGCCTCCATCCCCTTCACCTATATCTGGCATTCCAGGCGCCAGTTGAAACAGCCACCCAGGTTTGTGTGAGTTTTTGTTCAGAGACCCGCTGTGCCAGCTGAAACAGCCGTGCTGGAACCGTGTGACACTTGTCAGCCCGGGAATCTCCTGGTCTGTGTGCAGTAAAAACTTGTTTGGAAATGCGGCGATCCCTCACCCTCTGTGTTGTTCTTGCTGGGAACTGCATTCCAGAGCTGTTCCTATTCAGCTGTCTTGGATCGCATATCATAAATTTGTTTTACATTTTTTGTAGATTCTGGATATTAGCTGTTTGTCAGATGGATAGATTGCAAAAATTTTCTCCCATTCTGTAGGTTGCCTGTTTACTCTGACGATAGTTTCTTTGGCTGTGCAGAAACTCTTTAGTTTAATTAGATCCCATTTGTCAATTTTGGCTTCTGTTGCCATTGCTTTTGGTGTTTTGGTCACAAAGTCTTTGACCATGCCTATGTCCTGAATGTATTGCCTAGGTTTTCTTCTAGGGTTTTTATGGTTTTAGGTCTTATATTTAAGTCTTTAATCCATCTTGAGTTAATTTTTGTATAAGGTGAAAGGAAGGGGCCCAGTTTCAATTTTCTGCATATGGCTAGCCAGTTTTCCCAACATCATTTATTAAACAGGGAATCCTTTCTCCATTGCTTGTTTTTGTCAGATTTGTCAAAGATCAGATGGTTGTAGGTGTGTGGCATTATTTTTGAGTCCTCTGTTTTGTTCTATTGGTCTAGATGTCTGTTTTGGTTACTGTAGCTTTGTAGTATAATTTGAAGTCAGGTAGCATGATGCTTCCAACTTTGTTCTTTTTGCTTTGGATTGTCTTGATTATATGGGTTCTTTTTTGGTTCCATATGAAATTTAAAGTAGCTTTTTTCTAATTCTGTGAAGAAAGTCAATGGTAGTTTGATGGAGATAGCATTGAATCTATAAATTACTTTGGGCAGTATGGCCATTTTTACGATATTTCTTCTTTCTATCCATGAGAATGGAATGTTTTTCCATTGTTTGTATCCTCTCTCATCTCCTTGAACAGTGGTTTGTAGTTCTCCTTTAAGAGATCCTTCACATCCCTTGTAAGTTGTATTGTTAGGTATTTTATTCTCTACCCCAGTGGCACTTAGAACACCAGCAAGACATGTATTTTCTGTTTTTTAAATGATCTCTACTGGTCTTTGGCTTTGTTTTTCAAGATAGCATAAGTACCCTTCTATTTCTTTTTTTGTGTGTGAGTTGTAAACATTAATGGAGCTCTTTTACCAGCATTTCCTCACCCTCATCCTACACACATACATACATCCTCCCTCTTATAGATTAATTGTGTTTATTCTTATATTCAACATATCCTTACTGAGCACCTACTGTGTGCTTGGCACAGCTTTGATTGCCAAAAGAAAAAAAAAAAGCAGTGAACAAAACAAGGAAAAATCTCTTCCTTCCTATAGCTTTACAGAGTATAATTTTGACTTAAGTCAATGTCTGCTGTTTGTTTTATTGTCACCAAGTAAATATTAATTCACTAGTGATTACATTTCCTTTCCTACACAGCATTTTGTTTTCCCCAAAGTCAACCATTTTCTTTTATTTGCAGTTGCTAAGTTTTTAGTGTACTGTTGTTAATTCCTGACTAAACACTTTCCAAAGAATTACCCTGGTAAGTTTCTGTGTAGAAACCCTGGTTTCTGGTATTTTTCTTGTTAGTTATTCTGGTATTTTATTGAAGTGCATCTTCCAGGGAGTTCCTTTGCAACCTTTCAGATCTGAAAATGTCATATATTCTACCTTCCCAACTAATTAGTTCCGTATCCACAGTGCGATACAGAATTCTAGGTTGGACTTGTCTCTTAAACTACATCGCCCAGCTTTCCCTGTTGATGGTGAAGTCTTGTGTATTTGATTATCAAATCCTTATAAGTGACATATCTTTTCTCAGCAGAATGTTTAGGATGTTTTTCTTTGAGATAACCCTAGTTCTCTCAATCTGGAACTCCTGTTATTTGGATGTTGGATCTTCTGGGCTGATCATCTAATTTTTAGAAAATCTTTTCTCTCTTGTTTTCTAGATCTTTATCTTTGCAGTATAGCATAGATTAAGAACATTGACTCTACAAAAAGATGGTGCAATTACAGTTCTAGTCCTGTTGCTTAGTAGCTATCTAACTTTGGGCAAGTCATTTTACTTCTTTAAGCTTTTAGTTTCTTCCTCTTTAAAATGGAGAGTAATAATAGAATAGTACCTGTCTCATAGATTCATTGTGAGGATTGCATGAGTTAGTATCTGTAAAGTGCTTGGAACAGTGCCTGGCACCTAGTAAATTCTCAATGAGTATTAGCTATTATTAATATTCAGTTTTACCTTACAACACTTGTATTGTAGTTTTTATTGCTCAGTATTATTGTATATTTAATAATATATGTCATTTCCTAGAATGTGATTTAGCAATAATATTTTAATTTCCAAAAGTTGTGAAAGGACTTTTTGATTTTACTTTTATTATTTTTATTTTTATTATTTTTAGAAATAGGGATCTCAGTATGTGATCCAGGCTGGAGTGTAGTGGTATGATCACAGCTCACTGCAGCCTTAACTTCCCAGGCTCTAGTGATCCTCTCACGTCAGCCTGGAGTAACTAGGACTACTGGCATGCACCACCTCACTCGGCTAATTTTTTTTAGAGATGGGGTATTGCCATTTTGTCCAGGTTGGTCTCGAATTCCTAGTCTCATGCAGTTCTATCTTGGCCTCCCAAAGTGCTGGGATTACAGGTGTGAACCACCGTGCCCAGCTGTGAAAAGACTTTTTAAAAGATTCTTGTTCTTGTTACAGGATGCAAAATCTTCTCATATCCCTCTGAGAATGTCATAGATTTTTTTAAAAGTCTTCTTTAATTCCTTGTTTCTGCTTCTTCAGCATTCTTCTTCTTTTTTCCCCTTTGTCTGTTTATTCTAGTTTCTGTGTTCCTTATGAGAGGAATTCCATAACTAGGTGATGATAGTTGACTGTTTATTCATATTTAAGGGTAATATGCTGGAAAAAAGAGATATGGTCAGGTTCATTATTAACAGTATTGTGTATCTACCTATGTTTAAAAGTCTTCTGGATAGTTTTTTGTTTCTTTGGTTGTTTTCTCTTTTGGTTAACTTGTTTAATCTTATTTGGTTAATCATGCTTTTACCTGATAATGTGGTTCACGCATAGCTGAAACTAATAATAGGAAAAGTGTCAGTTTTGTCATGTTCTTGTTTAATTTCACTGGCATGACTAGTATTACATTTAACCTGCAGTTTCCCGTATCAATCTTTTTAAGTTGGTCGTCATTTGTGATGGCTAATTTGACCAGAGATAAATATATACTTCACAGCTCCTCATAACTGAATTAAACTTAAGAGCAATTTGTTTTAATACATTGAAGGCAAAGAATGCTTTGGGGAGGGATGCTCTGTTAGCTCTTCTACATTTCACTCTCTCTTTTGTCTGATATATGACACAGTAAGGCTATCATATTAATATTGGTAATGCTTAAAGCCTGTCTTTTTCTAGATATAATATGTATATATATATATATGTAGAAATTTCTCTCCATCCCCCAGTGGATCATCTTGTACACCTCCATGACGTATGGACCCCCAGAGTCTGCATTTTGGACACTCTCTCTCGTCATCACTGGGTCAACTGGTAATGGTCAACAGATCCTAGGCAGCCAGGAGGGTGTAGTTAGAAACTTAACTGCACATCAGGATTCTCTGGTACTAAGGACCTAAAAATATGGATTCTTTGATGATAATGCCAGATATGTCATTCTGACTAGAGCCTGGGATATTGTAAGTTTTGACTCACCTTAGTGTTTGGGAGAAATGGTTGTTATCTACATGCATTTTGGAACAAGTGGTAGGGAAAGAACATTAGGTGGAAGAAGGAAATTCAAGTTCAGGTAATTCTTTACCAGGTTACTTACATGGGTGAGTCACTTGACTTGTCTTTATGTCTCCATTCAGTAAAGGGAAAAGTTTGGGTGAAAAGTGACCTGGCGCAAGGCCTTTTACAGTGCTAGCATTCCATTAGTCACCCACATGGCAGAAGTTGTTTTTTCTTTTTCCCTCGATGGGTTGAAAATTGTTTATTGGTATTAACATTTCCATTGCCCAGAATGTTTGTAACAGAAGTTGATCTCTATCCTTATGAAAATGTAAAAATTGAGATCCAGAGAAAACAATCCCTAAGAGTTAACCAGTATGTCAGTCCGTAGTCAGAAATTGAGCCTAAGTTGAATTTAGTGACATCAACCTTTTGTTGCCCAATGGTAGATTGTTAAGATTTTCAATCCACAGACATTGATATATGCCAGTATAACAGTATGAATTGACAGTAATTGGTCAAGGCAGTGATTTTTGAACAGGGCCCTAAATAAACAAACTGTGGAAGAGCTCAAAGAATTCTAGAAAGAAGGAAGAACAAATATACAGCCTCAGAGGCTTGGGAGAGGAACAAAAATGCGAGGGTGACTGTAATGAGGTTGAAGAGCAGATAAGGTGGAATTAGAGAAAGCCAGCAATGGCAGAGAGTTTATGCTTCATGACTAGAAGTAAGCTAGAAAAATAAAGGGAAAAATTGTGTACCCAACTGGGTATTGATGCAGTTTGCTGGGTAATACTGGTAATACTGGGTATTGACTCTGAAGTTCAGTTATAGGTCTGATAAACTCCACAGAAACTATATTGAGACTTTATCTGCAGAAAGAGGCCTGTAAAATACAGAAATCTGACATACAGGCAATCTTTGAGTCTAAGTGACCCTTAACTGCTAATACGTCCCAGTAGCAGATTTTTAAATAGAACAGTCAGGAAACCAAACAACAATCTCTACCACCAATCTATTTGTTTTGATTACTGTAATTGGCATAGAGTGTCTGAAGAGAGAAATTGTACTGTTTGTCGAGCATCATGGCTCATAAAATTCTGTTCCCTCTCTTATCCTTTGTATCTTGTATTTCTTAGCGTACAGCAATTGTGTGAATTTTTCATTTGGTTCTTAGAAGAACTACAACTGTACTTTGAAGAAATATGAAGGACTCTGAAGAACTGCGAAGGACTTCATGCCACTGTGGTTGGGTGGTCAAGGTCATGAGATACTTAGAGGATCTCTGCAAGCATCTGCCTGAAGGAAAGCAGCTGCCTTCTTGGGTTTTGCTGATTCATTTTGACTTTTTTTTGTTGTTTTTCTCTAGCTTCACTTCCAGCTGTCACAGACACAAGAGATGAATGGCTGTTTGATCAAGAGGAGAAGAGTAAACTTTGTTGTCTCTTGTATTATTTCTCTGCATCAGTGAAAGTACTTGCTTCCTAAACCTTCATTAGCAAAGTATCTTCTTATGCAGAAATCTGTTCCGTCCTTGCCACTGGATCCATCTCTGCGAAGACTCTAGCAAAAAGCTCTATAGGCACAATCTAATCATATGCAAAAATAAATGCATCTTAAGGAAACAGCCTGAATTTATTTTTGTGCTGCTGTTTGGCCAGGAAAAGGGGAAATGCCATTAGGTGTAATTTATTATTGACCACTCCCAAGAAGGTCAAAATTGGGGCAGATGCTAAGAATTTAATAAATAAAAATTTAAAACGTGCACCCTGTAGGTAGACCAACATGTAAAATTTTAAAAGAAAAGACAAAGTTCTAGACATAAAATATATAATACCTAAGTTTCCTCTGTTAAAAGCATCCTTTTGGTTAGAAAATAGAAAAAAAAATAGGCTTTTTTTATGGTGGTAAAATATAGATAACAATATATATACCCTTTTAACTCTTTGTAAGTGTATACTTCAGTGGCAGTAAGTACATTCTCTGTGTTATGCAACCACTGCTATTATTTCCAGAATGTTCTTATTTGAAAGAGAAACTACCCATTAAAAAATAATTCCACATTTCCTCTCCTCTTACCCCCAGGATCCACTATTATACTTTGCTTCTATGAATTTAACTATACTAGGTACCTCATGTAAGTGGAATTATACAATATTTTCCCTTTTGTGTCTGCCTTATTTTACTTAACAATGTTTTCAAGGTTCATCTGTGTCACGGATGTATTCCTTTTATTAAAATTGTGGTAAATATATGTAACATAAAAGTTGCCGTCTTAACCACTTTTAATTGTACAGTTCAGTAGTGCTAAATACTTTCACATTGTTATGAAACCAATATCCAGAACTCCTTTCATCTTGAAAAACTGAAACTTGACACTCATTAAACAACAATTCTTGATTTCCTTCTACCCCCTAGTTCCTGACAACCACCACTACTTTTTCTGTTTTCACGAATTTGACTACTATAGGTATCTCACATAAGTGGAATCACACAGTGTCTTTTTGTGACTGGCTTATATCAGTTAGCATAGTGTTAACCTAAATTAATCCATGCTATAGCATATATTAGAATTTTTTTCCTTTTTGTGGCTGAACAATATTCCATTGTATGTGTATACCACATTTGGTTTAGTTATTCTGTGGATGGATATTTGCATTGTTTCCTCATTTGGGCTATTATAAATAATGCTGATGCTAGATATTGATTGACTGATTGAGAGTTTCTATTGCCCAGGCTAGTGTGCAGTGTCATGCTCTTGGATCACTGGAATCTCTGCCTCCCAGGTCCAAGGGATTCTCATGCCTCAACCTCCCAAGTAGCTGGGCTTACAGGTTTGTGCCACAGCACCTGGCTAATTTTTGTATTTTTAGTAGAGAAGGGATTTTACCATGTTGACCAGGCTGGTCTTGAATCCTGACCTCAAGTGATCTTCCCACCTCGGTCTCCCAAAGTACTGAGATTATAGGCATGAGCCATGGTGCCTGGCTCATAGACTTTTTAGAGTATATCATACACACACACTATTTAGCTCACTCTACTTTCAACATTTGTGTCCAAATTTGCCTTTTGAATGGGGCATATTATCAATGTCCCATGATATAAAAGGATTAAGTTGTGATTTGTCAGCTATGATTAAGTACGGCTTTGTCTTGGTTCAAAATAAAGAAAGATATACTAAGGTTAGGAGTTTGGACGTTGTTTGAGCATGAATATGGTAATAGTGGCCATTTATTATTTGCCATATGGTAGGAACTGTGAATGCAATTTATATTTTCTAACTTGATTCTCATGAATTCCCATCTATCCTCTGTTACATATGAGAGAACAAATTCAGAGAGGTTAGGAACTTGCTGAAGATTTTACTTTTACTAAATGGCTGAGCTGAGCCTTTACTACCTGGGTCAGTTTGAGTCCAAAGCCTATATGCTTAAAAAAATGTACTTTCCTGTCTATCAAATGGTAGTTCCTTTACATTTGTCACTTTGTAATTTGTAGAACTCAGGATAGACTGGGCAAGTTTGAAGTGAGCTATGAAAACAGAGGTTAGACTGAAAGAGGAAATTTCCTGCATTCAGAAGGCAAGGATAATTTCTATAATGTGATTCCGGCTATTTCTATGGGGGACAGGACCCAAAGAAATCCTCAGGAATCCTCATGAATGGTTTTTGGTTGTTTTGTATTTCTATTGTAAAACTATGCATTTAGTAATTCAAGATTTTCTATAGTTGGTTGTTTAACAAGAGGCTAAAACAGTTTTTGTTTATAAAATAGATTTTGATGTGGATAATACAGACATAAGATTTTTGGAAAATGAATGACAAAGGGTGATTTGATAATCCTAAAATAAGAAGTTGAGCAAGAGGAAAATACGATGTTCCTAGAAGAGTAACAAGGCACAAGGCATACCTGAAACCCTCCAGAAAGTGAGCAGCTCCTTAAAAATCAATTTAAATGTAAAAGCTGACTACATAGTGACTCTTACATCTTATTAAACATAATCCTTGTTTATAAAGTTAATCAAGACTCCATGTTGAAATTTTTTTCTATTTTATTTAAAAGACAAGGACATGTGGATTTTATGCTACCTATCAGTCTTCTAGGCCTATGTTCTTCTTTTTTTTTTTTTTTTTTTTTTATTTTTTATTCTGAGATGATGTGAGAAATTGAGAAAAAAGAACTCATCTAGATAATTCCTAGTTACCCAGAGAGCCTGAATGGTAAGTTTTAATAGTTTAAATGCTAATTTTGAAATCCAAGTGTTCTTTTTCCCTTTGTGTAGATCCATATTCATCTGGTGTCATTTTCCTCCTCCTTTAACATTTCTTATAGTGTGCATCTGGTAATGATGAATTCTTCCAGCTTATGTATGTCTCAAAGTCCCAGTTCTGAAAAAAATGTTTTCACTGAGTATAGAACTTTCGGTTAACAGTTTTTCTTTCAATACTTTAAATAAGTTGTTCCACTGTTTTTTCATTTGCATTGTTTCCTGTGCGAAATCTGCTGCCATTTTTATTTGTCTTCCTTTCTGTGTAACTTATCTTTTTTCCCTCTTGTGACTGCTTTTAAGAGTGTGTTTCTTTCACTGTTTTAGACAATTTGATTATGATGTACCTTGGTGTCAAGTGTTTTGGAATTTTTTCTTTCATTTTTCTTGTACTTGGTATTTGAGATTTTTGGAACTAGAAGTATAAGTTTTTATCAAATTTGGAACATTTTTATTATTTCTTCAAACGTCTTTTTAGTTTTCCATCTTCTTTCTTTTGGGGACTTTAATTAGGGAGCACAGATATCAGGCTGCTTGAAATTTGCCACAGTTTGCTGATAATCTTTTTTTTTTTTTTAAGTTCTCCTTTCCCTCTATTTTATTTTGGATTTTTTTTATTGCTGTGTTTTCAAGTTCATTAATGTTTTTCTTCTGCTATGTCCAATTTGCCATTATCTCATTTAATGTATTTTTCGTCTCACATATTGCAGGGTTTTTTTTTTAAACCTTTAAAAGCTCAAATTGAGTGTTTAAAAAAATATATCTTCCATGTCTCCAATTAAAGTTTTGCCTATGTGGAATATAGTTATAATAACTTTTAATGATCTCATTATAGGTTATATATTCTTGTTTCTTTACAATCTTGGTAACGTTTTATTGGATGCCAGACATTGTGAATATTACCTTACTGGGTGCCAGATATTTTTGTATTTCTATAAATATTCTTAAACTTTGTTCTAGAATGCAATTAAGTTACTTGGAAAAGTTTGGTCCTTTTGATTCTTAAGTTTGGTCCCTTAAGATTTGTTAGGTGGGACTAGAACAGTGCTCAGCCTAGTGGTAGTTATTCTCCACTTCTAAGGCAAGACCATTCTATGCAATTTAGGCAGTGCCCCACGAACAATGAGTTTTTCAACCTTAGCTGATAGAAACAAGACAGTATTCCTGGCCCTGTGTGAAGACTAAGGGCAGTTCCTTATAACCCTTTCAGTTGTTCCTTCTCCAGTTTTAGATAATTTCTGTTTTTTTTCTTACTTTTTTTTTTTTTTTTTTTTTTTGAGATGGAGCTTCACTCTTGTTGCCCAGGCTGGAGTGCAATGGTGCAATCTTGGCTCACTGCAACCTCCGCCTCCCGGGTTCAAGCAATTCTCCTGCCTCAGTGTCCTGAGTAGCTGGGATTACAGGCATCCACGACAATGCACAATGCCTGGCTAATTTTTTGCATTTTTAGTAGAGACAGGGTTTTGCCACATTGGCCAGGCTGGTCTCAAACTCCTCACCTCAGGTGATCCATTTGCCTCAGCCTCCCAAAGTACTGGGATTACAGGTGTGAGTCACCACACCTGGCCCAGTTTTAAATAATTTCTTTACACACATACTGATTAGTACCCAGGTGAATACTGTGCATGCATTTATCGGCCTTTGCCTCCAGAAAGTCCCATTTGAAATCTTTATATTGTTTTAAGTGATTACTTTTTCAGATTTTGAGTTGATACCTTAGGACAGTGGTTCTCAATGTGTGGTTGCTAGTCAATGATATCAATATCACCTGGAAATTTTTTACAACTGCAAATTATTAGGTCATAATTCAGACCTACAGAACTGGAAACTCAGGGTGAGGAGGCATCATGTAGAGCCAACAGGATGTCTACTAACAAGCCCTCTGGATAAATCTGTCAAGTGCTAAAGTTTGAGAACCAGTGCTTTAAAATCACATTTTGAGTAAGCAGGGGAAGGAGTCTTCATAAACACTTTTAATACCCTTGAAACCTTGAAATCAGGCAGCTGCCAATCTCACCTGCACCCAGGTTGCCGTAATCAGGCAGATAATTGAAGAACACAGGAATTACTTAAGCTGAAGAGAATATAGCGCATAGAAAACATCCTGCTTAGAGAAATTCTTTACAAATCCCCTCCCTACTCGTAGCAAAGGGAGTTTGGGAGATATGAGAAAGTTCAGCACTTACAGGAACTAATTCTATCGTGCATGTAGTTTTCAAGGCAAATAAGCTAAGGGACTGCAAAGGGACCATGTCTCTAGCCTTTGGGATTTCTTAGTTCCTGGTGCCACATCTGGTAAACAGTCTATTGGCTCCACAGGGGGAATTTGGCAGCATCAATAAAGAGGAGAGGAGTCCATGCCATAGGGCAGCATGTATTGGACAAGAGTTGCAAAAATGTTGGGCAAAAGCATTTTTCCTGAGAAAAATGGCCATTTAACAGCAGTGGGCCAGGTTCCCAGACAGGCAGATTTGTCTGAGAGGACTCACTCTCACCTCTTGATCTGTCTCCCTTGGCCACATGATGGCCTCTCCTTTCCTCTCTGTCATTCAAGGCTGAGACCCGAAGAACAGAGAAAAGGAGACAAAAGTTACTACTCTCTTTGTTTCTGTAGTTTCTTTCTTTCTTCCCACAGGGTAAAATTATTCATTTTAAAATAATCGGGCTCTTCTTGAACAGACCGTAATTTGGTAAGGAAAGATTGGTAACCTGAGAAACACCTTGTTTGGTGCAAGAAAGTGATCTAATATATATATAAAGAAAAATAAACTGATTTTGCTAATGGCTGGATGATACATACATTCCCAATTGATATAATTGCCCCAAAGTTGTAAGTACTTAGGAACTGATTAAATAGCTACCATGTGTCATTTGCCCATACAGCTGTTTTACTCCCCTAGCTGGTGCTCATTTGCCCTCACCTCTAGGCTCAACTCTGCTGCTCCCAAGGCTCTGGTATCAATGCAGTTTGAAGCGTCCTCCTTTGCCCACATGCTTAATTTTTCTATAGTTTATGATGGTCTGCTAAGAGCCAAGCTTGTAGAAGGTACTAAGAGACATAAACCAAGAAGTATCTTTGCTGCTTTCAGAGGAGACAGCCATGAAAATATGCAAAGGATACTCTTCATGTGTCAGGAGTCCTAGGCCAGGGGCTCTTGATTGCTTCGGCGAGGTATGTACAACCTCTTTTTCCTGGACACAGAGAGTGAACTCTGCACATGTTCCCTGTAACCAGGCCTGCCTTTGTCTCCTGTCCCGACATTCCCTCACTTCACCACCATCATAATCAAGTTCTTACCTTAGAGCCCTGTCTTAAAAGTTACTATAGTGTTATTATTGTGATTTAGTGACTAATATTAAGAAGTCATTTGATATATGCCAACAGTCTCTAAGGGCTTAACATTAATTTACCCAATATGTCAACTCATTTAATTCTCACAACAACCTATTCAGAGACTATCTCCATTTGCAGATGAGGAAGTTGAGGTATGGAATTTAGATAATCCTCATTCCTGCCTTGCAGCAACAGTCTCCTCTGGTTGTTGGAGTCTGGGGACATGCAGATTTCCATGTCTAAGTGGAAGTATATTTCTTGCTTCTGGAAGCACTAAGTGTCTGCTTAGAAGAATACTAGTTGCAAACAAGAAACTGTACCTTAGCTAGGTCCTGGTGTGTATTTTATTATAACTGGGTTGTCTTCTAGAATGTGAGTCACTTGATAGTAGGAATCATTTGGCATATACTTCATACCTAATAAATATTATTTTTTCTTCCTTCATAGTAAATACTGAATGAAGGTGTCATAAATGCTGCTGGACCTTCCTATAGCATGGGCGTTTCTTGGCAGATTTATCTGGTTCAGTGCTCTTACATTTAAATGAATCAGGTTGGATACGAGGAAGTGGTGGGGCCTAGGACACACTGGAGAGTATATGTCTAATTAATGGAGGTAGCTGTTGTTCACTTCCAGCTGATGGCTGCCATACAAAAATGATGACTCCATGTTGCCAAATTTTCTAGTTGTTCAAAACAGTTCAGGAGTCTGTATTATTATGTAAAATTCGCCAATTTAAAACACTGTGCTGATCCCAGAAAATCTGAGGTCCAAATTTTCTATATGAATTCCATGTTTTACTTTGTAAGAAAGGTAAATCACAGTTTTGGTGTTTAGATGATGTGTTTATTATATAGAGACACATAGACAAATTGGGCAATCAAAACCAGTTTATGATGATACCCAGTAACAGACCAGATCTGATGAAGCAGTCATGAAGCCAGTAAATGTGATACATTCAGATCAGTCAATTTACAGGCAAGGATTTCAAAAGGGAAGAGAACAAGGTAGAGAAAGATGGAGACCAATGAAAACAGCTCTGAAATGATGAGGAAAATCTAGAAAATCTCAACACTGCTCCAACAGGGGGTGTGTTAAATCTATTCTTTCACTAAAGTGGCTGTTCATAGGATATAGCTATGAAAGAGTGATACTTTGTCATTGTGGTGTCAAAATGGCAGGGTGGCAACATTATCTGTTTTGGAGTTAGAGGGAATGTCTTTGTTGAGTCACTTGTTGGGGCACTTGCTGCTTTGTGGAACTGTTTTCTAGAAACTCCTTTTGCCTGCAATCACACCCATAATCATTATTAATGTTTACTACAAGCCCATAACAGCACACAATGTTTGAGAGAATAAGTTTTCACAAAAGAATGATTTTGAAAATATCATACATTCATAGGAAAAGTGTTAAGTTTTTCTGGAGGATGGCACCATCTTCAGGAGAATGAGAAGCATTTGCTGATTCCGTTTCTTCAACACCCGTTAGGCACTAGGCATGGTCATAAGTAACTTCTACTGAGGAACAACAGGTAAGAAGAAATAAAAGCTGTGCTATCTATCTTTTCAGAAATGTACAATTGGCTTGGGAAGAAAACACAGCCAGCCACAGGGGAACAAGTTCAAAGAAGTTGCAAAATGAGGAGGAGATGAGAGAAATTAGAGAAGGAAGCAAGCATTCTGACTTTTGACTGAGAGTCTCTGCCAGTTTTGCCTCACATATGAACACTTATTTACTTTGCACACTATTGCAATCTGTAATATTGCAAAACATAAAGTCAAATATTCTCCCCTTGTTTAATACCCAACAAGACGTCAGCCTTATTAGCTTTTACCAACTGTTGTGAAAACTTAACATGGCCTCCCAGTAACAGCGTTCTCAGACCATATTCCCAAATGTGGATTTTGTCCCTAGATTGGACCTAGGTCAAAACATTAGATGTTAGCATAAAAAAGGAGAATTATAATCAAATAAAAACCAGAAAGATCCCACATCTTAGAAATGGAGATGTACATTTACATAAGCACATGGCTTTATAGTAAAATCTGCAGCTACCATACAGGAGATGAACTATAATGACTCCATATCTATATCTCTCTTTTCTGTCTCTTTTCCCAGAACTGTGAATATGTTAGGTTACATGGCAAAGGGAAATTAAGGGTTCAAATGGAATTAAGACTGTTAATTAGCTAAATTTACTTATTTATTTTATTATTATTATTTTTTGAGATGGAGTTTCGCTTTTGCCTAGCCTGAAGTGCAATGGCACGATCTTGGCTCACCACAACCTCTGCCTCCGGGTTCAAGTGATTCTTCTGCCTCAGCCTCCCAAGTAGATGGGATTACAGGTGCGTGCCACCATGTCTGTCTAATTTTGTATTTTTAGTAGAGAGGGGGTTTCTCCATGTTGGTCAAAATTCCCTACCATAGGTGACCCACTCACCTCGGCCTCCCAAAGTGCTAGGATTACAGGTGTGGGCCACCATGCCTAATCAGCTAAATTTAAAGTAGGGGGATTATCCTGGATTATTCAAGTGGTCCCTATGGATCACAAAGATCCTTAAATTTGGAAGGAGACAGAAAAAACAGTGAGAAGGAGATCTGACTATGAAAGAAAGGCATAGAAGACACAATGTTTCTGCCTTTGTAGATGGAGGAAGCGGTTCTCCAGAGGTATTAATATGCAAGAAAAAATCCTCTCCTAGAGCCTCCAGAAAGGACTACAGTGCTGCCAACACCTTGTTTTTTGCCCAACCTGTGCTGGGCTTCTGACCTACAGAATTGTAGGACAATAAATTTGTAGTTATTGTAAGTCAATAAATTTATGATAGTTTGTTATGGCAGTGAGTAGAAAATTAATATACCTTAAAATTACTCGATTTTATCAAGTTAGACTTGTTTTTAAGTGTTAATAAAATTCACCTAAAACACAGTAGACTTCTGCTTCTGACTAGAAGAAAGTATTTAATAATGAAGTCCAAAATTAGCCTTTTGCCATAAATAAAAAGCTGGATAAAATATATAAAAAGCCAGTTTTAAACATCAGACAGGACTGTGACACTCTAAGAAAGGAAAACAAATGAAATGAGCCCTATAATCATATCCACTTTCTGCTGCAGAATGCAGAATGTCAAATGAGGTAAGCCTTTCTATAATGTGGAAATGGAGAACTCAAAATACGTTCACAATATTGCTGAGCGGAGGAGATTGGAGAAACCAAGGCAGCCAGAATTTGTGAAGCAGTAGTAATGGTGAAAAAGGAGCTATGCAGAGAAAGAGCACCAGAAATGTTTATAAGGATGTGATTGAACCTTTGGGTAAATAACAATTTGTACATGTTTAGGCTAAAACCTCAGGAGACTAGACAATAAAAACTGCTAAGAAATAAAATAAATGATCATAGGGGAATATAAGCCAAATCATTCTCTAAGCTTTGTTCACAACAGCCAGTGCAAAGAATCTTCACTGAATACATGAAACATTCCATAGATACTCCAAAAGGGTTACCCTAGTAGCAGGGCTAAATTAACCATAGAATAAAGGCTCTCATGGGATTACTCTAGAGAATAAAACAAGCATTCTAATTAGCAAACTGTCTTACAAATAAATATTCTCCAAGTCAGAGTTCAGAATTCTTATAAGATCTCATACTCAACAATGTAAAATTTACAATATCTAGCATAAAACAAAAAATTACACATGCAAACAAATAAAAAATGTGATCTATTATCCAAGAAACAGGATAATGTGATTTATTACCAAGAAAAAATCAGAAATCTCTACAAATCAAGAAATGGCAGAGATGATGCAATTAGGAGGCATAGATGCTAAATCAGCTATTCTGTCGATTTCTTTGTGAAGTTAAAAGAAAATTGAACATAATGAGAGACAGGAAAGATATGGAAAGAACAAAATAAAACTTCTAAAGATGAAAACTATGATATATGAAATGAACATTTTACAGGCTAAATAGCAGCAGATTAGACGGTAAAAATAGAAGTCAGTGGACATGAAGACATAACAATAAAATAACAGGAAATGAAGTCTAGAAAGGAAAGAAATACTGGAGACCATCAAGAGTGCCTCAGTGATTTTGAAACAAAATTAAGTAGTCTAACATATGTGTCATTGATTTCCCAGAATGCAAGCAGGAGAAAGAAAATTGTTTAAGGAATAATGACAAAAAAATTTACAAATATAATGAATGCTATATACACTTATATCTAAGAAGCTCGAAAAAAAAACCTAAGAAATCAAATGAACACAAAACCCAATAAACAGTAAGGAAACCACACACCATTTGTTTGTCATAAGCAAATTCTAAAATTCAGTGATAAAAGAGCATATTAAAAGTGGCTAGAGAAAAACACATTATGTGCAAGGGAACAAAGATTAGAATTAATGAAGGCTTCTTTTTAGAAACTATGCAAGCCAGAAATCATTGGAATGACATTTTTTAAATGGTGGATAAAAAGCCACGTCAACCTAGAATTCTATACCTAGTAAAACTGTCCTTCAGAAATGCAGTTAAAATAGGGCTTTATCAGATAAACCAAAGCTGAAAGAATTAAAAAGAAAAAATCATTTTAAAAAAGCATTAAAAAGGTTCTTTAAGCCAAAGGAAATGATATGTAATGGAAACTTGGATATACAAAGTAATGAAGAGCACTGGAAAAGGTAAATAAAATGTATTGGTAAATATAAAAGACGTTTTGTGGTTTAAAAATTTCTTTACAGGCAGTTGACTAAAGCAGAATACTAGAATGTATAACTGAGTTTATAACATATACAGAGGTAAAATATATGTACACAACGAGAGGAAAAAAATAGAAATAAACTTGTGTATGTACATATATATGAAAGGATTAATATGATTTGAAAATAGGCTATCATAAGTTAAAAATACATGTTCCATATGCCAACCACTAAAAAATACAAAAAACCCAGCCCCCCAGAAATATAGCTTAAAAGCCAATAGCAGAACTAAAATGAACTTCTAAAACAATCTAAAACAAAGAAAAAGAAAGGTTGTATGTTCACCCTGTTGATTGCTTCTTTTGATGTGCAAAGACTTTTTAGTTTAATTAAGTCCCATTTGTCGATTTTGTTTTTGTTCCCCGTGTTTTTGTGGTCATAGTCATGAATTCTTTGCCTAGACCAATGTTCAGGAGAGTTATCCCTAGGTTTTCTTCTAGTACTTTTATAGTTTTTATGTCTAATGTTTAAGTCTTTAATCCATCTGAGATGACTTTTGTATTAATATATGGTTAGAACAGGGGTCCAGGCTCACTTTTCTGCATATGGCTAATTTTTCCAGCACTGTTTATTGAAAAGGGTGTCCTTTCTCAAATGCACATTCTTAATACCTTTGTCAAAAATCAGTTGGCTGTAAATATGTGGCTTTATTTCTGGGTTCTCTATGCTGTTTCGTTGATCTATGTATCTATTTTTCTACAACTACCATGCTGTTTTGGTTACTATAGACTTGTAGTATAATTTGAAGTCACGTAATGTGATACTTCCCACTTTGTTCTTTCTGTACAGGATTGCTTTGACTATTTCAGGCTGACTTTTGGGTCCATATGAATTTAAGAATAGTTTTTTTTTTTTTTTTTTTTTTTTTTTTTTTTAGTTCTGTGAAAAATGAAGTTGATTGTCTGACAGGAATAGAATTGAATTTGTATATTGCTCTGGGAGGCATGGCCATTTTGACAGTATTAATTCTTCTGATTCATGAGCTTGGTTGGTTTTTCCGTTTGTTTGTGTCATCTTCAATTTATTTGATGAGTGCTTTGTAGTTTTCTTTGCAGAGATTTTTCACCACCTTTGTTAAATTTATTTATAGCATTTTTTGGTAGCTATTGTAAATGGGATCGCTGCCTTGATTTGTTATTGGTGTATAAGAATGCTATTGATTTTGGTGCATGGTTTTGTATCCTGAAACTTCACTGAATTCATTTCGCAAATCTACTAGGAGACTTTTGGTGGACTTTGGTTTTTTGGGTATTAGATCTTACAATCAGCAAACAGAAATAATTTGACTTCCGCTTTTCCACTTTGGATGCCTTTTATTTTCTTCTCTTGCATGATTTCTCTGGCTAGAGCTTCCAGTATAATGTTGAATAGGAGTGGTGATAGTGGGCATCCTTGTCTTGTTCCAGTTATTAGGGGGAATGCATTCAACTTCTCCCCATTTAATATGATGTTAACTGTGGGTTTGTCATATATGGACTTTATTATTTTGAGGTATGTTCCTTCTATGATTAGTTTGTTGAGAGTTTTTATCATGAGGTGATATTTAATTTTATCAGCTACATTTTCTGCCTTTATTGAGATTATTATATGGTTTTTGTCCTTCATTCTGTTAATGTGTTGTATCACATTTGTTGATTTGCTCATGTTGGACCATCCTGAATCCCTAGAATAAATCCCACCAGATCATGTTGCATTATATTTTTAATGTGCTGTTTGACTCACTTTACTAGTATTTTGTTGAGGATTGTTACATCAATATTAATCAGGGATATTGGTCTGTAGCTTTTTTACTGTTTTGGAATTGGGTAATGCTAGCATATTAGTTTAAGTTATGGAGAATCCCCTCCTCCTTGAATTTTTGGAATAGTATCAGGAGGATTGTTATGATCAGTTCTTCTTTGTATGTTTGGTAGAATTCAGCTGTGAATCTATCCAGTACTGGGCTTTGTTGTTGTTGTTGTTGGAAGTCTTTTTATTACTGATTCAATCTCACTAATTTTATTGGTCTGTTCAGGTTTTCTATTTTTCCTGGTTCAATCTTGGTAGGTTATAACATATAACTTACCTAGGAATGTATCTATTTCCTCATGTCTTTCCAGTTTGCCAGCATGTAGTTCATAATAATCTACAGTCTTTAATGATCTTTTGTATTTCTGTGGTATTATTTGCAAAGTCCCTTTTCTTTTCTGTTTTTGTTTATTGGTTCTTCTCTCTGCTTTTCTTGTTAGTCTAGCTAGCAATTTATGAATTTGGTTTATCTTTTTTAAGAACCAACTTTGTGTGTATGTGTTTTTTTTTAAGTCTCCACTTTATTTAGTGCTGCTTGATTTTTACTATTTCTTTTCTTCTGCTAATTTGGGATGTGGCTTGCTCTTTCTTTTCTAGTTTCCTGAAATGCCTTCTTAGATTATTGGTTTGTAATCTCTTTATTTTCTTGATGTAGACATTTATTGCTCTAAATAGCCCTCATTTAGCACTACTTTTGTTATATCCCCCAGGTTTTGGTGTGTTATATTTATGTTTTTATTTGTTTCAAGAAATTTTTTCATTTTCTTCATAATTCTTTTGTTAATCCAATGGTCATTCAGGAAATTCAGTGGCCTCATGTTGTTTAATTTCCATGTATTTCTATATTTTCTAGAGTTCCTTTTGCTATTGCTGTTTAGTTTTATTCCATTGTGGTACAAGAAAATACTTGGTATGATTTTGATTATTAAAAATGTATTGAAGCTTATTTTGTGAACTAACATGGGCTATCCTGGAGAAGGAATGTTCAGTGTGTCTATGAAAGAATGTTCCTTCTGTAGTTTTTAGATAAGATATTCTGTAAATGTCAGGTTGGTCCATTTGATCCAGCACCCAGTTTAAACCCAATGTTTCATTGTTCCTTTTTTGTCTAGGTTACCTGTCTAATGCTGAAAGTAGGGTGTTGAAGTCCCTACTATTATTATATTGCAGCCTTTCTATTTAGATCTAGCAATATTTGCTTATGAATCTGGTTGCTCCAGCGTTGGGTGCACATCTATTTAGAATTGTTATATCCTCTTGCTGAATTGATCCCTTTATCATTATATAATGACCTTCTATGTCTTGTTTTTACTGTCCTTGGCTTAATGTGTGCTTTATCTGATATGAGTATAGCTACTCTTGTTCACTTTGGATTTCTATTTGTGTGGAAAATATTTTTCCATTGCTTTTCTATCAGTCTATATGTGTCTTTACCGCTAAGGTTAGTTTTTTAAGCATCATACATTAAGCTCATGTCTTATTCATTTGGCCATTCTCTATCTTTTAAGAGGAGAATTTAATGTTTATATTTAAGGTTGTTATTGATATATGAAGCTTTGTTCCTGTCATATTGATAAGTTTATTCTAGTTGTTTTATATATTCTTTTCTTTTTCTCTTATAGTTTGTTGTTTTGGATTGGTGGATTTTTATAGTGGTATTATTTAGGTCCTTTCTCTTACTCTTTTGTGTGATTGCTTTAGCAGTGAGTTTTATACTTTTGTTTGTTTTCACAATTGTAAATACTATCTTTTCATTTTCAAGTTAGAACTTCCTTGAGCATTTCTTGTAAGGCAAGTCTAATGGTAACAAGTATCCTCAGCATTTATTTGTTTGACAATTACTTTATTTTTCCTTCCCTTCATTTATAAAGGATAATTTTGCTAGATATCATATTCTTGGGTAGCAGGTTTTATTTTCTTTCAGCCCTTTGAATATATCATCCCATTCTCTTATAATGTCTATGGGGATGACTTTTTGCTTTGTATCTGGGCATCATTAAGCCTCTCATATTTGAATGAATAGATCTTTTGCTGCACATAAGTTTTCATCTATTATTTTGTTAAATAGGTTTTCTAATCCTTTGTTTCTGTGCCCTTAAGGAGACTGATAATTTGTAAATTCACTCACCTTATGTTTTCTAAAATGTCATGAAGATTTGGCTCATTTTTTAAATTCTTTTTTCTTTACTTTTGTCTGACTAGATTATTTCAAAAGACTTGTCTTCAAGTTCTGAGATTCTTTCTTCTGCTTACCTAGTCTATTCCTTAAGCTTTTAAATGTGTTTTATATTTTCTTCAATGAATTCTTCATTTTCAGAATTTCTATTTGTCTTTTTAAAAAAATATCTATCTCTTTGATAAATTTCTCTTTTGTATCCTGGATTGTTTTCCTCATTTATTTATACTGTTTCTCAAAGTTCTCTTGTATCTCACCAAAGTTCTTTAAAATTAATGTTTTAATTCTATATCTAGGATTTAAAATTTTCCTTTTTGTTTAATATCTATTGCTGGAAGATTATTGTGTTCCTTTGGAAGTGTTATATTTCCTTGCTTTATACTGTTTCTTGTGTGCTTACTTTCATATATGAACATCTAGTATAACAGTCACTTCTTCCTATTTTTCAATTTACTTTCATAGGGTAGGACTTTTTCCTGAAGTTGTATCTATGGTGTCGGTTGGGTAAGATATTTTGTCTTTCATCCTGGGTGCATGTAATAATATAGTCTATGATTTATTTGGCTATAAATAGCATTAATGGTATCTGTGATTTCTTCAGTGGGCTAGGATACAGTTAGTGGAGGCTATGGTGAAGTTGTGCTGGGGACTGGGATGCCAGATATGCCAGTCTTCAGTTTCCAGTGGTGGCAGAGGTGGGCTTAACATGCCTATCTTTGTGCCCCACGACAGTGCATGCTGGCACCTGTGCCAACAGTTACCAGTGGATTTATTCTTGGGCCTTCATGTGACTTCCTCAGGTTTCAATAGCGGCAACAGTAGACCTAATGGGCCAGCAGCTTCTTATGCCTCTGGGGAGCCAGATGGCATAAGAGTAGCATTGATGAGTTGATTATCTGGGTCCCAAGTTGTGTGCATTAATGTTGGTGGTAGATACAATAGGTTGACAAAGCCAGTCTCCAGGCCCACAAGTGGCACTTGCAACTGGGAGCCAACTGAGTGGTAGTGACTAGGTGGCAAAGCTGGCCTGAGCAAGCTTGCTCTCAGATCCACCAATGATGAGCATAGGTACCACCCATAATGGGTGGGGGCAGGGTGATCCTCAGGCCCCAGGAGGAGTGCTCAGGTGAGATGCGATAGCAGCTGCACTTAGGCCTTGCCACTGAAGAGGGTACAGCCACTATTGGTGACCGTAACCTGGGCCGGCAGGTGGGGGATGTTTGTCCCTTTCACACCCTAGTCCTGGCAGGGCTTTCTCCTCACCTGCTATGGTTGCAGGAGATTGCACTCAGCTCACAACCCATTATCAGAGGCACCTTATGCCCACTCAAATCCTTGTCTCGGATTCTAGCGTTGTTTGCTTTTTGATACTGGCCTTTGCCACACAAGCCTCATTCACTTCCCAGCTGTGGGATTACTCCCTGCTCCTTCCTCTGACCCAGCAGTGACAGGTTGAGTTTCAGTCCTGGGCCACTGGATCCCAGGTATGCAGTTTGCCAGAGGCTAGTTTTGAAAATGACACCTTGTTGTAGCCACTTAGGTCTGAGAAATGCTGGAGTGACCCAGCATGAGCTGTCTGTCTGGAGCAGTTTCATTCCATGGATACCTGGCAGCTCCCTGTGTTAGATTCAGGGATTGTATCCTTGCCGCACTTGCTTTATGTCCCCAGCTGAAGGAGTTCTCTTGGCTTACTCCCCTGGGACTCCCAGGACTGAAGTGTGAAAGGGATACATGTTTCCCACCTGCCAACCCAGGCTATGTCCACCAATGGCAGCCACATCCTCTTCAGTGGCAGTCCAGAAGTGACAATCTACATTTCTGTAATGTCAAGTCCCAGTGTTTCTGGTTCTTCACACAGCATGCTGTTTGCTAGAGGAGTTTTGAAAATGGCATCTTGCTATAGCTGCTTAGGTCTCACAAAGCATGAGCTCCCTCTCTGGAGCAATTCTGTCCCATAGACTCCTGGCAGCTTCCTATGTTAGTTTCAGTAGTTGGGAGAATTGAGGGGTTCTCCTGTAGCCAGAATTGCACAGTTCCAGGTGGGAATGTAGGCTGCTGGAATTCTATTACTCATCCCTTCCCCAGGGAGCTTCTGGCTTCCAGCTGATCTCAGCCAGCAAGACTGCCTCTCCTTCTCCTTTATGCTTTGTGTCCCCTGTCACTCCCCTGCTGAGTTCTACCATTTTCTCTTGGATAATGTGTTCAACGTTTGACTGTCTGTATCCCACTCTGGTTATTCCAGGTGAGGGAGACAGACATGAAATTCTTCTGCTTAGCCATCTTGAACAGGATTCCAGAAATCAATTTTTTATTTTAACCTGATTTTATTGTTTCTTTTTTTGTATGTTCTCTTAATCTACTGATTACCTTAATTTCTTACTAGTGCATTTTTTCCTTTATACACTGAATTCTTTTAGAATTGGAAGATATAGATACAGATATCCATTGCTGTGTGCCAAAGCAGCATCTAAAACACCCTGGATGAAAGAATAAGCTTTTTAATCTGGTAAAAATGGTAAAACAAAGTGTAATTAACTTTTATGTTAATGGATGCTAATGGGCACTTAAAATGGTTAAAATCACTCTCCATCATTTAGCCAAACCCTACTGTGTGTAGAACACTGATAAGCAGCCTTTAAAGAGACTTTATCACCACATTAAGCATTTGTTAAATGAGATTTGAATCGTTAGTAAGTAAAAGCCCTAAAAAAACACTACATGAGCTTTTCCACCTTGAGAGAAAGTAACTATTTAAGGCCATTGTTCAGCTGGTGGTCACTGTAAGGGTCCTGTCTATCCTCCTATGAGTGTTCAATACATTTATGAGGCAGGTAAATGAATACTGCTTTTTGCTTGGCCAAAACCAGAAGGCCCCTTGAAATGTAGATTGAGATACTTAAGCATGGTTTTTATCATACCTTCTAAACTGTTTGAGCCCATAAGCATGCATCCATGAGATTCTAATTCTAAACGATTGAAATACATGAGTTCTGAATGTAAAGTAATGTATTTGGGATTTGTCATCCAATTTCTTTCTCCTCTGACAACCTCAAAGCCCAGGAGGACCTAATGCCCAGCTCCATCAAGGGAGAGTGCTCTATATGAATTTGAAGAATTTTTAATTTTAAGAAAAATCAGAGGCCATTCAAACTAACTGACTTTGGGGAGAAGTTGGAGCTTATGATAGAAAGAGGGAAGATGACTTTCTCAGAGCCTGACCTGACACGATGAATGTAGAATTGGTGCTCCCATATTAGAATTTCCTGGCAATGTCTCAAGGCTTCATATATTAGGCCATGTACCATTTAATATGTCTCTGAAACAAAGGCTCCAGGTAGTGTTCTGTAGGTTTATGTTTAGCAACTGGCTCAAGGAAAGAAAAGAAAAACTGATTTGTAGCATTTGCTCATTTCCATGGTGTGTAAATACTCCTACCAAAGCAGATTTCAAAATACCAAAGTGGAAGGTTTGCAAAATTGGAAAGAGATGCATACAATTGACTCTAACACAGCACTGGCTCTGAGTAACAGCCCTAGAAGGAAATGTTGATTGAAGGACCTTAACCAATCTGGGGAGTCATTAACAGCTCCCTAACAGAAAGATGACAACTACTGTTAAATGTGGGCAGTAGCTCAATGTGGAGGATTCTAAATCCGGGTTAGAGAATGAAATCTAAAAATGGTACTGTGTACTATGAGGACTCCAGAAAGTTCAGTTTTTCTTAAAATTGTTTTTCTACCTTAAAATTCCTTATGAGTTAGAAGCTGAGAAATCACTAGAGCATTTTTCTTTTATTTTATACATTCAATGACTAACTTTTTAACAAATATTTTTCATTCAACAAATAACCAGAGTTCTTGCTCTATGCCAGGCCCTGAAGTAAGTGCTGAAATGTACAATAGACACGGTCTCCACTCTCATAGAGCCTAGAATCTAGTAGAGAAGAAAAAACTGCATATTTATGATTGAAGATAAGTCCTAAAAAAGAAAGGAATACAATCTATAAAGCAAAGCGGAAGTGATATTTGAGAGACAATGGAAGAAAGAAATAGGTATTGACCTGCAGAGGAGAGGAAAAGGGGAGGGAAAGAGTTCTTGCTGTAGTGGATTCAATATGAAAAATGGTCAACGGAGCTGATAGTGAGTGCTGAAGGCACAGCTAAACCAGTGGGCATGGGTTTGGCCATCCAGGTCCTTATAGCATGTTAAGTGTTTTATTTATTCTAAGAGTAATGGACACCCACTGCAGGGTTTTAGGAAGTAAGACAATGAGATCAGTTGTAGCTGCATTGTAGAAGAATGGTTTGCTACATCATTCATTCATTTCTTCTTCAAATTATTATTAATAACCTACTGGCTAGACACTGGAGTCAATCAAAATATGCAAGATATACTCATCTCTTTGAAATACTCATAGTCTAGTCTGGGAGAAAGGCATGTGTATTAGTGTCCTATTGTTGCTGTGACACATTAATTTAATGGCTTACAACAACACACACTGTTTTCTTACAGTTGTGGAGGCTGGGAAGTCTGAGATGGATTTTGCTGGGCTAAAATTAGGGTGTTTGACGGGATCATGTTTCTTCTGGAGGTTCTAGGGGAAAATTGTTTATATATATATTTTTTTCTTTTCAAGCTTCTAGAGGCTACCCATGTCCCTTGGCTTGTGTTCCTGCTTCACTTCAACCTCTGCTTCCATGATCACATCTTTACTTACCCTCCTGCCTTCTTTCTTCTTTTCTTGAAGGACCTTGTGATTCCACTGGGCACACCTGGATAATCCAGGGTAATCTCTCAAGATTCTTGACTTAATCAATCTGTAAAGTCTCTTTTGTTACATAAGATTATATGTTCACAGGCTTCAGAGACTAAGAATGGACATTTTAGGGAAGGATTATTCTTTCTATCACAGCATACAATTAAATGACGGACATAAGGTTGAAGAGGAAGATTGGAACCCACACAAGAACATTTGTCTAATTTGCCTTATTTTTTGGTAGTTACCTAGGAGTAAACTGTCATGATTCTGCAAAAGACAGTTTGCTTTTATGTTTTAAATCCCACTATTTCTGGAATATTTTAAAGTCTTAAAAGAAAAAAAAGTCTATACAGAATTTGAAAAATTACTACAAGGGACAAGATGGATTATTTGTTTTTGTGGTATGACCAATAGCAAATTTCGTCAGAGTTTTTTTCTACCTCCTGAGTGTAAATTGAATGGAGCTTAGAACAGTCCTTTTCAAATGTTAATGCACATACGAATCTGGTTAAAATGCACATTCTGATTTGTTAGGTCAAGTGTGCAATCTGAAATTTCAGATTTCTAATAAGCTCTCTGGTGATGTGGTTCTCCTTCTCTGAGGACCACACTTTGAATGGCAAGAACCTAGATTTCTAATTGTGAAAATTTTTCCTAACATGTGCAAAAGAACACATGGAGTGCATAACTTCAGGGAGAAAAAGAATCATTAGTCTATAAAAATGTATTAAGGTATGTATGTGTGTGTATGTATGAATAAAATAGTTTATTAACTCTGTATGCTACTTTATTCAGAGGAAAACCTTAATATCTGTGCATTTCCTTGGAAACAAGGATTAAGAAATGGAGAAAATGCCCTGATTGTAGACTTACTTGATCTGAGTTAGAAAATTTGGGGCCTTTCATTCCTCTAGGGACTATTAGAGGTAGATTCTTTTATATCATTTAAACTGCCCAATAGTTAAAGCTAGTGATGGATGGAGGCAGTGATGTGTCAGAGCTGGCAGGAACAAGTGATTGGGAAGTAGTCAGCAATTTTATGAGCTAACAGTTATTAAATTATTGCTAGCCTGATATTGTCCATCATGGAAGCATTTACACCAAACTTGTGAGGCTCAGCCTGTAGGCCTCATGTGGCCCAGGATGGCTGTGAGTATGGCCCAGCACAAATTCATATACTTCCTTAAAACATTATGAATTTTTGTTTGTGATTTTTTAATAGCCCATTAGCTATTGTTAATGTTAGTGTTATTTGTGTATGGCTCAAGACAATTCTTCTTCCAGTGTGGCCCAGGGAAGCCAAACATTGGACACCCTGATTTACACCATGGAAGTTAATAAATTCTACAAATCAGGCTTGTTCTCCCACCTCCTTCTGTTTTTCTTCCCCCAAGGGAGCCATTTCAGCAGCACACCACTACCATAAACCCATTATTTAAAAAAATGTGTTCATTTCAGCAAATGGCAGATGAGTTCAGACTCAGCCTTTCTCCCTAGCTGCACTGCCTTTGCACACTGTCCATAGCTTCTGCTCTGTCTCCATGTGTGGAAGTAGCTTCACATGGCATCCTCTAAGCCCAAATTTCTCCAGTTTTCAAGAGTTGTATTACTGCTGTTGGCTATAAGTGAGTTTCTTAGAAGTAATCTAATGTGCTCTGCAAAGAATCACACTCTCCACTTGAATTGTTAGTTTTTTTTCTTGTGAGCTACCCCAGAGGCATCTTGGAATAAGCCATTTATTACAAATCATCCCATTTAGAAAAAAAGTTGGGCCAATTGTGATATTTACTTTTGTCTAATCTGAAGATGGACAAATGAGAGGGAGCGTGTAAAAATCAAGTCTAGTGGAGAGCGGATGGGAAAAGAGGGCCTAAGGGTAGAGCTGGGGCAAGTAAGAATACAGCACTAGGGATGTGGGACTGTGTGTGTGTGTGTGTGTGTGTGTGCACACGCGCACGTACACACGGACATGTGGGATATGTGTGTGTGTGTACGTGCACACATGGGCATGTGGGATGTGTGTGTGTGTGTGTGTGTGTGTGTGCACACATGGGCATGTGTGTAGGAGGAAGAGTAAACAGGGAAAAATAGATGGAGAATTGTGTAGAGAGATAAAAGAATGGAAAATAAAGGTGATCATTTACGGGAGGCCAATATTTGTTGGTTAAGCCTTAATGTTTTATGGACTCATTATTAAACAATTACACTAGCAGTAGGTAGTTTATCAAATAATTTTAAATAAATTATCTAATTTCATCCTCAATACAACCTTATCATCTTTATAAGTTAGTCGATGTGGTAGTTGTATCCCCATGTTTACTGATAAGGACAGTGACGTTCAGAAAGTTTAAGTATCCTTCCCCAGAATCACAGAGCTGGTCTGAGACCAAGCTTAGACCAGGAATAGACAAACTACAGTTTGTAGACCAAATATGGCCCATTGTCTGTTTTTACAGATAAACTTTCGTTAGGACACAACTATGCCCAACTCTATACTATTTCCTGGGGCGTTTACCTTGCAACAGCAGAATGCGTTAGTTATGGCAGAGAAGTCTCAACAGAAAGTGCATGGCCTGCAAAGCCAAAAAATCTCAGCCACCTGGCCCTTCAAAAAAAAAAAAAAATCTGCTGATACCACCTTTAGATTTCAGATCCCACAGTGCCAGCTGAGTCAGTCTGGTGCCAGCTGAGTCAGTCTGATGTTAACAGAGGATATGACCACAAACAGCATGATTTCAGCAGAGTGTTACATGCCTCTGGGGCAAAAATAATACCAAAATAGAGCCACAGTAATAGCTTAAGATTCCTGTCATTAATCACTTCTGGGAGTTAAGGAATGGAAGGTCTTATTTAAGATATTATCTAAGGAAAAATGACAACTTAAATCTTCATCAGTTTGCAACATTCTACCAAATAAACCAAAGAAAGTATGTCCTAAATGAGTGAGCCATGAGATGAAAAGTTCTGGTGGGAGGGTAGATGTCATATGGAGAAACATGGTTGTAAAGAGAAGATTCCAGTAATCCTGTATTCAGTCCTATTTTTTATGTTTACTAGCCTGTGGCCTCAAGAAAATGTGTTCACTGAGTTATATGTAAAATGACTATAGTAGTACCTAAATTCTAGGATTATTGTGAACATTAGAAATTATTCATATGATGTGCTTCACACAAAATGAAAACAATATGTGGTGGTAACTGTAGTGGTTGCTGTCGGTGGTGTTGGTAGCAGTAGTAGCAGCAGTGAAGCATTGGTAAGGGAGTACCCAAGTAACAGAGAACTCTGGGACTTTCTGAGGCTTCCCTAAGGGAAAAAGCAATACTCCAACCTCCAAAGCCTCAGAGGTGATACACAAGTATTAGATGCAGTCATGATCAATCTCCCTCCAAGTTTACTTGGGTAAATAAGTGTATTTTATTTAAAAGTTTCCTGGTTGATATTTCTCAAATGGGCTATTTTATAAAATAGAAAAATTTCAAAATTCTCTGTGTTAAATCTTATTATATCAAACAAGCAACATGGCTCATTTTCTTTCATTTATATTTTCCATCTCAATGAACAAAAACAAAACAAAATACCTGAGATTTCACCGTAGTCAAGAAATAGATCAGTGACTTACATTTCGCAATCTGTGGTCAGTTTCATATACTCTGGTGGGCTCTGTCATGATTCTGTCAGCCACAGTTTTTTCCCCCCTCTGATACATGTTGGGAGGAAGAGAGACAATTGTTATGGCCGAGGGGGATAAGGTAGGTCAGGGATGAGGTAAGGAAATCTAGTTACACAATGCTTTATAATAACTTTTAAGCAAAATATTGAATTTTAGAATTTTAGCACATAAAACCCTACTGCATTTGGGAATAGACTTTTCAATTTGATGTGCTTTCCCTTGTTCTTCTATAATGTGGAAATTCAATAGTGATTTTTATGTGAAGTAGTCTGACTTTTAAAAAATGTTAGCAATTAATTTTTTAAATGTACTTTAATAAAATTTGATAATTTAAAATTATTTCTTTGATGACACAAACACATAATGGGGAAGAAACAATCTCTTTAATAAATGGTGTTGGGAAAACTGGATATTCACATGCCAAAGAATAAAATTTGATCCTTATCTCACCTCTTATACACAAATACACTCAAAATGGATTGCAGACAAAAATGTAATACTGGGAACTATAAAACTACTAGAAGAAAACATAGGGAAAAACCTCCATGACACTGTTCTGGGCAGTAATTTCTTGTAGAAGACACCCAAACACAAGCAACAAAAGCAAAAATAGACAAATGGTATTGCATTGGACTAGAAAGGTTCTATACAGCACAGAAAACAATGAACAGAGTGAAGAGAAATCCACAGACTGGAAGAAAATATTTGCAAATCATATATCAAAGAAGGAACTAGTATCCAAAATACACAAGGAACTCAAACTAATCAATAGCAAGAAAACAAGTAATTCTTTAAAAATGGCAAAGGACCCAAATAAACATTTCTCAAAAGAAGACATACAAATGGGCAACAGATACATGAAAACATACTCAACATCTTTAATTACAGGAAGAATGCAAATTAAAACCACGAAGAGGTTAGATTGGCTATCATGAAAAAGATGATACTCTCCACACAGTTCCCTACTTGGAGAGTAGGGCACCCTTGTATATTGTTGGTAGTATTGTAAATTAGTACAGCTTAGAAAACAGTAGGGGAGCTTTCCAAAAAACTAAAGAAATAGAACTACCATATGATTCCACAATCTCACTTCTGGAAATACAAGCAGACTTCATTTTACTGCACTTTGCTTTATTGCACTTAGCAGATTTTACATTTTTACAAATTGAAGGTTTGTGGCAACCCTGTGTCAACAAGTCTATTGGTGCCATTTTTCTAATATCATGTGCATACTTCATGTCTCTGTCACATTTTGATAATTTTTGCTATATCTCAAGCTTTTTCTTTATTATTGTATCTGTTGTGGTGATCTGTAATCAATGATCTTTGATGTTACCATTATAATTGTTTTGGGGTACCATGAACCATGCCCATATAAGATAGCAAACTTAATTGATAAATGTGCGTGTTTTCACTGCTCCACCGACCCTCTGTTCTCTCATTTCTCTTTTTCTTTTCTGGCCTCTCTATTTCCTGAAACACAAAATATTAAAATTAAATCAATTCATAACCTACAGTGGCCTCTAAGTATTCAAGTGAAAAGAAGAGTCACTCATCTCTTTCTTCAAATTAAGAGCTAGAAATGTTTGAACTTAGTGAGGAAGGTATGTTGAAAGCCAAAAGAGGCCAAGAGCCAAGACTTTTGCACCAAATAGCCAAGTTGTGAATGTAAAGGAAAAGTTCTTGAAGAAAATTAAAAGTACTACTCCAGTGAACACACAAATGATAAGAAAGCAAAACAACCTTATTGCTGATACGGAGAAAGTTTAAGCGGTCTGGATAGATTAAACCAGCCTCAATGTTCCCTTAACTCAAAGCCTAATTCAGAGTAAGGCCCTTACTCTTTTTGATTCTATAAAGTCTGAGAGAGGTGAGATAGCTGCAGAAGAAAACTCTGAAGCTAGTAGAGGTTGGTTCATGAAGTTTAAGGAAAGACGCTGATTCAGAACATAAAAGTGCGAAGTGCAGCTGTAAGTGCTGATGTAGAACCTGCAGCAAGGTATCCAGATCTAGCTAAAATGATTAATGAAGGTGGCTTCACTCAACAATATCTGTTCAGTGTAGATGAAATAGCCTTATACTAGGAGAAGATGCCACCTAGAACATCCATAGCCATAGAAGAAAAATCAATGACTGGTTTCAAGTCTTCAAAGGATTGGCCAATTTTCTTATTAGGGGATAATGTAGCTGGTGACTTTAAGTTGAAGCCAATGGTTATTTACCATTCCGAAAATCCTAGGGCCCTTAAGAATTATGCTAAATCTACTCTGCCTATGCTGTACAAATAGAACAACAAAGTGTAGGTGACAGTACATCTGTCTATAGCATGGTTTACTGAATATTTTAAGCTCACTGTTGAGACCTACTGCTCAGAAAAAAAGATTTCTTTCAAAATGTTACTACTGCTTCACAATGTACCCAGTTACCCAAGACCTTTGATGGAGATGTACGTGGAGACTAATGTTGTTTTAATGCCTGTTAATAAGGACATCCATTCTGCAGCCCATAGATTAAGAAGTAATTTAGATTTTTAAGTCTTATTACTTAAGAAATTTATTTCCTAAGGCTACAACTGCCATAGATAGTGATTCCTCTAAAGCTGCTAGGCAAAAACAACAACAACAACAACAACAACAACAACCAAAAACAGAAACCCTCTGGAAAAGATTTATCATTCTAGATGCCATTAAGAATATTCATCATTCATGGGAGGAGGTCAAAGTACCACCATGCACAGGAGTGTGGAAGTTGATTATAACCCTCATAAAAAGCTTTGAGAGATTTAAGACTTCAGTGGAGGAAGAAACTGCTGATGTGTTGGAAATAGCAAGAGAACTAGAATTAGAGTTGGAGCCAGATGTGACTGAATTGCTGCAATCTCTATTTTTTTTGAGATGAAGTCTTGGCTGGGCGTGGTGGCTCACTCCTGTAATCCAACCACTTTGGAGGCCAAGGTGGGCGGATAACCTGGGGTCTTGAGTTCAAGATCAGCCTGACCAACATGGTGAAACCCCTTTAAAAAAAAAAGAGAGAGAGATGGAGGCTTATTCTGTCACCAAGGATGGAGTGCAGTGGCACGATCTCTGCTCACTGCAACCTCCACCTCCCAGGTTCAAGCAATTCTCCTGCCTCAGCCTCCTGAGTAGCTGGGATTATAGGCATGTGCCACCACACCTGGCTAATTTTTGTATTTTTAGTAGAGATGGTGTTTTGCTATGTTGGCTAGGCTGGTGTCAAACTTCTGACTTCAGGTGGTCCTCCTGCCTTAGCCTCCTGAAGTGCTAGGATTATAGGCATTAGCCACCGTGACCAGCCAATTGCTGCAATCTTGTGATAAAACTTGAACAGATGAGAGGAGTTGCTGCTTTTCAATGAGTTTAAAAAGTGCTTTTTTGAGACAGAACCCATTCCTGATGAAGGTGCTGTGAACATTATTGAAATGACAACAAGGTATTTAGAATATTCAATAAACTTAATTGATAAAGCAGTTGCTGGGTTTGAGAAGGTTGATTCCAACTTTGAAAGAAGTTCTACTGTGGGTAAAATGCTGTCATACAGCATCAGATGCTACAGAGTAATTATTTGTGGAAGAGTCAGTCAATTTGACAGACTTCTTCATTGTCTGATTTTAAGAAATTGCCACAGCCACATCAACCTTTAGCAACCACCACCCTGATCAGTCAGCAGCTGTCAATATTGAGGCAAGGCCATCTGCCAGCAAAAAGATTGTGACTCAGGCTACAGGCTCATTTGATTGTTAGCATTTTTTTTTAAGTGACAAAATATTCTTAAATTAAGGTATGTACTTTTTGTTTTCTTTTTTTGAGATGGAGTTTCACTCTTGTTGCCCAGGCTGGAGTGCAAGGGCATAATCCTGGCTCACTGCAACATCTGCCTCCCAAGTTGAAGTGATTCTCTTGCCTCAGCTTTCTTTCCATTTAAAGTACCAACTACTTCATTATATACTAAATGTATTTCTTACATCAAATTTAAGGCATCATGTTGCCCTGCTTCTTAAGCAATTTCCTGAAGTCACAGGCTTGATGTTTCTAGCTTGTTTTGAATATTCATTAGACAAGATAGAGGGATAGAGATATATATCATTCCTAGATATATAGTAGTTATATATGTATCTATATATTATACATATAACTACTAAATGAAGCTGTTAAAATAGGAAAAATATTCTTAAACCATTCATTAATGGATGTCTTGTCTGGGCAACCTACATAGCCTCCTAACTAAGAACTTCATATCCCCTCTTGTCCATCTCTGATGCATCCCCCCATATCATAGCCAGAGTAATCTTTTACACGTACAAATATAATTATGTCACCCTTCTCTCCAACTTAAAATGCCTTAGCGGTCTCCCCTTGTTCAGAAAATGGCAACTCCATTCAACCAGGGTTCAGGCCAAGACCTTGGATTCCTCCTTGACTCCTGTATTTTCACTAACACCCTTCATCTGATTTATCTGTGCATCGTGCAGTGTCTGCCTTTGAAATGCATCCAGAATCTGACCACTTCTTGCCACTTCCATCACCACCTTCATCCAAACCATCATCTTTTTTTTTTAAACCTGGATTATTACAATGTATTACCAACAATTTCTTCCCTTCTGCCCATATTCTCCTTCTGTCTATACCCACAGAACAGCCAGGATGATCCTGCTAAAACCTAAGTCAGATCATCTTATTCCTAGGCTCAAAGCACTCCAATCATTTTCCATTCCATTCAAAGTTAATGTCAAAGTCTTTAGCCCCAGGGCTCTTTAACCTGCTCCCTTAAGTCCTTTTCCCAGATCCATACTCTTCCTCTTGCTGGCTGGGCCCCAGGCACTGTGGCTTATTTGCTATTACTTAAATATTTAAAGCATCTTTTCATCTCAGAACCTTTGCCTGTGCTGTTTTCTCTACTTGGAACACCCTTCCTACAGCTGAATGGCTTTCTCCTTCACTTTTCTCTCTGCCCAAAATGTATCTTAGTAAAGGAGCTTTTCCAGTCACTCTTTCTAAAATAACACTTCACACCACCACTCTACATTTCTTTTTCCCTGCTTCATTTGTCCTCATGGTACTTTTCACCACCTGACACATTATAATTTTTATTTACTTCTTACTCCCTCCTACTAGAATGTAATCCCCATGAGGGCAGGGACTGTGTTGCTCATTGCTCAATCTTTAGTGCATAGTACAATACCTGTTTCTCAGTTAGTGCCCCCCAAAAATGTGTTAAATGAATACATTATGTAATAATGACTGAGTAAATGAATGAATAAATGAACATGCCCTACGAAGTCTTTTATGGTCGGTCTAAAACATCCCTCTCCAGTCTCCTTTCTCATTTGGCACCCTTATAGCATTGTGTGCCTCACTTGTCACTTACCACAGTTCCAATTCTATATTTATTTATGGAATTATTTGATTGTCCACTCATAAAGGTAGGATGGTTTCTTTTCTATCAAGGTGCTCAATGAATAGATGAATATAGACCCAGGTTCTAGGAGTAGACCTGCAGCTAATTTTTTGTGTAACTCTGTACAAGTCAGTTTTTCTTCCTGGCTGTCAATTTCCTTAACAGTAATATGGAAAGCTTGTCTACACAAGGCCTATTTCAACTTACCCTTTTATTCCTTTAATTTTCTTTTGAAGTAAAGGTAGCCATATTCAATACGTGTCTTATGGTTTTGGCAAATAAAATCTGGTGCTCAAAATGCATCTTATACACTCAGTGTAGTAAACTCTTTTATTTGTTCTTGAGCTTGCATCATTTTATAGGCAACATTTACTTTCTGAGTTCTTTGTGTCTTCTTTTTCTAATTCTTTGATCCCTTCTCCTGGGAGGATGCAGTTACTATGAAGCCTGTTTAACAGAGAGGAAGGTAAGATGAGTTATGGGAAAGCCACACTAGAGTTCACTTCCAACCCCGGCTCTTCCCACAAATGCTGCCTTCTGAAAATGGGTTGATCCCTTTGTGGCTTGTCTGTTCCCTCATTTATCTCAACATGGGAATGTTGAAGACACCATTCACTTTAAGAGGCTTCTTATGTGGTGAAAGCAGAGAATGTGCCCCAGCATTACTGAAGTAAAGCCCAGAAAAACATTTGAGGGAAAGACAGTTTCCAGTTAAATTATTTTATCTCCTGTATTCAGATCTTTAAGTTTTCTGCTTGATTTCTGAAAATTACAGAACTACCTGGAAAGGACCTTATCCAATCCAAGCCCCAAAGTTTATGGATGAAGAAACTGAAACCCCAAGAAACAGGGTGAATTATCTAAGATTACAGAACTAGTTAAATGCAGAACTGGGACTAAAATCCTGGTCTGATTCCTAGTCTACCGTGTTCTTAGGCACACTTAGGTTCCTAGGAAACTCGAGGGACCTAACATCAGTTATCTAAGTTGATGAGGTGGGCATGACTAAGTTAATGCAAATCAGCCCTCCCACCACTGAATTCAGTACTGAATTTCAAGGCCCCACATCACAGCGTGGGGTGTTCAATTATATCTATTTTTAAGTATTCAAGAGTCAGATTGTGTTACAGACCAATCTGAGCTCAGTGGAGGCAGGGTATCGGTACCCAACAACCTTTCATTTCAAATTCAAAGTAAATTCACTCTGTTTTTCCTCCAGGTGGCTCTTTGCTTTAGTTAGAGCGTTTCCCTCACAACTTAAAGCCACTGTAGGAGGCTCCTATGTGCAAAGCTGTTGGTTCAAGCCCAAGTGGGTCAAAACAGATTGCCTGAAGAAAAAAAGACTGTGTTTAATCAGAAGGCTCTTGTTTCAAATGGAAGAGCAACCTGAGGACTTTGGTGGGTGGCTTCGTTTTTTTGGAGGAGCTGTGGGACCCCAGGTGGCAATCAAGAATATCTAGAGTATGTAACTGAATAAAGGATAGGTGTCTTTATGAGGCTGGGAGAGCCATAGCGTTGGTGCAGTGGGGGAGAGGGGCTAAGAAGGTGGGTCCTCCTGGAGCCACACGGTAAGATACTATCCTGACATTTCCTGTTCCTAGCTGTGTGGCCTTAGGCTGGAAGCTAAATTTTTCTCTGCCTTAGTTTCCATAATGTCAAATGGAGATTTAAAATTGCATCTACCTGGGAGAGTTGTTATGAGTTTGAAATGAATTAAAACATGTATAGTGCTTTGGATCATCCCTGGTGCATATAACATATTAGCAACTGCTTTCATCATTAGAGTTGTTGATCTGATTTCATCTCCTTTCTTTCTTGTCTTCAAATCATGCCAGTGAAAGGGGGATGTTATCTAGGAGAGGATGCCTCCCTTTAGACCTGCCTGACAGCAAATGTCACAGCGCATGGGGAGGTGAGGACAGGAACAGTTGCAAATTGTTCTGTGAAAGGGCCATATATGCAAAGCAGGCCATCATGGCAAATGAGCTGAAAAAAAAGAAAAAAAAAGAAAAGAAAAGAAAAGAAAAAAGAACGAGGCAGACATGCAGTTTGTTGGTAAAGGGTGATTGATTGAGAAACTTAGAGATAGATGCATGGTCTTGGGTGGCTGCAAGACAGGTAGATCTCTGCACTTGTTACCTCCAGACCCAGGGCTTATATACCACAGGGAAAGGATATACTTGTTCTGTGCAAGACAATTAAAGGCAACCCTCCAGAACAGGTGAGATTGTTATATGTGTCATAGCCTATAATTTGTGTGAAAACATCAAGGTTGGCATGTTCTTACACCAAGGAAAGTAAATGAAGTAGGAATCAGGAGGTATTCTCAGGACTGGGGCTAATCAGAAGTCAACATGGCAGATCACTATTCAAGTTGGAATCACATTTGTTGCCACACAGATGCATTTTCACCAATCCTTTTTCTGTTGGGAAAAGCTGAATATTTTCCCTCTTCTGTCGTTTTTTTTTTTTTTTCTGTTTCTGTTGTGTTGTGGTAGACACAGAGAGGGGCCATTGAAGTCTTTCTTCAATCAAGGACTTGTCACTCCAGCTATAAGAACATGGCTTTCAGTTGTCACCTTTGAACTGCAAGTAGCCATCTCACCAAAGGTTATACCCTTCCGAGTATGTGCCATATTTAATGACTGATCACAGTCCTGGTATTAGGAAGTGGCTATTTTGCTCCAACATAGGACACTCTGGGGGTCCGTATGCTTTTCAGCGCCCCTTGCATTGGCAGAAGGTTTCTCGGCCTGCACTGCAGCTTGACATGCCCCTCTGCCGAATCCTGCTTCTTCAGCCCCACTCCCACAGAGGCTGATTCCTAATACACACTCTGCATGCAGACTCCATCTCTGCATCTGCATCTGGAGGACCCACCCTGTGAAAATTGACTTCCAAAGGCTATTATTAATTTAGAAAATGTTTGGAAGCCACTGACAAAATATAAAAATTTAGAAAATTATTTGACCTCTCAACATCTCAATAAAATGAGGGCAATTATCTCTAATTTCCAAGGTTGTTGTATTAGAAGCAGTAATGTGCCAAGCCTGTGACAGTGAAAAAACTCTAACCCTGTGTAAGAGTTAATTTGAGACTCCCTCCACTTGCCTTCTTGTTTTCTTCAATTTTCTTTCTCCTCTTTCCTTTCCTAACTTGGTTGTAATTTTATTTTATTTCCGTTTCTTTTTCCTCTTCCTTTCCTATCTCTCCATTTGTTACCTTCTTTTAATTTTATTTTAGTGCTTTAATCAGTGTTATTGAGGTATAATTTACATACAATAAATGCATACATTTTACTGTGTAGGCAATGACTGTTGAAAAATGCGTAAACATGTGAATCCACCACTACAATCAAACTATAGAATATTTCCATCACCACAAAAGGTAGTCTTGTACCTCTTCCCATTCATTCTCCAACTGCAAACCTAGCATCGGTAACTATTGATTTGCTTTTTATTACCACGGATTAGATTTGTCTTTTGGAGTTTCATATGAATTTTCCTACAGTATGTACTCTTTTCTGCCTGGCTTTTTCTCTCCACATAATGTTTCTGAGATTATTCAGGTTGTTGTGTGCACCAGCAGTTTGTTCTAATTGCTGCACAGTCTTCTATTGTATGAATGTATTACAATTGGTTTCTCCATTTGCCAGGTGTTGGAAATTTGGTTGTTTCCAGTTTGGGACCATTCTGAATAAATCTGCAGTGAACATTTATGTACAAAGTTTTGTGTGGTATATGTCTTCATTTCTTCTGGGTAAATATGTAGGAGTAGAATTACTGAGTCATACGTTAAGCGTATGTTCAACTTTGTAAGAAAATTCCAGTATTATGTTGCATTCCACCCAAAAGTATGCATGTTTCAGTTACTCCGCATATTCTCCACCACTTGGCATTGTCAATCTTTTTTTTTTTTTTTTCTTCCTTTTCTTTTGAATTTAGTCGTCCTAGGAGGTGGGAAGTGAAAGTATCTCACTGTGATTTTAACTTGCGTTTCTCCAATGGCTAATAATATTCAGCATAATTTCATGACTTAATGGCCTTTTGTATATTTTTTGTGAGGGTTTTGTTAAAATATTTGCTCATTTTAACTGAGTTGTTTTCTTAGTTTGGAGCTGTGTAAGTTTGGTATATATTTTAGATACAAGTTGTTTCTTAGGTATATGTACTGTGAATATTTTCTCCTGATTTGTGTCTTGCCTTATCATTTTCTTTAGGTCACTTTTGAAATAAAAGTTTTAAATTTTGTTGAAGACAACCAATTTATTATTTTGGCTTTTATCATCTATGCTCTTTGTTTCTTGAGAAATCTTTGCCTACTCTAAGGTTGCAAAGACTTCCTCATTCCTCACTCATTTTTGTTTTTGTCTAGAAGTGTTCATAATTTTAGGTTTTGCATTTAGGCCTGTAATCCATGATTTCAAAGGATATGAGACACCAATCTCATTTTTCCATAAAGATACATACTTCTAGTACTAGCGGTTGAAAACTCTTTTCTCACATTGAATAACTTTGGCACCTTTGTCAAAGTCATCTGACCTTATTTATGGGGTCTGTTTTTTGTTATCTGTATTCTGTTGTCCGTACATCTATCCTTATGCCATTAACAAGCTCTTTTGATTTTTTTTTTGGCTTAATCAAGTGTGAAAGCCCTCCAATCTTGTTTTTCTTTTTCTGGTATAGTACTTTGGCTATTCAAGTCCACTGAACTTTCATATTAATTTTAAATCTGCTTGCCAATTTCTACAAAAATGCTCTCTGTGATTTTGATCAGAATTGCATTGAATCTGTCCAGGGAGAATGGATGTCTTAAAAATATTCCTCCTCTCCATAAATATGGTATTAGATCTTTTTTTTTAAATCTGAATCTTAAATTTTCTTAGTAATGTAATTTAGCCTTTAGTGTAGACATCTTACCCCTCCCTCCCTCCCTTTCTCCCCCCTCCCTCCCTCCCTCCCTCCCCTCCTCCCTCCCTCCCCTCCTTCCTCCCTTCCCCCTTCCTTCCTCCCTCCCTCCCTCCCTTCCTTCCTTCCTTCCTTCCTTCCTTCCTTCTTTCCTTCTTTCCTTCTTTCCTTCCTTCCTTCCTTCCTTCCTTCCTTCCTTCCTTTTTTTCTCACTGCACTGGCTAGAACCTCTAATACAATAATTGAAGAAAATTGGTAGGTGTGGATATTCTTTCATGGTCTGATACTAAAGGGAAAGCAGTGTCTCACCATTAAGTTAGCTGTAGGTTATTTGGTTAGCTGTAGGTTATTAGATCCTTTTATTAGGTTGAGGAAGCTCCTTCATATTTCTAGTTACTGATGCTGAATGGGTGTAAGTTTTGTCAAATTTTTTTCTACATCTATCTATCTGGTAGTGTAATTTTTTTCCCTTCATTTTGTTAATGTAGTGATTTACATCAATTGACATTTAAGATGTTAAACTAATTTTACATTACTTGGTCATGGTTTTTTATATGTTGCTGGATTCATTTATATATTGGTGGATTCAATCTGATAATACTTTAGTAAGAATATTTTTGAATACATTTATTAACAATTTCTTGGCAGTCTGGTTTTGGTGTTAGGGTCATACTGGCTTTATGAAATGTGCTGGGAAGTGTTCTGTCTATCCCTATATACTGAAAAAATTTGTGTAGGATGAGTATTTTTTTTTTTCCTTAAGTATTTGATAGAGTTTACCAGTGAAGTTCTCTGAGTTTGGAGGGTTCTATATTGGAAGGTTTAAAATTAGGAATTCAATCTCTTAAACTGATGTAGGGCTGTTTAAGCTTTTTATTTCTTGAGTTGGTTTTGGTAATTTGTGCCTTTCAAGAAATTTTCCATTTCCCTTTCCTCTAGGTTGTCAAATCTATCGGCATAAATTTATTCATTATATTCTTTTACTATCCTTTTAATGTCTGCAGTCGATAGTAAAATCTTCTTTCATTTCTGATGTTGCTAAGTTATGTACCCTCTCATTTATGCAGTTTACTTAGAGGTTTATTAAGTATATTGAAAATTTCAAAGTGCCAGCTTTTGATGTCATATATTTTCTTTGTTATGTATGTTTTTTTATTTCATTGATTTCCATTCTCATCTCCATTATTCCTTCCATTCTTTTTTTTTTTTTTTTTTTTTGCAGTTTGTAATCTGCTGTTAGTCCTATCCAGTTACATTTTTATTTCAGATTTTTTCATTTGTAGAATTTCTTGTTTATGTATCTTCCATTTCCTTCCTCTTTGTATTGATTTTTCCTTAATTCTAAAGCATAATAATCATGGTTATTTTAAAGTTCCTGTCTACTAACCATGTATCTGTAATTTCTAGATTTGTTGCTATAGACTGATATTCCTCCTGTTTATATATTTCCTCTTTTTATACATTTGTACTATTTTTCTTTTCTTTTCTTTTTTTTTTTTTTTTTTGAGACAGAGTCTCCCTGTCGCTAGGCTGGAGTGCAGTGGTGTGATCTCAGCTCACTGCTATCCCTCCCTCCCAGGTTCAAGCAATTCTCCTGACTCAGCCTCCTGAGTAGCTGGGACTATAGGTACACACCACCACACCTGGCTAACTTTTGTATTTTTAGTAGAGATGGACTTTCACCAGGTTGGCCAGGCTGGTCTTGAACACCTGACCTTGTGATCTACCCCCCACCCCCTCAGCCTCCCAAAGTGCTGGGATTACAGGTGTGAACCACAGCACCCGGCTCATTTATAGTAATTTTTTATTAGATTCTGAACATTATAAATTTTATGTTGAGTGCTAGATTTTGTTGTATTCCTTTCAAAAGTGTTTTGGGACTTCGTTCTGGCAGTCATTAAGATTATTGACAGATCAATTTGATTAATCTTTCTAGATTTATTTTCTAAAATCTTTATTAGGGAATATCTATAGCAGGTTTTAACTTGATGGCTAGCATTACTAAGGTTTGTCCCTCCTGTGTTCTCCACTGAATGTCGTCTCTATTTAACAAGGGCTTTTCACTTTGGCTCATGTGCACTCAAAATCGTTCCAATCACATGTGAACCATAGGATTCTTCTTCATATAGATCCCTGGAAATTGGTCTCCCTTCAGAAGTGCTTTTTGTACAGACTTGTAGAATTTTACTCAGTACAAGTGCAGATTAATATTTGGCTGAAGACTAAAGGGGACACTTATTTCTGTAGCTTTTTCTCTTTTCTATTACTCCTCCTTGCACACTCTAGCTTTCTAAACCTCCTTGAATGCTGAACTCTGTCTCTTCAACTCCAGGAGGCTTTTGGAGGATCTTTGGGTTTCCTTTTTCTGCACTGAGTTTGGGAAATTACCTCTAGTTGGAACTCCTAGGTACTCACTGGGCTTCCCTAACTTGTTTTCCATCTCTCAGGCATCATAGTCCTTTTCTGCTGCCTATTGGTAAGTGTCTGAAAACTTGTGTTCCGTATATTTTGTTCAGTTTTCTAGTTGATTATGGCCTAGTAGTAAGTCTAAACTTTGTTTCTTCCTAATGGCCAGAAGCATATGTCATAATTTTAATTTTTATCCAAAGTTATACATGCACATAATTTAAAGAGCATGTATAACTCTTTAAATGATATGCATGCATAACTTTAGATAAAAAGCATGTATAACTCTTTAAATTATGTGCATGTATAACTTTACTTTGCAAAGTTGTTATAAAAACAAAACTACACATTCTCTTGTCCTTGATCCTGTTGCTCACTCCCAAAGGCAATCACTTTGAAACCTTTCTATTGATTAGCATCTGGGACTACAGGTGTGTGCCACCATGGCCAGCTAATTTACATTTTTTTTTTTTTTTTTTTTTTTTTTTTTTTTGTAGAGATGGAGTTTTGCCATGTTACCCAGGCTGATGTCAAACTCCTGGGCTCAAGCAATCTGTCTGCCTTGGCCTCCCAAAGTTCTGGAATTATGGGCATGAGCTACTGTGCCTAGCCAAATCTTTAGCTTTTAAACATTGACATCCTACCAGGGAATGCAGAGTTGATTCTCTATCGGCTCTCCAAACTTATCCAATACATACAGTTTTCCCATTCCCCCATCCTTCCAATATTATTATATTGTTATTTTGTTTGGATAAATAGTCAGTATACATTATTATGGCTGTGAATATTTTTCCTAGCTGAGCCTCATGGTATACTATATTTTTATTGCATACATTTTTTTTTAAGTTTCCCTGGAGTTGATAATTATTTTGATTTTTTATTTAATTTTCCAGGACTAGAAGAGTTCATCTCCAAATCTCCTTTAGTTTTTTATTTCTCTTTTTGTTTAAATGCTTCAGATATTTTATCTCTATGATGCTACTACAGAAGTTTCTAGAGCCTTTTGACCTTCTCTCACATGGTCTTGTCATCTGAGTCCTGGGTGTAACATTTTTCATGGCATCTTACTTTACATCATTCTAGGGTTTGACTCTGCCATTCTCTTGGGTTAGCCCTGTTCCCTATATCCCGTATTTTCTTTTTTTGAGACGGAGTCTTGCTCTTTCACCCAGGCTGGAGTGCAGTGGTACGATCTCAGCTCACTGCAACTTCTGTCTCCCCTGTTCAAGTGATTCTCCTGCCTCAGCCTCCTGAGTAGCCGGGATTCCAGGCACATGCCACCATGCCTGGCTAATTTTTGTATGTTTAGTGGAGAAAGAGTTTTACCATGTTGGCCAGTCTGGTCTCAGACTCCTGGCCTCTACTGATCTGCCTGCTTTGGCCTCCCAAAGTGCTGGGATTACAGCCATGAGCCACTGTACCTGGCCACCCATATCCCATATTTTCTTTCTTTTTGGCTCACTACCTCATTTTTGGTAGAGCAAATCTTCTGGCAATTAACTGAGAAAGGATATGTAAGAAGTCTTTTTGTTTCATTTTGTTTTCATTTTTTTGCTTTTTAAAACGTTGTATGCCTTAATTTTACCTGCCTATTTGATTAATAGTTTGGCCAGTTATATTTTGTGAATACTTTCTATCTGATTGAAGATATTTTCTCTCCTTGTTTTCTAAGTGTTCTTTCATAAATGAGTGTTAACTTTCATTAAATACTTTTTCTGCCTCTAGTAATAAATGTAAAGTTTAGATTTTTTTCTTTAGAAATTGGAACACTTTCTCCATTTCTTCGAGCTTTCCAGTATTAACTATTGTAATACTTGATTCTCTGTATGTGACCTATTTTTTTCCTTTCCAGAAGCTTTTAAGATTTTTTTCTTTATTGCTAATGTTCTAAAATTTGTTGATGATACATTTTGATATGTTTTAACACTGGTTTCCCAGAAAGTAAACTTGAGGCAAAGGCTTATTTGCTGTTACTTTATTGGAGTGCAAATCCAGACATTAAGAGTAAGGGAAAAGGAAGGTGAAACAGAAAAGAAGTAAAGCCAATACGAAGACAGATGACTAATACCCTGGCATCATGGAACTATCCCTATAGGCAGAGTGCATCTGAGGATCATTCACCTGAGGCAAGAAAGGTGAAAGAGGTTCATCCTGAGCTCCCACTTCCCGCAGGTCAAAGATTTGTCCCAAACTTCAGGGTAGGCACATGTGTGGATATAAAAAAGGGTTCTGGGACATCCCACTCCTCAATGCCAACCAAAAGCCTTAGGGCAAGAGTCAAGAGGCCTGTAGTGCTGGCATGAAATGAGATATATGTGAAGCTTGGCAGAGCCTGGCACATCTGGTTGCCATCACAGTGACTGAAATGAGAGACAACGGGGCCCAGGAGGATCTGATGTGGTACATAAAAGGTGTCTGATTCAGTGCGGGTCTTTTTTGCTTCCATCATACTGAGCTTTTGATGAGCCTTTTCAGTCTGGAAAATTATGTTGTTCAGTTTGGGAAAATTTTCTTGAATTATTTCTTTGATGGTTCCCATCCTTCATTTTCTCTGTCTTTTCTTTCAGAAACACCTGTTAATCAGATTTTAGACCATCTGGACTCTTCCTGAAATCGTCTTATGTTTTCTCCCTTATTTCCATACTAGGTCATATTGGCCTACTTTTTGAGGCAATTTTCTCAACTCTACCTTCTAGTCATTTGGACTTTTATAAATTGCTATTGCTATTTAAATTTCCAAAGGATTTTTAAATAGTCATTGTTTCTGAATCTATATATGTACATATGTACACATGTACACACACATTATATTTTTGTTCAATGATAGCAATATTTGTCTTTGAAATCTCTGGATATTAATTGTGGCTTTTGTGTGATTTTTCAGATTTTCTTCTTCATGAAAATATATTATTTCTTCTTTGTTATATCCTTTTCTTTCTTATTAATTTATACTTCTATCTTCATATTAGAGTTGTTTCCCAAATGTTTGCTGATTCTATGTAAGAGTGGGACCCCGAGAAGCTGATTAAAAGCTCTTTGTGCAGGGCTAAGCCATTTAATTAAAACGCTTCCAATGTCATCATCTTCAAAGCAGCTGGTCAGATTCCTTAGAGAAAACTCTTACAATCTTTGACCTAAAAGGTATATGCCAGGCTGCCAATACTGAGGAATCCAAGTGGGACAAAGGTAGGGAGGGTCACAAAATTTACTATGCAAACTTTTACACATCCCCCACTTTTTTCTGGTTAGGGCACCCACTATTAGTTATGTCTGGACTTTCCCAGCCAAAGACCCTCTATTTCACCTTCTCCAGAGAATAAGCTCTGCTTTTCTCCCAGGAGAAGGAAGAAATCTTGGAGATTGTTTTTTCAAAACACTTAGAACCAACAATTCTGATTTTAACCTTGTCTTCATGCCTCCAGGGTACCTAGCACCAGTAATTCCTGGATTTTCAGGAGGTCTACGGTGTAAAATGAGCTGCTTCTCACCTCTCCTCACTGTCAGTTTAGTATTTAGCATCTTGGGTTTGCTAAATCATCCGTCTTTTTTTCCGTTTCCAAAAGTCTGTGGCTGGGGCCTTATCTGTTCTCTTCATGATATCTTTTTCCAAATCTTTTTCTGGGAATGTAAACCTGTATGTGAAGGTTTACTTTTTCTTCTACTCTAACAAATATAGATGTTGACCAAAAAAATTTAGTGGCAATTCCACTGTTCCTTGTGCCTTGGAAAATGTAGAGCCCCTCAATTATATTGTATACTATAATAACATTTGTGTCTCTTAATGTGTCAATTCTGACTTAACTGGGGGGTTACCAAAGACTGATAGTATAGTATATAAAAGAAAACCTCATTCATGAGCTCATTAACTTTTTTTTTTTTTTTTTTTTTTGAGATGGAGTCTCACTCTGTTGCCCAGGCTGGAGTGCAGTGGTGTGATCTCAGCTCACTCCAACCTCTGCCTCCTGGGTTCAAGCCATTCTCCTGCCTCAGCCTCCCAAGTTGCTGGGATTACAGGTGCCCACCACCATACCCAGAAATTTTTTTGTATTTTTAGTAGAGACGTGATTTCACCATGTTGGGCAGGCTGGTCCCAAACTCCTGATCTCAGGTGATCTGCCTGCCTCTGCCTCTCAAAGTGCTGGGATTACAGGTGTGAGCCACCACGCCCGGCCTCATCCATGAACTTTGACTTCATCTAAATATAGTACAGCCGAAGTACAAATCCTTCAGCTGATTTGATTCCCCCCCCCCCCCCACTACTCTCAGCTTCTAGGTGAGAGAAACAAATCCAAAAGTAACAACTTGCCAGGAATTTAGTTAAATTTAAAAATAAATTTTCTGGTATGTGTTCTGGAGCTGTAAAGATGTGGGGCCACATTCTACACTTTCTATATCTAAATGACAAAAAGATAATACAAATGATGACCTGATGGCACAAAAATATATTGTATCAAATAAACATTAAATTATGTTCTATCTTTACTTAGTAAACTGGAAACAGATATTTCAAAGAGGTTTTAGCAGTGAGAGTGGACATGAAGGTATTTCAGGTTAGCTGTAAGACATTCACCAGAATATTCTAATTCCCAAAGTTATTCTAGCTTTATGGTACAGAAGTAAGTAAATGAACAGTTGTGCAGAATATTTAACTAGGGAGTGTGCTTAGTTAGAAGAAGCTGAGTCTACAGAATTGTAGGCTTGAGCCTACATTCAATACAGCAAACTATTTTTTCACCCAGAATCTGTTTTAGTGATTGCTTTGCAGTTGCTGCCTCTAATGAAACTCCAGAATCACAATAAATCATTGAAGCAATCTGTATGGAAAATTAATACTTCACATGACAACTTTTAAAGATCCCCAGAAAACAGTCTTGAGACAGATTTTCCACTCCAGGATCTGGGGGACCCAAATAAATATGAGTCTTTTTCCTTGAGGGTCTTATAATTTAGTCAGGGAGAAAGACATTATTAAAGTGGTCTTCCCAATCTATGGTTTCACTTTCTGTGGTTTCAGTTACCTGCAGTGAACCGCAATTTGAAAATATTAAATGGAAATTCCAGAAATAAACAATTCATAAGTTTTAAATTGTGTGCCCTTCTGAATAGTATGGTGAAATCTCACACCTTCCCACTCCATCCCGCCCAGGATGTGAATCATCCCTTTGTCCGGTGTATCCACGTTGTACATGCTACCCGTCGGTTAGTCATCAACATCATCTGCTCCTGACATCCGACCATCCACATCGTCATGGCTCCATGGCCCAGGATCACCTGAAGCAGATGACCCTTTTTCTAATGTAGCATCAGAAGGTAAATAATAGCCTAACACTACGTATGTCACAATGCCTACGTCATTCATTTCACTTTCTCTCACCACGCAGGCATTTTTATCATCTCACAACAGCTCCGGAAGGGTAAGTACAGTGTAATAAGATATTTGAGAGACAGAAAGATCACATTCAAATAACTTTTACTACAGTATACTGTTATAATTGTTATGTTTTATTATTAGTTATTGTTACTCTCTTACTGTACCTGATTTATAAATTAAACTTTATCATAATTATAAATGTATGGGACACATAATTATAAATGTATGGGACAAAACATAGTATATAAAGAGTTTGGTACTATCCATGGTTTCAAGCATCCACTGGAGGGCTTGGAATCTAAGACCCCAGAGGCTAAGGAGGGACTACCTAATATACAAATATGAGTATAAAGTGGGAGGGTGCATGCTATGTTAGTGATAGGAATGTTAATGGTAGTGCTTTAATTGTAATATAAAGGAGGTAAGAAGAGCCACCTACTTACCTCAAGAGGCAGGTGGAGTCATCAAACTAAAGGAGGAATAAATTAAAGTCATTCTTGCTTTTGTTTCTTAGCTCATCCTTAGGCCTTGGGTGGTAGCAACTCAGAGGAATAGTTTAGATGCAGCAAGTTGGAATAGTGGCAGCTCCAATGAGTATATTTTAATATACACTTTGGGGTTCCCAGATTTCAAGATCATATTTCATATATATAAAGTGTATTTTAACATATAGTTTGGGGTTCACAAATTTCAAGATCATATTTCATATATATAAAATGGTAGCTCCAATTAGTACATTTTAATATACAGTTTGGGGTTCCCAAATTCAAGATCACATTTCATATATATATAGTGTATTTATTTAAATATAAAGAAACTTGATTAATATGTACATGTTTATAATTAATATGTACATGTTTATAAATATGTACATATTTATAAAATATGTACTTTATAAAGTTTATGATATGCATATGTTATAAAGTACATATTTTAGAAATTACATATTTATAATTACAATTTATAAATTACATATTTATAAAATATGTACTTTATAACATGTACATATTAATCAGGTTTCTTCTGTTGACTGAAACTCATCTTAAAACACTTTAAGCAAAAAAATAAAAATTCTATTGACCTATGTGATTGACAAAATCATTGGTAGAATGAGTCAGATATGAATGGATCTGGATGCTCAGATAATGTCAGCAGAAATTTCTTTATCTCCAGGCTCTGCTTTCCTCTGTGTTGACTTTCAAACTTTGTCCATGCGGTGGGAATTATGGTCAACTTGGTCTTCTGTGGCCCATACAGAGATTTCATCTTGAAAGATTAGAGAAGCTTCAGTTTTAGTACGCATATGTTAAAAATATCTGGAGGGAACTCTGACTGCCTACTTTGTAAACCAGTAATGATAGAAAAAGGATGACTAATCAGCCTTTGAACACATAGGAAAAATGAAAAGCGGTTCCTTAGCAAAAAGGTGCACTAGGAATGGAGAGATAGTAAGTGTTGTCTCAGACTTGGAACAACTCATTTTGGCTTAATTTATGCCAATAAACAATGAAATATATCTGTTTCTTGAGTTCAGGTTGTATATACAGTAAGAGTCACTGACTTTGACATAGGTGGAGGATTGAATTTGGGGATATTATGCATTTATATATAAATTATCCCATCTTATGGGAATTTTCCATCATCAACAACCCCATTCATTAGACTATGTTACTAATCGGAGACTCAGTTCCAGTTATTACCATTTGCAAATCTGGCATTCATAGCAGAAGTGTGCTAATGAAGGGATTGAAGACTATATGTATTTAACAGGACTTATTGGATCTTTTAGGATTCTTTCTGGGTTCTTTTTCCTTTTGTTAATGTTTCCTAGGGTTCTTCTGAGTATTCACACTTTCTGTTTTTCCTGGAGATTCAGAAGTATAGAAAATTGCACTTACTGAAGTTCGATCTGCAAGACCTTAATTGATTAGTTTAAAAATCAAATCTTCTGAATTTCATGTGAGGAGGAAAAAAATTGTCATGGACAGAGGAGCAAGTGGTTCAAAATCTGGCCCTCAGACCAAGGCCCTCAGACCTGTAAGAGCTTAAAGGGCAGAGACAACTTCAGTTCTCTGGGGTAGAGTAGACATTGAGTGCTCTGGCAACTTTACAGGTTTAGCATTATTAGGTAATTCAGGTATATATGAAAGAATGAGAGGAAGAGAGAGACAATGACTGGAAAAACATGACTTGAAAGGTAAGCTGGCAGTGTGGCAGATAGGTCTTAGGCATCAGAAATAGCACATAGGCCTCATCTGGTTATTTAGTAGAGACTGTCTCTCTAAATGTTTTAAAATTTAGAGAGAAGGATTCAGAAGCTTCAGGGAAAAGGGATGAATCATTTCAAAAGGTCAGCTAGAACCCTGAGTATGGTAGCAGATGTATAGCCCCAGTAATTCTCTCAAGGACATTTGGTAGACTGGTCTATCCAGAACTCAAATCTAAACACTAATATGTAGGTTGCTTCAAAGAACAGGAAATCAAAATTATAAAATGCTTTACTCTGTCAAGTGTCACAGAAATTAAGAAACACATTAATAGATTCCTCAAGATTGTTGGTTGTAGGGTGGAGTTTGAGGGATGGATGGAGAAACTCATAGAGAGGATTTTGTTAATCATTTCAATAATTACTCATTAATTTTTGGGAAATAATGTTTGCTTAGCCAAAGAAATGCTAGGACTATTAGAGTAGATTGATAATTAGCAATCAGACATTGACTAATCTGAATGTGTATTTGCCAGTTTTGATTGCCATTCAATCAATTTAATGCTGCTATTTTATATACAAGACAATACCAGTTCCCAAGCACTTTCAAAAGTGTTTTCATTCATTCAGCAATCAAGTATTTATTGAGAATCTACTATATTCCAGGTGTGCTACGCTCTGGGATCCAAGGCTGGTTATGATATATTTTCTCTCCATGTGGAGTCAGAAATGTATTAAATATATCTACTTCTTGAGTTCAGTTTGTATATATAGTAAAAGTCATTGACTTTGGCATAGGTGAAAAGGTGGAGGATTGGATTTGGGATATTACACATTTATATATAAATGATCACACCATTTGCCATTACTTTTGTACCAACCTAATAATAACCATTCCTCCAGCTTCAGCATTTAGTGAATACTTTGCAGAGGAGGTAACATTAGAGACAGGCCTTTAACAGTTGACTAAATGTTATTGGCTTCAAAATTCCCCCTCTTGACCTCCACATTCACCTTCAGGTTTTAGTTTAATTACCAAATATTTATTACATACTTATAAAGTGCAAAGTACTCATGATGGACCCTGAGGATATGGAGTAAAAAAAGACAGTCTTTACTCTTCTGAAGAAGATTAAAGTTGGCTGATTGGAAGACATGGATAAGTAAAGCAAAAATAACAAAAGTGTGAAGAGTGTTTTAAAATTTAGAGTAGGGTAAGACAGGAAATAGAAGAATCAATTCAAAACCTGTGGCAGCAATCCAGGGGCAAAATGATGAAGACTTGAAGGTGGTAGAAGCAAACTCAAGTTTCTCGTGGAAAAGATAATGTTATAGTTCTTACGTAAATTTGGATTTCAAAAGAAACGACCATCTTTGTTGAGAGGCTCTATAGCATAGTGGTAAAAAGTACCATTCTGGAGACAGTCTGCCTAGATTTAATATAAACTTAGATAATCTACTGCATCTAATTTTTTTTATCTGTAATATTATGTAGGAAATAGTAATAGTACCTAGATCCCAGGGTTATTGTGAAGATTAAATGAGTTAATCTAGGCCAAACTCTATATTCCTTGGTGCATAGAAAGCTCTCAACAACTTCTTTTTAAAGACCAAGGACTAAATTGTATTAGAATCCCTTTCCAGGCTCTATCTCATTATGTGTGATACATTTCAGACCCTTGTAACTTTAGACATCTAAAGTTAACCAGATGTGAGACTTGAGTGGGAGAAGGTATCACAGATTGTGATAATTATTTTGTCAATATATAAAATCCATTTAAATGTTTTCTTTATTCACCAGAAGCAATCTGACCCTTCCTCCATTTTTTGTACTTTTTGAAAAAAAAATTGAGGTATAATTAATATACAGCAAAAAACATAGCTCTTAAGGATGCAGCTTGAAAACCTTTTTCACATAGTACATACCTATGAACCATCACCTAGATCAAGATACAGAACATTTTCATCACTCCAGAAAGTTCCAAGTCCATCCTTAGCTGGTGCTTTACAATACCGCTTTGGGCGATCAAGGAGCTTGCTTGGTTTTCATTTCAGGACTGCCATACCTGCATCCACTTCTTTGAGCCTAATTTTTACAAAGGGATAGCTCTCTCGAGGTCGGGACTGAGATTGTTGAATGTTAGAATATTCTCCTAAAATGTGACTGTATTTAAGAACAACTTCTTTGTTGAGAAGAATCCAACTATTATCAATTTCCCTATTACCAATGTGAATCTGAGAGAATACTTGTCTGACGAAGTCCAAGCAGTACATAAGAATACCACCTATGACCTCATTGCCAACATCATGCATGACGACAAGCCCTCTGAGGGCTCCTATCAAATCCATGTGCTTCATCATGGGACAGGCAAATGGTATGAATTATGGTGACTGACATCCTTCCCCAGATGATCATGCTGTCAGAGGCTTACGTTCAGATTTGGAAGAGGGGAGATAATGATGAAACCAACCAGCAGGGGGCTTGAAGGTACAGGGCTTTGCTCCTAAGGGTTGTGGCTGAAGATGGTAAATAAGAACACAGAAGCTATAGCTGAATCCAGGCTGGCTAATGCGCTCCCTGGGTCAGCCCAGCTTTTATGGGTTCTGGCTACACCAGAGCATCAGGAGCCCACCTGCCTGGGATGGCCCCACACTGTCACCCAGCTGCTCTCTGATCATTTTTTTCTGGATTGATGGTCCTTTCTCCCATGCATTGAGCCCCTTCCAGCTTCAGCAAGGCAGAACCCTTCTGTAGATGTGTGGAGTAGAATTATGTCTTATGTCTAAGTATCTGGGAGTAGCTGAAGGACAGATAATTTCTTTCAGTCATCAAGCCTTGAGATTCTCAGAGCAAGCAGGAAGCCAGTAACCTCGCTCTGTCTGTTGGAGGTGGAGGATTTTCCTACGGTTCCTCTAATTTCCTGATGTGTATTTTCAGATGGATTAAACGTTCTTCTGTTTTTGTTGTTGTTGTTGTTGTTGTTGTTGTTGTTGTTGTTGTTTTTACTATGACTATCTTAAAATCAATCCAACCACTTTCAAAGCCAGGCCCTAAACCCCTTTTCTCATATTGCCACAGAATCTAAAATTTGAATTTTGGTAGAGGCTGTAACACATTAAATAAGACAACATTAAGTTCAGCTTCTCTGAGGAGATGATCTGTAATCAACCAAGTTCAGATATCATGCTGTCTTCCCCCTTGGGATTCCTCTTGCATGTTAGTGTATTAAAAGTATGGAAAAGTATTCTGCTAAAGAAACCTGTTAGTCAAATGCTACCCAAAGGAACTCAAGCTTGAAATCCTTTCTCATTTTTTTTTAGTCCCATCTCCAAGTTAACATTTGGGACAGCCACAAACTGACTGTCTTGCTTTCCCAACTTGGTAAAATTACTTTCTCAATTCTCCAGGTTCAAATCTTGAACCTTTATTTTATTCCTTACTTAAAGTCTCCTGCAAAAATACTACTGATTCTTCAAAAGCCTTCAAAATATTTTATGCTCTCATTATTCTATTTCTCATCAAAGCTTTAAAATACTTGAAGAAAAGTACTGCGATCAATTATATCTCCTTTGAATCTTAGGTGCTTACTTGTGAAAAAGTTCAAGATTGTCATCAATGCTCCTCAACTCCTTCCATACCTTCACTGATACTGCTGCTTACTGTATTAATTATAAAGGCTTAGCTAGTATAACAGAGACTCCCAGAACACAGTGGGTTAAATAAAATATTAGTCGATTTTCGTCTCATATAATGCTTTTTATAGTTGGTCTCAGTTGTTTAGGCAGCTCTGCTCCATAAAGACATTCAGGGATCCATATTTCTTCTAATTATAGCTTTACCAGCCCTCAGTCATTGTCATATCAGAGTTCCAGCCCATGTGAAAAGGAAAAGTCAAAAATCAAGAAAGCAGCTTGTCTTTAGGTTAAAAATAAGCTGGAAGTGGCGCATGTCACAGAAGCTGGTCCAAACTTGGTCATATGATCTCATCTTGCTGTGACCACATCTTGGCTATGTGCACAGGAAGGAAAGTAAAGGGGATCTTAGGACAATTAATATTCTGCCTTACTATGTTATACTTCACTGTGGCCAAGAATATTCTTTCATTCATTTAGTCATTTATTCATTATTGTATTTGTTCAGTCAATATATGTTTAAGCACCTACTCTGTTTTATTCTGATTGTTTTCTTAAAATAGTTCTTACAAAATTGAACAAATGGTGTACATCTTAAGACCCCTAAATAATCCAGAGGAGAGATTTTTGGAATGAAGGGATGTTTACTCTTTATATTGGTGAGGTCATCTCTATGGGAATGCTCACCCTGTCAGCACATCAAAGGAGCCCACTCTAGTGGCTGAGAGACTATTTGGAATGAAGCTTGCTGATTCGGTAGATTGAAATACTTTTGGATACATCTCTCTTTCATTCTGAAATGTGAGTAATTAGGGAATAAAAAGGTAGGCCAAATTCTTTAGCAGCAATATCACAGTTGTTGTTTCCATTTCATGTTCTAGTGTTCCATACCTAGTAAATTGCTATTTTAATTGCCTCCAGAATCTGTCTGTCATCTGTTGCCTAGTCTATTGGAACTCTGTCAATGGCTGCACGTGATTTAATGTAAAGAGTTTGTCAAGGCACATACCCAAATGTTTACATGTCAAATATACAGTCTTATTTCATCCATTCTTTTTTTTTTTTTTTTTTTTTAGATGGAGTCTGCTCTGTTGCTCAGGCTGGAGTGCAGTGGTACTGTCTCGGCTCATGGCAACCTCTGCCTCCCAGATTTAAGCAATTCTCCTGCTTTAGCCTCCAGAGTAGCTGGGATTATAGGCACATGGCACCACTCCTGGCTAATTTTTATATTTTTTGTAGAGATGGGATTTCACCATGTTAGTCAGGCTGCTCTTGAACTCCTGACCTCAGGTGATCCACCCACCTAGGCCTCCCAAAGTACTGGGATTACAGGCTTGAACCATTGTGCCTGAACTTACTCTGTCCATTCTTGGTGAGAACTCCGTCATGCACAAAGAATTAAAACCTCAAATTCTACTCTTTAGGTTCTCATTTCTTTCTTTCTTTCTTTCTTTCTTTCTTTCTTTCTTTTTTTTTTTTAAATAACAATTTATTCTTCTGTTAGGGTTGATACAGCTTTAAATAGCAACAAAGTACACGGTGGTGGAAAATTGGCACAGAACCTACAAGCATTTCAGTAACAATAAGGCTGTCCATGCTTTATCTGTTCAAACTTGATTTCCATTTTCTACTGACCAGGTTGAGAAAAAAACCTATTCTGACCCTGAAACACACAAACACACGCTCTCTCTCATACACACACAGAGACACACTGAAATTCCTCCTTTCGATTACAGTATGTTGAGAACAGTATGTTCTGCTTATTCAAATTTATGGTACCCCTTCTGTTTTGTTTCCAGTTAGAAGCAGGAAAAACCAATTCAGTTATAAAGAATATATCTTACACCCTGGGCATAGGCAACTGCTATGAAAATAGCAACTTACCTTGGGCTAGATATTTTCAGATTATGCTTAAATAACCCTGGTTAGAAAATTTTTCAATGCGTGCTCCCCTGCCCCATGCAATCTCCCCGAATTTAGCTAAAATAATCAGGCACAGGATTGTCTGAAATAATGATCAAAATATGCCGTGCTAATAAGGTTATCTAGAATGCAACCTTGGTGCTTTTAAAATAGAATAAACCTCATCAATAAGCATTTTCCTAAACATCTCTTGGTGTTATATTAACCAACATAAAAAGGGGAAAAACATAAAAGTGTCCCTTTAGAAATGGCATTATTTCCAGATAAGAAAGTTGAAACAAAGGTTTGTAAAGTCTCCTGAACTATTCCATTTGCAAAGTCTCCTGAATTGTCCCTCAATGTTATAAAATAAAATTAGTGGATCAATGTTGACTCTTCTTTGATACCATTTATAAAATGCTTTGATATTACTTACTATGTTCCCTGATAACTCAAACAAGTTAAAATTAACATTTTCATTTTCAGTTATTGCTGTTTTTAGAAGACGATTACCACTTTCAGTTATATGAACCAACTTTACCAAAGGCTCCTCAGATCCAACATAAAGTGATTCTTATTGCCTCACATTTTAAAACAGTATCATAAATGATCTTTTATTTTATTTTATTTTATTTTTTTGAGACAAAGTCTTGCTTTGTCACCAGGCATCAGGCTGGAGTACAGTGGTGTGATCCTGGCTCACTGCAATCTCCATCTCCCAGTTTTAAGCAATTCTTCTGCCTCAGCCGCCCAAGTAGCTGGGACTACAGGCACGTGCCACCACACCCAGCTAATTTTTTTGGTATTTTTGAGTAGACATGGGGTTTCACCATGTTGGCCAGGATGGTCTCGGTCTCTTGACCAGGTGATCTGCCCGCCTTGGTCTCCCAAAGTGCTGGGATTACAGGTGTGAGCCCCCATGCCCATTCCATAAATGATCTTTATAAAAAGGTTTAATCCACAAAAATAGAAAACTTTAAAAAAAAGTCTTTTTACTTAAAACTGTATCACAGTGCCCTTGATTACCTGATAGATAAAAAGGATTTGAATTTCCACTGTGAGAACAGAACAGTGGACATATGGACCACATATTATTCCCATCAGTGAAGCCAGTCAGGATCAAATTAAAACTTCTGCCAACTGAGGAAGTGATCTAAAGCAGATGCTCTTACAGAAGTAAGGCAAAGAGTGTGGTCTCTAAGACTACTGGGACAAGATCAGAAACTATTCTCCTTTCCCGTAGTCTGGACTGGGTATCCCCTCTTAAATATTCCCAAAGCAACACAAATTTAATTCCATCACAGAACTTGCCACTCTGTGCTGTGTCCTCTGTTTCCTTGCCATCTTCCTCAATGAACTGGCAGCCCATTGATGGCAGGGACTGTTTCTTGCTCATGGCTGCACCTCAGTGCCAAGCATAGTGCCTGGTAGATAATAGACTCCTTAAGTATTTGCTGAATTAATAAAAGATGGATTTTTAAAGTGAGTTGTGTAGAGTGTTTTCTCTCTACTGTTCTACCTGATATGCTTTTATTCATCGTGTGCTTGTTGCTTTTATAAAATAATGACTTTGCTAGATCAGAGGAGCATTTGGATTCATGGTGTGCCAATTTCCTTTTTAGTCATAGCACCTGGTATCAAGATCACCAAAAACTTTCAACTGAACAGAAAAAAACAACTATTTAGAAGACAAGGACTTACTACTTCTCAGTATTAAGTGTTACTGAGAAAGAAACACCTCAAACAACAAAATTACTTCTTTGGTCTATTAGATGTCCTAAGCAGGGACTCACAGACCTGTTTCTGCCATTTCTAGCTTACGACTTTGACAAGTTAGATAACATTTCAATGCCTTAATTTCCCTAATTGTGAAATGAAGATAAAACTCTCTTTTAGATTGGTGAGGATGGCTGGGAAAGTTTTGTGTGAAGCTCATCCAACAGTGGCATAGGCCTACTCTGTGCTACACCGTGTCAATAATACCTGTTGCAAACTAAGCACATAATAAGTAGCGTTAGCGTGGATTATGTTTAAAAATGTGAGTCGTTACACACAATGCTCATGTTTTATTGGTTTGGACCATAATGGTAAATTGCCCAGTGTTGGTGAAATGTGACATTGATTCTGTCAGATCTTGACAAGAAAGGAACAAGAGAAAGGACTGAAACTGTAAGAGAAAGTAAAAGAGAGTAAATGAGATATAAGTAGATTACTGGCACCACAAAATCATCTATTAGTGGTTCCCCATTGCAGAAATGTAGGTTCCAAAAGGTTAGCAGATTTGCTAAAGGCAAACAAAGCCTCTAATTTAGAAATGAGGAGCTACACCGTAATAGTCTTCCTAGCCTGAGTGCTGCTGTGGTTGGCCCTGCTGAGGTCTATACAGAGGAATCTGCCTCAGTTAGCTGCTTTGATTTGATCATGACTGGCTCCACTGCTGGGAATAATATGTCATCTGGCTGTCTGCTGGCATAAGAGATACAATAAAAAGCCTACTAGGTGTTAGCCTATGTAAATGCCTGCTGTAGAATATGCACTTAATGATAACTGTTAATATACATTTAATTATAACTGTTAATAAAGGAATTCACTCTACCAAGGACATTCATCTGAGAGGCAGTAAAAATGTAATGTAATGCCTCCAAAAACAAAGTTAACATTTTTGCATGCCTTAATCTGGGGCTTGTAAAATTCATATCTGCTCAGTTTTAAGGTACTTTCTTTTCTTATACTGCACATTCTCCATGGGCAATTTATGGTTGCAATGGTGATTACCATCTACAAGCCAATGACAATCCAATCATGTCTCTAGCCTGACCTATCCTTGTGTGCTTCAGATCCATATATGTAGCTAATTGCCTGTGAGTATTTCCATCTGGATATTCTATAACCTCTCAAACTTAGTATGTATAAAACTATATTCATAATTATTCCATCTTATCTACAACAACCACCGTGCTTCCTAATCTTATTGAATGGCACCACTATGAATCCATTTACTCAAGGTGGAGACCTAGAATTCATTCTTACTCCCTGTTTCCTCTTTCCCCTTGCTACCTCACCCAGCCAGCCAGCCTAATCAGTTACTAAGTTTTGCAGATCTAAGTCTGAAGCAGCTCTCGACTCTGTCTATTTCTTTCATCTTTGTTGTCACTGCCCTAGTTGAGGCCACCATCCTCTCCCACTTGAATATTGCAGTAGTTGCCTGCTGATCTTCCTCCCTCTCGCTTTGCTACAACTGCAGCAACAGTGATCATTTTCAGGCACAAATCTGGTCATGTCACCTCTCACTCTAAATCCTAAACAGCTTCCCATTGCCCTTTGTACAAAGACCTATCTCCTTTATATGTTTTTTTATGTCTCCTTTATATGGTTTTAAGTCTCAGTTATTTCAGCACAGTTATTAACAGTTCTCACAAGTGTCCTGGACTGATCAATAGATTATATGCTTACCCTGGTTCTAAGACCATTTATCATCTGGGTTTTATGTACTTTTTTAGCCTATCTCTCATCATTCCCTAATTGAACTCTGCTCCAGTATCACTAAATGTCTTTCAATTCTTCTGACACACACTCCTTTTTTTTTTTTTTTTTTTAATTTACTTAAAGTCCTGGGATTCATGTGCAGGTTTGTTACATAGGTACACATGTGCCATGGTGGTTTGCTGCACCTATCAGCCTGTTATCTAGGTTTTAAGCCCCAATTGCATTAGGTATTTGTCCTAATGTGCTCCGTTCCCTTGCCCCTTTACCCCCAACAGGGCCCTATGTGTGATGTTCCTCTCCCTGTGTCCATGTGTTTTCATTGTTCAACACCCACTTATGAGGGAGAACATGCAGTGTTTGGTTTTCTGTTTTTGTGTTAGTTCACTGAGAATGATGACTTCCAGCTTCATCTATGTCCCTGCGAAGGACATGAACTCATCCTTTTTTATGGCTGCATAGTATTCCATGGTGTATATGTGCCACATTTTCTTTATCCAGTCTATCATTGATGGGCATTTGGATTGGTTTCAAGTCTTTGCTATTGTGAACAGTGCTGCAATGTCTTTACAGTAGAATGATTTATAATCCTTCAGGTATATACCCAGAAATGGGATTGCTGGGTCAAATTTGTTTCTGGTTCTAAATCCTTGAGGAATCACCACACTGTCTTCCACAATGGTTGGATTAATTTACAGTCTCACCAACAGTTTAAAAGTGTTCCTATTTCTCCACATCCTCTCCAGCATCTGTTTTTTCCTGACTTCCTAATAATCACCATTCTAACTGGCATGAGATGGGATCTCATTGTGGTTTTGATTTGCATTTCTCTAATGACCAGTGACGATGAGCTTTTTTTTTTCATATGTTCACTGGCTGCATAAATGTCTGACACATGCTCCTTTTTTGGCTTCCAGTCTATTGACTCTATTCTTCTCTCCTCTTATTTTTTACTTTCTTTCAACCCTGGCTTATGGCAAGTCATTATTCATATAATGGCACAGTTCTGTTATATGTCTGTTTTATCATCACTCAGACACCAATATTTCTACTCTCATGGTTCTTTCCACATTGAAGCTTAACTAGGCCTGTATTTGTCGAGGCCATCACCATACCATAAACTCTGGGGACAAAGATCAGACATGTCTTATCCATGTTCTCCTCAGGAATTACTGCTCTCTCAGTTATCGAGTAGATGCTAAGGCAATATTTGACAAGTAAATGAATAAATATGGACATATGTGAATGCCTAGTAGATTATCAACTCATGTAAGTCCTCAATAGTGGAGTGGATAGGGTACAGGGTATTTAACAGTGAGGCAAATGGGTGGGCCATATGTGTTGCTTGTACATAGACCTTTCCCTTTAGAGATATTCTTTCTCCATCTGGCTACTGATAAAAAAAAATGTGTGATTTTTGTCTGTATTAACAAAAGGCTAGTTGTTGGAGTATAAACTCACAGAGTATAAACTTGCATTGTTCCTTTCCCATTCCTAGGGTCCCTAGGGAAAGCCCAAGATGAGCACAGCCAAGTTATATGTAAAATTGTGAAGTAGTGTAAGTAGCTGGTATCTTACACATCCACCTTTCATGTCTTGTTTGTCTAGGGTACCAGATTTGACTTCAGAAGGGGATTCCAAATTTTCTTTAAAAAGATATTCAAACCCAGTTTGCTTCCCGATTGCTTTCTTGGTTAACTTCCTAATGTATTTTTCTTTACCATGATTAGGCATAAGTAGAGAAGAGGTTAGCAAACGATGACCTGTGGTTAAAATCTGGCCTGCAGCCTATTTTTGCAAATAAAGTTTATTGGAACACAGGCATACCCATTCATTTACATACTGTCGATGGATACATTCTTGCTCTGAAGGCAGAGCTGAGTGGTTGCAACAAAGACCCTGTGGCCTACAAAACCAAAATATTTACTATATGACCCCTTACAATAAAAGCTTGCTGAGTCCTGGTCTGGAGTCCTAATCTAGGAGATCTTGGGAAGAGTCTAGGAGTTTGCTACTCCAGGTGTGGTATGTGGACCAGTAGCATCAGAATGAAGGAGTTTACTATGTATACAGAAATCTTAGGTTCACCCCAAACATAAGTTAGAATCTGTATTTTAATAAGATCCTCAGGTGATTCATGTGCATGTCGATGTTGGAGAAACACCGATCCAAGTATTTTTGGAGACTGTGGAGAACCCCTAATAGAACTCACTCTTGAGAATATATTGCCTCTAGGATGTGCAAATAGTTTGAATGGTGGCCTAATATTAATGAGTTTCAGGAGTATCCCTACGTTACCAAGCTATATGTCTTAACCCCAGGAAATAAAGCCTTGGTAATAGAATCTTAGGACTATGGAAACTGACAAAGTAAATATTCTGGAGGATGGAAGGACTCTAAGTATGCCTCAAATCACACCATTAGGGAGCCATGTACTTTGCCAAGCAGGCCAACCCTGAGCATGTTTTTTTTTTTTTTTTTTTCTTTTTTGAGCCCAGGAGTTGCTGTGAGGACTTAATAATACTAGTCAGAAGCTGTTGCTGTTTTATTATACATCACAGTACTCCATTTTATTGCAATGACAAAATACTCCTACTCTCTGTCCACTTTACTGTTTCTGAGCTTTGAGGAAGAAAGGCTTGGTTGAATTTCTAAAAAACTGTCATTTGTTATTCATAATTTGTTTTGGCGGCTCTAACCTTTTTTTTTAAAAGTCATGCAAAAGAAGGCTATTTTTTATTATTCTGAGATGTTACGTTGGGGACAATTCCTGGAACCCTGTAGGAATGATATTGAGCAGTGGAACAGTTTGATAGCATTTGCCTTCAAACAAAGCTTCCATGTGATTAGTAGCAAGGGCTCTGAAAAATCTGTAAGTTTGTTATGTGGTAAGACAGAGAGTGTTGCCAGCAGTACATGATGTTCCTCCTTGGAGCAGGAGATGTGTTTACTCTTCCAAAATAATGCAAAATAAAACCTAAAGTCAAGGACACAGAGTACTCTTCTGTAAATGGGCAGACCCAGTGTGTCCATCTAGGAAATTTAATAAATCTCATCATTAGCTCCATCACTGTAACATTTTGTTATAGTGAGGCAGCCACAGAAGTTGGTTTTGTTTTTCTATTTTTGTTGCTGTTGTTTTGCTCAAGTCTTTCATTTCACTAACCTTGGGCTCAGATTCCTTTATTAAAAAGGAAAACATGCTCTAAATGTATCACCATATTAATTTAGGTAAAAGTACACTTTGTATCATTTGGAACCTGAGAATAATAGTTCTATGTACTCTCAATTCATGATGGTAACAGGGGATGGCAATGGATGAAAAACCATGGTTTTGATGTCACCTTTTCCACCCTTACTAAAACTATTTCTATAGCTAATAAATTATACTTTTGATTGGTTTTGAAAATTTTCTTTATTTCACTTTACTGTATCTCCGACGTTTCAAATGAACCAATGAAAATAAAAATTGTGTCTAAAAGAAAAAAAGAGAAACAAAAGAGACTTCAGTGTTCCAAAGTGGATATTCAGGCCCTTAAAATATGAAGCTGGTTATGCAGATTCATTGAAATAGTCTCTCAGCTGGGAAGGGCTGGAGATGCTGACCCAAAGAGATTTGCAATTTTAAATTTTAGTTGTATTCCATACTACCCTCGAATGACTTGATGCCCCATAGCTCAGGAGCACAGGGTGAATGGGGCAATTATACTAGATTTAAAATTCTGGATTGTTACATGTTGCTCTTGTCAAAATCCTTCACTGTTATAAATGCAGTCTACATATCTAGGGAATGGGGCTATCTATAAATGTTCTCCATATGGAGGGGAAGTTTACCTCCTCCTTCTGTAGCGAGCTGTTCTGATCCAAATAAACTCTGTGAATGGGTGAAACTCATGCTCCTTCCTTGCCTATTAACTCACTTAAAGTATCTGTGATTCTAGTTCTGCAAATAGCTCCAGAGTATCTTCTATGGGCAAAGCCCTGTGTCAGCACAGGTTGTTTCCATAACTCCTTACCATTACCTTGTAGGTTAGGCGTTATTCTGCTCAAATTGTGGATGAAGAAACTCACAGAGGGAAGGTGTTCCAGCCACTCCACCATGCTGCACTGTTTCATGAGTGGGTTAAAAAGGCTTTATTTACAGTATTTATTTATTTTCACCAAATAATGATTAAGGCAATTGTATGTAATATGCCAACGCTGCATTCCTTGTTGGAGATACGAAGTTAAGTGCATCACTGTTTTTGCCCTCACGGACTCTATGCCAAACAGGAAGACATGGATTTCATTTTTTTAAAATCGCTTTTGTTGCTTTTACTTGGTAGTAGAAGTGCCACATGGCCCATGCCACCTGCAGGACCTGTGTGAAAGAGCTAAGCAGAGCCTGTGCTCTCTGCACGTTCATACTTCGCGGTAGACGTAACAGACTGACAAAGATGACTGAACAACTGTATGGGTGATGACAAATGTGCTTATTAGGTGTAACAGCTCATTAATTCAAGAATCTCCCATTTTGAAAAATAACAGCAATCCAATAAGTAAAAATGAGCCTCTGAGCATCTCAAATAGAAGTCACTGGGTCTATCCACTAAAGCTCATGTGCTTTATTTGCAGAAAAACAATTCAGGCCCTTGTTTGAACCATTATCCTTGTTTGAACCAATTTACTCTTATTTCACACAAAATTTTAACGTGGTTAGGTATCTGCTTGTAGCTCACAGCAAATTTAAAAAGAAACCTACTCATCCTTGGGCATCGTTCAAAAGAAGAAATTAGATCCCTCCAAAATATTAATAATTTTGTTGAGAGCTGGCTCTGTTCATTTGAATTGAAAGATAGTATTGAAAATGCATTTAGAAATACAAGACGCACAAAACAAAAATGCATTTGATTTGACTTTCTTACGATGTGATTGAGCTTAAGTCTGTTTTCAAAGCCACCATACCTGTTATTGAAAATAACTGTATCTTTTACCCTTTGCTTTATCCCCTCTCATTGTTCACTGGGGTGTGCAGCTGACAATGGTTCTAGTGGAGATTGGAGATTTATTTACCCAAAGATTAAGTGCCTAAGGTAAAAGCTGCCTTTAAAATGATAAACATACATTAGACATATATAACAAAGTTTATTTACTCTCTTTCTTGGCCACTGTATTTAATCACACTTTGTACTTTTATAGAATGTTCTGTAGCTTGTAAATTATCCAAATAGTTTATTTACTTTACAGTCTTCTATTATAACTTTGAGTACATAAAATTCATCGCCACCATCATCACCTTCTCCATCATGATCTGCTATGGTTTGAATGTTTGTCCCCTCCAAAACTCATGTTGAAATTTAACTGCCATTTTAACAGTGTTAAGAAGTGAGACCTCTAAGAAGACATTAGGCCCTGAGGGCTCCACCCCACAGGTGAGGTTCATACCCTTGTAAAAGAATGAATTTGGACCCTTTTGCTCTCTCTCACTTTCTTGTCTTCTGCCATGTTATAATGTAGCAAGAAGGCCCTTGCCACATGAAAGCACCTTGAAATTGTACTTTCCAGCCTCTAGAACCGTAAGCCAGTAAGTTTCTGTTCATTTAAAATTACCCAGCCATAGATATTCTGTTATAGCAGCACAAGACAAACAAAGACACCTTTGTTATTATTGAGCATGTGTTAAGCACTTAACATATACCAACTCATTGGTGGCTTTCTTTTGTTTATTGCCTTATTATTATTATTATTATTTATCATACTTTAAGTTCTGGGATACAGGTGCAGATCATGCAGGATTGTTATATAGGTATACACACGCCATGATGGTTTGCTGCCTCCATCCCCCTGTCACCTACATTAGGCATTTCTCCTGTTATTCCTCCCCAATCCCCCTACCCACTGCCATTCCTACCCTAGTCCCTCCACCCCCCAATAGACCCCAGTGTGTGATGTCCCCCTCCCTGTGTCCATGTGTTCTCACTGTTCAACACCCACTTATGAGTGAGAACATGCGGTTCTCACTTTAGTTTTCTGTTCTTGTGTCAGTTTGCTGAGAATGATAGTTTTCAGCTTCATCCATGTCCTTGCAAAGGACATGAGCTCATCCTTTTTGATGGCTGCATAGTATTCCACGGTGTATATGTGCCACATTTTCTTTATCCAGTCTATCATTGATGGGCACTTGGATTGGTTCCAAGTCTTTGCTATTGTAAACAGTGCCACAATGAACATATATGTGCATGTGTCTTTATAACAGAATGATTTATAATCTTTTGAGTATATACCCAGTAACGGGATTGCTGGGTCAAATGGTATTTCTATTTCTAGATCCTTGAAGAATCGCCACACTGTCTTCCATAATGATTAGACTAATTTACACTCCCACCAACAGTGTAAAAGTGTTTCTATTTCTCCACATCCTCTCCAGCATCTGTTGTCTCCAGATTTTTAAGTGATCGCCATTCTAACTGGTGTGAGATGGTATCTCAATGTGGTTTTGATTTACATTTCTCTAATGACCAGTGATATTGAGCATTTTTCATATGTTTGTTGGCTGTATAAATGTCTTCTTTTGAAAAGTATTTGTTCATATCCTTTGCCCACTTTTTGATGGAGTCGTTTGTGTTTTTCTTGTAAATTTGTTTTAGTTCTTTGTAGATTCTAGATATTAGCCCTTTGTCAGACATTAGTGGCTTTCAATAAGCCAGTGAGGTAGATAATATTATTATCTTGATTTTTTGATGAAACTGAGGCAAAAGTTTGATAATTTACCCAAATGTATATATCTAGTATATATAATTGAGGACAGTCTCCTAAACATTATTCTATATTGCCTTTGACCTGATGTGACCTTAGGCAATTTTAATTTTAGTACTTCGTTTTCAAAAGTAGTAAACTAAGGCCTGTTGAAAAGAATAATTGGCTTTCCTTTGACACTCAACCAGTTCTTGACAGAATTGATTAGAATTCACTTTTTTTTTTTTTTAACTTTCAGTTCAGTGATCTAATATTACATTGTGTCCCCTATTTTCTAGGTAATATAATCCCCACCAGAATGTCCACTTCATAAGGGAAAAAAGGTAGAGACCAAAGCTTTATACTCTTTCACAAATACAATGTTTGATAGGAGTGGGGACTCAACCTGTTGATGAAATTAGACTCTAGGAATATATATATATATATATATTTTTTTTGAGATGGAGTTTCGCTCTTGTTACCCAGGCTGGAGTGCAATGGCGCGATCTCGGCTCACCGCAACCTCCGCCTCCTGGGTTCAGGCGATTCTCCTGCCTCAGCCTCCTGAGTAGCTGGGATTACAGGCACGCGCCACCATGCCCAGCTAATTTTTTGTATTTTTAGTAGAGACGGGGTTTCACCATGTTGACCAGGATGGTCTTGATCTCTCGACCTCGTGATCCACCCGCCTCAGCCTCCCAAAGTGCTGGGATTACAGGTTTGAGCCACCGCGCCCGGCCGATTCTAGGAATATTTTTATATTCATTGCTACCTGTGAGGGCCTGTTAACCCTCAAGATATTTCATAAATGGCATCAAATAATAATTCACGGTTAACTTTTTAGGAAAACCATTTTATCTCCAGCATCTTTAATTCTGAAGGGTTGTATGCCAGTGCTTTTATGCCTATTGTCTTAATATCATTTATAACTGAGTAATATGGAGTTATATCGCAAAATCATAGTATGCCTGTCTAGTATCTAATAACAATACATTTAGATATTCACAATTCTAGAACAGAGTTGAACAGTGCTTGAGTAACTTTGAATGAGACTCGGCTTGCCTTTCTCAGTCCTTGCACCATTCCATTCCCGTTCAGGATGAATTCCTTAGGCATATACAAGACAAAGAAGTTGCTTTTTTTGAAACCTGAAACATTATTATTGGTTAATATACGTTGAATACTACTGAAGATTCAAGTACACTGGACAACATGTAGAAAATAAGCTTTCTTCTTAATAGCTGACAGCTGACATTCTAAAAAATATGGAAGGAAAGTTCTTCTAGTATTTTAGGATGCTCAATAGTATTACTCAATTGTGAAAACAAAAGAACATGTTTCTTCTTATAAGTTCTATTAATTACAGAACAGAATTTGGTTTGAATGAATTAAATTTGATCCTTGTTTGTGGTAAGGAATTTAGATTATGGAGTACCCAGAGGGCTTCATTATGAGACAGTTTCACTAATAAGCAGAGCATCAATTTACCTATTTGCTTTTGAGCAAGATTTAAACTTATGTGTAAAATATTCCCTTGGGTTAAGGCAGATGCCTTGAGAAGATGCATTAATAACTATTTAGAGTAACTCTTTATGATTCATGAGCTAAGCAGGGTTATTTTCCTGTGGCTCAACAGACCATCTGTAAATTGGCCTGACATAGAGCTTCAAAAGCATAAATACATACTAAAAAATTCAGAGTTAGAATTGAGGCTATTTTCTTAACTTAATTTGAAATCCCAGTTGTTGTTTTGAGACTGAATCAAGTGTCTTTTATTTTAAGCTCTTTTTCATTGGGGTCTAAATGTTGAGTATAGGTTAATTTCAGCATATAAACTTTAACATATGGTAAGCAAGTAAATATTTTTTGGTTATTTGATATGTATTTCCTAATGTTTGAGTATATTGAGTATATCAAGTAGAAAATACCATAGAAACTCAGACAAAAATAATAATATTATATAATCACTGAATCTCTAACTTCTCCATCCTCTAAATACAAATAATGTCTCCGTGACTTCAATTATGAAGAGTATACATTTTTAACCATGAATGTAACACATTACTTTGTAGGAATCAAACAACACAAAAGTGAATTAAAAAAAGGGAATACCCACCCCCACCCCCTATTTCTTAGGTATCTACAGTGTATAAAATTTCAGGCTCTTTTTCACAAGCATAGCTATGTATATACATCTACAGGCACATACATAATTTTTGTTTTATAAACATTGAGATCAGATTATACTTACTGTATGATAACCTGTTTTTTAAATCTTAAAATTAGCTACATATAAAGATTAATTTTTAACAGCTAAATATTATTCTATCTATCATCTTTTAAAAATCATTTTCTTGTTGATAGTGGATATTAAAATAATATTCTAAATTATTTTCTTTACAATGATTCCTGGTGAAAAGATTCTTGTAGCTCTCCCAATAACATTCATAATATCAATTTTTATACTTGATTAAAAATCCACACTTGACTCTAAATTCAAGATACACACAAATATATGGTAAGAAATAAATCTCCCTTCCGCTTCTATATCTTAACCACTCAGCTTTAAAAAAGTTTTTCTGGGAATTATTTAGTTTGTATATGTGTGTATACAAAATTTCTCGGCACATAGGCTACCATAATCTATACACTCCTATGTGCTTTGCTCTTTAACTTAATAAGAGGTCAATTGGTTTAAACTGCCTATTATTTTTTTTCCCTATTATGAAGTATTCCACTACATGGATATAGTATAATTTATTTAACCCATTAAACATTGAATAGTCCCTTATTAATTTGTTTTTTATCTTCTCTGTTACCTTATACATATGCCATTTTCACAGATGATCAATATGTCTATAGCATGAAATACATGTGGAATTGGTGGGTCAAAAACTATATGCAATTTTGTTTTGGAAAATAGCAAATTTTAAACCTTTTGTATGGGGAAGTTGTAATAGTATACTCTTCTACCAGCAATGTATAAAAGCATTTTCCCTATAACTATCCTGCATGATTTTTCTCTCTCTTTTTCTCTCTCCTTCTCTTTTTATTACAGCCAAACTGATAGATTAAAAATGATACCTCATTATGATTTTTTTTCTATATTTTAAAATTATCAGTGAGGCTGAAAAATAATTCATGTGTTTAAGAACCATTTATATTATCACATATATATATTAATTTTTTTCCTTTTATTCTCAATTTGATTCTTGGACATTTCTTGGACGTTAAAGAGTCATGTAAACTCTTCACATACAAGACATTTTATTAGTGATATTAATTGCAAATTCACCTACCCCACCCTCTTCCAGTAAAATTTATCATGTATTATTTGGCTTTGTGATATTTTGTAATGAAAAAGTTTTTTCTTTTACCTAATAGAATTTATCATCTATTTTCAGTGGTTTCTGAGTTTTATTTGATATTTAGAAAGTTTATTTCCTCTTCCAATTTGATTTTAAAAATTATTTAATCTTTTTAGTACTTCTGTGGCTTATTTTTTTGACCTTTATATCTCACATACATCTGAAAACTATTTGGTTTATTTTTACATACCATGTTTTAAATCTATTTATACTGATTTAATGCTCAACTCACATAACACAAACTCCTTTTACCAGATTCAAGGATATCAGCCATTCCTTTAGTCTCCTTTGGTTGTTTTTTTTTTTGATATTTCCAAAGAGTTATTTCACAAACCATCTGGTATGAGAGAGAATAATTCCATGGTTATAATTGTGGCTTCTGAAGTCAAACAGACTTTGATTTAAATTATGGCTGTATTTATTAGCTGTGGCGCCTTCAGGAAATGTCAGTAGATGCTAATGGCCATAGTAGTGGTAATGCTGCCATCATAAGGTTGCTGTGAGGATTAAATGAGATGATACATGTTAAATGCTGGTACATAGTAATGTTAGCTGTTATCTTCGTCATCATTATTCTTAACGTTGTTTTTGTTAATAATTAATAATAGTGTTATTGTTATTAACTGCCAGTAGAGTCTCAATGAGATAGCTTTCTCTGCTGATCTGGAGAGCAGTTCAGTGATGTCAAAGGTGCAGTTAGTGCCCAGGCATGGTGGATCACACCTGTAATCCCAGGAGGTTGGGAGGCCGCCTCCTGGGCAGGAGGCGGGCAGATCTCTTGAGCCCAGGAGTCTGAGACCAGACTGGACAACATGGCAAAATGCTGTCTCAAAAAAAAATAATAATAATAAATAAAAAATAAAAAAGGGGGGGGCGGGAAACAGGTACACTTAGTGGAAGTCTTACTATGTAAGGTGCTGTCTCTAGTCATGCCACACTGCCAAAGCTACAGCATTTTAGAGGTGGTTAAGACCTGTTTTCTAATTGTGATTGCATATGATCATTTGACTTTGAAAGGTCCTGCTTGTGCCCATTGTCCACCATGCTTTCAAGAAGCATGCAGACTCACATCCATCTACTTGTGAGATCCAAATCCAGGCCAGCAGGCCTGGTGGGTAACAGACATAGAAAATAAAGGAGAATATATTCATAACCATGAGGTAAGTAAAACCTTCCTGGGAATTTAAAAATTCTGAAGTTATAAAAGAAAGCCTCAACAGATTTTAATATTTAAAAGTTCAGAATATTTCTGTGCAATTGATGTCAAAGAACAAAGTTAAAAGACCTGGTAAAAATTGTCAACCTGGTAAAAAAAATTTTGCAACACATATACATAAAAAGATAACAACCTTACTATCTAAGGGTTTCGTGCAAATTAAGAAGGAAAAGACAACCGAATAGAAATTCAAAAAATTACAAATGGCTAATAAATAATGTGAAATATGTTTAAATGCCAATTAAAACAGGGATATGTTTTTGGCTTTTAGATAGGCAGACCCTTTAAATATTTATAATATTTAAAGAGCATGGGGAATTAGGTATTCATACATTACAGGTAGAATGCAATTTGGTGGTCTGTAAAAAATTAATAGTATGTGTATACTTTGAACTGACAAATGTCACTCCTAGATATCTCTTCTACATACTCATGTGTGTACATTAAGATATATGATTGAGGGAATTAATTGCAACATATAAAGAAGAAGAAACAATTTAAATATTCATCAATGGAGGAATGGTTGATTTGGAATGCTATATAATGGTTAAAAAGCATGTAGTAAATTCTGACATGGCAAGATTTCCCAAATATTATTATATAAAAAGGTGAGTTACAGAACAAAACGTTGAGTGTGATCAGAAATGTATAGTGTGATAGTGTCACAAGTGATGAGAAATCCTCCAGAATATGGGAGGTTTTCACTTTTAATTCTCTGCAGTTCTTTGTTGTTTGAAATGCCTATAACTAGAACATATTCATGTGTGCTTCAGTAAGTAAAACTGGAAAAAAGATACCATGGTTAACCTTACATAATACTGTTTGCTGTGATGTGTAATGGCATGATTGTGTCTAAAATTTAGCCTAGGGTAATTTATATTTTTAGAATACAATTGGAAAACCAATTATGAGATTACAAATATTCAGGGCATATAACAGGACTGTTCGCAAACCACCAAATATAGGACTGGCTTTGCTGCAGCACATTTTAAGATAATACCTAGCTCCTCATTGGAGTGGGGCATGGGTTACAATGAGGTGATTTTGTAGACAATCAGCACCCAGCCCCATCATACTAAATTCTGCTCTGCAGCAAGTAGTGTCACATTCTGGGATGGACTTTCTCTCTCTGCTGTAATCCCACAGAGCTTTTACTCTTTAACATGTAAGAAAAACAGCAGCAGTGTAAAATTTCCCTGCTGTTACTGAAACTGTGAAACAGACTTACAGTTGTTTGGCAAAGCCCTTGCTCAAGGACCTTGCTAATCTTCCTTCTCGAAATTTTATGAGAAAGAGATTGATGACCTAATATCACTAACTTTTCTGTCTCTTTGACTGGTCCTTTGGGTCTGTCACTTGTTTTCATGTTTTTGACAACTCTCTGTATAAGCAAACCACAGTACAAACATGATGGTAAACATCAGTGGTACTCATCTGCAGTGTCAGGGAGGCCTCAGGGAATGAAGGAGACTGTGACAAACACTAAGCGCATGCCCCATCCAAAGAAGGCAGTGCTGTTCAGCTCCAGTTGGTCATTATCACGTTGGAACAGAGCCTAGTGTTGTAGATTTTCTAATTTTTAAAAAGCAGCAAATGAAAAATTTCTCTATTTTATATAATTTCCTCTCAAAAAAATTGGGTAGTGTAAATATAAAATATAAGATATAAAAATGCTGAGTTAACCCTATAAAACTTATGTGAAAATCAAATGGTGGGCACCATTTTGTAACCTGTGAAAGTTATTAAAAATACAGAATCTCAGGCCCCACTCAAATGTGCTAAATTCAAAACAATATTTTTAACAAGCTTCCTCAAAGTCTGTATACAATTAGCTCAACCGCAGCTTCCAGCTAGCTTTCTATCAGCTGTTATTGGGATGGCAGATTGGATCTACCTGAAAGGCAAATTCCCATCCTTTAATGGCGGCTGCCTGAAACACTGATTTGAGGAGGACTGTCGGACTGTTCCCCAGGTTGAGGGGGAAAAGCAATTAGTGATCTTTTAGTAATGTCTATCTCGGGCACAGGCAAGTGGATAGAGGTGATGCATGTACAGTTTCTGTTCTGATCGTGGCCCATAGTGTAGGATCTATGCTCAAATAATATTTGGGTCCCACCAAGATATGGTCCCACCCTCTTCCCTAAAAAGTGTGTGTGTGTGTGTGGGGGGAGAGAGAGAGTGAGAGCAAGCGTGAGAGCGAGGGAGAGAGTGAGAGCAAGAGAGAGGGGGAGAGCGAGAGCGAGAGCGAGAGCGAGCACGCGTGCATGAGAAGTATGTTTGGAATCAGGATTCCAAACCATTACTTTTAGGTTTCTAAACTTGGATTTCTGGAAAGTTTTCAAGACTTGAATAACTTAAATTTTCAACTGGTAGGTGTTGGTCTAATTAATGTATTGGCTAGGAAGAAAAACACTTTTTTTCCTGAGTTGTCAATCCCATTTCTAAGAAGAGCTTTGTATTCCAATCTCTCTATTGGCTATTCTATATTCCTTATTCAGGCTGTCTTTTTGGTAACAATTTTGGGGAGAAGTTAACAGCTATGTGCATAGTTCAAAATAGTTTGTCACTATTTGCATCGATTAAGATGCTTTTGATTAAAAGCAAGCATATTAAATTATATAGTTACGTATTATTTATTGCAGGAAACTAGAGGTGGGCACTTTCAGTGCTGGTTTGGTAGATCAACATTGTCATAAAGAATCAAGGTTTTTCTTTTCTTTTTCTTCTGCCGTGCTCAGTGGGTCAGCATTGTCTCTGCTTACGGTCTCAGAGTGGCTGCTCTGCTTTAAGCATTACTTCCTCATGAGAGTGTCCCTGGCAGGAGGGCAGAGAGCAGGAGCAAAGAGAGTCTTTCTCTCTGAGCACTAGTCTCATATCAGGGATGAAAGATTAATCCTGAAGCCTTAGCTGCCCTCCCCTTATGTATCATTGGATAAAACTGTCCTAAGCCTAACCATTGGCAAAAGGGAATGAATCGGAGCAATGGTAGTTTATTCCACGGAGCTGAATGCGTTGTAACCAACAAATCAGAAAGGAGAGGTTAGTGAGTGATGGGGAAATAACCAACAGAGTGTGCTACATCCTATCTAGAAATAAATTCAAAGAACAGGTCCTAGTGTTAGGACGTTGAGTGTCATCTCACACCAAGGATGGCATTTTGAAAGACTGGAGATTCATGTTCATAAACAACTTGGAGCATAGAAGATGCATGGGAGTGATAACTATTATGAATTCAATTGTGGTGTTAAGACATATTCTATTTAAAGGCTGCTCTAGTATCTGTGTACTAATGGGATGTATTTTGAAAAATTTCCATTATTTCAGGCCATTAACAACTGCCAGTTAATAAAGCAGTTTAATTTAATAAGTTAATAAGTAGGATTATTATTATACCAAGATGTTAAATAAATTTTAGTTGTTTTCAAACCTGGCTATGACTCTGAATCACATAGCCTTTAGAAATTCAAAGGGGCTATGGGATGGATGAATAGAATTAATGTGAAAAATGGAATGGCCCAAAGTGTTTGTAGTTTGAAAAATAAAAATGCTTAGAGACATTTAGTGACCTATACAGCTTAGAGTAACAATGTTTAAAATAAACATGCCTGCCCTGAGCACACTGATGTTCTTAAATGGTGAGTGAAGTGTGGTCAGACGTAAGCAGAAACCTTCAATAAAACATAGAGCAAACCAACTTGTGTTTGCCTCTATCCAGTGGTTTTTAACCTTCTGGGTTTAAAAGCCTCATTGAGAATTTGAACAAGGTTATGGAATGCTTCCCAGAGAGATGCACATTTGCATATTTACAACATGCTTTGAATATTAATAACTTCTTCTCTAATGTTCTTGGTCTTATTAGAAAAACTAAAGCAGCACAACTAATAACTAACAATAGATACCCATTAATTGAGTTCTTATAAGTATTCCAGGTCCCACCCAGATCTACTGAACTAGAAGCTTGAAGAGCTCAGAATACATAATTTTGTAAAGTTCCTTCATTGTTTCTGAGGAAATTAATTGGCTCCTTCTTTATTATTCAGAGAACCAAGGGCTTTAGAGTCAGACAAACTTGAGCTAAAAATTAAAACTTTGCACTCACTGAGCAAGGGCAAGTCACCCAAATTCTCTGACCTTTAGTTTACATCACCTGCAAAATGGGCAGAATAACTATCCTCAGGCGAATGTAGTCGAGGTAAAATGACATGATGTATGACAGCATCATAGCATGCCACTAGCATATGGTGTGAGCTATATTTATTCTTTATCATAGGCACTTATATGGGATTTGAGTTATTTGCAGTGAAGATATTGTCCAAATATTAAATTTATAGTTAAATTGTTAGATTTATTTTAATTAAATTATTTGATTATTTTAATAAATTCCTTGAGCTGAAAAAATATTTACATTAAATGTTACAGACAGAAGTTATGGCACTGAAACAGAAAAATAGCAATGATGTTATCCTGAGACGGCTTTTATTAGAGCCACATAATGTGTAAACATATTAGCAAAGCAAAGCTTCAGTAAACAAAGCTCACTGACTTGATTCTAACCCTAATTTTATAAGGCTTTTGAAAAGTTTTCCATTCCTAAAGCTTTACAACGTTCATGTCAAAAGGGCTGTGTGGAGGGAGACTCATCCAAGTGTCCAGAATGGTTCTGAATTGGGAAAAGAATAAAAAAACCCATGCTGTATGTTCAATAACAAACCAAACAGAATCTTTATGATGCAATGAACACTGTAAAGAAGAGTAAAGACTTGAAGATTTATTCTGTGAATGACACCAAAAAGGAATATTCTTATTGCAAATGCTAGCTTTAAAAAAGACAATAATGGGGAGTCAGGGTTAGGCCAAAATAAGGTCAATGAAGGTGTGGGGAAACATAACTCAGGGAATAGGAAAGGAGAGAGAGCAGATAAAAACAGAGGAAGCAGTGGTGACTGCTGGCATTTTTGGAAGGATTTAAAATTTTTTTTTTGCATAGCTCAGTAACTTACCTGGGATATTTTCTATCATTTCTAATGTTAACATATCTTTGACCCAACCAAGGGCCTATGGGGTGAGTCAGGAGCATTAAAGGCAACAATGGAGTGCCCAGAAATGGAATCAGAACAATAAATGCTCATTGACGTTAACAACCAGTGAGGCCATTATTATTTGTTAGGGAAACAACATAGAAGATAAATGTGTTCCCTGAGCACATGAATGTTCTCTCTAAATTGAGAGTAGGGGACAGTAGCTATGAGTCAGTACCTTCATGAAGAACAGAGCCAACTTACGTTTGCCTCTTTCCACTGTATCTTTACATTTTTAATAATGGGCCTCACTGAACATCAGAAAGAGATTATACGTATTCTTCCTAGAGAAGTAGTTTACATTTACATATATATATATATATATATATATATATATATATATATATGCAGAGTGTTTTGTAAATTGATCACCCCTTCTCTAATGTTGTTGGTCATGTAGGGAAATGGACAGCATAACTAATAGCCAGTAACAATAGCTTCAATTAATTATGAATTCATAAAGCTAACAATAACTAATAGCTACTACTAAGTCTTTACTATGTTAAAGACATTATGCAAAGCCCTTCATAAGCATTATCTCATTTAATCCTCACTTCTACCCTACGAGATAAACAATATTATTGACTCTAATTTTACAGATGAGAAAACTGAGGCTTAGGGAAGTTAAATAGTGCTTAAAGCTCTACAGCTAGCAAGTGGCAAAAACCCAAAATCAGACTGAGATCTGTTTGATGCCTAGCATATACTCTTAAGTACTCTCTTATACTACTTCTAAATTACTTTTTGGAGACACTTGACATCACATGTTTCAACCTGGGCTTTAGGAGATTTGTGAATCATCTGCATTTATATGCTATGTTGTGTATGTGTATATGAGTGTGTTTCTGGGGGTCCATAGCTTTCATCAGATTCCCTTAGAAGGTCTCATTTAAAACAGCAAAAAATCAGTCATCTAGCTCTTCCAGGGTTTAGCTCAGAATTAAGTTAGTCAATTACAGAGTCACATCATTGGGTCACACTGAGCCTGTTCCTTCCACTCCTCTTACCTCGCAGAATTGCTGTTTTGGAATCAAGTTGTTTTGGAATCAAGCTTAAGTCTGGAATTAAGAAACTCTATCAGAAAAAGATATATAAAATCTACTACTGTATTTACTTTAGGAACATTTTTGAGTATGTTTCCTACTGTATCTTTCAGTGTCTTCAAAACAAAATTCCAAGTAATAAATTGCATTTAGAAGAAAAAGATTTTCCTTATGCATAATAAAGAATACAATGGTGTTTCTCTTTACTCAAAAGCCAAATTTTCAGACTCAAATCTGGAGTCCAACTTTAGTACCTATGTAGGAGTCTTTGGCCTACATGTTACATTTTCACTTCCCCCTCAGTCATAGCCATCTACTCCAATTTGTATTTTCTTTTATTCTGAATACATATACATATATTTTATTTCATGTATTCTTATAAGGCATCTCAAAATCTTTGGGGGAACAAATAGAAATACAAATCAAAAATTTAACTTTTTCTTCCTCTTTCTCCCCTACCACTCCATACTGCAAAACAGCAGAGCTTTTGAAATTTGCAGAAATTTGTTCTTTAATATCTTAACCTTCAATGATGCAAGGAAACAATCCTCAGTTAGGGCAACGTAATAGACTAAAATAATATCTTCAATCACCACCGCTTTTCTTGCTTATTATTTAATGAATAGAGGAATGTATCTTGCTTCCCTCCTCCCCAACGAATACTTTTCTCAAGCAAAAATAGATTTATTTCCTTCATGATTGGATTTTCTAGGAAGTAGCCGTATGGTAGCTATTTTGTGTTGTTAGTAGAATGAAAGTCATATGGCTTAAACTCCAGCATTAAAGGGATAGAGTTCTCTTTCAGTTGTGTACGCTTGAGTACATGAATTTGAAGTCTATCTCAGTGAAAAAAATCAACACACCTGGCACAGGTCTTGGCAAAGACAATGGTATCTACACATAGGGTTAACATTTTCCTTAGGAAAGAATTTTGCATTGTCTTATGCAGTTACAATAAGTAATTGGTTAAGAGTCTAAATCTTGGTGCCACAGCATGAGTCTTCAAAATGTTTTAAGTCAGGCTGAACCAGTTGTGAGCTTTGCTAGAAGATTATAAAAAATCAAGGAGCACTTTAGGACAGTTTCACTGAATGTCTAGTCTAAAAACATGTATCCAGAAAACCTTACTCACAATATTGGCTTTAATTACCTTCTGTATAAGAGAACTCTTACATTTTTACTTCAAGCTCTAACCAGTCCTCTAAGCCCTGGATCTATACAGCTACCTACTGAGTTAGCTCTACCTGGGCACTACAGCCATTTCAAACTTAAGGTCTGGAAAAGAATTTGTACACATCCAACCTGACCCTTCTCAACGTTCCCTCTTGAGTGAATGGCATCTTTGTCCACCTGGTGAAGACTTTAGAATCCTGGGGGATACCTTGAATCATTCTACTCAATTCCTACCTCCTCTTCCTCCCTTAACAGAGTTCTATTTTCTTTATCACCCCTGCTCATACTGGTTTCTGTCAACATCTTTTTTTTTTTTTCCCCCCTCAGGTGACTGCCTAATCCTTCTAGCTAGTGGCCTAGATTTCACTCTTGCCTAACCACAGCCCACTCTCCATACAGAAACTAGAGTGACATTTTAACATTTCCATCTAATTATTTTATTCCCTTGCTTGAAATTCTTCAATGACTTCCTATTACTTTAAAAATTGAGACTCAAATCCGTAACATGGCCTAAAAACCACCTGCCCGATCTGAATACTTTTTTGGAGTCATCTCTAGCACTTTCAATATCTTGCCACGTTAGCCTTATTTAGCTTCCTCTAAAACCAGCTGCCTTCTTTCCTTGTATCATTTACGTGCACACACACACACACACACACACACACACACACACACACTCCTGATGCCTAATTTCTGTTCTACTGTCAAGATCTGTTTGACTCACTACCTAAGAAAAATCTTTCATGCCATCTCTGACAGATTCAGCCCATTATGGTTGTATAGTACCCTGTATTTATTCTTCGTAATACTTATTGTAATTTAATAAATCAAGTAACTACTTGTTTAAGGTGTTTCTCTTTTGTTTGACCTTAATTCCGTGAACAGTGAATGGCATCTCTCTTTTTCACTCTATATACCCAGTGCCTGTCATATGGCATTTTACATAGTAGGTGTTGAAAAAATTAATAAATGAATTAGGTAATAAAAGATAAACTCTTCAAATTAGTTAGAAAATCCATCTCTAGATAGTCCTATAATTTACCTTATGGAAATTATTAAAAATTAATTTTTAGGTACTATTTAATGATAGGAAAATTAATTCTAAGCACAAATTTTAGTAAAAACCAGGACATAGAGTTTACATTTATTGAGTGCTTGCAACATACAAGGGCTTTAAGTAATTCAAGGAATACTAATTCTAATGTAATTCTCATAATTAGTCCCTGTGAATTAATGGGAAAGTAAAAAGACCCAAGGAGTAAATTGACCATAGTTACAGAGTTATCACAAGGTAGAGATGGCAATAATTCAATAGTTTAAGAAAAACAGGCCCACTCCCTTGAAACAGGACCAGACATGTCTCCTTATGTATGACAAGGCTGTGAAAACACCTTGCATGTGGAAGGCATTCAAGAACTATGTCTGAAAAATTATGTCAATTTTTAAAAATGTTTGTTAACAAAAGGGAACACAAGGACCTAAATCTGTTTGATGCATGTGTCAAGAAACCATTCTCTTCACATAGTAATATTTATTCATTTAAGTAAATTAATGAAGAAAAGAAATATATTAGCAGTACTGCTTCAATATATTCTAAACATGTATAAAGACCCTGAAAACTTGCAACTTATGTAAGACCTTGGGACTTTATTGAAATAATCTTAATCAAATCAATACAGAAAACCTTAATTTTTCTATCTGCTTTTGTGCCATGGCCTGTCAGATAGTTTGACCTCTGAGGTTTATGAAAGAATATGGCAAATCCTCTTTCTCTGTTTCATTTTTCCTAAAGACATAAGAGTTTGACATGTGTATCAGTGCTATAGCATATGTTCCAGGAATTTGAAGAAGCAGATGACAGCTAGTTGTCCACTTCTCTCCTCCTACCTTATTTTCTGGGTTTAGTCAGTCTCTTAAGGGACAGCTGCAGCAGGGTGATGGAACAGGCCACCTTCTTCAGGGGCAACTCATCTCTGGTGCTTTTGCATGCAAACTTGATTGTCAGTCATCTACAAAGACATAAATCTAGTGCTGCAATGGATTTGGTCCTTTGCTACGGTGGGGTTGCGGAGTGGTGTAGTGGGACCAGGGGTGTGTTTGCCTGAGCCTCCTTTGGTGCTCTTCTCTTTTATTCTGCTATGGTTCTTCTGTGAAGTGGTAAGGCCACACATGTTGGGTGGAGGAGGTTGAGGAGTCTCACTAGAGAGAGTTGGATATTCTTGGGCCTAATCATGTGATGAAGAGGAGAATTCTTGGAAAAGAATGAGCATTTAGAAGGTGGGACTTAAAAAGGCAAGAGGGTCTGTTCATATCCTTTGCCCACTTTTGAATGGGCTTGTTTGTTTTTTTCTTGTAAATCTGTTTTAGTTCTTTGTAGATTCTGGATATCAGCCCTTTGTCATACGGGTAGATGGCAAAAAATTTTTCCTATTCTGTTGGTTGCAGATTCACTCTAATGACTGTTTCTTTTGCTGCGCAGAGGTTGTGGAGTTGGATTAGGTCCTATTTTTCTATTTTGGCTTTTGTTGCCAATGCTCTTGAACAGGCACTTTATGAAAGAAGACATACATGAGGCCAACAAACATATGAAAAAATGCTCATCATCACTGGTCATTAGATAAATGCAAATCAAAACTACATTGAGATACCATCTCACACCAGTTAGAATGGTGATCATTAAAAAACTGGAGACAACAGGTGCTGGAGAGGATGTGGAGAAATAGGAACACTTTTACACTGTTGGTGGGAGTGCAAATTAGTTCAACCATTATGGAAGACAGTGTGGCAATTCCTCAAGGACCTAGACATAGAAATTCCATTTGACCCAGCAATCCCATTACTGGGTATATATCCAAAGGATTATAAATCGTTCTACTATAAGGACACATGCACACAAATGTTCATTGCAGCACTGTTCACAATAGCAAAGACCTGGAATCAACCCAAATGCCTATCGATGATAGACTGGACAGAGAAAATGTGGCACATATAGATCATGGAATATTATGCAACCATCAAAAACTATGAGTTCGTGTCCTTTGTAGGGACATGGATGAACTTGGAAACCATCATTCTCACAAACTGACCCAAGAACAGAAAATGAAACACCACATGTTCTCACTCATAGGTGGGTGTTGAACAATGAGAACACATGGACACAGGGAGGGGTGCATCACACACTGGGGTCTGTTCAGGGGAAATAGGGAAGGGACAGTAGCGGGTGAGGAGTTGGGGACAGATAGCATGGGGAGGAATGCCAGATATAGGTGATGAGGAGGAAGGCAGCAAATCACACTGCCATGTGTGTACCTATGCAACAATCTTGCATGTTCTTCACATGTACCCCAAAACCTAAAATGCAAAAAAAAAAAAAAAAGGCAAGAGGGAATGCCTTTGCTCTCTGGAATTAGCCTCCCATTCATGTTAGAGATAGCTTCTGCTGCCTGGGCCACAGGAGAATGAGCCTGGAGCGGAGAGAAGATGCCTGTCTAGGAGAACACAAGATAAAACATGAGCAAATTATATTTTGTGAACTGTATTTCCTGGTTGTGTGTTTCTATCTGTTTTTTTTCCCTCTTTATTACCTGTGAGCTTTAAACATGTTCCAGCCCTGTGTTAACTCTAGTACTAGGAATTTAGAAAACAATTTTGTGCCACATGGGAGCTGGAGTATTAGAGGGTGAACATTTTATTCTACTTGTGGTCTCTCATGTCTCCACTCTGGGCTCATGTACTGGTGGCAGAATGAATTATTGAGAAGTCTGTTTATCTGCCCCTTCCCCACAGGACAATATTCTCTGCACTGAAATCTCAGAAGATATTATACTCAATTAAGACAGATTCTGGTCTCCTTACAGGAATACCTTTAGAGCCTTCTTGACAGTAAGATTTCAAGTTTCTTCATAGCCCTCAAATTTTTCCCTAATGGGATTGCTGTTTCCTGAAAGTCTGTTAAAAATAAATTTTTCTGCTTCAAAACAAGCTTATGGACACAATATACAAATAGTTGGCTATAGTAATAGCCTAAATGAATCTTGTTTATTGTGAATTATAATTGGCCAACAATAAATGTATGATTTCTGAACCTTTCTTGTTCAAATGGAGGAATGGGTGAGAGATCAGGAGGCCATTGTGTGGGAGGAAGGAGTAAACGAGTAGGAAATAAGAAAGCCTGGAAAGAATCAAAGATGAGCTGGGGTTACTTAACTTTTTTGCTTAGAGTGAGGCATATTTTCTTTTAACTGGGTTTGGGCCAACAGGCCCTGTTCCAAGTCCTTTGGCTCCGCATAGCTGAGGTGTAGGGGATGATAAGCTGCGCGCTAACTTGGCTTTGAGTGGTGGATCAAATATTGGGCGATGATTTCTCTCAAACACAGCAGAGTGTTTTTTTTTTTTTTTTTTTTTTTCAAAAACTTGAATCTCAGAGTATTAATGACTATAGATATGAGTTATTTTACGTCTCTGCACAATAGATACAGTAAATAATATACCCATCTTCCAATATGTCAGGGTTTGCTGTATATAGTAGTTCATCATATTAATGTAGGACTAATCTAAATGAAAATGGATGATTTGATAGTGATTTATTATTATAGACTTGTGGACTTCTAAGAACAGAGACATTTTGGGGCCTTTATTAGAAGAAAGGTATCCTCCTTGGCAGTAGAATGGGAAAAGCTATCGGGTCACATGATAATCCAACAGGATATTATTGGATTTGAATTTTTGTTGAGATCTTTTGCCATCTTTCTCATCATGTGAATTTGCACCTCTGGAACCTCAGGTGGTAGTGTTTTCTAGCATTGTTGTTGTTTTTTTTCCTTCAGTTTCTTTTCTTACTAGGTTCCATATGTGTAATGTGTTTGATTTTTTACATTTTGTTTTGAAAAACATGGAGAACCAAGTTCCTGTCGCACAAAACAAAAACAAAAGCAGGCAAATAGAAGAGAACAAACACAATTATGTGGTCCCTTTCATTTAGAAATGGGTCATTCATGACAATCAGTATCTGTACGTAAACTTCTTTTATTGTCAGAAAAGGCAAACAGAGATCTAGAATTTTTCAAAGACTTTTATCCACCATATAACTAAATACTTGTAAATTTTAATTATATGTATTTTCTACTCTTTTTTCTCACATAAGTAATTAAGAAACTGTTCATTGTCTTTATTTATTCAACTTTTAAAAAAAATTTAAATAGACGTCCCATAATCTTATCTTATTATAAAAGGTTTTGTGTGTGTGTGAGAAAATGTGATTATTACCATTTTGCTGGATGTTAAAGGACCTTTAAGCCAAAGAAGAGGTTTGCAATTTTATCTGCAGGTAATATTAAGCCATGGAAGGTTTTATGTTTTTGTTATTGTTTTTATTTTATCTAGACATGATATTTTACATATTTATGGGTTACGTATGAGCATGTTACATGTGTAGAATATGTAATGATCAAGTTGGGAGTTTCGGGTACAAGGGAGTTTTTAAGTTGGTGTTCAGTGGCCTCAGGATCATGAACATCACCCTCATAACTCAACATGCTAAAGTGGATTGATGTTCATCATGTGCCAGATGCTCTTTGGCACTCCATGCTATGACATTTAATCTTACCATCGAGCAGAGGAAGCAGCTACAAATATTACCTTCATTTTACAGATAAAGAAACTAGAGTTTAGAGAGATTAAAGAATAAGCAATGCCAGTGTTAGATCAGGCATTATATTTTAGATGGGTTTTAGTGATAGACTCACATCTGTGCTAGAAGAAGATCCCTCTGGCTGATGACTCTGGAATGGATTGAAAGGGAATGAGCCTCAGGAAAGACAGAATTAGCTGATTGTGGTGTTGCATGCCTGTGATCCCAGCTAATCTGGGGCAGGGGGATCGCTTGAGCCTGGGAGGTCAAGGCAGTGAGCCCTGATAGTGGCACTACACTGCAACCTGGGCAAGAAAGCAAGACTCTTACGGAATTAGGTTAGTGGCCATGAGGTGGAGAAAAGTGTAAAAACTGGAGAGACTTTTATAAAGACTAGAATCCATAGAAACTGCTGATTAACTGGATATGAGGGATGAGGGATGAGGGAGAGGAGAGTGTTAAGGAGAAAAACAAGATAATTGACTTCAGTAGTGACAATTACTGAAATAAAAGAGACAGGAGGAGGAGCAGGTTTGGGGAGCAGGGTTCTGCTTGACACATGTTCGGTTTGACTACTTTTGGGCTATTTAGGAAGAGATGATAGGATATACAGAGTTGCAGTTTAGAAGCAAGATCAGGGCTAGAGAGAGATTTGGGCTCTTGAGCACATTACAGAAATCAAAGTTGTAGTTGTGGGAGTGGAGGAGATCATTTAGGAAGAATGTATGGAAATGAGCTAGGGTAGTGGTTCACAAGATGTGACCCAGACACCCCTGAGGGTGCTCAAGACCTTTTTGTGGTCCACAAAGTGAAAACTACTTCTGTAATTAGTAGTGCAATGTTATTTGCTTTTTCCTCTCTCGGTCTCACACAAGTATACATTGGAGTTTTTCAGAGGCTACATGATGTATAATGATGTCATTGCTCTGAAGGTCAATGAAATATGTGTTTGCATATATTCTTGTGTTTTAAAAATTTCTCAATTTTAGTTTCTAATATAGCAAATATTGATAGATGTAACCCACTTAAACATAAACTCTTTGGGATCCTTAAAATTTCTGAAGTGTAAAAAGGGATAATGATATCAAAAATTTAAGAACCTTTGTGCTAGAAAATGTTTGCCTTGATTCCATAGGCAAGGGTGATCACTGAAGATTGGGGGGCAAGAAATAACATAAGAGTCATGCTACTAGAAAGTTTTCCTGACAGCAGCCTCGAGGTTACATTAAGATGGGGCTAATGTAAAGATACAGAGTTGATTTAGTTGGTAATTACAACAATTCAGGTATGAAATTACTCCAGCTCCAACTACAGTAATAACAGCTGACATGATAATGGACAACAGAAAACAAAAATAAATATGACTTGCGTATTGACAGAATATGAATTACTATTGAAGAAATGAAAACAGTAATAGATAATTGCATTTGGAACAATGTGATTGGAAGATCTTTGATATGGCTTGGAATTATATCCCCACTCAAATCTTAGCTTGAATTGTAATCCCACAATCCCCACGTGTCTTGGGAGGGACTTGGTGTACAGGAGATAATTGAATCATGGGGTCAGTTTCCCCTATGTTGTTTTCTTGATAGTGAGTGAGTCTCATGAGATCTGATGGTTTTATAAGTGTCTGGCATTTCCCCTTCTTACACTCATTCTGTCACCTGCCACCCTGTGAGGAGGTGCCTTCTGTCATGATTATAAGTTTCCTGAGGCCTCCCTAGCCATGCAGAGCTGTGAGTCAATTAAACCTCTTTTCTTTATAAATTACCCAGTCTTGGGTATTTCTTTATAACAGTGTGAGAATGGACTCATACAGTCTTGCTACTGGTACATTTCAAGTACAGAAAAAATGATCCTTAATTTGAACAAGGATTCATTAGATGAGTATTATCCATTAGAAATATAATGAGAGCCATATATATAATCTAATAGCGGTATTAAAAAATAAAAAAGTAAAATTAATTTTAATGGTATATTTTATTTAACCCAATATATCAAAAATATTATCATTTCAACATGTAATTCATAACAGTATTGAGATATTTTAAATTTCTTTTTTTTGGTATTAAGTCTTTAAAATCTAGTTTGTGTTTCATACTCACAGTATACATCAAATTAGACAAGTGACATTCAAGTACTCAATTGGCACAAGTGGCTAGTGACAGCTACCTTTGATGCAGCAGCTTTAAACTCTCTTTTACTTCAGTCAAGATCATCAGAACCTTCATGTTTTTGTCTGGGGTTTTTAATAACGACCTTTTTCGAGTTGTCTTCCTAGGAAATAATAGACTTATACTATGCCAGCTAATTCTCTTATGTCTTTATGACTTCATTTGGGTAGGGTGTAATTATGGGCCTATTCTAAGGAAATAATCCAAGTGGTATGACTTGCTTACTTGGAACTGAATCTCTGACCTGCCTTTTATAGGGCCTATATCGAATATTGCTTTCAGCCTAGCATACTGACATTGATCAGTAAAAGAAAAACAGACAAAATTTGAGTTATGGGAAAATACCATGTCAATAGTGTTAAAATGTATGAAAATCAGTAAGGCAATGAGATATTTTACACCTGTCAGAATGGCCATTATTAAATAATCAAAATCAATAGATGTTGGCAAAGACGTGGAGAAAGGGGAACACTTATACCCTGCTGGTGGGAATGTAAATTTGTACGATCTCTGTGGAAAGCAATATGAAGATTTCTCAAAGAACTAAAAATAGAACTACCATTCAACCCAGCAATCCCACTAACGGGTATTTACCCAAAGGAATATAAATTATATCAAAAAGACACCTGAACTTGTATATTTATCACAGCACTATTAACAATAAGTAGCAAAGTCATGGATTCAGTCTAAGTGTCCATCAACAGATGGCTGGATAAAGAAAATGTGATATTGGCCACATGTGGTGGCTCGCCTGTAATCCCAGCACTGGGAGGCCGAAGCGGGCAGATCACAAGGTGAAGAAATTGAGATCATCCTGGCCAACATGATGAAACCCCGTCTCTACTAAAAATACAAAAATCAGCTGGGCATGGTGGTGCGTGCCTGTAATCCCAGCTACTTAGGAGGCTGAGGCGGGAGAATCACCTTAACCAGGGAGTCATAGATTGCAGTGAGCCGAGATTGCGCCAGTGTACTCTAGCCTGGCAACAGAGCGAGACTCCATCTCAAAAAAAAAAAAAAGAAAAAAAAGTGGTTATATATACTTCATGGAATACTAATCAGCCATAAAAAGAATGAAATTATGTCCTTTGCAGCAACATGGATAGAGCTGGAGGCCATTATCTTCAGTGAAATATCTCAGAAACAGATAATCAATTACTGTATGTTTTCACTTATAAGAAGGGACTAAACAAGGGGTACACATGGACACAAAGATGGGAAAAATGGACACTGAAGACTCCAGAAGAGGGGCAGATGAAGGAGCGAGGTGGTGAGGTTTGGAAAATTACCTATTAGGTACAGTGTTCACTATTTAGGTGCTGGGTACACTAAAAGCACAGGCTTCACCACTATGTATTACATGCATGTAATGAAACTGCATTTGCATCCCTTGAATCTATAAAAATGAAAATAACATAAAAATAAAGAAAAAAAATTAGTGAAGGAGTGTAACCACTTTGGAAGGTGGTGAAAACAGATAATGTAAGTACCAAAAATAGACTTTGAGATTTAGCAGCAGCAGTTGAGCTAAGTAACAGTTCGATATCTCCTCAATCATGTCCCAGAGGGGTCCATATTTTCCTTTTTTATGAAACCTGAGCTGCCTTGTGAGGTAGATGCAATGAGGACACATATTGCAAAATCTCAATAAAGATTCTAAAACACATGAGTATTTTCATGGAATGGAAATTAAGAATTAAAAAAAGAAAAAAAAAATATAGAAGTGAAACCAGGATTTCCCAAAGCAAAGGTTTCTGGGATTAAGAGATGAGATGAGATGAGTGAAGCTGAGTGTGCCATGCACTTCTTTAGGGGTAATGTGAGTTTGGGGAAGGAAAAATGCAGTAAAATGAGAAAAGATTAGGCCTTGATAGTGCATAGCAAATTATCGTAGCATGCCTCCTCACCATATGCTCGTTCCATGATAAATTCATGTTCCAAGATGAAATGAAAAATTAAGATGCATGGGTTTAGAGATTCTGAAAAGGATAATAATAAGGAACCTGGATGATAAAAAAAAAAAAAATCCCAAACAAAAAACCACACCCAACAGATAGTCTTTTTTAAAGTTCAGTTATCACACACATTTCTCTGCCTTATTAATTTGGGATGTTATTCTGCAAATATATCAAATCTTTACAATTCACAGCCTCTATACTTGGTTTTCTTGCTTATGTAAGATTTACTCAGACAAAATCTGTTTTGCTGATGGGCTATGAACCTCTCAATTATTTGTTGTTGTTTTCTTTTGGTTTACAAGAATACAGGAGTCATGATGTAATGTTGCTATGGCAATGAATATGTACAAATAGATGATTAAGGTGGCGGGGCGGGGGGAGGGATGTTAAATCTTGAAAAACACATTTGCATGTAAATTCTTTCCAGTGAAATAAAAGAATCTTGCATGTAAATCTTTTTCTGTTTTGGGCAAAAATATGAAAGAAAGATGTGTTATATCACATCTTGAATAATGCATTTCTATTGTTTATATTAAATAACATGAACAGCTAAATATGGTCCAAAGAGTATTTTTTATCAATGGTTCATTTTAAAAGACATTGGATTAAGACTGGATTAATTTCCATGGGTGTGTGCATGTGTGTAAATAAAGTATAATTGGGACACATTATAAGGATTAAGATCTTTTCTTGGTTGCCTTGAATTTGGCATTAAGAACTCAAGCATATTAAGAATATTTATAATTTACTAAGAGTATATTTTGCTAGCTATTAGGATTCAATACACTGAGAGTAGTTAACACCTTACTGCAAAGCTTTCATAGTACCAACACTGGAACATGCACAAGAGGCTGAGGAAAATGGTATTTAAAGATCTAGTTTAAAATATTCCTACAAATAAAGTACTTCAATTTTTGATGCACTAACATTTCTTCATGTGTTATAGAACTTTGAACCAAGAATTTAAAAAGATCCTGATTCCTTTATTGGCTGGCCAAGTACTGACTGATAAGGTACCTAACTACTTTTTTGTTTTCATACTGTTCTTAAGAGAAGGTAAGAATCCTTGTCAACTGATGAGGATTGTTTAGATCAGTACTGTCTGATAGAGATATAATATGAGCCACATGTGTAATTTAAAATTTTCTAGTAGTCATACTAAAGAGTAAAAAGAAATAGGTAATATTGATTTAATAATATATTTTATTCAATGCAGTATGTCCAAAATACTATCATTGCAACATTTAAGCAACATGCAAATTACTAGTATTGTGTTTTATACATTCTTATTTTTGTACTAAATTTTTGGATTAGCATTATTTTTTATTTACAGCATATGTCGATTCAGTCTAGACACATTTCAAAGGCTCAATATCTCCATGTAGCTAGTGGCTACCGTATTGATAATGCACCATTAGACTAAGAGGAAAGCATTGAGTTTGTTCAGAATATTGAAATTTTTCAATATTTGACCTGGATAATACGGTTGCTTTTTTTTTTTAAAGCAAATGAGAGCTTTACAACTTGCAGAGAATGTTACTTACTAAATTTGAGACAAAGTAGGTATGTGGGGAGTAAATACCTGCCATTATTGTAATGTGTGCTCATATACTACCCTTTTTGATCCTGGTCAAAGTTCTGGGAAATAGGGTGGAATGAAGTTCCATTTACTTTTGAGGAAGAAGACCCAGAAAGTTCACTACATTCTTCTCTTTAGGCTCCTGGTATCATGATCCAATGGCAGATCACAATTTAAGGTGCAGTTAGCAAATAATGAGCAAGCCAAACTAGACAAAATATAATGTGTCCTAGCATTTTCTTGCCTTTTTACAAAAGCATCTGTTTTGTGGGTGTCTGAAAGGGCTCAGATTTGTCCCACATCTTCAGTTTTTTGTTTGTTTGGATCCAGCATAAAATGAGAACAAAGTTTTTTGTGCTTAGGAATATTTTGACTTACCCAAGGTGGTGACAGAAGGGATCCTCAGGATGCCACCCACGTCTCAAAGTCCAGCAACCATCTCACCTCCAATACTGTGATTCTTTGATAAGTTAAATATATACATCATTTAACCATAGATCTTTCATAGAACTTAGAAAGAACACCTAGTGTATCATTTAGTGCTGAGCTAGGTGAAGAAGCAAGCAATGTTTTATTCTAAAGTGATTAATTTTTATGACGCTATCATTTTTCAAGGAACCCCCTAACAGTAGTCACACCAGTATTGTATGCTTGCTTTTTCGTGTTGTTCAGGTGGAAATAATCCCATTCACTTTAAACGTTCAAGCTCTGTAGGTGAATTGAATTTAGGTTAATTTCTATTAATTGGTAGTGTTGCTGTTGCCCTCCTATTTTCAGGCACAATCCACATGGGAAGCACATCCATTTGATAGTCTCTAGGGACTAAATAATACTCAAACAAGTTTCTAATATATTACTTTAAACAATTCTTCCTCTTCCCTTAATCCGTGTGTGTGTGTGTGTGTGTGTGTGTGTGTGTGTGTGTGTTCCCTGAGTTCTTCAATTGCTGAAATTGTAGCTACCGAAATACCTTCCACAGGTGAGGTCTTTTACCACCAGGCTTGGGTCAAACATTGTAGATGGTCACATCACCTGGCACAGGTGGTCCAGCTTTGGTTGCCATTCATAGAGGGGAGGGTTCCCAAAAGGCATTCGAGAAGAGATGAAGTTTGTTAAACTAAAGCTTATATATAGGTCCAGAAGGCAGTCAGACAACTGGTCATTCCCAGGGATGAACAGAGAGGGCGTTCTTCCCCAGAGGCGAGAACAGCAAGGACGCCTTGGTGGGGCAAGCCAGTAGGAAGCCCGCGGGGCTCTCACAGAGCAGCCTGGTTGGACTTAAGGGCACTGGAAGACGAACGCCAGGAGAGCTAGGAGGTGGGCTCTTCGCGGGAGGCCATAGAGCGGATCACCAGGGCGCAGTCGCCGCGTAGTTGAAGTTTCCCTAAAGTCTCAGTGGGGCTTTTCCTCCCGTGCGGAGCCCACTTCCTGAGTATCTAGTCCCGGAGACTCCCCGCCGTTTCCCCCCCGCCTCTTTCTTCGCCCCAGCTCTGGGCGGTCTCACTGCCGGGCACAGGGCAGCCTTTGCCCGCCTGCCCCACAGCACCAGGCCCGGGCGGCTGCGAGAGGGCGCAGGGGGCGGAGGCGCGGCAGGGGCGGGCTCTGCTCCCCCACCCCCTACACACACCTTCTCCCCGTCCGGCTGCGGGGCCAGTGGCAGGAGCGCCGCGCACCGCCAGCCGCGGGGGGCGTGGGATGGGGGCGGCGGGGGAGGGGGGCGCCCGCACTGACTAGAGCCAACCGCGCACTTTCAAAGGGTGTCGGTGCTGCGCTCCCCTCCCGCGGCCCGGGAACTTCAAAGCGGCCCCTGCTGCCCCGGCTGCCTCGCTCCGCTCTGGGGCCTCGCACTCCCGGCTCGGCCGCCTGGTGGCGATGACCTGGGCGCTCCGCTCCGCGCTCCGCCAGGCTCTCCTGCTGCTCGCCGCGGTTGCCGAGCTCTCGGCAGGTACGGTGCGGGCTTTTTACCCAGGCGCCCGCGAGGGTGGGAGCTGGGGGCGGTCTGCGGGCGGGCATGGCGGTGGGGGACAGCGGGGGCTCCGAGCAAACTGACCTTCGGGGCAGAAGGGGAAGCGCCAGTTGGATTGAGGGGGCGCAGGACGGGGTGCAACGTGGGCACCTGACGTCTGGCAGCTGTAGGGGTAGACAGGAGTGTTGGGGAGGAAGGACCCGGAAGAGAGAGAGAAAAAAGGCGGGGGCGTGGGGGAATAAGTAGTAGGGGTAAGGTGGGTGACTAATTTGTGGGCAGTTTGCAGCGGAGAAAATAGTAGAGCGTTTGTGGGTGCGCGCATGGCAGGGAGCTGGGTTCACCCTGCAGGGACCGGGAGGGCTGCAGGTGTGCCTCGGACGCTGTCCGTGCTAGGTCACTGATAGCTGCTCCAGGATGGTGGTGTGGTGGTGGTGGAAGGTGGTGATTTAGTCTGACTTTTACCCAAAAGCCGCAGATACCAAGCTATGGAGGCGAGAGTGGGAGCTTAAATCTGTGTGGTTTGCAACGCACGTTGCTTTCGAGGTACGATCTTTACTCAGAGTTCCTGGGGAAAAAAATTCTGGCAAGCGCCCCAGAGTTTATAACAGGTCTGTGCCTTGATAGGCTAAATAGAGCCCTCTACCCAGTCTAGAAGCCAGACGTTTCTTTATAATGTTTACTAGAAAGTGGGGCAAATGCATCTTTGGTAAAATCATGTGCTGTGACTAAAAGCCCTTTAACTCTAAAACTATTTTCATTACATTGCCCTGGATTATGTAGAGGAGGAGCAGATTATTTGCTAACTCATTCTTTAAAAATTTCTATCAAATATTGAGGACATTTGCACATAAAAATCTGGTGTTTTCCCATAGAGCTGTATTTCGTCCGAAGCTGATTTTGATGCATTTTTCTTTTCCCAGATGACAGTGTTTGACATTAATAGCTATATCCATGGTGGGTCGTTTTCCTCTTAGTGACATGTGCAAGAGAATGATTTGAATGATATGATTGCTGTCATGTACAGATTTCAGTGTTTCATATGGCCTGAGAGAATCACTAAATACAATATTCAAATATTTGATTATTGAAAGGATTAATTGATAAAACCTGAGGGTTAAAGCATTCCAGTTATCTTTTAGGAAAACAGCCCAAGGCTGTCAGAAAGATGATGGAATTAAGTGAAATATTTGCATATAGAGTTAATACATTTCTAAATGGGAGAAAACTAACTATAGGAAAGTCTTTTACAAATGGGTGAAAACTCTGCTAACTTGGGATATTGAAAGTGCTCTTGACAATTTAATAGAATCTACAAAAAAAAAGTCTTCAAGATATCACAGTTTTGATGGGGTGAAACTGCCTCTGCAAGCTGTCTGTACAACTCTTTATTTGGAGGAGCTGATAACTTGGCTGCACACATTTTAAAAAACAGATTCAATTATTTTTAAATGTAGCTTCAAGGGTATATTTTGCTGTATACGCAGAATCTTTAAAAAATTTCAGAGACCTTGAGCATAGCAACATGCCTCATGTTCTTGAAAAGGCATGGAAACTTTTCACATTGGAAGATGCAAAAAAGAAAAAAAATAGATCATCCATTCAAAGTTGCTCACTTAAAATTTGAAGTCTAAGAAAAATGAGTGATATGGAGTAATACAGTAGAGACATATTTATTGAAGTTGAACTTTTACAAAAAACTTTTCTATGTCAAGTGCAATCATTTTCAAATCTCATTAAGACATTTTTATTCCTCTGCGTCCCACATTGACAATGTATATTGATACTTACAGTATTTATTCTTAACGTTGTATAAGTCTCTGGCTATTTAGTAGAAAGATTCAAAGTAGTTTTGTTTTGCTTTTCATTTTTTCAGTTGGTTTTATCATGTGGTTGCCCAAGTGTATTTTCACCTGGTCACTTTTACAAATTACACTGTTAATAATATTGGCCATTTATGGTATGTATTTGCCATTGTTGGAATCTTATGTGAGACGTTGTTCTTGATGTAATGACATAGTGAAACTTTGTGACAGAAGGCACCACCTTTCATTTGGTTCTGCAGAGCAGCCCTAGGACTTTAAGTATCTGAGCACATTATAAACCAGTAGACCTTTTTTTTACTTTGGCTGCTCATTTTCCACATTGTTGTCACCTTAGGGGTGTGCATTGCTCCTTTTTGAGAATCTCAGAAGGTAACAGCTGGTGGAGACTTTAAAAAGCTATTTATTGGTCTGGACTGTAATTTTTAAAAATCAGGCTGGCCAGGTTCAGTGTCTCACCCATCTAATCCCAGTACTTTGGGAGGCCGAGGTGTGAGGATTGCTCGAGATGAGCAAGTTCAAGATCAGCCTAGGTACCATAGTGAGATACTGTCTCTACAAAAAAATTTAAAACAATTAACCAGGTCTGGTGGCACATACCTGTAGCCCCAGCTACTTGGGAGGCTGAGGCTGGAGAGTTGCCAGGAGTTCAAGATTGCAGTAAGTCATGATTGCACCACTGCAGTCCAACCTGGGTGACACAGTGAGACACCATCTCTAAAAACAAAAGAAATGAAAAAATCGGACTGCTCTGAGTTGCTTTATCTAGGTTCTGGATGCCTTGATGTTTGATAAGAGAGACTTGACATGGCTTCACAACATTCACCATGCGTAACCAACAAAGAAGCGGCAGAAAATGTCCTAGAGTTCTCTACTTTGAAGCTGTGATTTGGATGTTTCATAGATTTACGTATTGTGCATTCTCTTCAAATTTCTTGAAACTCCTTTGTCCTCTGGTTCCAGAAAGGATTATTAAGATTCTAGAAAGCTGTGTGTTGTCACTCCAAAAATGGAATAAATATTTCCTTAATAACCAGGGTGAGAGTGGGGGTTTCAAGTAATGAGTTTCTCTCTGCTCTCCGCTTCCCCTGTACCCCTACCACAAACAACAGTAGTTTCCACTGAGAGTTTTCCACAGTGCTGCTAGAAGTGAAAGTGAAAGCTTGGTGCTGACTGAGTTTATAAATGCAAAAGATGTTGCCACCTTTGTCCTTCATTAAGCACAGTTATTTGTTGGTTGATTGACACAGATGTGGCAAGAGGCTTCCTGGTTCCAAGGAAGAGACATCTCTGGCTCTGGAGAAACTGTGCATAGAGATTTCCTCTGAATTGTGAAACTCATACAAAAAATAAAGGATTTTGAGGTGTGAAAGTGAGTAGCTAAGGATGAGACTACATTTTTGACCCAAGCAATGGAAGACTTAATTGGATGGGGAAGACTGCTGGAAAGGCTTGTCTGGGAAGAGAAGGGTTGGTGGTGACAGATCACAGGACATCAGTTTTGGATATGTTGTGTTTAAAATGCCTCTCAGATGCTGAAATGGAGATGTCAAGTAAGCAATTGGTTTTATGGGTCTGAAGTTCAGAGGATAAATCTGGACTGATAAAAAATTGAGAGCCAAGCACATTTACTGATAACTTTTCAAAGATGCATTTAATATAACCGCTTAGCAAATAAGGCACAAAATACCTTGTTAAATTGAATTACAGATAAACAATGAATACCTTTTTAGCATAAGTGTGTCACAAATATGACATGGAACACAAGTATACCAAAAATTAATTGCTGTTTAATTCCAATTTAACTGGGTGTTCTGTACTTTCATCTTGTAAACCAACGTAAAAGAAATCTTGTTGAGAGATAAACTGTTCCTGATGCATATATTTCTTAACTCTTTTAAAAAAAGAGAAGTGAGCAAAGTGAACACCTATTTTCCAGTCCTCATCTCTAAAAACCTCTCCTGTTCTAGCTCCGTTACTGTCTTCCTGTGCATCTCTGAATGGGTCACTCCCAACATTTTGCACAGGATAGCTCTCTTCTTCTGTGTGAACCTAAAAGGATACCTAGCTTTTCCCAATTCGACATGAGTATCTAGATATGAAAATATGGGTGAAAAAAAAAAAAACAAGAATAACTCTTGATTCCCTTGACTGTTGCATGAAAGCAGTTGGTTGTTCCCAAGTTTGCTGTATTTTGGAAGTGGTTATTTTCAGATGCAGTTTTTGAGTAGTTTCCTTTTGAATAAACTTTCATGTTTCTCTTTTAGGGGAAATGCTTTCAGGCAGTAGCCAAGACCCAGTTTGTTGTACTTTTCTTGGCAGTACTTGCATCTCTTGCCGTAAATAAGGTTAAGAGGAGAGGATATTGGATAGAGTTAGGATTAGGGAAGCTGCTGAGCCCTACGGGACCTGTTACTCTGATGTAGTTTGAAGTGTTACAGCATGTTCCTAAGAGAGCACCGACAAGTTTTTGGGGGAAAGGGCATGGATACATAAATATTCTGAAGCTGCTTAGTTCCTGCTGTAGCTTAGTCTTGACCTGTAAGTGTAGCTACCAAATAATTAACATCATCTTCAGTTTGAGATCTGTAGTGTCCTATAAATGGACAACTGCAGGCATGGACCATTAAAAAGCTTAAACAGATATGTTGACTTGTATATAGTTTATTTTAACAAATAATGGAATAGGAGAATTAATTTTCAAATATAATTAGTAAACAGAACAAAACAGAAAATTTTCTAAGAATAAAGAATATACTATGTGTTATACCTTATTTAAAAAATTTTAAAATTATTTTAAAAAATGTTTGTGGGTACATAGTAGATATATGTATTTATGGGGTATATGAGATGCTTTAATGCAGGCATGCAGTGTGAAATAAGCACATCATGGAAAATGGGATATCCATCCCCTTAAGCATTTTATCCTTTGAGTTACAAACAATTGAATTATGTTCTTTAAGTTATTTTAAAATATTCAATTAAGTTATTACTGACTCTAGATACCCTATTGTGCTGTCAAATAGTAGGTCTTATTCTATTTTTTAAAATCTTTTTTAAAAAATTAAATACTTTAAGTTCTGGGAAATGTGCAGGTTTGTTAAATAGGTATACCCATGCCATGGTGGTTTGCTGTATCCATCAACCTGTCGTCTGTATTAGTTGTTTCTATTAATGCTATCCCTCCCCTACCCCCGCCCCCCAACTCCGTGACAGGCTCTGGTATGTAAAGTTACTCTCCCTGTGTCCATGCGTTCTCATTGTGCAACTCCCACTTATGGGTGAGAACATGCAGTATTTCGTTTTCTGAAGGAACAGAAATGATGAGAATGATGGTTTCCAGCTTCATCCATGTCCCTGCAAAGGACATGGACTCATCATTTTTTATGGCTGCATAGTATTCCATGGCATATTTGTGCCACATTTTCTTTATCCAGTCTATCACTGATGGGCATTTGGGTTGGTTCCAAGTCTTTGGAACAGTGTGTGAACAGTGCTGCAATAAACAGCATGTGTGCATGTGTCTTTTTAGTAGAATGATTTATAATCCTTTGAGCATATACCCAGTAATGGGATTTCTGGGTCAAATGATATTTCTGGTTCTAGATCCTTGAGGAATTGACACACTGTCTTCCACAATGGTTGAACTAATTTACATACCCACCAACAGTGTAAAAGCATTCCAATTTCTTCACATCCTCTCCAGTATCTGTTGTTTCCAGACTTTTCAATGATCACCATCCTAACTGGCATGAGATGGTATCTCATTGTGGTTTTGATTTGCATTTCTCTAATGACGCATTTTTTTTTAGTACCATTAACTGTCCCCACCTCCCCCCAAATCCCCACTACCCTTCCCAGCCTCTGCTAACCATCCTCTACTCTCCCTGACCATGAGTTAATTTTTTTGATTTTTAGATCCCACAAATAAGTTAGAACATGAAATGTTTGTTTTTCTGTTCCTGGCTTATTTCACTTAACATAATAATCTCCACTTCCATCCATGTGGTTGCAAATGACTGGCTCTCATTCTTTTTATGGCTGAATATACTCTGTTGTATATATGTACCACATTTTCTTTATTCATTCATCTGTTGAGGGACACTTAGGTTGCATCCAAATCTTAGCTATTGTAAACAGTGATGCAACAAACATGGGAACATGGGAGTGCAGATCTCTTCCATATACTGATTTTCTTTCTTCTGGTTATATTCAGCAGTGGGATTGCTGGATCATATGGTAGCTCAAGTTTTAATTTATTGAGGAACCTCCAGACTGTTCTTCTTAGTGGTTGTACTAGTTTACAATCCTATCAACAGTGTACAAGGGTTCCTTTTTCTCTACATCCTTGCCAGCATTTGTTATTGCCTGTCTTTGGGATGTAAGCCATTTTAACTGGGATGAGATGATATCATTGTAGTTTTTATTTGCATTTCTTTGATGATCAGTGATACTGAGCACCTTTTCATATGCTGTTTGCCATTTGTGTCATCTTCTGAAAAAAGGCTACTCAAATCTTTTGTCAGTTTTTTGATTGGATTATTAGATTTTTTCCCCTATAGACTTGTTTGACCTCCTTTCTGGATATTAATTCTGAATATTATTCCCTTGTGAGAGGTGTTGTTTGCAAATATTTTCTCCTGTTCTGTGGATTGTCTTTTCACTTTGTTGACTGTATCCTTTGCCATGCAGAAGCTTTTTAACTTGATGTGTTCCCATTTGTCCATGTTTGCTTTAGGTGCCTATGGTTGTGGGATATTACTTAAGAAATATTTGCACAAACCAATGTCCTGGAGATTTTTCCCAATGTGTTCTTGTAGTAGTTTCATATTTTGAGGTCTTAAATCCATTTTGATTTTTTTTTTTTATATAATGAGAGATAGGGGTCTAGTTTCATTCTTCTGCATATGGATATCCGGTTTTCCCAGTGTTAATTATTGAAGAGACTATCCTTTCCCCAGTGTATATTCTTGGCACCTTTGTCGAAGATGAGTTCACTGCAGGTGAGTGGATTTGTTTCTGGGTTCTCTATTCTGTTCCATTGGTCTATGTGTCATTTTTTCATGTCAGTACCATGCTGCTTTGGTTACTGTAGCTCTGTAGTATAATTTGAAGTCAGATAATGTGATTCTTCCAGTGTTGTCCTTTTTGCTTAGGATAGCTTTGACTGTTCTGGGATTCCTGTAGTTCCATATAAATGTTAGGATTTCTTTTTCTATTTCTGTGAAGAATATCCTAAGTTATATCTTATTATTTGTATCTTTGAGGTTTCCTCTTGGTTTTCCATTGTTTTGGCTTTCTAGGTCTTATATTTTTCACAGTCAGTCAAAATCTCAAGATTTATCCTTACATTGTTTAAGAAATTGGGATAGTTTAAGAAATTGGGATCTGTTCATAAATGATATAGAAATTACTCTTGCTAATGGGACTAGGAACACCCAAACACTATATTCTGAGTCTCATCTTCAGTTAAGAGGTGATATCTAGAAAAAGGAGGTGAAACAAGGCAAAGTAACTTTTTCTTATTACCTGGAGCTTTTGCCTCCAGTTGCATGGCAGACTTGAATACACTCTTCTTTTCTAAACAATGAAATAGCCTAAGGGTAAAGGCAGGGGAGCCAGTGATAAAACTGAACCCTGGATTCTAACGCTAGGAAACCATTGAAAGGCCATTCAATCCTTGCAAAATGAAGCCATAGAGGCTATGGAGCAAGGAATCTCTATTTACAATACCTCACATTAGTCCAGCTCTTATGGAAACTCTGGCAGGAGTTCCAGACAATAATTTCAGGGGCAACTGCTAAGTAAGGGAAAAAGTAGAAAGTCTCTGGGGAGAGATAGTAGGATCTCTTCTACCGAGGAAGCAGGTTATACCCTTCCCACACTTGCTGTGTAAAAGATGGAAGACAGGGCCATGACTATGAGTCCTGTGTTTTTCTTGTTCTTTGAAAGCTGGATCCCTAAAGCATGTGGGGCCACTTGGTTTCCTGAAATTTGAACAATACAAATCACTACTCCTCCTACTTAAGGATCCAGTAAAAAGTAAAAGGGTGGAGGAGGTGAGTGGGAGTATGAAACAGACAAGGAAGACCTTATTTCCACAGAAGCCACACTTTGCTACTTCTCAGGGGCTACCCTTGCCTCATCATGTGCCCCTTGAGTTCACTGCTCTGATTGGCCAGCCAGGCTAACATGGCTCTGCTCTGTCCTGATTCTTCACTTCTTTTCCTCTAGAATAACTTCTCCTTTCGGTTGTTCTCTTCTGTCTTGTAGAGAGTAGGCATGCAAAGATACTTGGAGCTGTTTTAAATTAATCTCAAGAATTCATGGGTGAATCACTCAGTATGACTCAAGAGCTTGGCTTATTATTATTATTTTTAAAACAACTTAAATTTGCCGATGACTTAAACATCCCGGATTAGATCAATCCACTTTTTCATTAAACTTTTCACTTCAAGAAAATCATTAGGATGCTCCTGTTTTGAAAGTGAAACACACATTTCTCCCCATCTATTTTGTCATTGTTATCTCACGGTTAGTAAAAAGACGGGGATGGATGCCATATCTCTCCATGTTGATTAAGTACCTTATACAACTCCATGTTGACTTAAATAAAGACTCTGATCAAAATCAGGATTAGAAAAAAATCTAATTCATCAGGATGTGGACATTTTCAAATAGCTGGAAGACCAGATTTTGAATGTTCTCAACATAAATAAATGATACATGTTTGAGGTGGTAGATATGCTAATTCTCAGATGTGATCATTGTACATCGCATACATGTATCAAAACATACATCATATCCCATAAATATATACAATTATGTGTCAATTAAAAATAATTAAAAACAACAAATGTTTAGTTTTTTTTTAATGCATGCATATCCAAGAGATGTTAATTCAGAAGCTGTTAATCTAGATTAATACAGCTTTAAAAAACCAGATTGTTTTACAACAGAGCCAAAATACATTAAAGAGTGTTAACTAATCACATCTCACAACTTTATCTGATGACATTTTTCTGGCCTACTCACCTGGAAGTGTATTTTTTTTCTCTGTTATCCCCATTTTCCTTCTCCAAGAATAAGAATTCTACTCTGTGGACATTTGCCTGCTCTGATAGTCATGGTGAGATTGCGTTCTCACTTAAATTATGCTTACAATCTGTCATTTATATTTCCAGAAAATAGGCATTACACAAAATTTGACAGATTGAATACAGAATAATTATATAATTAGCAGAAGATTCCTTATAGGATAATAAGTGTGTAACTGAATGAAACTCTTTTTAAAAATCTTCCTTCCCTGCAGCTGCTCTTTAGCTACGTTATATTAAAAGGCATTCCTTTTTGTAGAGAGAAGAAAGCTGACTTTATTAAAACAACTGGATCCCTTTAGAAATATTGAGAGTTACTGTACCAAATCAAGATGATGTTCCCCAGGATGGCTTTTACTCAACTATGCTTTGGATATTGCCATTATCATGCAAGTTTTTTTTTTTTTTGGCCATATTTCCTTATTATCTTTTTAATAGTTATAAGCTTTGTAGTGATAGCCCCTTTAACATTTCTGACATAGGAAATTTGATTTTTCTCTCTTTTTACCATGATCAATCTAGCTGGAAGTTTATCAATTTTATTGATTTCTTGCAAATAAATGGGTTTTGGTTTTATTTATTTTCTCTATTTGTTTTCAGTTATTTTCTGTTCTTCATTATTTTCTTTACTTTCTTTATGTTTAATTTATTGCTTTTTATTCTTTAGCAGGTACATTATATCAAGTGTTGCCATATTTTCTCAAAGGTCAGCGTTTATTCTATTTTAGGCCTGTGAACCAAAGAGTCACGTTGCATACACATAATTCTGCCTTTGTAGTATGAAAGCAGCCATGGACTATACATAAACAGATAGGTGTTGCTGCATTTCAGTAAAACCTTATTTATAACCAATGGGCCATAGTTTGCGGTCCTTAAATTATTAATTTAAGACCTTTCTTCTTTTCTAATATAAGTATTTAACGTCTAAGTTTCTCTCTCAGCAATTACTTCAGCTCATCCATAAATTGTAATATTGTGTCTTTATTTATACTAAGTTCAAAATACTTCCTAGTTTCCTTTGTAATTTCTTGGAGCCTGTGTGTTATTTGGATTTAACTGTCAAATATTTTAGTAATTTTCAGATTTTTTTTCTTATCAAATTCTACTTTAAATCCATTTGGGATGAAATAACATAATCTATATGATTTCATTTAATTTGAATTTATCTGTATTTGTTTTATAGCCTGGCATATGTCTGACCTCGTGAATATCTCATATGTACTTGAAAATACTATGGATTCCACTTTGGATGAGTGGAGTATTCTGTAAGTGTCATTTAGGTCAAGATGCTTGCCAGTGTTATTGAAGTCTTTTCTATCTTCACTGATTTTCTCTCTTCTTGTTTCACCAGTTATTGAGATAGGATTGTTGAGATTTCTAATTGACTTGTGGATTTGTGTATTTCCTTTTTTGGTTTTTTAAATTGTTGCTTCCTATATTTGAAGATTTTGTTTTTGGGTATATATACGATTAGAATTATTATGTCCTCTTGATTCATACTTACGACTGGAAAAACTCCTACTTTATCCCTGGTAATATTTGTTATTAAGACGTGCTTCTCTTTATTACTGGTAATATGCTTTGCCTTGAGGTCCACTATGTTGGTATTAATATAACTATTCCACCTTTCTTATGGTTAATATTTATATATCTACTTTTAAAAAAACTATTGGTATAGTTACTCTGTTACTCCAGTTTTCTTGTGCTGAATGTCTACACGTTATAGATTTTCCATTCTCTTATGCTTAACTCATATATATCTTTATATTTAAATTGGTTTCTTATAGAGAGCGTATGTTTGGGTTCTGCTTTTAAAAATCTTGTCTTACATACTTGTCTTTTAACTGGAGCATTTACAACATATATATTTAATGTATTTACCAATATGGTTGTATATAAATCTGTCATCTTGTTATTTTTATATATCTTTCATTTCTCCATCTTGCTTTCATTTGGATAAGTTGACTAAATATTATCTATATATATTATTTTCACTATTAGTTTCTAAGCTATGCCTCTTTATTTTTAGTGATTGTTCCAAAATTTATCTTCATCATAGTTTATTTAATAACCTTACCATCATATGCCTCCATTTCCATCTCTTTGTCTTTTGTGTTATTAATCTCATGTTTTACTTCTAAATATTTTATAAACATTGAAACACATAGTTATTATTTTGGCTTTAAGTATTTAGTTACCTTTAAAGAAATTTTAAAAATGAATGTACTATTTTACATTTACCCACCTGATATCACTTTTAGTACTCTTCATTACTTTGTATAAATCAAAGTTTATATATGTTGTCATTTTTCTTCAGCCTGTAGATCTTCCTTTATTTTTGTATTTCAGTTCTGATAGCAACACATTCTAATTCATTTTTGTTTTGGGAAAGTTTGATTTTGCTTTCCTTTTCCCCCAAATTTTATTTTTAAACTTCAAATATACATCAGAATTAACAGAATTCTAGTTACCACCCATATGCTGACCAACTGGATTATACCATTATTATTTTATATTTGCCGTATCACATAAATATCCATTTATCCAGCCTTCTGTCCATTAATATTTGTTATTTTTTGATACATCTCCAAGTAAATTGCAGATAGCAGTATGCTTCCTTTGAAATATTTCAGCATGCATATTACTACACAGAGTTCAACACTTTTCTCTTTGGATAATATACTTACATATAATGACATTCACAAGTCTTTTGTGTGTACTCACGAAATTTCGAGAAATATATTCACCTAATCTTTTTCCAGATATTAAAGATAAACATCATCACAGTGAGCACCCTCATGTCTCTACCCAGTCATTCTTCAGTGCAGTACTCCCAAAGGCATCTGCTGTTCTTTATTCCACCATAGATTAGTTTTGGCTGTGGGGTGTATAGTTTTGTAAATGCCAATTAGGTAAAGTTTATTGATACTGTTGTTCACATCATCTGTATTTCTTACTGAAAGAAGTGTGCATCTCTACTCGTAGATTTGTCTGTTTCTCCCTTTAGTTCCATTAGTTTCTATTTTATGTATTTTGAAACACTTATTAGGTGCATACACATTTACATTTTCCATGCTTTCCTGATACAATGACTATTTCATTGATATAAGATGTCCTTCTTTATCTCAGTAATACTCTTTGTCTTGAAGTCTACTCTAATAGTAATATAACCATGCCAATTTCCTTATGTTTAGTATTCGCTTTTGTTTTTTTCCCTTCTCCTTACTTTCTATCAATGTCTTTATTAAAAAAGTGCATCCTTTGTACACAGCATATAGTTAGTGTTCTTAACTTTTATCTTTTAACACTGTGACAGTAATTAAGGTTTTTAGTTTGTTAACAATTAGTATAGTAAGTTGTATGGCTTTAAACCTACCATCTTGCTATTTATCTTTCTTTTTATCATTAGTCTGTTCCTCTTTTTTTGCCCTCTTTTTGACTAGTAATTTTTTGAGTATTTTATTTTACTTTCTTTTTTTTTATTACATGTTAAGTTCTGGGGTACATGTGCAGATCGTGTAGGATTGTTATATAGGTATACACATGCCATAGTGGTTTGCTGCATCCATCCCTCCATCAACTACATTAGGTGTTTATCCTAATGTTATCCCTCTCCAATCCTCCTACCCCCTGCTATCCCTCTGCTAGCTCCCCACCCCTCAACAGGTCCCAGTGTATAATATTCCCTTCCCTGTGTCCATGTGTTCTCATTGTTCAATACCCACTTATGAGTGAGAACATGCAGTGTTTGGTTTTCTGTTCTTGTGTCAATTTGCTGAGAATGATGGTTTCCAGCTTTATCCATGTCCCTGTAAAGTACATGAAGTCACCCTTTTTGATGGTTGCAGAATATTCCATGGTGTATATGTGCCACATTTTCTTTATCTGGTCTAAAACTGATGGGCATTTGGGTTGATTCCAAGTCTTTGCTATTGTAAACAGTGCCACAATGAACATACATGTGCATGTGTCTTTATAACAGAACGATTTATAATCCTTTGGGTATATACCCAGTAATGGGATTGCTGGATCAAATGGTATTTCTCTTTCTAGACTCTTGAGGAATTACCACACTGTCTTCCACAATAGTTGAACTAATTTACAGTCCCACTGACAGTGTAAAAGCATTCCTATTTCCCCACATCCTCCCCAGCATCTGTTGTCTCCAGATTTTTTTTCCTTTTTTTAATTGCATTTTAGGTTTTGGGGTACATGTAAAGAACATGCAAGATTGTTGCATAGATACACACATGGCAGTGTGATTTGCTGCCTTCCTCCCCATCACCTATATCTGGCATTTCTCTCCATGCTATCTCTTCCCAACTCCCATTCTAACTGGTGTGAGATGGTATCTCAATGTGGTTTTGATTTGCATTTCTCTAATGACCAGTGATGAGGAGCATTTTTTCATATGTTTGTTGGCTGCATAAATGTCATCTTTTGGAATGTGTGTGTTCATATCCTTTGCCCACCTTTTGATGGGGTTTGTGTGTGTGTATTTGGTAAATTTGTTTAAGTTCTTTGTAGATTCTAGATATTAGCCCTTTGTCAGATGGGTAGATTGCAAAAATTTTTTCCCATTCTGTTGGTTGCCAGTTCACTCTAATGATAGTTTTTTTTGCTGGGTAGAAGTTCTTAAAGTTAATTATTCCATTTGTCTATTTTGGCTTTTGTTGCCATTGCTTTTGGTGTTTTAGTCATGAAGTCCTTGCCTATACCTATGCCTGAATGGTATAGCCTAGTTTTCTACTAGGGTTTTTATGGTGTTAGGTCTTATGTTTAAATCTTTATTCCATCTGGAATTAATTTTTGTATAAGGCGAAAGGAAGGGGTCCAGTTTCAGCTTTCTGCATATGGCTAGCCAGTTTTCCCACCAGTTTTGCCACTACTATTCATTAAACAGGGAATTCTTTTCCCACTGCTTGTTTTTGTCAGGTTTGTCAAAAATCAGATGGTTGTAGATATGTGGTGTTACTTCTGAGGCCTCTGTTCTGTTCCATTGCTCTGTTTTGGTACCAGTACCATGCTGTTTTGATTACAGTAGCCTTGTAGTATAGTTTGAAGTCAGATAGTGTGAAGCCTCTAGATTTTTTTTTTTTTTTAACTTAGAATTGTCTTACCTATGCAGGCTCTTTTTTGGTTCCATGTGAAGTTTAAGATGGTTTTTTCAAATTCTGTGAAGAAGGTCAATTGTACTTGATGGGAATAACATTGAATCTATAAATTTCTTTGGGCAGTATGGCCATTTTCCCAATATTGATTCTTCCTAACCATGAGCATGGAATGTTTCTCCATGTGTTTGTGTCCTCTCTTATTTCCTTTAGCAGTGGTTTCTAGTTCTCCTTGAAGAGGTCCTTCATGTCCCTCGTTAGTTGCATTCCTAGGTATTTTATTCTCTTTGTAGCAGTTGTGAATGGGAGTTCACACATAATTCGGCTCTCTGTCTGTTATTGGTGTATAGGAATGCTTTTGATTTTTACATATCGATTTTGTATCCTGAGACTTTGCTGAAGTTGCTTATCAGTTTAAGGAGATTTTTGGGCTGAGATAATGGAGTCTTCTAAATATACAGTCATATCATCTGCAAATAGAGATAATTTGACTTCCTCCTTTCCTAACTGAATACTCTTTATTTCTTTTTCTTGCCTGATTGCTCTGGCTAGAACTTCAAATACTATGTTGAGTAGGAGTGGTGAGAGACAGCACCCTTGTTTTGTGCTAGTTTTCAAAGGAAATGCTTCCAGTTTTTGCCCATTCAGTATGATATTGGCTGTGGGTTTGTCATAAATAGCTTTTATTATTTTGAGAGAAGTTCCATTGATACCTAGTTTATTGAGAGTTTTTAACATAAAGGGCTAATTTTGTCAAAGATAAAATTCAACATTGAGATTATCATGTGGTTTTGTCTATAGTTTTGTTTATGTGGTGGATTACATTTATAGATTTGCATATGTCGAACCAGCCTTGCATCCCAAGGATGAAACCAACTTGATCGTGATGGATAAGCTTTTTGAGGTGCTATTGGATTCGGTTTTCCAGTATTTTATTGAAGATTTTTGCATCTATGTTTATCATGGATATTGGCCTGAAATTTTCTTTTATAATTGTGTTTCTGACAGGTTTTGGTATCAAGATGATGTTGGTCTTATAAATGAGTTAGGGAGGATTCCTTCTTTTTGTATTGTTTGGAATAGTTTCAGAAGGAGTGGTACCAGTTTCTCTATACCTAACTGCATTCTTTCTTAATGTTACTTTCAAATCAATACTAGGTCATTTCATTCATTACTCTTCATACCTGACACTTCAGTCTTCCTACTTCATGCTTCTCTCTTTACCCTGACACCTCTAATTTTAGTGTAAAGACCTAAAATTAATAGTATGATTAATTTTACCAGTGGTATAGTTATAGTTACATCAACAAAAAGTTATGAAAAGATACTAAAGAAAAAACCCTACTCACAAGAGACAGAGCACTCAATATAACCTGATTTAGATATGATGCAGATTTTAGAACTATTAGGCAAGGAATTTAAAATAACTTATTAAAAGCTATAGTGGAAATGGTGGAAAATATGAACAGATGTGGCATTTCAGCAGAAGGATAGAGAGTGTAAGAAAATGTCAAAAGGAAATGCTAAATATGAAAAACAAATGAAGAATGCCTTTGGTGTGCTCATCAATTGACCTGATACAGCCAAAGAAAGAATCATAAATTTGAAGATGGATCACTAGAAATTACCTTATTATAGTGTACTTGTACTCCTTTAAAGCCATTGCACTAAAGAGGGAAGCATCCAGAGGTAATAAAGAGGGAAGAGCAAAAAGATCTAACAGAGCATTCAAGAGGTATGGGGTAATATCAAGTAATATAACATACGTGTGAATGGAATGCTAGAAGGGAAAAAAAGGGAGAATGGGACAGAAGAAATAGTTGAAGAGATACTGGTTATTAACTTCCAGATATAATGAAAGACACCAAACCACCAATCACAGAAGCTTATAAAGCCCAATCCGGACAAATTTCTCACCTCCCAAACCCTACACCAATAGACCATATCCATCATATTCTAATTGATGACATTCAAAGATAAATAGAAAATCTTGAAGGCAGCCTGCATTAAAAAATACTTCTTACATAAAGAGGAACAAATTTAAGAATTGTAGCAGACTTCTTAGCAGAAACTCTAAAACACAAACCAATGAAGTGAGTTTTTTTTTTAATTTCTAATTTTATTTTTCCCATTTAACTTGTTTTAATGTTTCTTCACAAATGGTGAAAAATACTAAAATACAGATAAGGAATAATCATAATGTGTGGCAAACATTGTAAATATGGAATTATACATTTAAAATATTTTCTGGTTTAAAGAAGAAATCTGATCATCAATGCAGATATGTGGAGTCTCTGCATCTAGTAGGGCTGAGCTCTGCACTCCTGATGGTGCTCGCCTTTATCAATTTTCCAGGTCAAGTAATATATGTGTAAATGGAATGCTAGAAGGGTGAAAAAGGGAGAATGGGAGAGAAGAAATAGTTGAAGAGATATAAATGTCCTCCATGTCCTCCCCTTCTTCCTCCCATCTGTTTCATCAAAGGTCCAGGGCCCCCCCAGGGCCACCTCACCTTCCTCCACCAAAGCCACCTCAGTTCATGCCCCGGCTACCACGGAAGCCACCTCTGTCTCTATCACAGCCACTTCTGAACATTCCACCAGGACCACCATGATCTATGAGGCCACCTCCTCTTCCCCATATGCCACCAGGGCCTCTGCCACAATCACCACCTGGGAGCTGGAAGGGTGGTTGGCGGAAGCCTTCAGGCTTTGGGGCCTTACACTGGTTGCACTCTGTTCTCCATGTGAAGTTCTAGTTTCCACAACCTGGATTGGGACACTACCAGTCTCCAACTCGGTGCAGGATGTTTCCTCCTCTGGAGGGTTTTCCCCAGAGGGCAGTCTCCTCTGTCTCCTCCACAGCCTCTCATGCGACCCATGGGTCCCCCAGGATCTTCTGGGCCTCCTAAACCTCTGTGGAGTGGTGGTGGCATCCCTCTGCCCTCACGGGATGGCATACTACCCCGCATACTGTTCATTGGAGGCTTCTTCTGAGAAAGAGAGACTTTAAGTTTGCTCCCTTGAAAATCTTTCCTATCAGACCACTCCATGGCAGCCTTGGCAGTAGGTGGGTCATCATAGGACACTGTGGCATCGCCTTTGGGCCTTCCTGTTTCCTTGTCCAGGTAGATGTGGATCATGGGTTGCCCGGTTCTCTTGTTCATCTTAACAACCCTACACTACTTAAAGAAGTCTACCAGATCATCTAGAGTCACATTATCATTTAATCCTTGTACATAAATTGCACTGTTGTCAGAGTCTTCATCAGGTTCTACAGGTGGGCCTAGATCAAGATCTGGTCCTTTGTCCATGGGTCTACCAGGCTTATTGAAGCCATCTCGCTCTCCAGCACCCATTCCACCGTGTCCTCCTCCTTGCCCACCTCTGCTCATGCCCCCACTATCAAATCCCCCTCTTCTCCTTCCTCAGTTATCAGGGCCACTCATGCTCCATTTCTCTCCTGGTCCAGAAAATCCTCCAGACTCCTGCCCATAAACACCCATGCTACTGGGATGGTCCTGTTGGAATAAACTCTGCTGCCCATAGCTGCTGCCCTGTTGGCTATGTTGACTTGGAGCCTGGCTGTAGGATCCAGTTTAGGGTGGGTAACTAGTGGGAGGCTGCTGCCCATAGCTGCTTTGTTGACCATAGCTACTCTGCTGTTTATAGTTGCCCAGTTGCCCATAGGTGTTCTGTTGAGAGTAACTGCTCTGATCATAATTAGTCAGCTGTGTAGAGGAATAGCTGGTAAGAGGGTAGGATGGAGGTGCAGTGACTGGCTGCATGGGGCAGCTCCCAGGTACCTGGGGATAACTGTAGTTACTCTGTCCATATCCTAAGCTGGGCTGGTTGAAATGTCCTGTGCTAGATTGAGGTTGACTAGTCTCAGTGGACTTGATATCATACTGCAGCCTTGTAGGTGCAGTGGCTGCTAGCTGCTGCCCATAGGCTGGATAAGCAGGCTGAGTGCCATATGCAGACTGAGCTGTGTAGGAGGCCTGGGTGGTGGTGACTGTAGCAGTGGTGGTATCAGAAGCACCAGTGCCATACCCCTGGACAGGCTGGCTGTATGCCTGGGGGGAAGTTGGAGTAGTATAAACAGTGGGAGGCTGTCCATAAGAAGTTGTATAGGCAGTCTGCCCATAGGTTGCAGTGGTTTGAGCCTGGGTGTAGCTGACATCAGTGGGTTGTCCATAGGTTCCATAGCTTTGTTGCCCATATGCCTAGGTGGTCTGTGTATGTCCTTGAGTGGGCTGGGTATTGTAAGTGCTGTAGCCCTGCTGTGCTGCAGCTTGGCTATAGGTACTGTAATCTGTGGCTGCTATTTTCTCTCCTTCCTCCTTGTTCTCTCAATGTCTGTCTCCCCTTGCTTTCCATCTCTCTATTTTTTTTTTTCTTACGAGAACAATCCTATTGCAATAAAGTGACAAGTTTAAATGTAATGAGTAAAAAATTCCCAACCGAATATTCCATACTACATGAAAGTTTTTTTTTAAATGAAAGAGAAATAGACATTTTCCAATAAATAAAAACTTAGATAATCCCAGCACTTTGGGAAGCCAAAGTGGAAGGATTACTTGTGTCCAGGAGTTTGAGACCAGTCTAGGCAACATAGCAAGATCCCATCTTTAAAAAAAATAAAAAAATTAGACAGGTGGTGTTGTGCACACCTGTAGTCCCAGCTACTGGGGAGGCTGAGGTGGCAGAATCACTTGAGCTTGGGAGGTCAAGGCTGCAGTGAGCTATCATCATGTCACTGCACTCCAAACTGGGTGACAAAGTGAGACCCTGTCTAAAAACACAGACAAAACCCACAAAAACTCAAAAGCATACACTACACCTGGCCACTTTTTTTTTGTATTTATTTTTGTATTATTATTATTAGTAGAGACAGGGTCGTGCTACAGTGTTCAGGCTGGTCTTGAACTCCTGGCCTCAAGTGGTCCTCCTGCCTTGGCCTCCCAACGTGCTGGTATTATAGGCGTGAACCACTGTGCCCACCTGAAAGGGCAACTCTTAAAAATATTTTTAAAATGGTAAAAATAATAAGCTAATACTGTAAATAAAATGGAATAAAAATATTCAATTAATCCAAAAGCATGATGATAAAATATCTAAGGGAACAAAAACAGTGAATAGAAAACAATAAACAATATGATAGATTTTAATTCAGTCATACCAATAATTACATTAAATGTAAATGGTTTAAAGATTGTCAGACTGGGTAAAAAAAGCAAGATCCATATGCTATCATAAGAAATCCACTTTAACAAAAAAAAAAAAAAAAAAGAAATCCACTTTAACATAAGAAATGCACTTTAAATATAAAGAGACGAATAGATTAAAAGTAAAACTATGGAAATATTATACCATGCAAACAATAAGAAAGCTGGAGTGGCTATATTAATAACAAACAAAATCAACATCAAAAGATAAGATGTTTCAAGGGTTTTCCACAGTGATAAAAGTATCACTTCACTGACAAGTATCATAATGTTGTGTATGCTTCTAGCTATAGAGCTTCAAAATGCATGAAACAACAATAGATAGAAATGAAAGGGAAATAGATACATCTGTAATTATATTTTGAGTCTTCAAACTACTCCTTCATATCTGATAGAATAAGTGAACCAAACTTTAGTAAGGATATACAATATTGAAAAAATAATTTTAACCAACTTGATTTAATTGACATTTATGTAACATTCTAACTAACAACAGCAAAATAGACACATTTTAAAGTGTGTGTAGAATTTTAGCCAAGGTAGACAATATTGTGGGTCATGGAACAAACCTAATACATTTTAAAAAAATTAAACTATACAGAATATGTTCTCTGAACGTGAGGGAAACAAACTAGCAATCAATGACAGGAAATTATTAAGCAACAAACTTCTAAATACTCAGAGGTCAAAGTAGTTCACCTTTAGCTAGATTTACAAAGAAAATAGGAATACACAAATTGCTGGTGTTAGAAATGAAAGAAGGACATTGCTATTCACCCTACAGACATAAAACTAAAAATAAGGAAATATTGTATTTTGTCCACAATTCAAAAATTTAGGTAAAATAAGCAAATTCCTTCAAAGATATAAATACCCAAAGACTAATCAAGACATAATAGATAACTGGAATAGTCCTAAAGAGATTAAAGATATTCATTTTATAGCTCAAAACTTGAAAACGTCTAACAAAAAAGACTGTAATCTTACATGACTTCACTGGTGAATTCTATAAAAATTTTTAGGAAGAAATAATGTCTATTCTACATAAACTTTCAGAATATGCAACTGGAGGGAACATCTTTCAGGTTATTTTATAAAACCAGTATTACACTGAAACCTAAACTAGGTAAAGACATCACAATGAAAGAAAACTACAAACCAGTATCTCTCATAGAGATGCAAAAATCCTCAATAAAATGTTACCAAATTGAACAAAAATACAACAACAGTATAATACATCTTTTTCAAGTGGAGTTTGTCCTAGTAATGCAAGGCTAATGCAAGGTTCAACAATCAAAAATCTAATATTTCAATTCACCATTTTAGCAGAATAAAGAAAAATCATATGACAATATCAACAGATGCATTTAAAACCAGATGACAACACTAAACTACTTCATCTCCAAAAAAAAAAGTTGAAATAATTTAAAGTAAACCTAAATGAATGGCGTTCTATATAATTGGCCCTCCATATCTGTGGGTTTCACATCTGTGGATTCAAACAACTGTAGATTAAAAATATTTGGAAAAAACAACAAAAAGTAACAACACAACAATAAAAATAATGCAAATAAAAACAATACAGTATTACAACTATTTATATAGCGTTAGGTATTATAAGTAATTTAGAGATTATTTAAAGTATGGAGGAGTCAAGATGGCTGACTAGAGATATTAGACATTCACCCTCCCCGGAAAGAAGAACCAAAATTGTAAAGAGATAATCAAACCTTGAATAGAACATCTAGGAAAGATCACTAGAGATAAACAGAGAAGTCACAGGAAACACCTGAGGCACAGAAGAAAAAGGAAAATGAGCAGCCAGTGGCCAAGATTGGCTGTGATCCCAGAGGGGCTCCTTATTACAGGGAATGGTTAAGTAAGAGACCCTTACCAGTCCACATCCCCACTAGACCGTTGCCATGGGAGAGCTCTTCTATTCATATGAGCCATTAGATTACATGGACAATGATCTGGAGACTCTGCAGGGATATTACAGTAGACAGGAACTTGTCCTGGGTCACCCACATCCCTGAGACCTAAGCAGCTGCAAAATGGCATAATTGTGAGTCCTACTGTCACTTGGCTTCATCACACCCTGGTAAGCATAGCCCCTATAGTTCTACATTCTGGAAGCCTCCCCTGACTTTCCCCGGTGCCTAGCCAGAGGGCTACAGTGGCACAGTGATGGCTGGACCCAAAGGTGCTGTGTGTTCCTTAGTTCTCTAGTCCACATGGAGTACTACTTCCTGGAGAAAGAACTGTGCAGCACACCAAGGATGGCCCCTGAGACAAAAGAAACCAGAGAGTATATACAATTTCCAGAGCCTGAGAGTTGCCTGTCTGGAGCTGTGAGAAGTGACCTTGTCCCCAGCAGTGGCATGGACTTTGCCATTGGGCTTGCAATCAGAGAATGGGACCCCTTCCCAACTTCACACATTGCTGCCACTAGGAGTTGAGGTGGGTGACCCTGAGGGCTGATGGGCTGGGAGTAGCAACCCTGTTCCCACTGGCAGACTGGCCCTTGTGCTCAGGCTAGCCCACAGAAGAGTGAGATCCTGTCCCTTACTCACACCACTGCACCACAGCTGCCCTTGCTGCTGCCAGAGGCTGAGGTGGGCTACCTGCCTGGAGCTGCCTGTCTGGGGCGGTGAGTGGTGACTGAGCTCCCCCCTGTCAATGTAGCTTCTGTTTTGGGACCTATGCAAGAAGGGCAGGATCCCTCCCTACTAATCCCCCAAAACATTGCAGTCACTGCTGCAGCCAGAAGCTGAAGTAAGTGCTACCCAGAACCTAAGAGCTTCCTGTGTGGGATTGTGGTCACCTATTCTGCCCACCCCAGGAGCACAGCCTCTGTACTCTAGCATGTGGCCTGAATACAGGCTCCCCACACACTGCTGTGGCCAGTGCTATTGCCAGAGCCAAAGTGTGCACTTCAGACCCCGAGAGCTACCCATAGGGGACCAGTAAAAGCAGCTCCATTTACCCCAGTAGCATGAATGCTGTGCTCTAGTATGGTTCCTGAAGTCATGTTCTCCACACCCTCCATCACAGATTACCTCACCTTGTCTACTACAGCCCATGCCCCTGCATATCACCAGGAGCCCAAGGTCAAACCTGCCTACCCTGGCACCACCACTACAGAGCCCAAGCATGCTGTATGAGAACCTGGAGATCACCCTGTCCATTTTACCATGCCTGGCATCTGTGCACTCCCCTCAGGAACTTGAAGACTTGCCCACCCAGCTTGCTGTCAACACCACTGACAAAATACACACACATGCCACCTAGAAGCCTGGTGATTGGCCTAACCAGCACATCACAGATACTGCCAACACCAGCACACACAGCTCAAGACCCAGAAAGTTGTCCTACCACTGCTGTTGCCACTGCCCATAACAAGTCTATTGACCAGGGGCCCAAGAACCCACCCACTCACCTGCCAGCATCCCAGTCAGGCTGCCTGGAGGCCCAAGAATAGACCCATCTGGATCCACTAACACCACAGCCAATATATGTCACCCTGGGGTCTAAGGACAGACATGGCCCACCTGGAATTCCTGTCATCAGCACAACTTCACCAGACCCTCCACTCATAAGTGGATTTCTTCAGTGAGTTATCTAGACAGAAAATGAACAAAGAAACATTGGATTTAAACTGGACCTTAGGCCAAATGGATCTAACAAACATATACAGAACATTCTATCCAACAACTGCAGAATATTCATCTTTTGCATCAACACATGGAACATTCTTCAGGAGAGATCATATGTTAGATTGCAAAACAAGCCTCAACAAATTTTATAAAATTAAAATAATATCAAGTGTCTTCTCAGAGCACAATGGAATAAAACTAGAAATCAATACCAAGAGGAAATTTGGAAGCTATACAAATACATGGGAATTAAACAACATGCTCCTAAACAACCATTGAGTCAAAGAGGAAATGAAGATGGAAATTTAAAAAGAGTCTGAAACCAATGAAAATGGAAACACAGCATATCAAAACCTGTGGGATATAGCAAAAGCAGTGGTAATAGAGAATTTTTTAGCAATAAATGCCCACACTAAAAGAAACATATCAGATTTCAAATAACCTGACAAGGCACCTCAATGAATTAGAAAAGCAAGAGCAAACCAAACCCCAAATTAACCTCATAAAGAAAATAAATATAAAGAAAAATAGAAGAAAATAAATAATAAAATAGAAGAAAATAAATAATAAAGATTACAGCAGAACTAAATGAACTAAATAACAAAAAAAGAAATTCAAAGATCAATGAGGTAAAAAAGTTGGCTCTTTGAAAAGAAAAACAAAAATAAACTGTTAATTAGACTAAGGAATAAAGAGAGAAGACACAAATAAAATCAGAAACGAAAGAGGAGATACTATAATTGATACCACAAAAATACAAAAGACTATCAGAGACTGTTATGAACAACTATAAAGTAACAAACTGAAAAACATAGAGGAAATGGATAAATTTCTGGAAACATACAACCTATCAAGATTGAATCAGAAAGAAATAGAAAACCAGAATAGACCAATAACAAGTAGTAGGATTGAGTTGTGATGAAAGGTCACCTAACAAGGAAAAGCCCAGGATTAGATAGATTCACTGTGGAATTCTATCAAACATATAAAAAATATCTAATACCAGTTATCCTTAAACTATTAGAAAAAATTGAAGAGCAGGAAATTCTCCTTAACTCATTTTTTCAAGGCCAGCAATATCCTGGTACCACCAGATAATGACACAATGAAAAAAAGAAATCTACAGGTCAATCAATATCCCTGATGAAGAAAGATGCAAAAATCCTCCACAAAATACTAACAAACTGAATCTAACAGCACATCAAAAAGATAACATGTCATGATCCGGTGAGATTTACATCAGGGATGCAAGAATGGCTCAACATACCTAAATTGATAAATGTTACACCTCACATCAACAGCATGAAGACTATAAAGATCATACGATTATTTCAATAGATGCAGAAAAAGTATTGAACAAAATTTAACAACTCTTTAAAAAACTCTCAATAATATAGGCATAGAAGGCATATACCTCAAAATAATAAAAGTAGTATGTGACAAACTGACAGCCAACATCATACTGAATGGGGAAAAGTTGAAAGCCTTTTCTGCAAGAACTGGAACAAGACAAGAATGCCCACTCTCACCACTCCTTTTCACCATAGTATTGGAAGTCCCAGACAGAGCAGTCAGACCAGAGAAAGAAATAAAAGGCATCCAAATTGGAAATAAGAAAATAAAAGTATCCCTCTTTGCAGAAGACATGATCTTATGTTTGGAAAAATCAAAAGCCTCCACCAAAAAAAAATCCTAGAACTGTTCAGTTCAGTAAAGGTGGAAGATACAAAACTGACATTCAAAAATAAATAGCATTTATATACTTCAATAATGAACTAGCTAATAAAAAAATCAAGAAGGCACTCTCATTTAAAATACCTTCAAAAATACATAGGAATAAACTTAACCAAGAATGTAAAACATCTATACAAGTAAAACCACAAAACACTGATGAAACAAATTGAAAAGGACACAAAAAAATGAAAAGACATTCCATGCTCATGGATTTGAAGAGTCAGTATTGTTAAACTGTCCATACTACCTAAAGATATCTATAGATTGAATGCCATTTCTCTCAAACACTAATGTCATTTTTTTCACAGAAACAAAAAAAGAATCCTAAAATTCATATGGAATCAAAAAAGAGCCCAGATAACCAAAACAATTCTAAGCAAAAAGAGCAAAGCTGGAGACATCATCCTAACTGACTTCAAAACATATTGGAAGGCTATAGTGACCAAATGTCATTTTTCACAGAAATATAAAAAAAGAATTCTAAAATTCATATAGAACCAAAAAAGAGCCCAGATAACCAAAACAATTCTAAGCAAAAAGAGCAAAGCTGGAGACACCATCCTAACTGACTTCAAAACATATTGGAAGGCTATAGTGACCAAGCAGCATGGTATTGCTATAAAAATAGACACATAGACCAATGAAACAGAATAGAGAACTCAGAAATAAATCCACGTATTTAGAGCCAACTGATCTTCAACAAAGCTTCCATGAATACACATTGGGGGAAAAGACCTTCTTTAATGAATGATGCTGGGAGAAGTGGGTAATTATATTCAGAATAATGAAACTGGATCCCTAATCCTCAATGTATACAAAATCAAACTTCACATGGATTACAGGTTTAAATGTAAAACTACTAGAAGAAAACATAGGGGGAACACTTTATGACATTGGTCTAGGCAAAGATTTTATGGCTAAGACCTTGAAAGAACAAGCAACAAAAACAAAAATAGAAAAATGGGACTACGTTAAACTAAAAAAGCTTCTGTATAGCAAAAGAAACAATCAACAGATGAAGAGACAACCTGTTAAATGAAAGAAAATATTTGTAAGTTTCTTATTTGACAGGAGACTAATATCCAGAATATAAAATGAACCCAAACTCAACAGCAAAAACAAACAAACAAATAATCCTATTATAGGCAAAGGTTTATGAATAGACCTTTCTCAAAAGAAGACACACAAATGGCCAACAGGTATATGAAAAAATGCTCAATATCACTAATAATCAGAGAAATGGAAATCAAAACTAGCATGAGATATCATCCCATCCCAGTTAGAATGGCTATTAGTAAAAAGACAAAAAAAAAAAAAAAATGCTGGCAAAGTATCCAAGGAAAAGTGAACTCTTATACATTGTGGGTGGGAATGTATACTAGCACAATCACTATGGAAAACAGCATGAAGAGTCCTTAAAAAAACTAAAGTTAGAACCACCATTCAATCCAGCAGTCCCACTATTGGGTATTTATCCAAAGGAAATAAATCACTATGTCAAAGGGATACCTGCACTCACATGTTTATCACAGTGCTATTTAAAACCTACATTGTGGAATCAGCCTAAATGTCTCATCAATGAATGAATGGATAAAGAAAATGTTGTATATATGTGTGTATATATATATACATGATGGAATATTGTTCGCCATAAAACAGAATGTAACCATGTTATTTGCAGCAACACGATGGTCATTATGTCAAGTGAAATAAGCCAGGTATAGAAAGACAAATGCCATATGTTCTCATTTATATGTGGGAGCTAAAAAACTTACTGTCATGAACATAGAGAATAGAATGATAGATACCAAAAGCTGGGAAGGAGCGAAAGTGGGAGGGGAGGCTAAAGAGGCATTTGTTAATTGTTACAAACATACAATTATTTAGAAGAAATAAGTTCTAATGCTTGATAGCAGGTTAGGGTTACTATATTTGCCAACAATATATTGTAACTTTCAAAGTAACTGGAAGAGGGGACTTGAAATATTACCAACACATAGAAGTGATAAATCTCAAGGTGATGGATACCCTGACTTGACTGTTATACATTCTATGCATGTAACAAACACTTATATGTACCTCATAAGCAAGTAAAACATTATTTGTCAATAAATATTTAAATAAAAGTAAAATGAAGTATAGGGGAGGATGTCCATAGGTTATAAGCAAATATGCTGTTTTATATGAGACTTGCACATCTGTGGATTTCGATATCCTTAGGGGTCATGGAACAAATTCCATGCAGATATTGAGGGCCTATTGTACTATATGCACAGAATCAATGGCTCAGTTTTATCAATTTATTAATTGTCTCCAAACTGGGCTATAGATTGCAAAGTTTCAGTCAAAATCTCAGCAGGAATTTATGTAGAATTCACCAAAGTGATTCTAAAATTTATAGGGAAAGGCAAAGGAATGAGAATAACCAAGTTAATTTTGAAAAACAGGAACAAAGTTGGAATGCTCATAGTACCTGATTTCAAGATTTATTATAAATCTACAATAATTAAGACTGTGGTATTGACAAAGGGAGAGGCACATTGATCAACAGAATAGGACAGAGAAACCAGAAATAGATCCATATATATATATATATATATATATGTGTCAATTGATGTTTTTGACAAAATTATAAAGGCAATTTAATGAAGAAAGAATAGTCTCTTCAACAAATTACACTGGATACATTCATAAGCAAAAATAATAAATAAGAACACCAGTATTTCTTGCATGTTTACAAGTATTAACTAAAATGGACCTAAGAATAAAATCTAAAAGTATAAAACCTTCTAAAAGAAAACATAGACGAAAACATTTTGATCTTAGGTTAGGCAACATTTCTTACATGATGGTACTAAAAGCATGATCTGTAAAAGAAAAATATTGAATAAATTAGACTTCATCAAAATTACAAACTTCTGTCCCGTGAAAGATGCTGTTAAGAGAATAAGAAGACAAAATGCAGGCCAGGAAGTAATATTTGCAAAACATGTATCTTATAAAGCACTAGTATCCGAAAAGCATAGGGAATACTCAGAACTCAATAATAAGCAAACAACTCAGTAAGAAGTGGACAAAATATGTAAGTAACTGAAACTCTCATACATTATTGGCAGAAATGTAAAATGATACAAGCCCTTTGGAAAACACTTTTCTGTGTAAAGTTAAATATACACTTTCTATACAATGTAGTAATCCCACTCCTAGATATTTAGCAAAGAGAAATAAAACTTCACATAAAAACCGTTTATTAATGTTTATTACAGATTTATTTCGAATCCAGAAAAATGGGGAAAAAAACCAAATGTCCTTTAACTGGTGAATGGATAAACAAACGGTTGTATATGCACTCAAAAAAGCTACTGATGTATGCAACATGGTGAATGAATCTCAAATGCCTTAAACCAAATGCAAAAAGCCAGACTCAAAAGACTGCATTTGTTTGACATTCTGAAGAAGGCAAAGTATAGGAACAGAAAATATCACTGCTTGCCAGCATTTGGGACAGAGAGAAATTGTCTAAAAAGTAGTATAAGTTTGGCAGGAGGGATTATGGAATTGTAGTTGTCAAAACTCATAAAACTACACTAAAATAGTTACTGTAATAATTGCTATATGTAAATTACATTTCAATAAATCTGGCTCTCCTCCCCAAATTGGAGAGCCTATAGATAAACTAAGAAATCATACAGATCAGGAAGTCAGCAGATAATGTTTCAAATTGGTTAATCAGATATATTTTTAGAATTAATATCCTAACATAGTGTCCTAAAGAATAACAATAATAGTTAAAAGTAGATACCTCTGGCAAGTGAGAGTGGGGAGATGTGGGTCACTAGATGAATGCTTTTCTTTCAGATTTTTCCTATACTATTTTTTTTTCCCATGTGCAGTTATAACGTTAATTAAATAGAAATAGTTTAACATTACAAATAATTAAAATTTACCCATGTTTTATAACTTCTCTGAAAGTAAGAAATTTCTGTACATATTAAATTTTTTTGTCTGTATAATCTTCATTCTGCAAAATGGCATTAGGTAGAAATGAAATCAAATTAGGATAAATTAGGTTATGTTTAATTTGTTAACATGGAATAGTGATCTCTTAGCAAAGGAAATTGCAGTCAGGGACATTATCTGTGCATAGATAAAGTTCATTGTAAATGCAACATTTGCTCACCTGTACTTTTAGGTGAAAGCACTTGGTTGTATTTGAAAGGTCATTTATCACCTAAAGGGGAACACTTACGGGCTACTAGGATTCCTTTTCTCGCTTTACTATAGAATTAAGCTTGCTTATGGAAAATTTTGCTTGCATCTGCAGTCTCTACAGAGGATCATTAATGTGTTAACAAACCTATTTTGCTGAGTCAGATTAAAGGTACCCCTTGTTGAATACAGTGCCATGCACATAGTGGGCAGTCAGCATTTTCTTGATTATCTTCTTCAGTTAGGGAAAGTCACTATGTCTGTTGTAACCCTCTCTCAACAATTAAAAGATAAGAGAAAAAGTTATGGAAAGATCAAGCTAGGCTAGTCTTATTTATGCCCCAAAGATCAGGTAAGTTTCCATATAGAGTGAGAGTCATTTTATGTTGATGGTGTATCTGAATTTTCAGGGACAGCCCTGCTTTCAAGTAGTCTGTTTCAGACCACACATTCCAATTTTTGGACTTAAAAACAGATTTGCTGTAGCTATGGTGTAGTGTGGCAACCAAACCTGTGGGTATTTACCCAGATCCCACCATCAGGGTTATTTTAGAGGCCTTTGCTGAAAAGCTGACTGAAGATGTCTCTGTGATATGGTTAGCTACTTCCTGTGAACGAAATACTTTGACAGAACAAGAAATGACTTTAATAAAATAATACTAATCCCTGATTACAGCATATTAAGATGTTCTTTATAGGAAATTAGGAAAAAATATAGAAAAACATAAAATTCATTTTTAATACCATACTTCAGAGATAACTACTATTAATAGTTGAATGTATTTCCTTCTATTTATTTCAATGCATATATAAAAATTGAGATCATATCCTATATGTTTAATTATGTTACTTTTCATTTAATATTTACAGTGAGAAATTTCCAATCTAAATAAATATTACTAAAAAGGAGGATATTATTTGACCATGGGGGTGTTTAGTCTATTTCTGTTTTTCACTTTTGTGAGTAATAACTCTGTAATGACAGTATTAAAGTTTTGTGTTTATGTCATGTGGAAGTAGACCTACAACCACAAATATAAATAGTCTTAGGACTCAAGCAAGATAAATATTTCAGATTATATGTCTCAAAGCTTGTACCAACTGATACTCTACCTGTAGGAAGATGAAATTTTGTTGACCAACCCCCCGCAACCATTTCTGTGTGTTATAATTTACAAAATCATTTCCAAGTTGCCAAATGGAAGTTATGTCTTTGCACTAATTTTCTGTTTTATTAGTGAAATTTAAACTTTTCATGTTTATTGACAGCTTTTCTTTCTCTGTTCATTTACTTTGTTAATTTTCCTATTGAAATTATCAGATCCAAGAAATGATTGATTGAAAGGAAAATATAGTAGTGTAGTAACCAATATGAGTGTCAATGTTCCAGATACAGCTACCCCTTCATTATGTACAGATGCCAATTTTTAAAAATTTTAACAAAAATGTCTATCTTGATTTGGAACTGCTGATTTTATCACCTTAGTGTGGCAGTGTCACTACCAAGGAAAATGTTAATCAGAACCAGAAAGTTGTGAGAAGCACTGAAAGTTATTTTTAAGGAGTGTGGTTTGTGCCTTAAATGTTGAGCTCTGAATAGCCCATAACTTGTAATAGCAGGAGCTTAATTTTCGGGTGTTCATTTTTTTCATTTTCATTTTTTTATATCTGTGGTATGTTAAATGTGTTATCTAGAATATCTCTTTTTAAAATTTCGTAATAACTCTGTGAGACTATTATCCCTGCCTCATCAGTGCATGGACAGATTTAGAGAGGTGTGGTAACCTCTCAGGCTGCACAGTGGGGTTAGGGATGGCTCAGGATTAGAACTACAGAATACACATTTTCCAAAGTACAGGATCTTTTTTACTACACCTTGCTGAATTCCAACAATGTTAAACTCAAACACAGCTACAAACAGAAGGTTTTTGTTTGTTTCCTTGTTATAGTTTTTTGTTTGTTTTATATCACTATAAAGGAAGCAGCAAGCCACAGATGACATGCCTTAGACTTTCCTTTTGTTCTGGCTAATATAAGTTCTTTGAGACTTTTTTGGAGGTCCTATAACTTCCTTATATTTTCTCACTTTTTTTTACTTTTATGTCTTGAAATATATATGTGCAGCTGCAAAAAAAGAAACAAGCAGTTATTTTAGTTAGCAGTATCATGATAGATAAAAGGAACCAGGAGAAGCCACGTAACGCCTTCTTCTGTTTTTTTTTTTTTTTTTTAATCACCCAAGTCGGAGCGCAGTGGTGCAACCTTGGCTCACTGCAACCTCCACCTTCTAGGTTCAAACGATTTTCGTTCCTCAGCCTCCGAGTAGCTAGGATTACAGGTGCCTGCCACCATGGCTGGCTAATTTTATATTTTTAATAGAGATGGTGTTTCACCATGTTGGCTAGGCTGGTCTCGAACTCCTGCCTCCCAAAGTTCTGGAATTACAGGCGCAAGCCACCTCGACCAGCCTGTAACCTATTTTCTAAAATATTTGTGATAATTCCTAGAAGCCTAAGAATTATATATTTTTTTAAAAAATTATGGATTTTAAGTGTGCTTCCCATTCATCAGCTCCCATTCCCACCCATCTTCTTTGAAGGGAGGCATGGTGATGCTGCCCTTTTTATGTTTGCACAATTATGAGTTCTTCATATTATGCTGAAAAGCTAAACTTTTGAGCCTCATGGTCAATGTTGGAAAGATGCTCAGCTGGGATCAGCCTTAGTAAAACAAAAACATTTTTAAAATCACTTGTCCTCCTCTTCCCTTTTCAGCTGTGAGCTTGCCACTCTATTTTTAGCTAGATTAGCTTTTTACTTAGGATACTTTCCTTTTATTAGATTGAGAATTATCTATTTTTTACCCTATCTAATCATATATAAATATGTAATTGTGGGTTGTGATAAAAATTTCTGACAAGTGAGCCCCTGAGAACCCTTGAGGACTTTACCTTTTCAATTTTCTTTGCTACTTTCATTCTAAACTTGAGATAGACAGTTCTGTCTTTTTCTGTCTCTTCAATCTTGTAACTATGTAATGTGACTATCAATTGTCGATTACTTACTGGTTACTTTTAATGACTTCCTTTTAAAAAGTCAGGGCCCTCTTAGCTTTCAGTTTGGAAGTTCATGTTTTCTTTGTTAACTTTTTGTATTCCATGGCATCTTTTCCAAATAAATTGAGTGTGCCATGTGCTCCTTTCATCACCAAATTCTGCTTTTCTCTCATTTGGTTTCTATCTTCTCTACTTTAATAGAGATTGAAAACACAAAACTAGATTTCAGTGACTTACAGACCTCCAAAACATGAACTCTGATTATTCACGTTAGTCTTTACCATAATATGTTATTCTCCTGAACAGTTTTCTTCCTTAACTGTGATTCTAGGGCAACAACTTGGTTTTTTGGGTATGTTATCACTCATATTGCTCTTTCTGAGACTAGACAGTGGCCATTGCTGCCTTCCACTTTTAGGGGTATAGAACTTTAGAACTGGAAGGCACATTAGAGATCATCTAATTGATTTCTTTCTCGGACAGATCAGTTGAACACATAAGGCCCACAGGCCATATTACTGTAACTAAGATTAGAGCCCCAAGTCTCCTAATTTCTTCCCTAAATACTCTGGACTAGACCAGGGACCCTGTGGTATTTTTTCTTTACACAGGCTCACCTCTCCATGCTACAGAGTAGCAGTCTCTGCTTATCACTGCAAGATATTGATGGAAATAGTATCCTTCAGGAGTTGATTATTGATCAGGAGTTAATCATCAAGTAAATTATAGATTTGACAAACAATATATTGAATAAAGGACTGTACTAATTCAAAAGATGCATACTGTCTTCCAAGTCCTGTAAAATAGACTTAAATGTGCAGGCTGATCAAATACAGTGTTAAGATTTGTGCTCCAGCACTGATGGAGGCATAGCCAGGTGAATTTCTGATAGGAGAACATCTATCTAGAATGAGATTGTAGAGCCGGGAAAGCTCAGCAGCCCTGTTCCCTGGGCAGAGACATCCCTTGTTAGCTAGACACCTGGTCTGCCATTATTAACTTTCTCTGTAGCTTAGAGTGGGTGGCTATTATTATTCAGCTTTTTTCAGTTTCCAGAATATTCCATATTAAGTAAAAATAGCACTATGGAAGTTTGGCCCTCAAGTGGAAGGGCCAAATTCCTGATCATTTCCATGTGGACTATGGCCGTTAACTGTGAACAAAACAGGTTGGACACTCAAGCTCCACTTTCTGATGCAGTCAACCCCCAGATTAATAATATGTATTAGACGAAGTCTATTAAACCTGGGCGAGTGACTCATGCCTGTAATCTGAGCACTTTGGGAGGCCAAGATGGATGGATCATTTAAAGTCAGGAGTTTGAGACCAGCCTGGCCAACATAGTGAAAGCCTACCTCTACTAAAATACAAAATTAGCTGGGTGTGGTGGTGAGCCCCTGTAATCCCAGCTACTCAGGAGGCTGAGGCAGGAGAATCACTCAAACCTGGGACATGGAGGTTGTAGTGAACCGAGATAGTGCCACTCCATCTCAAAAAAAGAAAAAAGACTATTAAACGTAACATTATAAAATACAATTATGTTTATCCACATTTGAAATTTTTAAAAGATATCCTTGATTTTGGTAAAGTCAGCTTAATTCTGAGATTTATGTCTTTACTTTCTTGATTGGTATTATAATACTCTTTTTTCTTTTTTAAATGAGAGCTATTTTATTTTTATAACAAATATTTTAATTAATAAATCAGAATTGTATGTGTTTATGAGATATTATGTGTTGTTTTGATATGTATACAGTGTGAAATGATTAAATCAAGTGAATTGACTTCTTTTTTGAAATGATGGTAATAGAGAATGCTGTATTTTTTCAATGTTCTTCCTTGACAAAACAAAAATTTGGTGTAACCCTTCGTTAAGTCCCCAAATTATTTTTGAAATTTTACTGGTCAGTGAAATTTCCAGATCTGGTAATCACTGTTATCAGGTATGATTTTATGTGAGCAAAAATGTAACAGCAATAAGACCAATAGGACCTAAGTGAATATGCAAATTAGAATACACATGAAGGGCTTAATTATCAGTTTCTCATTTCTTCTTACAATTTAGAATGACTTCATTGGCAATATTTGGATGGGTGGAATCTTTTGATGCAAACAAGAGATTTCTCTTAATAAATACCAGTCTAGCAAATCCTCCCATGCTAGAATGGTTATCTTCAAGGATGTTAGAGAGTGGAGGGCCACCATTTCCAAATGAAAAAGCGTCCTCAAATGATCTCTGCATTGATTTGCTTCTAGATAAGGCATTTTATTTTAAAATTTCAAATAACAGAAAATCGAGATTGTGAGATCTTATGATCATTATAAAGAGACATGTGTTTTAAAAATGCTTGAGAAATGCAAATCTGGAGTGGAGGTCATTCTGTAAAAAATAGCCTGCGTCCTGTGTCTGCTGCCACTAGATGGTACCCGGGTGCGCCGGGAAGCCGTCGGAGAAAGTCTCCCTGAGGTTGTGCTGCCCTCGGGGAGGTGGCGGAGCCCCGCGGGAGCTGTCGTCGGACCGAATTCACTGCGCCAAGGTCCAGCGGACAACTAGGGCGTCCCGGCGACCCCAGGGTGCCCCTCCGCAAACTCATCAGGCGAAGGGGAGGCGCAAGCCCCCGGCAGCTGCTCTTAGGGGAGGCCTCCGAGCTCCAATCTTCAAGTCCAGACAAGGGGAGCTCCGCAGGGGCGGGCCGGGGCGCCAAAGTCCTTGTTGGGGTGGCGAGCAGGCTGGGGACTTGGGAATGGAGTTCCATCGGGGGAGTGAGTTTGACCACACACGTTGACAAAGTGCAGTGCCGCCTCGCAGCAGGAGGTATTTTTCACATTGCCTGGTGGTGGGGTGAGGGGGACTGCCGCGGTTTCCGCATCCTGCCGGCTGCTGGCTGGACGGTCTTGGAGGACTGCTGAGAGGATGGGCTGGGACTGGTCCTCTGAACGGCTGCAAGGGTGAACAAGTGTACTTCTCAAGATTATCCTCCAAGAAACCCTCCTGTCCCCTCCCCTGTCTCTTACCCCAGCCTCAGCCGGATTCAGTAGTGCTCCACGTCTGTGTCTCAGTGCAGCTCACAGCTCGTACATGTGTCCCTGGCTCAGTTTACCACACTGTCCTAACATCCTTTAATGTACACAGCCAAGTTCCTTTAGTGCGTGTCTTTTCTCTCTCCTCTCTCCCTCCCTCCCTGTCTTGACTGTTTGCGGAAGAGTTTGGCATGTAGTAAAATACTCTTTAAATAATGATGTAAAATACTTATCTAAAGACTTGCCATAAAGTAACTCACTTACCACTGTCAAGGAGATTTGTTTCTATGATTTGGATGATCCATATCGAAATTCCATACATATTTAAGTGTCTAAAAAACAAATCAGGAAGTGAAAGAAAATATTGACTGTTTAGAAAGTATCTGGATGGGAGATCTTCTAAGCTTCAAAGCAAAATAAATTGCAGAGTAAAATATAGATAGACACAGTTTACATCTATCATGGTATCAGGATTTTAATGAGAACATCACTATGCATCTAATGTAAAACTCCACGAGTAATATGTGGAGAGGTTGTTAACAGTAGTGGTTTGGGGGATATGGGATTAGGATTTTACTTCCTTCTTTTTATTATGTGTATTACTTGACTTCTTTTTGGCAAGGGGCAAGTATCTTTTTTCCCCCAAGTTAATGAAGATAATGTATTAGGAAAAATGCAAATAAATATCAAAGTGGGAAGAGCTACATGTAACACATATGACAAAGGATTTCCATTTCTATTCTATTTCTATTCTATTTCTTTATAAAAATCTCTTTCAAATTGAGAGGAAACTTTAAAATTCATCCAAGAGATAAATAGCATGGACAAAAATTTCTTCTGTACTTTGCAGTTTTCTACAATTTGTAATTCAATACATCTTTATTGAATTTTTACCACACTGTCAAACCCTATTCTAAATGTTGGGGATATGATGGTAGATAAAACAGAAGGGCTCAGCTCTCAAGAAGTTTTCATTCTAGTGGGGCTAATGTAATAACAAAGAGGCTGGGCGTGGTGGCTCATGCCTGTAATCCCAGCACTTTGGGAGGCTGAGGCAGGTGAATCATGAGGTCAGGAGTTCAAGACCAGCCTGGCCAACATGGTGAAACCCCGTCTTTACTAAAAATACAAAAATTAGCTGGGCATGGTGGTGCATGCCTGTAATCCCAGCTCCTTGGGAGGCTGAGGCAGGAGAATTGCTTGAACTGGGACCCTGGAGTCGGAGGTTGCAGTGAGTTGAGATTGTGCCACTGTACTCCAGCCTGGGCTACAGAGCAAGATTTCATCTCAAAAATAAATAAATAAAAATAAAAAAGCAAATTACAGACTGTGATACATAGCAGGAAGGATGGGGAGCAGATCCTTGAAGAAGGGGAATCAGTGAAGATTTCTCTGAGGTAGTGACATTTGAGCTAAGACCTGGAGAATGAGAAGAAAGGGGAGAGTACAACAGGCAAAGAAGGCAAAGCAAGCAAAGGGAAAAAGAAGAAGAATGGCTGTTGAGGTGGGAAACTTGTTATATTACAGCTGCAAAAAGGAGACCAGTGCTCTGGAAGGCTGAGTTATGAGAGATGAGGTTGGAGGAGTGGGAAGAACCCAGACTATTAGCCTATCAGGTCATGATAACGATTGTGGATTTTGCTTTATTCTAAATGTAATTGGAATCCAATTAAACACCAATATTCTTTTAAGCAGAGGACAATAGATTGAGAAACCCCAATTATTGGGGAGCAGTTTGATGAGGAACCATTTAGGCTGCAGAGTAAAAAATAACTTCACAAACTAAGTAAGAATTATATGTGAGGAGTGGCAGAGGAAATGTGTCCTGTGTCTGGGAATACTCTTTTCTTTGACTCTTTAAATAGGGTCTGTTTTATTCCCCTACATGGCTACAAAGTCTGAACTGGGCCAGAGGACTCCAGGTAGTCTGTATCCTCCCTAAGGAAACAAAGGTTCAGCCTTGGAGACACTGCTATTTACCCAAGAGCAGTTATCACCAACTGCCACCCCTGCCAGCCTGTTGCCCAGTCAAGCCTTGACCTCCAAAGGCAGTAAGGAGAAGGCTGCCATCTTCCTATCCAAGAATGCATTTTCATCTTTTCAAAGGGATGTTTTAAAAGAATTCACATGAATAATTTTTGTCATGAACCATTTTGAGTACGTTGTATCCCTTTATGGTTGATTAATAATTGTCCCACTCTGGAAGAGTGTAACAGCTAAGATTATTAATGGTATTTCTGGAAAAAGCCTTTTTTGAAACATGAAACTTTCAGTTAATCATCACTCTGGTAAGCAAAAATGCTAAACTGAGAAATTTTTCCATTAAGTTTTAAAATTGCACTGAAAGCTTTATGACACTGTGCTGTCATACATGTCCTTTCCGTATTTATTCAAAATTCTGAGGCAATAAGTAAATGAATAACATTATTCCAGCCAGTTTTAAACTCTAATTGCTGTCAGGTATTGAAATATTATTGGGAAACGTTTTCATGTCTACTTAGTAGAATGTAGAGTGATCCAATTGCACAAGTGTGGTGCTGTTTTGACTCTTTTGGTCTTGTGTACCATTTCTGTGATCCTGTGGATACTAAGATTGAAGGACTCAGCAACAGTCTCTAGATGTTTCACATAACTCAGAGAGGCTATGAACATTTTCAGGCCTCCATCACTTTCCCCCTATTGTCCCCAAATTTCATACTGATATTGGAATGCACATTCAATTCTCATGTGATACATATAGTATAAGAAAAATGATCTTTAATAGTAATTAGAGAAGTTTTGCTGATTTATAAACCAGTAGAATTCTCTCACTCACTGAATTTGGGGGCGCAGACCTATCCTGTTCACATTCCCAACCCCAGCTCTCTCATCTATCATAGGTAATCTTTAAGTCACTTATATTAAGAATTGTGACATAAATTCAGAGTAGCAGAGGATTGTAGAACTGGAGGGGTCTTTAAAAGTCTTCTAGCTGCTTCTTGACCTCTTCATTCTACAGGTGAGGAAAATAAGGTCTGGAGAGATTGGGGAACTTGTTTGAAGTCTTAGGTAGCTGGTGGTAGAGGTGAGCTAAAACTTCCAGTTTCTATCAGTGTTGCCTTTGGACTGAGAAAATTTCAAATGGTTAGTACTAATAATTTAAGATGGAAGTTTAAGCAGTTCTCCTGGACAGAATCCCTGCTGGTAGGGTGATGCTATTCCTTCTCAGCTATAAGGGTGAGGGCTTCTTTAACAGGGAATGTAATTGCTGCTTTGTGCAAAGGAACAGTTTTTCTTTGTGGATTTGTGATTTTTTTTGCTTGCAGCCTGAGAAGTAGTATTTCTACCAGCTGAATCTTTATTGAAAGCTTATTTGGCCAAAAAGTTTGCATTTATATTGCCCATATTTTATTATATACATGTTTGTGTGTGTATATATATATATATATACACACACACACACACACACACACACACACACATATAATTGTACTTCAGGTTCTGGGGTACATGTGCAGATCATGCAGGATTGTTGCATAGGTACATATGTGGCAATGTGGTTTGCCCATATCTTATTAATCCTATTTTCTTTCTTCTTTTCTATTTTTCCTTACTGTTAAGAAAGATGAATGCTTTGAAATGACCACATGACAAGAAAATAAAATTTTGACAAGGAATAGAAAAGGAAGCTAGGTCTTTGCCTGATTTCCTTTGACTTGTCTGGTTTTCCTTTAGATTTACTAGGGCTGGTTTTCCTTGTTTCTTTCCTGCTGCTGTACTTTTCATATTCAGCACACTGAAAAGCTTGAATTGTTCCCTTTGTTAACTCAGGAGCCTGCAAATGATGAAAAGATTACGTATTCAGCAGGTCAAATCTGAGACAGTTTTCTGAATTTAAAAAAATATTTTATGTTTCATAGCCTGGTCTAAAACTAGAGAAATTGAATAAGCTAATGTCTGGAAAAGAAGAAGGAGTTTAAGTTAGGTGTTTATGTCAAGCACTGGTTAATTTTAGCATATAGACCCCAAATATAGGAAACATAGTAATACGTAACCAACATATTGAAAATACTGTCTAATGCGAAACACCTAATATTTGCCAAGCAAATATTTGGCTTTCTAAGAAGAATAACGCATAAATGCTGATCAATAAATTTGGTTCTTTTTTGTTGTTGGATGGTTTTTATATTTCTGGACACCAGGGTGTGCTAGCCATCACATGTAAATATGGAGGAATATTTATTTTCTCGTTGGTTAGGAATGTGCACATCCTTTAGCTGATCCGTGGGTAACAGATGTCTTGGTGGGTAACAGATGTCTTGCCTTTTAGAGACCAATTGGCAAAGAGTGGATAAAGGGGGATAATTAAACGGGTAGGAGGAAACAAAAGCGAAGCACAATTTTCCCTGTGGTGAAAAATCTAATAAAACTCCTTATTATGGGTAATTGTTTTCCTTCTTCGACCTAATTTGCTGTCCCTCTCTATGGGACTCAAGTACATTGTAATGGGAAAGTATAAAATAATTATGAGACATGACTACTGCCTACTATCAAACCAGATTTGTTCTGTCTTAGAATATTGCAGTGTAATTGATGCAATGAACATCAGTTTTTTAAAAAGATGAAATACAAAATCATGTCTAATTACTAATCGCAACTTATATTGTAATTGGCAGCACAAAGCTATGTTGAGGATTGTTATATTAACTATATTAATAGAAAATATAGTTTATATGTCAAATGCAATAATACAGTGAACTGGTAGGAAATGAAATATGAGACAGAGTATGTAACTTATTCATCTTAGATCCTTTCTAGTTTGCTGTTTATTCTCTGTCAGTGCTGTGGTCCTGCCAGTTGAACTGGAATAAATGGGAACATTTAGCAGATGTTTGAAGCCATTATCATTAACACATCCTCAATTTTGCCAGTGTTTTTCATCATGCAAGATTTAAAGTAAGGTGTCACTTTCTGTCTTAACTGTATCACCTAGGGTCAATATTATTCTTATGATTTGTACTTTTTACTTTTAACTGAAGTAAATTTTTTGTAGCTTGTTAAACATTCGTTGAGTATCCACATAATTCCTTGGTAAGAACTATTATGTAATCATTTTTTATAAGGAGCCAGTAGTGCTTCAAAGAGAAAGTATCAGATTATGTACTCAGAGCCTTACTTAATACAGAATTTAGATAAAGCTGTAAGGTGAGATTATTTTAGATGCAAGGCACATGATATTGAATTTTATTTGACTGCATGTCCCCTCAGAAAATAGGTAGGTAGAATTCATTTCAAAAATGCCAGTGGGGTTTTAAAGGCTGTTAGGATAATACGCACAAAATTTCAGTTGTCAATTGTTAGTTATTAGCTTCTTTCTGCTGTATTAGAATTCTATTTTATTCACAATTGCTAGAAGTTTGTGGGGTGGTAGAATTGTTCACGTGCCCAATTTTTACAAAATGGCAGCTTTCATGTGATGGAAGCACCATTGCTTGAGTAGTCTAGAGACTGTTACATAGGCCAGTCACTTTATCTTTTTGAGCCTCAATTTGTTATATATGAAATGGAGATAGTGACAACTAACTCCCACAGTTGTGGTGGGATTATATGAGATGATGAATGCATATGAAACTAACATATATTTAATTGTTGAGTGCTTTATGATTGTCTTCACTCAGTGGATTCATATTCCTTAGTTAGTTGTGTTAGTTGCTAAGCTTCTCTTGGAAATAGAGCATCCAAGGAGATTCTGATGAAAAGTCTAGTGACAAATGGTTTGAGATTGTGTGTCAGAAGAGTTACTTTTCCCCCCCTACCTTTAGCCCCTTAAAATATGAAAGTGAATAATAACCATAGTGCAGCAAGTTTCTTAACATTAATTGAGTTTTTCTACTTTGCAACTGTAGATTTCCATAAGCTGTATATATGTAGGGTCATAAAATATTGGTGGTATGTAAGCGTTTAAGATTTCTGGACCCAGTTTCCCGATGCTGTTCATTTTCTATTTTCAAAGGATGTCACTGAGGTTATTTAAGGTTAGACGTCTTCTCCAAAGTCAATCAGCAAGTTAGTGACAGAGTGAGGGCTGGGACCTTTGTCTTTTCCTGAATTTCTTGGCTAGACCATCACCATATACCACCTGCTTGTGTGACCTTCTAGAATCTAGTCTGGGCTGTTAAAAGGAGAGAAGTCAAATCACTCTTGACAGAGCAGAAAGAGATACATTTCTTCATTATGCCTTTTAAAGGGTCTCTGCACTCTAGTTCATTCGGCTATTCCTTTATGGAATACAAATGTATTTTGATTGTTTTGCTTGTTTGCTTAAGGCAACTGGTTTTATCTCCTTCAGTAGGAAGAGAGAAAGTCACTAACTCTTTATATAGTATTTCCTATGTGCCGGACATTGGTCTAAGGGCTTTACATAGATTAATTTATTCTCCACAACAACACTATGAGGAGATACATTACTATTAATATGTCTTAATAAAAGTCCTGTCTTTCATGTAAGAAAATAGAGATACAGGAGGCCAAGTAATGCCTAAGATTACAAAGCTAGTACAACCACATTTGTAAGATTGGAAATGGAAAATACTAGAAAGATTCTGTTGTCAGTAGAAACCTAGATGAATGGTTGCCTGTAATATGAGCTCTCTTTTTTGCAAGGGAAGTGCCTTGAGAATATGTTCTAATGCATTAGATTTTATCTATATAGCTCTATGGAATCCCAATCAATTTAGGAAATATGGTTCTTCTGTAGAACATAAATACTGATGAAAAAGTATATTTATTAATGTTGGTCACCACTGGAATAAATAGGAAAGTGAGCTGTTATGCTTAGTTCAATGTTGATAACAAAACATTATTTTATTTTAGGATTGTGTAGGGCCGTTGACCCCACAGGGTCATGGGGTGTCCCTTCTGGTTTGCTGAGGTGCTGGATCTGAGAAATAAAGAGACAGGACACTGAAGAACTGGAGAAGAGCGGCTGGACTCGGGGGGCCATGCCACCTATGAGCAGAGACAGGCGAGGCCCCGAACGTCCAGAAGCGTCTGTATTTATTAGGTACAAGCAGGGGGAAGGGTCATAAGTGAGGTCATCATCTATAGGCTTAGTGATAGGGCATACATAATCACGTGAGTAACAAGTGAGGGGGCCACTCCATTATGTCATGTGGGCAGAGAGGTGGGCCGTGTGTGGTATGGGGCCATGCCATGCGCACTAGTAGAGGGTCGTGTACAGAAAAGGGGTCCACCCCCATTAGGTTACCAGGCAGGGAGGTGGGCTATGTGCAACAGGTGTCTTGCACAACACTTCTTACCTGGGGGCTGGAGACTTCAAAGGATTTCTAACAGAAAGATACTGTAAGCGAATGCAGTGGGAATGGACAGACTTGTGCTCTTCTCTAAGATATTTATGGGAGGCTGATTTGAGCTAGCACAGAAGTGAGAAAAGAATGACAGGGTGTATAGCCGCCATGACCTGGTCACACCAGACGCATTCTTCTCCCTCGGTTATTTGCAGGATCTCAGGCCTGAGGCCTACTTTCCACAGGACTGGTTGCAAGGTACTACAACTCCTTTATCAGGAGGAGAGCCTCTTGCTCCAAGCCTGCCATATAACATATGCCCTTTCAGGCAGGGATGCCACCGCCTGGGTCTTTGGTTCTTGTCCTGGTCTGGCTGTTTTTCCCTGTACTGCTTCTGCTCTGTGACTGCTCTAGGCATTCTTCCTACTACAAACTACTATGTGGTTATATAGAAGGATTATATAAATCAGCACTAAATGTGTTGGTACAGCTCTGACTACAATACGTATAGGATTATATAGAAAGATTATGTGGAACTAAGTATGCTAGATATAAGTACTAAGTATGATTATATAAGCTAGATATATGTAAGCAGTAGGTTATATTTCAGGCACTAATTCTATAAACTAACATATGATTATATATAAAGGATTATATGAAGGAAATAGCTGAGTAATAACACTATAAACTAAGGTATTCTTCAGGTACTAATTGTGCCTGGGGTTTGCACAGCTCTCCTTCCTTTGTGCCCATGTTTGGGGGTTACCCACAGGATTTTATTTCCCCTAGGACAAAATAATAAAAATGTTTTTAGGAATGATGCTTCATCAGTTAAGAAAAATTATTGATAGAAGAGAATAATTTTTATATGATTGATACATAATTTGTTCTTTCTTAAATATCCAGTTATATAGGTATATTACCCATTTTTGCTCCCATATCAGTATTTGAAGTTAAATGAAAGTTGTCATTCATGTATCAAATATTTTACAAGTATAAAATCAACTCCAATTTGAGCGATTCATAATTTAAAGACTTTAATTTTAGTAACAACGATTATATGGTAAAAATTTGGACATGTAGATAATTATGGGAGGGCAGTTGTACTTTAATGAAAACTTCATTAAATTAATAATACATTTATTTATTTATTTTCTTGCATTTGCTTTTGGGGTCTTAGTCATACATTTTTTTTTACCTAGGGAATGTTGAGAATAGTTTTTTTGTAGGTTTTCTTCTAGAATTTTTCTGGATTTAGGGCTTAGAGTTACGTCTTTAATTCAGCTTGAGTTAATTTTTGTATAATGTGAGAGGGGGATCCAGTTTCATTGTTCTACATGTGGCTATCCACTTTTCCAAGCACCATTTGTAGAGTTGAGTATTCTTTCCCCAGTGTATTTTTTGTGTGCTTTGTCAGAGATCAGTTGGTTGTAACTATGTGGCTTTATTTCTGGATGCTCTATTCTGTTTCATTGATCTATGTGTCTACTTTTATACAAGTATCATGCTGTTTTGATTACTGTAGCCCTGTATTTATAGTATAATTTGAAGTCAGGTTATGTGATGCCACCATATTTGTGCTTTACACCTAGGATTGCTTTGGCTACTTAGGTTCTTTTTTGATTCCATAAAAATTTTAGGATTTTATTTTCTAATTCTGTGAAAAATGATGTTGTATTTTGATAGGAATTGCACTGAATCTGCAGATTGCATGTTCTCACTAATAAGAGGGAGATAAGCTATGAGTATGCAGAGGCATACAAAGAGACATAATGGATATTGGAGACTCAGGAGGTGAGGAATGGAAAATTATCTTTTGGGTACAATGTACACTATTTGGGTGTTGGCAGTATGATCATTTTCACAATATCGATTCTTCCAATCTATGAGCATGGGATATTTTTCTATTTGTTTGTGTCATCTGTGATCTCTGCACAACTGAAGAAATAATTAGCAGAATAAATAGATGACCTATAGAATGGGAGAAAATATTTGCAAAGCATACATCCAAAATAGGACTAATATCCAGAATCTACAAGGAACTCAAGAAAATTAGCAAGAAAAGAAAGCAAATAATCCCATAGGCAAATGACACGAACAAACACTTCTCAAAAGAAAACATACAAATGGCTAACAAATATATGAAAAAATGTTCAACATCATTAATCATCAATGAAATGCAAATTAAAATCACAGCAAGATACCAGCTTACCCCAGTGAGAATTGCCATCATTAGAAAGTCAAAAAACCATAGATGTTGGTATGGATATGGTGAAAAGCAAATGCTTGTACCCTGCTGATAGGAAGTTACATTATTACAGTATGGAGATTTCTCAAAGAATTAAAAATGGAACTACCATTTGATCCAGCAGTCCCACTACTGAGTATCAAAAAGATATCTGCATGTGTATGTTTATCTCAGCACAGTTCGCAATTGCAAAGATATGGCATCACTTAAGTGTCCATCAACTGATGAATGAATAAAAACATGTGGTGTGTATATATGTATACACACCATCTTTATACCTACCTACCTACCTATCTATCTATCTATCCTGTTTGTCTGTCTATCTATCTACCTATCTATCTAACTACACATGCATACACCATAGACTACTACTCAGCCATAAAAAAGAATGAAATAATGTCTTTTGCAGCAACTTTTGATGGAACCAGAGACCATTATCCTAAGTGAAGTAACTCAAGAACAGAAAACCAAATACTGCATGTTCTCACTAATAAGAGGGAGATAAGCTATGAGTATGCAAAGGCACACAAAGAGACATAATGGATATTGGAGACTCAGTAGGTGAGGAATGGAAAATTATCTGTTGGGTATAGTGTACACTATTCGGGTGATGGGTATGCTAAAAGCTGAGACTTCACCATTATACTGTTCACCCATGTAACCAAAAACAACTTGTACTCCTAAAGCTATTGAAATTTAAAAAATTTAAAAATAATAATACAAAGCTTATTTAGTATTACAGTATTTAGAAACAATATATTTAAATAAAAGTTGAATAAATCACAACCACTAGACGCTTATGCTGATTAATGTTTTACATCAAAACATAAATAGTCACCACTTTGGACATGTGAGTTAGTGGGGTGTGTGTATGTGTGTGTGTGTGTGTGTGTGTGTGTGTGTATGTGTGTGTGTAGTAAATGGAGAATGTTGGGGAGGTGTATGATAGTGAACAGATTAACGAAGTGTAATTTTTCACAGTTGTATTGGTGTAGATATTCTAAATTCTATTATTGGTGTGCTTTGCTTTATGGACTAGATGTGTGCATTAAAGAAAATTATCTGAATGTCATGGTGTTTGTTCAAATGATTCATTCTAAGATACATTCTTTAGTGAAGAGGGGAAATATAGTGGCTCACCAATGCCTTAAAGGAACTACAACAATAACATTTGTGTTAAAGTATCACAGAAAATAAATATAAAGTCTCACAACTATTTTTTAGAGACATAAATATTTATGGTTAGTTTTGCGTTTAGCACATTTGCTTGAAAGTTTAAAGAAAGGAGGGCAAATGAAGAGAACACACTGAATCGTTTGGTTACACAACTGCCGTAACCCCACTTTAAGGTTCTGCGTGTGATGCTGGACAGCTCCCCTTGGTTGCTGTGATACTGTTTCCTAGCATTTCCTAGGAGCTATTGATTTAGGAATGAGATGATGGAACTTAATAAGGGGGGATTTAGAACATGGATGAGGAAAATTCATTAATATAGTAGCAACTGAATAAATTCACAAAAATATTAGCAATAGTAAATGATCATTGGGCAGGCTATTTAGTGAAATAACATGACAGAGAGGGAGTAACAGCTTAGCATGTGTTTAGTTAAAGTATTTTTATTTAAACCCTTTTTCCATTTTCGTTAAGATTGAATTTATATTCTAAGATATTATCAAATAAAGTGGCATGATGTCTTTTGTATTTTAAATCTTTTTTCCTTACTCTTTCCAGGACTGAAGTGTGTATGCCTTTTGTGTGATTCTTCAAATTTTACCTGCCAAACAGAAGGAGCATGTTGGGCATCAGTCATGCTAACCAATGGAAGAGAACAGGTGATCAAATCCTGTGTCTCCCTTCCAGAACTGAATGCTCAAGTCTTCTGTCATAGTTCCAACAATATTACTAAAACTGAATGCTGCTTCACAGATTTTTGCAACAACATAACACTGCACCTTCCAACAGGTAAGGGGTTTATCTTTGTTCATTCCAAATTTAATTTTACTCTTGGGAAACTATAAGAATGGTAGAAATCAAACTGTTTTATGTTTCTTTAAATAAGAAAATCTGTTTTACAGTTCTCTTTTTAATTTTGGCTGGCAAAATTCTCTACAGTCAAGCTGAGGTTGAGTTTTTAAAAAACTGCACATCATTGTCAAAATATTGACAACAACATAACAATTTTGAAGAAATGTGTTCACGTGAATTGTATTTTTGAAATGATTAATGGACATAAAGTAAAATGTGAATTTTTATGGATTTTTGAAAAAGAAATTGAAATTGCTTCTTGGCTTTTTGGCTAAGATCATGTGTAAAAGAAATTGAGATATATACCAGGAAGAAAAAGAGCATAACTAAAAATAGCAAATTGCCAACTTTTATGGGGACAGAATCTTTTTTTCAGGGGTATCCTCTGCATGTCTTCTTCATCTACCCACATTCAAGCAAGAGCACACTCTATAGAGATAGAAGCAGAATGGAATTCGAACTTTGATCATTGTTCAGATGTGTTTCTGTCTTTAGTCAAATTATACAGTGCTTTATCCTAATTTATAAGATGCTAAAAATCCTGATCTGGTCCTTTATCAGGAATCTGGGATCTGAAACTTTGAGAGATATTAACAGGCATGTAGTTCTGAATTTAAAACTAGTTTATGATGTGAAAATGGTCCTGCAGTTGACTTTCTTTAATAGTTTTAATATAACAATAATTTAATGATTATCAGTACAGTTATATCTATACAGAGATACATATACCTCCTTACAAATTAACATTTTAAGGCAATGTTATATAATCTCAGGTATTCATATGTCATCATATCAATATACCACTGAAGCACATTTTACCTATTTTTAAAATAAACTAACCGCCTTTTAATTGAAAAACATTTATTTCATATAATATCACGATCTCAAATTAAAAACCAGTTTACTTGCCCTAAATAGAAGATAGCTATATAAATAAACAAACAATGCTACTGCATTTCAGTTAGGTATTTTACATTTTCTCTTTGTTTAAAGGAGAGAAGAAATAAGTGTAAAAGACATATTAGCAGGAAAGGAGACTTTTTGATACAAAATCAAAAAAAAAAAACTAAGAGAATAAGAGAAGGAATCATTATATGACTCAGTGCTATTTAATATTATGTTTGTTTACCATCCCAATTCATCTCAGAAAAAGCTTTTAAAGTGCTTCCATGCACTACTGCTAGTACTTGTCCCAATCCTTGGAAACACTGGTATAAGGCATTATCATGTATACAGCAACCTCAAAAGTTATACTTGGCATATTTCATCCCTGAACAGTACCTGCAGTCATGGATTTTAGACCACGCTTATTCTCTCTGTCTCAGATTCCATAGACTTCCTTGTTTTGGTAGTGATCTGGGATCTATTATGGACACTTGTTTCCTTACACTTTATCCCCCAATTTATCTGTGCACCAGATATACCCTAAAGTGAAGGCTCCTTATATTTGATGGTCTTCTCCACAGCCAAATACAAAGGATTTTTGGGGTGAAAAGGAGAGTCTCCTCATTAGATGTGGCAGTGACCTGTAACGTGTCTTCCCAATAGTGAACGATACTCAAGACTACATACTTTGACTTAACAAAAGGTATTGGAGGGCAAGATGTCTCTAATCTTGGGCAAATCAAAGGTACTTAGTGTAGCTAGAATGTAGGTCCTTCCCAGCCCAATTGTAAGTTCTGCCAAAGTACTGAGAGGTCTATATGTTCTACCCTTAAGTTAGTCATAGACCAGTCTTTCTTTTTCAAAAATCAACTTTATTAAGGTCTAATTTAGGTACAAGAAAGTGTACACATTTTATTTATTTATTTATAAAAAATAGTTTATCAAGAATATATGTGATGAACAGTGGGAGGATAGCAGGTGATTATTTTTTATGTGCATATTGGTTGTCATTTAGGTATCTTCTTCTATATATTAGAGTGTTTATGAAAAATTGGGTTTTTTATCTCTTCTGGTTGAATATGAAGAGTTCTTTATATATTCTGAATACAAGTGCTTTATTAGATACATATATTGTAACTGTTTTCTTCCATTCTGTGGTTTGCCATTTTGTTTCCTTGAAGGTATTTTTTACAGAGCACAAAGTTGAAATTTTGTTGAAGTCTGATTTATCTTCTTCTAAAAACAATTATGATAGTTAACTAGTTTCATGTCCTGAGTTTTTGTCTACTCAAAACTTATAGATGTATATTTTTATGGTTTCTTCAAGAAGTTTTATTATTTTAGTTTTTATAGTTAGTTTCAATTTTTACATTTAGTTTCACCTTAATTTGTGTTATTGTGTGAGGTTAAGGTGGAGTTTTATTTTTTACATATGGATATGAAGTTGTTCTAGGATCATTTACTGAAAGTCTATTCTTTATTCATTGAGTTATGGGGGCACTTTGGTTGAAAATAAAGTAATCTTATATATGTGAGTGTATTTCTGGCCTCTTTCTTCTGTTCGTTTATTCTATATGTATTCTATTACTGTCAAACTGTTTTGATTATTGTAGTTAGATAGTACGTATTGAAATCCGGTTTTGTGACTTCTCCAACTTTGTTTTCCCAAATGGATTTGCCTATTATAAGTCCTTTGCATTTTTATTTATATTTTAGAATCCACTTGACAATTTCTACAAAAACACATGCTGAGATTTTGATTGAGTATATAGATTAATTTGCAGATAATAATCATGTTCACAATATTGAACTTTTAATCTGTGAACATATTATTATTTTTTTTACTTATTTAGTTCTCCAGTTACTCTTAACAGTGCTTTGTAGTTATCAGAGAACAGGTTTTATAAATATTTTGTTGATTTTATCTCTAACGAATGCATGTTTTTGATGCTATTGTGAATGGTATTTTTAACATCTCAATTTCTAAATATTAATTGCTAGTATATGATGATAAAATTAATTTTCCTTCTATTGAATTCATTATATACTGAAAGCTTGTGAAAATAAATTATAGACTGGATGCAGTGGCTCACGCCTATAGTTCCAGAAATTTGGGAGGCCAAGGCGGGTGGCTCACTTGAGGTTGTAAGTATGAAACCAGCCTGGCCAACATGGTGAAACCCCATTTCTACTAAAAATTAGCTGGGCATGGTGGTGCGTGCCTGTGATCCCAGCTACTGAGAGGCTGCTGGAACCTAGGAGGCAGAGGTTGCAGTGAGCCAAGATCACGCCACTGCACTCCAGTCTGGGTGATATAGCGAGACTCCATCTCAAAGTATATAATATATATATATATATATATATATATATATATATATATATATACACACACACACACACACACATATATGTTATTTATGATGGATATACATTATCACATATTATATATATGATATATGTGTGTGTGTATATATATTAGCTCTAGTAGCTTTTTTCTAGATTCTTTGGCATTTTCTGCATGTATAATCATCTTATCAATGAATATACATCATAATTTATGTCTTCCATTCTGATATATGGATGATAAGGAATTTTCTTTCTTTTCCTTGTGTTTTTGCACTGGATGGAACTGCTAATATAATGATGAATAGGAGTGGTGAGAGTGAAGATCCTTGCCTTTTTCCTGATTCTAGGAGGAGTGCATTCATTCTTTTACTCTTAAGTATGATGTTAACTCTGGGTTTTTTTTAGATGCCTGTTATCAATTGAGGAAATTTGCTTGTATTCCTAGTTTGGTGAAAATTTCTCTTTAAAATCATGAATGGATGTTAAATTTTTAAAATAAAGCTTCATGAGTTTATTGAGATTATCATGTGATTTTTTTCTTTAGTCTCTTCATATGATGGATTGCATTAATTGGTTTTCAAAGGTTATCTATAATAGGGAATATATGTGTTGTCTGGCCACTAATTAATGTCTACAAGAAATGCTGTGTAACATTTAATTGAATTTAAGCTGCCTTTTAATTAATTTTTTTTGTTGTTGTTGTTAAAGACAATGTCTTGCTCCATGGCTCACTGCAGCCTTGAACTCCTGGGCTCAAATGATCTTTCTACCTTAGGCTTCTGTATGTGGGACTACAGAAACATGCCACCACACCTGGCTAATTTCAGAACAATTTTTTTTTTTTTTTTTTTTGTGATGGTGTCTGTCAGTGTCGCCAAGGCTTATCTCAAACTCATGGCCTTAAGCAATCTTCCTGCCTCAGCCTCCCCAAATATTGGCATTACAGGCATGAGCTACTGCACATGGTCAGATGCAAACCTTTTTATTTGAAAACGTTGGGGACTTTCAGGCTGAGCACTGGATGATGAAGCTAGTGCCAATAACTCCACTGTTTCTGCGTCATCAGAGAGTGTGATTGACATCTCCCCCTCTGCCTGTAGGGATTTGTCAATTTCAAAGTGATCACAAAATAGGAAATACAGAAATGCACTCTGTAAAGTAGATAGTGTGATATTTCTACAGTGCTTGATAGTTCTGCATCATGTCCATGTACTACACAATAGAAGAAAGGTTGGGAGGTGACCAGAAGAGGTGGGACAAAATCTCAGACTTCCCTTTACAGTTTCATCTGAAAGCCAAGTGGATCCTTGCCTCTCTGGCTCTTTCATCAGTCACCCAGATGGTGGGGTCATTTCTGGGTAGCTGACTTGATGTAAGTGCAGTAACTCAGTCTCGTGCTTCAGCTGGTCCTCTCTTCTGCACTTAGATCCTATTTGTAACAGTTGGGCCTTTGCTTTATTATTATTATTATTTTTTTTGTTACAAAATTTGTCTCCTGACTATAGCTCATGACTCTCTTCCCCTAGTAGGTGTGTATCTTTACAGTGGGTTTTGCCTGTGAGCCCCCTAATTAGTCCCCCTCAATTCTCACAGTTCCTGCCTGATTTTGTGTAATTTTGGCCTCTGTCTCTATTCAGCAGTGTCTCTTAAACTCTTTTATTTTCCATATTTTCTATTTTTGAATCGTTGATGATTTCAATATCTACAGTCTCTGTGGTTTTGGTTCTGCTGTTTTTTATTCTGCTAATTTTTATTCTTGGTGACTTCTTTCCTTGTGTTTATTTTTAATGATTTATTTTATTGTGAGCTCATGGTCTTGGGAAACCTTATCTGGAGGAAACTTTTGAAGCATGTGTTTAAAATTTGTTTCTTCAGAGAAGATTTATATTAGCTTCTGCCAGCTGCTTGGGGGTGCTACCAACCCAAAACCACTGTTTTGATTAGGTTTTGGGGCCAGCATAATAGAGCGAATTCTGACTCTGAGCCTGCCTGTAAGGATTACACACTTGTGAGGAACTCTCAGATTTTTTATTTTTATTTTTTCTGCTTTACCCAAAGTCAGTCTTGTGACACACAAGCATATACCCTGTCTCTCTTTGTAGAACTTTTGTTTTGTTGTTTTGTTTTGTTTTCATGGCAGCGCCATTCATAGTTGTCTGATTATGCAAGAATCGCTGATTTGACCTTTCACTGTTTCGGGAATCATGTTTTATTTCCCAGCCTCATGATACAGTGTGGTAAACTGAGCACTTCACCACCAAGAGCTGGCAGATGCCTCCAGGGTCAAGGCAGTCACAGTGCTCAATCCCCTCTCTGGATATGTACTTTATTCTTGGCTCTTGAGCCCGAGCAATTCATTTATTTTTGCACCAGCTTTATCATAAAATAGAAAAAAATTATTTATATTTTATTCAGCATTTTTATGTGTACTGTAGCAAGAAGGGTTTCTGTGGACATCTAAAGTGTAACTTGGCAAAAATGGAAATTCTAAGATAGTTTATTTTTGAAATGATGCTGGCATAATTATCTATCCATCTGGAAGAAAACAAGACTGTACCACAGTGTCATACCATATACAAAAATAAATTACAGCTTGATTAAATATCTAATTGTGAAATATAAAACAATTTAAATGTCAGAGAAAAATTTAGAAAAAAGATTTTTATGACTTTATAGTATGGAAGCTGTTCTTAAATAAGACAGGAAACCCAGCTGCTATAAAAGGAGAAGAAAGATATAATTGACTTGATGAAAACTAAAATACAAATGAATGATAAAAGATAACATAAATAAAACCAGAAAACATTTTAAATATTGGGTAGAAATATTTGTAGTATATATAACTGGAAAAAGATCACTGTTTAAAAGATAAAGAGCATGCACGTATGTGTGTGTGTGTGTGTGTGTGTGTGTGTGTGTGTGTGTGAACTGCAGGACAGGGTTTGGGGGAAAGAGAGAGTGCATGAGACAGACTGAGAAAGGGGAAATGCTAAATGAAACAAAAATGAGACTGCATAAACAAATTGTACAGAGGAGAAAATCCAAATGGTTAAATATTGAAAAGATGTTTAACCTTACTATTATTTGGCATACCATTTTTCCCACCTATTAGATTGGCAAAAGTTTTTAAAAAATGTTGTATCAGCTGGGACATTTTCAAATGAAAGTATCAGAAACTTAGATAATAACATCTTAATAAGGAAATTCAGTGACTCACATGTCAAGAAATCTGGAAGTAGTCAGGTTCTGTTGTTTGTTAACAGCGAGGCTTGACGATGTCACCAGCCTACTTCCATATTGCAGTACTTCCAATAACCAAGCATACAAGGATGTGAGGCAGTATGAATAAAGACAGCAGAAAAGAGCACATCCCAGAAAAAGATGGTGGCTTCGTATATTGGAATTATCAGACAAAAATTATAGACCAAATATTTTCCAAATGTAAAGAAACAAAAGGCAAGTTGAAAATATTTTTAGAGAATAGGAAACCATTAAAAAGTGACCTAGCAGATTTAAACAATAACAGAAAAAAACTCTTAAAATTAAAAATATGGTAACAAATTTGCAAAACTTAGGAACAGGTTTATGAACAATTAGCATAAGAATTATTGAGGAGAGAAATAGGGGTCTTAAATACAGGTCAGAAGAAATATTTTTGTATGGATTACATAGAGAATGCAAATGGAATATATGGAAGAGAGGATGACAAATAGAAGAAAGTTAAAGAAGAATTAACAGCAGGGCGCGGTGGCTCACGCCTGTAATCCCAGAACTTTGGGAGGCAGAAGCGGGTGGATCACGAGGTCAGGAAATTGAGACTATCCTGGCCAACATGGTGAAACCCTGTCTCTACTAAAAAATACAAAAATTAACTGGGCATGGTGGTGTGCGCCTGTAGTCCCAGCTAATTGGGAGCATGAGACAGGAGAATTGCTTGAACCCAGGAGGCGGAGGTTGCAGTGAGCCGAGATTGTGTCACTGCACTCCAACCTGGCTCCTGGTAACAGAGCAAGACTCTGTCTCAAAAAAAAAAAAAAAAAAAAAAAAAAAAAAAAAGAAGAAGAAGAAGAAGGAGGAGAGTTAACACATGCTTTCACACAGGAGTCCAAAAGAGAGGGGAGAAAAAATTGGGCAAAAGCAGTATCTGCAAAGATAATAGCTCAAAATTTTCCAGCATTGAGAACACCAGTCCCCAAACCCAAGAAAGTCAATTAATATCAATAGGACAAATAAAAAGACATCCAAAGCTTGACACATCATAGTAAAACTTACAGAATGCCAAAGACAAAGGGAAGTACTAAAAGTTGACAGAGGAAAAAAGTTAATTAAATTCAAAGGAGCTGAATTTAAAGTTCATCAATTTAATTGAATATAATGTTAAGTTCAATTTAACATTAAATTTAAACTAAATAGATTAACATTAAATTTGGCTCCTTTGAATTATTTATTTAAATTCAATTAAATTGAATTAAATGTTACCCAATGAACATTTATTAATATGTTAACCCAGGTAGAATTAACATTGTCTTTGCAACAGCAAGAAGTAAAAAGAGAAACAGTGTAATTATACTTGCAATATTTTGAAAGAAAATAGCTGTTAACTGAATTCTATGTCCAGCAAAAATATCTTTAAAGAAGGAGGGTAAGGAAGAAGCCCTTATAAAGTAACGGAAATAGAGTGAGTTGCCATTAGTAACCCCTTGATAAAGGAAATTCTGAACAATGTACTTCAGGGAGAAAGAAAGTAACACCAAAGTTCTGACATGCAAGGAAGAACAAAAAGCAAAGAAAGTGAGAACATGTGACTAATTCTAAAGAACATTATTGAGCAATAATCACATAGGGCTTTAAAAATATTAATTTAAACCATTTGGAGTACTAACGGCACGTTGGATGTGTCAGGAAAGGGGCAAATGGACTTAAAATGTTCTGAGGACGTTGATTCTGTCTAGGAGAAGGGTAAAAAATATTTTTAAGCATTAATGCTTTAAAAATACATGTTGTCATTTCTATGTTACTTTTATAAGTAGAAAGTGAGTATATTCTTTCTAATCTTCAGTGGGGAAAATGATATATTAAAAGCAATCTAAAAAATGTCAAGAGGTCTGGGCACACTGGCTCACACCTGTAATCTCAATGCTTTGGGAGGCCAAGATGGGAGTATTGCTTGAGCCCGAGTTTGAGATCAGCCTAGGCAACATGGGAAGACCCTGTCTCTACAAAAAATTTGTAAAAAGTTAGTCAAGCATGGTGGCATGTGCCTGTGGTCCCAGCTACTTGGGAAGCTGAGGCAGGAGGATTGCGTGAGCCCATGAAGTTAAGGATGCAGTGAGCCATGCTCACACCACTGCATTCCAGCCTGGGTGCCACCGCATTCTGGCCTGGGCAAGAGAATGAGACCCTGTCTCCAAAACAAAAACAAAAATGAAACAGAGAAACAAACAAACAAACAGAAAAACCAAAAGAAGAGAGAAAAGGAAGCACACAGCAGATGTGACAAGAGAAAGCACCTAAATATGTCAGTATAACTAAATGTAAATGATTTAATGTAAATATACTCAGCATTCCAGTTTAAACACAATGATTTTCAAAGTGTAGAAAACAAATTCAATTAAATGTTTAAAATACATATCTAAAATGAAATTTTTTAGAAATTTTGAAATTATTGTGATAGAAAATAATTACCATGCATCTATTAAACAAACAAAAGAGTTTACTTAAATTAATAGAAGACAAAATAGAATTTAATGCAAAAAATTATGATTGTTTAAATGTGTCACTTTGTAATAACTGAAGTTTCATTTTTCAGGGATTTGTTTAAGAAATCTAAATTTCTATGTACTTAAGAATGGAGTCTCAAAAATAAAGAAAATATTTACAGATATATTAGGATAAATAGAAAAGTCCACAGTCTCAGAGGGAGATGTCAAAATACCATTGTTTTGGTAATTGATATTACAGTAGATTTTTACAAATTTATTATTTATTTATTTATATATTTTATTACACTTTAGTTCTAGGGTACATGTGAAGAACATGCAGGATTGTTGCATAGGTACATACATGGCAATGTGGTTTGCTGACTCCATCACCATCAACTATATCTCGAATTTCTCCCCATGTTATTCCTCCCAGCTCCCTACAGTCCACTGTCCCTCCCACAGTCCACCCCAACAGACCTCAGTGTGTGCTGCTGTCTTCCCTGTGTCCATGTGTTCTCATTGTTCAACACCCACCTATGAGTGGGAGCATGCAGTGTTTGATTTTCTGTTTTTGTGTCAGTTTGCTGAGAATGATGGTTTCCAGGTTCATCCATGTCTCTACAAAGGACACGAACTCATCATTTTTTTGTGGCTACATAGTATTCCATGGTGTATATGTCCCACATTTTCCCTGTCCAGTGTCTCATTGATGGGCATTTGGCTTGGTTCCAGGTCTTTGCTATTGTAAACAGTGCCAAAGTGAACATACATGTGCCTGTGTCTTTATAATAGAATGATTTATAATCCTCTGGATATACATCCAGTAATGGGATTGCTGGGTCAAATTAAATTTCCATTTCTAGGTCCTTGAGGAATCACCACACTGTCTTCCACAATGGTTGAACTAATTTATAGTCCCACCAACAGTGTAAAAGTGTTCCTATTTCTCCACATCCTCTCCAACGTCTGTTGTCTCCAGATTTTTTAATGATTGTCATTCTAATTGGCATGAGATAGTATCTGAATATAATTTTGATTTGCATTACTCTAATGACTAGTGATGATGAGCATTTTTTCATATGTTTCTTGGCCTCATATATGTCTTCTTTTGAAAAGTGTCTGTCCATATCCTTTGCCCACTTTTAATGGGTTTGTTTTTTTCTTGAAAATCTGTTTTAGTTTTTTGTAGATTCTGGATATAAGTCCTTTGTCAGATGGGTAGGTTACAAAATATATTCCCCATTCTGTTGGTTGCTGGTTCACTCTAATGATTGTTTCTTTTGCTGTGCAAAAGCTCTGGAGTTTAATTAGATCCCATTTGTCTATTTTGGCTTTTGTTGCCATTGCTTTTGGTGTTTTAGTCATGAAGTCCTTGCCTATGTCCTGAATGGTTTTGCATAGGTTTTCTTCTAGGGTTTTTATGGTGTTAGGTCTTATGTTTAAGTCTTTAACCCATCTGGAATTAATTTTAGTGTAAGGTATCAGGAAGGGGTCCAGTTTCTGCTTTCTGCACATGGCTAGCCAGTTTTCCCAACACCACTTATTAACCAGGGAATTATTCCCCGTTGCTTGTTTTTGTCAGGTTTGTCAAAGATCAGATGGTTGTAGATGTGTGGCGTTGCCTCTGAGGCCTCTGTTCTGTTCCATTGGTCTATGTCTTTGTTTTGGTACCAGGACCATGCTGTTTTGGTTACTGTAGCCTTGTAGTATAGTTTGAAGTCAGGTAGTGTGATGCCTCCAGCTTTGTTCTTTTTGCTGGAGGCATTAAAGAATTGATTTGGCTATTCAGGCTCTCTTTTGGTTCCGTATGAAGTTTAAGGTGTTTTTTTCCAGTTCTGTGAAGATGGTCATAGGTAGCTTGATGGGGATAGCACTGAATCTATAAATTACTTTGGACAATATGGCCATTTTCACAATATTGATTCTTCCTAACCATGAACATGGAATGTTTTTCCATCTGTTTTTGTTCTCCCTTATTTCCTTGAGCAGTGGTTTGTAGTTCTTGAAGAGGTCCTTTACATCCTTTGTTAGTTGTATTCCTGGATATTTTATTCTCATTGTAGCAATTGTGAATGGCAGTTCATTCTTGATTTGGCTTTGTTTAAGTCTGTTATTGCTGTACAGGAATGCTTGTGATTTCTGCACATTGATTTTGTATCCTGAGACTTTACTGAAGTTGATTATCAGTTTCAGGAGATTTTGGGCTGAGACGATGGGGATTTTAGATATACAATCATGTTGTCTGCAAAAAGAGACAATTTGACTTTCTCCTTTCCTAATTGATTACCCTTTCTTTCTTTTTCTTGCTTGATTGCTCTGGCTAGAAATTCCAATACTATATTGAATAGGAGAGGTGAGAGAGGGCATCCTTGTCTAGTGCCAGATTTCAAAGGGAATGCTTCCAGTTTTTGCCCATTCAGTATGATATTGGCTGTGGGTTTGTTGTAAATAGCTTTTATTATTTAAGATACGTTCCCTCAATACCTATTTATTGAGAGTTTTTAGCATAAAGAGCTGTTGAATTTCATCAAAGGCCTTCTCTGCATCTATTCAGATAATCATGTTGTTTTTGCCTTTGGTTCTGTTTGTGTGGTGAATTATGTATATAGCCTTGCATATGTTGAACCAGCCTTGCATCTTCCAGATGAAGCCTACTTGATCATGATAGATAAGCTTTTTGATGTGCTGTTGCAATTGGTTTGCCAGTATTTTATTGAAGATTTTTGCATCCATCTATGTTCATCATGGATATTGGCCTGAAGTTTTCTTCTCTTCTTGAGTCTCTGCTGGGTTTTGGTATCAGGATGATGTTGGTCTCTTAAAATGATTTGGGAAGGATTTCTTCTTTTTGGATTGTTTGGAATAGTTTCAGAAGGAATGGTACCAGCTCTTCTTTGTATGTCTGGTAGAATTCGGCTGTAAGCCCATCTTAATTGCTACTTCAACTGCAGCCCTTGTTATTGGTCTATTCAGGGTTTTTAACTTCTTCCTGATTTAGTCATGGGAGGATGCAAGTGTCCAGGAATTTATCTATTTCTTCCAGGTTTACTCGTTTATGTGCATAGATTTGTTTGTAGTAATCTCTGATGGTAGTTTGGATTTCTGGGGAACCTATGGTGATATCCCCTGTATCATTTTGTATTGCATCTATTTGATTCCTCTCCCTCTTCTTTTTTATTAATCTGGCTAGCGGTCTATTTTGTTGATCTTTTCTAAACACCAGCTCTTGGATTTACTGATTTTTTGAAGGTTTTTTTTTGTGTCTCTGTCTTCTTCAGTTTTGCTCTGATCTTTGTTATTTCTTGTCTTCTGCTAGCTTTTGAGTCTTTTTGATCTTGCTCCTCTAGCTCTTTCAATTTTGATGATAGAGTGTTGATTTTAGATATTTCCTTGCTTCTGATATGGGCATTTATTGCTATAAATTTTCCTCTAGACACTGTGTTAAATGTGTCCCAGAGATTCTCTTAAGTTGTGTCTTCATTCTCATTGATTTCAAGGAACATCTTTATTTCTGCCTTCATTTCATTGTTTATCCAGTCAACATTCAAGAGCCAGTTCAGTTTCCATGAAGTTTGGGGTTCTGAGTTAGTTTCTGAATTCTGAGTTCTAATTTTATTGCACTGTGGTCTGAGAGACTGTTACGATTTATGTTCTTTTGAATTTGCTGAGGAGTGATTTACTTGATTTATTTCCAATTATTTGGTCAATTTTAGAGTAGGTGTGATGTGGTGCTGAGAAGAATGGATTTTGGGTGGAGAGTTTTGTAAATGTCTATTAGGTTTGCTTGTCCAGATCTGAGTTCAAGTCCTGAATATCCTTGTTAATTTTCTGTCTCATTGTTCTGTCTAATATTGACAGTGGAGTGTTAAAGTCTCCCACTATTATTGTGTGGGAGTCTAAGACTCTTTGTAGGTTGTTAAGAACTTGCTTTATGTATCTGGGTGCTTCTGTATTGGGTGCGTATATATTTAGGATCATTAGTTCTTCTTGTTGCATTCATTCTTTCACCATTAAGTAATGTCCTTCTTTGTCTCTTTTGATTTTTGTTGGTTTAAAGTCTATTTTATCAGAGACTAGGATTGCAACCCCTACATTTTTTGCTCTCCATTTGCTTGGTAAATCTTCCTCCATTCCTTTATTTGAGCCTATGTATATTCTTGCAAGTGAGATGAGATGGGTTTCCTGGATACAGCACACTGATGGGTTTTGACTTTTTATCCAATTAGCCAGTCTCTGTCTTTTGATTGGGGCATTTAGCCCATTTACATTTAAGGTTAATATTGTTATGTGTGAATTTGATCCTGCCATTTTGATGCTAGCTGGTTGTTTTGCCCATTAGTTGATGCAGTTCATTCATTGTATCAATGCCCTTTACCAGTTGGTACTTTTTTTTGGAGTGGCTGGTATTAGTTATTCCTTTTCATGTTTAGTGCTACTTTCTGGCACTCTTGTAAGGCCTGGTGGTGATGAAATCTCTTGTCAATTGCTTTTTCCTAAAGGATTTTATTTCTCCTTCACTTATGAAGCTTAGTTTGGCTGGATATGGAATTCTAGGTTGAAAATTCTTTTCTTTAAAAAAAATTTTTTTCTTTAAGGATGTTGAATATTGGTGCCTACTCTCTTCTGGCTTGTAGAGTTTCTGCCAAGAGACCAGCTGTGAGTCTGATGGGCTTCCCTTTGTGTGTAACCTGACCTTTCTCTCTGGCTGCCCTTAGCATTTTTTCCTTCATTACAACCCTGGTGAATCTGAAGATTATGTGCCTTGGCGTTGCTCTTCCTGAAGAATATCTTTGTGGTTTTCTCTTTATTTCCTGTACCTGAATGTTGGCCTACCTTGCTAGGTTGGGGAAGTTCTCCTGGATAATATCCTGAAGAGTGTTTTCCAGCTTGGATTCATTCTCTCCGTCACATTCAGGTACACCTATCAAACATAGATTAGGTCTTTTCATGTAATCCCATATTTCTTGGAGGCTTTGTTCATTTCTTTTTACTCTTTTTCTCTAATCTGCCTTCTCATTTTATTTCATTGAGTTGATCTTCAGTGTCTGATATCCTTTCTGCTGCTTGATCAATTTGGCTATCAAAACTTGTGTATGCTTTGCTAAGTTCTTTTGTTGTGTTTTTCAGCTCCATCAATTCATGTATATTCTTCTCTAAGCTGTTTATTCTCTCTAGCATTTGTCAAACCTTTTTTTCAGAGTTCTTAGTTTATTTGCATTGGGTCAGAACATGATCTTTTAACTCAGAAGTTTGTTATTACCCACTTTCTGAAGCCTGTTTCTGTCAATTCATCACACTCATTCTCCATCCAGCCTTCTTCCCTTGCTGGTGAGAAGTTGTGATCCCTTGAAGGAGGAGAGACATTCTGGTTTTGGGTGTTTTTGTCCTTTTTGCACTGTTTTTTTCCCCCCATCTTTGTGGATTTATCTACCTGTGGTCTTTGTAGTTGGTGACTTTTGGATGTGGTCTCTGGGTGGTCATCCTTTTTGTTGATGATGAAGTTATTTCTGTTTTCTGGTTTCCCTTTTAATAGTCAGGCCCCTCTGCTGTAGGACTGCTGGAGGTCCACACCAGGACCTGCTTGTCTGGGGATCACCTGCAGCAGCTGCAGAACAGTAAGGGTTGCTCTCCGTTTCTTCTTCTGTTATCTTTGTCCCAGAAGGATATCTGCCAGATGTCAACCTGAGCCCCTCTTTATGAGGTGTCTCTTTGGATATACAGGGGTCAGGGTGCTGCTTGAGGGGACAGTCTGTCTCTTATAGGAGCTCAAGTGCTGAGTTGTGAGCTCCGTTGTTCTGTTCAGTGCTGCTGGGCAGCTACTTTTAAGTTTGCTGCAGTGGAAGTTATAACCGCCTTTTTTCTCCAGGTGCTCTGTCCTGGGAAGGTGGGGCTTTATTTATAAGTTCCTGATATGTTGCTGCCTTTTTTTCAGAGATGCCCTGACCAGCGAGGAGGTAGCCGAGTCACAGTCTGCCAGCAGAGGCGTTGCTCAGTTGCTGTGGGCTCTGCCCAGCTGCTGTGTGAACTTCCTTGTGGTTTGATTTATAGAGGTATAGTTAGAACTGCCTCGGTAATGGTGGTCTGCCTCAGTAATGGTGGACTGTCTCTGTAATGGTGGACTGCCTCAGTAATGGTGGACTGCCTCGGTAATGGCAGATTGCCTCAGTAGTGGTGGACTGCCTTGGTAATGGCGGACACCCTTCCCCCAATGGAGCTGGACTGTCCCAGGTTCAGCTGTGCTTGCTGTGAAACTCTCAATCCAGAGTTTTTCAGATTGCTGGTCTTTGTGGGGGTGGGACCCACTGAACCAGATCATGTGGCTCCCTGTCTCAGCACCCTCTTTTTGAGTTGAATGGGCAACTCTTGTCTCCTAGGCATTCCAGGTGCCAGTTGAAACGGCACCCAGATTTGTGTGAGTTTTTGTGTGAAGACCGGTAAACAGCCATGCTGGAGACTCACGGCACTTTTCTGCCCTGGAAACTCCTGGACTGTGGGCAGTAAAAATTTGTTTTGAAATGCAGTGATCACTCACCCTCTATGTTCTTGTTGGGAACTGCACTCCAGAGCTGTTCCTATTTGGCCATCATAAAGATTTTTTTTTTTTTTTTTAATGGAGTTTTGCTCTGGTTATCCAGGCCGAAGTGCAATGGTGTGATCCTGGCTCACTGCAACCTGTGCCTCCTGAGGTCAAGCAATTCTCCTGCCTCAACCTCCTGAGTACCTATTACAGTAGATTTTTAAAAATTAGGGCAATATACAATGCTGAAACAACATGATTTATGAACAACCTACTTTTTAGAAAATTTTAATTTACAGAACCTGAATAGTCTTGTGACATTAAAAATTAAAAAAAAAAAAGAACTTGAATTAGTTGTTCTAAAATGGACCATAAGAATATATTCTCATTAAGAAAATTTGAAAGCCTGAAAGGCTATACCAGAAAATTTTGCTAAATTTTCTGATATAGGTAATTCTTACACAAATTCTTCCCTAAGCATAGACAAGGAGGAATCTCATTTTATGCATAAACTTGATATCAAAACCAAACAAAACAGTATAGAAAAGGAAAAGTACAAGCCATTCTCATTCATGAACATGTGTGCAAGCATCCCAACTTTGACCTGGAACTATATAGGAAATGAGATTCTGGGAGCCATAGTTCAAGTTTACCCAAGTTGACAAGAAAATGATCAAGCACAATGATAGAACCACTTTTTGTAAGGCAAAGAAATGATTATTCCAGGCCGGGCACATATAGCTCATGCCTGTAATCCCAGCACTTTAAGAGGCCAAGGCAGGAGGATCAGAAGGTCAAGAGATCAAAAGCATCCTGGCCGAATTGATGAAACCCTGTCTCTACTAAAAATACAAAAATTATCTGGGTGTGGTGGTGCACACCTGTAATCCCTGCTCCTGGGGAGGCTGAGGCAGGAGAACTGCAACCTGGGAGGTGTAGGTTGCAGTAAGCCGAGATCACCCCACTGCACTCCCTCCTGGCAACAGAGCAAGACTTCATTTCAAAAAAATAAATGATTACTCCTCAAGCTATGATAATGGCTGCCCTGTGGGAAGGGATAAGGTTGTGATCATGTGGGGGTTTCTTAGAATGGGTGTTGATGTTGACAGAGAGGGGATTTATTGGGACATTTATAATTATTTGTTATATTCTACATATTGTACATAATTTTCTGTATATTCATTATATTTCACAACAAAAGAAGAATAAAACATCAAGCAAAGTAATGTGTGAGTATAGGTAAATCTATGGAAGGTCACACAGTCTGTGAATATCTGGAGTAGGTATTGGTGACAGCTGATGGGCAGAGGACATTCTTTAACTCCTGCCTTATCAATTTGAATACTCTTTGACTTGTTTCATTGCACATGTATTATTTTTCTTGTGAAAAAAACCTAATGAGTCAAAAGTTAATATGACTATAATTAAGTGTATCAAAGACATCTGGTTTTCTTCCATACTCATTTCACAGGAGAACTTAGACTTTTTAGCTGGTTATGTGGCTGTCTACCAACAGATAATATTTTCAGCTACTCTTGCAGCTAAATGTGGTAATGTAACTACATTCTGGTTTACTAGATGAATGGCAGTGTTTTGGAGGACTTTGGAGAAGACTTAATTAAAACAGCACTGGTGGCCAGGCATAATGGTTCACACCTGTAATCCTAGCACTTTGGGAAGCTGAGGCAGGACAATCTGTTTAGCCTAGGAGTTCAAGGCCAGCCTTGGTAAGATATTGAAATTACATCTCTATAAAAAATAAAGGAATTAGGCTGGGTGCGGTGGCTCAAGCCTGCAATACCAGCATTTTGGGAGGCTGAGGCAGGCGGATCACCTGAGGTCAGGAGTTTGAGACCAGCCTGACCAACACAGATACCCTCTACTAAAAATACAAAAATTAGCTGGGCACGGTGGCACAGATCTGTAATCCCAGCTACTCACTCAGAGGCTGAGGCAGGAGAATCGCTTGAACCCAGGAGGTGGAGGTTGCAGTAAACTGAGGTCACACCATTGCTCTCCAGCCTGGGTGACAAATGCAAAACTCCATTTCAAAAAAAAAAAAATTAGCTGGGTCTGGTAGTGCACACCTGTAGTCCCATCTACTTGGGAGGCTGAGGCAGGAGGATCCTTTGAGCCCAGGAGGCCAAGGCTGCAGTGAGCTATGATTGCACCAATCAATACATTCTAGCCTGGGTAATAGCAAGACCCTGACTCTTTAAAAAAAAAAACAAAAAAAAAACAAAGCAGAATTGGCACATGAGTTTACCACCATCCATCATGCTGCCTGATGCAAAGGCTGGAGTTACAGCTGCTGCCTTGGACCATGAAGATGATGGCTTCACTGTAGGACAGCAACAAGGGAGCTGACAGGGGCCTGATTGGAAACTTCATGAAGCCATGCTACTGTTGGACTATCCATCTTCAGATCTGTTTCCCATGAGGGAGAAAAACAATTGATTTATTTGGCTTCCTCTGTTATTTGTAGTTAAATCCAATTCTAATTAACACAGAAGGCAGCAAAGCAAGTCATCCAGAGAAGCAGCAAAACAAGTCTACCTGCCCATAGAAGGTAGAATTTTTGTTTGTAGATCAAATAAAACCTGTCCAAGAGATAGGCCCATAGACAGGTTTTATTTGATCTACACAGTTTCTGGAAAAGAAATATGAATTGTTTATAATGTTAAACATTAAGAGTCTGCTATGGTCTGAATGTGATCCCTCTAAATTCGTATGTTGAAATTCTAACCTCGAAGGAGACAGTATTAGACGGTAGGAGTCTTTTGACTTGATTGGGTCATCAGGGTGGAGCCCTTATGAATAAGAGTAGTGCCCTCATAAAACAGGTCCAAGGGAGCTCTTTTGCTCCCTCCACCATATCAGGACACAGGGAGAAGGTGCCATCGATGAAACAGAAAGCAGCCCTTCACCAAACATGCAATCTCCTGGCAAGTTGATCTCAGACTTCCTAGCCTCCAGAACTATAAGAAATAAATTCCTGTTCCTTTTAAGTTACCCAGTGTATACTATTTTACAGAATAGATGAAGACAAAGTCTTAATATAAAAATCCAGATTCTGGGCTGGTTTTGAAAATTCAGAAGATATGGCATCCTTGATGTCTCCTCATGCTATCAGTTGGCCAGAGCTGAACAGTGACTGACACTTATGTGTTGGGCATGGGCTTTTCTTATTTCATTCATTAATTCATTATGTATTGAGCTTATCTCCACTGGCCTAGAGTTCCCACTATTAATAGTTTAGTTCTATTTTAGCATAGTTGAGTTTTTCTGTTTAATACAATTTCGTATCTTTTTTCCTATGTGAAGGAATCCCATTTTGTTGCTTGGTTCTTTTATGGCTGGGTCGTATTTTGGTTTGTGATAGAATTGATTTCTGTCGACTCTGGGCAATAGCAGAGTCATGCTCAGAGAAATCATAATCATGTCAAATAGCATCAAGAACACCTTAAAATTGTCCATGAAAATGGACATCCAGAATAAGATCAGAAAGGCTAGGCTGGAGAAGCTGGTAATTTTTAGGGTTAATTTTGATAAGAATTGCTACTTAGCTCATGCTTGTACTAATTATAGCCCTTCATATGGAAATAGACTATTCAATAAAAACCCTGCAAATTCCAGGTATCTTTGTTCCCATTTTGCTACCAAAACATACAGTGCTCAAAAGGGTAAGTGTAGTAGTAATTTCTGATTTTTCCCTCCCGATTTCAATATGCTATTTTAATAATGCCATATTTTTCACTAATTCAAATAATTTATGAAAGAAAATGTGACAAAACATTAAAATGTGGCTGCTTTATTAACTTCAATACAATTTCTGCCTTCCTGTTCTTTTCTCTATTGTGTAAAGAGGAAAAGGAAAATTGATAATTTATATCAGTTGTGGTAGGTGTATAATGCGTATTGATTATGCATATGTCTACACTAGACTTTAAACCAAACCAAAAGTTTGTATCTGAAAGAAGATAAACTGATAAAACATTAAAATTAAATTTATCAAAAACTAATGATTTTAAAGCAAACTCTAATTGTATGAATTGCAGACTCAGAAAGTGAATGTTCTTCTTTTGGGAGTTTAAAAGTCTTGTTATTTTCATTCCTTTTAAAAGATCCACTGTTGTTTCTTAACTTCCTTCTGGTTTTCTATTTGAGACATAAATTCATTGCTCTAGTCAGGAAAAGGTGACATGTGCATGCTGAGAAATACTCATGGGACCCCTTGGAATTGTTCGGCCATCACATGTACAAATCCATTTATAGCTCACTCTCTGGGGACTCAGGGCACACCTGACAGGTGTACCAGACAGGCTCTTTTCTTCCCTAAAATGAGTGGTGCTATATTGTTTGGAAGGTGCACTGAAATATAAGCATCTAAAAGTCAGAACTTGTATTTCAAAGTTTAGTATAGGAGGCATTTCTTGTCTCCAGAAATGAGTACACTGATTTACATTATGAAATTTGGTTCATAGAGATGTAATAGGAAATTGAAAGCAAAGTTTACAGCCAATTCTAAATTGAGGATTCTGTATTATATAAGGCTTTACTCTCCCAGTTATTTAAATACCATTACTTTATTACTCAAATATTTTTGAGGTGATTATTACATATAGGACATTGAGCTATACATAAGTTATATGTGAGCTAGGTCAAAATGTGATTATCCCACATTCAGTTTTTTCCATGTGAACAAGCTGCTTTGTGTGAATATATTAGCTGTGGGAGAAGTTATGCTAGCATAGACTTTAGGACAGAGAATTGTAACTTTCCCCTGTCATCAATATTTTAAGTGTCTTCTGTGAATAAAGCTTTGTACTATGTGCTGGGGAAACAGAGAGATTGAGATATGGGTGCTGCTTTCAAAGACTTTCTTTTTTATGTAAAGGTTGATTTAAGAAAAAAGGAAACCCTAAACTATTTTTTGAATAATTACTATCTAATTTCTTTACAGACATTTGAGAATATGTGTTTTGATAACAGATTAAGAGACTATCATTTCAGCTGGGTATGTGTCCTGAAATTAAAAAAAAAAAACTAAGTATGGAACCTATTTATATTTTTCTTACATTTTATTAAGCTTATCTCTGCTTGGGTGAAAGTTCTTCATACTTTTTATGACAATGATTATATTCTTTAATCCAGTGTTCTTGTTTCTTTAAAGTGTAAAAATGTTATTCTTAAATTCCAGTGCTAATGGATAAAAGGAGATTTGCAGCCTCTTGATGTTCCTCAACTACTCCCAGACAACCAGCAGCACAAAGAGAACTTGTCCAGGAAATATTTTTATGTATGGCACTCCCTGTCAGCTATGAAATTATGAAATCTGGCCAGACTATTATGCAAACAGTCATATGTAAACTGAGCACTGAACAATGGAATGGCCTATCAATAGTTCATTTGATTTAGTTAAAAGGCAGAAATAATTGTCATGTTATTTCTGCCTCTGTCATGGCTTGATTTGATCTCTAGATTAGAAAATCTTCTGCTCTTTTTCATTATGTAAGATTCATATTGACCCCAAATAACCCCTCTGACATAATTGTTTTTGCTGTTTGCAAAAGGAAGGCCATTTGCTGCATGGAAAATGGAGTATGTTGGAGGGATCTAAGATAATTAACTTGTAATTAGATGATTCTTGATGAAACTTAACAATGGTCACTGTGAAGAAGGTAAAGTGACTATTTTAAGGGAAGAGAATCAGAGATGGGAGAGTAGAGGGGGTAGCTGCCTGCAGCCAGTAAGTACAGATTTACACAGGAGGATTAGACCAAAAAAAAAAAAAAAAAAAAAAAAAAAAAGATGTTTGTGACTTAGGTCCTTAGCTCATTCTACTTCAAATTCCTATCGAAGTGCCATTACATATTCTTTTATGTTGGACTGATTCATCATAAATGGAATATCTTATGATAATCTTTTTCTTACTTTTCTCCTCCCCCACTATTTAATATATATTATTTAAATTTTACTTTAAGTTCTGGAATACATGTGCTGAATGGGCAGGCTTGTTACTTAGGTATTTGTGTGCCGTGGTGCTTTGCTGTACCTGTCAACCCATTATCTAGGTCTTAAGCCCCACACACATTGGTTATTTGTCCTAATACTCTCCCTTCCCTCACCCCCCAACACCCTAACAGGTTCCGATGTGTGTGTTCCCCTCCCAGGGTCCATGTGTTCTCATTGTTCAACTCCCACTTACGAGTGAGAATGTACAGCGTTTGATTTTCTGTTCCTATGTTAGTTTGTTGAGGATGATGACTTCCAGCTTCATCCATGTCCCTGCAGAGGACATGATCTCATTCCTGCTTATGGCTGCAAAGTATTCCATGGTGTAAATGTACTACATTTTCTTTATCCAGTCTATCATTGTTGGGCCTTTGGGTTGGTGCCATGTCTTTGCTATTGTATATAGTGCTTCAATAAACATACATGTGCATGTGTCTATATAGTAGAATGATTTATAGTTCTTTGGATATATACCCAGTAATGGGATTGCTGGCTCAAATGGTATTCTTGGTTCTAGATCCCTGAGGAATCAACACACTGTTTTCCACAATGGTTGAACTAATTTATACTACCAACAACAGTGTAAAAGCGTTCCTATTTCTCCACAGCCTCGTCAGCATCTGTTGTTTCCTGACTTAATAATTGGCATTCTGACTGGCATGAAATGGTATCTCATTGTGGTTTTGATTTGTATTTCTCTAATTATCAATAATGTTGAGCTTTTTTTTCATATGTTTGTTGGCTGTATAAATGTCTTCTTTTGAGAGTGTCCATATCCTTTGTCTATTTTTTGATGGGATTATTTGTTTCTTGTAAACTTGTTTAAGTTCCTTGTAGATTCTGGATATTAAACCTTTGTCTGATGGGTAGATAGTCAAAGTTTTCTCCCATTCTGTAGGTTTCCTGTTCACTCTGATGATAGTTTCTTTTGCGGTACAGCAGCTCTTTAGTTTAATTAGATCCTGTTTATCAAATCTGGCTTTTGTTGCAATTGCTTTTGGCATTTTTATCATTGAATGTTTGCCCATGCCTATGTCCTGAATAATATTGCCTAGGTTTTCTTCTAGGATTTTTTTTTACAGATTTTGGCTTTAAGTTTAAGGATTTAATGCATCTTGAGTTAATTTCTGTATAATGTGTAAGGAAGGGATCCAGTTTCAGTTTTCTGCATATGGCTAGCCAGTTTTCCCAGCACCATTTATTAAATAGAGAATATTTTCCCCATTGCTTGTTTTTGTCAGGCTTGTCAAAGATCAGATGGTTGTAGATGTGTAGTGTTATTTCTGATGTCTCTGTTCTGTTCCATTGGTCTATATATCTTTTTTGATACCAGTACCATGCTGTTTTGGTTACTGTAGCCTTGTAGAATGGTTTGAAGTCAGGTAGCATGATACCTCCTCCAGCTTTGTTCTGGATTGTCTTAGCTATACAAGCTCTTTTTTGGTTCCATATAAAATTTAAAGTAGTTTTTTCTAATTCTGTGAAGAATGTCAATGGTAGTTTGATGGTAATAACATTGAATCTATAGATTAATTTAGGCAGTATGGCCATTTTCACAATATTGATTCTTCCTATCTATGAGGATGGAATGTTTTTCCATTTGTTTCTGTCCTCTCTTATTTTCTTGAGCAGTGGTTTGTAGTTCTTCAAAGTCCTTCACGTTTCTTGTTAGCAGTATTCCTGGTACTTTATTGTCTTTGTAGCAATTGTGAATGGGGGTGTATTCTTAATTTGGATCTCTGCTTGTCTACTGTTGGTGTGTAGGAACGCTTATGAGTTTTGCACATTGATTTTATATCCTGAGACTTTTCTGAGTTTGTTTATCAGCTTAAGGAATTTTTGGGCTGAGATGATGGAGTTTTCTAAATACAGAATTATGTCCTCTGCAAACAGAGACAATTTGACTTCCTCTCTTCCTATTTGAATATGCTTTGTTTCTTTTTCTTGCCAGATTGCCTGGTCCAAAACTTCCAATACTGTTTTCAATAAGAGTGGTGAGAGGGAGCATCCTTATTTTGTGCCAGTTTTCAAAGGGAATGCTTTCAGCTTTTGCCCATTCAGTATGATATTGGCTGTGTGGTTGTCATAAATAAGGCTATTGTTTTAAGATATGTTCCTTTTGGCGTTTTGGTCATGAAGTCCTTGCCTACACCTATGTCCTGAATGGTTTTGCCTAGATTTTCTTCTAAGGTTTTTATGGTATTAGGTCTGATGTTTAAGTCTTTAATCCATCTGGAGTTAATTTTGGTGTAAGGTGTCAGGAAGGGGTCCTGTTTCTGCTTTCTGCACATGGCTAGCCAGTTTTCCCAACACCATTTATTAAACAGGGAGTCCTTTCCCCATTGCTTGTTTTTGTCAGGTTCGCCAAAAGCAATGGCAACAAAAGCCAAAATAGACAAATGGGACCTAATCAAACTCCACAGCTTCTGCACGGCAAAAGAAACAGTCAGCAGAGTGAATCGGCAACCAACAGAATGGGAAAAAATTTTTGCAGCCTACCCATCTGACAAGGGGCTGATATCCAGAATTTACAAAGAACTAAAGCAGATCTACAAGAAAAAAGCAAACAAGCCCATTCAAAAATGGGCAAAGGATATGAACAGATACTTTACAAAAGAAGACATACGGGAGGCCAACAAACATATGAAAAAATGCTCATCATCACTGGTCATCAGAGAAATGCAAATCAAAACCACATTGAGATACCATCTCACACCAGTTAGAATGGCGATCATTAAAAAATCGGGAAGCAACAGATGCTGGAGAGGATGTGGAGAAATAGGAACACTTTTACACTGTTGGTGGGAATGTAAATTAATTCAACCATTGTGGAAGACAGTGTGGCGATTCCTCAAGGACCTAAAAATAGAAATCCCATTTGACCCAGCAATCCCATTACTGGGTATATATCCAAAGGATTATAAATCATTCTACTACAAGGACACGTGCACACGAATGTTCATTGCAGCACTGTTTACAATAGCAAAGACCTGGAACCAACCCAAATGCCCAACGATGATAGACTGGATAGGGAAAATGTGGTACATATACACCATGGAATATTATGCAGCCATCAAAAACGATGAGTTCACATCCTTTGTAGGGACATGGATGAACCTGGAAACCATTATTCTCAGCAAACTGACACAAGAGCAGAAAATCAAACACCGTATATTCTCGCTCATAGGCGGGTGTTGAACAATGAGAACACAGGGACACAGGGAGGGGAGCACTACACACTGGGATCCGTTGGGGGGAAATGGGGGAGGGGCGGGGGGTGGGGAGGTGGGAAAAGATAGCATGGGGAGAAATGACAGACACAGGTGAGGGGACGGAAGGAAGCAAAGCACACTGCCATGTGTGTACCTATGCAACAATCTTGCATGTTCATCACATGTACCCCAAAACCTAAAATGCAATAAAAAAATAAAAAAAATAAAAAAAAAAGATATGTTCCATGAATACCAATTTATTGAGAGTTTTTAACATCAAGGGATGTTGTATTTTATAGAAAGTCTTTTTTGCATCTATTGATATAATCATGTGGTTTTTGTCACTTTTTAAAAATTATGCTTTAAGTTTTAGGGTACATGTGCAGAACGTGCAGATTTGTTACATAGGTATACATGTGCCGTGCTGGTTTGCTGCATCTGTCAACCCGTTATCTACGTTAGGTATTTCTCCTAATACTATCCCTCCCCTCCTTACAGGACCCAGTATGTGATGTTCCCCTCCCTGTGTCCATTTGTTCTCATTATTCAACTCCCATTTAAGAGTGAGAACACGTGGTGTTTGGTTTTCTGTTTCTGTTAGTTTGCTGAAAAAGATGGTTTCCAATTTCATCCATGTTCCTGCAAAGGACATGAACTCATCCTTTTTTATGGCTGCATAGTATTCTGTGGTGTATATGTGACACATTTTCTTTATCCAGTTTGTTATTGATGGGCATTTGGGTTGGTTCCTAGTCTTTGCTATTGTGATTAGTGCCACAATAAACATATGTGTCCATGTGTCTTTATAGTAGAATGATTTATAGTTCTTTGGGTATATATACAGTAATGGGATTGCTGGATCAAATGGTATTTTTAGTTCTAGATCCTTCAGGAGTTGCTACACTGTCTTCCCCAATGGTTGAACTAATTTACATTCCCACCGACAATGTAAAAGTGTTTCTGTTTATCCACATCCTCTCCAGCATCTGTTGTTTCCTGTCTTTTTAATGATCACCATCCTAACTGGTGTGAGATGTTATCTCAGTGTGGTTTTGATTTGCATTTCTCTAATGACCAGATACTGCCCAAATTAATTTATAGATTCAATGCTATCCCCATCGAGCTACCACTGACTTTCTTCACAAAATTGGAAAAAACTACTTTAAATTTCATGTAGAACCAAAAAAGAGCCTTTATAGCCAAGACAACCTTAAGCAAAAACGACTAAGCTGGAGGCATCACGCTATATGACCCCAAACTATACTAGAAGGCGACAATAAGCAAAACAGCATGGTACTGCTACCAAAACAGATATGTAGACCAATGGAACAGAACAGAGGCCTTAGCAATAACACCACACATCTATAACCATCTGATCTTTGACAAACCTGAGAAAAACAAGCAGTGGGAAAAGGATTTCCTATTTAATAAGTGGTGTTGGGAAAACTAGCTAACCATATGCAGAAAGCTGAAACTGGATCCCTTCCTTACACCTTGTACAAAAATCAACTCAAGATGGATTAAAGACTTTAATGTAAGACCTAAACCCATAAAAACCCTAGAAGAAGACCTAGGCAATATTATTTAGGACATAGGTATGGGCAAAGAATTCATACCTAAAACCCCAAAAGCAATGACAGCAAAAGTCAAAATTATTATTGGTTTTGTTTATGTGATGGATTACATTTATTGATTTGTGTATGTTGAACCAGCCTTGCATCCCAGGGATGAAGCCGACTTGATTGTGATGGTTAAACTTTTTGATGTACTGCTGGATTTGGTTTGCCAGTATTTTATTAAGCATTTTCACATTGATGTTCATCGGGGATATTGGCCTGAAGCTTTCTTTTTTTTGTTGTGTCTCTACCAGGTTTTGGTATCAGGATGATGCTGGCATCATAAAATGAATTAGGGAGGAGTCCCTCCTTTTCCATTGTTTGGAATAGTTTCAGAAGGAATGGTACCAGCTCCTCTTTGTACATCTGGTAGAATTTGGCTGTGAATCTGTCTGGTCCTGGGCTTTTGTTGTTGTTGTTGTTAGGCTATGTATTACTGTCTCAATTTCAGAACTTGTTATTGTTTTTTTCAGGGATTCAACTTCTTCTTTGTTTAGTCTTGGGCCTCCTCCCCTGCTCTTAAAGTTTTCTCCATTTTTCTTTTTCTTTCTCTCTTTTTTTTTTTTTTTGAGATGGAGTCTTGCTCTGTCACCAGGCTGGAGTGCAGTGACACCATCTCAGCTCACTGCAACCTTCGCTTCCCTGGTTCAAGCAATTCTCCTGCCTCAGCCTCCCAAGTAGCTGGGACTAGAGGTGCACACCATGACGCCCAGCTAATTTTTGTATTTTTAAATTTTTTTTTATTGCCTTTTAGGTTTTGGGGTACATGTGAAGAACATGCAAGATTATCACATAGGTACACACATGGCAGTGTGATGTGCTGCCTTCCTTCCCATCACCTATATCTGGCATTTCTCCCCATGCTATCTCTCCCCAACTCCCCACCACCCACTGTCCCTCCCCTATTTTGCCCCGACAGACCCCAGTGTGTGATGCTTCCCTCCCTGTGTCCATGTGTTCTCATTGTTCAACACTCACCTATGAGTGAGAGCATGCGGCGTTTCATTTTCTATTTTTGTGTCAGTTTGCTGAGAATGATGGTTTCCAAGGTTCATGCATGTCCCTACAAAGGACACAAACTCATCGTTTTTGATGGCTGCATAGTATTCCATGGTGTATATGTGCCACATTTTCCCTGTCCAGTCTATCATCGATGGGCATTTGAGTTGGTTCCAGGTCTTTGCTATTGTAAACAGTGCTGCAATGAACATTGGTGTGCATGTGTCCTTATAGCAGAACGATTTATAATCCTTTGGATATATACCCAGTAATGGGATTGCTGGGTCAAATGGAATTTCTAGGTCTAGGTCCTTGAGGAATTGCCACACTGTCTTCCACAATGGTTGAACTAATTTACACTCCCACCAACAGTGTAATTTACAGATTCAATGCTGTCCCCATCAAGCTACCAATGACCTTCTTCACAGAACTGGAAAAAAACACCTTAAACTTCATATGGAACCAAAAGAGAGCCCGCATAGCCAAGTCAATTCTAAGCAAGAAAAACAAAGTGGGAGGCATCACACTACCTGACTTCAAAATATACTACAAGGTTACAGTAATCAAAACAGCATGGTACTGGTATCAAAACAGAGATGTAGACCAATGGAAGAGACCCAGAGGCCTTGGAGACAACACCACACATCTATAACCATCCGATCTTTGACAAACCTGACAAAAACAAGCAATGGGGAAAGGACTCCATGTTTAGTAAATGGTGTTGGGAAAACTGGCTAGCCATGTGAAGAAAGCAGAAACTGGACCCCTTCCTGACACCTTGCACTAAAATTAACTCCAGATGGATTAAAGACTTAAACATAAGACCTAAATAAAATTCCTAGAAGAAAATCTAGGCAAAACCATTCAGGACATAAGCGTAGGCAAGGAGTTATGACCAAAACACCAAAAGCATTGGCAACAAAAGCCAAAATAGACAAATGGGACCTAATCAAACTCCACAGCTTCGGCACAGCAAAAGAAACAGTCATTAGAGTGAATCGGCAATGAAAAGAATGGGAAAAAATTTTTGCAATCTACCCATCTAACAAAGGGCTGATATCCAGAATCTACAATGAACCAAAACAGATTTACAAGAAAAAAAAACAAACAAGCCCTTTCAAAAGTGGGTGAAGGACATGAACAGACACTTTTCAAAAGAAGACGTACCTGAAGCCAACAAACATATGAAAAAATGCTCATCGTCACTAGTCATTAGAGAAATGCAAATCAAAACTACATTGAGATACCATCTCACGCCAGTTAGAATGGTGATCATTAAAAAATCTGGAGACAACAGATGCTGGAGAGGATGTGGAGAAATAATTTTTGTATTTTTAGTAGAGACGGGGTTTCACCATGTTGGCTAGGATGGTCTCGATCTCTTGACCTCATGATCTGCCCATCTTGGCCTCCCAAAGTGCTAGATTATAGGTGTAAGCCACCACGCCCAACCTTCTCCATATTTTTGCTTGTGAAGTTGTTTGGGAATTGTTCTCTAGATGGGTCATAGATTACATAGTAGATCTTAAATTCCATAAGGAAGTGGACTCTGCCCTGCTTTTCTGGCATTTCCTCTTGAGAGTTGTTTTTAGTCAGTGCATACAAAGCAATCCATTTGGAGCTAGTCTTTGAACCAACTTAGTAAAGCATCAATAAACCAGTTAGAAATGTGTTCTCGTTACCATCTAGCAAATATTGGAAATAATAGTACCCACATTTTAGGATGCTGTGAAGTGTCAGTTTAAGGGAGGTTAATCATGATGATTTGGGAGATTTCTCATTGCTTAACATGTCACTCTGTTTTTGACAAAGCAATTATTCCTATTGAACTAATAAATGAGCTAGCTTCAAATGTTGTAGTGGTTGTATATTCTCTCTTCTATTCCAGCTGTATATATTATTTCCACTTCTTTCCCCCATGAAAACTGTGAACTAAATAAAGGCCGTTTAAATGATGTCACAGGACCGTGTCATGGGTTTATAGGGGTGGATGGACAGAACATCATCACATCATTCAGTTGATGGTGGTGGCATTTCTCCCCGGTGCCAGGACAGAAACAGACCCATCAAAAAGCATCTCCAGCAATATTGCTTTTTGGTTGGTGTGTTATCTGAGAACATTTCAAAGCCCACAAGCTGGAGGAAGAAATGCTTTCTTTTTTATGGGTTAAGGGGAGTGAGAGAGCAGTTGAAGACTTGATATTAATAGTTATATCTTCATGAATTGAACCTTGCAAACTGATATCTTTTTACTCAGCAAAAACTATTAATAATAGGATGCAGAGTGGGTTTAATGCAAAACTACAGTGACTTTTGGGATGGAAGCACTAACCTTGAAAAGTTTTACAAGAATGTACTTTGATTGGATGAAGTTCTCTGTTTTATTTCACCCCTGAATTTGTTTCTAAATAATTTTCCAGCGGGAAATATCTCTTCACTCCCTCTATTCTCAGAGGGTTTCTAATATATCACTCCATTGTAATGCCTTTGTTCATAGTCAGCTGATTGCCATTTAAATATAGTGGGGAACCGTGTCTGTAAATTGAAATGTAGGTATTGTACTAGAAGATTTCAATGCCAGTAGTCAATATGAATTATTTGAGGCAATTGATCAAGTACATACGTCCACTTCTAAGTGTGAACAAAAGTTCTGAGAAGGAATTTAGAGGAAAGAGATTTTATTCTGGTAAACAGTTTGCAAACTGGGAAGAAACAGTCCTCAGCTTAAACTGAAGAGAACAAATGCCGGGTTTGTTTGGCTTTTATAGAGGAAGTTCCCATTTAGGTTTTCAGTCAGGTCCTCTTGTGAAAACTTGCTTAGTTCTGATTGGTTGATGCAGGCCACAGCCTCTTGTTTGATTCAGGTAACATGGGCAAGAACAGTTAGTTATGAAAGTTCCAAAGTTAAGCAGATGTATGGCTTTTCTGGGAACTCACAGTATATGTGTAGTCTCTAGTTAGCAAATGGCCACTTGGCTCTATTTTAAATTTAGGCCCAGTTTGCAATTCAAGATTCATCTTGAGAAACTGACTTCTTCAGGTTCACACAGCCATCTCCTTCTTATAGTATATGGTAAGGAAATGTAAATTAATTTGAAGGTCATGTAAATCTCATGAACATCAATACTTTTTCATATTTTTAATAAAGAAGGAGCAGGGAAGAAAATGTGGGGATCATGCCTGCATTGTCTTATCTTTTTCTTTTCATCTTGAGGTTCTCCTTAAAGTAAGAAATAGGAAGTAGCGAGGAGGCAGTGGGAATAGTAAACTGTTTTGGGAGAAACTGATGGATCTAAACTAAATCTTCACTTGGGGAGTGGCAATCACCAGTGACTTTCACAATCACCAGTTCCACACAGATCTCCAGGGAGAGTTGAAAAACTTACAAAGATACATTAAAATTCCCTTCCTTGCTTGCCTCCCTTCCTCCCTTCCTTCCTCCCTTCCTCCCTCCCTCCCTCCCTCCCTTTCTTTCTTTCCTATCCTCCCTCCTTCTCTCCCTTTCTCCTCCTTCCCTACCTCTTTTTCTTCCTTTCCTCCCTGCCTCCTTGTTTCCCTCCTTCCTTTCTTTCCTCTTGCTTCCTTTCTTCTCCTTCTCTCCCTTCCCCCTTCTCTTCTTGCTATCTTGTTAATGCTTCCTTCCCTGGCATTTTCTCAGTTTAACATATTGTAGGGCTCATTTGGGGGAAAATTTGTCAGCTAGGCCCTCACCTTTCTGGGTTAGTCCTTTTCTCTCATTTTCCTTATCCTCTTCGATCTAATTTTCTAAGGAGGGAGATCACTTGAATTAACAATGCGGCACTCCTCCCACCTCACTTTTGGGATTTAATAGGTCCCCGCATGGAGCTGCTAATTCCATGGAGTATGCATCTCACTTGGCACAGAAGATCCCCTAAATTGTGACCTATCAAATAATGAGTTTTCCTGTGATCAAGAATGTAAAACCTGCTAGAAAAATTAATATGTTCATCAAAGTTAACTATTATTGAAATGTATTCTTAGCTGCATGATTGTCTTCTTGTACCATGATTTGCTGGATGTAGACTACAGTTTTTCTTCATTTATCCCCTCTAGTGATTATCATCAACATTTGGTTTAAAGCATAGTTTCACAAATGTTTGCTTTTAAAATTCCTCAGTGTTTAAGGAGTTCTTACTGAATGGTGTTGCTAGACTTTTTGTAGCTGAGTAATCTTTTTTCCTTACTAACTCATATTGGTAAATTTGTTCACAAAAGTAGAAATATTGCTCATCTGTAATAAACATCTCTGAGAGTCACAGCCATCACTAAAGCAGTGCACTTTCATGGAGATTATTCTCTTTTCAGTGTTGCTGACCTTTTGCTTCTTAATTAGTTGCTATAGTGATGATCTGAGCTCTGCTTAATAGAGCTTTACAAAAATGAAGATGATCAATAAGCTTCTTAATGCTGTTATTTATATAGATAGTTTCTAATAACACATATCAAAATAAAATTTAGTCATGTAAATGTATTCAACAGTGGAATTGTATATTTAAAACCACATTTAAATAGATGTTTATGTAAGATACAGGAGATTAAATGCATTCTGTGGCTTTTTAAAAAAATTGGAATACCTTTGTGCAGACATAAAAATATAGAGACAGTTTGGAAGATCATTGGGAAATACACAATAAAATCATTTTTTAGCAGCAAACTTTAGAGGTTGGAAGTAACATGGCTGATGATTACTAAAGCAAAGCCAAGTCAGAGAATTCTTTTAATACCTATTCTAAGAACACTCATTCTAGGCCAACTTCTCCTCATATGCACCTGTACAACTACTAATAATTTCAGAGGAATTCTGAAACACTCAGGAGAAGAAAAGCTGGTAATCAGTGAAAAGTAGCAGAACAGCATGGATTATGTTCATTTCTGAAGTTCACTTAACAATTTTAAATCTTTTACTTACTGATAGTAGATAGACTACTATCTTTGGCATTATGGTGAAATCTCTAAAAACACATTTGTGAGGAATTTGATTCTTTTTTCCTTCAGAATTAAATAATATTTGTTTTCAAATGATAGTCATGCATTTTTTGACACATTGTAGGTAAAATGCAAGAACATCTAATGTATTGTGCTCTCTAGCATTGTTAGTGCAAAGGAGGACATCTGGCGAATGGCAAAACTATCAAGGCCATTATCATTGCCATTTGTTGAGATACTAAGGTGCAGGTGTCCAGCTATTGCTTTCCAAGCATGACCTCCCATCGTTTTTCTGGCCGATGGAGAATCAGCTGGGGAGGCAGTTTGCCAAAGGTTCACAGCAAGAAGATGGTAGCCCAGAGGTGAAGCTGGGTTTCTCTCTCTCTCTCGAACCTGGATTTCTCTCCTTCTCCTTGATGTTTGAGAACCTAAGTCTCCTCAATTCTGCTCCCATATTCTATCAAATACACTCTAAGATTTATTAAAAACAAAACACTGTAGTAGTAGGACAAGGGGATGGAATGGATTGATGCAGAGGCTATCTTTAGTCAATGAAAAGGAAATGAACAATGTGTCAGTTTCAAGTGTCAAAATAACTTCTTTCAAACACACAGGAAATTATCTGTCATCATAGATTTTTCATGTATCACTTTTTTTCTAAATTAAAAAAAGATTTCTTAAATGCAAGATGAAGTTTAAGCAAAAAAATTGGCTTCATGTGTTTTTAAAATTAGAATCACAAATTTAATTATATCCTTATGTTACTTGGTTTCAATGATCACATTTATTTTTTCTAAAATGAAAAGTCTTGTCTCTTATGGGAATACCACTAGTAGAACTTTTAGTAATTCTGTCATTTAAGAACTATTTGCTGATCATCTACTATGTGTCAGGCATCATTGTAAACACTGGACATATGGCTGGGAACAACGCAGGCAAACTTCTTCCTCTCCCGAAGCTCGTGACCTCTGGAGGGAATTGGGCAATAAATAAATGAGTATATGTGTCAAGTGGCGATTAGAGCTAGGAATTAAAATCAAGCAGGACAAGGGTCTAGAGAGTGAACAGGGAAATAAGTGCTATTTTAGGTAAGGTTGTCACTCAACATCCTGGTCTCCCAACTGGCTTCTTGCTTTAGGTTTCTAATTGGCCTGTTCACTTTTATTCTTGCTTCTCTAGTGTCTATTCACACAGTGGCCACTTAGAATAAAAGTTAGATCATATTTCTGTCCTACCGAAACCCTGAAACAACTTCTTAGAATAAAATTCACAGTCCTTTTCTTAATCCTTTTCATCCCACCATCACTCCCTCTCTCTTCTTTGCTTCTTTTTTTTTCATAGTGCTATTATTTCTTGCTTTTGTGTTAAACATCTGTGTCATAGATGTATGAGAACATATATGATTCAAGAACAGGGATTTGGGCTCTTTCCTCACCATTGTATCTCCAGCACCTGGAATAGCGACAACACATTGCAAGAGCCCAATAATTATTTTGGCATGAAAGAATCAATGTACCTGCATTAAAAGTTGACTGCAATGGTTAGGAATGGTGGCTTACACCTGTAATCCCAGCACTTTGGGAGGCCGAGGTGGGTGGGTCACCTGAGGTCAGGAGTTCGAGGCTATCCTGGCCAACATTGTGAAACCCTGTCTATAGAAAAATACAAAAATTAGCCGGGCATGGTGGCAGGCACCTGTAGTCCCAGTTACTCAGGAGGCTGAGGCAGGAGAATTGCCTGAACCTGGGAGGTGGTAGTTGCAGTGAGCCCAGATCGCCCCACTGCACTCCAGCCCTGGGTGATAGAGTGAGACTCCATCTCAAAATAATAATAATAATAATTAATAAAATGTCCTGCTGAATAATGGAGGGAAAATAGTAGACAGAAAAGAGTCAAATGCTTCAGAGATCCTAAAAACAGATCCCATGTGCTAGTTTCCATTATCCTAATCATATTGCTAATTGTCACGTGCCATAACCATTCCTAGCTGCAGCCTAATATCATTTTCCTTTCTCCATCTTTGCTGATACCACAGAGACTCTTTATCAATGAATATAAGTGCATACTGTGTAGGTGCATATTCTGGATGTGAAATTTTGGTGATTCCAATTCCAAAAATACTTAAAATGTGTTGATTTATGATCATGTTTTTTCTTCTTTAAACTGTAGCATCACCAAATGCCCCAAAACTTGGACCCATGGAGCTGGCCATCATTATTACTGTGCCTGTTTGCCTCCTGTCCATAGCTGTGATGCTGACAATATGGGCATGCCAGGGTCGACAGTGCTCCTACAGGAAGAAAAAGAGACCGAATGTGGAGGAACCATTTTCTGAGTGCAACCTGGTAAATGCTGGAAAAACCCTAAAAGATCTGATTTATGATGTGACTGCCTCTGGCTCTGGCTCTGGTATGTGACCGTTGTCCATTTTTTCATAAGACAACTCTTTATTTAAAATAAAAACATTTTAACCAAAATGGCCCAAAATGATATTTTAATAAATGATATAATAATGATATTATGCATTTCATCTTGAAAGGATACATGGTGAGCTCTGGTATAGGAACTCCTTTTAGTATTTGATGAAGAGAAAAACCATTGTGGCCTATAGAATTAAGTCTTCTCAAGTTGCTTTTTGTAGCTTTAGGTGTTCAGATTCTTATGTTCACTTTCCTTCAGAATTTATTTCTGAAGTAAGAAAGCAGTTTCCCTTCTCTCCTCCCTCCCTCCCTCTGTTATGATTACTAACAATCACTATTGCTTTCTTGGTAATGTTTTATGGACACAAAAATGTTAGGGTTCTAGTATTTAAGGTGTTGAGTTCTGAGGGAAAGATGGTTATACAAAGTGTGTTCTTTGATCAATTTTGCTTATGGTTATAAAGATTTTCAGAATCTGTAGATACCCCCTGGGATGTATGTGAAGTTAACAGGGAACTCATCTGTTCTTAAAGCAAAGAAACAGAAGATTAAAGAGAGCAGCTCAGCATTGCTGTGCTAGCTTTTGCTGGTTATGGTGACATGACGTTAATAACTCTCTTCCTCTTTAATGGAACTCCAGAACCCCTGGTAAAGCATTCAGAGTACCAGCCTGTATTATAGTATTATAGCCTAAATGAGCCTTTCTCACAACACAATGCATTTGAAGGGTTTTTTTTTTTTTTGACATGAGGTGGGGTGAGTGGGTGGTGGTGTGGGTGGGGCAGTTTTTCCCCAGAGTAACAAACTTCCTAAAATGGTAGGGGATTCCCTACTTTCATATATGTATCCACAAATCCTCCCAGCTTGTGGTTTACAGAAATATGAACAAGAGTGACCATAGGTGAGCCACTTCAGAAGCCCCTGCATTTCTTCTTGTTTTGGAAGAATCATTATATAGCCCAACTTTTTTTTTTTTTTTTTTTTTGCGTTTTAGGTTTGGTGGTACATGTGAAGAACATGCAAGATTGTTGCATAGGTACACACATGGCAGTGTGGTTTGCTGCCTTCCTTCCCCTCACCTGTATCTATCATTTCTCCCCATGTTATAGCCCAACGTTTTGAAGAACTCCCTTGCCAATGTCTTTCAGGAAAATCCAAGCAGGCACAATTAACAGATGTAGGCAACAGAGGGGTGATAACGTCTCTATGTGCATCCGTAGTTAGCAGGAAGCAGCTTTGGATTCATCAGAAAAGAAAAGCATAATCGAACCCAGATAGTTTGCTCCTTCTGGGACAAAATCACCTGCCCTCCCACTGATGAAGTCTAAATGTTTACACCCTCACTGTATACATTAGGTAGCGTCTTTCAAAGGAAGAATAGTAGTAAGAAAACCCCCAAACTGCAAAGTTTTAAAAACTGGAATCCAAATTAAATTATTGGCTAGAAGACTGCCTTCTCTCCCTCCTTTCCTCCCTTTCCCCTTTTCCCCCTCCCTTTCTGCCTGTAGGGTTTTGTGACTAATTGTTGAGATCCATAACAGCAGATTTATAGTCTGCTCTTATTTAGCTTGTGCTTATATGTTCATGTGGGAACATATGAATGAACAGTGACTCATTTTAGGTGCGTGGACCAAAGTTCTCACGAGCTATGGGCTCATTGCTATGAGGGTTCCCTAGCTGTCTAAGTACAACAACAATAACTAAATGTGACTTTTCAGAATAAATGTAGGCTGTATCCTCTTTAACTATTTTTCCTTTGATCTGAAGAGTAATAAATATCTATTGTGGAAATTAAGAAAATGTAGAAAATTAGAAAGAAGACTATCATAACTCACCCAGTTTCACTAAATGACCATCATAACGTTTAGCATATTTCCTTTTCAGTCTTATTTTCTGTGCATATTTTGAATAGCTAGGTACACTTATTTATAAGAATAAAATGTACTGTGCTGTTTTCATTCAATAGTATAGCAAAAGTATTTTTTATGTTATTAAATACCTTTTCATAAGCATCATAATTATTATTGGCTCTAAGTAAGCCATGTAATATGTAATATGTGCATGTAATATGCTAGATACAGTGCTAGATGCTTAATTTGCTTATTAATTCTCATATCATCTCTATGATATGGATAATATTTATTGTTCCCAGTTTTTCAGATGAAGGAGCTAAAGCTCAGACAGGTGAAACAGCTTGCCCATGATTACCAACCAGGTGGCAGAGCTGAAATTTGAACGCATGTCTTTCTTATCTGTGCTCTTAATCTCTGCACTTTATTTCACAATTATTCCATTACCTGACACTTTTCCTTATTTTTTCCTGTTACTAATAATGAGGTATTAAAACATCTTGACATAAATTTTTCTACATTTCGCATTACGTATTTGCAACAGAATTCTAGAGGAAGAGTTAGGAGTTCAAAGAATATAAGCATTATACATACACTCTGGATATATTTTCTTTGAAAAGTTTTTTTGTTCCACAGAAAATTTTCATTTGATTATCTTCTTTGACTATATCTTGCTTTTAGTGCAATATCATTATCTCACTTGATCATTGCATTTGATTCTTCACTTTCCAATTTTAGCTGGGTTTTGAAAAAATTCACAAAGAATTATTTTGCTCTTCCAGTTGTACCAGGAACCATACATTTTATTTTAGAGGCTAACACGGTTTTTTTTTTTTTTTTTTTTTTTTTTTTGCTTTTACTCTTGTGTACTTAGTAACCTGACTGACTTTGATGGACAAATGAAGGAGATTTGCAGCAATTCTTGGAAATCAGATATCTGCAGCAGCAGGATATGTTTAAAAAATGTTTACTTGTGAATATGAGAAGACAAATTCATATTCATAATTTCAAGTATTTTTTCAGCATGCTTTGACATTAAATAAGTTTGCTATAATGGTACTTATTTTTTCAAAATAGATAAAATCATTAAAGAATTTAAATGTTTGCTTTTTTATCTAAAACCAGTGATAATTATGAGAGTTATTTTCTGGTATTTGTGTTTAATAATCAATTCTCTCTTTTCTTTGGTTAGGTCTACCTCTGTTGGTTCAAAGGACAATTGCAAGGACGATTGTACTTCAGGAAATAGTAGGAAAAGGTAGATTTGGTGAGGTGTGGCATGGAAGATGGTGTGGGGAAGACGTGGCTGTGAAAATATTCTCCTCCAGAGATGAAAGATCTTGGTTTCGTGAGGCAGAAATTTACCAGACGGTCATGCTACGACATGAAAACATCCTTGGTTTCATTGCTGCTGACAACAAAGGTATTTCCAATGTAACTGGGTTCAGCAAGTAAAAAAATGTCTATTATCAGATGAGAAAAAAAATAAAATTCATCTTTTTTAATAAAGTCTATATGAAAGTCTAATTTATATAAAATCCTTTCTTCTTTCCCACAGATAAATGTATATAACATACAATGAAGCAGGGCAAATGAGTGATAGAAAATCATAATGTCCAGACAGCCAGGGAAGTGCTTAAAATGTTTGCTATTTGGTGCAGGAACCAACTAATCAGAACAGAAGCCTCAACTGGAACAGAATCCTGGAGAATGCTGCCATGCTATGTTTTATCCCTTTAGTTACTGCTTGGTCATGAAGAGATCTGGAGGCATCTGGGTGTCTAGGGCAAAGGAGTATCACTGGGAATTTGGGAGCTTTTTTTTTTTTGTTGTTGTTGTTTGTTTGTTTGTTGAGACAGAACCTCCCTGTGTCGCCCAGGCTGGAGTGCAGTAGTCCAATCTCGGCTCACTGCAACCTCCGCCTCTTGGGTTCAAGCAATTCTCCCGCCTCAGCCTCCCAAGTAGCTGGGACTACAGGCGCCTGCCCCTATGCATGGCTAATTTTTGTAATTTTAGTACAGATGGGATTTCACTATGTTGGCCAGGCTGGTCTTAAACTCCTGAGTTCAAGTGATCTCCCCACCTCACCATCCCAAAGTGCTGGGATTTCAAGCTTGAGCCACCGCTCCCGGCCTGGGAGTTTTGAATAACAGCTATTTAACAAGAAGGATGGAAATATTTCAATATTTTAGTAACCAATACAGACATACCAATGAATACTAGCTGAATGCGCAACTTTGCTAGTGCTATATTTTTCATTCCTATAACAGGCTGCATCTAAATTTTCTGATTATCTCTTTTGCTTGTATCAGAATGGTGGTAAGCAAGACAATTTTAGTGAAATTTTTTATTAATGTTACTTTGAGCACGATTTGTATCTTGAGGCCAACATTAACAGTGCCAAGCAGTGTTTGTTATTTTTTGAGTTTCATGGAGCAAGTCAGAGCATCAGCTTTCTGATATTTAAAATAAGTACTCATAAAATATTGTATCTGTGCTTATGTAATCACAGATTGGATATAGAATTTGTAGATTATGCTTTTTCTCTTCTTTTTACAAAATTCATTTAACTGTTCATAAGTGCCCCTAATGGGTAACAAAAGTGAGGAAAACTTGATTCAGTCAACTTTTAAACTTTAACTCCAGTTAGTAATACTCATGAAGCACTTTGGTGGAGTCGAGATTGTAACCCCAATCAAAAAAAGGGTTAATACAAATTATCTATGGATGTCAGGGTTCCACCAAAGCCTGTGAAAATTAAGAACTTATAGTTAATTTTATCTAATATAAACTTAATTATAAAAGTATTCATTTTAATTGCATGGAAAAAGAGAGGCTTAGCATTTAGCATACATTTTGGCCATAATTATGTTTGTTGATGATTTGTCATTTCTGATTTTGCTAAGGAGAAAAGTGGTAAAGGCAAGAGGGCTAACAAAAGAAGTTTTTTCCAAATTTGTAACTACATATACTTTGAAACTATATCCAGATCATTGAGTATGAGACAGTTCTCATTTAGCCATTAAGAATGTTTTCTTTTCTCTCCTAATCTTGAGCTGAACAGCCTACTGGTTGGATTGATCAGCAATGCTGTCAAAACAGTTATCACTGTACATGGATCATCTTCATGGGCTAATTTAACATGTTTATTGGATTATAATAGAGTATGTATTGGCCAGGCATGGTGGCTCACACCTGTAATCCCAGCACTTTGGGAGTCCAAGGTGGGTGGATCACCTAAGGTCAGGAGTTCAAGACAGCCTGGCCAACCTGGTGAAACCCTGTTTCTACTAAAAATACCACCCTCCCCCCAAAAAATTAGCTGGGTGTGGTGGTGGGTGCCTGTAATCCCAGCTACTCAGGAAGCTGAGACAAGAGAATTGCTTGGACCTGGGAAGCAGAGGTTGTGGTAAACCGAGATTACACCACTGTACTCCAGCTTAAGTGACAGAGTAACATACCGTCTCAAAAAATAAAAAAAATAATAATAATATTCACAAGAGAGATTATCCTGGGTTTTCTCTTCTTGAGTTCAACTGGTCTACCTCTATCGTCTTCTAACTTGTCAGTGGCTTTTTGCATGATTCCAAATGATCTCTAACAACACTTTCATTTTTTAATTCCTTTACCTTTTGCAACATTTACAGTTTCACTCTTTAGTCAACTGTCAGACAAAAGCATTGATATGAGAGGACAAGATAGCAACTGGTGTCAATCAGGGAGAGAGGTGTGAGAACGGGTTATTTTTATATGTTGTATGTTAATGAGCTTTACCATGTTGACTTTTAAATTCCTAGGAAATTTTATCACTACCCAGATTTGGAAATTAAATAAAGAGCTCTTGTACATAAAGCATCTGGCCAGATAGGTCCTTAGCAAATGTTCATTATAGATCTTTTCACTGATTGTCAGTACTGGTCAGGACTGCCCAGGGTTGCAGTAGACATATTATTTCCAGAGCTAAAGCTTACTCTACTAACATGTAGAAAAGTTTTAGGGTAATTTCTAAAAGTCTTTTATAAACTGGATTAGGTTTTGGCTAAATTATGAGGTGGATTATTTGAAAATGTCTAGTGATTGTGTTTGGCTCTTACTATAAGCTTTTGGGGAAAATAACCAACTTTATATTTTGAAAGGTGAATAACGTCAACATTTTTAGAATGTTAGAGCCTTTATGATAGAAATAATATAGAAATAATACTTTGCATAAATTTGTATTTCTTATGTTTATTGGTACAATTTTTCTTAAAAGCTCAGAGTAATTTATAACACAACACTGAGCCTAAATTCACCTCTCAGTAGTTTCTCCTATAATGTGGTTACTATTGCCATCGGGTATTGATATAGAGGAAATAAGAAAGGAGTTGTTCAGTTGTTAGAATCAGTCACAACCTCACAACTTTCTTTTTATATGGTGGGCACATATAACAGGTTCCAACATATCAGTATCTTCAGATATTCATTGAGAATTTTTTACTAACTTGGACTGTAAGCATTACCACTGAAGCAATTAACTTTTCTGTGTTAACAACACAGATTAATTTAAATACTAATATTTGTGAAAAGTTTTTGGCTTCTCAAAAATTATATTTTCTTGTTAGATAATGGAACTTGGACTCAACTTTGGCTGGTATCTGAATATCATGAACAGGGTTCTTTATATGACTATTTGAATAGAAACATAGTGACTGTGGCTGGAATGATCAAGCTGGCACTCTCAATTGCTAGTGGTCTGGCACACCTTCATATGGAGATTGTTGGTACACAAGGTATGTATTTCCTTTTCATTTCTTTCCACTTTGAATATGAGGATAGAAGTACTTAGTTATAATTTATTAGAAATAATTATCAAATGTAAAGAGCCTGGGCACAGTGGCATATACCTGTCATCCTAGCATTTTGGTAACCTTAGATGGGAGGATCACTTGAGGCCAGGAATTTGAGAACAGCCTGGGCAACACAGTGAGATCTCCATCTCTAAAAAAAAAAAAAAAAAAACTGATTGTGGTGGCATGTGCCTTTAGTGCCCATATACTTGGGAGGCTGAGATGGGAGGATAACTTGAGCCTGGAAGGTCCAGGCTGCAGTGAGTTATGACTACACCACTGCACTCTAGTTTAGGTGACAGAGTGAGACCCTATATTGAAAAAACAAAAAAAGTGAAGAAACGCTAAGGGTAATTTAAAAGCTAAAGGTGTTGTCATAATATAGCCAACTGTCATCAGTATGCTATTTTGTATCTTATCCATAACAGTATTTTAAAAAATTTATTCCTAGTGGTTCTATCTTTGCCATTTAGCATATGTACCTGGGAGATCTTGCTTTAGTGGCAGATGTCCTATATCTGGAGAACACAACTAATTTAAATGTTTCCCTTTGATAATTAAAAAAGTAATTGGAAAGTGTAATGTGATTTTGAAAAAAAAATTGTTTATCATGTACTTAAAGACCAAATAGTACCTACTACCTTTTCTGTTTATTGAGTTAAGAAAGTTGGCTCTACAGTCAATTAATCTAGACAGGGCAGTGGTTCTCACATTTGAACTCATGATCCCTTTACACTCCTAAAATTGAGGACTACAAAGGTTTTTGTGTATGTAGCTTATATCTATTACTGTTTACAATATTAGAAATTAAAATTGAGTTTAAAAGTACTTAATTTTCTTAAAATAGCCAATTAAATGTTAACATAAATGACATATTTTAAATATAACAACATTTTTTTTTCCAATACACAAACTGATCTAATGAAAATAGTGGCTTTGTTTTACAATGTTGCAAATCCCTTTAATGTCTGTTTTAATGTCTGGGTTTTCATACCTGTTCTTCATTCCATCTGTTTTCATATATTGTTTTGGTTGAAATATGTGAAGAAAAGGTGATGTCACACAGACACATAGTTAGAAAAGAGTTGCAAGGACCACGGGGGTCTTTTGGCCACAATTGAGAACTGCTGGTGTACAGTAGTACAAGTTTTCAGACTTATTTTGTAAAACAATATTTGCCATGTTCTTCTGAGGACATAGCAGTACTAATTATTTCCTCATCTATTAAAAATATTTATTAGTGATCTAATTAGTCTTCCAGTGCTCTAACCAATAGAGGCATGGTGATGAACAAAATAGTTACTGCCCTCATTCAGTTTACAGTTTAGTTGGGAGAGACAGATTATTCAGCATGTACATAAATAAACAAGATAATTTAGATAGTGACAAGAGTTTGGAAGAAGACTCTTTTTGAATTAGCACACTTTGAGCTAAGTCTTCATGATGATTTCTCTTTGACAGACTCAGTCTTCAGTAAAGAAAAAAATACATGTTTTTCTTATGCTTCATAGGTAAACCTGCTATTGCTCATCGAGACATAAAATCCAAGAATATCTTAGTGAAAAAATGTGAAACTTGTGCCATAGCGGACTTAGGGTTGGCTGTGAAGCATGATTCAATACTGAACACTATTGACATACCTCAGAATCCTAAAGTGGGAACCAAGAGGTAAGCTGACTGACTTGGGTAGCATAGTAAGATGTGAAAGTGCCCAAGAAGCATGAATGTCCTCATGTGTGTGGAGGCGGCTCAGGTCCAAATGGAAAACCACTGGGCCCAAGAAATCCAGAAGTTTTCTCTGGGTCATTGAGAAGTTAGTGGGCACAAGGGTTCCAAAGCAAGGAGAGTTGGCATTTTGGGCCATACAGATTACAGCCATTTAAGTACAGAGTCCAGTGGAGAGAAATGGTGGAAGAGATAGTGATGTATTATTTTTAGAATGCCATTTTCTGAGAATGCATTTTCCTACAGATAAGAAGAAAAGTCAGCAGTATGCAGCTCCTCCAAAGCCTTTATATCCCATACATGAACTGAAACTTAGGGCTAGTTCTACATATTTAGGTTCTATACAACAGACATAGAATCAGTATGTTGAAATAGAGAGGAATCTATTAGTGATCTAGTCTGTCTAATAGATAGATGCAGAATCAATATGTTGAAATAGATACACGGAATATATATCTAATAATGAATTCACTTATGTATTGCTATATTCCCTTACTCTTTAAACATATTATGTAACAATTTATGTATTACCATACTTTTACTTATCATTAAGTCTGCCAAATTGATATGAATTAAGATAATATGAGTTTGGATACAATTCCCACTTTCAAGGAATAGAATCTCTGAAGATTAAGAATGAGCATGAAGCTAACAACATATACCACACATGTATCAGGTCAGGCCTATTAAGATTGGGATTTCTAGTGTTTCTCTTGTTGTAGCCAGCCTGTGGCCATATGGACAGCCTACTTCAATTCTTTTTACTTGATTTTCAGGCTCTACATTACTTTGGCAAAATTCCAGGTTCTTGATCTTGAAATCAGAAGCAACCAAAATATTTTCTTGGAGTTGTTAGAGGCCCTTGAGAGTAGAGAAATTCTAAGCTGCTATAGTTGGCCTTCAAGCCATATTTGAGATTCCAGGACAGTTCCTGTGAGTGCCTCTCATGATCTGCTGGAGACTTTGAGGCCCCAGGAACACTTCCAGGCAGTTTATTCACACTGGGCAGCCCTAAGGGACTTCTCTCCTTTTCCCTGTACAAGAAAAGCCTTACCTCGCCCATCTGACCATCCCTATATCAGGAACCTTCAGGGAAACCTTGGATGCTAGCTTCCTTCAAAGGATTTAACACTCTTGCAAGAACTTGGGAGGGTATTGCATTCTTACTTCACTGTTCTGGGAAATCTTCAAAATCTCCCTACTACAGCAAGGCTCAGGTCCACAGACTATAGATTTCTCACACTGACTCTTGTTCCAACATGGCTATAATTTTTTTGAGTCCATGTAAAATAAAATTGTTCAGTGAGAGAGAGTATGGGTGGAGTGCTGCTGAGCACAGTTGGAGGTTTGGGCCCACCCAGATGAATAAAACATATTCTGCCCTCAGGGAGCTTTCCCTGGCAACAAACTACTGGTGGCAACTGAGTGCCATCTCTCCTGTTGAGTGCTTTGCTCATTGAGTGTCCCTCCAACTCACAGTTTCCAAGCAGTAGACTCCTGGCACACCTGCTTTAACACTGAGTGGAATGACCTCTAGTTCTATTTAAAATGTTTTTTTTAGGCCGAGCTCAGTGGCTCACGCCTGTAAACCCAGCACTTTGGGAGGCTAAGGTGGGCAGATCACGAGGTCAGGAGATCGCGACCATCTTGGCCAACATTGGTGAAACCCCATCTCTACTAAAATACAAAAATTAGCTGGGCATGTTGGTGTGTGCTTATAGTCCCAGCTACTCGAGAGGCTGAGGCAGGAGAATCGATTGAACCTGGGAGGCGGAGGTTACAGTGAGCTAAGATCCTGCCACTGCACTCCAGCCTGGCAACAGAGTGAGACTCCATCTCAAATTAAAAAAAAAAAAGATTTTTAAAATCGATGGTTGAATCAACGTCTTTAATTTTTTCTATTATAGTGCCTCAAATCTATCTTTTAAAATGGCATGAACTATCTTAATTTCTTAAGATTGTTTTACTGAACTGCTATAAAGTCATACACAGAATCTGAAATGTGCATGTTTTTGAAGGTATATGGCTCCTGAAATGCTTGATGATACAATGAATGTGCATATCTTTGAGTCCTTCAAACGAGCTGACATCTATTCTGTTGGTCTGGTTTACTGGGAAATAGCCCGAAGGTGTTCAGTCAGAGGTAAAATTTTGGAAATATCCTTTGTGTTTGCCTTTCCTTGATAATCTGAATACAATATGTAATATTTTATCTTGTTTCCCCAAGCACTATATTGAATCTTTTTTTCAGGTATTTAAGAGAATACCTTTTAGTGATATCTTTCCAGAGGCAAATGTGGGACATCTTGCATATAATGGAGATTTTATATTGTGATTACTGCCTAGTGGGGTGACAGTTCTCCTGATAATTGTTTCCATATGACACTTTATGAAGCACTTGAAAATTATTTTATTTGAGTTTGTAAACAGTTAGCTGGTATTCCTAATTATATACCAAAGAAGTCAGATAATTTGCTGAGGCCACAGGACTTGAAGGGTTCAGTTTATTAAGCTTTTCTTTTCTTCCCTGTGATAAGAGAAATGTTGTGGGGTTGAATAAAGGTGTGGAAAGAAGTGGGCAAAGACAAACTTCCTGCCTTTACTGCTCCCAGCAGTTTAGAACTGAATTGTGTGGCCTGGCATGGTGGCTCATGCCTGTAATCCCAGCACTTTGGGAAGTCAAAGTGGTGGATCACTTGAGGTCGGAAGTTTGAGACCAGCCTGACCAACATGGAGAAACCCTGTCTCTACTAAAAATACAAAATTAGCTGGGTGTAGTGGCACATGCCTGTAATCCCAGCTGAGACTGTGCAGGAGAATTGCTTGAACTTGGGAGGCGGAGGATGCAGTGACCCAAGACCACACCACTGCACTCCAGCCTAGCCAACAAGAGCGAAACTCCATGTCCAAAAAAAAAAAAAAAAAAAAAAAAAAAAAGGAAAAAGAACTTAATGGGAATAATTAGGAAGGGGGGAGCCCTGTAAATATGTCTGATGAAACTGTTGCTTCAATGAAGAAAAAGTTAAATGCTGGTAGAAAATGGTTTAGTTTCTATTTTCAAGTGAGACAGACTTAGGATTGAGCATTGGTTTAGCAGTTGCTTGAATGTCCAACTTCAGGCAAGTTACTTAGTTGACTTTCCTCATCTGTAAAATGAAGGTAATACAAAAACTGACCTCGTGGGCTTTAAGGATTTAATGAATTAATTCCTGTGAAGCTTTTAGTACAGAGCTTGTTCACAGTAAACTTTCAATTAAAGAGCTGTCATTATTAAGCTATTTTCATTTTTTTGCACTTTGTATTGATGTTATTTGCATTACATTAATCTGATTTTTTAAAAACCTTGCAGATTTTATGAAAAGCTTCTAAGGTTAAAATTATGTCTGAATGAGCAAACATACAACTTTTTCTTTTTTATTCATAGATGATGTTGTAAAACATTCAGGGACCTAAAACTTTTTAAATGCAGTAGAATTATAGTGGTGCTGAACATGGATACTAGGGTTTGCATTCCAGATTTGCCACTTATTAGCTCTATGTCTCTGAACAAATTTATAACATTCCGTGCCTCAGTTTCCTCATCTATAAAATAGAAATAATATTGTACCTTCTTTAGTCAGTAGTTTTGAGGACTGATTAGTTAAAACCTGTAAAGGCCTTAGGGCAATGCATGGCAAACAGCAAGATGTCAAACATGTTAATTATTTTTTGTAAAAATTTCATGTCGATATTAGTCTAGATTTGCTTTTAGATTTTTGTCCTTTTCTTCAATTGTAAAAATAGTAATTTAGCAGACATGAGTTAGTTTTCTAGTATTATGGCAAGTCTTACATATTTTAAATTAAAAGCACTGCAGTTAATTAAAAAGATTTTATAAGGAATTTCTTGGAATTTAACCAGTATTCTGATAATTAAGGTCATCTTTATCATTGTCTTTGAGACTCTTTAAATATTAATCTTCATATTGAACTATCCATCTTCAACTACCTTTGAGTTCTCCAGAACATTCTCAGGTTCAGTCGTTCTAAAGTCTAAATCTAAGAAATCCAACGTTAAAAAGATTGCCTAAAAGTTTTCAAAGAGAGAAAGCTGTTTTGTTTTAAAAAAGTTATCTGATGGGAAAATATAGGTACTTCATTCACAAAACAATGACGCTGTACTACAAATTTCATAATCAGAAGAAAGTAGGCATTGCTTTTAAATTGTATAATGGCATTTTAATTGAATAAAAATTTACATAATTTCAATAGAAAAACTATTTTATATATAGAAATGTTATATTAGAAAATTGTTTTATAATAATTTATATACTCATAAAATTTATAGTTATGAAAAATTTTATAAAATTTCATAACTTTATATAACTATTCAACTGAGTGCTTTAAACTTATATCCTTGATTTTATAGTGATGCATTATTTTAATAAACTTGACTTTCCAGTTCCCTGGGGTGTCACTTGTGCCTAGAAAACTTAATTGGTAATATTTGAAATAGACATCTTTATTATTTGCATGTGGAAATATATTATGCAAATTTCTTACAGGAATTGTTGAGGAGTACCAATTGCCTTATTATGACATGGTGCCTTCAGATCCCTCTATAGAGGAAATGAGAAAGGTTGTCTGTGACCAGAAGTTTCGACCAAGTATCCCAAACCAGTGGCAAAGTTGTGAAGTAAGGCTAATATGTTTTTACGTATATTTTTATTATTATATTTTTTGAGGTGAATATCAGGGAGAATTTTCAGAGACCATATAGTTTTTCTTTCTTAGTGTAAGTATCCAATTCATTCTCTATATGTAGGCATATGTGTTTTTATAAATCTTCAGAAGGATCTTTTTTCCCTTTAGTGGTATGCATGCATAATGCTGGGTTATGTGACAGTAACGAATTCTGAAATCTCAGTGACTTTCCACAAGACTTTATTTTTTCTTACAGAAAGTGCTCTGCAGGTTAGGCAACTCTCCATGGCATCTGTTCTTACTGCAGTGACTCAGTAATCACTCTGTTTTGATCCTTGGACACATAGTTTCCAGATCTCTAGGTCAGGTGAAGAGAAAAGCTGGAGGATCACACACTGGCTCTTTAATGCTTCAGCATCAGATGACATGCATCTCTTCCACTCATGGCTCTTACCATAACTTGTCACATGATCCCACCAAACTGTAAGGGGGCTAGGAACTGTGGGGAACACGGGTAGACTCAGTGGGTAGTTAATGTCTCTGCCACACAGAATATTACAATTCCAATCATCTTTATATTCAGTAAGTTATACTTCATCTCAACCTGCTGGAGTTTGAACGTATTCTCTCTTATTAGAAAAGCTCCCTCACAGCAGAGACCGTTGTTATTTATCTTGTCATATCCAGCAAACCAGTATTTAACCATAACAGACTAGAAAAGCAGTAAATGATTATTGCAGTGCTTCTTATGCCTTATGTGAAGGTATTTTTTTTCTAGCTCTTACAAGGACAAAGAGTAGAAGGTGGGGACAAGACTGTAAACCATCTAACTAGTTCCAGAACCATTCTGATACTTTAATCTCCCTCATTTCAGTTATTGCTATTTTTTTTGCCATATTTTAATGTAAAGAATGAGTTTTTTTTAGGTGATGTCTTTTAGTCTGGCTTTGTTTTAGGGAATGTTTTATGTAGTTGCCTTTTTGCCTCATTTTTTTCTGTTCCTTCTTGTTCCCCAATCCTTTTTCTAATTTAATCATGTTTCTCAGCCCTTTTTCTAATTTATGATTCAAAACACAAGATTTGCATTTTGTTATTTTATATTTTGTGTAGAACTCTTACCTACATACTTATTTGAGAAGCAAATTTTGAAGAATTTGTAGTTTAATTGAAATTAAAATTTCTAATAATTTATGTACATGAAACAAAATAAATTTATAGTGTTTAAAGTATAATAGAATGAAAAGTTGTGAATCCACTACCAAGTTTGAAATAGAAAACATTTTTCAATACTTTTGAAGATTTCTTACCCCTCTGAGAGGTTAGTTACTATTATAATCAATTATTTATTTACTCTTTTCTTGCTTTCCTTTAGAATTTCTCTCTCTCTCTCTCTCTCTCTCTCTCTCTCTCTCTCTCTCTATATATATATATATATAGAGAGAGAGAGAGAGAGAGAGAGAGAGGAATATATGTGTATATTCAGAAGAACAATATGTTGTTTACTTTTGCATATTTGTGGAACTAACATGATTGAAACTTACTGTAGATCTCCTTTTCAAAATGTTTTTACTCTCCATTATATATATGTAGCTATAATCTGTCCATTTTCATTACTATATAGTATTCAACACAATAGAAGCATATGTTCTATCTATAAGGTGATGATACAGCATTCTGCTTAATTTTTTAATGCAATGAATTTCAATTATAGATTTTCCAGTGTTAAACCAAACATACATTCTTGGAATAAGCCCAACATAGTCATTTTGGTGTCATCAATTTTGTACACTGCTGACATATGCAATTCTCGTCCAGTACTTCTATCTTGTTTTACATTAATCTCGTGTATTAGATATTGGTCTCATTTTATACTATTATTAATAAGACTTATTCATTTTTATCATTTTCTTTGCTCAACATTCCTTCTTACCTTTCAGATCATTTTATGACTTCCTGATGTGCATCCTTTAAAAGTATTTTATTTTTTTAGAGAAGGCCTAGTGATTGTAAGATTTTTCAGTTTGGGGGCATCCAAAATATCTTTATTTTGTCCTCAATCTTGAACAAATAGTTTGTCTAGCCATAGAAACAGTTATTTTCTCTAAACACCTTAAAATTATTATTCCACTATTATGTGCCTTTCATTATTGCTATCATGAAGTCAGCAAATAATCAATATATTTTTAGTTAATTTATCCTTTCTTTTTGACTGCTTTTAAGAACTTGTCTGTCTTCAGCATTCTGCAGTTTCTCTGATGTCTTTGGTGTAGATGCCTCTTGGTCAGTCTTGCTTGGAATATTTAGACTATTCAAGTCTAGTGGTTTGTGACTTTCCTCAGTTCTAGAAAAGTCTGAGTCATATTTCTTTTATTTATTTATATTATTTTAAAATTTATTTTACTTTAGGTGCATACCATTATCTGGCATTTCTCCCCATGTTATCTCTCCCCACTCTCCCCACCCTTTGCTATCTCTCTGCCCCCCCAGCTGTCCCCAATGTGTGATGCTCCTCTCCCTGAGTCCAGATGTTCTTGTTGTTCAACACCGACCTATGAGTGAGAACATACAGTGTTTGGCTTTCTGTTCTTGTGTCAGTTTGCTGAGAATGATGGTTTCCAGATTCATCCAAGTCCCTACAAAGGACACAAACTTACCATTTTTTTGTGGCTGCATAGTATTCCATGGTTTATATATACCATATTTTCTTTGTCCAGTCTATCATTGATGGACATTTGGGTTGGTTCCAGGTCTTTGCTATTGTACACAGGGCTGCAATGAACATATGTGTGCATGTGTCTTTATAGTAGAACGATTTATAGTTCTTTGGGTATATACCCAGTAGTGGGATTACTGGGTCAAATGGAATTTCTATTTCTAGATCCTTGAGAAATGGCCACACTGTCTTCCACAATGGTTGAACTAATTTACACTCCCACCATTTCTCCACATCCTCTCCAGCATCCGTTGTCTCCAGATTTTTTAATGATCGCCGTTCTAACTGGTGTGAGATGATATCTCAGTGTGGTTTTGATGTGCATTTCTCTAATGACCAGTGATAATGAGCATTTTTTCATATGCTTGTTGGCCTCATATATGTTCTCTTTTGGAAAGTGTCTGTTCATATCCTTTGCCCACTTTTGAATGGGGTTGTTTTTTTCCTGTATATCTGTTTTAGTTTCTTTGTAGATACTGGATATTAGCCCTTTGTCAGATTGGTAGATTGCAAAATTTTTTTCCCATTCTTTTGGTTGCTGATTCACTTCTAATGATGGTTTCATTTGCTGTACAGAAGTTCTGGAGTTTAATTAGATCCCATTTGTCTATCCTAGCTTTTATTGCCATTGCTTTTGGTGTTTTAGTCATGAAGTCTTTGCCTATGCCTATGTCCTGGATGGTTTTGCCTACATTTTCTTCTAGTGTTTTTATGGTGTTAGGTTTTATGTTTAAATCTTTGATCTATTGGAGTTAATTTTAGTGTAAGGTGACAGGTAGGGGTCCAGTTTCTGCTTTCTGCACATGGCTAGCCAGTTTTTCCAACACCATTTATTAAACAGGGAATCCTTTCCCCATTGTTTGTTTTTGCCAGGTTTGTCAAAGATCAGTTGGTTGTAGATTGTGGTGTTTATTCTGCGGTCTCTGTTCTGTTCCATTGGTCTATGTCTCTGTTTTGGTACCAGTACCATGCTGTTTTGATTACTGTAGCCTTGTAGTATAGTTTGAAGTCCAGCAGTGTGATGCCTCTGGCTTTGTTCTTTTTGCTTAGGATTGTCTTGGCAATGTGGGTCTTTTGTGATTCCATATGAAGTTTAAAGTGGTTTTTTTCCAGTTCTGTGAAGAAGGTCATTGGTAGCTTGATGGAGATAGCCTTGAATCCATACACTACTTTGGGCAGTATGGCCGTTTTCATGATATTCCTTCTTCCTAATCATTAGCATGGAATGTTTATCCATCTGTTTGTGTCCTCTCTTACATCCTTTGTTAGTCATATTCCTAGGTATTTTATTGTCTTTGTAGTAATTGTGAATGGGAGTTCACTCTTGGTTTGGCTCTCTTTAAGTCTGTTATTAGTATATAGGAATGCTTGTGATTTCTACCCATTGATTTTGTATCCTGAGACTTTGCTGAAGTTGCTTATCAGTTTGAGAAGATTTTAGGCTGAGATGATGGGGTCTTCTAGATATACAATCATGCCATCTGCAAATAGAGACAGTTTGACTTCCTCCTTTCCTAATTGAATACCCTTTATTTCTTTTTCTTGCCTGATTGCTCTGGCTAGAACTTCCAATACTATGTTAAATAGGAGTGGTGAGAGAGGGCATCATTGTCTAGTGCTTGATTTCAAAGGGAATTCTTCCATCTTTTGCCCATTAAGCATGATATTAGCTGTAGGTTTGTCATATCTAGCTTTTATCATTTTATGATATGTTCCATCAATACCTGGTTTATTGAGAGTTTTTAGCATGAAGGGCTGTTGAATTTTATCGAAGGCCTTCTCTGCATCTATTCAGATAATCATGTGGTTTTTTTCTTTGGTTCCATTTATATGATGGATTACATTTATGGATTTGCGTATGTTGAACCAGCCTTGCATCCCTGGGATGAAGCCTACTTGGTCATGATGGATAAGCTTCTTTATGTGCTGTTGCAATCTGTTTGCCAGTATTTTATTGAAGATTTTTATGTCGATGTTCATCATGGATATTGGCCTGAAGTTTTCATTTTTAGTTGAGTCACTGCCTGGTTTTGGTATCAGGATGATGTTGGTCTCATAAAATGAGTTAGGGAGGATTCCCTCCTTTTGTATTATTTGATACAGTTTCGGAAGAAATAGAACCAGCTCCTCTTTGTACGTCTGGTAGAATTTGGCTGTGAACCCGTCTCGACCTGGACTTTTTTTGGTTGGTAGGCTATTGATTGCTGTCTCTACTTCAGCCCTTGTTATTGGTCTATTCAGGGTTTCAGCTTCCTTCTGGTTTAGTCTTGGTAGAATACAAGGGTCTAGGAATTGTTCATATCTTCCTGATTTACTGGTTTATGTGAGTAGAGCTGTTTGTAGTAATCTCTGATGGTAGTTTTTATATCATTTTTTATTGCATCTATTTGATTCTTCTCTCTTTTCTTTATTAATATGGCTAGCTGTCTATCTTGTTGATCTTCTAAAAAAAAAACAGCTCCTGAATTTATTGATTTTTTTGAAGGGTTTTTTGTGTCTCTGTCTCCTTCAGTTCTGTTCTGATCTTAGTTATTTCTTGTCTTCTGCTAGCTTTTGAGAAATTTTTTGATCCTGCTCCTCCAGCTTTTTCAATTTTGACAATAGGGTGTAGATTTTAGATCTTTCCTCTTTTCTCTGGTGAGCATTTACTGCTATAAATTTCCCTTTTGACACTGCTTTAAAAGTGTCCCAGAGATTCTGGTAAGTTGTGTCTTCATTCTGGTTGGATTCGAAGAATATCTTTATTTCTGTCTTAATTTTGTTGTTTATCCAGTCGACACTCAGAAGCAAGTTCAGTTTCCAAGTGGTTGTGTGGGTTTGAGTGTGTTTTTTGATCCTGAGTTCTAGTCTGATGGCACTGTGGTCTGATAGACAGTTTATGATTTCTGTTCTTTTGCATTTGCAGAAGAGTGATTTGCTTCCAATGATGTGGTCAATTTTAGAATAAGTGCAATGTGGTGCTAAGAAAAATGTATATTCTATGGATTTGGGGTGGAGCATTCTGTATATGTCTATTAGGTCTGCTTGGTCCAGCTCTGCATTCAAGTCCTGGATATCCTTGTTAATTTCCTGTCTCATTGATTTAATATTGACAGTGGAGTGTTAAAGTCTCCCAATATTACTGTGTGGGAGTCTAAATCTCATTTAAGGTCATTAAAAACTTGCCTTATATATCTGGATGCTCCTGTGTTGGGGGGTGTATATATTTAGGATAGTTAGCTCTTTCTGTTGGATTGGATTGATCCTTTTACCATTATGTAGTGTCCTTCTTTGTCTCTTTCAATCTTTGTTGGTTTGCAGTCCATTTTATCGGAGACTAGGATTGCAACCCCTGCTTTTTTTTGTTCTCCATTTGCTTGGTAAATCTTCCATCCCTTTATTTTGAGCCTATGTGTATCTTTGTATGTGAGATGGGTTTCTTGAATACAGCACACCAATGGGTTCTGACTTTTTATCCAGTTTGCCCATCTGTGTCTTTTGATTGGGGCATTTAGGCCATTTACATTCAATGTTAATGTTGTTATGTGTCAATTTGATCCTGCCATTTTGTTGCTGGCTGGTTTTATTTCCCATTAGTTGACTCATTTTCTTCATTGAATTTTTGGTCTTTGCTTTTGCAGTGACTGGTACTTGTTTCTTTCCGTGCTTAGTGTTTCAGGAGCTCTTGCAGGGCAGGTCTGGTGGTGACAAAATCTCTCAATAATTGCTTGTCCCTAAAGGATTTTATTTCTCCTTCACTTACGAAGCTTAGTTTGGCTGGATATGAGATTCTGGATTGAAAGTTCTTTTCTTTAAGGATGCTGAATATTGGCCACCACTCTCTTCTGGCTTGTAGGGTTTCTGCTGAGATATCTACTGTGAGTCTGATGGGCTTCCCTTTGTGGATAACCTGACCTTTCTCTCTGGCTGCCCTTAGTATTTTTTCATTTCAACCCTGGTGAATCTGATGATTATGTGCCTTGGGATTGCTCTTCTTGAGGAATATCTTTGTGGAGGTCTCTGTATTTCTTGAATTTGAAATTTGGACTGGCTTGCTAGGCTTGGGAAGTTCTCCTGGATAATATACTGGAGCGTGTATTCCAGCTTGATTCATTCTCCCCATCATATTCAGGTACACCAATCAAGCCTAGTTTAGTTTTTTTCACATAATCCCATATTTCTTGGAGGCTTTGTTCATTTCTTTTCACTCTTTTTTCTCGTCTTGCCTTCTCTTTTAATTTCATTGAGTTGATCTTTAATCTCTGATACCCTTTCTTCTGCTTGATCGATTTGGCTATTAAAACTTGTGTTTGCTTCACATAGTTCTCATGCTTTGTTTTTCCATTCCAAGTCGTTTATCTTCTTCTCTAAGCTGATTATTATAGTTAGCATTTCGTCTAACCCTTTTTCAAGGTTTTTGGTTTCTTTGCATTGAGTTAGAACGTATTGTTCCTTTAGCTCATAAAAGTTTGTTATTATCCACCTTCTGAAGCCTGTTTCTGTCAATTCATCATACTCCTGGGTCAAGTTGTGATCCTGTGTTGTTGAAGAACTGTGATCCTTTGAAGGAGAAGAGATGTTCTGGTCTTTGATGGTTTCATCTTTTTTTGTGCTTTTCCCCATCTTTGTGGATTTACCTGGCTGTGGTGTCAGAGAGCTGCTTAATGAGGTCACTTATCTGCTTGTGGGGGCACTACTGGATTTCTAGGGACTCCTTCAGATTACTAGGGAAGTTTCCTGTGTCTTTTTTGTTTATACCAGGAGATTAAACCTGCTTCTTCTGCTGACCTGCAAGGTGCTGCTGGGTTGTCAAGAATGCTGTCCCATTGCTACATAGGCTTACTGTGTTTTTTGTTAAAACATATAGTCCAGGCCAGGCACGGTGGCTCAAGCCTGTAATCCCAGCACTTTGGGAGGCCGAGGCGGGTGGATCACGAGGTCAAGAGATCGAGACCATCCCGGTCAACATAGTGAAATCCCATCTCTACTAAAAATACAAAAAATTAGCTGGGCATGGTGGTGCGTGTCTGTAATCCCAGCTACTCAGGAGGTTGAGGCAGGAGAATTGCCTGAACCCAGGAGGCGGAGGTTGCGGTGAACAAGATCGCGCCATTGCACTCCAGCCTGGGTAACAAGAGCGAAACTCTGTCTCAAGAACAAAAACAAAAACAAAAACAAAAACAAAAAAACCAAAAACATATAGCCCAGTTCCACCCCTCTAGTGGTGGGTTGTGCCCTTCCTCCACTGGGCTGGATCATTCAGGGTTCATCTCAGACTGTGGCACTGGCTGCGCAACCTACTAGAGTCAGAGCTTCAGCCCTCTGGGGTTTGTGGTAGAGGGTAGGGACCCACCCAGCTGCACTCCACCGTCTCCCCCTTTCAGCTTCCTGTCTCTCCGGTCATGGGGTAGGGGCCTGCCCAACTGCTCCTGCTTACAGCTCCCTCTCTCTCCAGGAAGGGGGAGGGGGCAATAGCTCAGTCTGCAGGCTCTTATTCAACCCCATGGTTGTAATTCCCAGCGCTTGGCTGGCAAGAATTCCCTGTTCTGTGTATTGCTGAGGCTTTGGGGGAAGTGCTGTATATGGACTGAGGGCCAGAGGTGGAGCCTCCAACTTGCCTGTCAGATGCACTTTCTGGGTGAAGCAGCACCCCTCCCTGCCTCAATCCGCCCTGAGTGGGCTTTGCTTACCATCAGATCAGACCCATTGAAACGCACCTGATACCTTGGTTGGAGCTAGGAGATCTCTGGATTTCCGTGTCCCTCTCACTGGATGTTGTGTGCTGGAGTTGTGTCTAATCGGCCATCTTGGATCGGATCTGATCCATATTTCTTCAAACAGTTTTCCTCTCATTGTTTCTATTGCTTACTTTTGGAGAATTCAACAGATGCATGTAAAACCTTTCGTTACTATTTGGTTGTTTTTTATTCACTCATATTTTCTATATTTGTGTCTTTATGATGTATCTTTCAAGATTTATTTTTCATTTCTTTAATTCTACCTTCATATAAGTCTAATTTACCATTTGACTCATCTATTGAGTTTTCTACTTTATTATTATTATTTTTTTTTGAGACAGAGTCTCGCTCTGTCACCCACCCTGGAGTGTAGTGGCATGATCTTATCTCTGCCTCCTGGATTCAAGCAATTCTCCTGCCTCAGCCTCTGGAGAAGCTGAGATTACAGGGGTGCACCACCACATCTGGCTAATTTTTGTATTTTTAGAAGAGACAGGATTTCACCATGTTGGCCAGGATGGTCTCAAACTCATGACTTCAGGTGATCTACCCACCTTCGCTTCCCAAAGTGTTGGGATTATATGTATGAGCCACCACACCTGGCCAATTGTTATATTTTTGATATCAAGATGTTTCATTGGTACATTTTCATTTTTAAAAATATTCTTGGTACCTGTCCAGCAGCTCTGAACGGAACAATGGAGCTCACAGCTAAGCACTTGAGCTCCCATAAGAGACAGACTCTCTCCTCAAGCAACTCCCCAACCCCCAGATATCCAAAGAGACACCTCAGAAAGACAGCTCTGGCTCACATCTGGTGAGTATCCTTCTGGGACAAAGATAACAGAAGAAGAAACTGGCAGCAACCCTTACTGTTCTGCAGCCACCTCAGGTGATCCCCAGGCAAGCAGGGTATGGAGTCGACCTCCAGCAGTCCTCAGCAGAGGGGCCTGACTATTAAAAGGAAAACTAAGAAACAGAAAGAAATAACTTCATCATCAACAAAAAGGATGTCCACTCAGAGACCCCAACGGAAAGTCACCAACTACAAAGACCACAGGTAGATAAATCCACAAAGATGGGAAGAAAACAGTGCAAAAAGGATGAAAACACCCAAAACTAGAATGCCAGTCCTCCTCCAAGGGATCCAAACTCCTCACCAGCAAGGGAACAAGGCTGGATGGAGAATGAGTGTGATGAATTGCCAGAAACAGGCTTCAGAAAATGTATAACAAAAAACTTCTCTGAGCTAAAAAGAACATGTTCTAACCCAATGCAAAAAAACTATGAGCCTTGAAAAAAGGTTTTACAAAATGCTAATGAGAATAAATGCTCAGAGAAGAATATAAATGAATTGATGGAGCTGAAAAAGACAACAAGAGAACTTCACGAGGCATATACAAGTTTCAATAGCTGAATCAACCAAGCAGAAGAAAGGACATCAGAGATTGAAGATCAACTCAATGAAATAAAATGAGAAGGCAAGGTTAGAGAAAAAAGAGTGAAAAGAAATTAACAAAGCCTCCAAGCAATATGGGATTATGTGAAAAGACCTGCTCTACACTTGATAGGTGTACCTGAATGTGACAGAGAGAATGAATCCAAGCTGGAAAACACTCTTCAGAATATTATCCAGGAGAACTCCTCCAACCTAGCAAGCCAGGTCAACATTCAAGACCAGGAAATACAGAGAACACCACAAATATATTCCTCAAGAAGAGCAACCCGAAGGCACTAAATTGTCAAATTCACCAAGGTTGAAATGAAGGAAAAAGTGCTAAGGGCAGCCGGAGAGAAAGGTCAGATTACCCGCAAAGGGAAGCCCATCAGACTCACAGCAGATCTCAGCAGAAACCTTACAAGCCAGAAGAGAGTGGTGGCCAATATTCAACATCCTTAAAGAAAAGAACTTTCAACCCAGAATCTCATATCCAGCCAAACTAAGCTTCGTAAGTGAAGGATAAATAAAATCCTTTACAAACAAGCAATTGCTCAGAGATATCATCACCACCAGGCCTGCTTTACAAAAGCTCCTGAAAAAAGCACTAAACATAGAAAGGAACAACCAGTACCAGCCACTCCAAAAACATACCACATGGTAAAAAGCATTGACACAATGAAGATACTGCATCAACTAATGGGCAAAACAACCAGCTAGCATCAAAATGGCAGGATCAAATTCACACATAACAATATTAACCTTAAATGTAAATGGGCTGAATGCCCCAATCAAGACACAGACTGGCAAATGGTATAGAAAGTCAAAACCCATCAGTGTGCTGTATCCAGGAAACCCGTATCATCTCACATGCAAGGATACACATAGGCTCAAATAAAGGGATGGAGGAAGATTTATCAAGCAAATGGAGAGCAAAAAAGTAGAAGTTGCAATCCTAGTCTCTGATAAAATAGACTTTAAACCAACAAAGATCAAAAGAGACAAAGAAGGGCATTATATAATGGTAAAAGGATTAATGCAACAAGACGAGCTAATGATTCTAAATATATATGCACCCAATACAGGAGCACCCAAATACATGAGCAAGTTCTTAACGACCTACAAAGAGACTTAGACTCCCACACAATAATAGTGGGAGACTTTAACACTCCATTTTCGCTATTAGACAGATCAAGGAGACAGAAAATTAACACGGGTATCCAGGACTTGAATTCAGATCTGGAGCAAGCAAACCTAATAGACATCTACAGAAAGCTCCACCCCAAATCCACAGAATATACATTCTTCTCAGCACCACATCACGCCTACTCTACAATTGACCACAAAATTGGAAGTAAATCACTCCTCAGCAAATGCAAAAGAAGGGAAATCATAACAGTCTCTCAGACCACAGGGTAATCAAATTAGAATGTAGAATTCAGAAATTAACTCAGAACTCCACAACTTCATGGAAACTGAACAACAGGCTCTTGAACATTGACTGGATAAACAATGAAATGAAGGCAAAATAAAGATGTTCTTCAAAACCAGTGAGAAGAAAGACACAATGTACCAGAATCTCTGTAACACATTTAAATCAGTGTCTAGAAGAAAATTTATAGTAATAAATGTCCACATGAAAAGCAAGGAAGGCTCTAAAATTGATACCCTATCATCAAAATTGAAAGAACTAGAGGAGCAAGATCAAAAAAACTCAAAAGCTAGCAGAAGACAAGAAATAACTGAGATCAGAGCAGAACTGAAGGAGATAGAGACACAAAAAAACCCTTCAAAAAACCAATAAATCTAGAAGCTGGTTTTTGTTAAAAGATCAACAAAACAGAACACTAGCCAGATTAATAAAAAAGAGAAGAGAGAATAATCAAATAGATGCAATAAAAATCAATAGAGGGGATATCATCATAGAGATTCCACAGAAATCCAAACTACCATCAGAGATTACTACAAACAACTCTATGCACATAAACATTTAACTGTTCTGTAAAATAGTCCCACTTCCAGTAAACCTGGAAGAAATGGATAAATTCCTCAACACTTGCACCCTCCCAAGCCTAATCCAGAAAGTCAAAACCCTGAATAGACCAATAACAAGGCTGAAGTTGAGGCAGCAATTAATAGCCTGCCAACTGAAAAAAGCCCAGGTCCAAATGGGTTCACAGCCATATTCTACCAGACATACAAAGAGGAGTTGGTACCACTCCTTCTGAAAGTATTCCAAACAATTCCCAAAAAGAGGGAATCGTTCCCAAATCATTTTATGAGACCCACATCAACCTGGTATCAAAACCAGCCAGTGACTCAATAAGAAAACTTCAGGCCAACATCCATGATGAACATAAATGCAAAAATCTTCAATAAAATACTGGCAAACCAATTGCAACCGCACATCAAAAAGCTTATCCATCACCATCAGGTAGGCTTGCTTCTGGAGATGCAAGGCTGATTCAACATATGCAAGTCTATAAACGTAATTCACCACATAAACAGAACCAAAGACAAAACATGATTATCTCAATAGATGCAGAGAAGGCCTTCAACAAAATTCAACAGCCCTTTATGCTAAGTATCAGTAAACATGTATCTCAAAATAATAAAAGCTATCTACAACAAACCCACAGCCAATATCATACTAAATGGGCAAAAACTGGAAGCATTCCCTTTGAAATCTGGCACTAGACAAGGATGTCCTCTCTCACCACTCCTATTCAATATAGTATTGGAAGTTTTAGACAGAGCCATCAGGCAAGAAAAAGAAATAAAGGATGCCGGGCGCGGTGGCTCAAGCCTGTAATCCCAGCACTTTGGGAGGCCGAGGCGGGTGGATCACAAGGTCAAGAGATCGAGATCATCTTGGTCAACATGGTGAAACCCTGTCTCTACTAAAAATACAAAAAAAATGAGCTGGGCATGGTGGTGCATGTCTGTAATCCCAGCTACTCAGGAAGCTGAGGCAGGAGAATTGCCTGAACCCAGGAGGCAGAGGTTGCAGTGAGCTGAGATCGCGCCATTGCACTCCAGCCTGGGTAACAAGAGCGAAACTCTGTCTAAAAAAAAAAAAAAAAAAAAAAAAGAAAGAAAGAAAAAGAAAAAGAAATAAAGGGTATTCAGTTAGGAAAGGAGGAAGTCAAATTGTCTCTTTTTGCAGACAACATGATTGCATATTTGGAAGACCTCATCATCTCAGCCCAAAATCTTCTCAAACTGATAAGCAACTTCAGCAAAATCTCAGGATACAGAAAGCAATGTGCAGAAACCACAAGCATTCCTATACACCAATAACAGACTTAAAGAGAGCCAAATCAAAAATGAATTGCCATTCACAATTGCTACAAAGAGAATAAAATACCCAGGAATACAACTAACAAGGGATGTAAAGGACCTCTTCAAGGAGAACTACAAACCACTGCTCAAAGAAATAAGACAGGATGCAAACAGATGGATAAACATTCCATGCTCATGGTTAGGAAGAATCAATATTGTGAAAATGGCTATACTGCCCAAAGTAATTTACAGATTCAGTGCTATCCCCATCAAGCTACCTATGACCCTCTTTACAGAACTGGAAAAAAGCACCTTAAACTTCATATGGAACCAAAAGAGAGCCCACATAGCCAAGTCTATTCTTTGATGCCTCCAGCAAAAAGAACAAAGCTGGAGGCATCACACTATCTGACTTCAAACTATGCTGACTTCAAACTATGCTACAAGGCTACAGTAATCAAAACAGCATGATACTTGTACCAAAACAGAGTTATAGACCAATGGAACAGAACAGTGGCCTCGGAGGCAACACCACACATCTACAACCATCTGATCTTTGACAAACCTGACAAAAACAAGCAATGGGGAAGAATTCCCCAGTTAATAAATGATGTTGGGAAAACTGGCTAGCCATGTGCAGAAAGCAGAAACTGGACCCCTTTCTGACACCTTACATTCAGATTAACTCTAGATGGATTAAAGACTTAAACATAAGACCTAATACCATAAAAACCCTAGAAGAAAACCTAGGCAAAACCATACAGGACATAGGCAAGGACTTCATGACTAAAACACCAAAAGCATTGGCAACAAAAGCCAAAATAGACAAATGGGTCTAATTAAACTCCAGAGCTTCTGCACAGCCAAAGAAACAATCATTAGATTAGAGTGAACTGGCAGTCAACAGAATGGGAAAAAATTTTTGCCATCTACCCATCTGACAAAGGACTTATATCCAGAATCTACAAAGAAGTAAAACAGATTTTCAAGAAAAAACAAGCCCATTCAAAAGTGGGCAAAGGATATGAACAGACACTTTTCAAAAGAAGACATATATGAGGCCAAAAAACATATAAAAAATGCTCATCACTGGTCATTAGAGAAATGCAAATCAAAACTACAATGAGATATCATCTTACACCAGTTAGAATGGCAGTCATTAAAAAATCTGGAGAGGAATGCTGGGAAGATGGCCACCTAAGAACAGCTCAGGACTTCAGCTCCCAGTGAAAGTGCAGAGGGTGAGTGGATGCCGCATTTCCAGATGAATTTTTATTGCCCACAGACCAGGAGTACCCAGGCAGAGGGGTCGCCAGTGCCACAGTCCCAGCCAGTGCAGCTGTTTTGGCCCCCACGGGGCCGATTTGGGCCACGCAGCTGCGGTGACCACGCCCTGTCGCGGCGGTTCTCCGTACAAAAGCCACTGGTCTGGGAGCCCTCTTAGCTGGCGATCGGAGCCCTGAGATGGCAGTAACCCATTCATCTGAAATAGCGAGTCAGGCCAGGAATTCCTAGGCAAAAAATCCACCAGGAGCTGGCTCCGCTGTTTGAGCCAACTCAGTGAGTCGCAGCACAGGAGATCCTGGCGCCTTTTCAACAAGTGACTGGAATGCAGGGTCGTTCAGCTTAAAAGAAAAGACTCTGAGTCAGGGAGCCAGTGATCAGGCTTGGTTGGTCCCAGCCCCCCACCCCCAACAACAACGAAAACAAAAACAGTAATTGGAAACCCTCTGGGTTGAGCCCTTCAAACCAAGCACAGCTGAACCTGGGATGGTCCGGCTCGGTGGGGGAGGGGCGTCTGCCATTACTGAGACTCACCACCACTATGGAGGCAGGCCACCATCGCTGAGGCAACCCGCTGTTGCTGAGGCAACCTGCCACAACAGAGAGAGTCCGCCATAACAGAGGCAGGGCCACCAATGCCTAGACAGTTCTAACTATGCCCATATAAACAGGACTGCAGGGAAGAGCACAGGGCAGCTGGGTGGAGCCCACAGCAGCTCAGCAAAGCCTCTGCAGGCAGGCAGTGGCTAGGTGTGCTGCCACTGATAATATCCAGATAGCAATCTGGGCGGGTCAGACCTGAAAGAAAAATAAAAAAAGGCAGTAGTGCAATGGAAACTCATAAAGCCCCAACTCCCCCGGACAGAGCACCTGGGAACAAAAAGTGCTTTATGAGGTCATCTGCAGCAGACCTAAACGTACCTGCCCAGCAGCTCTGAACAAACAATGGAGCTCACAGCTCAAGACTTAAGCCCCAATAAAAGATAGACTGTCTCTTCAAGTAGCTCCCTGACCCCCAAAGATCCAAAGAATCGCCTCATAAAGGAGAGAACGGACTGACAGTAGGCGAGCATCCTTCTGGGACAAAGATAGCAGAAGAGGAAACTGGCAGCAACCCTTACTGTTCTGCAGCTGCTGCAGGTGATCCCCAGGCAAGCAGGGCCTGGAGAGGACCTCAGCAGTCCTACAGCAGAGAGGCCAGATTGTTAGAAGGAAAGCTTAAAAAAAAAAAAAAAAAATAGAAGAAGTAACTTCAGCATCCACGAACTAGAAGCTCACTCAGAGACCCAATCTGAAAGACAGTAACTACAAAGACAACAGGTGGATAAACCCACAAAAATGGGAAGAAACCAGCGCAAAAAGGATGAAAACTCCCAAAACCAGAACACCTCTCCTAAAAGGGATCACAACTCCTCACCAGCAAGGGAATCAGACCGGATGGAGAAGGAGGGTGAAGAAATGACAGAATCAGACTTCAGAAGGTGGGTAGTAAGAAACTACAGTGAGCTAAAAGAACATGTTCTAACCCAATGCAAAGAAACTAGGAACCTTGAAAAAAGATTGGACGAAATGCTAACGAGAATGGAGAGCATAGAGAGGAATATAAGTGAATTGATGGAGCTGAAAAACACAACACGAGAACTTCGTGAAGCATGCACAAGCTTCAACAGCCGAATTGACCAAGCAGAAGAAAAGATATCAGAGGTCGAAGATCAACTCAATGAAATAAAAAGAGAAGGCAAGAACAGAGAAAAAAGCACAAAAAGAAATGAAATAAATCTTCAAGAAATGTGGGACTATGTGAAAAGACCTAATCTACGTTTGATAGGTGTACCTGAATGTGTTGAAGAGAATGAATCCAAGCTTGAAAATACTCTTCAGGATATTATCCAGGAAAACTTCCCCAACCTAGCAAGGCAGACCAATATTCAAATACAGGAAATAAAGAGAACACCACAAAGATATTCCTCAAGAAGAGCAACCCTAAGGCACATAATCGTCAGATTCACCAGGGTTGAAATGAAGGAAAAAATGCTAAGGGCAGCCAGAGAGAAAGGTCAGGTTACCCACAAAGGGAAGCCCATTAGACTAACAGCAGATCTCTCAGCAGAAACCCTACAAGCCAGAAGAGATTGGGGGCCAATATTCAACATCCTTAAAGAAAAGAACTTTCAACCCAGAATCTCCTATCCAGCCAAACTAAGCTTCATAAGTGAAGGAAAAATAAAATCCTTTGTGAACAAGCAAGCACTCAGAGATTTCATCACCACCAAACCTGCTCTACAAGAACTCCTGAAAGAGGCTCTACACATATAAAGGAACAACCAGTACCAGCCACTCCAAAAACACACCAAATGGTAAAAGAGCATCAACACAATCAAGAATCTGCATCAACTAACCAACAAAACAGCCAGGTAGCGTCAAAATGACAGTATCAAATTCACACATAACAATACTATCCCTAAATGTAAATGGACTAAATAACCCAATCAAAAGACACAGACTGGCAAATTGGATAAATAGCCAAAACCCATCAGTGTGCTGTATCCAGGAAACCCATCTTACATGCAAGGATACACAAAGGCTCAAAATAAAGGGATGGAGGAAGATCTACCAAGCAAATGGAGAGCAAAAAAAAGCAGGAGTTGCAATTCTCATCTCTGATAAAATAGACTTTAAAGCAACAAAGATCAAAAGAGACAAAGAAGGACATTACATAATGGTAAAAGGATCACCGCAACAAGAAGAGCTAACGATCCTAAATTTATACGTACCCAATACAGGAGCACCCAGATACATAAGGCAAGTTCTTAATGACTTACAAAGAGACTTTGACTCCCACACAATAATAGTGGGAGACTTTAACACCCTATTGTCAATATTAGACAGATCAACCAGACAGAAAATCAACAAGGATATCCAGGACCTGAACTCAGACCTGGAACAAGCAAACCTAATAGACATTTACAGAACTCTCCACCCCAAATCCACAGAATATACATTCTTCTCAGCACCACATCACACCTACTCTAAAATTGACCACATAATTGGCAATAAATCACTCCTCAGCAAATGCAAAAGAATGGAAATCATTACAAACATTCTCTCAGACCACAGTGCAATCGATTTAGAACTCAGAATGCAGAAACTAACTCAGAACTACACAGCTTCATGGAAACTGAACAACTTGCTCTTGAATGTTGACTGGATAAACAATGAAATGAAGGCAGAAATAAAGATGTTCTTTGAAACCAATGAGAATGAAGACATAACATACCAGAATCTCTGGGACACATTTAAAGCAGTCTGTAGAGGAAAATATATAGCAATGAATGCCCACATGAGAAGAAAGGAGAGATCTAAAATTGACACCCTATCATCAAAATTGAAAGAGCTAGAGGAGCAAGATAAAAAAAACTCCAAACCTCGCAGAAGACAGGAAATAACTAAGATCAGAGCAGAACTGAAGGAAATAGAGACATAAAAAACTCTTCAAAAAATCAATAAATGCAGGAGCTGGTTTTTCGGAAAGATCAACAAAATAGACAGACCACTAGCCAGATTAATTAAAAAGAAAAGAGAGAATAACCAAATTGATGCAATAAAAAACGATAAAGGGGATATCACCACAGATTCCACAGAAATCCAAACGATCATCAAAGATTATTACAAACAACTCTATGCACATAAACTAGTAAACCTGGAAGAAATGGATAAATTCCTGGACACCTGCAACCTCCCAAGCCTAAACCCGGAAGAAGCCGAAACCCTGAATAGACCAATAACAAGGTCTGAAGTAGAGGCAGCAATTAAGAGCCTACCACCCAAAAAAAGCCCAGGTCCAGATGGGTTCACAGCTGAATTCTACCAGACATACGAAGAGGAGCTGATATCATTCCTTCTGAAACTATTCCAGACAATCCAAAAAGAGGGAATCCTTCCCAAATAATTTTATGAGACAAACTTCATCCTGATACCAAAACCCAGCAGAGACTCAACAAGAAAAGAAAGTTTCAGGCCAATATCCATGATGAACATAGATGCAAAAATCTTCAATAAAATACTGGCAAACCGATTGCAACAGCATATCAAAAAGCTCATCCACCATGATCAAGTAGGATTCATCCCAGGGATGCAAGGCTGGTTCAACATATGCAAATCCATAAACGTAATTCACCACATAAACAGAACCAAAGACAAAAACCACATGATTATCTCAATTGATGCAGAGAAGGCCTTTGACAAAATACAACAGCCCTTTATGATAAAAACCCTAAATAAACTAGGTATTGATGGAACGTATCTCAAAACAATAAAAGCTATTTATGACAAACCAACAGCCAATATCATACTGAATGGGCAAAAACTGGAAGCATTCCCTTTGAAATCTGGCACTAGATAAGGATGCCCTCTCTCACCACTCCTATTCAATATAGTACTGGAAGTTCTAGCCAGAGCAATCAGGCAAGAAAAAGAAATAAAGGGTATTCAAATTGGAAAGGAGGAAATCAAATTGTCTCTATTTGCTGATGACATGATTGTATATCTACAAGACCTCATCATCTCAGCTGAAAATCTCCTGAAACTGATAAACATCTTCAGAAAAGACTCAGGATACAAAATCAACGTGCAAAAATCACAAGCATTCCTATACACCAGTAACAGACTTAAAGAGAGCCAAATCAAGAACCAACTGCCATTCACAATTGCTACAAAGAGAATAAAATACCTAGGAATACAACTAACAAGGAACATAAAGGACCTCTTCAAGGAGAACTACAAGCCATTGCTCAACGAAATAAGAGAGGACACAAACAGATGGAGAAGCATTCCATGTTCATGGTTAGGAAGAATCGACATTGTGAAAATGGCCATACTGCCCAAAGTAATTTACAGATTCAATGCTATTCCCATCAAACTACCAATGACCTTCTTCACAGAACTGGAAAAAAACACCTTAAACTTCATATGGAACCAAAAGAGAGCCCGCATAGCCAAGTCAATTCTAAGCAAAAAGAACAAAGCAGGAGGCATCACACTACCGGACTTCAAACTATACTACAAGGTTACAGTAATCAAAACAGCATGGTACTGGTACCAAAACAGAGATACAGACCAATGGAACAGAACAGAGGCCTCAGAGGAAATACAACATACCCACAACCATCTGATCTTCGACAAACCTGACAAAAACAAGCAATGGGGAAAGGATTCCCTGTTTAATAAATGGTGTTGGGGAAACTGGCTAGCCATGTGCAGAAAGCAGAAACAGGACCCCTTCCTGACACCTTACACCAAAATTAACTCCAGATGGATTAAAGACTTAAACATCAGACCTAACACCATAAAAACCCTAGAAGAAAATCTAGGCAAAACCATTCAGGACATAGGCGTAGGCAAGGACTTCATGACCAAAACGCCAAAAGCAATGGCAACAAAAGACAAAATAGACAAATGGGACCTAATCAAACTCCACAGCTTCTGCACGGCAGAAGAAACAGTCAGTAGAGTGAATCGGCAACCAACAGAATGGGAAAAAATTTTTGCAGTCTACCCATCTGACAAGGGGCTGATATCCAGAATTTACAAAGAACTAAAACAGATCTACAAGAAAAAAAAACAAACAAGCCCATTCAAAAATGGGCGAAGGATATGAACAGATACTTTACAAAAGAAGACATACAGGAGGCCAACAAACATATGAAAAAATGCTCATCATCACTGGTCATTAGAGAAATGCAAATCAAAACCACATTGAGATACCATCTCACACCAGTTAGAATGGTGATCATTAAAAAATCTGGAAACAACAGATGCTGGAGAGGACGTGGAGAAATAGGAACACTTTTACACTGTTGGTGGGAATGTAAATTAATTCAACCATTGTGGAAGACAGTGTGGCGATTCCTCAAGGACCTAAAAATAGAAATCCCATTTGACCCAGCAATCCCATTACTGGGTATATATCCAAAGGATTATAAATCATTCTACTATAAGGACACATGCACACGAATGTTCATTGCAGCACTGTTTACAATAGCAAAGACCTGGAACCAACCCAAATGCCCAACGATGATAGACTGGATAGGGAAAATGTGGTACATATACACCATGGAATATTACGCAGCCATCAAAAACGATGAGTTCACGTCCTTTGTAGGGACATGGATGAACTTGGAAACCATCATTCTCAGCAAACTGACACAAGAGCAGAAAATCAAACACCTCATATTCTCACTCATAGGCGGGTGTTGAACAATGAGAACACATGGACACAGGGAGGGGAGCACTACACACTGGGGTCCGTTGGGGGAAAATGGGGGAGGGACGGGGGGTGGGGAGGTGGGAAGAGATAGCATGGGGAGAAATGACAGATACAGGCGAGGGGACGGAAGGCAGAAAACCACACTGCCATGTGTGTACCTATGCAACAATCTTGCATGTTCTTCACATGTACCCCAAAACCTAAAATGCAATTTAAAAAATATATATATATATATTTAAAAAATACCAAAAAAAATATGGAGACAACAGATGCTGGAGAGGATGTGGAGAAATAGGAACACCTTTACACTGTTGGTGGTAGTGTAAATTAGTTCAACTATTGTGGAAGACAGTGTGGTGATTCCTCAAGGATCTAGAAATAGAAAATTCCATTTGATCCAACAATCCTATTACTGGGTATATATCCAAAGTATTATAAATCGTTCTATTATAAGGACACATGCACACGTATGTTCATTGCGGCACTGTTTATAATAGGAAAGACCAACCCAAATGCCCATTGATGATAGACTGGACAGGGAAAATGTGGCACATATACATCATGGAATACTATGCAGCCATAAAAAACAATGAGTTAGTGTCCTTTGTAGGGACATGGATGAATCTGGAAACCATCATTCTTAGCAAACTGACACAAGAACAGAAAAATCAAACACCACATGTTATCACTCATAGGCGGGTATCGAACAGTGAGAACACATGGATACAGGGAGGGGAGCATCACACAATGAGGTCTGTTGGGGGGACTAGAGGAAGGATAATGGGGGGAGTTGGGGAGGGATAACATGGGAAGAAATGGCAGATATAGGTGATGGGGATGGGAGGCAGCAAACCACATTGCCATGTCTGTACCTATGCAACAATCTTGCATGTTCTTCACATGTACCCCAGAACCCAAAGTGCAATAAAATATACATGCAAAAAATTAAAATTAAAATATTCTCATTTTTACTTCATATTTTGAATTTCTGTTTCCTTTAAAAACATATTTTATATATTTATATCATTTAATTCTAGCATCTAATCTTTTTATGGGCTGAAACTACTGTTTACAGTCAACTTGGTTATGGTATCTTTTTTCCTCATGTGTTTGTGAATTTTTGTTATGAGCTCAGGTTTACTGCAGTGTTTAAAGGCATGGGCTTGATTGTTTTTTTCTTCACTGAGAGTCAAGACTTATGCAATTTCCCTTAGAAGGTTTCAGGGAAATAGTCATCCTTAAATTATTTATAAGTATCTTCTTTCTTTCTTTTTTTTTTTTTATTTGAGACAGTCTTGCTTTGTCACCCAGGCTACAGTGCAGTGGTGTGATCATGGCACACTGCAGCCTTGAACTTCTGGGTCCAAGAAATCCTCTCACCTTAGCCTCCTACATAGCTGGACCACCATACCTGGCTAAGTTCTACAATTTTTTTGCAGAGACAAGGTTTCTTTATGTTTCCCAGGTTGGTCTTGAACTCCTAGGCTTAAGCAATCCTCTCACCTCAGCCTACCAAAGGCCAGCATCTTGATCTGAAACTTTCTGTGTGCTGTGGGCTGTACTCTCTATTACATACAATCCATCAATTCTGAAGTTCTTGACCATAAGAGCAGCAGATACCGCTACAGCAGCCACCTGCTTCCACAGTTACCTGCTATTGTTTCATGCATTTTCATTATTTCCCCGCTGAGTATTTATCTTATCTTTTTGCCAGTTAATTTTTAAAGTCCAGAATTTTTGATATTTTTACTTGGATCATAGTTTTTATTGTAGTATAATTTACATTTGGTAAAATGCACATATCTCAGTATACAGATTGATGAATTTTTTATATGTCTACACATGTGTACTCATCACCAATATTAAGATACAGGGAACTTCCAAGCCTTCCCATAACCCTTGATGTTTTTCATGTCTCATATCCCCAGAAACCAATGGATTGAAACATTTTTTAGTTAGTTTCTACAAGGTTAATATTTGCATTTTGATAGAATTTTTGAAGGGGTTTGACCCTAATCATCTTCTCATATTGTTTTAAATTTACTATTTCTTCATCAAAGCTTAGTTAGCATCAATGGCAGGTACAGTGGTGTATGCCTGTTTCCCAGCTGCTTGGAAGATTAAGCAGAAGTATTGCTTGAGCACAAGAGTGTGCTATGCTTGCACCGGTGAAGCACTCCAGCCTGGTCAACATAGCAAGACTCCATCTCTTAAAGCTTAGCATCAATTCCTGGATTTATGGCTTTACTTCTATTGTTCTCTGTTTTATGTGAGTAGCTAAAGTCTTTGTTATTTTTTTCTCTCTCTTAAAGGCCCTCCGAGTCATGGGGAGAATAATGCGTGAGTGTTGGTATGCCAATGGAGCAGCCCGCCTAACTGCTCTTCGTATTAAGAAGACGATATCTCAACTTTGTGTCAAAGAAGACTGCAAAGCCTAATGATGATAATTATGTTAAAAAGAAATCTCTCATAGCTTTCTTTTCCATTTTCCCCTTTATGTGAATGTTTTTGCCATTTTTTTGTTCTACCTCAAAGATAAGGCAGTACAGTATTTAAGTGCCCATAAGGCAGCATGAAAAGATAACTCTAAAGTTAAGCATGGGTAGGAGTTGACTTCATCCAATTTCTATGTTATGTTTAATTTTACTTTGAAAGCAACACCTCAGCTCATCTTTTTATTTAATAAGAAAGAAATATATTACAAAGGTATAAAATAAGCTCTATAAAAATAATATAGTCATTAAGTTTTTATTTTCCTTGAACCAAGAGCACATGAATGACCAGGAAAAGATGTAGAAACCTTTTTTTTTCTGAGATGAAAGCATATTCATTAAACATGTGAACTAGAGCATGTTATCTTAAATAGAAATTTAGGTTATGTAATCTATGTTTTTCCCCTTTTTAAATTAGCAGGACCTTTTAAAAATAAGTATTGCTCTAAATTTTAATATATCAAACATGTAAAAGTGGAGCTGCTCAGGGGAAGATGTAAGTGAGGTTGGTGTCCCACGTGCTTGGTCTCCCTGTCTGCTGTTCTCCTGCTCTTCATAATCCACTACTGCAGCAGTCACCGAACCACTAAACTTGCTTCTTTCATTTACAAAAGAGATACCTGATATATCCTGAGACACTGAGAACTGTCCGAAAGTCACACAGCTAAAGGCAGAGCTGGCACTAGGGTCCAAATCTTGTGATAATAAACATCATAGAGTTAGCTAGCTTCCTACTTTCTTCTGAATTCTCATAGTACCTTTCTCCCTATGCAATAGCTTTTTATTATATTTGTGGTTTGGTCATGCAGAAGGCATACTGAGTTATTTTGCAGAATCATAATGGACCTGCATGAAATCTCAGAAGCACATCTGTTGACGTTTTTTTCTTGCAGAAGTATCATGGTTACCCCATTTGTTAATGAGTATTAATGTTTTCTGAACTCTTCCAAAGATTAATCAAACATAAATATTCGTTGTCTGCAAATGTCTTTAAGATACAATTCAGAGGTCCCATTTCCTTTGTACATACACATTTAGAAAGAAAAGACAGAAAAAGAAGGAGGAAGCAAGCAAATATTTTGAGAAGATTTAAGAAAACTCTTCAATGAAGTGTAACAACCAAACCCTACAGAGGGTATCAGAAACAGCAAATACATATTCCTCTCCTCTTTCACAATGAGCGAGTGAGTACAGAAGAACGCTCCTAATAGTTTTGCCTTCATTCTACTTTCTGTGGACACAGAGCAATTAATATTTAATGGGACATTACATATGCCCTTCAAATCTAAAATGCTACTTGGTAAAGGAGACTTAACATGGTGTCTTTTATTCTCCTAAAACATCTTCTCTCAAACTCCATTCCTTAGAACATTCTTCTGCTGAGATGATCCAAGACCCAAAGTGTTCTTTGATACTTACTTAGAAAGTGATAGTATATGTTAGCATATAATGTACTTTGAAGAGTGAAGTAAATGTTACTGATAACAGTTTTAAAAAACCTAATAGCAGTAAAGAAATGCTACTTGAATTTTTTTAAACTGGATTTTACAGGTTACCTGACTATGGTGGAAGGAACCCTTTTACTAAGAGAAGAGAAAGTTTTTACTATCCCCATATTTAAGTGTTCTGTAAAGCAAAGCACAGCTTGGGTAATAGTGTTCTGAAAGATATGCTTCTGTATTTTCTCTTAGAGTACAATTTAGTAATTATGGTTCGTTTCACTATGGAAATATGTTACTGAATCCATCTTCATTTTACTGAGTTGAAATAAGGAAGGCAAAAAACTGAAAGCTATGGAGTTTGCCGATACTTCCATACTCATTAATGCACTCACCTACTTATTAAATAATCATAGCGCACCACATATCTTGCTTGCCACAATATCAGGCATGAGAGGGAATAAAAAGATAGATAGGTCCTGCCCTCAGGGATTTTAAAGTCTAATTTGGGAATGGGAATAGGGATGTGAGTGTGTAGGGGGAGAAAATAAATTGACAGATAAAATATGAAGTGGGATGTCTTGAGTTCTGCTTGACAGTGGGTTTCTAGGATAGGTCTGAAAATTGCTTTCATTTGCAACACATTTAGAAAGTATCTTTATTTGGATATTACAGACAATCTAAATATATCCTTGGTTTTTAAAAGTGCCTATGTGAAGTGATTTTTTTAAAAGAGCCTATGTGAAGGGGTAATCTTGCTTGTTACTAATTTCTCATAGATTGTTTGTCTGCATATATAGGAATGAAATTATTTATTTACTATGATTGTACTCATCTCAAATAAACAAGAATGATATTTCCTGTTTTATTTACATTGGATAAATATGCTTATTGAATTTTTAAGAGAGGATGTTTTAACATCTCCATTTTTCTTGTCTATGTTTTGTAGCTTGAGGGTGTCTAAATATAATTTCATATTTTATTGGTTCAACTTGCACTCTGGAGAAATCCGTATGTTAGTACATTCTGAGGTATTTTTCTTGTTCTTGTGTTGGTTAACTGTGACTCCTAACTGAATAGTCTTATATTTCAATTAAAAAAAATACATTTTTTAAGAAAGGGAGTAGAGCAGCAAAAAATGATAAGGAAAATGTTAAAAGTTGTAATATTTCCTTTACTCTTAACAGGATTATATATAGAACATGCTCACTTACAAAAATAGGATAATGAAGTTTAGAGCATAAGGCAGACTTCTTGTATATACTTATGCTGTCAAATTTTATCTTGTTTTTAATGGAGTCCCATTGTGTAATATGTATTTCTTTTAAATTTTCTTATAAGCAAAAAAAATTCTTCTTAGGTTAGGTTCGGATTATCAGTGTTCTTTAATCCTTACAGATATTTTGGCTTTGGGATATAATACAGGACTTGGGAAAATGCTATCATAAATTTTTAGTACTGTATAAAGTGGTGATGGGATTTAAATGCAGCATCACTTTCTGAAAATAAGAGAAACATTATTTGTTGTCAGTATTTCAGCATGAACTTGTTGCCTTGTAAATTTTGCCTTTAAGTTTGTAATTGGTACAGATTCTGTTGTATGCTTTCTTCTATGTCTAAAATATTTGGCATGTCACATCTAGAATTCTTAATTTATGTTCTGACTTGAGAGTTAAGTGAAACATGACTGTCGTGCACTATTTTAGGCATAGCACTTGCTTTTCATCTTTATACTTTCAATTAACTTTGCATTTTAAATTTCCATGATTGTATGAAAATAGTAACCTGGTTGCAGTATCTGAAAAAATTAAAATCAGCTTTTATTTAAAAATGAAAATCTACAATAGACTCATTAGGTTAGAAGTTCCACAATAATTTATTATTTTAATACATCTTCTATTGTAGAATTGCTAATAAAACAAAACAAAACTAATTCTATTTTTCTGGAATTTTGCCACCATGTGACTCATTGGGGCAGAGAAAACTCAGGGTTATCTTTGAGTCTGCACAAAAGTACCAGGGAACCTACTTAGCAAATCACCTGAAAACAGGGAGCTGATGTTTGCCATTATACAAAGTTTGAATAAACTTAAAATTGCTTATTAGGGCATAGTCTTAGATTGAAATAAATATGAGAATGTATTTGGCTAAATAAACGTATTTAAAATAGAGATATTTTATTTCCCAGTGGAAAATTAAGAAAGTAACCTTAGCAAATGAATAAAAGCTGGCAGTGGATGTCTTCAATAATCATTCCTTTAAATAAATCCACAAACATAATTATAAGCTACTTAGAAATGGTTAGTGTTAGTATCTTAAAATGGCATCATTGGCTGGGTATGGTGGCTCACACCTGTAATCCCAGCACTTTGAGAGGCTGAGCCGGGGGGATCACAAGGTCAGGAGTTCGAGACCAGCCCGCACAATATGGTGACACCCTGTCTTTACTAAAAATACAAAAATTAGCCGGGTGTGGTGGTGTGTGCCTGTAGTCCCAGCTACTTTGGAGGCTGAGGCAGAAGAATCCCTTAAACCTAGGAGGCAGAGGTTGCAGTGAGCTGAGATCATGACACTGCACTCCAGCCTGGGTGACAGAGCAAGACTCTGTCTAAAAAAAAAAAAAAAGAAAGAAAAGAGAAAAACAGAAATCATTGTGGTTTTTGAAGATATTTTAAACATCTTTTCTTTTGTGAAACATACCATTTCTATTTGACGATGCTTTGTTCTACTCCATATGCTAATACCTACATGGAGTTTTTCTGCTATTTTAGTGAAAACAGTAATTCTTTTAGCTTGAGGGCTTCTTCTAAATAACAAAAAAGTCAAGTGGAATGTAAGTTTTATTAAAATTTTAATATTAAGTAGAATTTTTGTACTATGGGCATTTTTCAAAACTTTTAAATGAAATTATATATTTGACTTTTTTTTTCCATCTAGCCTTGCTTTATATTTATTTTTCTCACTTTTTTTTCTTAATATTCCCTCACTGTCTTTCAACATTATCATTAGTTCCTAATTTAAAAAATGACTATTATTTAACTTAACCATTCTGGAATTTAACCTTCTAATGAAAGAGAATCCCTTATTGCTCTAAATTATTTCAGATATGTTACAGCCCAAAACAAAAACCAGAATTTGGGAATTAGAAACAATTAATTTTATAACTTGATTCCAATTTTGTTTAGATGACGAGACCAAGGATCAGAGATTAAATGACTACTAGTTATTAGCAGAACTCTTATGAAAAATAGCCTGGTGGTGGCACCCAGCACAGTTCCCTGCCACATCCCCAATTTTGACTGATTAAAAATTCACGCACATCTAAACCTACCTTGAATGCACACTAACATAATGTGCCATTTAATAATGGTGATAAAATCCCACTTCTCTGTGTTTCTACTAAAATTATGTACTTACTCAGGTTGAGGTGAGTGAGAAAAACTAAACTAGGCTAACAAAGAGCTGTAGAATGTTTGTCAAGCTAAGTAGGCAACCACTGGGGTGCTGATGAAATTAATGGATAAAATTCAGGAACTGCGAGAATATAGAATTTCTTAGGGCAAGTGATGATTAGAGAACCTTCCTGACATCCCCCACCCTTTATGTAGGGGTTATTCTTTCTTTTTGTACTTTGGAATGGGGTGAAACATGATTTGATAGTTGAATTTGGGACTATGTCCAGTGGAATATTATCTGACTTCTCTTTCTCTCTTCTCCAACCCCCACTCAGTTTCTCATTAGTCTTCAGCATTCATCTTCTTTCAGTGCATTAAAATATGTTTGCCAGATCTCATCAACCCCAAATCACTCTATAATTCCTGTCTGTCTTTAGTTATGTTTTAACCTGTCCAAATTGCTACATCATGAACTTCTTAATAAGATTTTAAGTTCTTCACCCATGTATACAAGTTTCACCTCATAACGTCTCCAGTAGTTGTTCATTCGGCACTCTAGGGTATTTGTTAATAGCAGAGATGACTTTGTTTTAAAACTTAAAAAGACTAGCTGTTAACTGTATTCTAGCTTTTAGCTAACATATAAAGAATGTCTACGTTTGCTTTAATGCTAAATTCCACTTGAGAAATAGTGACTGGGAAAGACAATTTGAAATATATGCCCCATAATGTGATTGCTAAATTTATTTCTGCTGTTTCAAATTGTTTTGTTTTGCTTTTGATGTTTTTTAAAACTAAGCCATTATGTTTTTAGTTTGGAATATAATACTATAGTAAAATTAGGTAACAATCTCTTTTTAAAAATTCCCCTAATAATAATAGAACTGCCAGGATACTTTTCTCTTTCAGTTGTAGATGAATACATTTGAGAGAATATGAGCTTTATTTCATCTTAGATTTTTAATATTTTCACATGTGATTGTATTTCCTGATCATTGGTCCAAGTTATCCTAAAAGAAGTTTTTCTCTCCAGACCTAATAGTTTTAAGTGCAATAGTTCACTGTGGGCTACATTAATCTGAATGTTAATGGGGCCCCTAAGAATCTGAGTGCTTTAGGAGGTTACCCTATACCCACTGTCATTCCATCCAGTCGGCCCAGTTGTGCTCTATACAAATACTCCCAGCTGAGGGGCACATGGGGGCTAAAACCCAACTGCAGTTGACGCTCAGATAATTTTATAGTTTACAGAAAAGCATCTTATTTGCTTACATATGTTTAAAGAATGGCCTTGCTTATACATCTTCAGAAAATGAGAATTAAAAAGTCAAAATAATTCTTGACATCTGCAAATTGAACAAAGAACTTAGAAGAAATAATACTTTATCTTTTCATCCTGGCATTCCCAAGAGAAGAAGAGAGGTTGTATGTTTATCATGTTGGTTTAATTTTTCAACTCAGACAATCTGCAGCAAGGCACGTGGACCCTAATCTTCCACACAGTTTTCATTCTATGCATGGAGCTAACTATTGACTTTGCCTGTAAAGAGAGGATTGTGTGCCTAAATTTTGTCTAACAAAGGCAAACATAGAATGAAATGTATTAATATTTCTATTTCTTCCATAGGCTAATAGTAACTAAATATTTTTAAAGACCCAGCCCTTTTCTTTATACAAAATGAGAGTATCTGAGCCAAAATATTAAATTCTAGTTCATTTCCACAATGACTAGTGTCAAGCTCATGTACTCTTCTGATTCTAGACTGGAGAAGATTATTCAAACTTGATCTGCGTTTCAGGTTTTTAAATGTCCTAAAAACAGAAAATTAGATTCAGATCTCAAAAAAGGAATTTTGGATTGACTTTCAAAGTACTAATACTAATTATACTTTTCTTTTGGTAGTGTAACTCTTCTTATACCTAAGAACATATTACAAATGTCAAAACCATTGCATTTTGACATTGCAAAACATGCCTTGAACTCTTGAACTACTGTGAAAAGAATCATCGTTGTAAAGACTTTTTGTAAGCTAGCTGATACTCTTAAGTATGAAAAGAGATTGTCTTTCAGCAGACATGCCCAAAGGAATATATATATAAGGCAGAAGTATGAAAAAATAAATTAGGTTGTAAAATAATAATTGGGCAATACACTGTATCAAAAATATGTAGATGGAGATTTTAGTGGTGGTAATTTAATGTTGAAGATGAAGAGAATTTCAAATTCCAAAGAAAGATGAATGATAATCAGATGTTGCATTAATTTCTAGTCTGTGAAAATATGCATTTTATAGTAATATGTATAGATTTATTTTATTTAGAAATAATAGTTTTTAGAATTTATTAAAAACTCAGTGATAGCCTTTATACCAAAATGTTTAACTTTACCAACAGCAAGTCATAAAAGTATTTATTTTAAAGCTTTTTAATATTATCACGTAACTTTCATCTGTCTTCAAATGTAAATAGTTATCTGCCTAAACGTTATATTTTTATGTATGCATTTTCTGAAAATGTATTGTTTTGTAAAGTGGCAAAGATAATAAGTTAAGCATTTGTTGCACTTGTTTCTGTGAAGCATATAGAGCTCTATTTTAAATAAAGGAAGATGTGTCATATTTTGGTTTCTATACAATTATGTTCTATTATTTTTAAATTGTGTTTTATTTGTATGCATTGTATGAGGAGGGTGTTGGAGACTTAAATGCTGGCTCCAATGGGCACTGGAATTTTACTTACTTCCTTTTAACCAGGGAGCTGTAGAATACTAGAATTTCAGAGCTGGAAGGGACACTTCTTCAATAGCCATTTCTCTACATGGAACTTAGGACAATAGATTTTGTTTCTTTTTTTCTACCAAGCAACTGGTTTTTTGCACTTTTTAAACAATTACTAAAAGACTACTGGGTTGACCTGCTCTCAAGCCTAAAATAGCTTCCATTACACTTAAAATCACAAACACGTGGTCTACAAGCCTTTTCAGGACATGGAACCAGACAACAGCTTGACCTTCATTTCCAGTGTCCCCACATTTATCGCCAACTATTCTCCAGATCCTGGCTTCTCGCTATTCCCTGAACTTGCCAAACATGTGCCTGTCCCAGGGCTTTGCTCTGTTTGTTCTGCCTGGAATGTTAAAGGTCTCTGTAAGAATGCCATCATACCAAATGAGCCTTTCTTGCTACCCTTTCAAAAGTAGCACATTTTGTCATTCACTACCTGTTTAGCCTGTGTAATTTTATTTCATAGCATTTAGCATTAGTTGGCATTCAATTATATATCTACTAGTATAATGACTAAATCCTTGAGCACTGGAATTAGGGAATTAGGGGTAATTTCACTTACATTTGAAGATAGTTTTAAAATATTGAGGGTAACATATTGTTTTGGACAGTGAAAGAAATGCTCTATGAAACTCATTATTCATGCCCCAATATCTGCAATAAACCTTAGGATTGGGTTTCTTACCCAATCAAGAATAGTTCAGCCCAATTTCTAATTCATGATGGCTGTTTCAGAATGACATTATGAGAAGATTAGGTGTTTGGTTTATATTCGGAACCCTACAAAGTTGATGTTTTCTGAGACTTAGCATAAGCGAGGCAGAACACTGAATTGGTTTTACTTTTGGTATAGATTTTTAAGTTCTTTTGCTTTTCTATTCTTTTTTCTATTTGGGAGGACAGTTTTATTAATAATATCCAGAATATCTTGCATTAAGTCAGTACTAACCAGCTTCACTAGCCAAATACTCTTGGTTAACAATCATTAAGTCAGGTTCTCAACTGTTTCATTGTTAGCTGCTGCTTAAAGTTTCAGAAATATTTACAGGTATTGACTGACTTATGACCTATGCAACTTACGACCATTCGACTTTACGACCACAATTGCTAGCCACGACCGCTCCGTGTCTGGCAGTGCAAACGTTGCCCAGCTGGGCGTACGACAGTGTGGACCAGCTTCTGGCAGCACTACCATCTCCACGTGCACCATTTCAACTGTACATATAAGCCGACTCAATTTACGACCAAATCGTGTTACGACCGTTCCGCGGTCCCAATCGTGGTCGTTAAGTCGAGCACTAGATGTATTTCACATCAGTGTAGATTGTGAAACCTAGACGTGAAATAAAATAAGTGCTTTAGTCTCAGCAGCATGAGCAGTAGCTTCCCCCACCTCAGTTGTAATTCTGCAATTTCAGCATCTTAATTTTAAAACACAAATATGTGCAGACTTTGGTGCATGTTCACATCGATGCAATAGTTTACTTACAGTGTGAACATAAAATTGGATAGTTACTTTTTTCCATCAGGACAAATTCCTGGAGATTAGGGTATTACTGAATCCAGGCTGTTTTATGGGGTGTTCTGGAAGTGATTTTTCAAGAAATACTCAATGACTTTTAGAAGAAATACACATAGTTTGGCAGAGAGTTATTAAAACATTATTTGAATACTTTAAAATCTATTTATTAGAAACATATTCCCACAGAGTGCTTTTTGTCTTTTAATGTTGTACGTAACAAAATTGTAATTACAATCACTTTTATATTTAAAAGAGGTTAATATTCTTTTTCCTTCAAATATTAGTTAACAAATCTTTATCAAACATTGCTAAGTGCATAGTATCTTAACAGTCACTCAAGTGTTAAGAAAGCAATAAATTCCCACACTCAAGAAAATAATCAATTTGGGAAGATGAGATATAAACACGGAAAGCTATCTAATGTTAGAAGACAGTGATACAAGAGATGTTGGATGAAAGGAAATTACTAAAGCCCAGCATGGGTACAAATATTAAATGTGAATGAAGACATAGAAATCAGGTATTGATTATGTTGGAAGAGTCAAGAAAACTAATGTGTTGAGTCCTGTGGGATGGGAAAGATTCATAAAAGTAGAATACAAGGAAGAGGTTGTCCCTGGTTGAAAATATGTCTGGAACAAAGGATGATGCTCATGGCAGTAAGCTACAGAGCTGGGATTGCGGGATTCTGTAAGAATTAGATTACAGCATTTAAAGTTGATCCTGTCATTGAGGGAGACTCTGAAGGTGTTAAAGCAGCAGTGATCATGTGAAGTTGGTATTTAATAAAGGCATTAAAAGAATTACCCTCTTAAGAGATTTATCAAAGTAACCTGAAGATTCCAACATACTCTTTCTTCTCTGATAAATATTTAGAGGCAGTACACAGGTGAAAAATTTCAAGATGAGCTATACAATTGGTGTGATGTGAGTGTTTTTATATGGTATATTTTCCCTACTTTTTAACCTATCTTAAATGCAAAGCAAAATATTATAAGAAATGACATTTAATCTTAAATAATTTAGTTTTATTACAATTATGATGCAAATAATTTTTAAAAATACACAGAAGCAATCATTTATAAAGGTCTACCTTGTAATTCTATCTTTGCACAAAGAAATTTCTAGGGGCCACTGAGCTGTATGCATTAAACTTCAAATATAATCAAATCAGGTTTAGAAATACTAATGGTGCTTCATAGAAGAATCCTTGCTTCAGCAACTTAGGAAATTACACTTGATTTTCTTTTGAGTGTTACTCAATTGTGCTTGAAATTGTTCATTTGAACCCTTCTAAACAACAAGCAGGTGGTTAAATGTGGGCACTGTTTAAAATTTACACAAAAAAATTCCAAGCACAATGCACTTTTGCCCTGTGAATGTCAACAGGCTTTCCCTTCTCCCTCATAGCCTGCCCTTCCCTGGCCATTAGATTTGACCTTGCTATATCCCTGAAAAGAGAACCGGCTCAAATGTAGCTGCTTGCTAGGGAGCATTAGACTATTTTTATAGTCCTGCAGCTAAAGCTTTTAATGTGGCAACTGCTGGTTACTGAAGCAGTTTAAGAAAAAGGAACTGCTGAGTTTGCCTTTTATTTTTAAATGGAGAAACACAAGGTGACAATCATATAAGATATAAGTGAAGCAGAACAGGGGAAATACATCCTAGGATTTCTGTATAGAGCAAAAGCAAGAATTTGCAAAATGCATTTCAATTCTATACTGCAATCTGGATCTTTACTTTTATATAATACATGAACTAGTTCATAAAATGCACTTTTCTCTATGTCAGCTTTTCCTTTATCAGAAATATATGGGCGATAACATAAACATCTTACTGAAGATGTAGTCCCTGTGAGGTATTTGTGAAATAACCAAAAATTTACAATAGGGTAAAAATATGACATTCGGAAATACATAGACTTTGTAGGTCTTTTTTTTCCCCAAAGCAAACTTTTGTAGGTGTACATTTTCTGTCCCCATCTTCTCTCTGCCCATTCACTCCTCGACCCACTACAATAGAACTTTTGACTTGTCCTATAAAATGGCCTTCTCTGTGCTAAGTATTTGTAGTAGTCTGGTGCAAGGATATTTACCCTTTTCTTCCTTTGTCTCTCTCTGGCCTTTGCAACAGAATGTCCTTTCCCATAATTATTTTCCTTTGCTTGATTGTCCTTCCCCACTTCTTCTTTTTCTCTGCATTCTTCACTTTTTTTTTTTTTTTTTTTTTTGAGACAGGGTCTCACTCTGTCACCTAAACTGGCATGCAGTGTGGCATGATCACGGCTCATTGCAGCATCGACCTTTCCAGGCTCAAGTGATCTTCCCACTTTAGCCTACCAGTAGCTGGACCAGGTGTGCACCAGTACACCTAGCTAATTTTTGTGTGAGCCACCATGCCTGGACCATATTTTCACTTTTTTGTGGTCCCTAAAATGTTCATGTTTACCCACTTCCAGCTTTGTCTCTCCTAAACACCTCTCCTTGGTAATCCCATGTACTCTTTTGCCTTTAATAAGGCTAGTGATGTGCAAACCCACATACTTGTCCCAGACTTCCCTTCCAAGATCCGGGCCCTAACGTCCAGCCTCTTCTTTATGTATCCACTTGGATATAACATAGTCACTTCTGATTCCAATGTCAAAATGTTATTTTTTGTGTCTGACTTCTTTTGCTTAGCATACTGTTTTTGACATTCAGTCATGTTGTTAGATGTATTGGCACCTTGTTCTTTTATGTTGCTGGGTACAGTTCTATTCTATTAACATATCACAATTTGTTTATGCATTCACTTGTTGAACATTTGGATTGTTTCTGGTTTGGGGCTATCATGAATAAATCTGCTGTGAACATCGATGTCTAAGTCTTTTTGTGGATATGCACTTTCATTTCTCTTGAGTAAATACCTAACACTATAATTGCTGGAGTGTACTTACAAGTATAATTAGGTAAATACTTAGGGGTGTAAAGTGTTTATATCAGTTTATACTGTCAATGTATGAGAATAATAGTTGCTCCAGAGTTTTTTATTATAGGTTTTCTGGTGAAATGCAGTAGTATCTTATTGTTTTTTATTTATTTATTTTGAGACGAGACAAAGTTTCCCTCTGCTACCCAGGCTGGAGTGGAGTGGTACGATCTTGGCTCACTGCAACCTCCACCTCCTGGCTTCAAGTGATTCTTGTGCCTCAGCCTTCCAAGTACCTGGGATTACAGGCACATGCCACCTTGTTGACTAATTTTTTAATTTTTAGTAGAGACGGGGTTTCACTATGTTGGCCAGGCTGGTCTTGAACTCCTGACCCCAGGTGATTCTCCTGTCTCAGCCTCCCAAAGTGCTGGGATTACGGGCATGAGCCATTGCGCCCAGCCTCTCATTGTTATTTTAAATCGCACTTCTGTGATCACTAATTATATTTAGCTTCTTTTCCTATACTGACATTGTATATTTGGAGTACATCAAAATATTTTGCCCAGTGTTTACTGGTTGTTTTCTTATTACCGAGTTGTAAATATACGTTATGGATTCTTGATACAAATATTTGACAAATATGAACTATTTTTCATGACAAACCTGTTTCCCTGCCTGTGATCCTTCTTGTTCAACCTGACAACCCAGTCCAATTGCTCCTTCTTCCTTAATATATCTATCCTTCCTCTTCATCTTTATGTCACTTCTGTGTATGCCACCATGCCACTGTCTCACTTCAGGCCCCTACCAGTTGTTAGCTTGGAGTCTTTCATGGTCTTTTCTCATATTGTGTCTCCATTTTCACTCCTATCAATTTATTATCTTTCAGATAACTATTAGTGATTGTTCTAAACTATAAGTATGATAACCTTATTTTCCTCTTTAAAATATTTTAACATCTTAATTTGAAACTGTCTGTTTATTTCTGGACACAGAATTTCACAGCAACTCAATTCCCTTCCCTTTCTCCTCCCTTGGCTAATCTCTCACCTTTTTTCCTAATATACATGTCAACTAGAACTGCTGGAAATGGTACAAACACTGCATGTGTATCTATGATTCTAGGATTTCATGCAATTATTTTTCCATTTTTCTGGAATTTCCTGGTCTCTAACTCACATGATTCACTTTTATTTCTGATCAGGCTCAGTTTAAATATCATCTTCTTTTGAATATTATCTCACTCATGCATTCTTGATGTAGGTATCTGTCTTAGTCCGAGTTTTCTAGAAAGAGCCTCTGAGGAAGGGGCTAGGGGGCTGATAGTTTACCTGGAAGGTGCAAAGCTAGTGCAGCCAAAATGAGGACCTTCACTTTGATTATTTCCCTTAAACTCAGATGAATAATTGGGATAAATAAATAAGCATGTGTATATTTGAATCTTACATTGCTTTCTGTAAATCACAGCAAATCTATGAAAAACCTACATTATATCTAATGGTTAAAGATTGTACTTTCCCCTAAGTCCAGAAATAAATTAATATTCATTCTCACAACTTCTATATAACATTGTATTGGAGATCCAGTTTGTGAAATAACATAAAAGAAAGAAAAAAAAAGAAATACAGATTGGGGCTGGGTGTGGTGGCTCATGTCTGTAATCCCAGAACTTTGGGAGGCCAAGGAAGGAGGGTCACTCGAGGTCAGGAGTTAGAGACCAGCCTGGGCACCATAGTGAGACCTGTCTCTACAAAAAATTTTACAAAATAGCCAGGCATGGTGGCATGCACCTGTAGTCTCAGCTACTGAGGAGGCTGAGCTGGGAGGATCACTTGAGCCCACGAGTTCAAGGCTACAGTGAACTATGATCACTTCACTGCACTCTAGGCTAGGCAACAGAGTGAGATCCTGTTTCTAAAAAAGAAAGAGAGATTGGAAAAATAAGAAGTAAATGGGGTCAGGTGACATGATTGTGTATATTAAAAAATCCTAATGAAGCTAATAAAAAGGACTAAAATATTTTAATTTAGTGAGGTCACAAAATATAAGATTGATGTGAAAAAAATCAATTTAATGTGAATGGAATTATACAATATGTATTCCTGTTAAATGTATGCATTGAAAATATTTTTTTGCACTTGGTAATTTGCCTTTTCATTTAATTAATGGTGGTTTTCAAAGAGCAGAAAATTTATTTTATTATTTTTTTATTCCCATAGGTTTTTGTGGAACAGGTGATATTTGGTTACATGTGTACACTCCTTAGTGGTGATTTGTGAGATTTTGGTTCATCCATCACCCAAGCAGTAAACACTGTACCCAATTTGTAATATTTTATCCCTCACCAGAAATTTTAAAATTTGATGAAGACCAATTTACTAATTTTTTTCTGTTTTTTTTTTGTGTGTGTGTGTGTTCTAGCTAAAAATCTTTGTTTCAAAAATATGAAGAAACCTAGCCCATGTTTTTTTCCTAGAAGTTTTACAGTTTAGCTTTAAGTTTTTTATCCCCGATTCATTTTAAGTTTTATATATGGTGTGAGGTAGAGATCACATCCATATGGATGTCTCATTGCTCCAGCATCTTCTGTTGAAAAAAAAAAAATCTCATTTAAATATATTGACATTTTTGTTAAAGTTTGATTTGTCATATATTTGTGGGTCTGTTTCTATATTTCCTGTTTCTTTTATCTGCATGTCTTTGCTGTGTCAGTTGCATAGTGGGTTATTCTCACTTTATAGTAAGTTTTGAAATGATGTAGTATAAGTCCTCCAACTTTGTTGTTCTAGTTTGAAATTGTTTTTTGCTGTCCTAAGTTCACTAGTTTCCATATAAATTTTAGAACCAGATCATCATTTTCTGCAAAAAGAAAAAAACCCAAGGTATTTTTATTGAGATTGCATTGATCTCATAGATCAATTTGGAAAGAATGATTTTCTTAAAAAATATTGAGCCTTCTAGTCTTCTAATTCATAAACATTATATATTTCTCCATTTGTTTATGTCTTATTTAATTTCTTTAAGCAATGTTTTGAGGGTTTTCTTCCCATCTATTTATATTGCAGTTATTTTAATTTCTCCCTGAGTATTGCCTGCTTTTAGGATAATATTGTTGAAGGTGTTTGTAAATTTTTCGTTTTTCAGTTTTTCCACTGTGGTAATGTTTGGAAACAAAATTGATGTTACTAGATCAGTTACCTCAGGGCTTAGACTTCACTTTAGTAACAATATATATTTTTAACTTATCATAATCTACCTTCAAAAACTGTTTTGCCACATTACATACAACAATCTTATAAAGTATTTTTAGTTTTCTCCCTCCTGTCCTTTAAAATTTTGTTGTCATACATTGTATTTCTGTATCTCTTATAAATTTCGCAATACAGTGATGCATTGTTTGCCTTAAATTGTCAATTTAAAAAATTAAATTACATTGAAAATATTTTTAATGTGAACATTTTTTTCCTCATATTTACTACAGCTGATGCTTAGCTGATCTAAGCATCAGGAGTTATCCTTTGTATAGATCTGAGTTCAGATTGGTTTTTTTTTTCCAGTCAGAAGATTATTCTTAATGTTCCTTATAGAGCACAAAATTCTCTCAGCTTTTGTTAATCTGAAAATATCTTCATTTTTGAAGGACATTTTCAGTGGACGCAGAATTCTAAGCAGTTTTGTAGTTTTCTGGTTTATTTTGACAGCACAATAAATACATTGTTGTATCTTCTAATTTGCATTGTTTCTGACTAGGTCAGGAATAATTATCTCTCTCTGTATTGCAACTTTTTGTTGTTGTCATCTTAAGATTTTTCTCTTTTCGTGGGTTTTCAGCAATGTGATTATAATGGGCTTAGGTATGGTTTTTGTTTGTTTTTATCCTACTTTTGTTTCACTGAACTTCTTGGATTTGTGTGTTTATGGTTTTCATTAAATCTGCAAAATTTCTGTGCTCCACTATGCCTTCAGAGTTTTTTTTCTATTCCATGCACTATCTCCTCTCTTCTAGGGTGCTTCACATATATGTATATTAGACAACTTGATATTGTTCCATAGGTAATGAGGTTCTCATTCTGCAGCTTTTTTTTCTCTGTACTTCAATTTGATTCATTTCTATTGCTTATTTCTTAAAGTCTATTACTCCTTTATTTTGCATTTTAAAATCTCCTAGTATACCCTTCCAGTGAAATCTTCATTTTGGATGCTATATTTCTCAGCCTTAGAAATATCACTTATCTTTTTTATATTGCTTCCATTTGTCTTCTCGCTATTTCTATATTTACTTTAGTGCTTGACCATATTTACAATAGCTATTTTCAAATCTTTGTCTCCCTGAGTCTGTATTTTTAAAACTCCTCTTTCATTTATAAATCATATTTTTTTCTTTGCATATCCAGTAATTATTAGATGCTAAACATTGTAAAGGTTACATTATTGAGTGTCTGGGTCTTACTGTCATCCTTTCAGGAGAGTTGAAGTTTGATTTGGAAGGCATCTAAGAGCATTGAGGAATTTTTTGATCCTTTTACGTCTTGTTTTTAAGTTTTGTTAGAGAAGGTCTAGAGTAATTTTAACTCTAGGACTAGTTTAATCTTACCACAAAGGTCTAACCCTCCTGGATTTCAACTGAATGCTCCAGGTTTCAGTAAGCTCTCTACACTCTTCTTGGTCACTACACAAACATCTCCCAAGCCCTGTGTGAACTCTGGGGGTTGTTCTGTTTACTGCTTCTCAACTATTGTTCTTTGCCTTGTGTCATGAAGATCCACCTAAGTAGGTAATATATAGTATTTAGAAAAAGACTCAAGTGTACCTCACTGCAGACTTTCAAAGTTGCTTCCTTGTGAAGCTCCCACTGGTTCTGCAAATACCAGTTACCTTAGATGTGTCAAACTTCCATATCTGTCACCTTAACTCAGAAAGACTACCATGCTTAGCTTAGATTGGTTTGGCCTTTCTCCTTACAATCTTTCAGAAAGTGTCTCCAGGAAAAGAAAGACCCTGGGCAATAGTGGGGCTTGGTTTCTGTGTTTTCCTTATTTTAGGGATTATAATCCTATGCTGCCACCTGTTGTTAAATGCCCGAGTTTAATATATATATGTGTGTGTGTGTGTGTGTGTGTGTGTGTGTGTGTGTATATATATATATATATATATATATACACATATATATGCACGTATATATATACACACACATATATAGTTATATATATATTTCACACGTATTTCACACATATATTTCACACATATGTTGTACATATATATGTTTCATTCATATGTATATATCTTTTTTTTCTCCTGATTTTTAGCTGTTTATGGCAGGAGGGCAATTTTAGTACCAGATAGTCTGTCATGGATGGAAGCAGAAGTCCCTGTCTTAATTTGTAAGATTTTTAATGCATTATATTTGTTTCTTCAATTGTTGATTTAAAAGCTTGTTTATTCTATAGACTAAGTCTTTTGAGACTGAATCAAGTCAAGTGCAACAGAATAATAAATGCTAAAATAAAATTTTGGACACGACCAATTTATTAAAATGTGTTTATATGACAGACAGAACAAAGGCATGAGAGGGAGAGAGATCACAAAAGCTTCACAATCATTTATTCATATTGAGGGAACTCCTCAATATAGTGCGAGGTGCTGAATGATAACTTTTCAGGGATGGACTATTTGTAAGCCATGCACAGCTACTCAATTATCCCTGCAATGATCAATCTCATTGTAGGAAAGCCTGGAATATAATATTTTTTTATAGTGCCTCTGTTCCTTGTATGTTCGGGTTAGTTATCTATGAAATTTGCAATTTTTTCAGATTATTGATTTTTATTCAGAATGAATGTAGGTAGTTATATATACTTTCAACTTTTCTATTTTCTTTCTGAGAGTTACATTTTTTTTCCCTCTAGCATGTTAGGGGCTGGAGGGGCAGGTGCTTGATATGCCCCCCTAATGTGACACTATGCCTTCTTTCCGTACACCTACTTTTTCTTCTTTTCCTTTCTGATTTTGTGTATTCTTCCATGTTTCAGTCTTGGTTACTCAAGGAAGCAGTCAATAATCAGGACAATAGTGCTTAGGTTTGGTTTAGAAGAAGAAAAGAGTTTTGCTTCATTAGTTCCTTCTTCACATGGCTTGGTCACCTCTGAATTATGACTCACATAAATCTAGCATAAAGCTACATTTAGGCTTTTTTGAGCCTAGCTTCATGAAACCAGAGCTTGTATATTGAAATTTGAGAAAGAAACATTCTAGGGGCAGGCTGACGCAACCACCAGAGGTTTTTAGTTTCATCATAATGTACCTTCTTTCATGCCCACTCTAATGAAATACAAATGCTGAACTACTGCAAATTGATTTGTTTCAGTTAAGAGAGCTTATTTAAGGGCAAGATGGAACAAAGAGAATATGTGTTTGCTTAAGTATATGTAATTTGTATCTATTGGATTAGAAAAAAATTTGTATCTATTGGATTAGAAAAAAATTTTAATTTAACCTTTTTTGTATTGATGTGCCTTTTTTCTCCCGATAATTTTTCTGAAGGAAACTACTATAAAGGTGGCCTTCAGAATTACAGAAAAAAGGTGACTTTCCTAAAAATATACTTAAAAAATATTCTTCTCAATGATACAGACCATAAAAATAACTATTTTTTCTTGGTCAGTGATATTTTAATAATCTGATGAGTTTGATCAACATTAAAAGTATCACATATTTACATTCATGAGATTTTACATTCAATCTAAGATGACTTTAAAGTCCATCCATATACTACATGTTAAGGCAATACTTTGGATTAAGATGGAAGAGGAATGTATGTTTTGCTTGAGGCAGGGAACTGACATGTAAGTATCTTTTTTTCTTTTAAATGAGGTGAGTCTTGCTATGTTACACAGGTGAGTCTCTGTGTCACACAGGCTGAACTCAAACTCCTAGGCTCAAGGAATCTGCCACTGTGCCCAGTTGAATATCTGTTTTTTTTTTAATGTAAATTATTTCATTTAACCTTTTTGACATGGATTATGTTATCCAAAAATGGCAGAAACAGTATTTTTAGTCTCACACGCTCTTCTAGAATATTACCAACTTATGGGGCCTGTGTCACTGTCTTAATGAAAAGAATGCTTCAGAAGTGCCATGCATGACTTTAAAATATATAAATCTAAGGGGTACAAGTGCAGCTTTGTTACATGGATATATTGTGTAGTGGTGAAGTCTGGTCTTTTAGTGTAACCATCACCCAAATAATGTACATTGTACCCATTGAGTGATTTCCTATCCCTCACCCTGCCCTTACCCTCCCATCCTTCTGAGTCTCCAGTGTCTATTATTCCACACTCTATGTCCATATACTTGACTTTTAAGGCTAAGTCATAAAAGGCAATACTTCTTCCTAGCTCACTATTTCTCTCACATTCTTGGAAACCTGCCATCCATGTTGTTTGGAAGCCCAGGACACGTAGACTTTATATACAGATGTTCCAGCCAACAGCCCCAGGAAGATCTCAGCCAACATCCAGTATTAACTATTAGACATGAGCATGAACAAGCCTTCAGAGATTTCAGGCCCTAGGCTACAAGGTATCCATAGACCTTAAGTCTACCCATTGAGGTCTCAAATATCATGGAGCAGAGACAACACGTGAATTTAGCCTTCAGCTTCTCAGCTGCCCCTGCTAAGGCTGAGTTGAGTAGAGATGAGCAATCCACACAGAATACTCCTCAAATTGCAGGTTTCTGAGCAAAAGAAGTGCCATGCTTTCAATTCATTAAATTTTAGGGTGATTTTATTGGCAACAGTAGATAGCTGGAACACATTTGTTTCCAGGAATTGAAGTGTAGCTAAAACTAAACCTAATATCTGTGGCAATAGCTTTAGGGTCAGAGGCAGGTGGAAATAGGAAATGTCTTTAGAGGAGTGTTACTGAAAACATAAAAGAGATCAAGGAAACTATCAGAGGAAGCCTGGTGACCTTGAAAAGGCTGTTGGTGAGGACTTGAAGAAAAGAGAGGAAAATGTTTTTGGAAGCTGGAGGAAAGGGGACTCATGTAGTGGCAGAAAGCTTTGCAATAATGTCTCCTGCAGTAAAATGGAAAATAGAAAATATACCTATAATCTAGCTAAGGAGCTTTGCAGAAAGAGGGTTGTAAGTGCTTTGCCTTCTGTCTGCTTCCTAGCTGCCTGTAGTAAAATGCAAGGAAGACAGATGAGCTAAAGAAAGCACTGTTATATATAAAGTCTCCAGGACTTGCTGGGTTGGAAAAGAAAACTGTTTCTCATTCCCAGCCTCTCCAGATGGCAAATGATACTAAAATTAAGATGTGGCTTCTGAGCAGAGATCAAATCCAGGGTGCTGTCAGGAGAACATGGTCTAAAGATAAAACCTTTTGTTAAGGCCTCATAAAGTTTTGAGATAGTATATTTTGGACCATTTTGAACAGACAAAAGGTCCACTAATGACCTTAAAGGGTGTTTCACAGACTACTTCCATATAAAAATAGGGTTTCTAAAAATCTTAAGGGAAGTTTCTAAAAAAGAGCCAAATTTAGAAAAAGTCTTATCTCTGTGGGATTTGGGCATGTGGCTTTTGTCTAATGGAGTGGATTATAAATTGATTCATAAGAAACCCACAAAGTGTTTAAAGGAATTTTAGCATCTTGTATTGAAAAGGATGGAGACAGAACAAAATTAAAAAGAGGAGTTTAACTCCTAAATTTCCATGAGCAGAAAGCAGACCAAGAAAACTGTTTAACTACAAAGACAACTCACATTTTATGAAATGGGAAAGATAAATCAGTGGGTTAAACAGGCCAAAAGGCAGAGCAAAGAGCTTTGGAGAATTCCTAGGTAGCAGGACTGATTCCTAATTAAGGAAATGGAAATATGTACTTGGCTGTATTTCAGAATGATTAAATACCTGCTATATTTCATCTGTTTTCTCCCTACTGAATGTGAGTACATTTAATGGTTTCCTTCAATCTATCACATTGCATGTCAGGTGTGTGTGGAGTAGATGAATCATCTTTTTAGTTCACAGATCTCCATTTCAAGAAGAACAGCACTCAAAGGGCTAAACTTAAGGAATCACATTCAAGGAACTTCTTTGGATTTAGATGACAAGATACTGAACCTCAAGCTTGATGGGCCTGGGGGAGGGTCTTGGGGAAGGGGTTAAGTGTATTTGCATGTGGAAGAGATGTAAATTGTTCTCACCTGAAAATGGACAGTGGCAGATTTTAGTTTCCAGTAATGACCTCCATAATTCTTTGGATCTCAATGCTCTTACAGAACCTTGCCACTACCCCATTTATGAATATATGTTCCACCTACAGAATCCTGGGTAGGTCTTTGTTACTATCTCAAAGAATAGAACGCTGCAAAAGTGATGCTGTGTGACTCCTGAGGCTAAATCATAAAATGGAATAGAGCTGAGACCTAACTGCTCTTTGTTGTGGAATGCTTGACTTTGAAATCCAGGCCCCATGTTGTGAGGAGAGGCCATGTGTAAATGTTCTGGCTGACAGTACCAGCGAATATCTCAAACAACAGCTGTAATCAAATTGCCTGACTTCTGAGTAACTGAGACTTCAGATGATGCTTGTTCTTAGCCTTCAAGCTGCCCCAGACACTGAGTGGAACAGAGATGAGCTATCTCTAACATACCTGATCACATTACAAAATTATGAGTGAAATAAGTATCATTTCTAAGTCACTAAAATATGAGGTGACATTTTGTTTTTTACAGGAACAGGCAGTCTACCAAGAATACTGTACAATCATCTATGTTACAAAGAAGGAAATATGCTGATAGCTACATAGCATGTAAGTGGCAGAATTGAGCTGTGAAACCATGTGTTGGAATCCAAAGTTTGAGTTCTTTCTAATTTTTGACCCACTCCTGTAAGAGGGCATAGATTAACCAGAACAACGTTGAGTTGGCCTAGAAAATCCATTCAGCTCGAGCCAAGGATGATTGAACCCAATAGGATGAAAATGAGATTTGTAACCTGCCAAGTGTGGAGACTATCTTTGAAAGCAAGGCATATTTTGCAGTCAAAAATTTTTATGGTCAAATTTTGCCCTTATTATTTACAAGACTTAATGAGACTGATCAAGCTATATAATTTCTCTGTGTGCAAGTTTCCTCAATTGTGAAATGAGGATATAATATCTGTCTTGAAAGTTGTAAGGATTATAATTTTGTATGCAAATAAGGGAAACTCTTATGTCTGAATATCTTAAAGTAGTCATCTAAAAGTCATGCTGAAATATGAGTGGCACACCCCCATTGACTTCTGAACAAAAATGTCTATACTGAGCTTAGCCACTGCTTTGCTCCCTTTTGAAATCCTCCTGCCACCTGGCCTTTTTTCCCTCCCTTCAGATACTCACTACCCTAGGGGGTCTGGCTGTCAGGAATCTGGCTGCTGCTTCTGCTACTCCTCTATAAAGCTCCTCAAATCTCTAGCCCCTGCCAGTCTTTTCTGCCTTGAAATTTAGCTAATCTTGATTATTTGTTTAATGACATTCAGGTGCAAATGAAGCATAACCCTATAAGACCTTTACACTTTAAAAGAACAGCTCATTAACTGCTTTGAATCTCTAATTGATAGAATTAGTGGGAGAGACAATTTTGTTCCCAGAGTTCTTTGCCTACTCTCTCTCCTCCCACAATAAGCAAAAAATACTCCTGAAAGTTACTTTGTAACCTCTCTGTACCCCTTTTGGGAAACAGTCTGTACTCCCGACAGGTCCTAATAGAAATGAATTTGTTGTCTGTGGGAGAACTGAGGTGGGCAGCAAACATAAATGAACTTTATTTTAAAATTGCAACAGTTTTTGTTCTTTTTTTCTGCCTCTTGTCCTCCTCAAATGGTGGATGGTGGTGTTAGTGGAGAGGCTACCACTTATTGACTATCTTGACTAGTACTGGATGCAATACCCATTTAATGCCATTGTCTATGTATTGACTTTTTGGATTAGCCTGATTTTATCTTTTAAAAAAATATATTCACAATTGGTGGCTGAATTCTGAGAGGGAAAGGGGAGAGAAAAGGATAATTATGCTGTTCCTTTGACTATGGCAGAATGATTTCCATCCAGTTTGCTTAACACAGAAGCACAAAACATTTCTGCACACTGTGCAGTGGAAGGTCATGAGGTAGAAATGGCATAGAACAAAGTATATCATTGAAACGTTTTTTGAAAAGGTGTTTGTTTCACTCTTTAAGAAATACACAGAGATTTTCACAGCTCAGGATAAGGGGTGACATGAAGAAAGAGAACAGAGATGGATAGAGTTCGTGTTATATCACACTTTTGAAAACGTAAATACTGTCCCATAAATACCTGAGACAAAACTTAAAATGCATTATAAACAAGACTGGGTGCAGTGGCCCACACCTGTAATGCCAGCACTTTGGGAGGCCAAGGCAGGCAGATCACTTGAGGCCAGGAGTTTGAGACCAGCCTAGCCCACATGGTGAAACACTGTCTCTACTAAAAATTCAAAAATTAGTCGGACATGATGGCTTGTGCCTGTAATTCTAGCTACATGAGAGGCTGAGGCACGAGAATCACTTGAACCCGGGAGGCAGAGGTTGCAGTGAGCCAAGATCATGCCACTGCACTTCAGCCTGGGTGGCAGAGTGAGATTCTGTTTCAAAAACAAAACAAAAAAAGCATTATAACCTGATAAAGATATAAAAATATTTTTTACTAAACAATGTTAACAGCCTCCATCCAAATTTCTGGGTCCATTTCCAGTCAATACAGAGTTGTCCGGAATATTGTTATTGCATTCTCTTTGGATTTATTACATTGAATTTTCATTTTGTTCAACTGTTCTATCTTAAAATAATTAAACATACGATTTTATCATGGTAGCCTCTCATTTTCTGCTTCCCTTTGACCACTGATCCCTCTGTCCAGGAGTCAAGTCTTCATTAATGTCACTGTGTGGTACCAGCAAGGTTTTCACCATGTCTGGCTATTTATCAGAAATTTCTGGGCAGCTTGAAAATGTCTAAGGTCTAACCAGAGCTACTGTACTATCATGCTTTTGTTTCTGTTACTTCCTTTTCTTTCTGATTATCATAACATGAGAAAAAAAACAAAAACAAAAAAACACCAGAGCTTCCACTCTCTGCCATACAGATACAGCAAGAAGACAGCCATCTGCAAACCAGGAAGAGGGTCTTCACTAGACACTTGACATAGTTTGGTTCTGTGTCATCAACCAAATCTGATGTTGAATTGTAATCTTCAGTGTTGAAGGTGGGCCCTGGTGGGAGGCGATTGGATCATGGGTGTGGTTCTGATGGCTTAACCCCATCCCCCTAGTGGTGTCTTGTGACAGAGTTCTCAGGAGAGAGATCTGGTTGTATGAATGCGTGGCACCTCTCCCTTTGCTCTCTTTTCCTCCTGCTCTAGCCATGTAGGATGAGTCTTCTTCCTCTTCACCTTCCCCCAGGATTGTGAGTTTTTTGAGGCCTCCCCACCCATGCTTCTCATGCAGCCTGTGGAACTGAGCCAACTAAACCACTTCTTTAAAATAAAGTACCCAGTCTCAGTAGTTCTTCATAGCAATGCGAGAATGAACTAATACAAAATTGAATCTTCTAGTTCCTTAATCTTGGACTTCCAGTAATCTTAATGAGTGCATTTCTTTCTTTCTTTCTTTCTTTTCTTTTCTTTTTTTTTTTTTTTTTTTTTGAGACAGAGTCTTACTCTTTCATCAGGCTGGAGTGCAGCGGTACGATCTTGGCTCACTGCAACCTCCACCTTCTGGCTTCAAGCAATTCTCCTGCCTCAGCCTCCCGAATAGCTGGGACTACAGGTGCATGCCACCATGCCCAGCTAATTTTTATATTTTAGTAGAGATGGAGTTTCACTATGTTGGCCAATATGGTCTTGATCTCTGACCTCATGATCCACCCACCTTGGCCTCCCAAAGTGCTGGGATTACAGGTGTGAGCCACCACACCCTGCCAAGAGTGCATTTCTTTAAGAGTGAAGCAAATGCCTGTTCAGAAGACCTTCCAGTGATGTACTACTTCATTCTTTGCCATTTCTACCTCATGACCTTCCACTACACAGCACAGAGACATGCTGTTTGTTTTAGCATTAAACAAACTGGAGGGAAGTCACTCTGCCATAGTTAAAGGGACAACGTAATTGTCTTTTTCTCTTTTCATGTCAACAATTTGTTACATTCTATGTGATGATTACAGCAAAGTGATTCCAACTCTTCACTCTGCCACTCTTTCCTTTCCATTTTTATCATACTAATTTCTCATTTTCTTTAGCCTCAGTCTGGTTCCCTTTGATCACTGATCCAGTGGTCTAATCTTCATCTAGATCCAAGTCTAAATCTTCATTTCCTGGGTGGTTGTAATTATCTAATAACTGGTGTCTCCAACTAGTTTCTCATCTCCCTATCTCTGGCAAAGAATGCCTTTGCCAGATTACTCTTTCTGAAATAGTACCTTACACATGTGGCCCTCAAGTTCGGTAACTGTTAATTGCATCCATATTGTCTCTGTAGTCTTCAGAAATACAGTCAATTATCCTTTAGTTTGGCAGAATCCCTTAGTTTGGCATTTACAACTTAGCCTCTGCATACTTTTTCAGCGTTCTTCAGTTCTTATCTCATTTGACCTCCTAACAGAACAAAAGTTTGATGAGTTCTTCTGTGTTAGTTTGAGCTGCTGTAAGAAACTACCATAGTCTAGGAGGCTTAAACAACAATTTATTTCTTACAGCCCTAGATCCTGGATAGTCCAGGATTAAGGTACTAGAAGATTCAGTATTTGGTGAGGGCCCTTTTCCTGGTTTGCAGACAGCTGTCTTGCTGTATGCTCACATTGCAGAAAAAGGAAGCTCTGGTGTCTTTCTTCTCTTCTTATAAGGGTGATAATTCTATCATAAGGCTCTACCCTCATGACCTCATCTAAACTTAATTACCTTTCAAAGCCCCACTTCCTAATACCATCAGTTTCAGGGTTAGGGCTTCAACATATGAATCTGGGAAGGACACAAATATTCAGTCTATAAGGCTCTCCTTCTGATTAAAGCACTTTCTTTCTGTATTTCCTTAATGTCATACATTCTCTCTCTCTCTTTTTAAACTAAACTTTATGTTGAAATAATTTCAGACTTAGGGAAAAGTTGCTAGTATAAAGAATTCCTAATTACCCTTCACTCAGATTCCCCATATGTTAACATTTTACCACATTTGCTATATCATTCCCTCTCCATATAGATATGTATGTGTATATATATACACACATATATATGTATTATGTATGTGTGTATGTGTATATGTGTGTGTGTATATGTATATATATGAGATATGATGATTCTTTAGTTCTCTCTACTTCAGTATGCCTCTCCTAAACACAGTAACATTCTCTTGGATAACCACAGTGCAATTATCAAATAGGAAATTAACGATGACACAATACTACCATTTAATCTATAGAAATTGGAACTTTAAGGCACCAAATAGGAAAAAAATACTGACAAAATCTATATCTGCAAAAATGTTGTGTTGAGAATATAAAATGAACTCTTATAATTCAATTATAAGAAAATTAATGCCCTCTTCCCCCTTGGGCCAAAGACTGGAACAGCTCACAAAGGAAGATTGACAAATGGTCAATAAGCACATAAGAATGTACTCAATATTTGAAACAAAAGTTAAAACCACAGTGAGACACTACTGTATTCAGCAGAATACCTAAAATTATAAAGACAACATAACCCCAAATATTGGCAACAATGTGGAGCAGTTGAAACTACCACACTTACATAACATTGTTCAACCACTTAACAAAATTGTTTGAAAGTTTCTTACAAAGATAAAGATACATTTTCCCTATGACCCATCAATTTCACTCCTCTTTATCTCCCCAAATGAAAATATATGTCCACAAAAGGATTGTGCAAGAACATTCATAACATCTTTACGTATAAAAGCCAAGAATTAGAAACTACCCTAATGACCATGAATAGAAGAGATGAATTGTGGTATACTCATACAATGCAATCATACAGTAAACAGAGACATACGGCTGATAAAGTTATATCATGAATCGTATAGACATGATGTTGAGAGCAAGATGCAAGACACAATAGAGTAAAAGCTATACGATTCAATTTATAAAAGTTTAAAATCTGCGAATGTAAGCTGTGGTGATAGAAACTGGAATAGTGTTTGCCATGGCAGACAGTGTATTGATTGGAGGGGCACGAGAACAGTTACTGGTGTGATGAAAATCTTCTATATCTTGATTGGAGTGTGCATTTTCCAGGTGTATGAATTTGTTAAAGTTGATTGGTTCATATGCATTTCGCTATGTCAATTTCACGTTAAAATAAATGTGAAAAAAAAGTTGTTCATGGAGTGCTGCTACACTACAGGGATAATGCAGGAACCCAGGTCTAACAGTAGTGGAGCTGCTAATATCTCTAGACAGGAAGGGCATGGGTCGGGGAAGAGATATTCAAAATTCATGAGTCAGTATGTTTCAGCAAGCCACTGAGTTGACTTCAGTTAGGGATACAAATAATTCTTGATGAATTTTCAAGGATGAAACAAGCAAAATAAATAACTGAAACTCAATTTTTCTCTTCTCCTCTTATTTTCTGTTACAGTTCTTCATTGTTTAAATCATTTGAATGCCAGAGGGCATGAAGTTCTATAAGGATTATACCATTAGGTTCCCAGAGCATGGAGTGGAGAAAAGGAGGCACATTTGACCCTTGGGGGAAAATAAAAGGTATCTGGTATACATCTTGTTTTTATACCACTCTAAAGGGCACTATTTAATCATAATAATGGTGGCTTGGCCAAGGGATCGTAGAAATTGAGAGGTAGGAGTGAGTGGATAATATATGAAAGAGAGTGATTGCAACAATTGATTTGGTAGTTTAAGCTGTCTAATAATGAAAATGAAACTATGATGAGACGGGCAGGGCAATTGTGATAGAATCAATGGGATGTAGATTCTGATAGGGTCAAAGGATTGTTTGAATTGGAGTATTAGAATGGGTATTTGCAAATGAAATTATGGAGGGATTTCAGTTAATAGTAATAAAAGGTCAAGGGTATGTCTGTGGGAATCAGTGGCTAAAGATAACATAGAATACAAAATGATTGTTAAGAGGAAATCAAGGAACCAAGCAACTGGGATAATGGAAGGAGTATCTACATATATGAAATTGTCAAGAATCATGGCAGGATAGAGAGAATGACAGAGAGCAGGAAGCTAAAAGCTCTCAAAGAATGAGGAGGAGTAAAGAGGAGAGGGCCTGGGATGACTGTGAGGAGAAGTGGGTGGTGTAGTCTGTTAACCTGAGTCATCCTTGATACATTTCTCTCTCAGCCCCCAGAGTCTCAACCAATCATTAAGTCCTGTCAGTCTATTGCTTTTCTCAATATGAGCACCACTCTGGTCGCCAAGTAGGACTTAAAAAAAAATCACGTTTCTGTGCTTCAGCACATTCATTCTCTAATTGGTCTTCACTAGCCACTGTTGCCAGTCTTGTGTGTGTGCTGCAGCCTCAGTGAACTTTTCTCAGCAAATCTGACCATGTCACACAAGCCCACTTCTCTAGTCTAGCACTTAAATTTTTTTTCAGTGCTTTTAAAATTCAGACTAAAATCCTTCAGGCTTAAAAGAGCTTCGATGATCTGGCCTCAGGTCTATCTTTCTGGTCTTATCTAACAACATATTGCACCATAATCTCCATATGCACCGGGCTCACCAGCCCCTCTGCAGGGTCTTTGCCTGTACTGCTTGCTTTGTCTGGAATGTGCTCTCCTCTGCCCATGTTTCACCAGGTTAAGTTATAGTCATCAGTTAAAGCTCAGTTCAAATGTCACCTGCCTGAGGAAACCATTCCTAACATTTTTCAAATTGGGTCCGTTAGCCCCTTTATATACAAAACAGTATGAGTGCTTCTTAAGGGAGTCATTCAAAAGGCTACCTCATATGGGAGATATTCAAACTTTACATTGATTTTGTTTTTTCTAGGATTATGCTCGGCTGGTTGCTGGGACAGAAGGGACCAATTGACATGAATAAGAGAATATCCTTAAAGAAAAGTCTGGTTTAATTTGAAATAGGTTCCACTGGATCTAAAACGGCAGGGCGCTATAGCATAGGAAAAGCCCTGTGCCTTCAAGTTGCAGGACAGTGACATCATATGGTAGTGAAAAGCATCAGCAGTAATGACCTTGTTTAGTCACCTCAACTGTCATTAGAATCACACAGAGAATTTTGAAAAGATACCAATACTGGTAAGTCTTGAACAGCTGCATAAATTTACTTTAAAGTTATTGAATGAATAACTTAGAGTGAATTTATAGTATGTAAATTACATCTCAACAAAGGGGTACAAATTTTGAAAATAATACTAATGTCCAGCCTCCATCACTGGTCAATTATTTTGGAACCTCTGGGAAGCAGCTTGGACATTAACAGCTATTAAAAGCCCCTAGAAAAATTTAGCAATAACTAACAAAAGTATACATGCATTTACCCTTTGGCCCAGTAATCCTATTTCTAGGAAGTTATTCTGAAAGCACAGCTCCAGCAAAACAAATAAAAGCATGTGCCCACTGTTATTCACTGAAGCACTGTTGGTAAATGTTTGTAAATGTAGATTATGGGAAAACACCTGAATGTCCATACTTAGCGGGGAATGCTTGAATCAACTACGGTGCATCAACACAATAAAGAGTATTATGCTGTTGTAAAAATGAGTGAAGAATCTCTGGACTGATATACTGGTATCCAGAATGTTCTTTGTTGTTGTTGTTGTTGTTGTTGTTGTTGTTGTTATTGTTTTTGAGATGGAGTCTTGCTCTGTCACCAGCCTGGAGTGCAGTGGTGCGATCTCAGCTCACTTCAACCTCCACCTCCCAAGATCAAGTGAGTCTCCTGCCTCAGCCTCCCAAGTAGCTGGGATTACAGGCATGTGCCACCACGCCCAGCTAATTTTTGTATTTTTAATAGAGATGGGGTTTCACCATGCTGGCCAGGAAGGTCTTGATCTTTGACTTTGTGATTTACCTGCCTTAGCATCCCAAAGTGCTGGGATTACAGACATGAGCCAGGATATACTTTTAAGTGAAAAAAGTAAAGTACACATATATCTGTAGTATGGTACTATCAGGGGAGAAAGAAGGAGATATAAGAAAATATACATATATTTTCTCATCTGTACAAAAGAAAGTATGGGAAGGTTAAACTAGAAACTACTGTGATTGGTTATTTACATAGATCAGTGGGAAATGGTGGGAAACAATAGGGGAATGGGAATGGTTAGAAGGAATGAGGTGGGGATGGTTCTGCAAGTAGATCTTCTCAGGTGTTTCTAACTTCTTGAACCAACGAGTGTTTCACATATTTAAAAAACTAATTAATACTAACCAGGATGTGTGGGGAACCCAAATAGAATACAAACAATAACCAATGCATATAACTATATCAAAAATCAATACAACAATAATAAATGGGATAAAAAAGTCAATCTAAATAATACTGAAAAACAGTCTTTTAAATATTTTCTATAAGGGCAAAGACAAAAAAAACTGCACACAAGTATTATACCCTTCTCAGGAAATTCACTTTTTCACAGGAGAATGTATCAGTAATTCTGAAACTGTATGTATTCTAAGATTGAAGAAATAAGTAAATAAATTGTGAATAATGAGAGCCAGCTTCTTCTGGTCAGACAAAAGAGTTACAGATGAGGAAAGGGGGAAGGTAAGAATAACCCCTATAGATTAGATTCAGATGTATCAGTTTGAACTATTGTTTCTGTATACACTAGTTCTGACTACACACACACACACACACACACACACACGAGGAAGAGAGAGAGAGAAGAGATTGTTACAGAAATTGTGGCCGGGCGCGGTGGCTCAGGCTCGTAATCCCAGCACTCTGGGAGGCGGATGTGGGCAGATCATGAGGTCAAGAGACTGAGACCATCCAGGCCAACATGGTAAAGACCATCTCTACTAAAAATACAAAAATTAGCCGGGCGTGGTAGCATGTGCCTGTAGTCTCAGCTACTCTGGAGGCTGAGGCAGGAGAATTGCTTGACCTCGGGAGGCAGGGGTTGCAGTGAGCTGAGATCGTGGCACTACGCTCCAGCCTGGTGACAGAGTGAGACCCCATCTCAAATTAAGTTAATTTAAAAAAGAAATAGTTATAGATGTGCATGTATTTATGTGTGTATATATATGGTTGTCCCTTGGTATCCACAGGGAACTGGTTCCAGGACATCCCATAGAGGATCAAATCCCTTTTGTAAAATGGCCTAGTATTTGCGTATAACCCGTGCATATCTCCTTGTGTACTTTATATCATCTCTAGATATTACAATGGCTAATATAAATGCTATGAAATTGTTATATTGTCTTAATTTTAAAAAAATTTTATTTTCTTTGAATTATTTTCAATCTGAGGTTAGAATCTGCAGACATTGAGGGCTGACCGTATATACATATATTCTTCAGCTCTGTTCATGTAGGACTAGAAGTAATGACACCCCAGCAGCAATGAGTATCCTAGTACCTAGAACTTGACTTCCAAGTACCATTTTTCAGATAAATAGCTAATTTGGGGGCTGGGATGCAGAAAGCAAAAGATATGCCTGAATCTCTTTCTTTTATATATTTTATTTTATTTTATTTTTGAAATAGTCTCATTCTGTTGCCTAGGCTGGAGGGCAGTGGTGCCATCACTGCTCACTGAAACCTTGACCTCTTGGCCTCACGTAATTCTCCTGCCTCAGCCTCCCAAGTAGCTAGGACTACAAGTACACCTAGCTAATTTTTTTTTTTTTTCCAGACTGGGTCTCACTTTGTTGCCCAGGCTGGTCTAGAGCTCCTGGGCTCAAGTAATTCTCCTGTCTCAGCTTCCCAAAGTGCCGCTGGGATTACAGGTCCGAGCCACTGTGCTTAGCCTTGAATCGTCTTGTGATACCAGAATGTGAATGCTCAGAAATGATGGTAGCGTATTGAAAGGACTGGAAGCCGAGCTATAGGAGCTCTTGAAGACTACAACTAGGACAATATGGACAAAAAAAAAGAATTATAATCTATAGAATAAAATATCTATAATTCATACTGATAAAAACAAATAAATAAATAAATGCAAGAGAAAGGACATATCTTCCTTACAGTAGGATTCCAAAAAGTAAGTACAGCAGTGGTAGAAATAAAACGTTGTCATTTGGACATGTATATCTATGTAACAAACCTGCACAATCTGCACATGTACCCCAGAACTTAAAGTATAATAAATAATTTTAAAAATATATAAAGTTGCCATTTGGTAAACGGTACAGTAATCATTGTGTTAAGGACAATTCAATGAATGTAAAACTAGTGTGCAAAAATATAATTAGAAACAAGATGTTTACACAGTTTCAGACTATCTTCACTAGCTAATTACAAGGGGGAAATAGTATCTTTATTGTGGAGAAACTTGGCAGATTAACTTAACTAAGCGATCAAAATTAACTTTGTCAAAATGTGACACACTGACAACATGGACTCCTGATATGACACACTCAGGAGAGTATGGCATCATTTCTGGGGTATTCTTGCCAAAAATAAATGAGTTTTATTTAATCATGAGGAAATTTTAGACAAACATATTGAAGAATATTCTATAAAACAGCTGACCATACACTTTAAAAGTGTCAAGGTCATAAAAAAGAAAAGATAAGACTAAGAAACTATCCTGGAGGATCCGAGATGGTCAAAGAGGAACAGCTCTGGAGTACAGTTCCCAGCAAGAACAATGCAGAGAGTGAGTGCCCACTGTGTTTCCAAACAAATTTTCACTGCCCGCAGACTGGGAGATTCCCAGGGTGAAAAGTGCCGCAAGTTTTCAGCATGGAGGTTTCAACTGGTGCCGGCTTGGTGCACAGAAACTCACACAAATCTGGGCAGCTGTTTCAACTGGCGCATGGAACCCCTGGGAGACAGAGCTGTGTTCGACTGAAAGAGAGGGAGCAGAGACAGGGAGCCAGGTGATCTGGCTCTGTGGGTACCAGCCCCACAAAAAAAGCAATCTGAAATGCTCTGGATTGAGAGTTTCCCAACAAGCGCAGCTGGACCCAGGAAGGTCCAGCTCAGTTGGGGGAAGGGCGACCACCACCACCACTGAGGCAGTCCATGACTACTGAGGCAGTTCACATGGCAGCTGGGCAGAGCCTGCAGCAGCTCAGCAATGCCTCTGCTGGCAGACTGTGTCTAGACTACTCCATGTGGGGCAGGGCATCTATGAAACAAGGGAGCAGTATGACAGGAACTTATAAATAAAGCTAACCTTCCTGGGACAGAGCACCTAGGAAAAGAGGCAGTTATGAGTTTTGCTGCAGTAGACTTAAAAGTACCTTCCCAGCAGCTCTGCATGGAACAATGGAGCTCCCAGTACAGTGCTTGAGCTCTTATAAGGGACAGACTGTCTCCTCAAACAGCTCCCCGATCCCCATATACCCAAAGAGACATCTCATAAAAGAGAGCTCAGGCCAACATCTGGCAAGTACCCTTCCTGGGATGAAGATAATAGAAGAAACTGGCAGCAACTCTTACTGTTCTGCAGTCCCTATGGGTGATCCGTAGGCAAGCAGGGTCTGGAGTGGACCTCCAGCAGTCCTGCAGCAGAAGGGCCTATTAGAAGGAAAATTAAGAAACAGAAAGAAATAACTTCATTATCAACAAAAAGGACATCCATTCAGAGACCCCACCTTAAAGTCACCAACTACAAAGACAACAGGTAGATAAAGCCACTAAGATGGGAAGAAACCAGTGCAAAAAGGATGAAAACACCAAAAACCAGAACACTTCTCCTCCTCCAAAGGACCACAACTCCTCACTAGCTAGGGATCAAAGATGGATGGAGAATGAATCTGAAGAATTGAAAGAAACAGGCTTCAGAAGGTGGGTAATAACAAACTTCTCAAAGCAAAAAGAACATGTGCTAACCCAATGCAAAGAAACTAAGAACCTAGAAAAATTGTTAGATGAGATGCTAATTAAATAAACAGCTTAGAGAAGAAGATAAATGACTTGATGGAGCTGAAAAACACAGCACAAGAACTTTGAGAAGCACACACACATTTCAATAGCTGAATCGACCAAGCAGAAGAAAGGATATCAGAGATTGAAGATCAACTCAATGAAATAAAATGAGAAGGCAAGAATAAAGAGTGAAAAGAAATGAACAAGGTCTCCACGAAACATGGGATTATGTGAAAACACCTAATCTACGTTTGATAGGTGTACCTGAATGTGATAGAGAGAATGAATCCAAGCTGGAAAACACTCTTCAGGATATTATCCAGGAGAACTTCCCCAACCTAGCAAGCCATTCAAGGCCACCATTCAAGTACAGGAAATACAGAGAACACCAGAAAAATATTCCTCAAGAAGAGCAACCCCAAGGCATACAGTTGTCAGATTCACCAGGGTTGAAATGAAGGAAAAAATGCTAAGGGCAGCCAGAGAAAAAGGCCGAGTTACCCACAAAGGGAAGCCCATCAGACTCACAGCGGATCTTTCTGCAGAAACCTTACAAGCCAGAAGATAGTGGGGATCAATATTCAACATCCTTAAAGGAAAGAACTTTCAACCTAGAATTTCATATCCAGCCAAACTAAGCTTCATAAGCAAAGGAGAAAGAAAATCCTTTATGGACAAGCAATTGCTGAGAGATTTCATCACGACCAGGCCTGTCTTACAAGAGCTCCTGAAAGAAGCACTCAACAAGGAAAGGAACAACCAGTACCAGCCACTCCAAAAATGTACCAAATGGTAAAGACCATCAACACAAAGAAAAAAATGTGTTAACTAATGGGCAAAACATCCAGCTAGCAACAAAATGGCAGGATCAAATTCACACATAAAAATATTAACCTTAAATGTAAATGGGCTAAATGCCCCAATCAAAAGACACAGACTGGCAAATTGGATAAAAAGTCAGGACCCATCAGTGTGCTGTATTCAGGAAACCCATCTCATGTGCAAGGACACACATAGACTCAAAATAAAGGGACAGAGGGAGATTTACCAAGCAAATGGAGGGGGAGGGTGATGGGGGGAGGGCGACTGGGGGAGGGCAACCGGGGGAAGGGGGGTGCACCCAATACAAGAGCACCCAGGTACATAAAGCAAGTTCTTAATGATCTACAAAGAGACTTAGACTTCCACACATAATAGTGAGAGATGTTAACACTCCACTGTGGATATTAGACAAATCAATAAGACAGAAAATTAACAAGGATATACAGGACTTGAACTCAGATCTGGACCAAGTGGACCAATGGACATCTACAGAAATCTCTACCCCAAATCCACAGAATATACATTCTTCTCAGCACCACATTGCACCTACTCTAAAATTAACCACATAATTGGAAATAAATCACTCCTCAGCAAACGCAAAAGAATAGAAATCATAATAGTCTCTCAGACCACAGGGCAATCAAATTAGAACTCAGAATTAAGAAACTAACTCAAAACCACACAGTTTCATGGAAACTGAACAACTGACTCCTGAATGTCAACTGGATAAACAATTAAATGAAGGCAGAAGTAAAGATGTTCTTTGAAACCAATGAGAACAAAGACACAACATTCCAGAATCTCTGGGACACATTTAAAGAAGAAAATTTATACCAATAAATGCCCACATGAGAAGCAAGGAAAGATCTAAAATCGACACCCTATCATCAGAATTGAAAGAGCCAGAGGAGCAAGATAAAAATAAACTCAAAAGCTAGCAGAAGACAAGAAATAACTAAGATCAGGGCAGAACTGAAGAAGATAGAGACACAAAAAACCCTTCCAAAAAAAAAAAAAATCAGTAAATCCAGGAGCTGTTTTTTTTTTTTTTTTTTTAAAAAAAGATCGACAAAATAGACTGCTAACCAGATTAACAAAAAAACAAAAGGGAGAAGAATCAAATAGATGCAATAAAAAACAATAAAGGGAATATCACCACTGATTCCACAGAAATGTAAACTACAATCAGAGATTACTACAAACAACTCAATGCACATAAACCAGTAAACCTGGAAGAAATGGATAAATTCCTGGACACTTGCACCCTCCCTAGCCTAAACCAGAAGGAAGTTAAAAACTTGAACAGACCAATAACAAAGGCTGAAGTTGAGGCAGCAATTAATAGCCTACCAACCAAAAAAAGTCCAGGTCCAGACGGGTTCACATCTGAATTCTACCAGATGTACAAAGAAGAGCTGGTACCACTCCTTCTGAAACTATTCCAAACAATCCAAAAAGAGTGAATCCTTCCCAAATCATTTTATGAGACCAACATCATCCTGATGCCAAAACCCAGCAGAGACAACAAAAAAAGAAAACTTCAGGCCAATATCCATGATGAACATAGATGCAAAAATCTTCAATAAAATATTGGCAAACCTATTGCAACAGCACATCAAAAAGCTTATCCATTACAATCAAGTAGACTTCCTTCCGGGGATGCAAGGCTGGTTCAACATATGCAAGTGTATAAACGTAATCCACCACATAAACAGAACCAAAGACAAAAATCACATGATTATCTCAATTGATGCAGAGAAGCCCTTTGACAGAATTCAGCAGTCCTTTATGCTAAAAACCCTCAATACACTCAGTATCAAAGGAACATATCTCAAAACAATGAAAGCTATTTACAAAAAACCTACAGCCAATATCATACTGAATGGGCAAAAACTGGAAGCATTCCCTTTGAAATCGGGCACTAGACAAGGATGCCATCTCTCACCACTCCTATTCAATATAGCATTGGAAGTTCTAGTCAGAGCAATTAGGCAAGAAAAAAAGAGAATAAAGGGTATTCAATTAGGAAAAGAGGAAGTCAAATCATCTCTATTTGCAGATGACATGATTGTATATTTAGAAGAGCTTATCATCTCAGCCCAAAATCTCCTTCAACTGATAAGCAACTTCAGCAAAGTCTCAGGATACAAAATCAACGTGCAGAAATCAGAAGCATTTCTATACACCAGTAACAGACTAGCAGAGAGCCAAATCATGAGCAAACTCCCATTCACAATTGCTACAAAGAGAATAAAATACCTAGGAATACAACTAACAAAGAATGTAAAGGACCTCTTCAAGGAGAACTACAAACCACTGCTCAAGGAAATAAGAGAGGACACAAACACACGGAGAAACATTCCATGCTCATGGTTAGGAAGAATTAGTACCATGAAAATGGCCATACTGCCCAAAGTAATTTAGAGATTCAACGCTATCCCCATCAAGTTACCAATGACCTTCTTCACAAAGCTGGAGAAAACCACCTTAACCTTCATATGGAACCAAAAGAGAGCCCACATAGCCAAGTCAATTCTAAGCAAAAAGAACGAAGCTGGAGGCATCATGTTACCTGATTTCAAACAATACTACAAGGTTACAGTGATCACAACAGCATGGTTCTGGTACCAAAACAGAGATATAGACCAATGGAACTGAACAGAGGCCTTGGAGGCAACACAACATATCTACAACCATCTGATCTTTGACAAACCTCATAAAAAACAAACAATGGGGAAAGGAATCCCTGTTTAACAAATGGTGTTGGGAAAACTGGCTAGCCATGTGCAGAAAGCAGAAACTGAACCCCCTTCTGACACCTTACACTAAAATTAACTCCAGATGGGTTAAAGACTTAAACCATAATACCTAACACCATAAAAACCCCAAAAGAAAACCTAAGCAAAACCATTCAGGACATAGGCATAGGTAAGGACTTCATGACTAAAACACCAAAAGCAATGACAACAAAAGCCAAAATAGACACATGGGATCTAATTAAACCCCAGAGCTTCTGTACAGCAAAGGAAACAATCATTAGAGTGAACCAGCAACCAAAAGAATGGGAAAAAATTTTTGCAATCTACCCATCTGATAAAGGGCTAATATCCAGAATCTACACAGAACTAAAACAGATGTACAAGAACAAAACAAACAAACCCATCCAAAAGTTGGCAAAGGATATGAACAGATACTTTTCAAAAGAAGACATATATGAGGCCAACAAACACATGAAAAAATGCTTATCTTCACTGATTATTAGAGAAATGCAAATCAAAACCACATTGAAATACCACCTCACGCCAGTTAGAATGGCAGTCATTAAAAAATCTGGAGACAACCAATGCTGGAGAGGATGTGGAGAAATAGGAACACTTTTATTTTACACTGTTGGTGGGAGTGTAAACTAGTTCAACCATTGTGGAAGACAGTGTGGCACTTCTTCAAGGATCTAGAAAAAGAAATTCCATTTGACCCGGCAATCCCATTACCGGGTATATATATCCAAAGGATTATAAATCATTCTATTATAAAGACACATGCACATGTATGTTCATAGTGACACTGTTTACAATAGCAAAGACCTGGAACCAACCCAAATGCCCATTAATGATAGACTAGACGAGGAAAATGTGGCACATATACACCATGGAATACTATGCAGCCATAATAAACGATGAGTTTGTTTCCTTTGTAGGGACATGGATAAATCTGGAAACCATCATTCTCAGCAAACTGACACAAGAACAGAAAATCAAACACCACGTTTTCACTCATAGGCGGGTGTTGAACAATGAGAACATATGGACACAGGGAGGGGAGCATCACACACTGGGGTTTGTTGTGGGGGGTGCTGAGAGACAGTGGGGAGTGGGGAGGTCAGGGAGGGATAACATGGGGAGAAATGCCAGATGTAGGTTACAGGGGGATGGAGGCAGCAAACCACATTGCCATGTGCGTACCTATGCAACAATCCTGCATGAGCTGCACATGTACCCCAGAACCTAAAGTACAATTAAAAAAAGAAAAACAAACTGTTCCAGATTGCCAAAGACTGAGGAGACACAACAACTAAGTGCAACTTGAGGTCCTGAATGACGTTCTGCATTGAGGGTGGGGAAAGGCCTAAAGAGAACCAGGCTGGACTTTATGCAATTAGAACAACTGGTTGTTTGAATAATTAATTGAACATGCTAGAAGAATAATTTGGGAGGTGGTGCTGAGCATAGAATTTAACAAGTCCCTTGTAGAACATTGTAGTTCTCCCGTGTAACATTTCTCAAAGGATAGTGGCATGTCTCTATCTTTTACTAGAATGTAAGCTTCATGAACCCGAAGTGGTCCCATCTATCTGGTACCACTTTGCCCAAGTGCTCAATGCATTGCCAATAAATGTGATTTAAAACATTACCTTAATCTGCTGCTGGTTAATTTCATGCAAGCAACTTTGCCCCTCACCTCTGCTCTGGGTGGCTTTGCTAGTTGGGTGGCTCTTTCCACCTAAGAATGGCCAAGGGGTTCATCCCTTTATTTAATGCCTCCTTCTCTTTCAGGCTCAGTATAAGCCTCATCTTTTTAGTCCAAAGTATTAGGCTTTAGAGACCAGATGGAATTCAAATTTCAGTTCCCTGGCAGACCAGCCTACAAGTTAGCTTGGTCTTTCCTCCTCTCCAGGTGTGGTTTCCTCAACAATGAAGAAAGGTTTGAATTTAAAAACTTTTTTTTGTTTGTTTTGTTGTTGTAATTATTGCTGGATGGATTGTTTGCTTATTTGCAGATTCCCCCTTTTATTTTTTTGTTTTCTGTTTTTGTTTGTTTTTGAGATGGAGTCTTGCTCTGTTGCTTAGGCTGGTGTACAGTGGCACAATCTCAGCTCACTGCAACCTCCACCTCTTGGTTCAAGCGATTCTCCTGCCTCAGCCTCCCAAGTAGCTGGGACTACAGGGGCACGCCACCATGCCCAGCTAATTTTTGTATTTTTAGTAGAGATGGATTTTCACTATGTTGGCTAGGATAGTCCTGATCTTTTGACCTTGTGACCTGCCTCGGCCTCCCAAAAGTGCTGGGATTACAGACATGAGCCACCGCACCTGGCCTTCTTTTTTCTTTTCTTCTTCTTTTTTTCTTTGATAAAAAGAAGTGCAGTGGTACCACCTTTTGCCAGACTGGAGTGCAGTGGTACCATCTCAGCTCACTGCAACCTCCGTCTGCCACGTTCAAGCGATTCTCCTGCCTCAGCCTCCTGAGTAGCTGGGACTACAGGGTCACGCCACCATGCCCAGCTAATTTCTGTATTTTTAGTAGAGATGGATTTTCACCATATTGGTCAGGATGGTCTCAATCTCTTGACCTCAAAATCCACCCACCTCAGTCTCCTAAAGTGCTGGGATTACAGGTGTGAGCTGCCGCACCCGGCCACAGATCCCCTTTCTTTAAAGGAACTCTTTATGTAGTATCCAGAGGTATACACAAATAATACAGGTTAAAATGGCATTGCTTTCACCTGGTTGGAGGTGGGGGAAAGTGAGGGCAGGGGAGTGGGTTTGGGTGGGGGTACAAAACCTGTTCAACTACCCATCCCTTTCCCCTATTGCCACCTCACCCTGGGAGACTTTGAGGTCCTAATGATAAACTTCTAAGACCATAGTTTGAAAATTCTAGAAGTTTGCTACAATTATTCTGTCACCTTCAGAAGCACTATTCTGTGAACTGTAGCATTTATCCTTGCTCTCTTCCATGTTACATTTACCATGCTACTATCTGGACTGGAAGGAATGGGGTATATCTTTTTAGACCCAAGCTCTAGTACAAAACCTCCACCTAATAGTTCACTTACTGTGAAAGTTAATTACACACATTGATTTATTATTGTCATATCCAACTAAAAAGAGTAAACGGGTAAGGGGGAAATGACTAGGGGCACATAACACCTACCCCAAGAATTGCCCACAAGCCCAGTTGCTGAAACAACCTGTTGAGACTCTAAGATTACTTTTACCTACCACGATCACTCATCAGTTAGAGCTTGCCAGCCCCCCAAAACTTTGCTAGAGCCAATGAGTTTTCTTTCAAAATAACGTAACATTTATCTTTCAGATAAAACTCCCAACCTTCTCTTTGTTCTTCAGACATACTAAAGACCACTCCAGTGTGTGTGTATGACCTGAATTGAAATTCTGTGCTTCCCAAATGAAAAATTGAGTTTAAAGATGATTCTTCTTATTTTGACTTTGACACTGGCAAAGGTTTCTTAATGATGACCGCTGGGACCAGGACCTCCAGCAACTTCCTGGATGAGGTGGCCTGTAAGTCAGGCCTGGGGAGAATTTGAATTAGTGGGCAGGAGGTCATTGTTCCTGATTAGTGGAGGTTATGCAGAGATGACAGACAGAGGAGGCCATGCAATGGGTAGGTCTTGAGAGTTGTTAGGGACACAGAGAAATAGAAGATGTGGGAGTGAGGCATGGAGCTCAAGGGTAGAGTAGCTCAGCTATGACCTGAGATGGCCTAAAGCGAGAAACAGAAACTATCATGGTATATATTAAATTAATTCCCTAGTGTAGTGTCCTCAGCAAGATACTCCAGGAAGATAATTGGAACTGGCTAGTTTCCAGGTATCTTTAGATCAAACAAAATGTGAGCAGCCTCCAAGGCAAAACTTTTCTCGACATTTCCAAGGGCACATCCCACATCCCCTATTTTCAACACAGGCTTACACTATTTCGTATCCAGGTGAGAAGATGATTGCTCCAGTGCGGGGAACACTGCGCCAGGTAACTGCACTGGCTTAGCTAGAGGCACTAGCCAGCTGCTGGCTGTTGATGGGAGTATCCTGCCCTCTGCTGGATTTGGCGGGAAACATGAATTTGCATTGCTTGCTAAAGAATTAATTAAGGTTGAAGGCTTTTAGAACTGAAAATAAATACTTGCTTGTGTGTTGATGAGGTTTAATTAACTTGGGAATGCATTCCTTAAATGACATCTGGATTCTCAGGTAGTTTCCAGGTATGAAGGAAAAAAATCATTTTATATCATATATATACCTCTTGTTCAGTAAATAAGGGTAAGTAATATACAGTGCCAGCATTTTGTTCTGTAAAGAATAAAAGCTGCATCTATAATAATTCTTAAAGTATTCACATAGTGTTGTGATTTGATGAAAGAATCCCAAGAGCACAGTTAGACTGTTGGGGTTTGTATATTAATTCAGCAAGATACTAAATCTGAGATTCAGTCTTCTTATCTGTAAAAAGATGCCATACTCCCCTTAACGGGTTCTTGTGAGGATCAAGTGAGCCAAGAATATTTGCAGGAGCACTTTACAGTGCCCATTAAAAGCATGAGGTTTTAAACATATGCACAGGTTAAATTATTGATTTAGTTTATTTCAAGTAAAACTCAAAAACAGACATCAATGTTTCAAATCTAGATAATGACAGGACCCTTCCTAGAATATTGAAAGAGATCAGCAGGCCCTAATTTTTGCAAGAGCCTTTGAAGATGGGACAACTTTTTACTAAGTAGTATTTATCTCCAACTGCCGGTCATTCTGTTCTGTACAATCTGTACAAATGTCTCTATTTCTCACTTTCATAAAGAGAAAAGTGGCAGAAATTAATTTTAAGGATAATCTTTTCCAGCAGCCAATCCCTTGCTTTCCTCTCCTCCTTTTCCCTTTTGCTCTGGATCGTTCGTTCCCTATCCCTTTATTCTGTTCTCTTCCTGTGTAAGTTGAAACCAGAAATAAGTAGTTTCAGAGGCCACTGTCATTGCTCTTGATGTTTAGCTGTTTCTCTTCCTCTTGTAGCAGTCACACAGGTGCATAGTTTTCCCTTCTGTGCTATTATTACATGTGGAGTAGATAGAACATGACCCAGGCTCTGAAGGTTTTTGCCATCTAAGGTGTGAGAAGCTGGGTAATAATGGTGTTATTAACGTAGTACCTTTTAATCAAAAATAATAGATCTGTTTTTAACTTAATAATTTACGTAATTGATTTTATTCTCTTCATTAGAAGCCCTGCTTAATAAAAATATTTTTAAAAATCCCTAGCAACCAGCTGAGGAGTAAATCCAAGTAACTGATCACCTTGCCAGCCTCAGTAAGTGCTATATTGATATGAAAATCCACATTCAACAAAGATTTATACTACTTGCTGAAGATACGAAGGAATAAGATATGATCTCTATACATGATACATTTTGGGAAGAAATAGGTTAAGAAGATATCATGTGCTCTTGAAGAATGAAGGTTTTCAGGTAGAAAGGTAGGGTGTGTGTGTGTGTGTGTGTGTGTGTGTGTGTGTGTGTGTGTGTCTTTCTATTGGAGCTGGGTGGGGCAGGCTTCAAGACAGAGGGTACCAGCTAAGCATCATATACTATTATGAAAACCTATGCTGTGGTCAGAGTGATAAGGAGGATGAAGATGAGGCTGAGGCTGGAAAGGTACTTTGGGGGCAAATGAAGGTGCTACTTAACTGCTAAGATGTGGAGCTTGAATTTCATGGGATAAGTGTGTTAAGCAATACATTTGAGTGTTGGATCAAAATTACACCTCCATTATATTCTGTTTAGTCAGAGAAGTATTTATTACAGAGGAGATGTTGGGTTTTAAGTGGCATTGTAATTCTCTACGACTTTAAAAATATACATAAATTTCGAAGTGAGAACTGCAACCATGTCTATGTTCAGTCCAAATTGGGGTGGGCTAGTGACTCCCTGTGTAACCCAGGGTTCCAGGTTTCTGGGTATACACTGTGAGGAAATTCCCACTTGTAACAGTTGTACCTTGAGTTCTTATTTCAAAAAGCTCTAGGAAGATGCTCAGCCCTGCAAAAACGAAAACTGGTTGGATTCAGAGATGCCCGAGTTGGAGATGAACTATGATCAACTCTCCTCATTAACCATAGTAATGAACCCTGCTCAGGGGGAAGCTTATTTGCCATTTTCTGTACACACAATGTATGTAGAAGCATGATCAGCAGGCAACTGCACTGCCTTTATACCACTTCCACATACAATGACTCAGCTAACCAGCCCAATACAAGCCCTGCTTTTACTGTTGTTCCTGGAGGCACTGCTTTGGGGAACTATCCCAGGTGTCTTCCTCTCTTGCTGCAAATAATAAAATCTTCCTCTTAAATCCTCCATTGTTGTGGTCATTGGACTGTCACCTGACTAACAATTTAACCCACCTGTTGTGTGGGTAACACCTGAACAGACTAGAATCCTTAGCTCGCATTTTTAAAAGACAACAGCTTGAGTCCCTTTTGATTCATCAAAAAGTCATGCATTTTTTAAAAGCAGCCACCAGCCTCTTGCGTCCAGTTAGTCCTAGACAACCATATACTCTAAAATATCTGGAGTCAGATGCCTAAGGAGAAGAATTTAGAAACGGCATCAACCACTTTCTATATCTGACTTGCCATTTTGTCACATAAAATAAAAGGGGGATCATAAAAAGACTCAGGGATAAAGGCTCTCTGAATCACCAAGCATGCTTGCTCATCTAATTAATAATTTTAAAAGACAGATTATTTATATAAACTATTTGGCATGATATTACTGATCTTAACTGTCCTTATTCACTATAGCAATTCCACAAATTTCAAAAGAGGCAAAGAGTGCTCACGCTAAAGCTTGTTTATGGCATCTTAAAAGAAAGCACTTTGAATTGCTACTCCCCAGTTCCTAAAGTGGTAATGAGATTTATAGGTAACTTTAAAATTTTTTCTTTTGTGTGTTCGCTTAGCGCTTAGCACATTATAGGCATTCTGAAGAATGGAGTACATTCCATTAAACAATTTGGGCAAAAATAAAGTGTAAATAAACATAATAACTAGTGTAGCCAGGTGCTTAGTGCCCTAACTGGGTTGGCAAAAAAGCATGGAATAGTGTGAGAGCCCATGCGAGGTCCTCTACCTCCAGTGCCCAGCACATAGTAGGTATTCAATAGATAGCTGAGGAATAAGGAAACAATAAATGCACTTTTTTTCTTCTAGCCACTTTGCTTGCAGTAGTTATTTTAAGGGTGTAATACAGTAGTAATTGCTCCGTGACTATGTGGGCCCATAAGTTAATGTTTGCAAAGCGCTTTGAACTTCCTGGGAAAAAGAATGGTGTTTTTGTTGGCACTGTGTATTGTTTTCAGTGGCACACAAATCCTCCTCCTCCTCTTTCTCCAGCTGCCAGCACTGTACCCTCCCCCAGCTCCACACAGGGCCAGTGTCTCCCACAGGGCACCTCAAGGCCTTTACTGCCTCTCTCCAGCCAGCTCCAGCGCTACAGGACAGGTAGGGACACAGCAAACATTGAAAAGATTTTTTTTAAGGCCACTGAGGAAAAATGAAACTTGGGTCGATACTAATAATTCTTACAAAGATTACTGTTTAGAGAAAAGCAGATGCTTGGCCAGCCGTGGAAGAAACTACTGGACAGACAGACTTGTCCGTGAGGACACATCAAGCTAGATCCTGAAGGGGAGATAGAAGTGTCGTATAGGCCATCAGGGGTATGTGTGGAAGGAGCTGGGTTTTCCATTTTATGTGGCCCATACACATAATACAAAACCTTGGCTGGTAACTGGCAGCAAAATATTACATAGTTGTGTTAGTAGGAACCCATAAGACAAGCCAGATTTCTTTTATATGAGTACAATTTTCAACTGCTATGATTCCTTTCCCCATTATTTTATGTTTGATGATGGCAAATAAAGGAGTTCTGTCTCACATATGGTTGGCCAAGGCTGCAATCATTTCCAATGCATTTGGTACTATTTTTTAAAATTGCCATTACTGTGAGGAACTTCATAATTAAACAACTCACTGAGATTTGGAAGACAAAAGCAATATTTTCTGCTAAGAATGGATGTCCTTGGTGAATAAATGCAAGCCAAAGAGTTTTATATTTGGGTTACACCAGGTTAACGTTCAGCTGGTCACACGTGATAAATATCTCAAAGTAAAACAGGGAGAGGTGGTTACAGGTTCAGAATAACTAGAATGACTATCGGTGGCAGATCTTGCCTTAAAGGTAAGAACACCTCCAATTTCCCACAAGTTGGAAGTGACTTGTTTTCCAGACCACATCATGAGCTTCTGTGTGTGTGGAAAATTTTTCATGTTAATTGCTGTACATGTGGCAAATTCATTCTATGTGCAAATTGTTTCTAGGGATTGGAATTAAATGTCATGCGGAATAAAGTCAACATGGCATTCTGTTAAGAAGATAGAGCACATAAGTGATGTCTACCCGGCTTCAAAGAAAAAACTCAGGTAAGCCTGGTTTTAGGTGAACTACATGAAGTTAACCCAGACTAAGGCTTAGGTTTTGTTTTAAAAAATGTGTAGAAGGAAAACTCCTTCCAACTAAAACACACTCATTAGTTACCTGAAACCAAAAGTAGGTGGAGTTGAATTTATAGTTATAGTAAGCAGCATTTGAAACCCTGAAAGCTTAGAGTCCACATAAAAGCCACAGGTACAACATTTATTTGGGAGTAACTCCAGGTAAGAAATGGGTTCTTTCATCACTTGATTTAGTAGAAGATGAATTTTCCATTTGTACAGGCTTGAAAATCACATAGGCATTGTTGAATTTTTCTTTTCTTTTTCCCCGAACTCTGTATTTCATACTAGACAGTTTGTCCATGTCCTGAAATAAATGGATGGGAACTCACCTCAGGGAAGATTAGGTGAGCAGTCTGAAATAGAGGGAGGCTGCATTTCGTTTTCATTATGTTAATGACCTGTTGCATTTCAGGAGGCTGTACATTCATTTACAGCAGAGTGGATGAAACCTCCTATGCTCTGGCTTGGAAACTAGGAGGAATCACCAACCGAGATTTGCCAACAAGAGTTCTATGGTAAGTGTGAGTTTGAAATGTGTGGGTTGGTTCTCATTATTCATTACTTCCTTTGATCTTGGGGAGGGGAAGAAATTAACACATTTTAATTAAGTGTTATATATTCAAATAAATATAATATTGAGGAAATTATTGCTGGAAATTCTGTATTCAGGTGCTTAGTGAGTAAGCTGACTGACTCGTCGTCTAAGTATTTTGGACTTCTACTTGTTGAGGCTAGTTTTTTTCCTATTTTTTCTTATGTGATCAGTGGATTTGCTACGGGGATGTCTTATGTCAAGGCAGATGTTGAGTTTATGACATTGAGACATCTATTTTTGATAAGGGAAGGGTTCAATAAATGCAAGAGTGTGACATCAACACAAGGAGAAGGGAAAAGACAAGAGATTGGTCTAGAAAGTTGAAGGTTCTCATTAAGAGAAAAAATGAGGGAGCTGGTGAAAAGCCAATTTTACATTGGCTAAGCACAAGAACTCAAACATGGTATTTTAATGATGACAGTTGAGTTGGCTCATGGGGGTGTGTGCGTGAAAGAGAGGGAGATGGGGGGAGGGAGGGAGAGAGAGAGAGAGAGAGAGAGAGAATTGATTATATTCTTATCTATATCCACTCTAGCCTTTCTCAGAACAGTAACCCTGTCCCTTCACTCTGTATTATCTGCGAAGAATAGACAACCAACATTTTTATTGAACAGGGTGTCTCTTTTTGTGGGTGCGACAAAAAAGATAAGCAAATAGTTGCTTTTATGTGCTTTCTGTGACCTAGGGCTCAGAACTCAGCCAGAGGCAGCTGAAACTTCATCAAATAAATTGCCAGCCAAAAGGTGAGCGTTGAGTGCTACCACAAAGTATTCTCTCAAATCTAGGTATCAGAGTTACACTTCACGGCTAGACCACCAGGGGTCAGGGCGTTGTCTCTGGGAAGACTACACCTTAGGTGTCCTGTAGGAAAGACACAGGGCACGAGACGGGGGATGGAGGCGCAAACCACATTGCCATGTGTCTACCTGTGCAACAATCTTGCATGATTTGCACATGTACCCCAGAACCGCAAGTACAAGAAAAAAAGAAAAAACAAAACCAACAAAATATACCTCAAAGCACTATGTACGTATTGGTCCGTTTTCAGGCTACTAATTAAGACATACCCAAGACAGGGAAGAAAAACAGGTTTGTTTGTTTTTTTCTTTTTTTTTGAGACTGAGTTTTGCTCTTGCTGTCCAGGCTGGAGTGCAATGTGCGGTGCTGGCTCACCGCAACCTCAGTCTCCGGAGTTCAAGCGATTCCCCTGCCTCAGCCTTCCCGAGTAGCTGGGATTACAGGGGCACACCACTACACCCGGTTAATTTTGTATTTTTAGTGGAGATGGAGTTTCTCCACGTTGGTCAGACTGCTCTTGAACTCCCGACCTCAGGTGATCCGCCCGCCATGGCCTCCCAAAATGCTAAGATTACAGGCGTGAGCCACCGCGCCCAGCAGAAAAATAGATTTAATGGACTCACCGTTTTCGGCGTCTGGAAGGCCTCACGATCGTGACCGAAGGCAAAACGCACTTCCTCCGTGGCGGTGACGGGAGAGAATGAGAAGCGGAAGCAGAAACCCCTGAAAAAACCAGGTGTGACTTATTCACCACCACGAGAACAGTATGCGGGAAACCTCCCCGTGATTCAATTATCTCCCTCCCACAGCACTTGGGAATTATGGGACTACAATTCAATATGAGATTCAGGTGGGGACACAGCCAAATCGTATCAATATAGTATAAATAAATTCAGAATCGTAGATTCTCTGGTTAATAAGATTTGCTTGAAAGAGAAAGAAAGAGACAAAGAAAGAGAAAGAAAAGAAAGAAAAAAATAAAGAAAAAGCAGAGGAAAAAGAAAGAAATGACACAGGGCTTAAGATCTCAACTTTTAAGCATGTAAATCTCCCTGTATAGTATTCAAGCACTGGTTCCTGGGTCTCGCTTCTTGTGATTTTGATTCAGTAAGTATGAGATGGGGGGATGTGTGTCCCTGGGAATCTATATTTTGTCAAAGATGCTGATGTTGAAGGATCTCAATTTTGAGAAAGGTTTCTGGGGTTTCTCTAGCTTGTTTATCTCATTAAAGCCTTATGAGCACAGGACACATCAGGAACCTGACTCTGAGAGAGACTCAGGGCAGCTGGGATGAGGGGCAGTGTCTGTGTCTAAGAGACTTGTGTTTGAACACACTGTGGCTTTGGAAGAAGCACATTTCTCTTTCTAAGGTTCAAGTATTTTCTTTTTGAAAGAGAACAGTATTGTCTACCTCGTGGGATTTAAAGAAATCATGCATGCAAAGTGAGCAGAGTGACTGACATATAATGAATTAGTAATTGTTAGCTCTTGCAGTGGGAAGAGAAGAGGGATGCCAGTAACAGGCCCTCTGTGGCCAGGAAAATGATTTGGGGCAGACAGACCCAAGGCATCACCATTGAGGATGTTAGCTGTGGGATTTGAGGATGCAGGGCCAGTGTCTAAAGGTAAATTCTAGACCCAACGATGAATAAACATGAGGATAGGAGACACACTTTCTCACTACCACAAGTTTTTTTCCAAGAGTGGTAATGAGCAACCCAGATGGCACAGCTAATTGGAATTATAATTGATCCCTCATTGGTATTTAAGTCAATAGTTTAATTGATTTTCCTCAGGATAACCATTATAAGAACTTCTAAAGAGAACAAAGTAAAATGCATCAAATACTGTGACTCGTTCATATTTGCTACCCCATCTGTATGGAAGGAACAATGAATAAAGAGAATAATGGTCAAAGAGGAGAGGGATACAGAAATTACAATTCGAACACACTGTCATGAGTCAAATACTTGTCTGGTTATTCAGTGCGATGTTAGGTGGTATTGAACCAGATGGTGAGGCCAAGTACTGCCCCCAGATGAAGCACCAAGAGCAGAGGAACAAGTACTGGCATCGTGGGTGCCTTCCTTAAAAGACAAAGATGAAATTTGGTGGCACATACATGTATGATATGACAGAAACAGCCAGCAAACTAACAGGGCATATGAAGGATGCGTTGGGGTGGGGTATACTCAGATGTCCTTGAACAAACGTGTAGCCTCCTTTGGCCCAAATGTTCCCTCTCAGTGCCCTTCCAGTCTTGATATGCTGTTATAAAACATACAGCATGGGAAAAAGCCCATCACTTTAAATTTTTCTTACCTACAGAGTAGTCCATAAACTAGGGCACCTAAGTGATTGTGAAATGCCAGCTACTTTGAGGGATTTTGTTTACCCTGAATTATGATTTTTTCCCATAAGCCAAAATCTCCACTGAAACATTTTTTTACCAGTACTGTTATGACTCTGGATGTCACTGATATCTTTTCAGTAAATAATCATCTTAATAGGTGGTAATTATGAATAAATGATGAAGAAAACGTGCTAACAACAGTAGCCGCTGTTGTCCAAGTGCCTGTCATCTGCTAGGTCATATTTCATTATTAATCCTTTCAGCAACTCTGTTAGCAGGCATTATTGTGGGCCATTTTCCATGTGGATTCTGAGAGCTCACAGAGGTAGTAAATATATCAGGACTTAATTTTGATAGAATAATTTTTATGACATCACCAATTATTCCAAGTTAATATTAGAGAATCCTAAAAATGTAATGGAAAGACAATAAAATTAAAAATCCAGATAATTTGAATTTGACTTTTAATATATTATAAAACTGTGGTTAGACCCACAGATTTCTGAGCACTGTCCATAGTGAAGACCTGGTCATGTAGCGGTCAAGGTAGTATTCATGTAGTGTTTATACTGAGTGATCTAGTAAAAAAATCATTCAATTTATTTATGCCTCAATTCATTTTATTAGGGAAAATAAGATGATGACACCTACTTCATAGTTATATTTTAGAATAGAATACGATATTTTTGAAAAGATTTTAACATCTGCTGGGTGATGGCTTTATAGCTTCTTTATGCCATGCTGTGGCTTCCTATTCCTAATATATTCCTTACTCTGCCTCTTTGCCTGATATATAAAGTTTCAACCTCCTTAGTTAGCAGTATTTTCCTATCTTGCAAAGCCTAGCTCAGATTCTTCCTACCCAATTAATATTTCTTGATGACATGAGACATTGGCATAGCCTTTTAATATCATTGGAATCATACTGTCACATTATTGTACTAGTCTATTGCAAATGTCCATAGAGTCTATTTATTGTCTTTATCTCCTCAGATGGGAAAATAATGCCCATGAAACGTGTTATTGATGTGGGGTAAACTGTGTGACATAATATGTTGAAAAAAATACAATTTCAAAATTGTTTGAAGAAAATACTTTCAATTTTCTTAAAATACAGCTCTGTGATAGCCTTTCCAGTAATTTATGGCTTCAATCTAATTCATGACAAAACATCAGATAAAACCATGTTTTATGACTCTATCCCTTGGACAGAAAATGTCTAGTGCATTACAGACGCAGTTGAGTCTTCTACCTTCTCTCTGCATTTTACTTTCACAGCTACTGACCCTGAGATGACTAGGCAGCAGCATAGGTGGGTGAGAAAAGACTGCCTCTTCCTGGAAGGCTTACCTTTGATAGTGAATCTACTTCCAGTGTTGCAGAGAACTATGTGTCACCATTATTGTTCTGAATGATGTAACTCTGTGGAGACTCTTTATTACCTAGAAAAACAGTACTCTCTGAAAGTTGAGATTCTATTTTCTTAGAATACTCTTTTCTGTGTTCACAGCTTTAGTCTTTAAACCAGGTTATGAGAAACAGAGAAGCTGGTAAGTTGGACATGGCATAGCTGTGAGAAATGTCTTCAGCAACCTGATACTTCCCTACAATGTTATTTCACATTTAGCTACAGACCTTCATTCTGTGCCTTTGTCTCTCAGACTTTCCTCTGCAATACAAGAGACTTTGCACAACTAACTCATTTAACCTTCATAACAACCTCAAGAGGGAAGTAATATTAGTATGCCAATTTCACAGACAAAGAAACTGAGTCACAGAGAGACTATAACTAGCCCACCGTGAGATAGCTAGTAAGGGGTAGAGTTGAGATCAGAGTAAAACCATCCTTGCTTCAAAGTGGGGTTCTTAATCACTCTACTGGGTTGCAAAAAGCCACAATAATAAAAACAATATGGAACTGGTTAAAAATTAGAACTATTTATGTAACAAAAATAAATAGATTGGAGATAGAAACTAGAGTATAGTTTTATTATAAAATCATCCAGCCCAACAAGGGTTGCTATTTGGAGAAATTGATTATTTGGATTGAAAAGTCCAGTATAGCCAATCCCCCCTTAAAGATAATTGCCCATTTTATTCCAAGTGGATTAAATAGTTAAACATAAAGAATTAAACCAAAGTAACTTGGAATAATATAGATGAACATTTATCTTATCTCTGGATAAAAAGTGATTTTCTAAACTTAAAACCAATTAAGAAAATTACAGAGAAAAAGATTGATGAATAAAATGAAATATTTCTGTATGTCTTAAACAAAACGAAGACAAATAACAGCTAACACATGTAAGAAATCATGATTTTCATATACACTTGAAGAAAATAACAAAAGAGAAAACAGAAGTGCTTAACAAAATATGAGAAAATATGAAAATTACTTTTTTGTAAAATAAGAAAGACAAATTTTTTAAAATGGAAAATAAAGCAAAATTCATAAGCATTTTTTGTAGAGCACATTTTACCAAAGACGTTTAGCTAGTAATAATTAGGGCTGTTGGGAGCTCTGCAAGATTAGTGATTTCATCTACAATCTTTCTGCCAATAATTTAGCAATATCCATCAAGAGATAAAAATAGCCATATTTTTCAGACATCTATTCCTTTTAACTTTATTTTAGTTCTCAGGTTACATATGAAGGTTCATTTACATAGGTAAACACGTGTCATGAGGGTGTGCTGTACATATTATTTAATCACCCACGTTTTAAGCCCAGTATCCGTTAGCTATCTTTTCTGTTCCTCTCCCTCTTCCCCATCTCCACCCTTAAGTAGACCCAAGTGTCTGTTGCTTTCTTCTTTGTGTTCACAAGTTCTTATCATTTAGCTCCTACTTAAAAGTTAGAGCATGTGGTATTGGTTTTCTGTTCTTGTGTTAGTTTGCTAAGGATAATAGCGTCTAGCCCATTCATGTTCCCACAAAAGGCATGATCTTATTCTTCTTTATAGTTGCATAGTATTCCATGATGTATGTGGACCACATTTTTTTAATCCAGTCTGTCATTGATGGCGTTTGATAGGCGTTTAGGTTGATTCCATGTCTTTGCTATTGTTAATGTGCTGTGATGAACATTCACATGCATGTGTCTTTATGGCAGAATGATTTATAGTCATATGTGTATATACCTAGTAATGGGATTGCTGGGTTGACTGGTAGTTCTGCTTTTAGCTCTTTGAGAAATTGGCATACTGCCTTCCACAATGGTTGAACTAATTTTCACTCCCACCAACAGTGCATAAGTGTTCTCTTTTCTCTGCAACCTGGCCAGCATCTATTATTTTTTTACTTTTTAGCAACAGCCATTCTGACTGATGTGAGATGGTACCTCACTGTGGTTTTTATTTACATTTCTCCAATGATCAGTGATATTAAACTTTTTCTCCTATACTTGTTGGCCGCATGCATATCTTCTTTTAAGAAGTGTCTGTTCATGTCCTTTATCCACTTTTTCATGGGGTTTAAACCACTAATGTTTACATGAAGATTTATCCTAATAGTTATGTGAACAAAGATTTATGTTCAAATTTGATCATATTATTATTTCTTACAGTGAAAAATTATAAATAACAATATTTAATAAAATAAGATTATTACCAAATTAGAAAATTATGGTTCCACTGTAGTATGGCCTGTCATACCACTATTAAAACCATGTTGTGATTAGTTCTTAGTGACAAAAGAAAATGATAGCGTATAGTGTTAGTGTTCAAGTGTAACAAATAGTGTTTCAAGATAATGTTTTAAGTGTAGCAAGAGAGTATATATGGTTATTTATGCGTAATTAACTCATCTGGTTAAAATCAATAATAAACAAGGATTAGAAGGGTTAAGACAAATGTTCATGATGATGTTTGGTGGTAGTGGGATCCTCTCTCCTTTACAAATTACCTACAACAGAGAGATAATAATGGGAAAAATTGTACTTAAATAATGAAAAGAGACAAAACAGGAAATACAGAGACAAAGAAAAAATGGGCAGATCATTAAAAATGGTGAGAGGCTCATGGCTGTGACCTCAAATCTGAAGTAATGGCAGAGTTGGAATGGAGTTTAGAGCAAATAGAAATATTGGAACAACTAGTGCTCGTGGGCACCTCCTTCAGAGCACTGATGTATATAGAACAGCTGTAAGGAAAGACCTGAGTTGCTCTCTCTTGTGATAAAAGTGAGTTTTTCTAAAACAAACCAGTTGCTGCCAAAATTCACGTTTTTACAGATGGCACATAGCTTTTCAACCTCTAAAATATTTTGGTTAAGATGTTTTCAAAATAACAAATCTTCGAATTCAGTCTCTAATATTTTCCCTTCATTTTGTTTAAGTCCATGACCTTTCCAATTTATTTAATATTATAATTTTGGGGTAGGGGCAGCAAAAGTAGATGTAATTTGTCTACTAGCTATTACTTTAATTTTTATAGTCTAAATATGTGGAAGTCTCCAACTTTCTTACTTTGATTGCAGTTAGACTTTCTAAAATGCCTTAGAGGAGTTGGAAGGTCTCATTATTTTCTTTGAACACTTTATTTCCCAGGAAAGTAGATATTTGTATCCCTTGCCTGTAGAATCTGCTCTATGGTTAGGAGAATTTATGTCCCTAATTTTTAGTTCTCACTTGAATTTCTTGGTACTGAGCAAAGCCTCCTGAAGTCAGGCCTTTACATACTTGTTCTCAGCATAATGGATGCCTGTCCACACACTCAAGTTGATTTTTTCAGCCTCTCTCTGCCTCCTCAAATTACCCTGGAATCTTGATTCTGTCCTCTCTTGCTATAGCTTATCTACCACTATCTAATCTCATATTCCAGCAGTAAGTGATCATTTATGTAGGCTGGGTGGAAAAAAATGTTGTTTTCCTGACATTTCCAGGATATAAAATATACTGATATTTCCTAAAAAGAAATTCAGGAAAACAACATTTTGTTTAATTATGTTATGTTAAAACATAAACGTAATTGCTTGATGCCCAATAAACTTTTATAGAAGTAAAATATATTTAAAACTGTATTTTCCATTGAACTGTCAGGGCAACATTTTTTTTCCCACTAGAATATTTCTTTGCACTTAGTCTCAGTAAGATTGCTTTGGGTTCTCCATCGGCCCAGGGTATGAGATGCTGGCTGTTGGATCTGCACAGCATGACCGAGTCCCAGGGCATTAATCATTATGGCATATGTATTATTTTGCTGCTGTGCTCTACTGAGCCAAGGAGATGATGCATATATATTCACACTCCTCCACTCTCACTTCCTCCTTCCACCTCTACTTTCTACTGAAGGCAGTTTTGGCTGCCACCAAGTACTGTACCCTAAATGCCAAATTTTCAAATGCAAATGCCTATTTACAGGAACATCTCGTCCCTTGGGCCAGTTCATCTCTCTGTGATACATACCTACCGGTAGTATAGCTATAACTTTGGCTGCTGCTTTGTAAGTATAAAGTCACAACCAGAATTGTCAAAATGCAAATTTAAAATTGGAATGTCGACAAGTAGGCTCAAATACCTTTGGAGTCGCTAAGTTTGTTTACAGGCATGGAGGTATATCAGCCTGGGACTTGACTCCATGTCACATAAACCCCTCCATTCTCTCTTGGAATCTATTGCCATTAACCTGGGATGTATGTACTCTGCCACCATTACCTCTAGCTCTAGCACTCATCCGTTTGTGTAGCAAATATAGAGAGAGCACCAACCATTGCCAGGCACTCTGCTAGGTGCTAGACATGTGCAGTGGGAAAGAGGAAGGAGCCTCTACCATGTATGTGAGAGCTTATGGTCTAGTGGAAATGCAGACAAGAGAGCTAATTAAAATATGCAGTGTTAAGAAAAATCCTCTGTGCTGTAGTGGAACGTAGTCCACAGGAAGGATACTCAGATTACCCTTTAAAAGGAATGATGAGGGAAAGTTTCCCAGAGAAATAATGCAGAACTCAAAAAAGAAAGACTTAAAGCTGTGGGTCTTATGCTTCCAGATCTCCCTCCATGGATTACAGTGGGATTCCAGGAGTGCCAGAGCGGCAGAGCAGTGAATCTTCCAAACCAAGCTTGGCCAGGCTACAGCAAGCAATGGGGAAATACAAATCTTTAATGTCTGTTTGGTCTTGGTGACGATGGCATCATTGAAATTTTGGGGGTGTATTCTTAGGGTCATTTAACGTATGTTAAAAAGAAAAATGTGTTAAAATGATATTTTTATGAGGAAAAATCTTGAAGATGCTTCCCTGGATCAAAGAACTATTCTGAGGTCTGACCACAGGTCTAACTTCTCTGGAGGTTGGTTTGAGACCCAGTGGAGTGACCTCTGAGAATGGGCCCTACTACTGAATAGCCTCATTAGAGAAGATCTGGATGGAGAAGGTCGAAGTGCTGCTGCCATTTCCCCAGAATGCCTTCTGTAGATTTATTTCTGCTCCGCTTGGAAGCAGACTTCACTGACTCAAATACTTTTTTATATATTTTAAATTTTGCGACAGGGTCTCGCTCTGTCACCCAAGCTGTAGTGCAGTAGTGCAAACGTGGCTCTCCACAGCCTCAACCTCCCAGGCTCAAATGATCCTCCCTCCTCAGCCTCCTGTGTAGCTGAGACCACAGGCACCTGCCACCATGTCCAGCTGATTTTTTTTTTTTTTTAGTTTTTGTAGAAATGGGGTCTTGCCATGTTGCCCAGGCTGGTCTCAAACTCCCAGTCTCAAGTAATCCTCCACCTTGGCCTCCCAAAGTGCTGGGATTACAGTGTGAGCCACTGTGCTGGCCTTCAAATTTCTTGAACTTTAGCATCCTCATGCTTGCCGCGATTGTTCTTTAGAGCTTGATTGATCAGTGATATCCCGGGTCCCAGCTTGTTTCCCCCTTCTCATCATTGTTCTAATATCATTCCAAATACCTTTATTAATTATACTGCTACTGCTACTTCTAACTACTACTACTATTATGATGACTACTACTAAGGGTTTCGTTTTTAAGTGACTATATGGTAGGCACTGTCCTAGGCATTTTTTCCATATATTCGGAACAACCCTGCAAAAATAAATATTATCTTCATTTTGTGGTTTAGGTTACTGAGGTTCAGGGAGTTTAAGAAACTTTGGTTCATGGAATAGTATTCTCAGCATACAGAACAATTTTTTTTTTTTTCAAGATAGAGTTTCGCTTTTGTCACCCCAGGCTGGAGTGCAGCGGTGTGATCTTGGCTCACTGCAAACTCTGCCTCTCAGGTTCAAGCGATTCTCTTGCCTCAGCCTCCCGAGTAGCTGGGACTGCAGGCATGTGCCACCACACCTGGCTAATTTTTGTATTTTTAGTAGAGACGGGATTTCACCATGTTGGCCAGGCTGGTCTAGAACTCCTGACCTCAGGTGATCCAACCGCCTTGGCCTCTCAAAGTGCTGGGATAACAGGCCTGAGCCACCACACCTGGCCAATATACCGCTGTTAACGCCAAACTTCCACTGAGCGTAAACAGTGCTCAATACCCTGGATTCAGGAAACCTGTGCCAGCCATGCTTCCTGGTACAGAGATCACTGGTAGCAACTTGACTGGAACAGCCAGAGCAGCCCTGTGGCTTTGAGGGTTATTGCAGGTTTCAAGGCAAGGGCAAGTCTTTTTAAGGGCAAACAGTCCTGTTGGAGGGGAGTACAGTGTGTCAGACTCCAGCGTCAGCAAGCAGCGAGGAGGCCTGACCACTTCATCCGAGGGAGGAAGAGTCACTAGGTGCTAACTTTCTGTTTTGTTTCATTTTTGTTTGTACTGACTGCTGGGTGTCAGTTATTATGGGCATAAGGCTGTTAATTCTTGGCAAAAAATAATCTGAAATTCTTTAGCTGAAACCATCCTTCTTGGGGACAAGGAGAGAAATTCTTGGATTATCAGATTAAAATTAATATCAGCAATCCCCCTGCGAATACACTGACCTTTAGCTATGTTATAGAAGTTCTATTATTTGAAAAAAAAATTTATACCCAAAAACTTTAACTTATGGTTTTTCTCTTTGCTACCAAGTTAGAATTGCTTATTCTAGCTTTCCAATTGTTTAGATCCTGAATAAGCCAGGTTTGCATGAACTAATAAGCTTCCATTTCTCTGAAGTTCTCCACTGTATCCCAGGCTGTAAACACTATGTTAAACTGACAAGCATACATGGCCCATGCAGATGAGCAGGAAATAATGCATAAAAATTCGAGTTTAAATTGTTACTCGCTACACTAGGTAAGAGGCTGTGAACTGGTGTGTGTGCTTTGGCAGATGGGTAAGAATGTTTGGAAATTCCTTACCTAGAGGGAATGAAGTTAGAGCAGGTGTCCTCTTGTTTCTCATCAGAGCATTGAAGAGATACTTTCAGTGGTGGAGTAGGAGATGTGCCCTGGGAGTCTAAGAAGATGTGGTTAGCCCCAGACTATTGGCTAATGGGACCGTATTTTTTGTTTTGAAGTCATGTGAACCTCAGTGGCCTTTCTGTTGAAGTAGCTTGTGTGCTAATAACTCGTGATAAAAGGTGCTTATAAGATCTCAAAAAGAGTCCTTGGCTTGTTGTTATCTGAAGATGGTTTTCTTTTCCAAAATGAATGGGAGATGGTCTGGAAAACCTGGGGCTATGTTTTGTCAACATGAATTGATTATGTAAATCCTATGTACAACTTGTTTGCTGGTGCTTTAAATCAGCGTTTAAAAGTCCCAGCTAAGGATTGTCACAAAATTCTTGTGGGTGGTTTTTTTCCTCTTCCAAGAACTTCATATAGAGTTAATTAGGAACTCTTCATGCCCTTGTACAATTCAATTCAATGTATCACTGAGAATTTCAAGTATGCAATTTGTATAGCCCACTTTTCATGTTCATTAAAATTCATATACACATTTCTTCATATTCATTGCACAGTGATGGAATCAGAGAGATTTTGTTATTTAGTCAATCTCTTGGTTTATTTAATCTCAACGAGTTTATACCAAAAGGAATTTAAAGTGGCTAAGTTAATAAAATTCAACAAAGTATTTATGACCACACAGCATAATTTCTCTATTATTTGGAAGGCTTTTACTTTTAAAAAATTGTGGAGGTAAAGAGTTTTCTTATATTTTGAGTAGGTAGTATCCTCAAGTTGAAGAAAAGAAAACACATTTTTTTTTTCCTGAAATGCCAGAAATTTGCATGAGGTAAAACACCTGGTTTGTAAGAAAAAAAAAGAAAAATCAAGCCCAGACACCCTTACCAAACTAAAAGGATGTTTCACGTTTCTAAGATACTTGGGTGAGTTAAACCAAACAGGAAGCAACAACAGAAGTCCCTGAATCAGAAAGGAACTTCTCATTACTCATTTGACTTTGCAAGCAGAATGATGATGCCATTACCCTGAAATCTACAAAACTTAAGATAACTTTTTGTCAATTATGAAAATACTTATGGTTATGGTCTTCTATTATGTAATCTCATGGGCAATTTCACCTTCTCCATATTCCTTAGACTACTCCAACCCTTCATACCTCTAGAACTAGATCATGTTTTGCCAACTTTGTAGAACATGGAACACTTTGGGGAAGAAGAAGTTTGAATCACCCCACTCGATCTTTTAAGTGACATAGCCTACCCTATATAACTTGAATGGGCAAACACATGAAAACAAATTTAAAAATGGGTAATTCTTTTACATAATTGAGACAATGTCTAGTTTCTTAAAATACAGGCAGAAGCTAAACATTAGATGTAAAAGTATTGTAAACACAATTTCCTCAGTCACGTATGCATGACAGTCATCTGTAATATGCAGACAACTTGCCACACCCAGTGAACACCCTGAAGAGGGAAATGCACAATGGGGAAGTGGGATGGAGGTTTTAATTTCATGGTCTTTTGTGTTTTGGAAAATGTAAGTCAATGTGGCATTTGCAGAAGTTATCACAGCATTGCAGAGTCAAATTATACATTCCCTTGCCATTATATCTAAAATGCTGGTTCCTTTTTATCCTTTGATATAAAGAGAACAAAAGATATATCTCCTTAAAAGTAGCAATTGGATTTTGCCACTTGGGGTCTTGCATCCATATGCCATGCCAGTGCTCAGCAGCTGCAGGTTTCTTAGATGCTTTTACTAATATTTATTGAGAGCTTAATATTGTGTCAGGTAGTCCTACAGCACTTTAATTTCCACAGAAACCCTATGAAGTTGGCACTGTTTTTTACATAGATGTGAAAACTGAGACACAGAAATAAAATGCATTTTTTCCCCCAACAGCTTGGTTGCATATTGTCCTCAAGGGGTATCTGAAGTGTAGTCCTCATGGGGTGCCTGTAGACTTGTTTAGCCTTTTTTTCTCTTATTTTACCATTATTTTGAAACTTTAAACTGTTTTTGAAGTTATGAAGTAAATATGTGTATAAGACAAGGATTAGAATATTCGAAGAGCCAAATGGAAAGAAGTCTTCCTTCCCTAACACTCCAGGACTAATCCAAAAGGTAGCTATTTTAAATTTTATGTATTATAAATTTTCTATGCCTAGATTTTCTATGCATATGCATACGCATTCATTTTTATGTATGGATCAATTAAGGTATGTGTATCGTACCTTGACATGGTAGAGGCATCTGTGAACATGCTTGTCTCCCTGAATTAACTCTAAGTTCTGAAGTCATACTAGGTATACTGTTCTGATTATCTATTGTTAAGTAACAAATGATCCCAACACTTAGTGGCTGAAATCAACAACATTTATTTTGTCCACAGATCTGCAGTTTGAACAGGTCTCAGCTGGAAAACCTCATCTTTGCTTCACTTAAGATCAGCTGGGGTGGTGCAGAGATTAAGGGCTGGAATCCTATGAAGGCTCAGTTGCTCACATGTGTAGTGTTTGATGCTGGCTTTCAGCTTGGTCCACAAGTGACTCTAAGGCTGGAACAGCTTCACGTGGTTTTTCCATGGAGCTGCTTGGCTTTCTCAGAGTGTGGTGGCTGGGTTCCAAGCATCCCAAGAGAACTGGGCAGACATCATATTGGCTTTTATAATTTAGTCTTGGGCATTGTACGACATCATTTCTGTAGTGGTCGCAGTCTTAACCAGAATCAACTCACATTGTAAGGGGAGCAGGTGGGACAGGATATATTGATAAAAGCATCTCTGGAAAATATGATCTGCCGTAAGTGTCTTTTTATCTCAGGCATATCCCTAACGGGCCACAGCTTTATCTACACTTATCCTACAGTTTTGTGGGTAGTAGGGGCTCAATGAATGTCCAGGTCTTTGAATTGTGAATCAGGTTTAAGAGGAGGCAGCTTTCTGAACTGAGGTGACCTAACAGGGGAGGGGAGGTGCCGGCTCCTACGAGAGTGGGATCCAGAGTATAAAACCCCAATAGGAACAATTGCTAGGGGTTGCTAGAAAAAGTGCTTCTGACACAATTTCCCTGGGGTAACTAGCAGATGCCTTTGAGCTGTTTTCTTTGTCTAGGAAGTTTCTGCGAAGTGCTGTTTTGATTGTGAAGGGAAATCAAGGCATGGTGCTAGGCTGAGCTTCTGGTGAGTGGGTACAGTTAAACCGTGCATCCTTTAGCATCCAGTTAATGTTCGAAGCCCTTCCCCTTTGTAGTGAAGCTCACCCAGATTGTTCAATAGCCTTGCATGTTCTACAGTCACTAGATTAGTATGAAGGCAAAGCTGGGTAGAAGAAATGAGAGCTGAGAGTGGAGGATGTGTCTTGTTTTCTCTTAGATCTGATGTTAACAAATATCATAGGTGCTCATCAGAGCAGGGCCTGAACAGCTGGCATCATTGATGTTGGCCCTCTGTTGTTGAAACTGGGCCTGTAACACCAGCAGAGGTCTGCTGTTGAAGAACACATCTGAGCAAGCATAGCAAAGTAGGCAATGCGTGTGAGTGATGTGGAGACAGGATGGAAGGTCCTACTCATGGATTTGTTTTGGAACTCCTCCTCATTATGTCTTATTTTGTATTTCTGATTCCTCTGTATTCTCCTCTGTACTGTCCTTCTTACTATCACACTCAGTTTCCAAGTCAGCTCTCAATCTCCTCCACTCCCTGGATAGTGATTCACTTGTTCTCTCCTCGCATCACATCATTTTAACTGATAGCCCAGAATCAGACCAGCCTGGCCCCGGCGATAACTCAGTCCCGGCCATCACACACGTGCATTCCCTCGTCGGTCTTCCCTCATGGGGATCTTAATTTGGCCATTCAAGCTCCAAGGGCTCTGGTCTCCTTCCCAGTTTGGCCCCAATAGTGTTAGAGTAAATAAAAGGTAATAATGTGTTCACAAGGGCCTAGAATCAGAAACACAAATGAAAAAGAGCTTCTTGTGCTCATGTTTAAGTGTATTTGAAAAAGCATTTATCAGAGGGACAAGACGAATATTGTTGGCTAAATATTTCTAGCTACTTATAGGATCTGTCTGCCATGCTACTACACTGTTTTCTTCACTCAAGCAGGTATCCATAGCATTGACTAACTTCATTTTCCTTTTAATATAGTTTATGATTATTTTTGTAGTTAGACTGTTCTAAACTATTCATTTGAACAGGTCCTTAAAGGCCCACCTCTAGCTGCCTCCCCATTGCTATCCAAGCACTTCTCCTACTCATAAGATTCAGTGATAGAGAATTACTTCATGGTAACCACGCGGGGGTTACCCGATAGAGGAAGAAGAAGCAATTGAAGTGAATTTCATGACAGCCTTTTGGTGTTCAGGCCAGATTTCCTGAGACAATGGTCTGAAGAGATGGTCAGACTCTTCATTTTCTAGTTGAGCTCAAGATGTGTATTTAGTGTGGCTTTCAGAATGATTGCTTTTGGAAAGCTATGAAATGGTGGTACTTACTGACTTTCCATTGTCAATGGCTTCTGTAGCGTGGAATAAAGAAATAATTAGATTTCCCAGTGTGTCAAGGTTTTCATGACTTAATTTTTGGACCTCAGAAGTTGAACACTGTTTGTTAGAGCTTGGCTGCAGTGGTAGTAATGAAGTTAGGATGACATAACAGAGCAAAATTCTTAGGTTCCCTGCCATCTCTGCTATGATAGCATCATCCTCCCTGGTCGCCAGGATGGTTCAGAGTTGCAAGCCCCTTTCCTATTGCTCTTTATGCCTAGGGGCCACAACTTGCTTATCTCTCCTCAGTGCTTCCTGCTTCTACTCTGTCAATTTCTTACCCATGGACACTGCTCTAGTACAAGGTTTTTTGTTTGTTTGTTTGTTTGTTTTGAGACTGAGTTTTGCTCTGTTGCCCAGGCTGGAGTGCAATAGAGTGATCTTGGCTCACTGCAACTCCCGCCTCCCAGGTTCAAGAGATTCTCCTAACTCAGCCTCCCAATTAGTTGGGATTACAGGTGTGTGCCACCACACCTGGCTTAATTTTTGTATTTTTAGTAGAGACGGGGTGTCGCCTTGCTGATCAGGCTGGTCTCGGATTCCTCACCTCAAACGATCCACCAGCCACACCTCCCAAAGTGCTGGGACTACAGGCATGAGCCACCGTGCCTGACCTCTAGCACAGGCTTTACTTGACTATTTTTAAGATGGTGGCACTTTTGAACTGGTATTCAGCTTTCTTCAGTTGTCTTATAAGATAACTTATAAGTGGTGGCTTATACGTTGTCTTATAAGCCACAGCCTTCTGTTTTCCTCAAATTCCCATTTAGCAACTTATGCCTTTTCTCAAAAAGATTGGCAATTCCTCTAACTGAATCAAGTCCCATGTATTCATCATAGTAGATAAGGGACCTCGCCCATCCAGCCCCAGTGAAGCAGTTGGTCGTGATTGCTTATGCAGCTGACCACGCTCCTCCTCCATCAGCCTTGCCGCTGATCTCTCACAGTTCTCCCTGTTTTCGTCCCTTGATGACCCTCATCTTCTCATTCACATGTGAAATGCTGGTTCTTTCCTTGTACCATTTTTGACTGGAAATTGTACTGATTTTCTAAATTTGTCTTTCACCTTCAAAGGCAACTTCTGCTCCCATCTGAAGAGGAAATGATTGTCTCTGTTATGTCCTTTGAATGGCTTTGTGTTGTTTTCTGTCTTGTACTCTGTAGAGGTGGGCACATTGAGTTATTTTGCTAGACTGGAGGCTCATGCAGGGCAGAGGATAGGCTTTGCTCACTTCAACATCATGTTCTTTCACTCTTAGATCCAGACACATAGTAGGCCTTTGCTACATGCTGTTGATTTGAACAGAATATTCGCAGATTCTCCCCAGGAAGTGGTTGATTTTAATCTAGACCATCAACTCAAGTTTTTGTGTCTGTAAAATGTGTAAAGCAAATATGATAAAAATGTATGTCTGATTAATTTGATGTCCAATTTTTCTGATATTTCCTAAATAAAAAAATTAAAATGTAATGTCATAAAGGATTTTAAAACATATAATTGACAAAGGACAATAGGACAATTCCTCAAAATTGGATATATTAAATTTGATTCCTTTTATATGTTAGCACTAAACAACTAATAACTCTTACAGATGCAAAAATATGTAGTAATGCCAATAGTTGTTTACTCAATATGCTGGCAGGGGGAGACTTTAAATATTTTGGTATATGTATCTCTTTAGTCTTTTAAAGAAAGCATACTTACATTTGCCTTTATAAAAACTTGTATAAATGTAAGGGTTACAAGTGCAGTTTTGTTACATGTAATATATATCTTATGCCTTTATTTTCCTCATCTCTTTTTAGAAGTGAGCTCTATCACATGGTACGTTTATGAGAAGAGGAACCAGCAATGTTTCTTTCCCTCTTCAACTATCCTAACAAGATCCATCTGATATGTAAGCTAGTCTGGGAATTAGGGGCACAGAAAATTGCATATTAAAGTCATACAACTTTTTTTTTTTTAAGAAAAGCTCTTTCTTGTGATTTGTTGATCCAAATCTTTCTTTTTTTGTATTAAAATGATAATGTTGAGAATTGATTCTCTTTGCACCTGGTAACAATATTTTAGTAAGCCTTTTTTCAGTTTTGAATGGTTTGTCATTTTTCCATGAATACCTTCAGGTCATATATACTTGGCTTTTTTTTTTTTTTTTTTTTTTTTTTTTTTTTTTTTTTTTTGTAGTGCTTTTATAATGGGCCTGCTGTTCAGTCCTCACCACACACTTAGCTACTTCTTTTGGGTGCTTGGGTGCAGAACTTCCTTTGAAGCCAGTGGGAGCTATGTGCACAGATGAAATGTGTGGCAGGAAGGGAACGTTTCCCACCTTCTCCTTTCTCGGGCTCTTTCCTCTCTGTGTGACAATGTTTTCCACTCCTCTGTAGATAAGAATCTTTTTGTAAATTTTCTATATTTAACACCAAGATTAAATGCTGTTAAGCAACATCAGCCATTCTCACCACATCCACTGAGATTAAAAGTGAGTCAAAGACAATTAGGTTACTCTGGCAGGAGCTGTGGCCCCATAAACTGATAATTTTCGATAGTGTCTTTCAGCACGTTCTCTTCTGCAAATGCTAGGATTCAGACTAAGGCAATTTCCATTTTGCCTCCCCCTTTATAAAGAGAGAGAGCAAATAAGATATATATATTTTAATATATTCTTGATACGTTCCTTGGCTTTTTAGGGAAAGCACCCAGATGGGTGCTCAGTGATACCTCTCCAGTTCTTTTGTGTGGTCACTGGATTTCATCTAACCCTCTTCCCCAGAAGTCTTGTGTAACACTGAAAAACTTTAGAAGAAGACCATCTACAAATTTCCTTGACAATCCATGGTGATGTTGAATGGTCTTTCCTTTCAAGAAAGTGCTACCTTATGTGATTGCTTGAAGAGAAATAACCAGTTGTTTCTAATCTGGAGGTCTGAGGAGTGCCAGGTCTGCTGTGTCATGTAGTCCTTTAGATAATCAAAAGACTCCACAGGCCAGTCCTTGCACTGACCTGACCACTCCAGACCCTGTAACTGAGGTCTTAGCTTCTTCTTGGTTTCCTTCTCCGAATTATCTCCCAGATCTCTATAACCTAGGAAAGGCTAAATTGAGGCTCTCTTTACCCTAAAAGCATTTCCCACATTTAAGTTTCTCCTACATGAAGTAAACTCAATGGGGAAAGTTTACTTTCGCCAACCAGCTCCATTCCAGCTCTTTCAGGTCTGAAATTTAAGGATCTGGAAGGGACACTCCAGAGACTTTTTCACTAAAGAAAATTAAACTTTTAACTAAAGAACATTATTTACTTTTAACTAAAGGAAATTCTTAGTTTTAACTAAAAGAAATTCTTAGTTTTCCAACATGGGTGTTTTCATATGTGCATGGGATTGAACACTTGAGGACAAGCAAAAAATGTTCTTTAAATATTCAGATATAAACCAAATTTACTGTTAAGCTAATATAAAGGACTCTCCTGCACCTCCAAGAGTAATTTCGTTTTAGAATAACAAAACAAAATTTTGTTTGGAATAAATTGCCAACAGTAATTTACGTTTACTAAGTTATTTAGGATAATTTCCCGTGTGTTCTTCGGCAAATTAAATACTCCGTTACTACATAAGTTTCCTTGACTGTAAAATTAAATAGAGGAAGTAGATTGTCCCAAAGATGTTTTTAACTATAAACATATTTTTTGATTTTGTGATCTTAGATAAACTTCAGTATTTTCAGTGTGGATAGAAAGATGATTAGAAGGGACAGCTGGACAGAAAGACGAAAAGTACAGAGGTCAAAGTAATTTTGGAGTCAAATTGGATCCTCTCTCTTCCTCTGAAGAAGTGTTTGCATGACTCACGAAGAGCATCCAACCTTCTCCCCTCCTGCTGATTGTCCTTCTTTCTCTTCTTCTTTGTCCTTTTGTTTTCCTTTGCTTCCTCCTTATGCTCCTCTATTTTCTTCATTCTTTCCTCTTTTTTGAGATAGAGTCTTGCTCTGTCACTCAGGCTGGAGTGCAGTGGCATGATTGCAGCTCTACAACCTCCACCTCCCGGGTTCAAATGATTCTTCTGGCTCCGCCTCCTGAGTAGATGGGATTATAGGTGTGTGCCACTACACCTGGCTAATTTTTGTATTTTTAGTAAAGACAAGGAATTTTACCATGTTGGTCAGGCTGGTCTCCAATTCCTGACCTTGTTATCCAGCCATATCTGACTTCCAAAGTGCTGGGATTACAGGGGTGAGCCACCATGCCCAACCGTTTTTTTTTGAGGCAAGATCTCGCTCAGGCGGGAGTGCACTGGCATCTGTCTGCAGCCTCAACCCTTGGACTCAAGCAATCCTCCCATCTCAGCCTCCTGAGAAGCTGAAACTAAAGGCACATGTCACCACATCTGACTAATTTTTAATATTTTGTAGCTATGGGGTCTCACTATGTTGCCATGGCTGGTCTTGAACTCCTAGAGGCAAGTGATCCTCCTGTCTCAGACTCCCAAAGTGCTGGGATTACAGGTGTTAGCCACTGTGCCTGGCCAGTGCAATGGATTTTTATTAGTTTGATATATTTATTTTATTTTTCAATGAAAGTGCAGTGACCATGATTAAGCTTATATTCCATCTCCATTGCTACCCCATCCCACATAACTAAGCACCAAAGTTGTCTTAGATTTATTTAATTTCAAAGAACAGGAGAAAGGAAATCAGTAGTTCATTTGGTGCTATTTTTTCTTGGACATTTTCCATGTACCTGAAGAACGATTTTTTTAAATGTATGTGAAGAGTGTTGCCCTATTTTTGTTGTTGTTGTTGTTGCTTTCCTATCATTGTGTTTTAGTATCGATTTTTTTTTTCTTTTTCTTTTTCTTTTTTTTGTTTGGTCTGGGAAGATTTCAAGCAATTTGGAGAAGGTTTTAAAGTCATTCAGTCTTTAAAAAAGTTGTCCTGCCAGTACTATGAAATACATCTCTATATATTCATTTTTGAATTGATGAGCAGGTGATGGGCAGTAGGCAGCAGGATTCATTATTAAACAATTCTTGCGTTAGGCTTCGGAAAGCTTAGCAATCTGATCTGTAGTACATGAAAATAAGTAAGAAAAGAACGAAAACAGATATATGCATGAGAATTTGGTCTCAAGTCAGAAAATAGCCAACGATTATTTTTACTAGGAATTTTTTTTAAAAAAGTAAAGCTAGAAAGTGGGAATATTTGATACCATTATGAACAAATTAACTAATTATTTTATGTTTTATTGAGAAGTTTCTGTTGTCTTATGCCATGTTGAAAATTTTAGAAGTTAGCTGAAAGAGAATAAGAATGATTGAAAGTTTGGAAGACTGAATTTATGAAAAAAAAATAAAAATAAAAAAGGCAAAGTTCTGGCTCATGCCTGTAATCCCAGCACTTTTGGAGGCCAAGGTGGGCGGGTTCATGAGGTCAAGAGATCGAGATTATCCTGGCCAACATGGTGAAACCCCATCTCTACTAAGAATACAAAAAACGCTTGGCCTGGTGGCATGTGCTCATAGTCCCAGCTACTGGAGAGGCTGAGGCAGGAGAATCACTTGAACCCAGGAGGCGGAGGTGGCTGTGAGTGGAGATGGCGACACTGCACTCCAGCCTGGTGACAGAGCGAGACTCTGTCAAAAAAAAAAAAAAAAAAAAAAAAAAGATCATCTAATGATGATCTTCCAGTAAAGGTAGTGTAATTTGGTGGGAAGGGCAGCAGTCTGGGGAACAGAAAGCCAGTGCCTAATCACAGCTACTCCCAATAATCCCCTGTGTAAAATTGTCCATATTTGTCAAATGAGGACAATGTATTGAGTGATTTTTTAAAAGTCTTCCCAGCTCAAACTGTATAATGGCTTTTTATCTACCAAGAATATAAAACAAAAAGAAATGTGCAGAGTGTGTTGAATTGGCCTTGTTAAGGAAAATAAATTTAGGGTTGAAACACTCATAGAATTTGGGAAATTTTATTTCATTTACAATGTTGGTATTTGGGTTCAGTGCTTCTCTTCTTTTCTTTCCCTTTGCAAAGCCCATTGTGTCTTGCTTAGTCTTGGCAGTGTTCAAACACCAGCTCTAGGAAAGAAAAAAAAAGAATAAAAATAGAAAAATTAATGCAAGTACAATTTCTTCTGGGGAGTCCACTGGTTTCCTCTCAGCTTGCCCTACTTTTTCTCAAACTTGGCTTGCATACCAATTTATTGTGTTTCTTTGCAAATCTTGTCAGAGTTGTTGCAAAAAGAAAAAAGTTCAAGAAAAGAATGAGAATTACAAAACTAAATAAAACTGACAGGCTACCAGTACTTAAAAGCAAAATAAGAGTGAATTCCCCTCTCCACCCAAGTCCTTCAGGAGCCCATGGAAACAAGTAAATAATTAACTATTTTCACTTGAAGTATGACAAAAAGGGCCTCTGGGTTTGTTGAGCAAGCACTAGATGATCTTCAGCGTCCTATGTGGTCCAAAGGTTCCATAACACGATTTCTGCCCTCAGGGAAATCACATTTCAAAAGTGGGAAAAAGGGAAGTTTAGACTAAGTTAGCCTGGTTCATTTGAAAAATGACAACAGCTATTTTACCTCTGAGTGTGTCTCTGAACGCCTCTGGCATTCCATACAAATGCAATTATTTTCTCCCCTGGGGAGTTCACTGGTTTAGGTAGGTTTTTGTTTTCTAGTTGCTTGGGAGAGTAAGCCATGTTTCAAAAGCTAAGCCATTAAGCAAAGAATAGCAAGCCATAAGCAAGGGACACAGTGGAGAGTGAAACATCTATAATGGTCTGTGCGCTTATGAACTATTTAGTATTTAAGAGAAGTTTCACTTTTTGAAAAATTCAAAGGCATAAGTATAATATCAGTTTTCAGTAGTTGGAAAGCAAATCAAAGTTAATCATAATAAACACTATTGATTGTGGAAGGATTTCTAAAGCATCTATTAAAGAAAAAAAATCTCTAAAATCCAGCTAATAAATTGGTTCTCGAATACAGGGAAAGAGGGGAATCAATACATTGCCCCCCAAAAAAACATTTAAAAAAAGGAAAGAAAAAAAGGACAAGAAAATCACTCTGCAACCCACTTGTTTTGAGTGTAAGGCCTTGGGTCTGTTTTCCAAGATGAAGAGAGAAGGAAACATTCCCTATATGGTTATGCATTTGTATTTAATGTATACAGAATTTTGGCGAGGTGTTATAAATTAGACAAAAAAGAGAATGTATTTTACCCTTAGATAGCAATTACTTAACGGGATACAATACAGCAGCTTAAGAAAGATTAGGAACTATTAACAATGTGCTTATCACTGAGTGAAAGTGTTGTCCTACACACTGATTATGGAGTTGAATATCGTATCATAGATAGAGTGACAGATCGATACAATCTGGCTTTTCCTTCATTCAGTTTCTGAACTTGTGGCTGGAAGCCAGGGGTATATCTTGCTGTCTTTGTTCCTCCCTCCACACATGCTCTGGTGAACAGCTGTTATGTTTTCCTTTCCTTGCTTAACCATGATCAGTGTACTTTTTGGAGATCCTAGTAAGAATTTTAATCAGTCCTGGCCCATAATTACTCTTTCCAGATGTAAATTTCTTATGCATACTTCATTTTTATTCTTCTCCAGTGTTACAAAGAAGGGTGAAATTCTCTCTGTTACAGAGCTCGTACCATTAGCAGGAAGGACGTAAATTGCTTCCCTCAGTCCTCCTGTAAAATGGGTGAGGGCATCATTTTCTAGTACTGCTAATCTAAAGCAGAGGTATTTTGGTGATTGCATCTGCTTTGGTGTTTCTTCTTCCCTGACCCCAAGAATGTTGAGTGTTTTATTATTTCCACATTGCACACATTCTACCTAGTCTAAAGAAGACAAATTAGTCAGGAACAATAGCTATTGTACCTCCCAATACATTCTCAACATGCCTGCATACGTCTACAAAACTTTCAAGTGTTTCACCCAATGAGGGTATGAAATAGCTTAGAATAAGAGTTTTTAATTTTGGTCATTTTTATCTGCTTTGACTTTCTCCATATCATCTCAGAAACCATTATGCGACATTCAATCATCAACCGAATTATCTGCTCGAAATATTTTACTGGTTTAACTTATATGTATGCAATTTTTACATATCATGGATATATATAAAATGAAGTTCTTGTCTTAATAGGGGAATGCCAGGCAAACAAATAACCGTGATATATGCTGATGTGTCAAGAGCTATTTGAGTAGGGCAAAAACTAAATCTTACAGGAGTTCAGGAGTGGTAAGGAGACATTTCTGGTTGCTGCCGTCAGGGAATACTTCAAAGATGAGGTGGCATTTGAACTCAGCTCCTAAGTAAATAAAATTTCAACAAACAAAGATAGGGTGGAGTATAGATCGGTCAAAGCATACAAAGTTTCAGTTAGACAGGAGGAATAAGTTCAATAGACCTATTGTACAACACAATGACCATAGTTAATGGCAATGCATTGTATCACTTGAAAATGGTCAGAATAGTACATATTAAGTGTTCTCACCACAGAAGAAGAACATGTGTGAGAAGGCATGTTAATTAGTTTGATATAGCTATTCCACAATGATTATACATTTTAAAACATAATGCTGTACACCATACATATATAAAATTTTTATTTGTCAATTTAATAAATAAAAAAGAAGAGGGTAACAAATAGAAATGGGGAGAATGGGGAGGGAATTTAGAAAGAGAAGTTTAAACAAAGATACAGAGATGTGATCATGCTAGATGAATTGTCAGGATGAAGGCTGTCAGATCTTGGAGCAGGGAGCCAATGTATTTAGACTAAAAGCTAAGACTGGAAAAATAGGTATAATTTTAAAATTTATTATACCTATTTTTCCAGTCAACAATTTCGAATGCAAGGCTAAGAAGTTTACATTTAATTCAACAATTATGGGAACTTGGCACTATTAGATTGGAATAGTTTGATTGGGAAGACCATGTATGGGAGACCAGTGGCCATTGATTGTGTTGTGTTGAGGACTGAGCTTTGGGCCTTGACTAGGAAGCTGCTGGTGGTCATGGAAAAGAAGACAGAGATATCAGACATTCCAGAGGCAGAAGTAACACAATGGGAAGTCCAACGGAACAGAAAAAGAGAAGTCTGAGACAAATGAGATGGGAGCTGTGTTCCTCCCTACAGGATTGTTCTGGGGAGTCTTATTCTTTCTCTACTTCAATGTGTGCTTATCTTGGAGCATGGTGCAGGCTGTGGAAACTACACTCTTCATTCTGAATGCTCATCTGCTCCAACTTTACATTTCTGAAATTAAGATACTTCGTACGATCTGTGGATACGTTTAATGTAGAATTTTTTCTTGAAAGGCAGTTAGTAAATCAATGGTGGATATTTTAATTGATGATATCTTATCATCAAAGAAATAAAGTAAAGTGTATTTTACTTTATTGCTGTGTTTGGGTTTTGCTTTTGAAACAAAGTTATTGTTTTGGGTTTTGTTTTTCAAACAAAATTATTCTGTAGTCTTGCGATTAAGCCAAACAGCCTAGAATGCATAAATTACATTTAAATATTAAAAACACGGTAAATATTATCCAACAAACACCTACATTGCCCAGAATAATGAACCACTGCAAAAGTAAGTCAACTGTCAGAGCTTTGTGCAGATTATGAATGTATTCATCAAATGTTTACTGATTAGGTCTTATGAAAAAGCCACTTTTCTAAGTGCTAGAGGGACAAAAAAATAAATGAGAAAAGAATTCTGTCTTGGAGTTGGGGGTAGAGAGGTGGAGCTCCCAAGGAGAAAAGACAGGTATACCTAATATTTTTTTTTAAGACAGAATTTCGCTCTTGTTTTATTTGTCAATTTAACAAATAAAAAATTTGCACTCCAGGCTGGGGTGCTATGGTGCGATCTCGGCTCACCGCAACCTCTGCCTCCCGGGTTCAAGGATTCTCCTGTTTCAGACCCCTGAGTAGCTGGGATTACAGGCACGTGCCATCACACCAGGATAATTTTGTATTTTTAGTAGAGATGGGGTTTCTCCATGTTGGTCAAGGTGGTCTTGAACTGACCTCAGGTGATCCTCCCACCTTGACCTTCCATAGTGCTGGGATTACAGGTGTGAGCCACTGCACCCAGCCAGGTATACATCATTTTAACAAGGCAAAATGTGATTTATCATAAGAGAGATCCTGAAGTTGTGCTTCAGATTATTTGTAGAGGGGATGCTTATGTTTGCTTGGGAATACCAGACAAGACTTCAGAGAAGATGTGGCATTTACATTGGGCCAGGGAGAGTGGGAAGAATTTCTGTAGATAGAGGTCAGAACCTGGAAATGACCATGTGTGTTTAGGTAACACAGTAGTCCAGAGTAGCTGGGGTACAAACTATAAGAAGTAACCATGATAATTGTAGGAAGCAATTGTTGAGCAATTACATGAAACAGTTGTCGAGCAATTACCATGTGTTGGCAGTATTGTATTTTACTTGAAGTGTTATTGGTCCCATTTTATAGTTGAGGACATGGAGGCACAGTTAAAAAGTTGTGCAGAGAACTAAGAGCCCAAGCATCACCACTAGGCTTTACTTCTTTAGTAAGCAGAACGTGTGTAAGAGCACACACACAGTGATGTTCGGCTGTGAATGAAGGCTGAACATGGGTCAGGGG